>NW_026947499.1:32961434-34165719 GCF_034190915.1 Cavia porcellus
GGTAAATACATGCTCCTTGAGACTATACTCTTAAGTGGATACACATGTAAATACTGCATTGTTTTTCTGTTGCAAGAAACTTAAAGTGTAAATAAAAACCAAAATATATAATAGATATTGTGAAATAGGAAAAAAATGTTCAAGTGGGAATGGGGAACTAGGGAAAGGGGTGGGGAAAAGAAAGGAAATGATAAAAGAAGGAAAAAGCGAAAGAGGGGTTGAAGGTAGGGAGGAGGATGGGGATTAAAAAAAGAATCAAGCAGAGCGTGGTGGCTCATGCCTGTAATTCCAGCACTTGGGAGGCTGAAGCAGGAGGATTGTTGCAAGTTTAATACCAGCCTGGGATACAAAATGAGCTCAGGGCCAGCCTGAACTGCATAGTGAGACCCTGTCCCAAAAAGACAAAAAAAAAAAAAAAGAATCAAGTTATATCATGTACAGGTACAAATTTCCTATAATAAATGTAGTCATTATATACCTAAATGTACCACTGATGTAATCCAAAAGAAAAAAGACCTTGCTTATTTGTGAAAGGTCTCACTTTGTAGGTCAGCCTGGCTTTGAACTTACTAAGTGTCCCAGGCCTACTTCAAACTTGTAGTTCTGCCTCAGCCACCTGAGTGCTGAGGCATTTGGCACCACATCTAACTAAAAAGATCTATGTTTATTGAGTCTCCCATGTCCTCTGTGTTGAGCATTTATGAAGCATTTCAGCTGTGTTTTTTAGAAGAAACCATTTTAATCTTTAATTCATGCTCTTGTAATCCCCCGCAGGTTGGGCAGACAGATTTGGGGCCAGCCTGAGGACTCAGCATGAGCCTGTGACATCCTTCTCTGGCTGCTAGTACACAGTCCTTGCCAGAGGAATGGAGTACAACATTGATGTGGCGGGTTGATCATAAAGAGATCACATAGAGGTTATGTAGAGGCAGATGGAAGAGCTCACATGGAGATCACATAGGGTTAGTTTGATAGCTTCTGTTCTGAGGCCCCAAGTAGGAGGAGTACATGGAAATGGAATAGGTGGAAAGAAGAGCAGCTGTCTGCAGCTTCATAGTGGTAGATGTAAGAGGTATGATACATTTCCTGTAAACAGAAGTCTTCCACTAGTCAGGGAGTGTTAGATGTCTAGAGGCACAGTGCTGCTTGTTGCCTCTACATACCATCCTGGGTAGTTACATGGGGACAGTGTGAAAACTTGCTTAGGGCTGGCCCTCGCCTGGGGCCCTCTTGCTCCCACTTGATGTATCTCAGACACATTGGTCTTCCCTCACTTCCACTCATTCAGAGATCTCAGCATCTTTTCCAAACTGTTTTCAGGGCTACTACAGTACGATACAAAGGAAGAAACCTGCGGATCAAAGCACCCATGTGCCGAGCCCTGAAGAAGCTTTGTGATCCTGATGGTGGGTAACTAAAGGAAAGGCTGACTTGTAGCTCACTTGGCATTTTTGTCCCGTTTCATGGTGGACAGGCTGAGTTGTTGGCAGGTGTTTTTTGCCTACCCTTACTCCATCCCAGTTCTATCAGTTGACAGTCTTTCAATTTGAAAACTCATTTTCACTCACTGAGTCCAGTTTAACTCAAAAGTCATGGCTATATTCTGATAAATGAATCAGCCTTGTGGGAGTGAGTCTATTATAGCCTCTTTGTGGCTGGTCCATGGCTTTGCCTTGGCAAAGATGCAGGTGACCATATTGAGTTTCTTCTCTAATTTCCTTGTGTCTAATCACAAGACAGTCTGCCCACACTGCTTTCATTGTATTGGTTTTCAATGAAACACTTTGCTTTCTGCCTCAAGCTTAATCTGTGCTAGACTTTCATGGTCTCTCCTTTTGCAGGCCTGAGTGATGAAGAGGACCAGAAGCCAGTGCGCCTACCCTTAAAAGTCCCTGTAGAGCTACAACCACGGAACAACCATGCCTGGGCCCGCGTGCAGAGCCTTGCCCAGAACCCACGCCTCAGGTGATGCAGGCTTCTGGGGTCAGAATAGGGGGATGAGTTGGATGACACATGCACCACAGTATTTGTGTTTGGGTTACTGAGGGAAATTCTGGTAAATAGTCTCAACACAGTCCTCTTTCATCACCTGAGGACAGAGTCTGTTTTGCATTTTATTTTGTTATGGTGTTTTTTGCTGTGCTGAAAAAACGTAGCATTGTATATGCTGAAAAGCAGCGTAGCATAGCACAGCATAGCATAGCAGCAGTTCAGACTGGCCTTGAGCTTATTATATAGCTCAGAGTGGCCTTGAACTTTTGGTGACTTTCTTGCCTCAGCCTCCTGAATGCTTGAATTACAGTCATGCACCATGCCTGATGAGGACAGTATCTGGATGTGGCATTGTCATAGGTGTTGTAATCAAACCACCTGTAAGACCTTAAGATATTGTATTGGTTCTGTCCCTAAGCAGGGTTTTAGATAACAGATGGGAGCTATAAGATGATGTCTTGGTATAAAGATTGAGTGGTTATAGAGCCCCTGTGAACCCTCCACATTCCCCTTTCTCCGACTTTCCAAACATTTGTCTAATTTATGCATGAAGCATTATCGTTTCCATTTATACTTTTTTTAGGGGGGTTTGGGGAAAGGAACTGAGAATTGAAGTTAGGACCTTGTGCTTGCCAGGTCCCTGAGCGATATGGCTGGCCCTACATTTTTTTTTAATTGAGGAAAAGCTATATCCCTGGCCCTACATTTTTTTTTTAATTGAGCAAAAGCTGTATCCTGGGCCCCATATTTTTTTTTTAATTGAGGAAAACGTTCCACAGCCTAAAATGTATTATAGCCACTTGAAAATTTGAACAGTTTAGCAGTGTTTAGAGCATTCACAATATTGTGCCACCTCCACCACTATGTACTTTACACTGTGTTGTCAGCAATCACTCCCTGATGCTTGCCTCTCCCTAAGTCCTGGTAGTCTGTTTTTTGTTTTGGTAATTTGCTTCTTCTAGACTTTCCATATCAGTGGAATCACAGGCAGACATCAACTGTATCTGGTTACTCTCAACAGATACCCTGTTATTGAGTTCCTTCCACATTGTAGTATGCGTCAGTGCTTCATCCCACCTTGTTTGCATTTGATTTTCTTAGGGTTAATTGACTACCCTACCCTTGAACTCATAAGACATTAAGAGAACAGCTAGTAATAGAATCAGCATTTACATCCTGTATGAGTTCTCACGCTGGTGAATGATATATGGATCTCTCCATACTACTTTTTTTTTTTTTTTTTTTTGAGATGAGATGTCACTGTGTACTTCAGGCTAGTCTTGGACTTGCTCAAGCTGGCCTGGAATTTGGTAATCATCTTGCTTCAGCCTCCCAAATGGTGGAATTACAGGCATGTACCACCAGGCCCTGCCCTCTCCGTGTTATTTCTTGTAGCTTCATGTGAATGTATTGTGATTTTAATAGACAGGGATATTTTTTAGGAAAAGCAGCTGAGGTCCTGCTGGTGGTTCTTCCTTGCTACTCCTTCTGTGGCCCCACTTCTCTTTGCCACATGGCCTTGGGATGGACAGTCACAGGTGAAAGCAACTGCAGCCACAGGTAGTTGAGGGCTCCTACCCCTTTATAACAGCCTTCTCTGTCTTTCTGTAGGATGATTGTGGAGCTGCATAGAAAGGTCTCCAGCCTCATTGAGTTCTTGAAGCAGAAGTGGGCACTCCATGAAGTGCGAATTGTATCTTTTTCTAACTAAAGCAAACCTTCCAAACTCTGTAATTGCACCCTTTTTAGAATAGAACCTCACTTCTTGTCATTGCCATGGAGTCCTATGGGAGCTCTTTGTCCCCTGGATTTTGACCAACCTTTGACCTTGCAGTGGAGTACAAACCATAGGCAGCTCTCCGTAGTTCATGTTGTGCTGCCACATCACCCTGCCAGGAGACGGTGTAACATGACCTAGGAATAACCTAGACTCACTTGTTTTTTTGGTAGGCTTTTGGGCCAGCATTGTTTGTTAGTAGTGTAAGAAAAGCCCCTTGGTCAGGCATTGGGACAGATCTGAGCCCCATTGGATGCCAAAAATGGGTGTTGGTGCCATCAATACCACCATGTAGAACGAGTCTATAATCCATTGCCTCTGACTAGTTTGACCAAGGTATAGATGTATGGTGGAGATTGTTCCTTGACAGTACACCCAGCGGAAGACCCTTGAAGAGGGGCAGCTGCAGGGCATGAACCCTGCGCAGATGCAAGAGAAGGTTACACTTCACCTATTCCCAGGCGAGAACTGCACACTAACACCGCTGCCTGGTGTGGCTCGCGTGGTGCACTCCAAGGCCTTCTGCACAGTGCACTGGCAGGAGGGTGGCCGCTGCAAGCAGAGTGCCAAGGACAACCATTCGCTGCCCCCAGCCCAAATCCTGGGCATCCAAAGTGGGCAGGGTACAGCCCGGGGCCAGGTGAAGTGCCCAAGGGGCAGCACTGAAGGCAAGGGTGGGGGGCGGCCCCCTCCCACCACTGATACTTCACAGAGCTCTGGAGAGAGTTCCCCTGAGAGTGCCCTTGGGGAGGGGGCCACCCCTAGTCTGAGCAGCCCGGATGCTCCCGACAGGCCTCTCCTAGGGCACCAGGACTCCCTGCTGCATCTTGAGAAAACTCCTGCAGTGCCTCCTCCAGAGGGTGGGGATGGTCTTGCTGGAGATCCAGGGTCCCTGCTGTGTGCCTACAGCCAGCTCCCAGACCTGGAGGACGAACTGTCACTCCTCGACCCCTTGCCCCGCTATCTGAAGTCCTGTCAGGACCTCATCATCCCTGAGCAGTGCCGCTGTGCAGATGCTCGGCCCAGGAGTGAGCAGCCTCCACTGGGCAGGGCCACCTCCCCAGAGACTCTTGTCCTCAATGGCAGAGAAGCTGCCAACCTTGCTATCTCTGGCCCAGACCCTCAGTCTGGTCCTGGCCCTGGATTCCTGCTGGATGTTTGCACTAAAGAACCGGCAGACACATCTACAGAGGAGCCCCAGGAGAAAGGGAGCCCCTCAGAGCCTCTGTTGCCTCAGGGACAGTCTACTTCCAGGCCCCCAAAGGAAGTCCCTGCAAGCCGGTTGGCCCAGCAGCTACGTGAGGAGGGCTGGAGCCTGCAGACCTCTGAAAGCCTTACACTGGCCGAAGTCTACCTCATGATGGGCAAGCCAAGCAAGCTGCAGCTGGAATATGACTGGCTGGCTGTGTTAGGTCCTGAGGGCCAAGCCTCTGGAGGGCAGGGCCGGGCCACCCGTCCAGGCTCCCCACCTACCACCCTCCATGAGCAGCGCCTGCTGAGCTGCCTCTTGAAGCTCATCTCAACAGAAGTCAACCCCAAGCTGGTGAGTGAGCCAGACTCTGCCCCACAGGAATATCAAGAAAAGTATGACCAGGTCCAAAAGAAAAGGAGCCCCTAAGGCTAGGCATTTTGATGGTAACCCCTAAACTAGCCAAGTTGTAGGGCTGTTGAGATGAGTGAGCTATGAGTTTTTTAAGTATGGCTTTTTATGGAGAGATGTCGCCTGGTTGAAGTGCACTGGGGGAGGCAGTGGAAGATGTGGAACACTTGAGTATTCCTGGCAGGATATGTTAGCACAATATTGTGGAGAAGGGTGAGCAGCAAGCTCAGCAGAGTACTCAGAAGAATCAGCAGCCTCATTGTCAACTGGAACTGGTTAGAAATGCAGAGTCTAGGGTGGGGCTCAAAGACTATGTTAATGAGCCCCTAGGAGATCTGTGAGCTGCACATACAGAGTACTAAGGTAAGATGATTCAAAAAAGGACCTTGGTGTTGAGTGCTATGGACAGAGGAGTGAAGAGCTGAGGGTTCAGTCTTCTAATTAGTGTAGTGATGGTTTCCCCAGGGTAGTGATGGTTCCAGAACAAGAACAGAGATGGAATTGCAGGGTAAGGCATCTCTGCAGCGTCCTACAACTCAGCAAAAGTCTCTGCCAGGATCTCTGACAGTTGAGTCTTTGACCTAACAGGGTGCTCTTGGGCTCTATATTTTTCTCTGGAGTAAATCTGTTTCTCCTCCCTCTTGACAGAAGAGGCTAATACACTGGATTCTTACTGTGGTCTCTTTTTAAAATTTTTTTTAATACGGAAGATTGAACTCACGACCTCGTGCTTGCCAGGCAGGTGTTTATGCCACTGAGCTAAATCCTTGGCTGATTGTGGCTTTTTTTAAAAAACAGACTGTGGTCTGTACATTATTCAGAATCTGCTCCTTACATTTTGAGCCCTGTTCCCTTCCTGTGTGTATAGGACTGCTCACTGATATCATGCCCATGCCTATGTTCAAGCAGTAGAGATAATGTAGGGCTCTCCTGAGAAAAATACAAGTTGCTTTCATTATTGACAGACTGCTGATTTGTACTTCCTTTGTCTAGTGAGTTTTAAAAGTGGCAAATTGCTGAGTAACTTTGAGCAATGCCAAGGTCAGACATTATTGACCCCTGATGTTTAATATCAGGAAAATTAGGCCATGATGGCTTCAAAATTCTCAAGATCATTCTCACACTTCCTCCTTGGGGTGCTTGTTTCAAAGCTGGTTTTTGAGTGCTAATACACCCCTCCTCCTGCCCAGGAACTGCAGAAGGAACCAGCACTTTGTACTGAATTACATCCCCAGATCTTTTTAATTTTTTTGTTTTTTGTTTTTAATTTTGAAGCAGGGTTTCACTAAGTCATTGTTTTATCAGGCTGGATTGAACTTGTGATCCTCGTGCCTCAGCCTCCCACATTGCAAGGATTATAGGTAGACACCACTATGCCTCGTAAGTTTATGCACTTTTTTTTTTTCTTTTTGACTCATTTCTATTTAGGCTCCAGAAACAAATGCCTCAGTGAGGCCTTCCCAGGAGGAACAGTCAGCAACTCCCCCAGGGAAAGTGGTATCCATCAGCTCCCGGAGCCCTCGTTGTCCTCGAAACCAGTCTGCCCTCCGCAGCAGCAAGACCTTCCCACCTAGTTCCACATCTTGCACCCCAGGTGAGGTTTGGGACATCCTGATAGCTTTGGGGACTGTGCAAAAGTTGAAGACACACATGTTTTGGGGCTGACCCTACCATCCAGTCATCTGTGGCCCAGTGGCCTGGGTAAATCACCACCTTGGAGAGAGGGTGAGCTCAAGGGGCTCGTGACAAAGGACTTAATCTTAGGGTACAGCAGCCATTGAGAAGTAGAGGACTGTGCCTTTAGCTGGTTTGGTCACTTCTCATGGGGTCAGGAGAAACCTCCATATTGTGCTTCATGACTTATAGCCCCTAAAGAAGGCTGGTTCTTTCTAAATCCATGGCAGCTGTGTTTCTTTGCATCTAAAACGTGAGAATAAAGCAGCATTCCTACAGTTTACTACAGTCTGGGAAAGAAAGATCGAGTAACCTGCCAATCACAGTGTAGCTTACCCTACTTATATCTAGGAAATGATTTGTTTGTGTGGTGTTAGAGATTGAACTCATAACCTTGTACACGCTAGACAGGCACTCTACCCCTGAGCTTCACTCCCAGCTCCTAGGAAGTAGTTTAACTTCACAGTTCATTAATTTTGTCACTGGAGACATGAAACCCCCAGATAAGCATGCCCATTTTCCTGAGCATCAGTTTTACTGTATTTAAACCATTAATGTTTGTATAGTCAAAGAGATTATTGTGCTAGAGTGGTGATTCTTCTTGCATTCAGTGGTGGATGAAAAGTATGAATACTGTCTGTGTTGCCCATGTATCCCTAGGATCTCTACCATCTGCCACTGTGTAGCTGGCTTACTAAGTGATTAAGGGTAGGCTATCGTCTTGCTCCTGTATCTTAGGAAAAGTCATACAGCTCTTCCTTAGACTGATGCAGTGGGATAGGGATGGTCTGGGAGGTAGAAACAGACTTGAAACACTCTTGTCCTGTGCCTCTAAGGCCTCCACACACTTTAATATTAAGGATATTGTTCCAGATACTATGGGAGCCACCAGGAGCAGCATCTATGCATCTCAAGAGTCAGCCCCACCTCTATCCTCAGGGAGATCACATCCTAGGGTAGGCAAAACTCAGGTGCAGACAGGTACAAAAAATGCAATAACTTTTTAACTAACAGACGTACAGTCCTGGTGTGTTAATAGTCTCCAAGATTCTTGTCTATTCAGAGAATGTAATTGTCCTTGTGACTTCTCTCTCTTAGTGTATTGCAAATGACCTGCTCATTAAGGACTTTTATTTCCTTTAGAAGTCCTCGCTGGTGGCCTTTGAGAGAATCTAGACTACTGCCTAGTTGGGGTTGCATCCTCCTCTAGGGACTTGTTTTCTGTTTCCTCTTTCCTTTTCTCCTTGTTTTCTTCCCGCGGCTGCCTGAGACACTGGCCCTTGCAGGCAAAGGTACATTCACTGATGGGAACTAGCTGGTATCTCTTCTGGCCTTTCGTGCCTCGTGTTCTCTCTTTTTTTTGAGACAGGGATTTTTTTTTTTTTTTTTTTTTTTTTTAGTTAGGGCTTTGCTGTGTAGTTCAGGCTGGCTTGAACTCAAAGCAATTCTCCTACCTCATGTTCTACCTTTAAATTTCCTACTTCTGTGCTGTGTTTAATTTCCTTTTCCTAATGGAGGATACTTATATACAAAGGAACCTATAGTTCTAGTAGTCTGTATTGATCCTTGGAGTACTTGGCCTGCATGTTTTGCTTGTCAGTTCAGAGTACCCCACCTATCCTTGAACTCTGAAGGTGCTTTTTGCAGGAAAAAAAAGTAATTGTGAAATACTTGGTGTTTTTATGTCTGCATTCATTTTGCATAAAATTAAGAGATATAGACCAGGTTCTTCAAATGTCAGTACTTAGCCCAAGTGTATAATCATGTTGGCACATGACTGTGCTCACCTGCAGATATATGGTGACTGCCTGCCTAGCCCATATTGCTCTCTTTGCAGAGGCCTAGTGGCTTTGGTTCTACATGAGATTTCCAGGCCCTGCTCACTTTGGAAATTTTAGTGATGGAAAGAACCAATGTTTTAGAGGAATAAGATACCATAGCTGAAGAGCTGTCCAGAGAATACTTTCCTGATTTTCTTCTCAGCAGAATTCCCTTCACCATGGACATGTTGTCGGTACATACTGTTGTGTGACTCTCCTTTCTGCTTTTTCAGGTTTAAGAAACCCCCCAAGACTCTTGGTGGCTGGTCCCTCCAGCACCGGAAGCAGTGACTCAGATGGTGGCCTCTTTGCCGTCCCTACAACATTACCGCCAAACAGCCGACATGGAAAGCTCTTTTCACCCAGTAAAGAAGCCGAGCTGACTTTCCGGCAGCACTTGAACTCAATTAGTGTGAGTGCCAGGTCATATTTGTATGCCAGACCAGGCAGCCAGCACCTTGCAGTATGAGTACTTAGGGCTCACATGCTGTTTGCCTTGCAGATGCAGTCAGACTTCTTCTTGCCAAAGCCTAGGAAACTGCGAAACCGGCATTTGCGGAAGCCATTGGTGGTCCAGGTGAGGGATCCTTGCTCAAGTTCCATGTGTTGCTTGGCTGTCTTACTGGTCTTCTGGCCATGGCACACTGGCTTCTGTATCTCAGATTTTTAGAGTATAAAATAGGAATATTCCTGGCCCTTCCTTTCTTTTTTATGAATAAGAAAAAAATAGAAGTAACAGCAGTGAGCTTAAATGATACCTCTAAGAAGAAAAGACAGTCTTTGAACAGCATTGAAAATTTGTTTGGCAGAAAAGACAGGAAGTTACACACATTCAGGTCCCAATAATGTCCAGACTGTGGTCTTTTGAAGGACTGTCAGAACAAGTGTTAAGGGGCTGAGCCTGGTGGCACATGCTTGTAATCTTAGCACTTGAGAGACTGAGGCAGGATGATTGCAGAGAGTTCAGTGAAAACCCGAGCTACACAGTTGTATTGAAGCCAGCCTGAACTAGATAGTGAGACCATGTCTCCAAAAAAAAAAAACGCCAAAAAGAAAACAAACGTATTGGTGCACATTTAGTCAGTGGAAGCACTTGGCCAGAGTTTGGGTCATCAAAGGCTTGGACTCTGTGAAATGCATGTTGGGGCGGGGGCGCGCAAGACTCACACATCCTATATACAGCTACAGGAAAGATGGTGCATCTGAGGGGGAAGAGCAGTGGCATTTCAAGAGGAAGAGAAAAGGAAGTGATTGCAAGTCTCAAATAATTATGGCCTTATAAATTTATGAATATAGGCTTTAGTTGTAGCTCAATGGTGGTGCACTTGGCTAGCATTCATGAGGCCTGGCTTTGTTCTCCAGTACTGAAGAAAAAGAAAAATTTATGAATATGTATTTTTGGCAAGCATTAATGGATAGGTTTGCTTTTGTTAGACTCTCTCAAGTGTTTTTCTCTATTGAGATTAGTTTTAGTAAAAATAAGAATGAAAAATCTTAGGATGAGATGCATTTCAAATACAGGTAATTTTTGCTGAGACTAACTTAGTACATTTAACTTTAGTATATTTAATTCTTTGCCCCAGAAATGGAAAATCATTGTTGGTTGGTCATGATCTAGGTAACTTTTTTCTTTTTTTTTTTTTTTTTTTTTTTGGTATCAGGAATTGATCTCATGATCTTGTGCTTGCCAGGCAGGCACTTATGCCACTGAGCTAAATCTCCAGCCCCCACTCTTTTTTTTTTTTAGAGACGAGTGTCTTACTATGTAGTGCAGGCTGGCCTCAAACTCAAGGTGATCCTCTTCCCTCTGCCTCCCAAGTGCTGATATATGTAACTCTGGAGTCAGGAATCCAAAACTGTTTACCATGGACTGAATCCAACCTGATCATTCTTCTTTTTTTAAATATTTAAAATAGTTTCTGGATATATAGTTGGCATACTCAAAAGTGTACGCATTTAAAGTGTACAGTTTGATAGCTCGTAACATTTATGGGAGGCTGAACCATCACTACTCCCAGAATATTTTCACCTTCCAAAATAAACCATGTACCTGTGGACTGTGACTGCCTTGTTTCTAGTGTTTGACAGCCCCTAATCTATTTTCAGGTTTTGTTTTCTTTTGTTTTTCAAGACATGATCTCACTGTGCAATCCAAGCTGATCTAGAACTCACAATGATCTTTCCTTAGCCTCCCAGCTGCTAGATTTATACATATGCACCTATATAGTCAGCCTGTTTTCTGTCTCTAGATTTGCCTGTCCTGAGTATTTCCTAATATGGGGTCATATGGTATATGGTCTTTCCCTTTTAATATTTTTATAAATAACAGCCATGTTCATTTCTTTTGCATTGTCTATGACTCCTTTTCTATGGCTGGTCAGATATAACCCAAAGCCTACAATGCTTCCTGCCTGGCCTTTTATAGAAAAAGTTTACTGATCCATGCCTCAGACTTTGGAGCAAGGCAGGCAAAGAGCATACAGAGCTATTAATGGATCCTCCCCGATGGCATCTCCAACAAGATCTGTCCTCTGAGCTGTGCCAGTACCACTGCTGCAGTGCTGCGGAGAGGGGCTCAGGTCTGAATGTACTTTGAGTCCTTCATACATGAGCAGCTGTGTTCCAGACTGCTGTGTTCCATAATGTTACTGGATTGCCAGATATTTTTTTGTGAGTTTTATTGTGACTATACCAGTTTTGGTGGCTGATACAATTTTTTTTTTTTTTTTGTCTTTTTCCTTTTTACTGGTACCAGGGATCGAACTCACGACTGCCTGCAAGGCAGGTGCTTATGTCGCTGAGCTAAATCCCCAGCCCCAATACAATTTTTTTCTCAGCTGGTAGTGATCACTCAGAAGGTACACAGCACCCTGAAATCTCATTGTTCATATGTGGGAACCTTGGGAAAGGGCCTTTCTTGTCCCAAGTAGTCACCTTGTTGTCTTCATCTCACCAATAAGGAAGCCCAGGACAGGATTCTGTGTCTTTCCTTTCTATGACTGTAAACAGATGTGTATATCTAGTATTGCCTCAGCCAAATCAGGATGACATTCTGGATTTAAGGGGATCGCTTTGACATTCCTCTAGTTTTCCTTGGGAAGTCTTAATTCCCTGGGTGTCACAGAGAATCCAGTATTCTGGATTTGGGACCCATAAGACATAACAGCCTGCAACTACCCTTGACATCCTTTATGTCTTCAAATCTAAAGCAAGCTGCTTATCCACTGATACTTGCCTCCCTTTTATTTAGAATACTCCTTTTAAACCAGTTTCTGGAGAGTTTGTTTTATTTTGTTTTGGTTTTTGTTTTGGCATTAGAGTCTTCTCATTACCTTGACTATTTGCATTTTTTGTTTTGTTTTGTTTTGTTTTCACAGAGAACACTGCTCCCTAGACCATCTGAAAACCAGTCCCACAATGTGTGTTCCTTCTCCATCCTGTCTAACTCTCCCATAGCTGGTAAGGACCTGGGCTTCTCTGGGCTAGCTATTTTCCCCTCTGCTTACCTGACAGTAGCCTCATCTTGGGACAGTGGGTGTTGGCTTGTTGAGCATTGCTCCTAGAATTCCTGCTTGCAATCTACCAGCAAATACCATGTGTACCTCTGTATTTTGGCTGGATGCAGCTGAGCTAGGGCAGAGGACTCTGATAGGTGGGTTACAGGGCACTTCTAGAAATGGTCTCAGCAGGCGCTATTGGCTGAATTGTTCAGTTCAGCACATCTGTTGTCCATCTTATTGTTTGGTACCGGGAATCAAACTCATGACCTCGCATTGTCTCGGTCCTCCGTGTTCTTTATTCAGAGATAATCAAGCGTCTCATGGAATAGATATGTTCTTGGGGTATATTAATCAGGCCCCTGCACTTTGAAGTACATCTCACACAAGGAGCATGTAAGTGGGACATGTACTGTGTGATTTATCTTTTTTCACCTGTCTTCCTGATTGTAATCTGTTAGTGATTGCTTTCTCTCATGCTTTTTTTGTTGTTGTTGTTTATTTTTTTGAAATAGGATCTCACTATGCAGTTCAGAATGGCCTTGAACTCACTATGTAGCCTAGGCTATCCTCAAACTTGCATTGATCTCCTATCTCATTCTGTGGAGTGCTAGGATTACAGGTGTGTGCCACCGCACCCAGCTCTCATGCTTACTTTTCAGTTATAGAAGATAACATTATGAGGGGCTGGGGATTTAGCTCAGCGGCATAAGCGCCTGCCTTGCAAGCAGGCAGTCGTGAGTTCGATCCCTGGTACCGATAAAAAACGAAAAAGACCAAAAATAAAAAATAAAAAAATAAAAAAGAAGATAACATTATGTTGCAGTGGCAGAGTCTTAGTCCAAGGTCAGATGCACTGATTGGCTGTAAAGAGCCTGCATTTCATTGCAGGGACTTTTCACAAAGGGCCATTCTCAGGAAATGACAGTGGTTATTATAGACTTTCAGCAGCTCCTAGGAGGGACAGTGGTACCACTAAGGCAGGTCCCAGACATGCACTCCCTGTTGGGTACCTTGCCTCCCCAAGTTAGCAAATATTTGGAAAGTTGTATGGATTCTCTGATCCCAGCTCTATCTATGAAGAAAACGTTCTATAGCTCCTTTATGGGCTCTTAAGACATAGTAAGGCCAAGGTGATGTTTCTGCCTTTGTCTTTCCCTCACAGGAAGAGGCTCGTTCCGGCCCATCCAGTCTTCTCTGACCAAAGCAGCCCTGTCTCGGCCAATTGTGCCCAAGGTCCTTCCATCCCAGGCCACAAGTCACCTGGCTAGTGAGTCTATAACTTCATGGTGATAGCTGCTTTGTAGTATTTTTTTTTTCTCCAAATTATGTCTCTTTAACCTTTAAAGAGAACATCAAACCTACTGACTCTTGCATTGATGTGAGGAGTGAAGGGGAAGCTCTCATGGGTTCTCTCCACACATATCATAAGGTGTCATGGAGCAGAGGTTTGAAATGTTGCTTCTGTTGCCAGGTGCAATTGACCTAGCAGCTCAAAGTGCTGGCATTATCCCTGGAAGCCCCTTACCAGTCTTGGAGACTGAGAGTTTATCTGGCATATCTCCACTGTCCTCAGATGAGGTGACAGCTACCATCTCAGGTCAGGACTCCACCGGACCCCACCAGAATGGAGACACTGTCCCCACCGCGGGGGTGAGTGTGTTCAGAAGGGCTGTTTGATATCTCACCAGCTTCTGAAGTGGGAGCCAGGCTAAGGAGCTTGTGTTACGTTAGATCCAGCTCTGTCTATAGAGGGGTTAGGCCGTATGGGTTAGAAGAGCCACCAACTCAGGGAAACTATGGGGTTTATGAGTGCTGTGCTATCCAGAGCAAAGAGGTAAAAAGACAGCCTTCCTTTGTGACTGGAGAATCGAGGAGCCATGACACGTAAGACAGTGTTGCTCTGAACCACAATCAAATTGGCCACCAGTTCAGCCCAAATGGCTCTCTGCCTAGAGTCACGACTTCAGGCATCTGGGTAAAGAATTTCTTCATGACCCTAACAACCCCTTTGTCATGATTCTCTTAAGTGCTCAGGTTTATTAGCCTGTTTAGTAATTACCTGGGAAGGGTTGGTGAATTGACCCCATAGGGTACCAGGGAGCCTTGTGTCTGAAATTATAATACTGGCTTCTTAATGGAACTTGAATTCTCTCTTAGAAACAACAAAAAAATTTTAATTGAAAGTGATTCCACTGCTTTTTCAGCTGAGAGTATTACCTGTTTCCTGTACTTCTGGCTGGTGGGAGCGCAGGGTGATTGAATAGCTCTTTCTCTGGATCTATTAGATAAACACTTGTTGCACAGTTCTGGCACATCACATGTAGCCTGCTCACTGGTATTCTTGGTGTTTTCTTAGGATTCAAGCGACCCATTCATCAGCCTCCCCCCAAGGCCAGAGCAGGAGCCCGTGGCAGACAATTTCCAGGTAGAGTGTGCTTTTGGGCTGCAGAGTAAAATAGCTATCTCAGGACCCCTTCCAGTGCTAAATTCTTACTCTTCCTGATTGCAGACAGACCTTAGTGCTCATCAATTCAGTTCTTTCCACCTATTTTTTATACGTCCTGGTGAATGAATGAATTTAGCTGTCTTGCAGCTCCCACTTCTTTTCTTCAGACTCTGTTCTGTGTGTGGGACCAGGAGTTGAACTCATGACTTCACACTTACCAGGCAGGCCCTGTGCCACTGAACTATATCCATGGCAAAACTCGGTTCTGGGCCAGGAAAAAAGAGGTTATCAGCTGGTGGCTCCCCAGTACTTGCTCTCTGCCTTAATTTCTCTAGTTGAATCACTAGTAGCAGTGGAAGCAGTCCCAGTGCATGTTAGTCTGACCTTTTGACTCTGCATTTGCAAGCAGTTTTGGGAATAGATTCTCTGATTGCATTCTCATTGAAAAAATGAGACCCCTGTACCCATTGTAGCCACAAATTGTGAGTCCCTGAGTCAGAGCTATGAGAGTGAGATTATTGGAGGCTAATTTGGCTTCTGAGTGACCACTTGTATCTGAACAATACCTGTTTCTTGGCAGGGTTCATCTGTTCTCTCCTTGTCTGAGCTGCCTAAAACTCCTCTCCAGAATGGTCTGTGTACACCTTTATCCTCATCAGAGCGCTCCAGCACCCGGCTATCCCCACCTAATGTTTCTGCACTGCTGGACATCTCTCTGCCTGGCCCACCTGAGGATGTGCTTTCACAAGGAGAGCCTGCAACACAGATCAGCGACTCCATCATTGAGATTGCAATTAGTTCTGGCCAGTTTGGTAAGACCAGGTGGTCTTGTATACCCTTTCTGGCACCAGGTTTTAGGACATGGTGATCAGACATGCTTTGAGGGATTCTGACCAGCTGAATATTTGCCAAATGTACTAGAAATCTAGTTTGGCTCTTATTTATGAGCATTGACTATTGGACACTGACAAGATGTTGTTGCTGTCTGGCTGCCCTAGGGCTTGTACATATGGCATCTGAGGCTACTAATGGTTTTGTAGGATTGCTTTTAACCTTGAGATTAGAGCAGGATGGCCCACAGAGTGCTCTGTAGCCCAATGATCAGCAGACATACCTTCCTGGTTGATTGTGAGTGTAGCAAACAGCCTGTGTGGATTTTGTAGTGCTCGGCAAGTAACTCACCTTGGAGCTGTCAAGTTTTTTTTATCCTCTCACTCTCTGTGGTATTTGTCGCAATATAGTGTGGCTGTTGCTCACTAATGTGAGTCAGCTCATTGGTTCAGACATGTAAGTCTGCAGTGATTAGCACATGCTCTTGGTCAGTCTACCATTACATTTGAGCCTAAGTTTCTGGGCAACCAGTTGTAAACAGCATATATCTGATGGTGCTATGGTAGACACTGTGGAGATGCTCATGATGGAGGTCTGGGACAAGGCCTGGCTCCATCTGTGGAGCTCGCTATCATTGCAGTATATTTGCATCATGTCCTTCCTGTAGCACAAAGCCATCCTGGAAGCTCCATTGTCCTTTCTGTAGACCACACCAGGAAGAAGTTGGGGCCCAGCAAACCCTCGTTAGCAATACACAGCATCCCTATTACTGCCTCTTCCTTGTTGACTGGGGAAGCATCGTTTGTGTGTGTGTGTTTGGGACAGTTTCACTATGCAGTTCAGGCCTTGAGTTCACTTTGTAGCCCAGGCTGGCCTTGAACTCACAGTGATCCTCCTGCCTCAGCCTCCTGAGTGCTGGGATTATATGCCTGTGCCTCCACACCTGGCTTGGATAAGTATCTCTGACCCAGGGTTTTGGTTGGCAGGTGAAGGAGTACCTCTTTCTCCGGCAAAGCTGAATGGCAGCGACAGTTCCAAGAGCCTTCCCTCCCCATCTAGCAGTCCCCAGCCCAACTGGATTGCCTCTCCCACACATGACCCCCAGTGGTACCCCAGTGACTCCACGGATTCCTCACTTAGCAGCTTATTTGGTGAGTTTCTATAGTCACTAAGATATTGAGGTGGATATTGCAGCAACATATTCCACATTCTCAGCCACGCATGGGAGAACATAGGATGATGTGCCTGTCTTCCTCTACCTGTTTGCTCCCAGGTGTTAGTGTGAGGGAAAGGAGATGCCAAAAAAGCCCCACATGGCTATTATTGCCTACATAGAATTACTCCTATTTACACAGCTGAAGTTTTACAGAGTGGTAAATATTTAGAGATGGTTATAGGACAGACAGCCCCAGAGAAGGGCATGCTGTATACACAACGAATTGATCAACTGCAACTGTGGAGCTTGTATGTGGTGATTCAGGAGAACTGGGGGGTTCTGAGTCTGGAGTGTGGGAGGGAACCAGCCCACCATGAATGTTCCTATGGTCAAATATAGCAGTGCTGCAGACATGAGCAAAGTCACATGGAAATCATGAAAAGTTGGAAACAACCTTAGTGTTTGTCAGTGAGGAAGTGGCACAGAGAATTAAATTTTTGGGTGTGGCAGAATAGCAACCAGAAAATGTATCTCTTTGTAGCTTCTGGAAGATGATAAATAGTCAAATCATATGAGAGAAGTCAATATGATGGTATCATCTAATCCTTTCAGGCAAGCATGAGGGTAGAGGCCTGAAGGTGGCTTAGCCTGGCTACCTCCAGCCCTCTGGACCTTCACTGGACTCAGGGTATTGTCCTTGGCATTCTCTGCAGCCAGCTTCATCTCACCAGAGAAGAGCCGAAAGATGCTCCCAACTCCGGTTGGATCTAACAGTGGCACATCCTTGCTTGGCCCCAGCTTATTGGATGGAAATTCACGGGATTCTTTTGTGTCCAGGTCCTTGGCTGATGTTGCAGAGGTAAGTATACTACATGACCCTGAATTTGAAGGCCCATTCTGTCCCAGAGTACTTGGTCCATCCTAAGAACTATTTGCCAGGAGGTGACATCAGGAAACAACATGTACAAATCTGGGTCTGTGACCTCTTAAGATCTGCCAACTGTAAAGTCAACAGCAGACCTTAAGTAATAGCTGGCCCCAGTGGCATCAGAATCTGGGAAACCCTGGAGTCAGGGTGGAAAGTAGATCTCTGAAGGTAAGTGGAGCTGAGTTAGATCACATCCTGTCCTTGTTCAGCTCTGTGACCTCAGGCTGCTTTAGTTTACAGATATGTGAGGTACAGTGCCATTGTGAAAGAGGAAGGGGTAGCTGTAAAAGATTGTGTCATCACCATCCCATCCTGGCAACAGGAGACCTTAAAGCAGCATTTTTATGGTCCTGTATCACAGCCATGGCCCAGAATAGTTTAAAGCGAGTTCTGCAGAAGAACCCTATCCAGTTTCCACTGACACCTCTCCCACATTCAGGCAATATGGTAGGAGTCACATTGTGGCAGGTGCTTGATATAAAGGCACGATTTGGGAGGGCAGAGCTTTGTTCTTGTTCTCAGCTGGGTTAGCTGTTCTTGTAGTCACTCAGATGTCCCTCATATTGTTTGTGTATATCTGTGGCCAGTCTCCCCTACAGGAGCACTGCCGGCGGGTGAAGTCAAGACAGATGCTTTTAACTGTGCTTTAAGAGGTAGAGCCTTGGTTGCAATAGAGAGACTTGGAATAAAGCACGTAGCTAGAAGACGAAGGATCCTAAATCTAGAGTGTTGCTTGTATTGATTTAGGGCTGTTGTCAAGTTTCTGGAGCAACATTTCCCAAACTGGTCCCCAGGACTCCCAAGACCTTGTCAAGTATTCTGCAAGGTTCTCTAGTCAGGCACGTAAGAGAAACCTTGGGTCACCCACAGTTCAGAAAAGCTCTTTCTTATGGGCTCCATTGCTTCTCATGTCCTATTATGAATCTGGAAATGATAAACTTATGGGAAAGCTTTGGAGAGTTCTGAGCAAGCCATGATATGATTGAAAATTTCAGCTGGTATAAATATAGACACAATAACATAATGCCTTTCCCTCACACAGTACATACCATTTCTCAAACCTGTTTAGCCACAGCAAAACAGCTGTCACAGGAATATTCCACAGTGCCTTTCATTTTCCACTGAACACTGTTAGTCTTCAGCAACTCTAGAAATGAACCCTACGGAAACACCTTGTTGTTAGGAACACACTCGGTCCTATGTATGTGACAGTGAGCTATGTGGAACACTGTCCATAGCAAGTAATGTAAACATAGATTTATCTGCAGATTCAGTAAGTGTCTAGCAAAAGGTTTTCCTGGGAATTTTATAATTAAAATGCCACTGGAAGAGTTTTTAAGGGTGTTTGGAGCCGGGCATGGTGGCACTTGCCTGTAATCCTAGTACTTGGGAAGATCGTTGAGAGTTTTAGACCAGCCTGGGTTACAAAGTGAACTCAAGGCCAGTGTGAACTGTATAGCGAGACCCTGTCTCAAGAAGACAAAAATAAAAAACAACAAAAAGAGTGTTTGAAAGAGTCTTCTTTATCTACAAGAGTGATCTGAAAACACTTAATGGGTGAGAGACTTACTCCCTCGTCAGATTCTGGAGCCATAGAGAGCCCTCTTCTGACCCAATTCCATGGCAAAGTCTGCTTTTGTCTCCTTCAGGCTTTTAATGAGTTTTTACTTTCATTGTATACTGTTTGTTTTTCTGTAGAATGTTGTCCCCCAACACCAAGTTTCAGGGGAGGCTGCCAACACCCTTAATTCCAGTCATCAGACTTGTCAAGTTCCCAGTGAGCAGTTCATGAGTACTTGCAAAAACAGTGCATGTTCAAATCACAGAGGAGATTTCAAAATTTTCCACTGAAGACTCGTTTCCTCCACTAATGTTTCCACCTAGTGCAGTGGTATACCAAACTAGCTGCTAGCTTACTTAGTCTTCCTTTTTCTTTCTGTTTTGCAGGTGGTGGATTCCCAGCTGGCATGCATGATGAACGAGAACAGCATTGATTATATATCTCGGTTCAATGACCTGGCCCAAGAGTTGTCTATCACTGAGCCTGGCCGCCGAGAGGCTCTGTTTGATAGTGGTGGAAGCGGCCCTTCTGTTGGTGACCTCTCACAGTGACTGCATCTTGTAGGGAGAGTACCATGAATTTTAGAGAGAAAGCTTAGTGGACTGGCTATCCTCACCTGTGGCAGATGAAATCCTCTTCAATTTAGAGGAAGAAGGCAAGCTCAGAATCCCCAGAAGACTGCCTCTCTGACCCTGAACTTGCAACATCCAGGAGCAGCCATCCCAGAACCCCCCCCCTCCCAGCAAGCAGGGACCATAATGAACTGAGCCAGTATGACCTTTGAGAAGGGCCAGTATCAGGAACTGCCCTATCTTTGTCCTGGGACCTATCCTGAGGTCTGCTAGGCTATCTTACACTGCCTTCACTGTGGCGTTGGGTACCCCACCAGGCTTCGTTCTGAGAGAATGAGTGTAATCTGCCCTAGTTGTTACATCCTGAAAGTTGTGACCTAAGGAAGATACCAGGATATTGCTTTCTGACATTCTTTTGCTCCACTTAGCCATTCATTTATAATGGTGAAGGGGACAATGGGTATAACCTGGGCTCCCATGTGGTCCACACCCTGAGATTGCAGACACTTCAAGAGATTCCCTGATCATGGCCCAGAGAAGGACCCAAGGCAGTATAAGCAGTGCTATCTCCTCAGAATACTGCTTCTACCTTAGTGATTCCCCCACTAGAAGTTCTGTCCCGACTGATACAACAGGAAGGGGAAAGGAAATCATGTCTTATGCAGGTTGCATGGATGTTTTCTGGATCATATTAAGCTGGTTGAAAATGTATTGTTTTTAAGAACTAGGAGATATAGATAAGAACAGGATTTTGTTTTCTCTGGGTCCCTATGCGGGTTCATTCTAGGTAATTTTTATTTGTTTCTACTAGGCTTGCCCCAAAGCACTAATATGACCACAGACAAGATTGTCTTGTTTAGCCTTTTATGTGTTGCTGTTTGCCATTTGAGACAGATCTACTTCTATAGGGAAGGTTTTGTGTTCAGTGCTTTCCTTCTGTTGGTGTTGCATTGGTTGTCCTTCACACGTTTAATTAATCCCTTGCACATGCCTTTGCCTCCCAAGTCTCAATGATCTTAGGAATTAGATATTCAAGTATAGTCAGAGTTCACCAATCCATGGATTCTGATGACTCCCACCTGGAACCCAATGGTGGCCAGTTAGAAATGAAGTTGGTCCATATTCAGTCTTTCTCTAGAAGGGCCCAGTATGGTATCCTTTTTCTCTTCAACCTCAGGAGTTTCTAAGTGTGCAAATCACCAGTTGCATCTTATGTGGCAGTGTTACGGATAGATAATGTTCATGTTGCCTTCTCATTTGTTTACCATCTATTCAGCAGTCAGAATTGTTATTTCTTGCCCACCTGGACCTGATATTTCCTTTGCTTCCTTCTTCTACTATCCCTTCACTTGCATGGTTCCCCTTAAAACCAGACCTACCTCCTTGCTTTCTGTCTCCATCTGTAATGATAAAAGGAACCAGTATACAAGGAGGGGGAAAGGTGAGTGATGTAAATCTCCATCTTGTTATCTCACTGTCCCTCCTTGAGACTATAGACATCAGTTAGAGGAAATACAGCAACATTTCTAGAAAGTAGCTTCCTCCTTTGCCTCACATTCTTCCTGGTGCTTTTCTCCTCCAATTCTTCCCTCCACCCTTTTTGAAGTACTAGGGATTAAACATAGGACCTCCACATTGAGCTATTTCTCCAAGCATTTCATTCCACATTTCATTTTATAGACAGGGTCTCACTAAATTGCCCACGTTGGGCTTGAACTTGTGATCCTATCTCAGCCTCCCAGAGTGCTGGAATTACAGGTATGTACCACCACACTCTGTTCTTTCAAATCTTGAAAGTCTGTGCTTCAGCCCTCTGACACTCGGTAGTCCCTACGAAAAGAAGAAATAAGAACAGGAATATGACACCACTTTATTAGCTGTATTTAAACTAGAGTATCTTGTGTTTTGTGCCTAATGTCAGCTTCCTGAAGTTAGTACCATATTGAGCTGAAGATCGCCACAGCTCTCTGGTCTGCAGTAGGTTAGGATTCCAGGTTGAGTTTGAGCCACTGCTAACTTCCTTATAGTCTCAGTCTGGGGCCTGAAATGCTGGCGTTGTGCCCAATGGCCACATGCACTGTGCCAGGCAGTTCTGGTCCTAAGCTACTTCCCATCAGGCAACCATTATTCTATGATCTCTAAAAAGAGCATAATTCTGGAGATCAGAAACAGCTTTCACAGGCCTTTTATTTGGCAGGACCACCTACCCTGGCAAACAGTGAGCTTGGTAGCTGCCAATTACAGTTGTTGTCATTCAGTGACATGCAGATAAGAGGAACAAGTAAGCTCATCATCTCTCTTGCATTCAAGTCTGATGGATTCCAGAGATTTTTGCAGTTTCTCTAGCAGCCAAACAGGTATTGTCATTTGCTTGCTATATTGAGGGAAAAACGCTGTCTTTGTAGCAGAGAAAACAGTAGATGTCTTTTTCTCCCAGCTTAAGTGAATATTTATTTATAAAACACAGAACTGTTAAAGGATGGAATTTTCAAAAGACCGAGATGCAGAAGCTTCCCAGGTTAACAAGTTCTGCCATTCCAGCAGAGTTGTGGTGGTAATCCAGTGTGAAGAACTGATAGCCTTTGTGCATTTGAGCACATGTGGTTGATACAAGATCAA
Organism: Cavia porcellus; assembly: GCF_034190915.1. NCBI lineage: Eukaryota > Metazoa > Chordata > Mammalia > Rodentia > Caviidae > Cavia > Cavia porcellus. Next base: position 32,983,911 of record NW_026947499.1, read on the forward strand.
TTTCTTAGAAAAATCTTTCCCTAATCTAATTTTTCTGCAACCTTTTTGCTGATTCATCTTTTTGAACGATTGAAACCTAGTGTTTCTGGTGTCAGAGAAGTTGGTGTTTAACCTTTATTGTGAATACATAGTAGTGAGCATTCCATCCTCAAGAAGTCACAGAGCCATGTTGAAGTTCATTTTTCCATATCCTGTAAGTTAGGCTGTTGGTCACAGAATAGGCATTTTTGGAGAGATTTCATCAGTTTCTCAAGCCTGGTTTTCCACACCTCCATGTCTTAGTTTTGGACCCCTGTTCATTTTCATTCTGTATGGTGGCCTCACTGCTGGAGGAGGTCCTTTTCAACTTACTAGTATCTGTAATTATACTACACAATTGAGTCCAGATTTATCCTGCAGGAGCCTGAAACGTGAGGAGGGACACAGTTATATCTCCTTTTTAGATACTAATGTCTGCCGTGCACAATCGCCTGTGTGGCAAGTGTGAGGTTGTGAGTTCGATCCCTGGTACCAAAAAGTAAAAAAAAAAAAGTATCTAGATACTGAGGCTGTGAGGCGATACAGCACTTTCTCTTCAAGGGGAAACAAAAAGAAAAAATTCAAAAAGGAATTGTACACAGTACACTTTTCTGAGCTTACAGAACTCTCCCAATCTCCCAGTAACTCCTTGGTCCTGATAGGTTAATCCAGTTCTAGAAGCACTACACCAATCCACCCCTGGACTGTCAGATGGGATTCCTGGTTGTAGCCTGCAGTGTGGGCCACAGAACCCCAGTGCTGTTTGCTTTAATAATCGTTAAGCCATATCATCTAAGGTTTCTGGCTTGTTTGAGATGTGAATTTGTTTTATAGATTATAAATATACATATACAGTGTATGTATAAAGCAGAATGCCTGTCCTGATTATTTTTTGTACCATATTGTAAATTATATTATTTATTCTTTACCAATTTTGGGAATAAAAGGTGTTTTGGTTATTTAATATAATAAAAGCTGGTAAACTGTAAATTTCCAGTGCAACTTGTAAATGTTTTTATTGTGCATAAATACATACTAATACTTGATTTAACAACTGTCTTGTGCTTCTGTTTTTTATGACAGAGTGTCCTGGTGAGCCCGGCCCAGGCAAGTGTAGCAGAGGTGCAACCCACGTGTTACGTTTGCTCCCATTTAGGGAGTTGTGGCTCGGACACCTGCTTGTTCTGGGAGCTCTAGGTGTGGGCAGGTGTGAGTTTGCCAAGGGGAAGCGCCACATTGAGTGCTAGTTTGCTTCTGAGAGGACCGCGGGGCGCTTAAGCGCCCCCTGCTGCCGCGGTCCGGAACTCATGAGGCTCCAGTTGGCCTGTGTAGGTGGAACTAAGTTCCTAACTGGGCCTCGCATTAAGCGCCCAGTGAAAGAGGGCGAGCCGTGAGCCAATACGGGCGCTCGTCGTTTGAGCGGCGTTTGCCATGGCCAATGGGCTACGATCACAACGCCAACCTGTCCCGGCCTTCTCTCGTTGGGCGCGGGTGGGGGCTGGGCCTGCATTACGATTGGCGAGGGCTGCGAAATTGGCGTGTGTCCTCTCCAACGGGCGTGGGCGGGCCGGGATACCTGCGCGGTCCCGGGCGGGAACCGTAGCAGGGTTGCTGGAGAGGCTTGGGCAGCAGTCGACATGTTCCAGGGTGTGGATGGCGAGGCTGGCCGGGCAGGTTCCAGGTTCGCGGGCGCGGGGCTGCAGCTATGTGGTGGGCAGGGGCCGGGAGACTTCCGAAACTTGCTGGACGGGTCATTATCAGGTCTCATGGTGCGCGAGCGCGCCCAGGCGACGACGGAGGCCCAACCTCCCTGGAGGCTACGTACAGGGCGGGGTCGGTGAGGCCTTCCCGCGTCTCTGGGTCCTCTGTAGCTCCCGCCCCGTTGATCTTTAAGGGTGGCCGATTTAGGGTAGGTTCTGCCCGTGTTCCTGACGCGGCCAAAGGGTCCATGTAAAGGGTACTGACTGCTGGGCCTCTGGCCCCTTCCGCTTTACGCGGGATAGGGCGAAATGGGTCGTTTCTGGTGACCAATAGCTGGACCCTGGCCTCAGCATCCTGAGTATCATCCACTTTCTACGTCCTGCGTCTGAGCTACCCGAACTGCTGCCCACAAAGTGGTGGTCGAAGTGGGTAGCCACGTGAGGGACCCTGGTGTAAGACTTTCTGAGCTGGAGTGGTCGTTCCTTTGTGGAGAATATGGGAGAAAAATTAAACGTGGATGACGGAGAGCGAAACGCAGCCGTTTTTCATTGGATGATGGAATGTTAAGGAAACCTTTGTCTGTAACCCGTGAGAAGCTGTGTTTTTACGGGAGTCCTACCTGGTCCTGCAGGATAGGTACCGAGGCCTAAATCACACTTGGTTTTGCTGTAAAAGGAATCAATCTGCCTCTGTAGGATTTACCTTTGCAGGTTTTCCGGGCCTCTGACACATCTGTTTGATGTTGGAGGGACAGTTTTGTGCTAACGAATTTTGAACTGTAAATGCATTGTTTTAGCCATCTTCTAAACTCTTTTAAAGTGTAAAACTTTATTCCAAGTCTGTTTCATAAAGTTTCTCCTCAGACCTAACCAATCCCCTAAAACTTTTCTGAAACTGGGGACATGATATTGGAGGGGAGATCGGGGCCTTCAAGTTGAGATCTGTGCATGAATGTCAGTGTAGAGTACTTGTGTGTAATGCTGGAGCCCCTGGATTAAATGGGGGAGGAGGTTGCAGGTGAGTTTTTCTGTGTTTTTTCCTCCCTAGTACCACACTGCTCTAGGGCCTCGTGGGCTTTTCCTTTTTTTTTTTTTTTTTTTTTTTTTGCACTTCCGCCTTGCGCCTTGCATTCTTTTGTATTTTGAATATCTTTAAGAACTATTACGAAAGGAAAAATTGGGATGTAGCCACATTGTGAATTTGTCCTCAAGTATCTTAAGCTGGTTTATGTTCCCCCTCCCCCTTAGAATCCTGGTGATAACTGCTACTTGGAACTTCCAGAAGGCCACACTACACCATTGTTGTGGCCCTATTTTCATTGAAAGGCCTATTGAACTCTTGGTCCCATTTATGTGCGACCCTGCTGGGGCAGCCTTGCCACTTGCTGGACTTTTGCAGGCTGTGAAACCTGTTGTGCTGGCTTCATTGCCTTTTGTGATGGAGACGGCCACTGTTGCTTCCTTAGCGGCCTGGCCTCTACATAGCATAATCTCTGCTGCTGTTCCTTTTATATACTTGTTTGCTCATAAAATTTGTAATATACAGAACAGTGTTAAATATATTTAATATATGTCCACTGTCCCCATATTAACATTTCATTTCAAGTAACTACCACATCCCTCCTGTGCCTGACCACTGACTTTGGGCCTCACTGCTTATTTTGGACCTTACCTCTTCCAAAAGTGGATCTAGAGTTCAAAAAATACTCGTGCTTCTGTCATGTTACCCTTGTGATACATTTAAACCACCAGTAGCCAGATCTGGCTTTCCCGTTAGCCCTGAAGCATGGGGCAGAGGACTTGCTCTTATCTTTTTTTTCCCTATGGGATCCGGTTCAGGGTCGCCAGGGATTGGTGCTCAGATAATGTGAGAGCCAGAGGAGACTTGGAAGAAACTAAGAGTGTAAAGCACTAAGTGTGCAGAGCTGTTCTGACTGGATCCTGTGTGTCAGGTAGATGGCCATCTTCCAAATAAATCAGTAAGATAAGGATTAGAAGTCATGCTAGCATGAATCATGAAACTAAATTCAGCTTAATTCTAAAGATTACAGATCTCTGGCTGTTTTTCTAGAGATGAATGGAGACTATGCTTGAAGACCTTTGTATCTTAAGCCTAAATATTGGTGGGGTTTTTTATTTTTTAAATTTCAAGTTGGGTGATAGCACTGTTCAATATTCTCAGCTGCTTGAAAGGCTAAAACAGGAGGATCAAATGTTTGAGCTAGCCTGGTGACTTAGTGAGACCCTGTCCCAGAATTTTTAGATAAACAATAAGGATTCAGCTCAATGGTAGTAGAGTACTTGCCCAGCATACACAAAGCCCTGGGTTCAGTCCCTTGTACCTCCAAGAAAAGGAAGAACAAAACTTAACAGAAACACTTTTCTTCCCTTCACCAGAGCCTTTTTCAGACAAAAACAGGGTAGCAGTTCAGATGCCTGCCTGTGTATCTTAAAGGAGATTCTCATTCTGTATGCCTTGACCTAAAATGAACAGCGGTGCTAGTAGGTTGTTGTTTTCCCCACTGTCCTGGAATTGAACCCAGGGCTTTATACTTGCTAGGCAAGTTTTCTGCCACTGATCTACATCCCTAGCCCTACAAATGGTTCTTTATCTGTCTAATCTGGGCATTTGGGTGTTCATATTAGACCTTAGCACCATTGACAGTCACCCAGGGTAGATGCCCAGGACTCCTTGGATTGGTACTGGTAGCCCTGTTAATGGTCTAGGCCGTAACAGAGCTTTCAGTGATAGAAACAGCCCACTGCTACACATGTACCGTAAGTTTGCCATAACTAGTTTAGGCCAACATCACACAGTAGAGGATTTCTACATTTTCCAGAAGCAACATTTTAAAAGTGGGCATAGTGGTGCATTCTTGTATTCTTAGCTACTTGGGAGGCTAAAGCAGGATGGCAAGTTTAGGTCAGCATGGAACAAAGCAAGATTCTGTCTCCAAAAATCAAGTGAAACCTAAAAGTATTAAAAACAGTAATTTTTTTTTTTTTGTCTTTTTCATTTTTATCAGTACCAGGGATCGAACTCATGACTACCTGCTTGCAAGGCAGGCGCTTATGCTGCTGAGCTAAATCCCTCGCCCCCCAGAAGGTAATTTTAGGGGCTGGGAATTTAGCTTAGTGGCATAAGTGCCTGCCTGGCAAGCATGAGGTCGTGAGTTCAATCCCCAGTAAAAAAAAAAATAATAATAATAGATAATTTTAATAGGTTTAAATCAACCTAATATGTGTAAAACTGTTTTAGAGTGTAATCACCATACAAGATATAGTTACTGACATCAGATTTGTGAAAGTAATCCCTGCCTTACAGGATTATAATAAGGTTCTAAGTGTAGCATGCTCAAAATATCAGGAATATAATAAGCACTTAACAACTGTAAGTTACAATATCGAGCACTACTAAATGTGTTTATAGTACTAAACACTTGTGCTGTAAAATTAACTTTACTGACAATGTAATTCAAATTGCCTATCTTGGGGAAACTTTACTTAAGAGAGTTTATAGGAGTAATTTCTAAACATATGAATTTTTAGAGGGTTTTTTGTTTGGCATAACTGATATAAAGAAAACTTTCAAGAGAACCTTAGTGGCAGTAAATGAAGTGGACTTTTCATGCCAGCTTTAAAATAATTGTACTGTGTGATGTGTCCAGAGATGTTGAGGAAATAACTCCTGCCTTGTGTAGCTATACCATACCCTGCATAGTGCCAAGTTTCTAGGCCAGCTTTCAGTAACTCATGTTCTGTGTGTGTAGGGCCATGAAACCCCCAGGAGGAGAATCTAGCAATCTTTTTGGAAGTCTGGAAGAAGCTGTTCCTTCAAATAGGCCTAACAGGATGGCATCTAATATTTTTGGACCAACTGAAGAACCTCAGAACATACCCAAGAGGACAAATCCCCCAGGTATGGACCTTTGTAAATTCTAGATCGATTGACCTCTACCTTTCTGTTACTTTTTCCACTGAAGGTGGCTCATGCACTGGTGGTTTGTTTTTGGTTTTCGTTTTTTTGTTGTTATGATTCTTTTGTTTTGCAGTATTGGGAATAGAGCCCACAGCTTTCAAACAGAGCTACATTTCTAGCCCTTTTAAAAATTTTTTTATTTTGAGATATGGTCTGGCTAAGTTGCTAGACTGGATTTGAACTTGTGATCTTCCTACCTTAGCCTCCCAGTACTCAGCTCAAGTGCTGTTGAATGCTTGACAGGGTTGAGTGAAGTTACTAAGGGTACCAAGATGGTGGGTGGGATTGTGGTTCCTGAACCTCTTGAGATTCCTTAAATTGCATGTAAATTGTTATGCATTCAAACATTTTTTTCTTAGAGATGGAGATTACTTTTTTTCAGTAGAATTGCAGCTCTAGACAAAATTGGTGTAGTGCACATCAATACAGTTTTTCAATACTAATTCTGTTTTCTAGTAGTTACAAAAGGAGAGAATCTTTGAAAGGCTTCTCTTAGATGATAGATTGTTCTTATGCACACAGTGACAGTTACCAAATACCTTTACCTAGTTTGTTTATGAGGAGAAAGCATGGTTGGTTCTATCCTTAAGACATTTGAGAGCCACACATGGGAATGTACCCACACCTGCTGGAACTGCTTCCTCATAACAATTTTGAGTACAGACATTTCTTGAGCAGTATAGAGGCACAGAAGCAGTAATCTGCCAGGCATGATGGCATGTGTCCATAATCACAACACTCAAAATCTGAGGCGGGAGGATCACTATAAATTCAGAGGCAGCCTAGACTACAAAGTGAGACTGTGGCTCAAAAAAATGAAACAGTAAATTCAAAGATGGGTGTTTTTTATTTGGTGGTTGGGGGTAGGGGCTAATATTGCTGTTTGCGGGGGAGTGTTTGTTATGTTTTGAAAGTTTTGCTATATAGTTCAGGCTGGCCTCACACTAACTATGTGGCCCAGGCTGCCTTTGAACTTGAAGTAATCCTCCTGCCTCAGCCTCCCAAATGCTGGGATTATAGGCATGTGCCATCACACCCAGCTGATGTTGCTTTTAAATGTAGTTTATAGAAGGGAAGCCAGTGGTTCCTACTAAGTGAATAATATTCTCACTGTGCCATTTTGCTCTGTGCCCTCCTAGGTGCTCTGTTTTGCAGTGGGAAGCTGGGGGGTCTTGACTGCCCTGACTTTCTGAGAAGTAGTTTTCGGGTTTTCCATCCTGCCAAGTACTCTCTAAAGCCTGATGCATACAACTGCTAGTTGTGTCTTATCACCTGCTGTCAAGTTAACATTCTAGTTAGCTTTCCACTTGATTAAGAAAATACACAAAGACAAAGAATATAGGTGATTTACTGTGTGACTCTGTGGAAGTGTTATTGGAGATTGCTTTTCAGTGTCTCATTTTACCTTTGTTAGAGTATGTGTTCTTTGCTGGTTGCCTTTTCTAGAACTTTTGCAAATTGTTTTCCTGCTTAGCTGACAGTGATGATTCATAATTTATTATGGCTTGTTTATATATGCCAGTGCTTCAGTTATGTATCTTCACTTGGTCTTTCTTTACCACAATGCTAGGAGGTAGTTAGTGCCAGACTTTTTATAATGGCAGAAACTAAGTGGGGATGTTCACTGGTGTGCTTGAGCCCCACGATTAGTTACTGGCAGAATTGGCTTTTGAATGTAGGTTTTCCTGCCTTCAGAGCTAATGCTGTAATTTTATTTCCTGAATACATCCATTGGGATAAATTTCTCAAAATGGAATTGTGGGGTCAGTGTGTTTTATGGATTTAAAAAACACAGTTACGGGGCTGGAAATTTAGCTCAGCGGCATAAGCGCCTGCCTTGCAAGCAGGCAGTCGTGAGTTTGATCCCTGGTACCGATAAAAACGAAAAAAAAAAAAAAACCACAGTTACTTGGAGAAAGTCTCTTAAAGAACGTCCCCACTGTGTACCCATAATGTGTGTGTTTCCCCCAGTGCGGGGTTTATCTTTTGAAATTTGACTTCTAAAAACATATATTCTGAATTTTATTTTAGTTATGAATGAATTGGTCATCTTTTCTTGCTTCAAAACTTAGTTTTTCAAGAAAAATACTCAGAAATAGACATTTGGGGTGATTGCTTCTGTATTTTGTTTTGTTTTGTTTTGTTTTGTTTTGTTTTGTGGATGGAACCAGGGGTGCTCTACCACTGAACTATATCCCCAGTCCTTTATTTTTTATTTTGAGACTAGATCTTGCTATGTTACCCAAGTTAGGCTAGAATTTGATTTTCTTGACTCAGCCTCCTGAGAAGCTGGGTATACATGGGATAAAATTGCGGGTTTATGATTTTCAGAAAATTGAGGAATATGATGACCTTGGATGAGAGGGAAGGTTTACACACAGGATTTCTAACAGCTGGCACTATATTCTGTTTGCTCTGGCTATTGCCGACTTGTGTTTACATAGTAATCTTTTTCGGTAGATATGTCCTAAGAACTTTTCTGTGTTCTATTTCACAATCAGTGTTGTTGTTGTTGTTTTTTAATTTAAGAGAAAAAAAAGAAAAGAAAAACAAAAAGCAAAAGAGACAACAATAAACCCAAAGCAATAATAGTATAGGCTTTCAAAACAAAAAAAACCCAATTTTTTAAAAAAATTCACAATGTTGCCCGGTGTGGTGGCTCATACCTATAATCCCAGCACTCTGGAGAATGAGGCAGGAGGATTGTTGCAAGTTGGAGACCAGCCTGGGCTACCAAGTGAGCTCAAGGCCAGCCTGAACTGCATAATGAGACCCTGTCTCAAAAAGACAAAAAAAAAAAAAAAAAAAAAAAAAATCACAATGTCTTTGACCAAAATTTTCAAATTGTGGGGTTTTTTTCCATTTAAATAAAAATAAAAATACTAAATAGACATTTTTAAAAATATCCTGCATTCAATTCCTGGTTTAATATATATATATATATATATGAGAGAGAGAGCACCTGTATTCCCAGCCACTAGGGAGTGTGAGGCAGAAGGATTCAAGACTAGCTTAGGCAAGTTAGGAAACTGTCTCAAAATAAACAATTTTAAAAATGGCTGGGGGTGTATCTTGGTGGTAGTACCCTTGGGTTTGATCTCCAGTACTGCAGAGACAAAAAAAAAAATTTTACTGTGTAAGCTTTTGAGGTCTACTAGGATTAACACAACAGGGAGAAGGTCCCTTTCTCCACCATGGTCCAGACATTTGCTGGCAGGCCATGATATAAGACTGAACAGCTGGTATAGCCTGACTTGGCAGTCGTTCATAAGTGTTGTCATTATAGTTTTAAAGTTGATGTGGGACACAAGAAGGTGAACTCACAATGATCCTCTTGCCTCAGCCCCTGAGTGCTGGGATTACTGGCGTGTGTGGTACCACGCCTGGCGAGATACACATTTTCTTCACAGCTTGTTAACTCACTCAGCAGCAAGAATGTTACGTGTCTGAATTGCTGACATATTTAGCTGTCACTAGAAGTTCCAGTCAGAACAATGTCAGAATGGGTAATGTTATTTTCTGTATTAGAGGTTTAACTTCAGAATTCTGAACTAAACATTTAGCTCTTATAACCTACTAAAAAACTTTATTTAATGAAGAAGACTTAACTGTGCCAGTTTAAAGAAACTTTCCAGGGAAATTGTACTGTTTTATTTCCTCTCCTTTCTAGAGACCAGTTAAAGTCTAGACCTGAAGGTTGCAGCAGGCCTCAGGTAAAGGATCTTTGTGGAGACGTTTTAGAACTAGATCATCCTAATTTGTTTACCTGGAACTTGGGACTGGTGCTAGGATAGTAAGAGAAGAGGGCTTTGCTGGGTGACTCGATGATGAATGTGACAGGGAGAGTCAGATGAATGTTCCGGTGCTCATTGTTCTGTGATTATTTCTGCAGGTGGTAAAGGAAGTGGAATCTTTGATGAATCAACTCCTGTGCAGACCCGACAACGTCTGAATCCACCTGGTGGAAAGGCCAGTGACATTTTTGGTTCCCCAGTCACTGCAGCTTCACCGTTGGCACACCCAAACAAACCCAAGGTATGGGCCCTATTCAGATGGCAGACATGAAAGGAGAAAAAAATGAGCCAAGTCCTTTCTTAAAAAGGCTCCAAGGCAGGTGGAACTCCTTATTAGACAGAGAAAATGTGGGTGACATTGGTTTTTCATTGGGTTTGGAATTTTTCATTTGTCACTGGGTTTGGAATCTCCCGAGTCACCCAGGAAAATGGTTGGACCTCATGATTACTGCACCGTTGGTGGGGAGCCATAGGTGTCCACAGTAACAGACTCTACTGTAGGCTGTTCACCGTGCTGCCTAAGGGTGTAGTGATTGAGCACCCAACATAGGAGTTTGTCCCTCATACATTTTCACTATCCTTAATTTTGGAAAAGAAAAATGATGGCTCTTCTTTTTATTTGCTTTTGTCTTTTTGAGAACAGGATCTTACTCTGTATCCCAGGCAGACTTGAACTCATAATTTTATAGTCTTGCCTGCCTGTAGGCTAGGATTATAGGAGTGTGCCACCACACCTGACTAAGACTAAGATGATGGCTTTTATATATGTGTTGCTGAAGTGAGCACAAGATGATGGCTTTTATTGGGTATTTCCCTACATGAGGTCAAGGTACTTGTATTTGTTATCTCTGTGAATCTGTGGTGTTTGGCTAAAGCATAGTTAGCATTTCTGATGCAATAAAGATACCCTTTGAATAAGACACACATAGTCTTCTCACAGTGCCAACTCAGAGGCTGCTAGAACATAGAAGTCCTAACCAATGTGACTTTGAATGTTACCTTAGAAATTATTGATGAGATCTGTGAACTTCCTGGTCTGAGATAGAGGCTTGACCAGTGCCAGTCATGGTTCCCAGCGTCCCAAGAATCTGCACAGCCATATACTGAAGGTTTATTGGTTTGAATGGTGGCAGAACTTTCCCAGAGCTTCTTTTGTCTAGAACTCATCAGTCATGAAGGTCAGGACGTTATTATTACCAAAATAATTAGTAGTCTTCTAAAGTGTTTGCTTTTCTACCTTGCTTGTAGTGAAAAGTTAGGATCTGACTGTCTTGTGAGAAAACATTCATTTGTGTATGGATTATTGCTGCAGTCTTCTTGTTTTACATGCCAGAAGATGACATATTGCAGAATTAAAATAGGAATGTGTGAGAGAGCATGGCTAGGGCTAGCTCATGCATTGGACTGTGTACAATGACATTTGTTTCCAAGCTGGAGTGGACCTTAAATGGTACCAGTTTGTGGTGCTAATTTCAGAGACCACTTGTGTAGCTCTGCCACCCATTGGCTAGCACTAAAATGCCCTAAAGGTCAGCAGTTCACTAAGGAAGGAGCCCAAATAGCTGAACAAGAAGGAGCTTTGGATTCATGCAGTCTAGTGAATGGATTGGGTGGAAGAGTATGAACTGTTGGTGTAACTGGGTACAGAACAAGAGAAATCAGATAGAACTTCCTGAGTATATTAAATATAAAGGCCTTTAGACTGAGGAGTATCACACAACCCCAGCCTCTTTGGAGAAATTTCTATTTCCAAGCTGAGGTCAAGGAACATAGAAGATGAGCCTAGTGTTATACAATACCAGAAAGCTCGGAAGCATCACAGATGCTGGGATCTCCGGAGCCAGTGTGAAAAGGAACCATGGGCTGCTGAGAAACCACTCAATCATCATTAAATATAATAATTGCAACAGATTCAATTCCAACTATTTTGAGTTCATGGGTTCAAAAAATCTAATTCGAGATTCTGGAAAATTCTAGAGTCGACTCATTGTTTTAAAATCTAGAAGAGGATAAAATGGGGTATTTAATCAGCATTTTCTGCATGCAATGTCTGTCAGAATAACAGCTGTACTCCAGGAAGGCACACTGTATGTTTCTGTGATTACAACTACTTAAGAGGCTGAGGCAGAAAAATCTCGTTTGAGACCAGAGTGGGTAATATATTGAAACCTCAGAGGAAAAAAAGTACTTCAAAGTAGGGATAATAGTTTCGATGACAAACATGATAAAATTGTGGTGATCATCAATGGCTACTAATAGCTAACAGTCCATAATAGAAATTTACCATGGACTGCATTTATTGTCAGTGCAAAATTGGACATGGTAGTACAAATTTGTAAGCTAATAAGAAGGGTGAGGCATGACAATTGCAAGTTTAAGGTCAGCCTATACAATTTAGGGAGACCTTGTCTCAAAATATAAAAGGGTTGGGGATGTAGCTCAGTGGTATAATGATTATTTAGCTTATGTAAGGTCCTAGATACAGTCCCTAATACTAAAAAAAAAAATAATCATCAAGCTGGAATCATTAAAATCAAGTATTGACACTACACTGATGCACTCAACATAATGCAATATGTAAGAAACTCGATGACAAATAATACAGGGAGGTCTTAAAGATTACTTAGAGAAAGGGGGGCTGGAGGTATAGGTCTGTGGTTTAGTGCTTACTTAGCATGTGTGAGACCCTGATATGGATTTCAAACATTGCAGGAGAAAAAAAGGAAGGGGAAGTGAAGAAAGGGCAGAAGAGATTTTGTAGTCCTTAACAAAGTCTCAATATACTTTTCTTAGAAATGTAAAAACTACTAAAAAATTTATATGGAATCTCAAGGTACACCCCTCTCCGCCGATAGCCAAAATAGTTCTGAAAAGGCAAACATTAGATGCTCATGCTTCCCAATTCCACATTTTACTGCAAAGCACAAGAATGAAAACAGCATTTTACTGACTTAAGGACAGTCGTTTTGACTAGAAGAATAGAATTTGGAACTGAAAAACCTTCAGCAAGACACATGCCTGTAACTCTAGTGCTCTGGGTTCCTGAGCCACAAGGATCAAAAGTTCATACTCAACCTGGACAACTTAGTGAGACCCTATCCCAGAATTAAAAGGAAGAAAGAAATGAACAAACTTTCATATCTGTGCTCAATTATGTTGTTATGAAAGGAGAGAAGATTAGCATTCCCCTTGACAAAGATGGAAGAGGCCCTCAGGCCTGAAAATGTGATAGTTGAGGCATTACCACCTATTTCATGGAATTTAACCATATCTATTCTCGGTTGTGTAGCTACTAGAATTCCAAGATCATATAATGAGAGAACAGTTACTTCAACAAATAGTGTTGGGAAAATTGGATATGCACATGAACAAAAAAGTTAAATCTTGGGCCAGGGATATAGTTCAGTGGCACAGCACCTGACTGGCAAGTGTGAGATTGTGAGTTCAATTCCTGGTACCAAAAATAAAACAAAATAAAGTTGAATCTTTACCATATACCATATTAAAAAGGGAACTCAAAAGGCTTCATTTAAGAACTAAAATCTAGGGCCAGGGGTTTAGCTCAGCAGGGTAAGTGCCTACTGGACAAATGCAAGATTGTGAGTTTGATCCCCAGTACCAAAAAAGAAAAAGAAAAAAGAGTTAAAAACTATAAAATTCTTAAGAGTCCTGTGTGGTGGTACATGCCTGTAATACCAGCATTTGGGAGGCTGAGGCAGGAGAATTGCCACAAGTTCAAGGGCCTAAACTACATGATGAGACCCTGTCTCAAAAAAACAAAAAATTCTTATGAGAAAACGTAGGAATATGCCAGGCACCGTGGTTCATATCTGTGATCCCAGCACTCGGGAGACTAAGGCAGGAGGATCATTGCAAGTTCAAGATGTGGGCTACAAAGTGAGCTTAAGGACAGCCTAAACTGCATAGCTAGACCCTGAAAAGAAAAGGGGGGCAGAGAATAAATCTTTATGACCTTGGATTTGGCAATGATTTCTTAAATAGGACTTCAAAAACATAAGCAATAAAACAAAATAAATAAATTGGACTTCATTAAAATTAAAACCTTGGTTATCATATCACAAGGACACTTCCAGGACCAAAAGAAACCAATAGGTGGTGGAAGTATTTGCAAGTTACATACTTGATTAGGGTTAAAAAAGACAATCCTTTTAAAAATGAGTGATGAAGTTGAATAGACGTTTTTCCAAAAAAGCTATACATACAAAAAAAAAGCTATACAAGTGGCAATAAGCACAAAACAATGCACAACTTCTGCAGTCATTGGGGAAGGGCAAATCAGAAACCACATTAAAACACCATGTTATCATGCCTACTAGGATTCATGGAAAATAATGTGTTGGTGATGTTGTAGAGAAACTCAAACCCTCATGCATTGCTGGCCTTGAACTTGGGGGATCCTCTTGCCTCAGCCTCCCAAGTGCTGAGATTACTGGCATGTGCCACCATGCCTGGCTATAGGAATGACATTTTGACATGTGCTACCAATGTGGTTGAACCTTAACTATAGTGTTTTAAAATATGACTAAGAAATTACTGTCTGTGCATGGTGGTACATACTTATAATCTTAGCACTCTGGGAACTTGAGGCAAAAACATAAGTTCAAAGCCAGCCTGGCCAATTTAGCAAGCCCCTTTCTCAAAACAAAGGGAGGAGGTAATATAAAGTTCAGTGGTAGAACATTTCATTTGCCTAGGATGGGGAAGGCCCTGGGTTCAGCCTCCAGTATTAACACAAATTTTTATTTTTAAATAATGTTAAAATTTTAAGCTGTTTATGATGAGATTTTTGTTACCCACCAGAATGAAAATAGAAAGTTTCTGAATTGGGCTGTGACATGATGGTTTGTCCCGTTACAGGACCACATTCTTTTGTGTGAAGGAGAGGACCCAAAATCAGACCTTAAAGGTGAGTAAACTCTCCCCTTCTTTATTGCTTTGTTCTGTAAGAAGAGTTGTTGGTGTGCCTCAAAGAATAGAACCGAGTATTTCTTGGCACCTCCCAAGCCCACTGACCAAAACCAGCCTGCATAGATGTACTGCTGAGAGGATTTTGTGTTTGAAGACAGGTATAGGGGAAATGAGTGTAGCTATTATAAAACCTTAGGCTTTCTGCTTTCCTTGTCTTTGCTAATCAGCTTAGATCTAGACCAAGGTATTATCTTAACAGAAACCCACCTCTACCCTAAAGGACAGAAATCCAAAACTCCTAAGGAACTCCTTGCCCAGGGGTAGAGCAGGCTGAGTGAGGACAACAGAGAAGAGTATAAAGAGAAGATAAGGCAAGCAGCCTTTGTATGGGAAGGCCCCAGCCTTTGTCTTACTCAGGAGCAAGTGGTTGGGCCTCAGTCTGTAACTCAGACTTGAATTTGTCCCGTGGTTGTCTAAGCTAAGGTTCAAATCTTTCCAGTATAGGCACTGATCTCTGCCTTTGGGTCACTGTTTTATCTAGTGACAGATACTGATAGCTGGGAATTAATTTATTCTTCCCCTTTGCTCAACAAAATCTAGATAAAATAGTCACTAGAAACGTTGCCTTGGCCTTGTTAAATCCCCAGATAACGTGTGATCTCCTTTCTGTGCCTTCAGAAAATTTTGCTTTTTACATTTCAAATAGGCGAAATGGGAACAGAGTATTAAAAATGACAGAAATAACTAATAGAAGAAATCAAAGATCTTTTTCCCCTTTTGGTATGGGGATTGCACCTACCCTCATGCTGGGCTGCATCCCCAACTCCCGCCCCTTTTTTTTTAAACTGTGAAACAGGGCTTCACTTGGTAACTTACGTTGCTCTAGCTGGGCTTGAATTTAGGCTCTTCCAGCCTTAATCTCCCAGAGTACTCCAATTACAGGTGTGCATGCCTGACTTTAAGCAATGTTTGTATTAGCCCTAATTGCTCAATTCTAGAACTGTGTCTGTACACTGAGTTGCCCTGGTGCAGGATGGAGAGCCTGACATTGTTTTCTCTTTTCCTTGTCACCTTCTGAATTTCTTGCTAGCTCTTCTGTGACCCTGCTTTCTGTTAGCACAGCTCGCCTGGCAGGAGAGTGGCTGCCTTTAACGGACATTGTGCTGACTTTATGTCCTACAGCTGCAACAAGCACCTCACCACAAGACGAGCTGGGGACAAAGGGCAGCTCGAGAGAAGTGGACCATACCAAGGAGTTGGAGCCCATGCCTACAGTCGACAACCATGAGCCCAGGCTGGGGCCACGGCCTCGCTCTCATAACAAGGTCCTGAACCCACCCGGAGGCAAATCCAGCATCTCCTTCTACTGAGAGGCTCCTTATAGCCAGACCAGAAACTCAAGATAGGGTATCAGATGTTACCATCTTCTTTAGGCCAAAAGAATGGGGTGGGAGGGTTTGTGTGTGTGTGAGGCTGGCTGCCCAGGGCTCTCCTGTGCTCCTGAGAGCTGCACTGAGGTCCATGCCTTCCTGACTGTTGGGAAACAGTTGGACTCCCTTGGGGTCTACTCATTTGTTGTTGCTGACGGAGCAGAACTCTAGGATGGGTGAGGGTAAGAAGACTGTGCAGCACAACAGGAGGCTTGTCAGATTTTCCCTGTTGTTGCATCAGTGTTCTCACTAGGCATTTTAAAAGCTTTTGAAAGAAAACCCTGACAACCTGTACGTTTCTGTGGGACAGGGGAAGTAAGCATGAGCAGAAACACTAAGAAGGTAGTGAATTCTCTGTACATCCCCTTTAGATCCCAATGCTAGTTACCTGTCACCAATATGGCTTTCACTCCAGAGATTACTGTTGAACCCCAATGTCTCCTTTTCATTTTATACCCATTATATTGTCCTGCAATCTTGGTTGCTCATCCTCAGCAGCAGTTATCTTCAGGTTCTCTGCAGAATATATTTGTGCCCTGATCCTCGGAGTTGCCATGTTCTTGCATCTAATTCCCTGGCTAGCTTTCATGCAGCTGTACACCTTTCTCTACAGGGACTTACTATGGTCCTTGACATGCCAGGTTTGCTTTTGTTCCTTTTCTTTCCTTTCATCGGCCTTAAGACTAGGCCTTTGTTCCTCATTGATGATATAGAGAGTTTCCTTGCCAAGCCACAGCTCTTCCTTACATATCAGGTCTGCTGGCCTCTGTAGGACTTAAAATCTCCGTGGTTACATCTGAGTACTGGGGCTTATTTGGACCTTTCCTGTATCTCACTTTGTTCCTGTGTTTGGTTGGAAGAAGACATACATGAGAAGTTTGGGTTCTTTGGTTGATTTCTTTAATACTTCTTTTTAAAAAGCTGTTTTTTAAGAATCGGTATCACATAAATGCCTGTGGACTGCATTTCTGACACCTTGCAGAAAAAAGTCCCCTGCTTAGGCACACCAAAGAGGAAGAGCTAGGGGCTTAGAATTTAGCTCAGCTGGGACTGGAGATTTAGC
Organism: Cavia porcellus; assembly: GCF_034190915.1. Classification (NCBI taxonomy): domain Eukaryota; kingdom Metazoa; phylum Chordata; class Mammalia; order Rodentia; family Caviidae; genus Cavia; species Cavia porcellus. The sequence continues at coordinate 33,000,824 of NW_026947499.1, forward strand.
TCAGCGGCATAAAAACCTGCCTTGCAAGTGGGTGGTCTTGAGTTCAATTCTCAGTATCGATTAAAAAAAAAAAAAAGAAAGAAAAAAGAACTTAGCTCAGTGGCCTAATCACCAGCCTACCAAGTACGAGGTCCTTAGCTTGATCCCCAGTACCAAAAAAAAAAAAAGAGGAAGAGCTGCTTGAGCCACTTTTTAAAAGCTTTGCAGAACCTCCAGGCCATATTCACAAACATGGTGCTTTCCCAGGATGTTTAGTTTGACCTCAGAGTCACAACTGTCATTCACTTGTGAAAATACAGAGCTGGCAGAAATCATTGCTCCATTTGTCAAGCAGACGTAACCCTGGAAAGACTACAGCCCCAGTTCCCTGCTTTCAAATGACAGGAGAGGGTCAGATGGTATAGCTACTTCTCTGAGTGCCTACAAAGCTCACACTAGGTATTAGAAACTTCATCATTATTAAATTTTGGAAAAGTCACAGCTCTATGCAGTCACACTCACATTGGCCTGTTTTTAAGTGCCTGCAGTAACTATATGAAGCTCTACTTCTTGTTTCTGGCACATCAAGGAGTCTGTACATGGCCAACCAAAGAGTTTCTCCCTTCGCTCGCCCTGCAGACTTTAGAGCTAAGAAACAAGTTCCATGGATGTCATAAATCAAATGGGTTGTGGTTCAAAGTCACGAGAATGTCATTTGGAATTAAGGTATTAGTGTTTCCCAATTAAAAAAGTCTTAAATGATTGCTTGCATTTTAAGCACAAACTAACTTGTTTAACTTATAAAGATGTATTCTAATAGTAAAAATGTACATCATTTGTGACTGTGTTTTCTTAACAAGAAAATGATCTGTGAATTCCAAATTTGATTGCCAAGAAGAAATGTGGACATTATAGAATACTAGCCTCTGTTATCAGTCCACTGTAAGGGAGGCTTCTATTTCTACCCACTGCCAGGGATTTCTGGGTGGAAATGCAACTTAACAGCAGTGGCCTTGAGGCAGCAGAACATCCTGCCTTGTTCCTGTATCCACCCTGCCTTATCTTCCTCTAAGCTTAGGGCCTTGGCAGTGCCTTCACTGCCAGGAGCAGAGATGGCCTAGGTGAGCCCGGTGGTGTGTTGTCACTTGGATTAGAAAGATGCCCTCTGCAGCAAAGAGACATTGAGAAATTATTAATCTCTGTATGTTTATTAAGCCTTAAAACTTTTTAAGTGCATTTGTTGCCAACATTTTTCTAGAGCTGTATCAAAGCAAGAAATCCGTCCTCACATCACAACATAATTTTGATAGGAACCATTTTTTAATTTTTACAAGGTGTAAACAACGGGTGTAACAGTTTAATTAAATCTAGTAACTGTGAACTCTGTTTGCCTGTTTTGTGTGTGTGCATGGTTTTCTTAGTGCTTGATTCTACAAATAATGCTTGAACTCTGCAACTTCCCTTACAGCTTTTCATTGGTGAAGGACCCACCATCCTGATCTGCCTTCCCTTTGTTAGAATACAAATCAGTTTTTTCAAAGCTTTTGGCAGACTGAGGGGGGTATGCCAAAAATTACTAATAATTTTCTCACACCTCTTTTCCTAAAGAACTTTAGATATGTAACCACTTAGTTCAATTATTTAACTACAGGATAACTAAAAAGTGTATATTAATTTTTGGTAACAGCAAATACAAGAACAATTTTATCAAATGTATTCACTACAAGAATTGATTGGTTAAATGACAAGGGAAAGCGCAGTTTGGATGTCTTTTTTTTGTGTATGTACTGGCTGTTTTCATGTGTCCCACAATTAGATGTAATACTTGTAAGCACTGTGTGGGTTCAGGCAGATGAAACTCTTCAGTTGCCTGCCTGAAGAGCCTCCCTATAGGCGGTTCCACATTGCCCTGCCTATTGAATTGGTGCTTCAGTGAAAACCAAGATTTCACCAAGGAAGCTGACTTGGATTACCTGAAACACCATCTTCTTTGTTCATTGACATATGATTAAAAATGTAGAGTAAGTTCCAAGACCTGGGTTAGGCACTGAAGGTATTATATTACCTATTAATAGCAGCTGCTCAAGCCCTGTGCAAACACTTGAAGTCTTAGAGGTGTTGGGCCCCTTTTGGCTCCACCTGTGTTAAGAGCAAGGTAGTTGCCCATGAACTTGAAATCTGGGGCCCCATGAAAACATGCACTGGCCCTTTTAATGTGGCATTATTTGTTTTATTGTCTTTGTGATACACCTTAGTAAGACATGGCAAGCACACACAAATCTGCAGGTGTTGTCCGGTTCATTTATGGGCTTTTATTGCCTTAATCCTTGGCATTTTTGGAGAATATTAGTGAAATTTACCTGTTTTACATGTGACCATAAAGTGCTATCTGAAATTCAACTCGGGAAGAAATGAGAGACACTTAGGCATTAGGGCAGATGCTTTGAAAAAGTAGTACAAACCTGAAAGAGCTTAGCCTAACTTTGAGAAGCAAAATAGTTGTGCCATTCAATAAGCACCAATAATTCTCCAGCATTGTCATGTTTATAATTTTTAAAAAGATACCTGAGTCTGTCAACCACTCCTGTAGTAAGCTGCCCTGTTGTGTGCTACTGAGGAGTTTTCAAGGGTTAGATTTCTAAAAAAGGCCTAAAGCAGAAACCAAACATCTTCAAATATACAAGATTACTCTTGTTTTTTTTACTCTTAATTTTTTCACTAGGAAGGATTATATTCTTGCATCTGCCCTGTTTCATAATTTTGACAATGTAAAACTTAATAGCTGAGGTAACATTAATTTCAAGTACTACTTTGTGTGGATGGTCCATATTCCACACCTTAAGCCACTTTCCCAATAGTCTCAAAAGTGGAGTTGGAAGATTAAATGGCTTAGAGTCAAAACTCAGGCAACCTAAAACTGACATTTAAGTCCAGTGACCTTAGTGGTATGAGTGAACATCTTTACACAGCTAATTATGTTTCAGGGGAAAAGCTACAGGAGACTTCATTGGTTTGAGACAAGATAAGGACCTGAATCAACTTGGAAGCATTTAAAATGGGGACAAGCAGGGGAAAAAACCAACTGTTAGCATCAATCAGTCAGGATGTGATGGTAATTCACAATGTCTGCAAGGCCCCCAAAGTTAATGGTGTCCCTGACGAATGTCCCTTGAACATTTGGGCCCCAAATTACATAAGTTTCAATTGGGGAAGCCTATTGCAGAGTTAGCGCTTGAGCAAAGCAGGCCTGTCAATACAGCTGTTTGGGGGTCATGTAAGCCACTGATCACTTAGGAAACAGGCAAAATGGGCCAAGTGTGGGGGGCAAATGCCCATGAACATCGAAGTTTAATTCTGTGGGCAGTTTGAATAAATTACACTGGCCTAAAAATAGCGCATGGGGTAAAGGCGGCAAAGTGCGGTGCAGAAGCGCGCGGGGTTCCACGCTGATTAGGCGTCCACGTGATCCCAGTGGTCTGTCTATCCACCTAGAGAACTACCTCAGAGTGACCGCCAGGCCTGGAAGAACGCGGCCGGAAGCGTAACTGCCCTGCTTCCTGTGACATCACCGCACAGGGCGGGGCGCGATGCGGCTCAGTCCCCTTTGCCTGGCGGGCGCAACTTCCGGCGAGCGAGTGACGGGTGCGGCCAGGCCAGCAGCTGCTGCGGCGGCAAGCTGCGGCCTGAGGTGACGCCGGCAGGCCTGAGGCGACAGCAGCCTGCGAACCCGGGCAACCGGAGCGAGCCGCGCTGGCGGCCGCAGTGGCCGCCGCGATGATGGAGATCCAGATGGACGAGAACGGCGGTGTGGTGGTGTATCAGGATGACTATTGCTCGGGCTCAGTGATGTCGGAGCGCGTGTCGGGCCTGGCGGGCTCTATCTACCGCGAGTTCGAGCGCCTCATCCACTGCTACGATGAGGAGGTGGTCAAGGAACTCATGCCCCTGGTGGTGAATGTGCTGGAGAACCTGGACTCAGTGCTGAGTGAGAACCAGGAGCACGAGGTGGAGCTGGAGCTGCTGCGCGAGGACAACGAGCAGCTGCTCACGCAGTACGAGCGAGAGAAGGCGCTGCGCAAGCAGGCGGAGGAGGTGTGCAGGCCTGGGTGGGGGAACAAACCGGGGCTGCCCCTCCCCATACGCTTGGGACCCTTGGTCTTGCGCCCGCCCTCTTGAAGTTTGATATTTTGTAGGTCAGACAAGCGAGTTGCCCTAGATGATCTCCAAGCCCAGAAATTCTGTTTTTGTCAGTGAGCGATTCTCTTCTTTACAATAGGAAAAATGACTGAAGTTGTCTTGAACACAGCCTTAGTGTCTTTGGTATTGAAATTAAAAACTGTTTTTGGTATTTCGTTCTTTCTTAAACTACCGTAGTCGGTGCCCTCGTTTGGTTAAAAGTGTGTTTATCTTGGATCATTCCTGCTTACTGTGATTTGCGTTTGGCTTTTGTATCTGTGAAGAGGTGGGTCTGTTGAGTTATCTGAGAACTGGGGGAGGCGAATTAGGAAGTTAGGGCAGAAACCCTGACAGAATCCGTGCAGTGTTAGATGGTAAGCCCTGGGCATCACTGCTGCAGATTCGGTGGGTTTAGACCCTGCCACACAGGCTCTACACTCTCAATCTAAAAGGCCACAAGAGCTCCCAGGATTTGAGGCTTCAGGGTGACTAGAGGCATTTCAGTGGGGAGGCAGCTGGATCAGAGAGAAAAGGAAAGGTTGGACCAAGAGCATATACTCTAAAAGCACTAGGCCAGCATGCAGAGCTGACCCTCCTGCCTGACTTGGGCACTTCCCTACTAGTCACGTTGCCGCAGGGAGTTAGAACACTAACTCCCATAAGTCAAGTACTGGGGTTTCTATTGGCCAGTCATGTGACTGTTGCTCTTGTGCTGGGTAACACCCTCTGCTGCTCTGACTGCTTGCTCTCTGAGGCCTCTTGGGACATTTTAATGCCCATTAGAGGTTCCAGGTGGATTTTTCTTTTACATGTACCCATGTAGTCATAATAGTAGATGAGGAGGAACTGAAAGGAGAAAATCAAGATGGACAGCTTTACCGCTGAGTTGTAACCTTGTAGTTCTACCTCCATTAAGCATCTTGCTCTGTACAGTGCTAGTAGAGCCTCTGCCCTCCCGCTTACTTAAGGCAGGACTAAGAATGGTGCTGGTGTATCGTGATTTGCAGAAAATTGTAGATGGGTATGGTGGCACATGCCTAGAATTCTAGCACTTAGGAGCCTGAGGCAGGAGGATTGCTGTGAGTTTGAGGCCAGCCTAGGCTGCATAGTGAGTTCAAGGGCAACCTAAACTACATAGTGAGACCCTGTCTCAAAAGAACAAAAATAAAATAAGATTGTAGCAGTGTCAAGACCTACCATTGTGCAGAGAGCTTTGTGAGCAGGGTAAGAAATATACTGAGCTGACTAGGAGAAGCTGAGGCTAAATGCTAATAGCATACCCTTGGAAAGACTTAGGTGATGTTACAACTGAAGAAAAGGGCTAAATACTGTAAATAATGGCCATTCTGACTCCATTATGGAATCAGGTAAACATTTCACTTTGTTTTGTGGAAGCACTGAGGACTAGCTGCTGTTTCTAGGTAAAGACTCATCATCACAGATGTGTGTGATGCTCATGGACATCACAGGCTGCAGGCATTTGGTGGTGCAGAGCCCTGGGTTGAGCTGTCAGTATGGCCCAGCCATTCTGCTTGATTAGGCTTAGTCAGAAATGGGTAACTTGAGCCGCCTGCAGCCTTCTGAGCTGGCAGAATCTGCAAAGCTATTGTCTTTTCTTTCTTTCTTTCTTTCTTTTTTTTTTTTTTTTTTTTTTTTTTTTTTTTTTTTGCCTTGAGCAGAGCAAAAATCTCTATCTTCTCTTTATCCTCTGCCCAGTAGTAACCACAATGAAAGAGATTCCTGAGGTTCAAAACTGGGTGTCTAGTTCTTTTGAACTGGAGTCTACAGACCATCTTGAACACTAGCCCTGTCTTCGGGAGCTGCATCCAGCTTTTTTCAGCTCTAGATCATGGTGACCATGTTTGTGAAGTAAATGAGTTGTCATATGAGGCAGATCAGTTTTCTCTCAAGTGCCAAGAGTCATAGTTTTGGCAGTTGGTTGCCTGGAAAATTGGGCTGCTAGGGCAGAATCCCTGGTAGAATCAGGGTAAACTAGGATGACAAGCCCTGGGCATCACTGCCTGCAGGTTCAGTTGTTTCAGATTGAGCACATTTTGATATAAAGTACTTTAAAACCCTCTGTTCTTTCCCATTGGAAGAGAAGAGGATTGGAAAGGGGCAGTTGGCTGGCTGAGCTGGGAACTTGTGTGGTCTCCAGAGAGGCCAGTTAGAATGATTACATGTGTTGTGCTTGTTTAGGCAGCAGAGTCCTTTGCCTTGTAATAATCAGCATGTAGCTTAAAAGAACAAAAAAAAAAAAAAATGTTTGAGAGATGACAAATAGCAGTGGTTATTATTTGCCTTAAAATCTCCTAAATCCCAAAGATGCCCCTAGTAGCCTCCGTCAGCTTATCTCAAGCAACATAGATAGGCACTCTGTCCCCAGGAATGTTCATGTGGATATTTGCTGATGATTCAGCATTTGATGATACTTAAGGAAAGTATCCAAATGCAGGAGAGTTTGATTCAAGACTTATTTTTTTCCAGATTGGACAAAAGTAATTGTAGAAGAATATTTGAACAGGATTAAACTGGAAACAAAAAGAAAAAATGCCCAAATACTGTAATCCTACTCTGTAGAAATACTCTTTTATAAATGAATTAATCACTGGATCAGAAGTTTTTGCTCTTGTTTCCTATATTACAAATAGTAAGTTCACCACTGCATAAAGCCTGAATTTTCTTCTCCTGCCTTGTAACACGAAGAGCAGGAATATTAGGGAAAAAACCCAGGACCCTGTCCATGCTAGCCAAGCGTTCTTCAACCGACCTACACCCTCAGCCCCTAATGAGCAGTTTTTAAACATTAATTTTTCTAGATGAAGCTATTAACATGTGGTGGCAAGAGGTGTCTTTCCTCATTGCCTCCAAAAGTTGTTTCACTGTAGCAATACCAGTCACTCCAGTATTTTTCTCCCAGTGCTGGGAATTGAGCACAGGGCCTTGTACATACAATGAGCTATATCCCTAGCCTCAAACAGTCACTCTTAAAAATGGAAGCCAATAAGTTTAGACATCATGAGCAAAAGGAGGTGCTTTCCAGCCAGAAAGAATATGGGAGAGGCCTCTGGTCTGGGACTGAGTACTTACTGTGAAATATTGGTGTGACTGGAACCCTCCTGGGCCAGTGTGGTAGCAGATAGATACTGAAGCCAAAAACTGATGAAAGCAGTTTCTCTACAATCAGGATTTCTAAATTAAGTATCTTTTTTTTAATTTAAATTTTTAAAACTATTGAGTTTTTGTGTGTGGGATGGTGTTTGCAGTGCTGCAGGTAAAACCCGGTTTTCTTTGCACATATTAATCACATACTTTTGACCACGAGCTGTCCCCCCAATTTTAAAATAATGTACAGAAAAGTTGCATAAATAGTACTCTTTACTTGGATTCCTAAATATGAGTCTTTCTGTGTTGCTTTTCTTACTCTGGTAAGGCCTCGGATCCTGTGTGTCCCTATAGTCTCCAGTACTATGGTTCGCATTCTCTGCTTTTCTTAACCTTAAAGTGTGACAACTGAGGTTAGTCATTCTGCAGGATATACCCTAATGTGGCATTTGTGAAACCTGGTGATAAGATTTCTCTTCCACAGAAGACCCATAGCTGCTCACTGAGCCTGTGACATCCTGACTGTGTATAAAACATAGGATGTTGCTGGGGATTTAGCTCAGCGGCATAAGCGCCTGCCTTGCAAGCAGGCAGTCATGAGTTCGATCCCTGGTACCGATAAAAAGGAAAAAAAAAAAAAAAAACATAGGCTGTCTCCTTTTCATCAAGTTCACATGTCCTCTTAGGAATACAAAGGGATCTGGTCTTTAATTCCTCTCCCATGTGCTCCTTCAGGGGCTTTACCCTGCCAGTGCCTGTGTTCAGACTCCCTAGCCCAACTGTACACTGAAGAGTGTAAATGGCCCTCATTATTTTCCTGCTGCTCCTCCTCATATAGCTTCCCCAAGTTAAGTTACAAGGGGATCGTACTTCTGGTTAGTCCAGCCCCAGGCTATTCTCTTGTTCCTTGCTGCCCACATGGAGAAGCTATCCATGTTCCCACCTCCATGCACATCTCACTGCATTAACGCTTGACTTCCTAAAAGTTACGGATGATCTCTTTAGAGAAGTTCTTGTGTCCAGCAAAGTCTGTGGTGATGGACATTCCCTATTTTGCATTGTTAAATTTAGTTGTCACTGCCCACTGGGAACCTTTAAGTATGTACAGCTGTGATTCATAGAACTGAAAAACTGGTTTTTCAATTGTTTAGATTTTTTCCCCCCTCAGTAATAGGGACAGATCAAGACTTTATGCACATAAAGCAAACATTCTACCCCTGAGCCACACGGCCAACACTGGTTTTCCTTTTAATTAATTCATGTTGAAATAGCTGCATGAAGGGGCTGGGGATTTAGCTCAGCGGCATAAGCACCTGCCTTGCAAGCAGGTAGTTGCGAGTTCGATCCCTGGTACCAATAAAAACGAAAAAAAAAAAAGAAATAGCTGCATGAAGCTAGGGAGACAGTTCTAGACAGTGTACCTGTGGACTTCATATGAGACAGTAATGAACTTCTAAGTTAGTGTTAGGCAAGAAAGGAAATGCTTAAATGATGGGTTTGGAGTATTTTCACTGAGTATGTTCCAACAAGAGTGAAGAAGCAGTAGGTTTCTGAAACAAGAAACCAAGCAGAAGAAAATAGTATGAGATAGGAAAGGAGGTGCTAGCTGTCTAGGAAACAACAGGAAGGTGATGAAATTCTCACAGGGCTGAGAAGAGGTCAGCTGGGAAATCCTTGGCACCAAGAAATAACCTGTACGGATGGGCAAGAATTGACTTTCAGCCTGGGCTGTGTTTTGTCTTATTCTTTCCTTTTGGAAATTTTATAGAGGTGTCATTGACATATACTATACTACGTTACATAGGTTTAGTGTACAGTTTGATGTAAAATTACAAACCTACCAGGGCAGGCATACCCTGGAACTTCTGACTTATGTTGTCTTCTTGATTTTACTTTGACACAAAAAATCAATTGATTGCTTTGCTTCAAGAATGGTCTCATTCCATGTTATACTAAGAAAAACGTACTCAGCTTCAAGATTTTGGAAGAGTCTATGCTGTCTGGTTATTTTAATATGTATTGTGAAATTTATCAAACAGCCAATTTTAAAAACAAAAACTGAATTTAATTTTTTTTTTTTTTTTTTTTTTGCCTTTTTGAGACAGAGTATCACTATGCAGTTCAGGTATGCACCCACCACCCCCAGGTAAAAGACAGGTGGTGTGATGAAACATAGATGAAATAGTTCTAGTGAATGACACTGTTCTTTGTATGGAACTTTAGTAGTGCAACTCAAAGAGGACAGTGGCTTTTTTTTTTTTTTTCTTTTTTCTTTTTTGAGAGAGGGTCTTGCTATGCAGTTCAGGCTGGCCTTGAGCTCACTTTGTAGCCCAGGCTGGTCTCGAACTCACAACAATCCTCGCACCTCAGCCTCCCGAGTGCTGGGATTATAGGCGTGAACCACCACGCCCGGCTCAGACAGTGGCTTAAAGAAGGAAAAATTACTCACCTGAGCTCCAGATACCCATCATGTACTCCCCTCTTGCTCAGGACAAGTTTTCTCTTCATCATAAACTTCACTGGGGAAAAGTTCTGGGCTTCTACCCCATCCCAAGGATTAGGGCCTGGTGCTGTTCAACAGGCAGATACATGGTCCCCATGTGAGTTTTCAGGGTGATTCCCACATCCATCTGGAATAATCAAAGTGGTGTTGAAAAGGAAGATTTAAGAGGGAATGCATCTGTCAGGTACTGAAGGATATTGTAAGTAACTATAGTGCCCGCTATAAAACCTTTCTTTGAATACTGGGGATATAGCTCAGTGTAAAGTACTTGTCTGGTATGTGTAAGGTCTTGGGCTTTTAAGCTCCAGCACTCCCCCTCAAAAAAATAAAAACATAAATGAAACAATTATTGGAAAAGAATACAATAAATGATAAAGTATTAATATATTTAAATAAACTTTTTAAGAAAAACTTGTCTTAGGTATATGGTGCACTCCTACAATCCTAGCACACCAGCAGGTTGAGACAGAAAGATCTCAAATTTAGTGTCAAGGCCTTGAGATCAATCCCCAGTACCACAATCAAAATCCCAAAAACTTATGTTGGTCTAGTTCAGAAGAACACTGAAATGTATAATAAAATTTAGCACATGAAAAGGACAATATTCTAGAGCTGTGAAGTTCATTTTGGGGGGTTTGGTGTTTGTTCATCTTTTAGAGATAAAGTTTCACTGTGCACTTTAGGTTGGCCTTGAACTTGCAGCAATTCTCTTGCCTCAGCCTCCCAAGTGCTGGGATTACAGTCATGTGCCACCATGTCCGGCCTGTTTTGTTTTTGGGTTTTGGGTTTTGGTGCTGAGAAATTAAACCCAGAGCTGTATGCATACTAGACAAACACTCTACTACCAAGCTGTTCTCCCAGTCTGAAAGAATCAGTTATTAAGTAAATGGAACTGAGACTGCTTCACATACAAGGCCCACCTTGGGAAAAACACTTGACATGTGTAAGACAAGTTCTTAATTAGTCCTTATAAATCAATAAGAAATATATGAATAGAAAGAATGGCTACCAAAGAGGTAGTATTTATGATCAGTAAGTTTATGAAAAAGTGTTTAGTGTCACTACGAATGAAGGAACTGTAATTGTAAACAGTTATCCATGTCATCTTCCACCTGTCAGACTGGCAGATACATTGTTCAGCTGTACAGAAATAGAAAATATTCTGGGAAAGGCACTGACACACCTAATTGAGGGAGCCCAGGTTGGGACCCTAAAGAACCTTGGTAGCACATGGCAACAGCTAGAGGTAGCAGAAGCTAGCAGGCAGATGAACAAAGGTACATAAGGCTCTGCTGTAATAATGGCATTTTAGAGCAACCTGAAAGCGCTAACAGATGACATATATCCAGAGGGAGACACACACCTGTGAGAAATGGAAGTGGTAGGGCATGTCACAGATGTAGAAAGGTGTCCCAAGATGAATGAATAAACAGGATGATAAAACCTGCCTGCCCACGACATGCTCATACACACACATCCTACACACAATCACATCCACATTCACATACATACACTAACACATATAAATTTGGCAGAGTGTCAGTGTCACACCTTTAACTGACTCTAGATAGTAAGATCATGGTTGTTAAATAACCCTCTTTTTAAAAATTTTTTTAAATAAAGGACTTAAAATATATTTGGACTAGGGTTGTAGAGCAAGGCCTTGGATCCAATCCCTAGTGCAACAAAATAAAACACTTGGCAATTAGTAGCATTCATTTTTTTCTTCACAAAGTAATCATGTCCACAGTTAATTCACAGCCACTTATTTCCAGTTTTGTAAAGCTACACTAAAATTGTATTTTGAGCCTGGTGTGCTGGCATGTGCCTGTATCCAGCACTTGGGAGGCTGAGACAAGAGAATTGCAAGTTTGAAACCAGCCTGGGCTACATACTAAAATGCTTTAAAAAAAAAGAAGAAGAAGAAGATAAGGACAATGACAAAGAATCTGGATTTTCCTGTCTGTGGAATGTTTATTTTATTTTGGTTTTCCTCATTTTACTTGAGCTACATGCAGTGTCCTTGATCTTGATCTTGTATCTTTCTCCCTGCTTTGGCCTCTTTCCAGTCTGCCCTCCACTGGGTTTTCCACTCAGATTCATGGCACAGAATGAGTCATTCTTCAGCAGGAGCCCATAATTTCAGCACAAAAACCTTATAGAAGCTGCTGTTGCAGGAGGGGCCTTTGGCATCTACTGCCACTGAAAGGCAGGGAAAGAGGGTGTATTTATTACAGGAAACACAGCCCTGGCCTGCAAGAGTGAGTCTCCTCTTCTAGATAAACAAACCTGAAGTCATTATTATTTTCCTGTCTTTCTTTTTTTTGTACCAGGAATCGAACTGATGATCTTGCACTTCCCAGGCAAGTGCTTATGCTGCTGAGCTAAATCCCCAGCCCCTTATCTTCCTGTTTTCTGAGAAGCTCTTTATGCCTTAAAAGGCTGACTGGTATTTTTATTTCCTGCAAATGAAATTTACTGACATGTACTGTATTCCTATTTCCTGCTCAGTAAAACGGAGGTTTTGCCATCCCCATCCCAGCCACTAGAAGAGTTATACCTGGTGGTGCAGTGCTGCCTGCCTGGCCTGGTGTCTCTGTAAAGACTGAGTCTACACTGGAGCCTGTAAGGCCACTGTTCCTCAACCTATCAATTTCTTTCATTTTGTAGAGTGCTTTCTTTTCACTTGTTTATGCATTATTTTGCTTGGAAACTCTCCACGTGACTTACCGTGCCAACTCTAAAACCAGTCTCCATGCCTCTTCCAAGGACTGAGGTGAAGCTTGGTGCGATTTGTTAGTCCAGTAATGATGGATCCTCAGCTGAGTGGCAACTGAAATGCACATCAAGAAATGTAGCCTTTACCTTGTTTCAAGGCTGAGTATCAATAGGTGTAATTCTGCTCTGTTGCAGACAGGACCAGCTGCATCATTTATGGAGCCTGTGTTCAATTAACTAAACATTTCAAAATGACAGCAGACCCTTAACCAAACATAGGTCCTCCTACAGGCAGGGCCCTGTGTGATGGCTCAGGTAACACAAGTGCATAAAGACAGCCTGACTGGAATTCATAGTCCTCGATGATTGCTCTTAACTGGGGAGAAAGTTCCATGTTGCTCTGTTTTGAAGTATTCCTCTTCCTTGCTCTCAGGGCTTGTATATATTGAGGTTTGCCTAAAGAGGGGAAGCACCATGTAGGGTTGAGAAACCAAGTCTAGAATGGAAATACCCTCCTCTGGCCCTACAGCTGGCCAGCTTTTAGCCTCAGAAGTGTATCTAACCTTTTGGTCTTTGTTTTTGTTTTTTGTTGTTGTTATTGTTTCTTTTTCTTTTGGTACCGGAATTCAAACTCAGAGCCTTGTGCTTGCCAGGCATGTGCCATGCCACTGAGCTACATCCCCAGCCCACCTCTTGGTTTTTGAAGCCCAAGGCCATGAAGGACTGCTGTCACCTGGCTAGCTCCCACCACGACACCTGCTCTTTTTTCTCTTTTCCATGCATAGAAATTCATTGAGTTTGAAGATGCCTTGGAACAAGAGAAGAAAGAACTCCAAATCCAGGTGGAACACTATGAGTTTCAGACACGCCAACTGGAACTGAAGGCCAAGAACTATGCGGATCAGAGTAAGTGGCTGACAGAGATGAATCACCATCAAATGTGTGTTGTTCTAAGACTAATCCAGCTGAGAAGGATATAAAAGCTTTTGACAAAAAGAGATTTGAGGAAGCCCAAGAATGGCCTTACTTTCTTCTCACTATTTCTTATTTTATCTTTTCACACTACAGTGTGTTTCTGTAACAGATCTTTTGTGGAAATAAGAACAAGACCTTTTTGATCACATGACCCTTTTACCTATTGGTATAATATGACCAGAAAATAGCAAATCCATGATTCTATAGATATTCCCATGATCCTGTAAACAGAACTCCCTTTGCTGTGGGGTCCACATAGCCTGACCTGGCTGAGGCGTGACTGGTCTTTGTAGAGCTGAAGGTCAGGTTGATAAATGGAGCCATCGTTATAGGGATCCCAGAAGGGGTTCATGTTTGGTCAAGGATGTTCATAGGAAAATTCTGACCCCACAAGGCAAGTAGACAAGGTATTACTTTAGAATCATTACTATAAGACTAGGTATTTTAAACTGGGCATGATGGCACACTCCTGTAATCACAGCACTTGGGAGGCTGAGGTAGGAGGATAGCTGTGAGTTTATGGCCAGCCTGGGCTACAAAATGAGTTCAAAGCCAGCCTGAACTACATAGCAAGACCCTATATCAAAAAGCCCCCCCCCAAAAAAGGAATATGTATTTTAGTATTTAAAAACTCTTTTGAAGGGCTGGGGATTTAGCTTAGCAGCATAAGCGTTTGCCTTGCAAGTATGTGGTCATGAGTTCAATCCCCAGTACTGACAAAAAAGAAAAAGACAAAAAAAAAAAACTCTTCTGATGTATTAATGTTATAATCACCTATTAATCTCAGTTTTCTGTGATGAGATGTTTCGATAATTAAAGCATTTTACTGCTTTGCCTAGTTACTTTGGATAGCAGGCACTTAAAATCAGATTGGAGAAAAAAGTTGATTTCATATGTTGAACATGTTCCTATCCTCAATCAAGACACTGACAAGTTTGAGCCCACTGATAAGTTTTAGCACTGATATGTGACCAGCAGACTGGTAGTAACCTCCTAAATGGTGGTGTTTACGAGGACAGAGGGCCAAATAGTGAGCTGCAGAGAAAGGTATCCAAGGCTGGTGGTGGGAGACAGGGACAGATTATTTCTGATCACTGCTGCCAGTTACCATACTAGATAGTTACATTGCTTTAGCAGGCACATGTGGACCAGAGGGGACCATCGTAAGTGTCACCACTCGTCCCCAATTTAGAGAAACCTGGTTGTTAACCTGAATTGGGCACAGGTATCATTTGATTTCTTGGTCTTCTATAATTTTAAGGGGTGCTACTATAGCTTCTATATACACTTCCCATGTTCTGTCACTTCTTACATGTCTCAGGATACTCACTTTGAATTTTGTCCCTTTTCACAAGTTTTCTATTTTTTTTTTGTTTGTTTGTTTTGTTTTCATTGCTGGGGATAGAACCTAGGGTCTTATACATACTAAGCAAGTATTCCTCCTACCATTGAGTCACATACCCAGCCCTCACTCACTTCTTTTCTGTGTTTGCCACATGCAAGGAGTTTCACCTAAGTCATGAACTTATGGCTACCTGGGCAGAGATTATTATGTGACCACATCTGGGTCCTGGTTTTTCTTTACATGAGCGTCTTCACGTGTACACACACACACACACTATACGCCGTCTAGCACTCCAAAGTAATGACTCCTCTAAGCATGAGGTCTTAGACTAGGTTCTTGTTTGCAACCCAGAGCAGAGGCACAAGCCACTCTGAGGAAGCTGTACAGCTAATTCACAATGATTGTGTTTTGTAGTCTCCCGGTTGGAGGAGCGGGAATCAGAGATGAAGAAGGAATACAACGCCCTCCACCAGCGGCACACAGAGGTAGGCACTGGTGGGCACAGGCAGCCATGCTGGACACTTGCCATTTGCTAGTGACCTTTGATCAACCTTTCTTTATCCAGAAGGCTGTCCACCTCATGCTGGTGAGATTTTCCTCAACTGTGTCTTCACCTTGTCTGTTTCTCTCTGAGCATGGCACTTGTGGATTATAATAGAGGAGCTTGGCTGGCTACACTAATGAGAAACTCTTCTTGGCAGATGATTCAGACCTATGTGGAACACATCGAGAGGTCCAAGATGCAGCAGGTTGGGGGAACCAGCCAGACGGAGAGCAGTCTGCCAGGGCGGAGGTAGGTGATCTCATGAAGACAGGGCTCCTGATAGGAAGGGGAGAGTGGAGGATGGCTAGGCAGGAGTGTCTGTAGAGATCATTGTGGCCTTGACAGATGTAGGTGGAATGCTGCCTATGCCTTCTGCTCAGCCCCAGATCATTCTTGAAGGCCCAGAAAAATTATACATGGTCAATTCTCACTATTTGCAGGCTTCATGTTTGTAAATTTACTTGCTAACCAAAACATATTTGAATCCTCAGAAGTAATACTTACGGTGCTAGGGCCAGAAATTTAGCTTAATAGCTCAAGTACTTGCCTGGTAAACATGAGGTCGTGAGTTTGATCCCCAGTGCCAAGCAAACAAACAAACAAAAAATAGTTATGGTGCTTTTGAGTAATTAGTAGACACAGGAGGGAATTAATCTAACATGTAGGCTATCAAATCCTAAGAAAGGTAGAAGCTGCACTCTACTCTGTTCCCTGAGACGCCAGAGGGAGGAACCAGGAGGGACCAGGAAGATTCCAAAAGCATCTAGAGACTTTAGCATGATGAGATGTGCCTTCAAGCCAGGAAACCTAATAGTAGGGGCCTTGACCTGTCACCCAATACTTCTGACCTTCTTTTCTCATCTGAAAAGATAGATTTCAGTATGGATGAGTTGTTACAGGACCTGAGAACAGGATCTGTATGTACATTTTCCTTCTGGGCCGTGGTTTAATATATGCTAATACATAGTTAAAGTTTAGCTAATCATGGTTTTAGAGAAGACCAGGCTACCTTGCATAGCAGGCTACCTTGCTTAGGCATCTCTGAGCCTCCTTTACTCTGCAAGTAGGATGGTGACAGATCCCCAGGCCCTTCTTTTTTTTTTAATGGTTAGGGATAGTTATAGTTTATTTATTTATTTTTGAGTTACTAATTTTTTTTTTCTTTTGTCTTTTTGAGACAGGGTCTCGCTATGCAGTTCAGGTTGGCTTTGAGCTCACTTTGTAGCCCAGGCTGGTCTCGAACTCTCAATGATCCTCCTGCCTCAGTCTCCCAAGTGCTGGGATTATAGGCATGAGCCACCACACCCGGGTTAATTTTTGTTTTTCTAAATCCATTTTATTTCAAGGATAAAAAGGGGAAAAAAAATGCAACACAATTTCAAAACATGTCAATCAAGGGTCAACAATGGTACATGTGGTGCTCATTGCCATCCCCAAATCATTTACCCAGACCACAAGACATCTGCATTCAATTGTCCAAATAGCACAAATCTTTCTCTTTCTGAACTCAGAGAAATCAGTAGGATAACTATCTTAACAATTTTTAGTATACATATACATGTACATATACATGTTTTTTCTTTCAGTTGCTCATACTAATGAAACAACATAGTGTTAACACGTGTGTCTTACTTATTGCACTAATGTATGTTCTCAAGTTGTATCTATTTACCTATAAAAGTCTCCAGTTTATCTTCCTTTATGACTGAGTAATACTCCATTGTTTAAAAATACCACATCTTTTTTTATCCATTCCTGTCATTGGGCATTTAGATTTTTTCCAAGATCTGGCTATTACAAATTGTGTTCCTATAAACACAGGTACACAAATATCACTGTGGTGTGATGTTTTTAATTCTTTTGGGAAGATACCCAGAAGGGGAATAGCTGGATCAAGTGAGACTTCTAGGTCTAGTTTTTTTGAGGAATCTCTACACTAATTTCCCCAGTGGTTGCACCAGTCTGCATTCCCATCAATAATGGAAAAGGGCTCCTTTTCCCCGACTACCCCTCCAGCATTTAGTATTGCCTGACTTCTTGATAGTAGCCATTTTTTCTGGGAGGAGATGGACTCTCAGTATTATTTTAATTTGCATATCTTGAATGACCAGTGATGTTGAACATTTTTTCACTCTTTATTTGCTGTTCATATTTCTTCATCTGAGAAGTATGTATTCCTCTCAGATGATCATTTTTGGATTGGACCTTTAAACCTTGGAGGACTTTTTTTTTTTTTGAGTTCTTCATATGTTCTCAGTAGTAATCCTTTGAGGTACAACTGGCAAACATTTTTTCCCATGTTGTGTGTTGTCTTTTAACTCTGTTGTTGGTTTCTCTTGCTGTGCAAAAGCTTTTCAGCAGGGTGAGTCCCAGTTGTTGATTCTTTGTGATAGTTCCTGGGCAATTGGAGTTTTGTTCATAAAATTTTGCCTACATGCAATGTTTTACCTATTCTGTCTTCCAGCAGATTTGATGTTTCTGTTTTAATATTAAGATCTTTGATCTGTTCCAATTTTAGCTTAGTACATGATGAAAGATATGGGTCCAGTTTTAATCCTCAGCAAGTGTAGAGCCAGTTTTTCCAGCACCATTTATTAAAGAAGCTATCTTTCTTCCAGTGAATGTGTTTGGCACGTTTATCAAAGAAAGATGCCTTAGTGTGCCACCTTATCTACATCTTCTAATCTGTTCTATGGATCTTTGGGTCTGGTTTTTTTTTTTCCCCCAGTACCACACTTTTTTTTTTTTTTCATGATAGCTTTATAGTATAATTTCAAGTCAGGAATTGTGATACCGCCTATCTTATCTTTTTTTTCCCAGGATTACTTCTGCTATTCTAGGTCTTTTCTGATTCCAAATGAATTTTAGGATTGTTTTCTCTAATTCTGTGAGGTATACTAATTGGAATTTTGATTGGGATTGCATTGAATCTGTATAGCAGTTTTCAAAATACACCCAGGCCCCTTCTTGGCACAAATTCAGGACTTGATGCTGATTTTGCTTAGGCAGCAGGGAAAAGCTTCCTGAGACTGGGCATCTCCTATTATGTGCCTCTTGAGTCAGGACAGACCTGGACCATAGGTCTTAGAAAACACAGCATCAAAGATCTCATCCATAGAAGCTGAAGGAGGTAGGTGGATGACTCATGATGATAGCCTAGACCATGGGTTCCAAATCTTTGTTCAGTGAGGGGAAGGGCCTGAAGCCAGAATCCCCAGAATCACAGATTGAACCCCATGACACTGTTACTTGTTGTCCCTGGTTCCTGCAGCAAAGCTTTCTGAAGTCAACTGGGCAAGAGAAAGCCCTCGTCAGTCTGCATAAAGGACTTTTGCCTGTGTTTTCTGTGCCTGGTCTGTGGATTGTACCTACAAACAAGAAGCTTTAGGATCTAGCTCTGGCCTTTATCAGCTACTTTCTGTGTAACTAGAGCAAAGCTCTCTGTTTCTATGCCCCAGAGTCTTTAACCTAAAAAAAAAAGTAATGTATGTGTGCATCCAAAGGCCTCTTAGAACCATGCCTGTGTCTTTAGACATGGTGTTGCTGCCTCTAACATAGAGTGGCATCTGTACCACATATGGCAGGGCTGAAGCATGGTAGAAGCTTTGTTAGTAGACCTTGACTGCTGCAGGAATTATCAAGGTAACAAGGGTGAAAGAGTTTGAAGAATTGTAATCTTTACAGTTATTTATTATATCTAACATAGGAATGCTGAATCCCAAGTTACCAGTTCATGGCTTAGGAAACTTTCTCTTCTATAATTCTTGAATTCTAATCTGGAATGAAGAATCCACATGTTTCTATGGGGAGCTGAAGAGAGCAGTTTAAACTGAAGCAGAAGTTGGGCAGGTGGGGCATCTTCCTAGGACAGCTACACCATTCTACAACCTTCCAGCTGTCTGCTGCCAGTGCCCTGCTAGACAGCGACACTTGAAGGCCATGTGGTAGAGAATACAGGGAGTGTGGCTCAGTGTATCTCTGGCCTCTGGGCAATTTCACCTCAACCTAGGACTGTAGGCAGTGAATACCCAAACTCCTATGTCATATTGATCAGCACCCCAGGCACTGTAGATGCTATTTAAATAGATGCCCAAGGATTCTGTGTGCTGAGCAAAAAGTCAGATTTAGCCAAGTTTGAAGCTACCCAGATCCCAAAGCCAGTGTAAAACATTCTAGCTGGTACTTTCTCCTCTGCTATAAAAGATATACTTCCGGGAAGGATGTGGTATGTTGTAGACATCTCTGTGCGGAATCCTGCTGCCGAGGTGTCCTTGAGGAACCCGCTTTCCTGAGCAGTCTGCCCTGAGCCCTGTACTTCCTTTCCCTCTATAGTTTCTCTATGGTACCAGAGTTTAGCTATATCTCCATGGCAAATTATCTTTGGGAAGTTCCTGCACACCTTGAAGGGGCCCATGGTCTAGAGCTGGACACACAAGGTCTCATTCATAGGCTCCTTCTCTTCCTTTGTGGAAACAGAATGTACCTGTTATGTGAAGCCCTGTGACCTATTTTATAAGGTCTGGGTCTATGAGTCTGCTCTGTGCTGCCATCATCAGGTCCTGGTCACTACCATTTGCCCTCTGGAAAACAGAGGCCTTCAGTGCCCAGCAGTATAGTGATATCTGCAGTGAAAGGCCAACAGGAGGGGTTTTTTCCATGCCTTGTACAAGCCCCAGGAGCCCCTTCCTTTAACAAATGAGACCTTCTAGCCTGTCTGAGAGAGGGAGGGGCATCTTGTTCATACTGACACTTAATTAGGCCTTGGTGGCCCCCATCCTTTCTGCCAGCAGGGATTCTGTAAGGCCAAAGTTTGAGTAGCTATGCCACCACAGTCTCCACATCTCAAGAACTCTGTTGCTAGACTACCCCACACTAGTCTCTATGGCACATAAAAAAGATGCCTGCAGCTGAGTTGAATACTGGACTAGTGGCTGCTGTCTATGCAAACCTTGGCTGTGAGGGGACATATGCACCCATAGTAGGAAAAACAGGAAGTAGAAGGCCCAGTGCCATGGGTCCAGGCTGTCCTTATCATCCTGCCCAGTAATCTAGTGGCACTGAATTTTTTTCCCTAGCCCACAGAATGTTCCCCAAAGCAGATGTAAAAAGCTTCCTCTGGCTTCTGCCTTCCTGCTATAGTTCTGTTGCTGAAGGTCCCACTGAAAACAAAATCAGCTGCAGCCCCTGGGTGTGGACAGCAGCCTCTGCCTGACACATCCAAGGAAATAACAGGTTTCAGTGAAGAAAGCACACCCCACTTTCACCCTGCAGGGCATGTGCCTTTTAGGGCTCAAGTGTGAGGACTGTCCTTCATTACCTCGGCTGCTGCTTTGTCAGATGGGTGAGGTAAACACTCCCTCCCCACACATTTCTATATCAGCCAAACTCTGCACACTCTTCCTTAGTCTAGACTTTCCCATCACAGCCTTTGTCCTTAAGTCTGTCCCTCCTTGAGCTCAGATTCTTCCAGTGCAGTCTCTATAAGGCTCTTACTCCTCCTCAGTTTGAGCTGCTGATCACTCCAGAAGGCCTTTTCCTGCACTCCCTGCATGGTTTTCAGAGTCTGTATAATTCTGGGATGAACTGAGTGGGAACTCAAACACTGACGTGCTTGGCCATCACCGAAGATGAGTGTGAGCTGCAACACATGCGTCTGTCTGTGTGCTATCACTCCATGTGCCCTGGACATGTGTGCCAGGAGCTCTGTGGCAGGTTGTGTGCCCACTGCTTGCTGATCTGCTCACAGGCCACATTTCAACCTCTTGTTGGAGCCAAGAAGGCTTGTGTGCCATGTGTCTGTCCTTGTAGGTATGTGTGTAATCACTGTTGTTTGTGTAGAGGGCAGCACAGGATGTGCCACTGGATGCCCACTGTCGTCGTCATGCACTTCTCCCTTGGAGTGCATGCACAGGCGGGAGCTGGCCTGACCTTCACTCTCTAATATAGTCTTCTTGTCCTGCTCTTGTGCTGTCGCTGCTGTGTGCTGCCATTGTGTCTGTCGCTGCCCTGCAGTCCTCGCCAGTCATGGAGGAAAAGGTAAAACCTGTGGGTCTTTGTCCACTGTGGTGCTGGGTTTGACCAAGGGCAGAGTGAATACAGCCCACTGCCTTAATCACAGGACCCTAAAATGCCTTAGTTACAGTATAATGATTTCTGCAGCTGATGTAAATCAGAAGTACTTCCAGGTGCATTCACATGTTACAGAAATTTACAAGCTGGTCAGAAAGTCCCTGGTACAGGCACAAAGCATGTAGTGGGATGGAATTCCCTGAGTTGTCCAGGCCTGACTCAGATTCTGTCTGTATTCAGCAGACATCTCCCTTGTTACAATTAAAATTATGGCAGCAACTCACACCATTGAATAGCAGGCAGCCAGAGCAGTAGTTGTTACCAGAGGCAGTGGCAAGTAAAGGCGTTTTGTCTGCTCTGGCATCTAGTGCTTCCATACTCAGATATAGCCCAGTGTGGGCACTTAAACCAGCTCAACTTTTTTGGGAGGCCAGGAAAAAGAGTGGTCTTTTTGAGACCAGATCTCACTATGTAGCCCGGGCTAACCTTAAATTCATGGTGATCCTCTTGCCTCAGCCTCCCAAGTGCTAGGATTATAGGTATGTTCCAACATACCTGGCTCCAGCTCAGTTTTGCTGGACTGTGATGACCCCTGTCAGCAGTGTGGTCTCTACAGGTCTCACAAGATGTGAAAGTGAAAGGAGAAGACAGGAAAGACAAGCTTTGAACATTCCTCAGTTGGCAGTGCTACCGAATGCTCACAGGGATGAGCTGGAAAAGATGTGTTTCTAGGTACAGATAGATTTCTAATGGACCCAGAAAGCTAGCTAGACAGTAGAAGTCTGTGGTCTGTAGTGTATTCATTGCCCCATCCTGTGGGGTAGGAGCCTCCCTCATCCTCCCAGCTGTCTTTGTAGCATCTAGTAATAACCACAATTTGTTGGCTTGAGGTTATGAGTAGAAGTACTTAATGGGTTCAGAACTGGGCCTCAGAGTGTTTTTCTACCAGAATTGGGAGCCCAAGAGAGGCAAAATGTAGCCAAATTGGTCCAGAGTCTGCAAGGACAGCCCAAGGTATAGTCCTGCTCCTCTCATGGACAGGTCATATCTTCATGGTGGCTTACGGGCTATTGCATGAACAGTTCTAGTGGAGTTGGGTCAGAGAGGTCTGGTGGATTAGCAGGTACAGAACTTTCCAACTCTGATATCCTACTCTGGATATGAGTTTCTCTTACTCTTACAGAGATAGGCCCAGACATACCCTCTGCAAAGGGGCCCTGAGAGCCAACCACAAGAGAGTGCTTTCTCTCTCAGAATTCCTCCTCTGCCCCAGACCCTTATGGAACACATGATCTCTCTGGTTCTCTCTTTGCTGCAGACCAGCAGCCCAGAGAGCCAGCCAAAAACCACTAAGCTTTGGAGATCCTCTTGCTACAGGAGACACTACTGTCTTAAACAGGACAGACCAGCTGGCTGGTTTCTGGGATGGCTCAGGTATTCCCAATTAAGAGAACCCTTCCTAGGATCTTGCTTCATGCTTCCTCTTCCCACCTGCAGAGAGTTCAATCATTGCCCTACTACTCTATTGCCCACTTTGTTGTTTGAATCCTTGAAGCACCAGTGAGAGAACCCCATCTCCTTCCTTTCGAGCAGGCTAGTCTGTACCATACTCCCTTGGATGCCGAGGAAGTCCCCTCAACAATCTCTAGGGCTGTGTTAGACACTGTGGGGTGAGCAGGTACTAGTTCTTAACCTGAATAGCTCTAAGCAGTGTGAACACTATCTGTCTCAGGAGGGTGGTGTTGCACAGGCCTCTGTCCCCACTGCTATTTACAGCCCACTGCAGGTCTTCCCTGAACTCAGCCAACACTGGTACAGTGAGCTTTGCTCTTGTCACTCCATTGTACTTGATGTTCTTGGTTTGTAAGCAGAACCTCAAAGGGACCCATGTTTCTCTCAGTGCTCCTAAGACAGCTGGGAAAGCTGTATTAGAAGAGGAGATGCTCCTCCCTCATGGGCTTCAATAGATAGGACAGAGATGTTTTTAATTCTTGTAGGTGTGGACACAACTATTCAAACTGTTACAAACTGTTCAAACTAATACAGTGAAAAGGCTTCGGGAAAAACCACTGGATTGATAGGGAAGAATTGAGCAGAGAATCAGGAAAAGATTGATTCCTTTGCTGGCCCCAGGAGGCAAAAACAGAACTGATGGTCCTGGTTATGGGAAGGCAAGTCTAGGCTTTGTCATTGTAAAATTCACTCAAGGCTACAAGTTAGTGCTGGTCATGATGCCAAAGGTCCTACACTGGTACTGCTGTGGGATTTCTAGTGATGATACCTAGGTATCCATTTAAAATTGAGCTAATTAAAATGATAATTCATGTGTTAGAAGGAAAAGATTGTATGTGTAGGATCCTGGGCTGCCAACTAGTTGCATCCCCCTGAGCAGGCTGCTGGGCAGCATTTGAACAATGCTGTGCACTGGATAGGTGTCTATGTAACAATAAAGGAATTTTGTTTCTCCTGCATCTCTGCTAACCGTCTACTTCCTCTTCCTGTCTCCTTTCATATTCCAGCAGGAAAGAGCGCCCTACCTCTCTGAATGTCTTTCCCCTGGCTGACGGCATGGTACGTGCACAGATGGGGGGCAAGCTCATGCCTGCGGGAGACCACTGGCACCTGAATGACCTCGGCCAGCTGCAGTCCAGCTCCAGCTACCAGGTTTTGTAGCCGTGCGTGGAGTGAGGGTTCCTTTACTGGTATCCTACATCTATGTAGAGGAGCCCAGTCTTTGCATGCAGCTATCTGCCCTGCCTGTTATGGGATGAGAAACCAAGCTGGGATGTCACGAAAGACAAGCCTTAAAGTAGACCCTCTGTTCTCACAGCTTCTCTATGCAGCTTTGTATTAGTGCCTGCTAGTCCAGGTTAGACCTCTGCTAGTGGAATAGACCACTCTGCAGTTGGAACCACCATGTCTGTTAGGGCTGAGTTTAGCAACCCTCTGCCAGACCATACCCCAAAATATATGCCTTCCCCTCAGATAACACTAACCAGGATGCATGTTGCTCCTGAGAGCTGCCTTTACTTCTATGCTTGACCTCAGCTGGGAGGAGGCAAAGACAAGGGGATGGCTCCTTTTACAAGCCCTTATCTTCTTGTTACGGTAATGAATCTTGGCTATGAAGTGAAACCCAGCGCCCACTCCCCCACCAGTGTACACAGCCATCCAGTGAGTGCACCCCTAGCGTGGAGTCCAGGGAAAGCCAGGTCACTCATTCAGGGCCCTGGGTCACTTACTACTATTGGGTCTGTGTGATCAGACTGTCTGGAATGCAGCTGTAGCAAGGTAGTGTGCTGGCCACATTGCAAGGGTGGCCACCTTCCTGGAGTGAAAGAGTTGACCTTAGGTTGGTGAATTTTTCACAGGCCACTGGAAGATTCCTGTAGAAGCCAAGCCCTAGGCTTCCATACTTGCTGGGACTGCTAGCTGTGGGTCCCAGGGCTTCTTAGGTATCCTTCCTACTGCTGCTCTTGGCAAACTGTCCTTCTACCTTTGTCAGGTTATCTGCAGGGGCTGCTGTATGCTGCTGGTTCTGTTGGAAAGTGACTCCACAACTTCTACTTTTGTTCCAGGAAATGAGTGTGTTTTTGAGATGTAGAGATACTCACACCCAGTTCTCACTGCTTTGGCAGTATTTGTGCTCTGGGAAGAAGCAGTGAGGCCCAATGGGGACCCTGCTATCCTCTGGGTGTCTAGGCGAGGCTCTGCCTTTTACACTGACTGCTTTCTCTCTGTCTCTCTCTTGTTCATACTGGGCCTGTGGTGGGGGCTTGCCCCATAAGCATTTGCCAAAGCCATAGAGAGCCAGTACTTCCACTTGACCTTCTGACTCCTGGATGCCCTGCTCATGCCTGTGTCTGGACCCGTCTTTCTTACTGTGTCTGTCTTTTCACTACTATACTGTCTGAAATAGTCTTTTCTGTCCATAAATCACAGCATTGTATGTTTTAGTTCATAGTGTGTTATGATTTTTATTTTTTTTAAACAATTACATTTTAAGTTTTTTTATTTCATTCTCCAAGTTTTAAGGTTTTTCTAATTTCTTAATTTTTTTGTTTTTTGTTTTGTTTTTTTGTTTTTATGTACTGTAGTGTTTTAACCAAACAGTTGTGACTACTCATGGTGAGGAATGACCGCTAAGAGTGTGGGTTCTTTGCAATACATTTGGAGGTCACTGCTTCACGTTGATGTTTAGGATGTTGAGAGGTTTGGCCTAGGTAAGTGGTGGCCAGGGGGTATCCCCTGGGTAAGTGGTAGCCCTATAGAATAACAGACCTGGGGTTCTGGGAGCGGTGCAGCCAAAGAGCAGAATACCCCCACAGTGACCACAAGAGTCACAACAGGTGAGAAACCTGACCATGGAAGAGGAAGTCTGGAAATGTGCGTCTGATTCATACCCCTGGCTTCTGCCTAGACTTCATGGAGTAACACTGTGCCCTGTGTAGGGCAGCCAGTACCTCTGCTGTATTAGAGGTTTATCCTCAGAGACCTGGAGGCCACTGTTGCCTCTCCCAGCCCTTGTCAAGGCTCTCTTTGAATTGAGCCTAAGTCTCAATGCCAAGTATAAATTTCCATCCTAAGATATTAATGCAGAGAAACTTGAAGAGAGCTGGAATATATGCTGGCATGTGGTTTTTCCCCTCAGTACTACTGGTGTTTGAAGCAGGATTGTACATGACTCTGGGACCTTGCTGGATGCCGTAGGATGTTGGTCAGCATCCCTGGCTTCCATCCACTCCTTGTCAGAAGCACCTAATCTTCATTTATGACAATGAAACTGTTCACTGTCTTTGCCAAGCATCACTGGGATGGGAGGATAATTGTGCAGTTTAGAGCTACAGCTGTAGAGAATGATATGGTATTTATGGAACTTTTTTTATTGTTTCTAAAAATAATGTTTAAGAACAGCATACATAAAAAAATTATTAAATTAAACCAAATGCAGAAAAGCTTTTAAAGTATAACAAAATGTGCAAAAATGTTGGTTATTAAATTATAGCAAAATGTCCAAAAAGGTTGTATATTAAATTATAACAAAATGTGCAAAAAAAAAAAGAACACCATACAGTTCACAAATGGTATGGTAGTTCCAAATGTATTGCTACCTGAATTTAACATTAATTTATGAAATATCGATGCATATAATTATATACAGTGAAATGTATATAATAGAATATTAATAACATTAATAGAACATTAATAATATTCAGCTCTCTATTTTCAAGCCAGCTCTCTATTCATAAGACTATACAGGCCTAAAACAAAGGATCTTTTTAGAAGAAATGAAGTTTTTGGAAAGGGCCTAAATGGCTAAACTGTAAAAGTTAGAGGAAGGAGAATATTCATGCATGGGGAAATCAGTCCCTTATGAAAGTCTAGAAAAATAAATACATTAGCTTTTCCTTTTCTGGACAAAATACCTGACAGATTTCGAGACTCCTTTTGTAGAAATTCAGGAGCATAGTAGATGAAACCAGAAGTCTGTCTTCTGAACAAGTAGTGGTGTCCAGTATGAAGAGACCTTGCCATACCCTGGTGGGCACTCAGTGGGTCAGGCAAAGGCAAATCGAAGAATCAGCTATGATTCTGGGACCCAGGTATATACTTCTTAGTTCAGGTGCTACATTCATCTGGCTCTAGACAGAGCTGCACATTTCCCTCCTTTATTCTCTCCTTCCTTGGATGACCACACTTGCTGGTTCTAGGAACCCTAAGAACACAGGTCACCCGTCTGCCTGTGACAAGCTCAAAATGCAGTCGTGTTTATTACGTGTCCCATACTAATCAAATAGAATGTCTTTCCCCCTAATGAGATTTATAAGGTAAGTAGCTGATTGTAGTTTGTGATAGCTGGGGCTTTCCTCACAGAATGTCTGGCAGTGTCCCATTCTCTCAGAATGAAATTTCAGGCCTTTTGAATTTGTGCTGATATTTAGGACTAAACTTTGGCACAGTTGAGCTATGAGATACAGTTCCATGCATCAAGGGCACAGAATTGGTAAAAAGTTATGGTCCCTTATTACCTCTGACTTCTGCCAAAAGCAGGAAGAGTATGAGCCAATCCTGTGTATAGCATGGCCTTGTCAGCCCTTCTTAGACAACTCCTTCTGGTCCCCAGGCAGCTAGTACCTGACCAACACTGACTGCAAAGGTTACCCGGCTGTCCTCCTACTTGTCTTCTGTGTAGCACCACACCCATTACTAATGTTTTTCTAGACCTTCCTGAGGAGGGTACAAGCTAGAAGCACTATTCCTAACCATTTAGTAAGATCCTTAGGCAGGGCTCCATATTCCCCTGAGTTGCTGCCTATACTGTCTCCCACAGTGAGTGCCAGAAGCAGTTGGTAGAGGAGCAAGACTGCTCAGGGGTGAAAGTTAGCCTAATGTTAGGTCAGCAAAGGGAACAGGGTACGGAACTATTGGATTACAGCAGGGTGGCAAAGGAATGGAGCAGTGAGGCCTTGGTGGCCACCCCTGGAGCTAATGCACTGTGGCTCATGATAACGTGTGTCCTTAATCCCTATGTTCGGCCCTAGTGTCCACACGATGAGATGTCCGAGTCAGGTCAGTCCTCAGCAGCTGCCACACCCAGCACTACGGGCACCAAGTCCAACACACCCACATCCTCTGTGCCCTCGGCTGCAGTCACACCACTCAACGAGAGCCTACAGCCCTTGGGGGATTATGGTAGTGGCACAAAGAACAGCAAGCGGGCCCGGGAGAAGCGCAACAGCCGCAATATGGAGGTCCAGGTCACCCAGGAGGTGCGGAATGTCAGCATAGGTATGTGCTAGCTCTGCGCCCTAGCCCTACTGAGTCCTACAAGGACTGCTGACCTCCTGCTGCCCCCCACACCAGGGAGGGTTGCCTTTTTTTTGTTTTTAGTCACCTCATGTATTAGTCACCTCAAGCTTCTGTAACATATGCCACAGATGGGTAGTTGAACAACAAAAGCTTATCTCCTCATTGTCCTGGAGGCTAAAGTATAACAGAGCTGGCTTTTCCTGAGGCTGCCCTCCTGACTTGCAATGGGCTATCTTCTTACTGTGCCCTCACAGGGTCATCTACCTGTGTGTGTTTGTGTCCTCATCTCTTCTCAGAAGGACCCCTATCAAGTTGGATTAAGACTTACCCTAGTGACCTCATTTTACTTTGATCATCCCATTAAAGACTGTGTCTCATCCATATATGGTCATTCTGGTAACATAAAAATTTGTGATGATGACACATCAGCATAGAACAATCTAACTGCATATAACTAGAGAGAACATAAGAACATTTGGCCTATTACAATTTGACCATGAAAAGGAGGTGCCATTTATGACTTGCTGAGATCTAGTAATGCAGTGGGGTGGGCCCAGAGCTGATCTGTCCTGTGCAGATAGGCCTCAGTGGCCCTTCCCCCCGCAGGACTCTCAAGTGCTGTGCTGGTGAGGACAAGGGAAACTACAGGTAGGGTGAAGGTAAGCTGGCTGGCCCTTGGCCCCAGGTTTCCTTTGTTCTGCCCTAGGCATGGGTAGCAGTGATGAGTGGTCTGATGTTCAGGACATTATCGACTCTACCCCGGAGCTGGATATGTGCCCAGAGACACGCCTGGACCGCACAGGAAACAGGTACTCATTCAGCATGGTCCTTAGGCAGGGCTCCATGTTCCCCTGAGTTGCTGCCTATACTGTCTCCCACCATATTTGCACCCTTGGTATAGTGTTGACTTTGAACATGAGTTAATTTTCTGTTGCCATGACAGAGTATGTGAGATAATCAGCTTAAAGGAAGAAAGATTTACTTTTGGCTCACAAGTTTCAGTGCATAGTCGCTCAGCCACTTCTTTGGGCCTCTTGGTAAAGCAGCATATCATGGGACTGAGGTCTGCACAGGAACACCCCCATGACCTCACTTCCTTCTACCAAGTCCACCTCTTAAAGGTTGCACCAACTCCTGGTAGCACTATGGGCTGGGGACCAAGCCGTAAGAATGGGATTTTAGAGGGACATTTCAAATCCAAACCATAACAACATCTGTATTGGAAGATTTGGAAGGGTCCAAATGGACGGCTGTATATGCTGTCTACTGACTGTGCTTTCCTGGTCTTTATACTTACAGCCCAACCCAGGGGATTGTCAACAAAGCTTTTGGCATCAATACTGACTCCCTATACCATGAGCTGTCAACAGCTGGCTCTGAAGTCATCGGGGATGTGGATGAAGGGGCTGACCTCCTAGGTAAACACAAGCAATCTTGCCTGCAGCTCTGAGATGATGGGGCTTTCTATTGGCCATTTTATTGTGAAGAAAAATTCAATGTCCTCGAGGGCTAGAAACTTTTTTCAATACTGGGAATTGAACTGAGGGCCTTGTGCATGCTAAGCAAGTGCTTTACTGCTGAGCTATACTTCCACCCCATTTTATTTATTTTATAGTACTGGTGATTGAACCCAGGGCATGCGACCACTGAACTACATCCTTAGTCCTTTTTATTTTTAATTTTGAGACATGATCTTACTAAGTTGCCCAAGCTGGCTTGAACTTGTGATCCTCCTACCCTGCCTCAGCTTCCTGAGTAGCTTACTGACATGTGCCATCTTGCCTACTGCAGGCACTTGCTTGCTTGCTTGGTTTTTTTTTTAAATAACAGCTTTATGAAAGTAGATTCTTGATACTATTAACTTCATCCCCTTACATTATACCAGTTCATGGGTTTCAGTCTACTCACAGGTCGTACAAATAACCACAAATTACCACTAAGTTTATGAAATCTCCTCACCCTACAAAGAAGCCCCATGCCCTCAGCACTCATCCCAGTCCTGTTCCATACCCCCCAACCCCTGACAGTCTAATACTTTCTAGGATTTTTTTCTCTCTCTCTTTGGGTGGTCCTAGGGATTGAACCTGAAACACTACTACTGAACTTTTTATTTTTTACTTGAAGTCTCTATGTTGCCAAGGTGAGATTTGAATTTACAAGTGTCTTGCCTCAGCCTTCCTTGGTACTGGATTATAGCTGTGCACCACTATGTTTGGCGCTAAGAACATCTTTAGAGTGATCATTTGCCAGCAGCTCTGCTTCACATTACAGATGTACAGACGGTCCTTTGCAGTGCCAACATGGAGTTGAGCTCCCAGGCACTGTCCTCCTGCTGCCTGGCCCCCTGAATTTCCAGTGCATCTGAGTGCTACCTAGAAAGCTGTGAGTCACCTTTCTGCCTACGGCCCTGCTCTGAGGTCCCATGCAGCCTAAGTACCTCCTACTCTCAGCAGCCATGGTGGGGAGAGGCTACAGTGTCAATGGCACCTGCTTGCTGGGAAGAGAAAACAGGTCTACCTGATGCCTCTGTCTGTACCCAGTCTCAGATAAATCCCTCAGAACTGATGCTTCTTCCTTCTCATGCTCTGGAGGGAGCCATAGTTTTGCAAGGGCAGCTACCTCATGCATATAGGATGAGTCTGAGGTAGTAGTTCTGTTCCTAGAACCTTCAGCATTGCTACCAGTGTCTTATTCTCTCCTGTCCAAGAAAAGCTATCTTGCATCTTAGAGTGGTTATTTCCAGGTTTCCTGCCACTGTCACTTCCCCCTGGTGTAAGCCAATGATGCTTTGCCATCAAGAACTTACAGGTGTTTCCCTGACAGCCAGGAGGCTTTCTAGCTGCAGACACCCCTGTGACTGAGTGTGGTAGGAAGCTCCTGGCTAGCCTTGTTAGTCTGGAATCCTGTGGCAGCTCTCTGGTCCATATCTGAGCTCTCCATTGGTTGGATGGCTTTTCTGGAGCCACTAGGGAGCAACACTAGCTCAGGTGTTCAGCATTAGCACTGCTTCTTGCTCAAAGCCCAATTTGAATAAAGGGCCCCTTATAATGTTTTCTTCATTGTGGTAAAATATTCATAGCAGAATGTACCCTTTTAACCATTCAGTAGAGTGAATACATTCATATCCACTGTTAAGACTGAAATCTCTCCCCCAAAGATCAGGGAGCAGCTAGGCATAGTAGTATTTATCTGTAATTTCAGTTACTCAGGGGGTTGAGGCAAGAGGATCTTAAGTTTAAGGCAAACCTGGGCAAGTTAGTGATACTCTATCTCAAAATAAAAATAAAAATATAGGGCCAGGTTATAGATCAGTAGTATAGTGCTTGCCTAGCATGCTCAAGGCCTAATACCTGAGAAAGTTGGGGACAGGACAAGGATGCCTACCTTTGGGCCATGCTTCCAGTGGAATTTTGCTCAGAAGTATTTAAAAATAAATGTTCAGATATAAAAACTATTTAGAAAGATTCTACTAAGTAGGGCAGTCACTTTTAATAATTTATACATTTCCATTGTTCTTTACATAGCCTAGATAGGGCTATAGATTTCACTTTTAGGTTTTGGGGGCCTTTTTTTTTTTTTTAGAAAAATGATAAATCTTTATAATAATATTTAAAATATATCAGAAAGGCCAGGTGTGGTGGCACACACCGGTAATCCCAGCACTCAAGAGGCTGAAGCAGGAGGATCACTGTGAGTTTAAAGCCAGCCTGGGCTACAAAGTGAGTTCAAGGTAAACCTGAACTGCATAGTGAAACCTTATCTCAAAAAGATTTAAAAAAAAAATAGTATCAGGAAATACCAAGAAGGAAGTAAAAATTAAAGGGACCTCCTAACTGCCATGATGATTATTCCAGTATCTTAGTGACGCCTCAGGCCACTCAGTGCTGTTACATCGTTTGTCAAGGATAATACTGATGTTTCCATGAACAATTAAAATTGGTCCCATACAATTCTCTTTTCTTTATGCAACTGTAAATTTATTTGTATTGAAAAATTATGCAATCAACTTGATCGGCCTTCTCTTGTTTCTAGTTTTTGCTACTGTCCTTAGGGGCCTTTTCTACTTTTCTTTTCAATTTTTATTTCTTATTAGTACAAGTTTGCAGTACATAATGATTACAAACCTAGTGAAAGTGACATCATGAATGTAACACATCTTAATTCTTTTTTCATTCCTTTCCCCTCCCTCCACTCTGCCTCCTCTCCTTATCCTAGGAACCTTTGGTATAAACATTTGCCTACCTTTCTGATGCTTGTTGTTGGGTAGATTTCCAGAAATAGAAGCACCCAGGTAAAGGTGCAGGACACTCCCTAGGAGCAGCTTCCAGGTGGCTGCATCTGTCTCCTCTCATACCTGCCAGGGACAGAACCATCCCGTCTCAGGGTATTTGATGCCCTAAGTCTGTGTGGGGAAATGTGTCATCCATGACATCCATGACACATTTACTAGATAGTGAGTCCCATGGAACACTCCATTTCTGCCCAGCCCAGACACTAAAGACTATGACAGCTCTACACTAGACCTTACCAGATGAGAGCCAGACTGGAGACAGAATAGCACAGAAACTTGTCAGTGAGCTTCCCATGGTGCCTGAGACGTAGGCTATGCACAGCTGGTGCCAAGGCTGTTGACAGGCAGAACTGGGGTCTTGAAGGCTTCATATGGACACTGCGGCACTCCACAGTAACTCAGTGAGCTCTAGAGTTTTTGCTTTAAAAAAAAAAAGTCTTTTCCTTAGAAAAATGATATGCATGTAAAGTTTTTATTTTCATGTTGAAGGTTGTAGCCACACTGAGCATCCTGTTCTTGACTTCTGGCTGCGAGTAGAGAATTTGGAGAGATTCAGTGTCTCTGGGCCTGTAGGGGGTGACAAAATAGGACGTAGAGAAGAGGGTGGAACAGGACCCCACTCTTGTATCTTTGCAATCTGATATCCTGGGGCAAGGGTTAAAGAAAGGGGAGGAACTCAGGTCCAGATCTAACTCCAAACAGCACCCCTTACAATAACCATCCTCTCCACTGCCCTTAACAACTGTATAGAGGTATAATTCCCACATCATACAATTCACCCACTGAAAATGTACAGTTCAGTGGTTCTTAGTGTGTTCAGACCTATGCAGCCATCACTACATAACTTCAGAATGGTGTTACCTCCCAAAAGGAAGCCTGTATCTAGCAAGCAACCTACCTTGATTCCCCCAGTCTTTGGCAGCACTGACCTGCTTTCTATCTGTGGATTTGCCTATCTCACAACTTTCTTGTCGGTAGAGTCTTCTGTGTGGTACATCCACACCCCTGCTTTCATTATCCTTATATCTGATTGATCTGCCATCACCTGCTGGTACACACATACTTGAGCCTACCCACCTGATCACTTAGCAAGTATAGTGCTGTTCCAGCCTTTACTTGAAATTTCAGGTTTTGTGGGAATTTCACACATTAACCTAAAGGAATTGTTTTCCCTACTTACAGTGAGGAAACTGAAGCTAAGAGAAGCTGAGCAGTTTGCCCAGCATCACTCAGTTGGAATCTGAAATTCTGACATGGGCTGACCTGACTTTGATACCTCCACTGCTTGATTGGTCAGCTGGCTGTCCTTCAGGGACTGAGAGTTGGCATGACCAACTCTCAATGTCTGGTCATAATCCTGAGAAGTAGACACATCTGCTTAAAAATAATTAGAAAGCATAACAGAAGAAAATAAAATCCTTAAATATACAGAAAAATAGGACCAATCCAGGGCCTAACAGTTGATCACATAAGCTGTCAGGTGACATCACAGATGAGCCTACAGTGGGCATATCAGTTCAGGAAAATCATCCAAAGTTGGGTGTTTTCCTGGAATTTTCTGAATGGATTCTGACATTCAGCCAGAAAAGTAAGCCCAAACTTTTTAAAAAATTTTCTTATATTGGTACATTTTAGATATACATAATGATAACATTCATCATATGGAATTTGTATCTGTACATGATCTATCTTGTTTTATTTCTTCTTCTTTTTTCCCCTCCCCTTCCTTCAACCCTGCCCCACAAGTTTTTGAGGTAGCATCAGGTCACAGGATTACCAACCCAGGTGTCCATTAGTACTCTGAAGCTGCAAGTTGATGGAAAAGTCACATGGCAGAGAGGAGAGTATAAATCTGAGCTGTGTGAGGCTCTCATGTTATATATAATCTCCAGCCATAGAGAGTGGGTAGGTTCTCCAGTAAAAGTGTGGGTCCCAGCTGCTCCAAATAAGATGAAGTTGACCCCATACTGTAACATGGTGTGAATATGATCACCCCAAACACAAGTAATTTCTAGATGGATTAAAAATGTAAACATAAAAATACAAGTAGGACAAGTAGTAGCACTCACCTATATTCCCAGCACTCTGGAAAGCTGAGGTAAAAGGCTCACCAGTTTGGAACCAGCCTGGGTAACTTAATAATGTAGTGAGAGCCTGTCTCAAAAATAAATGAAAAATAGTACTTAAGGACATAGCTTGATTTAGAGGCCCTGGGTTGGGGCTGGGGATTTAGCTCAGCAGCATAAGCACCTGCCTTGTAAGCAGGCAGTCGTGAGTTCGACCCCTGGTACCGATAAAAACAAAAAAGACAAAAAAAAACCAAAAAACAGATAAAGGCCCTGGATTTGGGGCTGGGGATTTAGCTCAGCGGCATAAGCACCTGCCTTGCAAGCAGCGGCCATGAGTTCGATCCCCGGTACCGATAAAAATGAAAAAGACAAAAAATAAAGAAAAAAAGAAAGAAAGGCAGGCCCTGGGTTCAATCCCAAGTATCTGAAGAAAAAAAAAAAAAGGACACCAGATGTTCATAGCAAGTGCCCTTGGGTAACCAGGGAGGTAGTTTGTAAGAAGATACTGCTTTTGAATTGGTGCACTACTTAAATTCCTATAACAAATTGCATGTCTTATTCCTTAATTTAACTCGGTTTTTAATATTCTTTTCCTTCGTTGTGAAGTACATTAACGACACAGTGCTTTCATCAGTTCTGTGTAGAAGAAAAGCATCTTCCCACCCACATTCATTTTTCCCAGCCGCCCGCTCTATACAGCAGAGGTCTGCACCCAGAGGGGATGTGCCACCTCTTGCTCCCCACCTCACTCCTCTCTGCTTTTTGACTAATTTGTTTCCCTGCTCCACAGTGGAGTCCTAGGTCCCTTATTCTCAGGTCATCTGTCACCTGAGGTCATGCTTTCCCATGAGATCTGAGCTGACCAGAGGAGCCAGCTTGCTCACCTGGGAAGCTGTACCCCCTTGGCATGCAGCGGATTCTCAACCCATACACACACTGCTCTTATATAGGCTTTTACTGTCAGGTTCTGCAGAGGGCTGATCTTCTGCTAGGTGGGTAACAAAAACAAAGAAGTAGGTTCCTGGCAAATCCAGGATTGTAGTGCTCTGGGCTCCTTGGAAACTGAAGATTGCCTCCTGGCCTCTTCACCTCAGGGCTCCTGCCCCATGGAATATGCCCTGGGCCTGCTGGAATATGTTGTCTTCCATGCCCTTCAGCATGAGAATGGCTGAGTCATTGTTGCTTTTTCTTTAATGAGAATTCTTTTATTTGTTGGTTTCATTCACCAATTGATCTTTGTTGCTTCCTTCCCCATCTTTCTCTGCCTCGCTGGACGTGGCCCAGGGGAGTTCTCAGGTGTGTATCTCTCCCATCTGTCTCCTGTGGCACCCCCTTCCCACTGTGGAGAGCAGCTGGAGCAGGGTGCATACACATGGGTGCTCCCCTGCTGCTGACCATCGCCAAGGGCTCGGCACTGATTCCCGATTGCTGTTCAACTGCACTGGGCTGCCCAGCCACTAAAGCCCCATACTTTGCTCACCAGCCTACTACTGCCTGAAAGCTGATTTGGGTTTGCTCCCCTGGCCACTGGCAGGCCCTTGGTATCTGATGCTCTTTTTTGGAGCCTGAGAAGGTCTCTAGGACACCACTGAGAATGTAAGACAGTTGACCCTGTTGGGTGTACCTCAGACGTCAAAGGTTCCTGGGATACCTGCTAATCATATCCTAGGACCCTATCCCACATGGGTAGCCTGGCTGAATTGTTGCTTTGCTTTGTGGCAGGAGTCCCTAAAGTCTACCTGTCTCTCTAAGTTCATCCCCTGGTCCCAGTCCCTTTCCCATTGTGTATTTCTCTACCCTGTCCCCTCTAGCCAGCATTTAGGGACAAAATATACTACATTCCCCACAG
This sequence comes from Cavia porcellus, assembly GCF_034190915.1. Lineage (NCBI taxonomy): Eukaryota > Metazoa > Chordata > Mammalia > Rodentia > Caviidae > Cavia > Cavia porcellus. Next base: position 33,037,257 of record NW_026947499.1, read on the forward strand.
GTGGTTCTGGCTTGGCAGTCTGGTGTGCAGCCCAAGGATAAACTTTCTGGAAGGGGTAGCTGGCTCCATCCCGGTTCCTGTCCTACTGTTCTCTCCTATCACCATGCTAACTCAGCCAGAAGTGACCCTGAAATACCTTCCACCCTGCAGTCTACATGGGCTTAACGCGCTTCTTTTCTTTCCCTCCTCCCCGCCCTGCCCTGTTGCCCATCTCCTATGGGACTGGGACGCTCCCGCAGTGCGTGATGATTTTTTTGGTAAGGCTAAGGCCCTGCTTCTTTGTGTGTTTCTCCTGTCTTTGGCTTCCTTTCTCCAACCCACACCTTCTCATGCTTCATGAGCATCTGCTTTGTTCTGCATGGCAGGGGTGGTGGGTCAGCAGGAGCTGTGGGTTGTCATGGGAGGCAACACCTCCCTCTGAGCTGCTGTAGACAGACACTGTGAGCCTCCACAGGCCCAAGGCAGACCCCTAAACCAGAGAGCCCATTTCTGCTGTCCTGTCCACAGGAGGCAGGCCCATGTTTGAGGCAAGTGAAGTCAGAATGGACAGTAGGTAAATCCCTAGCTCAAGTGCCCTGTATTTTTGTTATTTCATGACTACACAAATATGGGACTATTTTTGAAAGATCAGAGTTGGTACTTGTGGGATTTATGGGACATGTCTGCAGGGAACTCAGTCTGTGGAGTCCACTTTGAGGCCAGTAGCAAGAGGACCTGGTCACCTCATCCACAGAAAGGCACCATGGAGTCCTATCCTTGTGCCCAGGTCCCTCCTTACCTCCTGCTACCCTACTTTGCCAGGCCTGCATGTATCCCTGGTAGAGGGTCACACCTGCCATGGGCCATCCCATCTTTATGGCTGGTTGTTTTCTCTGAGTCCTATGCTGTCATCTGTTCCCTTCATTATGACTCCAACATCTGTTCACCTGGGAGATAGCTCTGAAAGGCACCACATCAGGAAAAAGGGTGATGCTGGGAGCAGGAGCAAAGCAGCCACACATAGGTAGGTCATCCCAGACACTTCCTATACAGATTGACCTGTGAGAACCACTTCGAGGGCCTGGTTCTAAGCTCTAAGGTGCCACTAAGGGGAGCCTGCTCTATGTATGTAGGTCATAGGCCTGGCAAAAAGCAAGGCCTTCCACTAGTTGTGGAACACAGGGCCAGGACCCCTCTCCAGACCCAGCTTTACCACCTTCTGCAGCCTGGCTTCTGCAAATGGAGGTGAGAGTTGCAGGGACTTTTGCTCCTTGAGGAAGGTACAATAGCATCAGAGTGGCCTCGAGTGCTCAGGGAAACCTTTACACTTTTCATTGCAGGAATGGGCAAAGAAGTGGGGAACCTGCTGCTGGAGAACTCGCAGCTTCTAGAAACCAAGTAAGAAGTCCTCTGTGCTAGACTAAGCAACCTCCCTTGACGGACCATAGAGGAAGGACCATAGTGGCTCCCCCTGCCCAGGGTTACAGGGGTAACTAGACAGGAACTTTGTAATAAGGGGGACTCAACAGGACTCCTGGGTAGTTTCCTGGACAACTTATTTTAAGGACCCTTTGGCTAAGATGACCATTTTGGTGTCCTGGTCAAACAGATAGTCCCAATACCCTCAGCCACATTCTTGACTGAGGTGAACCCTCTTAGATAGGAACATGTAGGCCCCTCTAAAGTCCCTATGCCATGTACACAGGGGCTCTCAAAACACCACCCAACCCATGTCTCTGTCTTTTAAAGAAATGCTTTGAATGTGGTGAAGAATGACCTTATTGCAAAGGTTGACCAGCTGTCAGGAGAACAGGAGGTGCTGAAGGGGGAACTGGAAGCAGCCAAGCAGGCCAAGGTCAAACTGGAGAACCGAATCAAAGAGCTGGAAGAAGAGCTAAAAAGGTGAGGACTTTGGGAGAAAGCAAGACTTAGGTTCCCAGGTAGAGTTTTTTGAGCAGCCTACCTCTTTGTCCCCCCATGAATCTATTCTTCTAAGTCCTGCACTATCCTGAGAGGCCCCTCCTGCCCCAGGTGGCTTTTTATGTTTATTGTTTGGCCCTCTGGGCTCCAGCTCCAGCCACTGGCCTGGGTCCATTGTCTGGACAGTGCCTGTCTATCTTCATCTTCTCCTGAACCTGCTATGCAGGATCGTGTTGCATGAATTTTCTGTAGGTGAGAGTAGCAGCCTTGGCTGCAGCTCTCACACTATTCCTTCATTAGCCAGCGGGAGGTTCTGGCTGTCCTGGTACCCTAAATCCCCTCAGTTTGCCAGTCTTCAGATCAGCCAAGGTCTAACCTGCCAGCCCCTGGAATCCTATGTCCTGGCTCTAGACCTGTTGTGATGAGAGGGGTAATGTTGAAGAGAGCCAGTGGGAGCCAAGTCTGCTCAGGACTTGTCTAATCTACCCTGCCCAGAAGTGTCCTTGGCTCTTTGTGCCCCCACCATTTTATTAATTTATTTATTTAGACACTTTTGCTATGTAATCCAGGCTGGCCTCTATTCACTGTTGTAGCCCAGGCTGACCTTGCCTTCTGACAGTCCTGCCTCTCAGGTGCTAGAATTACAGGTGTGCACAGCCATGCCTGGCCCCTTCCCAACTTTCACTACCTCTTCCTTGGTCAGAACACCCAGAAGTCTGGGCTTTATGGACATATGAGGCAAGGGTGTAGGGCCTCCTTGACCACAGGTAACTGACCAGATCATTTAGAGCCATCATTGGGGTCCCTGTGGGGCAAACCCTGAGCCTAGGCATTTGTGAAGGCATTGCAGGGCCCTTACTCAGTATGTTTCCTCTTTTGTCCTACAGAGTGAAGTCTGAGGCTGTCGTTGCTCGCCGCGAGCCCAGAGAAGAGGTGGAGGATGTAAGCAGCTATCTCTGTACAGAATTGGTATATTTCACTATTAACCTGTGGGCATGGGTGTGGGTGGGCAAGGGTGTGGGGTGGATTTCCTGGGGCTTATCAGTTCTCTTGGGCCCTCTCCATCTGTCCTGTGTGACCTCTGAACCTGGTGCATTATTTGCCACCTCTTCTCTGTGGCTTTGTGGTGTTACAGCCACCGTCTTAGAAGGTCCCACTGTAGAGTGAGCCATAGTTCCTTTCCAGCCCTAATCCTGGTGAAGTAAGTCTGCAGTGAGTCTCTCAAGTGAGTCTGCAGAGTCAGTGCCAGCACTTGCTGTGCCTTCCCAGGTACTCTGCCCGGGAACTGCAGTATTCTGAGGAAAGCCACCTACAATCTAGGTGAGACAGGCCCCTAGTTTGGAGCCTCAGCCTCCAGTAGAACCTGAATGAGCACCCTGCACTCCTATGACAGACCATCTGCCTTAAAGCAGGCTGTGGTCTTGGAGTCACACCAAACCTTGATCTTAGCACTTTATAGCTCAGTCCATGGGGGTGTGAAGATAAAGGTCCTATGTCAAGGGTTCAAGAAATGGCAGCCACTATTTTCTGCCCATGCTATACAGCCCCCACTTCCAATAGTCCAAGAGAAACAAAACCTAAGGTGAATTGTGGTTCCCTAGACCCCCAGTGTCCCTTCCATATCTAAAGTTAGATGTATAGCCAAGAGGGGGCAGGGCACCTCCCCATGGGTGCCCTACTCCCTGCAGCTCTATTGGGTCTTCCAGTATTGTCCAGCACAGACCAGGGCTATGGGGACTCCGCTCAAGTCACTCAAACCTAAAGCACTCTGCTGGCAAGTTCTTCCCCAGAACTTTCCTTCTTGTATTTCACATGGACCAGTCCTTCCTGTTCTTTGCTTGAGGGATCAGGAACCTGTAGAAAGGGCCACCTCTTTTACCCTCAAGGATCATAGGGCTTTCTAGAAACAGGCAGCTCTGAGGAGACAAATATACCCACCACATCTACCCACATCCCCTACCCACATCCATTCCACTGTCACTTGCCTGAGCTCTGCAGGATGTTGTTTTAGATCCCACATTTGGAGGTCATGTCCTTACCTAGGACATCTAGCTGCCCCAGGAGGACGTGAGGTGTCTGGACTGACCTGAGCTCTCCTTACTCAGCTGAGCCATGGCACCCTCTTCCCTTTGCAGGACAAAATCCCTATGGCCCAGCGCCGCCGCTTTACAAGGGTAGAGATGGCGCGTGTGCTCATGGAGCGTAACCAATACAAGGAACGGTTGATGGAGCTACAGGAGGCCGTGAGGTGGACCGAGATGATTAGGTAGGTCTTGCTCCCCTGCACTCCACAGACCCCAGAGATGAGTTCATGTCTCCAGTTAAGGTTGTGGTTCCTGAGTGAGGGGCTGTGCATTATCTCAAATGACTGAGTGGAGCCTGACCTTCACTGCCTTCTGGAGGGGGTTGTAAAGATGCCAGCTTTGTCTGATAGAGTCCCAGGCAAGGGATGCCAGAAGGCTAACAAGTTCCTTCTCCTGCCTCCCCTGTAGAGCATCCCGAGAGCACCCATCTGTCCAGGAGAAAAAGAAGTCCACCATCTGGCAGTTGTGAGTGGGGCACCCTGGGGGACAGGTGGGCTCCCCAAAGCTACTGCCACTCACTCCCTGTGCCTCCACTGTCAGCTTCAGCCGCCTCTTCAGCTCCTCCTCCAGCCCTCCTCCAGCCAAACGGTCCTACCCCTCAGTGAACATCCACTACAAGTCACCCACCGCTGCCAGCTTCAGCCAGCGCCGCAGCCATGCCCTGTGCCAGATCTCAGCAGGCAGCCGGCCCTTGGAGTTCTTCCCTGATGAGTGAGTGTTCCATAGCCTCCACCTCTCTTTGACCTGCAAGGAGAGGGTGTGATGAATGGCAGAGCCCTTCTCTGCTAGGCCCAAAAGCAAGATGTGGAAGGCAGGCCTTCACCTTGCTGTGCGGTGAGACAGGGCATTCCCCTTGTCAGAGACTGCATTTTCTTTTTCTTTCTTTGTTGTGTTGTGTTGTATGTTTTTGAGACAGGGTCTTGCTATGTTGTTCAGCCTGCCTTGAATTCACTATGTAGCCCTGGCTGGCCTCGAACTCACAACAATCCTCGTGCCTCAACAATCTTTGTGAATTAGCCTTTTGCCCAGAACTGGGATTACAGCCTGCATCACTATGTATGGCAAAGGCTGCACTTTCTGACAGCCCATCTCCTTAGTTCCCAAGGGCTGTGCTAAGTTCTGTGGCCCCTAGACTGGCCCTGAGCCTTGTGTATCACTGGGCACTTGAACATCTGACTGCCTCAAGGAACTGTTTCAGACACACCTTGAAGTGAGGAAGCACTGACTGGATCCTGCGCCAGCTGCAGTAGAGTCTCTGCCAGCTAAGCCCTGGGGCCCAGGCAACATAGCAGGCTCCTGACAGTGGCAGATGTTAGATTGGCCTCTCAATCCAGGGTCAAATCCTGTGCTGGAGAAATCCACCCTCTGTCAGATAGGGTTCAGTAGCCAGTAAAAGGCAAAGACCTACAAAAGACAGACTCTAGGCAGGGCAGATGCCCTACAGGGGAGCCCCATGAGCCCTGTGTATCCTGGGCTTGCACAGGCCCTTGATCAAGGATGTAGCCTTTCATTCCTCCCCACCCAGTGACTGTACATCTTCTGCCCGGAGGGAGCAGAAGCGAGAGCAGTACCGCCAGGTGCGCGAACATGTACGCAACGATGATGGGAGGTTGCAGGCCTGTGGTTGGAGCCTGCCCGCCAAGTATAAGCAGGTGTGTGTAGGGGCACTAATGGAAGAAGGGTGTAGGAGAAAGATGCACATGGCCAGGGATGATAGGGCTGACATGGGTGCAGGGTTGGGAGGCATAATGAGGGTTTGGAAGGCCAGACTGGCATTCAACCTTTAGCCTGGCCAGGGCAGACCCTAACCCTGAAGGAGGGAGGATGGTAGAGCTCTGCAGCCCTTGCTGCTCACTGCTCAGGCCTGGAAAACCAGGCTCCAAACCAGAAGCCAGCAGGCTTGCTTGACCTGGGGTTCTGAAGGATGGGTGTCCGCACCTGGCCTTGTGCCCACAGTGCCTTCCTGCTTTGTACAGCTGAGTCCAAATGGGGGCCAGGAAGACACACGGATGAAAAACGTGCCTGTGCCTGTATACTGCCGCCCTCTGGTAGAGAAGGACCCTACCATGAAGGTGAGTCCAGAGGACCCACACGATCACTCCCAGAAGCTGAGCAGCAGATCTGGGAAGTGGGCACAGAAGCCATATGTCAGACCCTACAGGCTTAATTTAATTTTACAGCTGTGGTGTGCTGCTGGTGTCAATCTGAGTGGATGGAAGCCAAGTGAGGAGGATTCTGGAAATGGAATCAAGCCTATACCAGGCCGTGACCCTCTGACTTGTGACCGAGAAGTAGAAGATGAACCCAAGAGCAACCACACGTCTCCAGAAAGGAAGAAGGTTAGTGTGCCAAGGCCCTACTGCCACCTGTCTTGTGCCTTGTCTGGACAGCTTGCTACAGGATGGGCTGACAGAGCTACAACATTCTGGGATAGTGCCCCCTGTGAGGCTGAGTAGAGGAGGCAGGCACTTCCAAAGTCAGGCTCATTTTCTTTTCTATAGGATAGGCCTGGGCAGAGCTGTATCTGGCTCTCACCAGGAACCCAGGAACTAGGAGTACAGTGAAGGAGGCTGTGCCTGGAGCTGTAATGGCTGCTACTCCCTCCTCAGTGCCCACTGTGGGTCAAGAACATACAAGGTGCTTCTTGATTCATACAGAGGAGTAGACAGTGGAATGAGCTGAATGTGAAAGGAGGCAGAAGACTTCATGGTTGGAGCCAAGGGGTAATTTTATATCCCAGCTTAATTTGGGGACCAGGTCTTTCTCTTGGAAGTGAACCATCTAGATGGGGTTTGAGTTTTCTGGACTACTCCAAAGATAGTCATGTCCTCTAAAGCCATGGTCAATGAGAGATCCTATGAGATCCCAGGAGACTTCTAGGCACCAGCCCTAATCTGGTGTGCTCTGAAATAGGCAAAGGAGCTACCTGAGACAGATGCCACCTCTAGCCGAGTTTGGATCCTCACCAGCACCCTGACCACCAGCAAGGTGGTGATTATCGATGCCAACCAGCCAGGCACCGTTGTGGACCAGTTCACAGTCTGCAATGCCCATGTCCTGTGTATTTCCAGCATTCCTGGTGAGTCCTAGGCTCTGAGCACAGCCCTTTAAAGCTGGTGTTCAAGGAGGGTGGTTCTTCATTTCTACCATGGGATGACTAGGATGTACAGTAAAGGGGACAGTAGGCCTGCCAGGAATGTGAATGGACAGTAGGAAGTGGTCTAGCCAAGTCCAGTGAGACCCTGGACCACAAGTCCAGGAGGAACCTTGCTGGTGGTCTTGTTCTGCCCATTGCTGGTGCTGACTCAGAGGAGAGCCTGATGTTACACCCAGCTGATTAGAAGTGACAGGTAGAGCACAGTATAGACCAAACTGAAACATCGCGTATAAGCAATAAGAAAACTTCTGTATGGCAAATGTAAATCTCCATTGGGCCCAAATTCTACTCCTTTACTGAGGACTGGAGAGCTGGGCATAAGCAGAGTCTGGTTCCACCTCTTTGAGAAGCATCATCTGTAATTTCCTTGGTGAAGAAAAATGAGTGATGAGGGCCAGTAGGTCTCAGGCATAAAACCTCAGCTCCTTAAAGTTCTTCAGGGTTTGTCACGTGATCACGTACTGTTTGTTCCAAGGACCACACCCTCACTTCTCAGTTCCCTTTGGTCTGGTGGCCTTACCCAGCAGAATGAGCTTGCTGGTCTCCCAGGTCTCTATGTGATTATCCCAAAGGAGCCAGAGAACTGCCAGCTGTGGAAGCTGCACGGCTCAGCATAGAACCTGGACATACTAGCCCTTTCGGATAGTACCCATCTCTCCCACTGCCTCCAAGAGACTGAGCTCTGGTGTGGCTTTGAAGTATTAGGCTCTTTGGCATGGCTGACAGGCTATGACTCTTCTCCCAGCGGCCAGCGACAGTGACTACCCCCCAGGGGAGATGTTCCTAGACAGTGACATGAACCCTGAGGACTCCAGCACTGATGGTGTGTTGGCTGGTATTACACTGGTGGGCTGTGCCACTCGCTGCAATGTGCCACGTAGCAACTGCTCCTCTAGAGGGGACACCCCAGTACTGGACAAGGGACAAGGTGAGTCTTGGGCAGCCTTCTCTCCATCCACTTTGTTCCTCCCATCTCTGCCCAGCTGATCTCAACCCTCCTTTCACAGGAGAGATGGCTGCCGCTGCCAATGGGAAGGTGAACCCATCCCAGTCCACAGAGGAAGCCACAGAAGCTACAGAGGTGCCAGACTCTGGGTCCAGCGAGCCAGTAGCAGCTGCAGTGCGGCCTGGGCCCCTCACAGAACATGTCTTCACAGACCCTGCTCCTGCCCCACCCTCTAGTACTCAACCTGGCAGGTAGGCTTTCTTACATCCAGCAAGACAGAAATAGAGGGGAGATTGGCAGGGGTCTCAGGGCAAGGGTCACAGATAATCTTTGAGCCACCTTGAATCCACCATCCTTCTTGCAGTGAGAATGGGCCAGAAGTCGGTGGCAACAGTGTACAGCCCCAGCCGGAGCCCGCTGGAGACCCATCAGCACCAAGTAGCAGTGCTGCGCCTACCATGTGGCTAGGAGCCCAGAATGGCTGGTAGGCGGCCTAGGGCAAGGGTTGGAGGGCTCCCTGGCTCTACCTGTACTTGTGTCCATGCCCACCTCAATCTGCTTCCACAGGCTGTATGTGCACTCAGCTGTGAACAACTGGAAGAAGTGTCTGCACTCCATCAAGCTGAAGGATTCTGTGCTGAGCCTTGTGTATGTGACCTCTCACCAAGGGCTGGGGGTCACATGGGGACCCAAGTGGCCTGGCCAGCTCACTGCCTTCCCATTTTAGGCATGTCAAAGGCCGTGTGCTGGTGGCTCTTGCAGATGGGACTCTGGCCATCTTCCACCGTGGTGAGGGTAAGGATTGGTGGCCTTACCACAATTGGCAGGGGTGCTCCCCTGGGTCTCCTGGGGCTGTCAGTCTCACGGTGAGTTCTCCACCCCTACCTATGAGTAATAGGACCCTGGCCCGCCTGAGCAAGTGTCATGGGCTCTCTCTAGATGGCCAATGGGACCTAAGCAATTACCACCTGATGGACCTGGGCCACCCACACCACTCCATCCGCTGCATGGCTGTTGTGTATGACCGCGTCTGGTGTGGCTACAAGAACAAAGTGCACGTCATCCAGCCCAAGACAATGCAGATTGAGGCAAGTGCTGACCAGCAGTGGATACCAGCAGTGTGGCTCCCAAGTGGAGAGGGAGGCTAAGTGGACAACCACTTAGAGAAATTGCTCCTTTGTTTAAAGGCATGGGCAAGGAAAGGGCACCTAGGCTATAGTTGTTAGTCTGTCTGGATCCTGCCATGTGCTGTGTTCCCTTAAAACAAATCAAGGACACACATCTCTCCTGTGGCTTGGTTTTCACCCAGGGCCTAGACCCCTGGGAGCAATGCAGATGCTGGATCAGAGGCTAGAGTGTGCTAAATAGGTATTGGGGTGGCCCCTGGGGCTGTGGCAGGTTCAGGGTCCCCTCCCCATTCTCTCCTTCCCCAGCCCCGCTGATTGGCTGCCATGACCCCACAGAAGTCATTTGATGCCCATCCAAGGCGGGAGAGCCAGGTTCGGCAGCTGGCATGGATTGGTGATGGGGTGTGGGTGTCTATCCGCTTGGACTCTACTCTCCGGCTCTACCATGCCCACACCCATCAGCACCTGCAGGATGTGGACATTGAGCCTTACGTCAGCAAGATGCTGGGTGAGTGGCAGCACTAGGGGGAGCAAGGTGGGGATACTGACATGGGCCACGCTGACCTAGCACCTCCTGCCCTCACCCAGGCACTGGCAAGCTGGGCTTCTCCTTTGTGCGCATCACAGCTTTGCTCATCGCAGGCAACCGCCTCTGGGTGGGCACTGGCAATGGGGTTGTTATCTCCATCCCGCTGACTGAGAGTAAGTGACTCCTATCCTGAGGATACCTGCACAGATAGTGATGGCTATTCCTAAAGGGCACACATTGGGATGGAGTGGGGGGACCCTACACAAAGCTATCCACACCCTGGTGGGCCCAGCCACCCTGGCTATAGCCGTACTCATCTCCACCTCTCCTCACCAGCTGTGGTTCTGCATCGAGGCCAGCTCCTAGGGCTCCGGGGTAAGTACACACCACTGCCTCTGCCCCAGACACAGCCCAAGGTGGTCACTCTGTTCCTCTCCTATCCTTTCTCTCCCATCCTTTACCTTCCCTCTTCTCCTGCTGAAAATGAGATGGCTCAGTGTCCTCTTCATCTCCAGCCAATAAGACATCTCCCACATCTGGGGAGGGCACCCGCCCTGGGGGCGTCATCCACGTATACGGGGATGACAGCAGTGACAAATCAGCCAGCAGCTTCATCCCTTACTGCTCCATGGCTCAGGCCCAGCTCTGCTTCCATGGGCACCGTGATGCTGTCAAATTCTTTGTCTCAGTGCCAGGTGAGGGGTTACCCCTGCTCTCCCCTGCATGCCATGACTCTACAGGGGTACAATGGTACCCCTCTAGGAGGCTGCCATACTGAGCCCTTTTGCCCCCATGACAGGGAATGTGCTGGCCACCCTCAATGGCAGTGTGCTAGACAGCCCATCTGAGGGTCCTGGGCCTGCTGCACCTGCTGTGGACACTGAGGGCCAGAAGCTGAAGAATGCACTAGTGCTGAGTGGTGGTGAAGGCTACATTGACTTCCGCATTGGTGAGGGGGCACTGCCCAGGGCAGGGTTGTAGGTCTTGGCAGCCAGGAGCTGCTCCTGACTGCTGTGACCCTCTAGGGGACGGAGAGGACGATGAGACAGAGGAAGGTACAGGAGACATCAGCCAGGTGAAGCCCGTGCTATCCAAGGCGGAGCGCAGTCACATCATCGTGTGGCAGGTGTCCTACACCCCAGAGTGAGGCCACTGCCCCAACTCCCTACCCTGCCTGATGCCAATGTGTACATAGGATCCCTGCCTGCCTGCCCTTTGTCTCCTCCCCTGGGGCAGCCAGGAACCTGACCACCCCCTTCTAACCTCTCAACTTGCAGCTTTGACCTGAAGTCCAGCCCCCTCCCCCCAGCTGGCAGGGAGAGGGGTGATACAGGTAACAGGGAGGGAAGCAGGGAGCAGGCTGCATCCCCAGCAGAGAGGGGAGAATCTCTGGGAACACCTTCTCAATAGTACCTGGCTGGCACCCAGCCCAGTGTCATCTAGTCTTAAAGGGTAAGGGTAAGGCTGAGGTGGCTGTGGCCCACTATGGGCTTGCCACTCGTAGGACCCCCATGGCAGGACCAGAGGCTTTGAGCCACCAAGTCTTCCTGTCCTGAGTTGACCTGCTTTGCATGTTACCCATGAAAGTGGGGTCCCTTGGCCTCCAAGCTCTTACTCTTAAGAGGAGGCTCAGGCTGCCTGGACCCTAGCCAGCCTTCTATGGGTATTCCCTGTCCACAAACATCCAGTCCCTCAGCCCAGTCCAGGCTCCCTAGGGCAGCTTCTTCAGAAGACAAACCAGGTGCCATCCAGCCCAGCCCTTGCTGACTTGTGTCCTTCCAGGCTCTCCTTGGGCCCAGGCTCACCTCCTAAGAACAAGATCTTAAGAGTCACACCCCTCCCTGAGGCCCCTAGGGTAGAATTTCGCGGCCTACCAGGTCTCTGGTTTCTTCTGGGGGATGAGGATTGATCCAAACCAGGCATGGTGGTGCACACCTGTGATCCTAGCACTTGGGAGGCTGAGGCAGGAAGATTGTAAGTTCAAGATGTCTGGGCTACAGACTGAGCTCAAGGCCATCCTGAATGACATAGCCAGGCCAGCCTGTCTCAAAAAAAAAAAAAAGTTGGTCCATAGGCCTCTCTTTTGCGATAAAATAGGGTGGGGAAGGGGGTTGTTCCAGAGTGCAGGCTCCAGCCTCAGGTTGATGGGGGTGGTGTGCTCTTGGAGTCTGTCTGCTGCACAGGGCTCCAAGGAGCCCAGCTCCCAGACACGAACTAAGTGCCTAGGGTTGCCCGCTGTGGCCTGCTCCCATGAAGAGCAAATGGTGAGGGGCTGCCCAGCAGAGGACAAAGACAGGGCTACTGCACCAGGCCCTGGGCTGCCCTCCTTACCCACCTTCCCCGCCCAGGCCTTACTCCAACTCCAAGGCACTGATAGGGCAGCATGGCCCCTGCTGCCCATCACCCCCTAGAGAAGCACAGATCTTAGGGTGTTATGCCATGAGCCCAGCTGGCCACCATAGGCTGCAGTTATGTGCAGCTGCAGGCTTCTCCCCACTACCCACCCTGCCACCTCTCCACTGTGATGTATGTCCCTGTCTGTCCCCACAGGAGCTGAAAGTGACGGGTTTAGAGGGTGGGTGGAGCTGGAAAAAGGGGCCGGTGCAATTTTCCTCAGGCTTTATTTGGTCCTGCTAGTGAACCCACATATCTGCTCTGTATGTAATAAACGTCTTGACACCATGCCTCTGCTTCCCCAGGATCAGACCAGTGAGCATGTGGGTTTTTCTCAATTTATTATGAAAACAAGTGTGGGTGAGATGAGTGTGGTGAGTCCAGGTGCTATGGGTCTGGGTGGTGGCTCTGCTGCAAAGTAGCTGTGATGCGTGGCCTGCACCCACTGCCTAGAGAAGCTCTGCAGGCTGAGTGGTCTTCCGCCAGGCTAGCTCCTCCTTACACAGCCAATGCGAGGCCACTGTCCTCCCAGCTTAGGATCTCTTCCTTGTGGAACCAGAGTTCCATCTTCTGGCCGGCCACGCTCTCCTGGGAGTCGCTGCCATGGCTCAAATTCCTGAGGTGCAGAGCAGGAGCCAGCTGAGCAGTGCTAATGGTAGGGTGTGATCAGGCAGTACAAAAGTAATTGTGTGGGCCTTACTTTCCAGCCTCTGCAGAAATCCCCACGGATGGTGCCAGGTTTGGCATCCACTGGGTCTGTGGCCCAGTAAGGGCCTGTGCCAGGTGCGCACCACTTCCAGTCCCTGCCACACCTGCACAGGAGGTGGGGAGGTAGCGTGGGCAAAGTTTTGAGACCAGGGCACCAGCCTATCCACTATTGAGAACTCACCATGGCCACCACGGGCCCCGAGCCCATGTATTTGACCAGCTGACCATAGAAGGGGCATCCGTGCAGATCAGCATAGTGCTCCCTCAGCAGTTCCTCAGAGGCCTGGGGAAGGGACATCCGCGTGCGCGCCTGGGCCATGTTCCTAGCCCAGTCTGCCCAGCAGCGCGCCCCTGCACCGCCCACTGCCACACCTCGCCTGCACCAGCTTCAGTGCCACTAGCTAGAAGCGCCGCACTCTTATCTCTCCCACCAGCCGCCGCTGCACCACATCGGGCTTCACAGCCAAAAAGGTGCGCTCAGGCAGGCCTCCACTGGCTGAGGAGAGCAGGTCATTAGGCCTGCTCCATAGCACACCTCACTGCACGCCCCTGCCAGACCCACGGCTCAGCCGCTGGGAAGAGCTGAACCAAGATGGTAAGCACCAGGCAGATCATGGTGACAGCAGGCGCGGGGCGGGGCCAATAGGGCCAGCAGGCGCAGGGTCAACAGGCTGCGCCGCGCCGCACCTTACCACGCCCAACCCGCATTGGCAGGCTCAAAAGAAACTACGACCCAGGCCTTTTACAGTGTTTATTCCCGGGCCCAGGAGCGAGGAAGAAGCTTCTTGTGGTCTGACTGCCAGCCCGCTGCGCCCTGCAGCCCACCCTCGGGGTCCTGTACTCAGGTCCTTGTATCAAAGTCCCCCCAACCTCCCCCCATCAAAAGGCAAGATTTTCAGCGTCTATTTCGGTCCTTGTTTGTTAAACTGGGGTGCCCTTGGCCTTGCCTTTGGCTTCCAGTTTCTCAGGATAGTCCCAAGGATCCGCGTGCGTCCTCTCCAGGCTCAACAAGGGTTCCTCTGCGCTAAGATTCCCAGTTTTCTGCCGATCCGCGAGGATCATGGCGCGGAGCAGTGGCGGGTAGGGCACGGAGCGCAGGTCGTCTTCGGGCCCCGGCGTGAATGATGTGAAGGCCTCCTCCTCGTGCTTGGGCACCACCCGCCAGTCGTGGTGCATAACATGCTGGATCTCCCGGGCCTCACTCTCTGTCTTACCTGAGGAAAGGAACAGAGCTGTTCACGCGCTCCAGCTTCCGCCCACCCAGCTCCTGAGTCCCGGCCTCACCTTTGAAGGTCAGGACACCCCAGGCCTTCCCGTGGTCCAAATTCTGCGGAGCAAAAGGGGCGGGTAAGTTCTGAAAACAGCTCAACCCGGGGCTCGAGCGGAACAGGGGTCTGGACTGGGATCGCGCACCTGCGCTGTATGGTCGGGCAGTACTCGTGTGAGGCGCCAGTAGCACGGTTCGTCGTGCTGCCACAGCCAGGACTTGCGCGTAACCAGACGACCCAGGCCGAAGCGAGGCAAGCGGCTGAGCAACTGCAAGAGGCGGCTCTCGCGGCGCACGTCGACCCAGGCGCGTACTGGGAGCCGGTAGCCTGTGTACGGCCGCGTCAGAGTCTCGTAGTCCAGGGCGTAGCGCTGTGAGTCGTGCGGCTGGTCCCGCTGCTCACGCAGAGCGCGCACTCGGCGGGCCAGCTCGGCGATCAGCCGCGGCCTCACCTTCTTCCTTGCCATCGTTGCTGCCCGGCCGGCGCCCACCGGAAACTAGCGTGCTCTGATCCCTCCCACACCGGAAGCGGTTGGTGTCCAAGACAAATGCGTCGGAGTCCGGCCGGAAGCGGAGAGGAGGCTGTCCCATGACAGAGGCTGGCCGTAGGAGGGCCGCGAGCTCGCGAAGGGCTCGGGTCCGGAGCCAGCGACTGCCCCCGACTTGGGAGATTTCGGATTCGGACTTTGAGGGTGACACTACGGCAGAAGAGGGTGCTGGGCCCCGGAACGCTGCAGAGGAGCACAAGGTAGCACCTGAGACATGGCGGCCAGAGAAGGCTTTGCAGCGCTTGACGGTGCGCGTGGACCCAGGTGCAGGGATATGGGCCCTGGGGCGGGAGACGTGGGCCCAGGCTCGGTGACATTCTTTAGAGCAGAGCCCAGCTGACTCAGTTGCTGGCTGGGCGTGTCCTTCCTGCATCCTGGGGTGGGGGTCCCCAGCCATTCCAAAGGACCAGCTGTGTGGGATGTTAACTCTAGGGAAGAGTAACACGAGGCGGGGGATGGGAAGTATTTAAGCTTTCTGTGGGGCTGCACCCGCACCCCGCAAGTTCTGCGTGGGAGCGTATAGTGACCGAACTATACCCTGCGGCCCAGCTGTCCTGGAAGATGCCGGCTCAGATATCCTGATGGAAGCACTGAGTGCCCTGGGCTGTGAGTGCTACATCGAGCCGCAGAGTCCAGCCCGCAGCCTGCAGTGGAGTGGAGTGAGGCCTAACCCCCAGCCCCCAGGCGTGAGTGCCCCCTGAGAGTGCAGCTTGGGTCCCAGACAAGCCTGGCAAAGGGGTGGACTGAGTGAGACATTCTGGGTTCCTTATCACTCTGCCAGAAAGAAGCCATCTCTCAGTTGCTGTCAGAGAATGTTCCCCCTCAGAGAGCCACGGGTTAGGGCCAGTTGGAACCTGACATGAGATTTTTAGAAAGCAGACCTGGGTGTGACTGGGGGAGGTGCTAGGGTGACTGTAATGGCCCTGGGGACCCAGGATGAGATTGATCATTAGCATTCAATGTCCCCACAGGTGTTTCCTGAGGTGTGGGCTGCACAGGACCAGGAGCTACTGCTGCTGTTGAAGCCAGAAGAATTTCTGCAGGGTGTGACTCAGCTTATCCAGGTGCTGTCCTTTGCATCCTGGTAGTGGGGATCCCCAGCCAGGCAACAAAGCTTCTCTAGTTATCACTCTAAGGGCTAGGGGCATGGGTGAGCTAGGGGTTCTCTGGTCAAAACTGCAGAGGTGTTGAGAGTAAGGTTTGCCTATGACAGGCAAAAGCCCATCCCTTATCCGGGTGCTCAGTAGCCTGTGTTGGAGGAGAATCAGAATGCCTACCTCATGACTACCTGGGCATACCTGTTACAGTATCTGCTGGGCCCAGCATCCAAAGGTCAGCGTTTGTTGAGTTCTTGATGTATGTCAGGTGTAAGCCCACTAGGATACAGAAGTGGCCAAAAACAAGATTCCTACTCTCGTAGAATCTGGGATGTTCCCAGCAGTTTTCCTCAGTCTCCTTGACTTTAAAATGATACAGGGTTTATATTCTTGAGACTCTGCTCCTCTCCTGCAAACTGGCTGTGGGTGGTGGCCTGTGACTCTGGTGCCACAAACTTCCTGTCAGTAAGTGTGAACAGGTGTGCTGTATGTCTTGTCTCAGACCTTAGGTTCACCCTGCTCTGTGCCCTGGATTTCTGCTGAGAGCCCTGTCCACCCCCATGTGGCTGTCATTGGGCTGGATGCTTACCTTTGGTACTGTTTACCCTAATGCCTTTAGCAAACCTGGCTGAGTTCCTGGGGTATGTGGGGGTGGTTCTACAGAGTGCTGTGTGAGTCCCCTTGCCCAGGATAGGCTCTGGTGGAAGCAGAACCCATGAAGGGTAGGACTGAGGGTGTGTGAGGATTGGCAGGACGGTTACCTCTGTTTAGGTCTCACCAGCCGAGTACCCAGGGGACACAGCAGCCACAGAGTCCAGAGATGGTTGAGACTCACCTGACCATTGGCTGGCCTGAGGTTGAAGAGGTAAGAGTCAGCCTGGATTGTGTGGCACAGTTGGCTTTGTCCAAGTACAGGGGCTATTCTCATGAATAGACCCTCACCCATACCCATGGCTTGCCCCCTCTTAGGCCTTGGTGCTCCTGCAGCTCCTTAGAGACCTGGATGTGCTTTTGGTGGCCTCATGGCAGGAGCTGAGCCAGCATGTATGCTCCTTCACCAAAGCCCTTGCCCAACGTCCTTCCAAGTATGTGCCCCTGCCCAGGGCTGAGGTGGACTACCTACAAGGGGTGGAAGAAATACCTGCTGAGAGCAGGAAGGCTTTGCTAAGCTCAAGAGATAGAGGGCCAACCTCTGAAAAGCCAACCTCTGAATGAAATACCTGTCATTCCTGTCATAGGCAGTACCGGGACTCCAAGGCCTTTTCGTTCTGCACAACAGGACGCTGGGCCTCAGGCCAAAGAGTGGCCAGAAATGGCTCTGGGCTACAGGGGGTGTGGTGGAGGCAGATTCAGCAGTTTAACAGGGTCAGCCCAGCTGTAGCTGACGCTGTGGTTGCTGCCTTCCCCTCCCCCCGCCTTCTGCAGCAGGTGAGTCCCCCTAAGTATTTCCTTCTCAAGAATGGAAACCAGGTCCCTAAGGAACACTCTGCTCATGTCAGTTCCTGTCCTAGGCACTCCTGGCCTGCAGCACAGAACAAGAGCGCCTGGGCCTCTTGGCTGACCTTCCTGTGAAGCCCCACAAAGGCAAGCAACACCGCAGGGTGGGGCCTGACCTCTCCCGCAGAATCTGCCTCTTCCTGACCACTACCAACCCTGACCTCCTGCTGGACCTGGGCTCCTGAGCACACCCATTGGGCTTCCTCCCACATCCATCAACAGGACAGTATATAGCCCAACACACTAAAGGGCAGGACCTAAACCTACCGAAGGTAGACTAGGGTGGACTCAGTTGGTCAGGTCTGAGCTTATGGGTGGGTGAAGGGGAGGGAAGTTATGAAATGAGCAGAAATGAAGTGAGCGCTTCCCCAGTCCAGAGGTGACATTTAGCAAAAAGACCTGGAGAAAACGGGGACTTTTGGCTATAGATCTGGCTTCAGGGTAGCCAAGCAGCAGGGCAATGTGTCCAGAAGAGGTGTCAGACAGCTTCCAGGTCCACAGCTACCAGAGGCTTCAAGGGTGGCTTCCTTGGGAGGAGTATGAGATCTTAGGGAGAGGCGAACCAGGCCTGACCCTTTCAGACTGTTGGACAGCCAGACCTGACAGGAAGAAAACTGGACACAAAGGAGGCCAAGGCCTTGAGATGGACTCTTTAATCTTACAGCTGTGTGGGCATTTGTGACAATTAAAGTCTCTGTGACAGGCGCAGCAGCTGACAACATGCAAAGCAAGCTAAGAAAAAATCCAGGTCTGGCAGGAACAGAAAGAACTAAGCTCCAGCAGAACCCTTCTCTTTCTGGGGCAGCAGACACCTGTGCCCCTGGCTCCCAGTCTGGGTCCAGAGGTACTCAGGCTGCTCCTCCCAAGACACTCAAGAGGGAGACACAAGGGCACAGGTATGGCTTGTGCCCTGCCCAGCTCAGGCAGCTGGGTGGACTGGCAGCCTGGGGCCCTGGGGCCCCTGAAGAAAAGACTGTCTTGGCCCTGGGAGAGATGATTTCAGCCCAGCTCTCCTCTCTCCTGCTGGATGGAAAGAAGCCAGGGAGGGAGAGAATGCTAGTCACAGGCTGAGAAGGCAGTCTTCATCAAGAAATAAAATCAGGTCCGTCGGCAGCGTTTTCTCTGGCAGGGCCTGGTCTCTGGGCTGCTGGGGCTGGTCAGATCTGCTGCCCTAGGTGAGGACACAGCAGGCTTGTGGCTGCAGTTCATGCTCAGTACCCAGCCCAACTTGTTGTATAGGGCCTGCTTAAGGCCAGGTGGCAGGGGCAGGCCCTCAAGGGTGTCTCCTGAGTTTGGTCGCAGCTGCCGCAGGCGGTAGCAGCATAGGTACTGCAAGGAGGTCATGCTAGCGCAAGAACGGATCACCTTCATGCTACTCTTTGCTGCTGTGGAGCACACCATTGGGTAAAACTTCTTGTTCTGTAGCCGAGTGGCCGCCACCCCTGGAAGTAAGACACGGGGAAGGGAGGCCTGCTTGCCAGGCTCAGCCCTCCCATAACCCATGCTGGGGTGGCTGAGGGAAGCAGCTTGTGCAGCTGTGAGAGAGGATGCTGGTCGAGGGGACTCCATCATGGCCCCTGAGGTACATGCACATACACACCCCCACCCACCCACCCTGGGGCCTTGGGTTTCTGAGTTTCCACTAAGGGTTAGGCCAAGTGGTGCCCTCACCTATGCACTTCCTGTTCTTAAAGAAGGTCAGTGTCCCGTGCCAGGTATCCAGGTGCACACCAATGATGGAGCCCTGGCCAAACCTCGAGGAAAAACTTGTCTTGTCGCCCTTATGATGAAGAAGCCCTAAGGACAACTGAGTATGTAAGCCCAGAATCTGTAATGCTGCCCTTCCCACCAGCCTACCCCACTTAAGCCACACGCACCTGTATAGGACAGGCCCCAGCTGTCCTCATCCCTACCAAGAAGGCTGCAGAATGTGTGCTGATACTTGTCCAGGTCCACATCTGATGTTCCAATGCCCACCATCTGGGGACAGTGGGGTTGACCAGGGGCTATTGGGCCTGGGGCCTATGGTAGCTGCCCTCAAGCCAATGGCCACTTACCATATCAGTGCCATAGACAGGTGAGGTCATCTTAATCTCCCAGAAGTGTTGGCCATCTCCCAGCTCCTTGGTACCCCGAATAGCTGCAGTACCACAACTGTACTCCATGTGGAAGCTGACCTTGCGGTTATCACAGCTAAGCAGGGTGGCTGATGACTTATTTAGGTCATCCCAGACCCAATCAAAATCTGCAAAATCAAAACAAGAGACCTAGGCTGAGGAGGGCCCCAAAACCACAAGGTCTCCCTGTACATCCAGGAGGGCCTGACCCAGGTGCTCACATTCATCCTCCTCTCCACAGCGGCAGTCCTTGCCACGGTGGGCCATGTGCAGACTGCTGCAGAAGGCAGCCTCACTCTGTCCCTCGCAGTCACAGAACGACTCCCCTGTCACAGGTACAGCACTGGGAATGGATGGTGGCAGAGATGAGTACTCTGGTTCGGAATCCGAGTCACTGTGCTAGAAGAGAGAAGGAAGCTATTCCTACTGGTCATTCACCCTCTACTTACCACTCACCTCTACCACCACAAGCCAGACTGTTAAATTCCACCTGAAGGGGGATAGGTACCAAGGACTCCTTGGCGTCATAGGTGCACACAGCTCAGTACTAACACCTGACACAGTGGCCCAGCCACCCCCATTTCCACACGTGGGGGCCCTGGATACCCAGCCACCATGAAGCATCAAAGGCAGGGCCTATCAGTTCTGCCCTCTAGTATTCAACAGCTTCTTGATGACCTAGCCCTGCCAGACCATGTGGGGCTTAAGCCTGTATGGGGCTGAGGTCATCTTGTCACCAAAGCCAATGGAGTGTTCTCTTAAAGCCCAGCGGGCTTATACTGCTGCTGCTATAAGAAACATCAGAACTGTCACTACCTCCAAGGGGACACAGTTTTGTGGTTCAAGTTCCAAGTCCTAGGGCTGATGTTGGCCCAGTGGTTAGACACCACAGCTGAACTGGTCAGGTTCTAGCAATGAGCCAGCCCATAGGCTCTTGCAGGAGAGCAGTTGAGAAGGGGTTCTCCACAGGCTTTCCTACTTCAATATGCAGATCTTTGAAATACCTGCCTCAGCTCTAGACCCCAGGCCAACCTGCTCAGGGGCCAGGGAAGTTACAAATACTCCATGCCAGTCTGCTCCATCAGCCCTATGATCCCTAGGCCCTGCTCCAGCCTTCCTGCCACATACCTGCACACCAGCACAGGTGACCTAAAATCTGGGCACTGTCATACCACAGGGTCCTGCTGACACAAAGCCAGCCCCAATCCATATCCAAAGTCCTGCCCTCTGCCATATCAATTCACACCAGCTTTGCTCCATAGCACTATAGTCACTGGCTTTGCCATGGATAGATGGTTGAGGTATCACTCCAGCCCTTTTTAAACTCTGAGACCAGGTCTTACTGAGTTGTCCAGATTAAGCTCTAACTTGTGTTGGCATTTGTGTGTATGTGCACCTGTGGTGCTGGGGCTCAAACCTAGAGTCTTGTGCCTACAACTTGAGTCACATCCCTAGCCTTTAGGCTTTTTTTTTTTTTTTTTTTTTTTTGGTACTGGGGATTGAACTCACAACTGTGCTTACAAAGCAGGTGCTTATGCTACTGAGCTAAGTCCCCAGCCCACCCTTTAGGCTTTAACTTGAGATCTTCCTGTTTCAGCCTCCTAGACTGCTAGGATTATAGACATGTGCCACTGTTCCCAAGGACCCTTTCCCAGATTCTTTTTATTACATTTCACTTTCTGCTAGTGTCCTGTTTTCCGCCTCCTCCCACTAAACCCTGAACTCTTCCTAGTGGGATCTGTTCCTCCAAGTTTTCTGTGAATGAAGCCACATGGTATCTTAAATGGATGAGAAGGTCTGCTGCATTTGAGGAGAAACTGCCCAAAGACTTCTAAGTATATACTCAAGTGGACTCTGCCTCAGGAAACTACCACACGGGAAGCTCAGGCAGCCCCAAAGTGAACATAGGCCAAGCCACCTGCCTCCAGACAAGGCAGGCCCAGGGGGACTGTACCCAGCTGGCATAGGAAGGCCTTGCAACACCAAGGTAAATCCACTGAGTCAGGAGCCAGAGCACTAGGTCAAACTGACCTGGAGAGGAGGCAGACTTGACCCTTAACAAGCCTTAAGGAGAACACTGGAGCAGAGGGAAGAGAGAAACACCCAGGATGACTAGCTAACACCCGCCCACACACAGGTACCGTGGGCCCATTAGGTGACAGGACAAACAGCATGCATGTGTCACACTGCCCAGCCCAGACACCACCTGTACCCCACAGCCATGAGGCTGTGAGGCAGGGATGCAAGCAATAGACTGCTTCAGGCTTCGTGGTCAGAGCTAGAGGCATGGAAGGAATATAGGCCAGCCTCTCAAGCTCAGCCCCAAAATGCTATCAGCCAGACCAGTAAACCTATGCCTCCCACCTCTACAAAGCCAAAGAAGGGACCATTTCTGGCCAGGACATCTGTCTAGACCAGGCTACATGTACAGAGCTATAACTGTCCAGCCTCAAGAAGTCAAATGAAAAGCCATCCCAATTGCCTGCCCCATCCCCACCAAACTGTACTGCCTCAGGGATAAAGGCCATTCAGCCAGCCTCCCAGGTCTGGCCACAGATGACATGGGCACAGAGCTGAGCATCTTCTGGCCACTTTACTTTTTGGAGGGCCTACCTGAGCTCAGTCATGCTGGTATCCAGCTGTATCCCAGCACTTTGGGAAGCTGAGACAGAGAATAACAAGTTCAAGCCCAGCCTGGGGAACTTAATGAAACACAATGCAAACAACAGGCTTGGGAACATAGTTCAGAGTGAAGATCTTAAGTCAATCCCAGTACTGCCAGAAAAAAATAATAGTCCCCTTTTACGCATGTAGCTGAATACAGAGAACACATCTGCACTCCAGAAAAAAACACCTGGAAAGACACACACAGCAACTTAACAACAGTTACCTCTGGAAATTGGCTGGGCAGACAAAATAGAAAATTTCTGTTGTACAATCTGACCAAAGCCAGCAGTCAGCCTCTCTCATACCAGAATCATCACAGAAGAGAATGGGAAAGAACCCATGCTTAGCCAGGCGCAATGTCACATACATATAATCTCAGCACTTGGAAGGCTGAGGCAGAAAGAGGATTACTCTGAGTTCAAGGCCATCCTGGGCCACATAGTGAGTTCAAGCCCAGCCTGAACTACACAGCAAGGCCCTGTCTCAAAAGCAAAGAAAGAAAACAAATTCATGTTTGTCCTAAGATCGTGCTACCCCCAAGCTGTATGACCTTTACTAGATCAGAACCTGGCTGGACATAGCACACCCAGTAATCACCTATCCTCTGGCTCAGGAACATTTCTCTTTGAATCCTTATGCTTTAGCCTACAATAACCACCTTGCTACTGGGACCTACCTGCCCATCAGAGTCGTAGCCCCAGTTAGGGGTGCTTGCCAGGCTTACAGCCCTGGCATCCGCGTCTCGGCGGGCTGCGCTGAGGACGAAATGCCATGCCCTGCTGCTCCGGGGTCGCCTCGCCATGGTGAACAGGACCTGAAGGGAAACAGGCCCAGAGCCAGATGGACACACAGCCCACAGCTGTATGACCTACAGACCCCATCCCAGTGCTCTGCCCTTGGAACTTGGCCTCTACTTGGCAGGTTGGCCCACAGACCCACCCAAGGGTGGGGGCTCCATGGCACTGGATGCTGACCTGGGGCTCTGGAACTTTTCACAAGTCCCTACCTGGCTCCAGTATCTGAGCACCTTGATCAAACCGAAGAAGATGGTGTGAAACACCACCCAAACGCCCATGACTGGAAGACACCACTCAGCCCACCCTGGAGTTCCACTCTGGAGCCCAGCTGCCCCTCGGACATCTCACACCCGATTCACTCCTCCTCTGCTGTCCAGTTTGACAAATGGCATCTCCAGCCTCCAGTTCCTCATGCCAGAAGCACCGCAGTCATCATCCCTGACTCGACCTCTTCCTTCCCGCCACACCTGCAGCCATCCTCGCTCTCGCTAGAGCCCAAACATCATCTCCCGAACCGCAGAACACTTCCGCTCGACTTCTCCAGCCTCCCACCCTACAACCGAGCTCTCTTTTTGAAATAAATTTAGGATCTGTTCAAAGCTTGCCAGTTTCCGGGGTAAGATGCGAGGGGCTGACTCTAATTCACCTTCTCGGTCCACTAGCTGGAGCTGTCCTGCCTTTTACCCGAATACCTCCTATCCCCTGCAGACCCCAATTTGTAGACCCCTTCATTAGCCGTACCAAGTGAATGCCCGGGCAGGCTGCTCCAGGCCGCGGCCGGCCCCCTTGCCACCCTTAGGGCCTAGGGCTGCTGTTCACCGACCTCGGCTTCCGGCAACGCTGCAGGTAGTGCCCGACCCTTAAGCCGCAACCCGGCCGGCCCGCGCCGATCCCACAAAGACAAAGAGAGGCTGGCCTCCTATTCCGCAAGGTTAGCGCTGCGCCGGCCGGCCAAGCCGGACCGGGCGCCGTTCACCTGCTGCCGCTGCTGGGGTCCGCGGGCCCTGACCCACTTTCCGCTCCGCCCGAGACGTAAACAATCCCCGCCCCCGCGCCGCATTGGCCCGGAGGCCGGAGGCGGGCCCGCCATGTCAGGACTTCTCGTAGGGATGGGTTTCCGATGATCACAGCTGCTACTGAAAGGTTGCAAAATCTGTCAGTCTGGTCCAGACCTCCTCATTGGCTACAGTTGGGGACGACCCCCGCACGCCCATTGGACGTCGGAGCGAACACGAAAGTAGTTCTTGCTCCCCTACGTGCTTTGCGCCGGAACCAGAGGGCCCAGTTTGGCAAGGCCTCGGACTACTTGATTGGCTGGGGGAGCGTCAAAAGAAACCAGGGGCGGGCTTTTCACGCTGTCCGTCTGCTGGAGGTGCGCAGGGCTGGCGGAAGGAGCTGCTTTCACAGGTGGCGGCCAGATGGAGGGAGACACTGGTGAGCTTCTGGATCGGGGGACGTTTCTGTGGACCCGAGGGAGTCGTTGCCTAAGGGGGAAATCTTTGCCTGCCGGGGCGTGCGGGAACGAGGGGAATCTGTGCGAGTCTGGCAGGCTCTGTGCGGCCGGCTTGCAGTCTGCTGGGGGTGACCAGTGCGGAACACCAGTTCCCCTTGGGTACCCCGCGGCCTATCCCTGGTCTTAAACATGCCTCCGGGCGCGCGGGAACGCTATCTCGAGCTAGCTAGGTGGTGCGGAGACACGCTGGCGTGATTATGACTGTGCCAGGTCTTCAGCTTCATCAGCCTCCTCCTGACATCTGTGGGCCCAGGAGTACCTTTGCTTGGGAGTTTGAGATTTTTTGCCTTCTGTGACCCCCCTCTTCAGACAGGTGCAGGGATAGGTCAATCTGGAGCTGCTAGACCTTCCTTCTGTCTGAATGCCTTAGCTTTTATGGGTCAGAAGGGATAAGTGTCCCATTAGCTTTTATCCTCAGAGTTTGGTACGTGACACTGCTCAAATAAATGAGTAATGAGGGCCTGTGGTCTCTGGAAAACACCGAACTTCCCAACTTCTGCTTCTCACCAGAACCTGGGAACCTGGCTGGTGTGCGACACATCATCCTTGTCCTTTCTGGAAAGGGAGGTGTGGGGAAGAGCACTATCTCTACCGAGCTGGCCCTGGCGCTGCACCATGAGGGCAAAAAGGTGAGGCCCCTCCCTGAGCACTGCAGCTTAGCGCCAATTGCTTGACTCCTTGCACTTCGCGAACCTTTGCCATCTGGCCTGCTGCAGGTGGGGATCCTCGACGTAGACCTGTGTGGCCCCAGCATCCCGCGCATGCTTCAAGCACAGGGCAAGGCTGTACACCAGTGTGACCGTGGCTGGGTGCCTGTCTTTGTGGATCGGGAGCAGAGCATCTCCCTAATGTCTGTGGGCTTCCTGCTGGAGAATCCAGATGAGGCAGTGGTGTGGAGAGGTCCCAAGAAGAATGGTAATGACACTGCTGCATGCAAGCAGGCACAGATGGCCTTCCAGCCTCTCCCAGATGTCTTCTTAGAGCTTAGAATTAAAAAGTTTGAAGGGGCCGGGTGTTGTAGCACAGACCTGCACTCCCAACGTGCTGGGAGGCTGAGGCAAGAGGATCCATTAATTAAAATAAAAAAGGCTGAAGATGTAGCTCAGTGTGAAGGCCCTGAATTTTGTCCCCAGTTCAGGGGGAAAAAAAAGGCCAGAGGTGGAGGGCTGCCCTCCTTCCTTTCAAATAGGGGTGAGGGTTTCGTGAGGTCAAGGTCCGGTTCCCTGGAGTAGCAAATGACAATAAACTGTCCTAATTGCAGTGAGAGGCTGCTGGGATGATTAACTAGTACAGGGCAGGTCCTGGATACACCTGCAAGAATTTTCACAGCAGGCTCTCGCACAGGCTTGAGAGTTTGGTACAGACAACCCTAGGAGGTTGTGGCTCTCTCCTGAACTGAGGCCTTAGCGAGAATCAACGCCAATCACTGTTGCATTATCATGTGGAGACAGGGCTGGGTGCTGGGGGCCACAGAGCACAGGAGAGAAAGTATGCTTGTGAGGACAGGGATAGGCTCTACCATCTCACTGTTTTGCTCCTCTACCCTTACTAAGAACCCCCAGCAGGGTTCTCACTGCCTCAGTCTAATGCTGTAAGTGGTCCCAGAGCCTCCAGGCTGGTGAGGTGCCTCCTGAATAAGATACCTTTCTTCAGATTGCTGGTCCACATAGCACAGACCAATTCACCTCTTTCTCTGGGTCTTTACAGCACTGATAAAGCAGTTTGTGTCCGACGTGGCCTGGGGGGAGCTGGACTGCCTGGTGGTGGACACACCCCCAGGGACTTCTGATGAACATATGGCCGTAGTGGAAGCACTTCGACCCTATAGGCCCTTAAGGGCCCTTGTGATCACCACACCACAGGTATCATCCACAGCTGCACTCATCCCCTGAATGTATGATCTCTCCACTAGGCTCAGGTGTGGGGACCAGGTCTCCCTATTCATTATGCAATTTTAGGCTGAATTTGTAGCTGACTGGCCCATCCCTGTCTCTTGCTGTCTAGGCAGTGTCTGTGGGGGATGTGAGGCGAGAGCTGACCTTCTGTAAGAAGATTGGTCTACAAGTGATGGGGGTCGTGGAGAACATGAGTGGCTTCGTTTGTCCACACTGTGCGGTGAGTCCTGAGAAACAGCTAGGACTGTGACAGAGTTGACAAACACAGTACAAGCCAGGTCAGGCAGTATCTTCAGACCAGTCACTGTCGGCCCCTGGCCCTTAACATGATGAGCTTGGTCCTCATTACCCCTATCTCCTAGGAGTGTACCAGTATCTTCTCCAGGGGTGGTGGGGAAGAGCTGGCCCGGCTCGCCGGAGTTCCCTTCTTAGGTGAGTGTAGAAAATGGGCCCAGGGGCATCTCACTGGGGTCTCAGCTCTCATCCTGCCTCTGCTTTGGGTGG
Source organism: Cavia porcellus (assembly GCF_034190915.1). NCBI lineage: Eukaryota > Metazoa > Chordata > Mammalia > Rodentia > Caviidae > Cavia > Cavia porcellus. The sequence continues at coordinate 33,064,003 of NW_026947499.1, forward strand.
ATCCAACTATACCCATGTAAGAATGGGAAACCCTGTGCCACCAGTGTGAAGTGTCGCCAGCATCAGCCTGGTTACCAGCAATGTTGGAGACTAATACTTACAGAGGAGCTAAATACAGGATGCTACCCAGCACTCGTGTGAGGTTCTGGGATCTTCTCTGGGGACACTGGTGCCCATTCTTCTCTTCCAGGTGGGTGATGAGGAGAGGCACAAGCTCTGGTAGCAAGTGGTGCTTGGACATAGGGCCTCACAGTACCAGCTTCTCCCAGACTCCTCTTTGTCTTTTCAGGCTCTGTTCCCCTGGACCCCGAGCTCACCAGGAGCTTAGAGGAGGGCCACGACCTCACCCAGGAGTTGCCTAAGAGCCCTGCATTTCCTGCACTCACCTCCATAGCTCGGAAAATTCTGGATAGTTTGCCCACTATGCTGTCCTGACAGCCTCTCCACAAGGGGCTCCACAGACAGCCTCCAAGACTTTCCACAGCAGAGATCCTAGGTGCATTCTGGGATCTACAGCACTGGCCAAGCAGTATCGCTGTGAGTGTCACCTCGCAGGCCCTGTCCTTGGAGAGGTTTTGTCACAAGTGGTGCACACTGACAGTAGTTCTCTCTGGCCAGCCTGTGGCTGAAGGACAGCTCAGGCCTGGTACCTTTTTTTGTTATGTGTTTTGTTTGTTTTTTGGTACCAGGGATCGAACTGATGACCTCATGCCTGCCAGGCAGGGGCTTACTCCATTGAGCTAAATCCCCAGCCACTTGATGTTTTTTAAGACAGTGCCTCACTAGTAATTTAGGTTGATCTTAAGCTCACAGAGTAGCCCAGGCTGGCCTAAAGCTCCTAGCAATCCTTTTCCCTCAGCCTCACAAGTGTTGGAGTTGTAGGTGTGCACCATCGCCCCTTAGCCTGATACCTTAAGATAGTAATGGTCTTAGCCAACAACTCAGACTTTCAGTCTAGTGGCCCAGATGGGCTAACCATTCCTGACAGCTGGCCATCCACACCATCTCCAAGCTGGCCCAGGCCTCCTGCTGTCATCTGGTGGCCTGAGCCCTGTGAATTGGGTTGTCAGGGCAGCATTCCTTGATGTGGTGAACTGGCCTCAGGCACTAGATGAAGCTGCCATTAAATGTATCCCACCACCTTGATCATGAGTCTGATGTTTGAGATCTCTTCCTAGTGATGACAGCATTTGCTTCTAAGCATTCCACAACTAGACCAGCCACTGTTCGTTTCATTGTTTTAGGCTTCTGATGACTGGGAATGTTTCTCCCGTCTCATCTGGGAGAGCTTGACAATATTTTGGTATTAGAAACCTGTGGGTGGCCATTCTTAGTGTTGATAGAACTGCCCTCTGCAGGCACAGGAGAGTGCTGAGGCTTTGGCTCAAATTTGGTCAAATTTAAACAAGCCAAGCATCCTAGGGGCCCTTTCCTCACGTTTCTGGGTAGGGCCAGGGAGGAAATATAATTCAAAAAACAGAATGGTGGCATCCTTCCAAGGGAAGAGCTCAGGCCTCCCAGAGAATGATTGGGATAGGATCCAGGGACCACATAGGCAGTGTTTCCTACAACCTGTGGAGAAGTGATGAGCTGTGCCTCAGTCTGCTCCCACTGGCTTAGTGGCAGTGCTACTGTGACTCACGTCTTGCCCCAGCACAAGCCAGTCTGCCAACAGTGGGCAGCATCAGGATGAGGTGCAGACCCTGACCACTGCCACTGCGAAAACACTGGTCTCTGTGCAGCACCCCCAAGTGGAGGGACATGATGTCAAGGTTTCAGGAGACACTGAGTAAGTCCCTGTAGTTCCTTGGGTTACATGTGTAGGAATGAGGTGGTGGCTTCTGAGACCTGTCTGGCAATAGGCGTGGGAACAGACAGCCAGGACAGCACAGGGAATGATCAAGGGAAATGAGAACACAGGTGACATCACCCCACTTTCCTTCAGCTTAATTTTCAAGGCCACACTCTTTTAATTGTGGACGCTGGAAAGGGCTGCTAGGCCCCCACCCTATTGGTCAGGTTTTTGGGCACCCACCAGTGCCCACGTCTTCAGAGCCTGGGTCACTCAGCTGCCAAGACTCTGTTCCCCAGGGAGTAAACAGCCCGGGGTTGGTCCCCATAGCTTGGTACAGTGAAGACCCATCCTAAAGGCCAGGGCCAGTCCAGCAGGAGCACTGAGGCCAGCAAACCTGGCTCAACAGTACATGAAATGAGTCTCACTAACATCCCGCAGGTCGAGGCCTGAGATGTTGACCGGGCTGGTGCAGGTGATATTGTTGTAAGTGTACACAGGCTGGCAATCATCTCCTTCACACATAGCCTGCACAAAACGGGGCACAACGCTGGGACACTGCAAGGCAAAGTCCCGCAGTGCCTTCAGGGGGCAACGGCAGTTCCATGGGTTGCCCTCAAGCCACAGGCGTTCCAGGTTGGCAAGAGGTGGCACAAAGGTCTGTAGGGAGTTGTTTCTGAGGTTGAGGTAGCGCAGCTGCCCCAGTGGTGAGAAGAGGTCCTCGGCCAGCACCTCTAAGTGGTTGTGTGAAAGGTCCAGCCAGAATGTTTGCTGTAGGGGCCCCAAGATGTCTGAGGGAAGTGCCGACAGCTGGTTGCGAGCAAGAAGCAGATACTCCAGCTGGCCCAGGCCTTGGAAGAGCCTGCGGGGCAGGTGTGTGAGCTGGTTGGAGGTGAGGTCGAGCTCTAAGAGCTCGGGCAGTCCACCCAGGCTCTGCTCATCAATGCTGGAGATGCTGTTGTCCCTGAGGAAAAGCCGGCGCAGCCCTGAGAGGCCAGCAAAGGTATGCAGGCGGATGTGCCCCAAGCAGCTGCCCTCTAGGTGCAGGCTGTGCAGCTTGCCTAGGCCCTGGAACACCTGCTCTGGGAGGTTCTGGAGACAGTTGCCGGAGAGGTTCATGACAGCCACATTGGAGAGGCCAAGGAAAGCACCCACCTTGATCTCCTGGATCTGGTTGTCATTGAGCGTAAGCACCTCCAGCTGCCCCAGGCCCTCGAATGTCTTCTCCACCAACTGCTGGATACGGTTGTGGCCAAGCTGCAGCTCCTCCAGGAAGTGGAGGTCTTTGAAAGTACGGGGCCTCAGGCTAGTAATGGCATTGTGTGCCAAGCGTAGGACATGCAGGCCCAGCAGCCCAGGGAAAGTGTCCTCCAGGAGGCCGGCCATGCGGTTGTGAGACAGGTCCAGCCAGCGCAGAGCCTTCATACCCAGGAAGGAGCCAGAGGCTACCGCTGTGATGAGGTTACGGTCTAGGTAAAGCTTCTGGAGTCTCGGTAGCTGCACAAAGACATTGGCCTTGATGCTTCGCAGTGTGTTCCTGCTCAGGTCCAGCTCCCGTAACTCACCCAGGCCACAGAAGAGCGCCGGCTGCAGGTAGGCCAGCTTGTTGCCTGCCAGTACCAGCTCACGGAGGTTGCCTAGGCCCTGAAACACAGCATCAGGCAGCACTACCAGGCTGTTCCAGCTGAGGTTGAGAATCCAGAGGTGGGTGAGGCCTCGAAAAATGCCCTCCTCCAGCCTGCCCAGCAGGTTGTTGCTGAGGCTTAATGAAGCAAGGCCTGGTGTGTGCACAAGTGAGCCAGCCAGCAGGCTCCGTAGCCGGTTCTGCTCCAGGTGCAGGTGGTACAAGTTCTGCAGGCCCAGCAATGCCTGTGGCTCCAGGGTGCCAAGCAGGTTGCCCTGCAGATTAAGGAAGTCAAGGCCTGAGAGATTCCGGAAGGCTGCTGGGGGGATGGAGGACAGGTTGTTGCCATCGAGCCACAGGGCCCTGGTGCCATCTGGGATGCCATCAGGCACCCTCGTGAGGTTCCTTGCACTGCAGAAGACATGAAGCTCACCCACATAGTCATGGCTGCAGGCACATGTGGCCGGACACTGTGGGCCCTCAACCTCTGCCAGGGTTCCGGGCTCTGCTCCCTCCAGGCTGCCATGGGGCCCCAGTGCTACCCAGACTAGCAGCACCAACAGGGCCAGGCCTCCTGTGGAGAGAGGGGTTTGGCAGGTACCAGGATGTGAGCAGACTTTAGACTTCCCAGGCCTCAGCTATAGCAAGAGGAATGTCTCATTTGTGAGCTGAGACTTGTGGTCAGCAGTTAAACCACAGGCAGAAAATGGAGGACAGTGGAAACTGGCTACATGAGGACTAGCAGGTAGCCATCCCTGCCCACAGCCATCCCTGGTTCCCCACTTCACCCAGGCTGTGAGAGCACAAGCATTCTACTCCCTTGGCCATTGGTCCTTAGACCAATGTAGCCATCCATGTTCCATGAGACAAATGGTCAAGCCAGGTCAGGCTCCACCCTGGCCTGGAAGAAGGGAGAAATGGAGCCATTGGCTAAGGTCTGGCCATTTTCAGAATATTCTGGAAAAGACTGAATGGGTTATCTGCTTGTTCTCAGTAGCTGAGAGCAGGGAGTCAGGCTGTCCTTATCCCTGAAGCCCATGGACTGGGGGCACTATCAACCTGCTATCTGGTCTGCATTCAGTGCTGCTACTAGTGTGGGGCACAGATTTCAGGACAGATGTGAGACCTAGACCATCTATTCAGCTGACGTCGGGCCCCACTGACCTGCCTGGCAGCCCCCCAACAGTGCCCAGAACGCCTTGGTAAAGGCCTGCCCCTTCCCCAAGGGCTCCCAGAGTCCCAGGGGGAGTGCTGCACCCACCCTCTGCGCCTCCTCACTCCTAGAGTGCCAGTGTGCTGGTGGCCAGCCCAGGCATCAAGATGGCGCCCAAGAGGCGGGCGAGGAGCAAGGGTGCCAGGGCCACAGGAACAGAAGCAGAGAGGGCAGCAAGCTCCGGCCTGGTGGACTGTCCCAGGCAAGATCTGTGCTGTGGAATATAAGGAGCCCCTTGTCCATCCCTGCACCCCATACTTCCCAGGAGCTGAGCATTTGTCTTATGTGCCCTGCCATACCCGCCCTCTGTGCCACCGCCAGGACCCTCTGGTGCCAACCTACCCATGTCCCCCAGACTAGCCCACCCAGATCCAATCCCTCCCCAACTCCCCTGGCCTGCCCCAGCCATTGTCAAGTGGCTGGCTGACCCCGAGGTAAGTGGCAGGGGACACCTGGGTGCCTCACCTTTCCTCAGGGCCATCCCGCATGCAGAGTGTGCAAAGGCGGTCTGGTGGGCTGGCTGCTCCTGCCCTCTGGCTTCCCTGCTGTTGGGCAGCTGTCGGCTGGCCCTGCCCCAAGGTCTCAGCTCCATTAACTCCCTCGTGCCGGGTGGCCAGTGTCAGCACAAGTCCCCTGGGTGCAGATGGTACATTGAAATGACTAGGGTCCCTTGACCACCCCAAAGCCTCCTTTGGGATCTGAGGTGGGCTGAGGCATGGCTCTGGGGGCTATGGACCCCTCTGCCATGTCTCTGTAGGTGACCTGAGTGGGTGGGGGCAGAGCCCTACCTTCTCTGAGTAACCTTCAAGGAGCCAGTGCTCATAGCAGATTTGGAGGACCCACTGTCCCAACAGCTCCAACCCCAAGAAGAGGGGTCCTTGGGTAGCACCTGAGGTCTTAGAAATCCCACCACTCACCCCCAGACTGAGCTGATGGCTGTTTTGGGGTTAAGCAGGTGCCACTTTAGTTCCCTGATGCCCCGCCTGTCTGTGCAGCACGCTGCCCGCCCGCACTGGGGTTTCCTAACAGCCCAAGTAAGGATCTGCCGCCAGCTGCCGGGCCTAGGTCCAGCCTCAGCCCCTCCTGTGACCTCAAGGTCAGCTGATGTCTATTCATGGCCCCTCCCCTGAGGCCTCTTCTAGGAACACCTGGCAGGGCCACTGGCCATCTCATGTTTGCTTTTCCTGCCCTGTCCTCTTGGGGGAGAGGCTTCAAGGCCAGCACTAGGGCCCCCAGCTACTTTGCGCTGGCCTCCAAGGCTCCAGCATGGGCCTGACCACCCCTCAGTCACCCTCTTTTGTGTGCAGAGACCACAGGGACCTGGCTGATAAGTACAAGGTCTGGTTGGAGGCCTCCAAGGAGTCGGGTCAGAAAAACTTCTGCTGTAGGGGTTCCCCCATGCCTACCCATAGCACACTTTTGGGACCTGGCCGCCATCCTGGACCCCAGTGGATGCTTCAGCTCTGTCTGTCCTGCTTTGGGTGGTAAGGACACACATGTGCAGTACGGGCTGTCAGAGGCACAACCAGATCTGAGGAGAGGCAGGCACATAGAGGTCTGGGGGATTCTTGAACAGCCCCTGGTGAAGCAGAGGGAGTGGGACCTGAAGCCCATCATGCTGGCCCATCTCTGGGCTATTTTCCAGGTCATTCCTCAACCTCTGTTCTGAGAAATTATAGATCCACAGGGAGAAAGTCCACACCCAGAGCCACAGAGCAGTTTACTCAGCAAAGTGCGGCCTCAGCAGGCTCTGAGGCCATGGCCACAGCCTCTTCTGGGAACCAACAAGGCTGGAGTGAGGATGCACCCCCTCGTGTCCCAGAAGGACTGGGAAAGGAGACATGGTGCCGCTGTCATTTTATACCCCGAGTCCAGCTTTGTGGAGTTAGATGCGGGTAAGCCCCGCAATGCTGCAGCTTTTCCCTGTCTCTTGCTTGTTTCCCTCGGCTACCCTTTAGTGTGATCCAGGAGATGTCAAAAGTGCTTGGACAGGACCCATCAGCTGAGCTATGTCTCTTGCACTTTGGGCCTTTTCATCTTCCTGATTCAGGTAAGTTTCTAGTTTTATCAGATACATTCATTCCCACCAACCCCCATGGCAAAAGTGCCAAATTTTATAATTTATTACATAGTCCAGCTGGCTAGACTCTTGGTTCTGAGTCCTATTTGCATGTAGACTCAGGTGTGTTGTCTCGAGGTGTCCCACAAACACTCTTTTACTTGTCATCAGCAGCCCACTGTCTCACCCACTCATGGAGGGTTTGGTTCTCCCATTTAAATTGCAGCTGCCTCTGCCCTGCTTAGTCATGTGGCCATCATAACTCCTCCTGGCTCAAGGGTCCACTTGTGACCAGCACCCTCTGGCCTCCAGTCACTCCCGCGGGCCTACGTCTTAAGCAGTGGCACACTACCTGTTGTGGGGACTTTAAGTTTGATGGCTGGTGGGGCAGGTCATCAGCTTCCTCGGAGAGCAGACTGGTTCCTGGTTGCTTGTATTTCCATATACTTTGGAGGCAGCTATTTTTTTGTTGCTGTTGTTAATTAGTATAGTATGTGTTGGTGATATGTAGTAATTACATTCACCTTGGGGGACTGGTACGTATACATACCCCAGCGTGATCATTTTTACTCTCCCTGCCTTCGCCTTTCCTTCCTTCTACAGATGCCCTTCATGTGTCCACAGAGCTTGTCTCCTGGTTCTTATTTTGTTCTTTAAATTATTTATATTTTTGGTTTCTCATATTAGAGAAACCATGTGATTTTTAACCTGTGTTTGATTTATCTCAACATTATGGTCTCAATATCCATCCATTTTCCTATAGATAGATCTATAAGGAAGCTTATCCTTCTTTATTACTAAGTAGTACTCCATTGAGTGTGAGAGTAAGTGTGTGTGTGTTTTTCTTTAGAGTCCTTAGTTTGTAAAACAAGGCAAGGAGCCTGCATCCTGACCACTCCCTCAGGATTGGTCTGTGACTCTCAGACACATTCATTGAATCCTACTTTTTTTTTTTTTTTTTTTTTTTTTAGTACCAGGGATTGAACTCATGATCTCCTACTCGCCAGGCAAGTGCTTATGCTGCTGAGCTGAATCCCCAGCCCTACAGACACATTCATTCGCTCTTTTCTGTAGGTTGTCCGTTTCTCTCAATAGTATTTTGTAGATATCTATTTTTTATAGAGTTGCTATTTTTAATGCTGTTCTGTTACCTTTTATTCCTCAACTTCATTTCTGTGTCTTGGCTAGAGTCATTTTTTGAGATAAGGATAAGTGGGATAAGTGGATAACAAATTATTAACAGTACTTTGCCACCTTACCCTGCGCTCTTCCCCAAACAGCTGTATCGGTGATTTCTGTCCATGAAGCACAGCCAGAGCCTTGCTCACACCCCAGGTCAGCTGCGTGTGTCTCTGCCCCACTGTGACTACCGCTCAGTACCGGCTGCTCAGTCTATCTGTTTCTCTCTGTCCCTGAGTGCGATGCTGTTGTGCTCATCCACGCTGCATCCTGTCAGTGCCTCATTCTGTGTCGTGGCTGAGTGATCCCCTGCGCCTTGTCCACCTGAACGACACTGATCACCTCCATCCTAGGGTCACTGAACAGTGTCACTGTCCATACACAGGTCCTTATGCAGACACGTTTCATTGTCTTGGAGAGATTGTTTGTTTTTGGAGGCAGGCAACCTTTCACAGAGTATGTGAGTTGCAGTTATTCCACAGCTACTGTTTTTATATTTTGTGGTGATGGTGTTTTTTTTTTTTTTTTACCTATTCTGGTAATTTGCTTTTCCATGAAAATTCTTTTCATGTATTTATTGACCATTCTTATACCTTCTTTGTTGAAACAGTGTATTCAAGACTTGCACTTTTTGGGAGTCTATGCATGTGTGTGTATGGTATTGGGGATTAAACCTAGAGCCTTCACATTAAGATACATCCCCAGCCCTTTTTTCATTTTATTTTTATTTATTACATTTCTTTCTTTTCAGGTTTTGTTTTGTTTTGTTTTGAGACAGGATCTTGCTGTGTAGCTCAGGCTAGTACTGGAATGACAAGCATGCATCATGCCTGCTTTTTTTTTTTTTTTTTTTTTTTGGAGAGAGGGTCTCACTAAGTCACCAGATTGTCCAGGGCTGGCCTCAAATTGGGGCTCTGTTCCTGCCTCAGTCTCTCAGAGTGCTGGGATTACAGGTATGTGTCACGATAACTAGCTTTGTTACTAGATACATATTTTGGGGGGATAGTTATTGATTTTTGAGACAGCATCTTGCTGTGAGGTTTAGGCTGGCCTTGAAATCACTGTGTATGGAACCCTACTGGCCTCACAGCAATCCTTCTGCCTCAGACTCACACGTGTACCTCCTCTAGATTTTTTTTTTTTTTTTTTGCAGTACTGGGGTTTGAACTCATGACCTTGTGCTTGGCACTTATGCCACTGAGCTAAATCCCTGGCCCCTACCTCTAGATTTCTAAGACTTGAAAATATTTTTCCCACTCTTTGTCTGTCTGTTTTTTAAAAACATCACCCTTTGAATTGAAGAAGTACCAATTTTTCTTCTTATGCCACGTAATTGGGGTGTCATGTCTAGGAAATCTGCCTAACCTAAGATCCCACATTTTCTAGTACATCTTCCTCTGAAAGTTTGACAGTTTTAGCCAACTTTGTTTAGGTTATTTTTGGTTTGGGGTTTTCTTGTGTTTTTTGTTTTTTTTTTTAAGACAGGTTCTCACTGAGTTGCCTAGGCTGGGCACAATCTTAGAAATCTCCTGCCTTATCCTTCCAAGTAGTGAGGATCACAGATGTGCACCACCATGCCAAACTTGTGTTTAGTTCTCTGATCTGCTTTGAGTCTACCTACACATGTGCTGTGAAGGGAGTCTTAACTATGTTTTGCATGCACATGTCTGAGTCTTCTGACTCCATTTGCCAGGAAGAGTTGCCTTTTCCCCACGGGAATGTCATGGCATCTTTCATAGGAAGTGCTGGCTGTGAGTGTAGGGTTCCAGACTCTCAAGACATTCAGAACCTGCCCTACAAAATGGAAAAGTGTCTACTTCCACATTTTCTTAGTATGACTTTATAGTGAATTATAAAATCAAGTAGTCTGAGGTCCTACAAATTTGTTCTTTTTCAAAACTTTTTTGGGTCTTACAGTCTTTCTATGTTACTTTCTTTTTAAAAAACCTGCTGGAATTTTGAAGCAACTGCACAGGGCCTGCTAAGAAATGGTACCTCAGTAATACTCAGTGGACCCAGAACATTTTTCCATTTACTTGTTAATTTCTCTTAAGTATCCTCAGTTTGTTTATTTTTTGGTATCACAGAGCCCTGAGGGATGGAGCCCCAGAACTTTGCACATGCTAGGCAAGTACTTGGCCACTGAACTCTGTCCTGTGTTTTCAGTATATAAATCTTAGACTTCTAGCTAGGTATGGTAGTATATGCCTGTAATCCCAGCATTTTGGGTGACTGAGGTAGGAGGATTGCAAGTTCAAGCCTAGCTTATACAATTTAGTGAAAGCGTGTCTCAAAAATAAGAGGTTGGAGCCGGGTATGATGGTGTGAGCCTGTAATCCCAACACTCTGAAGGATGAAGCAGGATGATTGCTGTGAGTTCAAGGCCAGCCTGGAGTACACAGCGAATTCAAGGTCCCCTAAACTACAAAGTGAGACCCTGTCTCAAAAAAAAAAAGAGAGAGAGAGAGAATATAGCTGAATACCAAGGCCCTTGAGCTCAATCCCTGTTACTGCTGAGGATAAAGAAGTAGGAAGGGAAGGGGAGGGTTGGAAGGGAGGTAAAAGAAAACAAAACTCTCATATTTCTTTTGTTAAACAGTTGTTAAATATTTTACTAGTTTTAGTGATATTGTGAATGGATTTTTCTTAATTTCATTTCTGGATTAGTATATAGAAATACACTGAATTTATGATCTTGTATCCAGGATTCTGTGAGACATTCCCATTTCAGATGCCTGTGAATTTGTATTCCTTAGGATTTGCTACATTTAGAGTCATTTCATCTGCAGACAAGGACACTTCTAATTTTTTCCTTTTTATAGATTTACTGTCTTGTCTTACTGTGTCCCTTACTGCATGCCCATGGCTGTCTGTACCTTGTGGAATTTTAGAAGGAAGAGTTCAGTCATTCGCCATTGATTATGGTGCTGGCTGTATGCTTTGCATAAATTCTGTGACAGCTAATCCACCCCCCCCCACAGGTGCCTATGCCCTAATCCCTGGAAGCTGTGACTGGGTTAGAAGAGGGAACCGATGTTGCTGATCAGCTGATCTGAAGACTACCAGGTGAACCCGGTGTCACATGAGTGTCTTGCTATTTTGCCCAGAAGTCCCAGGCTCAGGGACTCCTTGGCCCAGATATGCTATATTCTGAAGAATGTTCTTTGAGCATCTGAAAAAATACTGGTGACACGTTCTGTAAGTAGCAGATTCGGCTGAATGATGGCTTTCTCTTTTATCCTTACTAATGCTCTGTCAAGTTATCTAAGTTTACTGAGTGGCTAGGATTACAGGTGCACACCACCATGCAGGTTGTGTTTCTCTTTTTGAGTCAATTTAACTGATTTCTGGTTTTCTAGGAATTTGTCCATTGAATTTATCTGTTTACTACAGGGTTTTCCTACTATTCTAAGTCCTATTAACTTCTGCAGTATCAGTAGAGATTTCCTTTTTTGCAATTTATGTGTTCTCTAATTTTTTGTCAATTTTTCAGTTTTGTTAATCTTTCAAATAACTTATGTTTGAGTTTTCTATTTCACTGATTTCCTCTCTCATCTTTTCTTTTCATTACTTGAGTTTCATTTAGTTTCAGGTTTAAGGGAAAGTCTACAATCTTTATTTGACACCGTTCTCATCTCAAATAGTATTTAAAACTTTAAATTTCAGCCAGATAGGCTGTACATGCCTGTAATCCCCGCACTTGGGAAGCTGAGGCAAAAGGATCCCTGAGTTAAAGGCCAAACTGGACTACATAAGGTGACCTTGTCTCAAAAACACAACCAAAGTTTCCACCTGAGCCCTGCTTTAGCTGCATCCCACAAGTTTTGACACAGTGTATTTCTTCTTTAGCATATCTTCTATTTGCAAATGTTTTTGTTTGTTTGTTTTGTCTTTTTGAGAAAGGGTTTCACTGTACAGTTCAGGCTGGCCTTGAACTCAGTTTGTAGCCCAAGCTGGCCTCAAACTCCCAGCAATCTTCCTGCCTCAGCCTTTATTTACAAATGTTTTAATTGTGAAACATTTGAGATTTTCCTAGATTTGTTTTGTGAATCTCTGACTTTGTTACAGTTAAAAAAACATACTTTGTATAATTTAAACCCTTTTAATTTTGTGACTTTTCTTGTGGTCTAACATATGATGTATTCTTTTGTTTTCATGCTTTCCAGGCAGGTGTTTGTGCCGCCCAGCTAAATCCTTGGCCCAGATATGCTGTATTCTGAAGAATGTTCTTTGAGCATCTGAAAAAACATTAGTGACATGTTCTGTAAATAGCAGATTCGGTTGAGTGACGGCTTTCTTTTATATCCTTGCTAATGCTCTGTCAAGTTGTTTTACTGGTTATTGAGTAGGGTGTTGAAGTTGCCAGTTTTACAGATAAATGACATCAAATGACCAGTTCTCTTCCTGCCTGCCCTACTTCTGCCCATTCAGAGTAGTGAGACATGTCCTGCAATCCACAAACGACTGTCAGGAGGAAAATTAATTACTGGTTGGTAAAATATAGTATGGTAGAGCTTTAAAAATTAAGGATTTTGCTGAAAAACAATAGACAGTCTTTGGGCTGGGTTGCTTACACTCAGGGCATCAAAAACTCAGGTGGACCTGTGGACAGTGCTGGCTTTCTCCCATCCATGAGCCTCAGCAGCCCCTCTATGGGGCCTCCCCACTGTGTGTGGCAGAAACATATCCATGGCAGTGGGTGGCCCAGGAGAAGACAGTTGCCAACATCCTAAATGCTTTTATTGCTGGAGAGAAACACTCCTCTGAGACTCATAACAACACAGCAGGCAGCAGCTGAGGAACATGCAAGGACCTGGTGGCATCCTACTGAAAAAGGCTCAGGATCCATTAGCTGGCCTATAGGAACAGCTAACCTGAGGATGAGCATGTCCCAGAGGCATCAGCAAAGGGCCAAAAGAAATGCACATGGATGTGGCCTGAGTTGACACAGAACCCACAACGCATCATAGAAACCAGGAAAAAGGTGGTACAATAATGCTTTAAACATGAGAATTCTCAGAAAGGAAGCACTGTAGTCAGGTCAGAACAGGTCATGCAGGCACCTCCGATGTATGTGATGCAGTGACTTCAGCCACCTGGGACACCTGTACATGTGGCAGGGAAAATAATGAAGCAAGCTCTCTGGTGCTGACCCTGGACCACATGAAGAGAAACTTGCTTCACATTTGCTTTGGAAAGGAAGTGAGAGGCCCAAGAGGACCCAGAAGCAAGAAGACAAAGGACAGTAGTTCCCCTATTGAACAAGAGAGGCGAGGATGCCCAGGTTAGGCAGTACAGACCCACCTGATTTTAAAATGTAAGACCAGAAACAAAAATCTTTATAACTCATAGCCCTATTACCACTGAAAAAAACAATTTCTGGTTTTAAAAAACAGCTGTGAGCTGGGGTAGATCTCAGTGGTGAGCACTGGCCCACTACACAGGAGGTCTAGGTTCCAACCCCAGAACTGCAACAAACCAGCTAACAGTAACAGGCTCAGAGGCTCTCAGAGCAGAACAGACTACAATTACTTTCTACAAACCCCCAAGGAAAGGAGAAACACAACACATAAAAGCCAGATGGGAACTGTACAAAAGAGGAATCAAATTGAATCCATCAACTGAAATTATGATGAGTGGGTTTAGCCCAAAAAATATATAACAGTATCAGAAAATCTGTTCAGGTAACCTGTCAGATCAAAGGCAATCGTTAAGAGGTGTTCAGCCTTAACCCAGCTCATGATACCTGCAGCAGGCTGCTCCTGCAGACTTTCCAGTTTTCTCTGTGCCTGGCTGGCTCCTCCTCATCTCCCTGACCTTTGATCTCTGGACCCAGCCTCCCTGCAATTCTCTGGGTGTGGGACTTTGCCCTGAACTGCTTCTCTCACTCAGTTCACAAGATACTACCATCTTACTGCTGGCCAGTCCCACAGAGCTCCCAAGTCCTCTCCCAGCCAGCACTGTTCCCAGCATGGGATCCCCTGGGGCTCCCCACTGTCTTCCCTAGGTAAAGCCTGGCTGAGAGGGTGCCCCTGAGTTTCACATATCTGCACCCTGGTAGGAAACTAATGTTTTTTTTGTGCCCCTCAGGCATCAGAAATCCTGGAAAAGGCCTGGAATTGGTTCCCTGGCCAACCATGGCATACTCTGCTCAGAGTAGACACCAGTGTCCACATGACCCAGATAACCCCACTTGTCCCTGCTCTCCCTTCACACTTGCAGCCTATTTGCTCTACTGTCCCAGGGCCTTTGCATTTCTCGCTCACCATCTCCTCAATTCTTATTCCAATATTACCTTCTGTGAAAGGCCTCCTCTGCTACCCTGAGAGTGACAATCTGAGAGTGCTCCATGGTGCTCATTCCTCCTCCATAACCACTAAATTTCTCAGAGCATCTTGGTACCCACCAAAGTAAGCCTTCAGTTTCCACTAACCCATCTGCAAGGCTCCAGCTGGGGGTTCTGTTCAGGGCCACTGTACCTCTGCTGTCTTCCAGGCCCACAGCATTAGAGCACCCCTGTTCACAGCAGCAGCAAAAGCCAGGATGACAAGACCTTGTAATCTCAACTATTGGGAGGCCATTAGGGAGGAAATGATAATCCTCAAAGCCCTCAAAATTTCCATTTGCCACCGTGGAGCCTCTAGCTCATTCCCTAGCTGGTGCTAACAAGACACCCAAGACAGAAAAGGTCACCAAACAGACCAAACTTGTGACTCCAGGCAGGGGAGACAGCTGAAGCCTGGATCCACCCCTGCAGCCAGTGACACCATCAGCAATGCTGCTCTGGTGACCTGGCAGGCACAGGACACTGCAGCAGTAAGCATGCTGGTGTGGACACGAGTGGGAGGGCACAGAGGTTCAGGAAAGGACCCAAGCCCTGCTCTGGGAGTGTTTCCCCTGGGCCACTGCCTGTGTGTCTGTAATAAAGCCATGATCCCAAGCACAGCACTCCTGAGCTCTGTGTGTCATTGTAGGAGTGAATGCTAGTGGTTGGCATCTGAGGTGAGGGCAGAGCAGTGGGGACCAAGCCCTTACCCTGGGGTCGGGACTGTACCGCAGTACCAAGTAGCAAAGAGCTAAGCAAATAATGGGCATGTTTTATAACTTGGACTGCACATTGCAAAAACTCACTTCTAGCATGAGCTAGCACTATTCTGGTCCTCATCTGAGGAAAACATCCTAACATCTGTTCATGAGAGCAAAGAGCTGGGATGCCCCAGACTGGTGCAGACGAGGTAGGCCAACATCCCTTCCTTGGATAAAGAATTATTCTAAAGCTGTAGCCACTAAGAACATGGGGCCAGCACAAAAAAAACATTAGTTTCCTACCAGGGTGCAGATATGTGAAACTCAGAAACCATCAATGTAGCCAAATGTGGCTACCTGGGTATCTATCCTCTATAGGAATAAAACCCAGATTCCAGAACTGGTTGTGGTGTCCTATGATCTCAGCTATTTATGAGGATGAGGCAGGAGGATCACAGGTGGAGGCAACTTAGGAGACCCTGTCTGGAGGTGCAGTTCATATTAGAACTTACTTGGTGTGTGCAAGGCTCTGTGTTCTATCCCCAGGGCCACTAAAAAAAAAAAAAAACAGGATAGGCATAAAAAGTAGTTTCGTATGAACTAGAAACCTAAATGTAAAAAGCAAAAAACTAAAGGAATTTGGACTTTGGTCACAGGAGGCACCACAGGAGTGGAAAAGAGCTGTTAAGCAGGACACAAAAGCAGTCGTGCCAGGCAGGATAGGTGCACTGACTAGATGAAATAAGAGCTTCTCAACAAGACAGTGGAAAGACAGCCATAAACAATTAACTATAAACTGTAACCAAAGAACACAAGTCACCTAAAACAAAACAATGAACAGCAGACGACAGCAGAGAAGGAGCTCAAAGATCAGCAAGGACATCAATCCATATGCAAAACTGGGGCTCCCCACTTCCATACAGTGGCTGCTCATGGGGAGGGAACCCTACTACCCAAGCACAGTGAACATGTGAGAAAGTGCTTGGCTGCCCAGTGACCAGGGGGACAGACTCAAACCTGTATGGATTACCATTTCATATGCACACTGTCAGAGACACCAACAAACAGGCTCAGATGGTAGGGATGGAGAACAACAGCCCTACAAGCAGAAGCAGAACTCATTCAGAATTTCAACAGATGAGCTGAAGCATTTTCAAGAACTGAAAATATCTCCCTAAGACCAGCAATGAGCTCTGATCATGAATCCCATAGAGACCCTCAATGGGCAAGGAAGCCACGGTTTACAGTGGCAACAGATGGGAAACTACACTGGTGCCTGCCGGTGAGTAAACAACAGCTCCTAAGCCCTGCCAGACTGTCATGACAGCCACATTGAAAGCAAAGTCAAGTCCCAGAAGGACCTGCAAAACCACCCTTTATTTAGGAATAGTATGGCAGGGGTAGAGGGAGCAGTACACAGGTGGTTGCTGGAATGGCTGCCTTGTGCTAGGCTGAGGCACATTTAAAGGTACTGCTCCTACCTGGGAGAGGAGCTCAGGATTGTGGCCACCTGTGAAGTACTGTGGCAGCTGCTGAACAAAGGTAACACTCACCTCAAAGGCAGCCATTCAGGGGCAGCCGGCTAGGAGGTGCCCCAGGGCAACCAGGACTCAGCCTGGACAGCAGCATCACACTGGCTACTCAGGAGCTCAGAGTCCACGTAAATACATGCCTGGACACTGGTACAATCTCTAAGGCAGAGTGCCGGGCTAGGGACATGCAAACCCTATTCTATGACACCTCTGGGTACAGGTGTGGCTGGGGACTCCCTCTATCATCACTAAATGACAAGGAATTGTGAAGTTCTTGTGCAACTGTAAAATATCCTGGATTCCAACCCCACAGCGGTGTGGTCCCCAGCAGAGCCAGATAAGGAACAAGCCCCTGTGGCCCCTAGAGAGAGAGAATAGTATAGACATGGGGGAGGTGGGAATGAGTGGGTGACACACATGTCCACACAAACAGGGGCCTGACCTCACTGTCAAACACAGATGACCCTTTTTCCTCACTGGGAGGCCCCATGTGCTTGGGTCCTGAGCCATGCACTCACCCTCATCCCATACCTCCTCCACACTGAGTACCATCAGCATCTGGGGCTGCCACTCTGCTTCCTACCACTGGGACCCGCCCCCCTATTATCCTGCAGACTGTGACTTGCTGCTGTGACCAGAGTCCAGTGGCTGCCCACAGTTCTGTCAGGCCCCAGGATCAGAGATGGCAGGCAGAGCAATACGTAGGAGAGTGGCTTCTGAGGACAGCCAGGATGAGTTTTTCTAAGCAAAGGCACATGGATGCTCACCTGAAGTTTCAGAATCCAGCCTGCTGGAGCAGCGAGTCAGTCACACCATAAGCAGGAACCACAGAGGTGGAGTGTCCTGCCTGGATCTGACAACATGTTGGCACTCAGCCAAGGCTATATCCAAATGTCCCCTCTTCAGGACAAGGCAGTGCACCACTCAGGACCAGCCTGTAGCGAGCCTCACCAGGCACAGGGACAGAATGCAACAAGCACTGACTTCTGAGGGGTTGTGGGGAAAACGTGATGCTGCTCCATATCAGAGACTCTGGGCAGCTTGGGCAGGGTGTCCTTCAGCTGGTGCTTGGCACTTGTTGAGATTCAGGTCAGGTGTCCCACAATGAGGTAGGCATGTGGCTACAGTGCCCAAACTAGGAGCTCACCCAGGCAGAGTTATACTGAGCCAGAGACTTCCCAACCCAGGAGCAGCTTGATCTAGGAAAGGGCCTGAGACCCAGCCCAGGCTGGGCTGGGTTCTCCCCTCAAAGGGCTCATGTCAGTTCACTTAATGTCAACAAAACCATAAAAATGACCACACAGACCCACAAAGATCCAGATCCTCCGAAAAAAAGGTGCAAGCAGGGCAATGCCAACTGCCTCCTCCTCCCTGCAGAGCCAGACCAGGGAAGGGGACTGTCCAGCCCCTCCTTGAGTGCTGTTCTGAGCAGTTTGGCTGTCACTGGCCATCATATGACTGCCAGCAGGAAGAGGCAGTGGGTAAAGTGGGTTAAGGCAAGAGACAACACTGAGTCAGCAAGCAGCAGTTATGGGAATAAATACTTTTAAACTTTTTCTCATAAATATGCATTAGAACATTTGATAACACAGGTAAGAGCTCTGAAATTAATTTTAAATTAAACCAAGACTGGATTTTTGCATGACCAGTAGGGCAGTCCTTTACTAAAACTCCCACTCCCTAAATGTGCCAGTGGTAGTAGGTTTGTGTGCAGCCACCTCAGTCCCGAGGCACCTTGAACTGGTCCTTTTCCCTGCGGATGACACGCATGGTGGTCACAGGGTCTATCTCACCTGCATGCTGCTGCACTGTCTTCTCCCTGAGGAGGCAAGAAAGAAGGCAAGTTGCAGGCTATATGCAGCACGCATGGCCGAAGAAGCCAGGACACTGTCACAGAGGATGCCGGCTAGGTGTTGTCTCCACTGTCAGAGACTTGAAAGCCTGAGCCAGGTCCTTCCAGCAGGGCAGAAAAAGAGAAGCCATGGACTTCATACGATCCTGCACTGCCCAGCACCCAGAGCCTCAGGATCCTGATAGCAGCTCCCTGCTTATAGGGCCTAGAGGCCCTGAACAGAGGGACCCTAAAACCCTGCTAAGGCACCAAAAGTGTCCCTCCCATTTAGAGATGTAGGTCAGGGCCACCTACTTGGGAGCCTGGACATGGTTTAGCCCTTTGCTTGAGGTGAAACCAGCACGAGTGTCATAGGGGCTCCTCACCTCACACGCATGAAGGGGTTGTAGGTGAACTCCTCTGCAAGCGTGGATGGCACCGTGGGCTCCCCATTGGCATACTTCTCCTGAAAGACACACTACTGTCACATGGAGACCTCATTTCAGATACCTTTTAGTGATCTTCAAATTCCAACTGAAGATGGAACAAGCAGAGGGGCAGCGTGGTAGGTCCCCAACTCGTACTCCCCTGATGAAGCCTGCTCTCTCCCACTTATGGAGGACTGGATGGGCAGGAAGTCACCCCCAGAGGGTCGGCTGCTGCTTTCACTGCACCTCCCCACTGCCAGTGCTAGAGGGGAGGGGAGAAGAAGGGGAGCTTCTTCTTCATGACTATTATGTTTGAGTTTCACAGGCTAGAAGTAATGATGCACAGAAAGAAAGAAAGCACGTGGGTGACAGCCCATCTGGAGGGAGGCAGGCTCCCTCCCTGCCAGCTCTCCAGGAACCAGGACTCAGGAGATGCCCCAGGAAGGCTTGCAGAACCTTAGGACACTTTCCTGTCATCTCTCCAGATGCCTTACTCCTGAGAAGCACTGACCAGGGAGAGAGGAGGACTCAGCCTGGTCAAAGCAGGGAGTAATTTACTTTAAAAGTTTACTTTAAAAGTTTACTTTAAAAGTTTAAAAGTATCCTCCCCATTTACAAAAGCTTCCTTTCCAAACCTTATGAAGAGAAAAATCAGTTGACAAAATTCAACACCCACTTATGATTAAAAACTCTCAGAAAATCAGGAATAGAATTAAATTTCTTCAATCCAGTAAAGAGGTCCATGCAGCCCCAGCCTTTCTATAGTCAGTCTAGTAGGAGGGCAGAAGGACAAGCTGTGACAGTGCTGCTGACACCCACACAGCTCCTGACCCCTTCCCTCAGTGCTGAGGTTCCCCATGTCACATCTCCTTCCCCCAGATGTGCTACCAACTAGTGTCCCTTCAGCCACTAGAAGTACGCCAAGGAGGGGAGCTGAAAGACTAGTGATCACTACTCTTTGCTCCATCCCTTCTGGGAAAAGCAATCCTAGAGTGTTTTGTGACATACCCTGTGCTTCATGCAATTTTCTCCCTCTTCCTACAACATCTCCCTCCACCTCTGAGAGAAGAGAACTGACTTCTCCAAGAAGGACTGCCTCAAATTTGAGGCCAGCGTGGGCTATCTAGTGAGTTCAAGACCAGCATGCGAGACTTAGCAAGACCCTGTCTCAAAAAACAAAACAAAACAAAAACTCTTACCAAAAGTGGAGGAAACACTTTTGAGCTCTTGAGGTCAGCACTATGCCAACATCAAAAGTAACAAAGACACTTAAGAAAATAAAACTACAGAACAGTATCTCTTATGAATAAAGACACAAAAATACAAAGTAGTAATATGTAAAAAGGTAATAGGCTGACCAAGATTTAACTAGGAAGATTTAACATTTGAAAACTGATCCATATGACTCAGCATATTAAAAGAATTTGTAACTATACATGATATGATACTTTTTTAACCTATTCAAACCCTCTTCCCCATTTACAAACCATGTATCTATTCAAACCCTCTTCCCCATTTACAAAAGCTTCCTTTCCAAACCTTATGATTATGTAAGAGAAAAATCAGTTGACAAAATTCAACACCCACTTATGATAAAAACTCTCAAAAAATCAGGAATAGAATTAAATTTCTTCAACCCAGTAAAGAGGTACAAAAACTCCACAGCAGGCCAGGGATTTAGCTCAGTGGTGTAAGTGTCTGCCTGGCAAGCACAAGGTCATGAGTTCGATCCCGAGTTTAAAAAAAAAAAAAAAAAAAAAAAAAACAGCAGCCAGATGTGGCAGTGCGCACCTGTAATCTCAGCACTTGGGAGGCTGAGGCAGGAGGATCACAAGTTTGAGCCCATCTGGGGACATTCTACACAAGTTCAAGCCCACCCTGGGCAATTTAGCAAAACCCTGTCTGGTGGGGGAAAAAAAGAGCTGGGGATATATCTCATTGTGAAGGTCCTGAGTTCAATCCCAATAGCATGTGAAAAAGAAAAAAAGAAAATGCCATAGGTTCTCATATTAAGGGATAAAAAGACTGAACAAGCGCAGGATATATACATGCTATTCCTTAACATGCCCTGAAGATCCTCACCAGTGAAGCAAGGCATGAAAAATAAAAGACACACGCTGGGGAAGGAAGCAATGAAATATACTAAAACAGAAGCTACAACTGAGCCCCCAAACAGTCTTTGTGACCTTGAGTATGCACAGGTTTCTAAGGACACAAAAAGTGTAAGAAAACATGGATGAAGCATATTTCACCAAGAGTATAAACTCTTGTCCTTCAAAGGAAACTTAAAAAAAAAAAAAAAACAGAAAGGAAACCATTAACTGGGAGAAAATATTTGAGGTATATATTTATATTTAACAAAGATGCATTTCCAGATGTTATATGGCACTCTTATAACTCAATAAAAGACAACCCAATATTTAAAATGGACAAAAATTCCAGCACTAAGGAGGCTGAGGCAGTGGGATTGCTGTGACTTTGAGACCAGCCTGGGCTACATAGTGAGTTCAAGGCTAGGCTAAGCCACATAATGAGACAGTGTCTCAAAAAAAAAAAAATACACTTCACAAAAGTCAGCATATAAAAGGTCAGTAGCACAGATGGTCACTTTCATTATCAGTAATGAAATGCAACTTTCAAAGTACATGATACCAAAAAAAAATCATTAAAAAAGGGGGCCAGGGATATAGCTCAGTAGCATAACATCTGCTTGGCAAGCCCAAGGTCGTAAGTTCAATTCCTGGTTATCCCTCTCAAATCACAAAGCATATGATACCAGGCTAGGTGTTTAGCTCAGCAGCACAAGTACCTGCCTGGAAAGGGCAAGGTCATATATATGACCATCATATATATACATATATGATATCACTACAGACCTATCATAATGACAAAATTTAAGACCAACAGGAGTGATAGTTGGTAAGCACGTGGGGTAACTGGTGCTCCCAACACTTTGAGAATGGTGTGCGGCACAGCATGACCTCTCTGTAATGTAGTTTGGTAGTTTCTTAAGTGTTAAATGTAGCTGTACAGCCCAGCAATTCCACTCTCAGGAATGTACCCAAGAGCAGTAAAAACATGGGCCCACAAAGGAATTTTTACACAAATATTCACAACTTTGTTCATAAGCAAAAACTGGAAACCACCCAGATGTTCCCAGCAGATATTAGATAAACATGCAATGGGCTACTGCTCAGCAACAACACCAAAGGCTGAGGAGCCAGAGGGCCAGGCAGAGGAGGGTAGGGTTACTGCCTGATTTCCATAAAGCTCTAGACCAGAGTGATCTATAGTGATGGGAAAGGACATCAGTACCTGGGGGAGGGAAGGGGTGAGGGGCCTTGAAGAGCAGCAGCACCGTGTATCTCCACAGCAGCACATACTGTCAAAGTTCTACCAGATTTCAGATGGAGGGATGGAGTGGGACAGTAAGGGAGGTGGACGAACCAATTTCCCACAAAGAAAGTAATCATTACATACTGAAACATGCACTAATAAAAATAAAAAATTTTTTTAAAAAGAAAAACAGGCTGTTCACTCAAAACAATACACTCTACAAGATATACCTGAGCCTCAAAATTCAGTTATGGAAAAGCTGACATTTACCCAGCATGTGTGAGGCCCTGAGTTTGAACTCTAGTGTAAAGAAAAACAAAAGATAACTATGCAAAGGAAGTTACCAAGTGGTAATACATTGATATACACACACTGTCAGCTAACTGAAGTAGTGTTTAAATTTTTGAATATTGTTTTGTAAGGACCTATGGAAAAGATGCTAGACAGAAACAGGTTGTTTAAAAAGTATACAAAGCTGCAGGAGGAAGCATCACTCACTGGACTCAGAAGAGAGCCATGGCTGAGACCTGACCTCTCTCACATTGTGGGCTGCATGTTTGTTACTGTTTCTCAGTGAGTTTAGGGACACAGCCCATGCATCCTGGAGAAGTCTTAGCAGGCCTGTGGCCCAGTGGAACCCCTGGGCCAAGATGGAAATAAATGCCTTTCAGACAAGGAGACTGAGGGCCCCACCTGTCTAGGAACAGCAGAGATGCTTCCCCATACAGGTCCCAACTCCACTGCTCAGAGTGTGGGAAACCAGCCAGAACCTACAGTCGGCCTTGGTACTTGTAAGAAATACAGAAGCAGAGTCCCCTAAGGGACCTATCCAGTCAGACTAGCTAGGTGGCTTCAGGCTGGTGGTAACATGGTTCCACTCACTCTTCAGACCTATGGGCAGCAGCACCCAGACCCTTGTACAACAGACACTTGGGAGGTCACAGTGCTGTGACATGTCCTATCTGTGAGTCCTACTCACCTTAGCCCAGGCAAGTTTCTCCTGAATGGCCTTGTTACTGGGCTCCACATGGCGTGCAAATTTGAGGTTGTTGATGGTGTACTCATGGCCACAGTAGACTCTCTGGGGAAAAAGCCAGGACATGAGCTTCACGGAGCTGGCAATTCCTAGGGAAGCCCTGAGGGTTCTGGGCTGGCTCATATCCTTGACCTGACCTGGGTACCATATGGAATATAGCTAGTGGACACCCACAGGGGCAGCTCTTAGGACTGGACATGTGCAAATATATGTTAAACATCAATAAAAAGCATATTAAAGAGCCACCTCGGCCTGCTTGCTCTCGATCCAGGTGAGGCCTGTACCAGGGGCCTAGGGTATATGCAGCTGTGCAGTTCTCCTGGCCTCCCAAGGTGGGGCCCAAGGTGTGGGGATGCTCCACAGAGTGGGATCCTACAGACCAGGGGGTGCAACCCACCGTGTCTGGAGGGAGCCGACCTAAGACCTGGAGCAGTGCCTTGTACATCTCATCCGCAGTCCCTTCGAAGAACTTCCCACAGCCAGCCACAAACAGGGTGTCACCTGGAAAACACCAGCAGCCATGCAGTGGAGTCACCTGAGCAGCTGGCTAAGGCTCGAAAGAGGCCAGGGAACTGGCCACAGCCTCTGGCATTGTAGGCTGAAGCAATGAGTTCACTGACCACTGGCTACATCCACCTAGACACCCAATAGGCACTCCCAAATGCTGTGCCTCGGGTCTCATATGGTGCCATGGACAACAACCAGCTGTTCAGGTCTGAAACTAAAGTCACCTTGACCCCATTCGCACAACCCCCAGGCCCACCTCACAAATCTTCCTGCTCCCTACTAACCTGGCAGCCTGTCCGAGCCCTTTCCTTGGTACTTAGGTTTTGGTAGGGCCTGCCCTTTGCAGCTGAGAGCACCTGAGGTGGCCACCCCCTGCAGACCTCCCACTGCCCCAGTCTCCACCCCAGCATTCTTAGGCCATCCCTGCATTAGGGCTTCCCTGGGCCCTCCCTGAGGTCTTGAGGCCCTAAACTGGGTCTTCCCCACATGCAGACTCCACCCAAGTTGCTCCTGTCCCTCAGGCCCCACCCTGCCTGTTCACATCTCATCCTGAATGCCTTATCCTCCACTGCAGCTACAGAGACACCAGTCCCTCCCACCGTGTCCTTCTCTGGTCTGTTGCTTCCTCCACCTCTGCCCTCCTTCAGCTCAACTGGGGGCCCTAGGTTATGTTGGCTGGACCCTGCTGAACATTGGACCGAACTGTCAATACCAGACAACTGCACTTTTCCCTGGAGGACACTGTCTATTTGCACAGGGTCATTATGCAAGTCACGCTGCCAGCCACTGTAAAACATGTGACAGTAACAAGCACAAAACAATCAAGTCAGTGTCCCGCAGCAGTCACCCTTCATGGCACCTCCAAATTCCACAATTTTCTACTGTGGTTCCCTGAAACAGTGACAAACCTGGGTTTTCTGACAGGACAGGCAAGAGCCTTGAGGGGCACCCAGCCATGTAAGCTGGATGGCTGAGCTGACTCCACACCTGCTTACCTAACCCTGAGGGCCATGTGGTACGGGCCACGCAGGTCTCACCATTTTGCCACAGCAACAACTTCAGTTCACAGAGATCCCACCCAATTCACTAGCCACAGTGAAAATGTAAGCACTGGCCAAGTTCTGTTCCAGGCCACCATTTGATAAGGTAGAACCTCTACTCTGAGTAAGGAAAAGCAGATCCAGAACCTGACATGGACTCCTGCAGGGTCCCCAGCCTACATTATATGCTACTGCCCTGAAGAAAAAGCAAGTTCCTATAGCTGTATTTAAAAATAAGCATAGGCTGTGGAACAATTTCAGTTTTATTATTGTTATTATTATTTTTAAAATAATTTCAGTTTTACAGAAAAGCTATAGACTTCATCCAGGAGTAGTAGCACATGCCTATAGTCCCAGCACTTGAGAGGCTAAGGCAGAAGGATCACCGTGAGTTTGGGGCCAGCCTGGTCTCTGTAGTGGGTTTAAGGCAAGCCTGAACTGCACAGTAAGACCCTGTCTCAAAAAAGAAAAAAGAGGTACAGGGTGTGGTGGTTCGCACCTACAATCCCAGCACTCAGGAGACTGAGGCAGGAGGATCGTTGCAAGTACGAGACCAGCCTGGGCTACAAAGTGAGCTCAAGGCCTGCCTGAACTGCATAGCAAGACCCTGTCTCAAAAAGACAAAAACAAAGAAAAAAGAAAAAAGTAACAGACCCCCACTCTCACTCCAAGAATTCCATCAAGGCTCTCATCATTCTAGATATCCAGCCACATCCATGCCCTACACTACGTGACCTGTACTCTAGCCTAGCTGTCTCCCATTTCCCAGGAGAATCCTAGGCGCCCTCAGCCAGTCTCTTTAAACCAACATGTGACCCAAAGCTCTGCAAAACTCCAGTTAGCACCACAAAGCTGAAGAGCAGGTTGGCACTCAGCCCCTGTTCTGGTGCCTGCTTGGCCACCTTTACATCAGCATCAATATTACTTTGATTTCTCTCAAAAAATTCCTGAGATTTCTGGATATACCTGTTTGTGTCCTGAGTAATTATAGCACACACACCATCTGGGAAGCTGGCTCAGGGCCCCACAAAGCTCAGTGATGGTCACAGCCACCCAAGCAGCTCCTAGAACTCTCTCAACCATTAACTGGTCCATGGTGCTGCTGGGTCTGCAGATCACTACCAGTAGGATATAGGGATTGGGCCTGGGGTCCTGTCTTATACATCACCCAGCCTGGCTCACAGAGCTCTCTGGGAGGGGGGGGTATATGGAAAGACCACATGGCACCTAAGGGTCTCCCATGGCCAGGCCCCTGCTTAGGCCAGGCTACCTGTCTGTTGCTGGAGGGGCGGGAGGCTGTCCCCCTCCCAGTCATATGGCAGCAGTATGGCATGGTGAGGGGTCAGAAGGTGCCCCAACTCTCCAGCACTACCTGATGATATACTATGTGTCTGAAGCTGAGACTCGGGGTTAGTGTGTGGTTCACCACATGGGTTTTAGGGCAGAGGACAGCATCCCTGTGAGTCCATCTGGTAGGAAAAGTTGCTTCTCTATGCAGGTGATCGAGACCATAAGCCTTGATGACGTCACAAGGACCACCTGGCCCCCATACCCTCGTACACTCACCTGTGAACACAGCAGGGGGCTCTGAACCACCAGGCTTCGTCACAAAGTAACAAATGTGTCCTGAAGTGTGGCATGGTGTTGACAGGCATTTGATGTTGAGAGACCCCACCTGAAGTGAAATGAAAGAGAGGTTGACATGAACCCTGACAACTGGGGGCCTTTCTCTGGACTCACAAACAAGTGGCACTGCTGGTCCCATACAAATGTTCCCTATCCAGAGTGTTTAGTCTTCCCAATTTTGCAGATGCCTCTAGAAATACCCAGGACGAGGAGGAGCTCTGGGTTGGGTAAAGGTGGCTATGGGACTTCCTCCTTGGGTGCAGCCCCAGATACAGACACCACTCCAGAAGGGCAGAGCCAAGGGATCTTCTTTGGTTCACTGTTCAAAACAGCCAAATCTAAACCAGGCATTTTGCCTGGGAAGTCATCGCTCTCTCCCTGTGTGCGTGCATGCGCATGTGTGTGTGTGTGTGATCGCCACTCTGTAATTTCTCACTTTAGAAATCTACAGAGGTCAGGTGTTTATCTCAGTGGTGCAGTGCCTGCCTGGCAAGTGTGAGTTCCTAAGTTTAACTCCTGGTACCCCAAAATAAAATAAAACTTTAAAAATAAAATGAAAAAGAGTCCAAACCTATGACAGAGCAGATACTGCAAGAGAGACACTCTGGTAGTTCTCACTGGGATGCCAAAATTGTACACACTTTCTATACAAACACAGGGGCATGTCCTCATCCTGACAAATGTTACCAAATAATCTTGCTACATCTCTTATATGTACATCTCAGCATAATCCCACCACTACTGCATCCAGAAAATAAACATCACTCCACAATTCCTTTTTAAATTTCCTATTTCAGCTAGGCATGGTTGAACAGCTTGTATCCCACCACCCTGAGAGGCTGAGGCAGGAGTTTGAGGCTAGCCTGGGCAACTTAGCATTCTGTCTCAAAATAAAAAAAAATTTTAAAGGGCTAGACACGTACCTCAGTGTAAGGGCCCTGGGCTCTATACCCAGTACTGAGGGAAAAAAATTTTCCCACTCCACTCAGAGCAAGTATCATGGCCTCCCCACACCCAGGCACATTTTGCACACAGATTTTCTTGCTATGAACTAGACAGAAAAAACTGTCAAGCTGCCATTCAGGCAGGCACAGGGAACACCTGTGCTGGACACTGAAGTGAAGGGCTCTCACTGTGCCCCCTTCCCAAACTGTGCCCTGGGCCTAGCGTCCAGGCAGGGCCACCCTGAATCCTTTCTGTTGGCTCACTCCCTACCTGCAGTGTAGACAGGTGTGTGACTTTGTCAGTCAAGGCCCCAATTCGGTCATCGCCACCATACACCTTTAGCCCTGGCTCCAGCTTGACCAGCTTCTCATTCCCACCAGCATGGTCCCTGGAAGTCAAACAGGAGACATGGGGTAACCCACTGGATGAAGAGGGTCTGCTCACTTGCCTACCATGTTCCTCACGAATAGAAACACATCTTCTAATACAGGAAAGGCTTCCTATCTGTCATTTAGCTCAAGTGAAAACAATAGTTTTGATGCCCAGTTTTAAGTGAGGCACTGCCATACTGTGCTATTGCTGTTTTCTGGAGCAGAGGAAGCAAATTACCCTTAGATCATCCAGACTTCTGGGAATCACCTGGAGCCCTTTGAATGGCATTCCTCTTTCAGCCTGGCCAGGCTGAGTGTCCCCACTCTTCCAAGCTCCATTTCACAGAATCAGCTCAGGCTTTTCCAGTACTAAGGAACATTGCTTCCTGTCAGTATAGCACTCAGTGTGCCCATATTGATTCTTGTATGTATGAAACTACACCCCAGGAGGAGTCCAGAGAATAAACAAGACACCTGTCTCTACTCATCAGGGCCCCAGGGAGGCAAGATGAGCTTGATGCCCTATCCTCTGCCCCAAGGAAGAGGGTTATCACACATAGGCCAGGGAGGCACCATCACCCTGCTTGCATTCATCACTGATTTTGTTGTTGTTGTTGCTTTTTTGTTAGTATTTTGTCTTTTTGCTTTGTTTTGACATCACTGATCTTTAAAACACTATTACAGGGCTGGAGATTTAGCTCAGCAGTTCAAGGGCTTGCCTGCTAAGTGGG
Organism: Cavia porcellus; assembly: GCF_034190915.1. Taxonomy (NCBI): domain Eukaryota; kingdom Metazoa; phylum Chordata; class Mammalia; order Rodentia; family Caviidae; genus Cavia; species Cavia porcellus. The sequence goes on from NW_026947499.1 coordinate 33,092,279, forward strand.
AGGTCGAGAGTTCAGTCCCAGGTACACACATACACACAAACACTATCATCCAAACAAAAAATAACACAACACACTATGGGAAACATAGGCTCAACGCAGGAACTCAGTTCAGGACTTGGTTTCTTAAAAACATCAGATACTACTAGAAAAAACAAACAAACAAAACTAAACTCTCACCAAAGTATCAGGAAAGAGGCACTTGGACTAGGGCTACTTAGCATGGAGACAGAATCCAAGAGAAGTGTGAAAAATTGCCATCAGGAGCCCCAGAGCCAGGCTACCACAGCAGGTGGGCCTTAGCAGATTTTCCAAAAGACAGAATAGCTATATTAAGTAACCAACAAGGAAGTTATTGGTGCTGTATTCCTAGCGTTGGGAGGACATGGCTCAGAACCTCAGAGGCCTGGCCACAAGGCCCAACCAACACCAAAGACCATCTGAGCTACATCATCTGTGCTTCACTTTTGTCCACAAAAGCACTGGCAGCTCAAGCTCTGTGCTGGGCCATCTAGGGTAAACAGTCAAAGGCTGCCCTCACTGGTCATTTGAGAAAGACTATTAAGAGCCAGATAATCATTGCTACCTTTGACGAGCCTCAAAAGTTTCAAAAAGCCAAAAGGAGGGCTTTGGAAAGACAATTCCTTACAAAACACAGGAGCTTTTTTCTCATCCTTCAGTTTTCAAATATTTTTTCTCTTCCTTTAGTTTCGAAAAACTTTTTTAAAACATGGGGAAAAAAACGCTTGAAAGATAGCTGCTTATTTAAAAAGAAAAAACCAAAAGCTGATGTTTAGGATTCTTTTGCCCAACATGGAGGCTAATGTACCATTTCACAAGCCCAGGGGATGTGAGAGGCAACTGTGGGGGGGGAGGGGAGGTCCCTCTTGTGGCTCAAAGAAGTCAGGCTCCAAGGGACAGCAGGGGAAGCAGACTGAAGACACTGCCCTGCCCTTTTCTCTCCTTGCAGGCTGCATGTATCTCTCCAAGTAGTGGCTACATTAGCAGACCCCATACTTATGGCCCTGGGACCAGCACCTCAGAAACCCATAAGCCTATGGGGAAGGAAGAAGGGGCCCTGGTGCTCAGAATCTTCCCAGGGGCCTCCCTCACCCACACTACAAGCCAGCCCCTTGCCCACACAGGTGAAAGACAGACCCTTGCTTATCCCTGTGATCCTCCAGAGCCAGAGGCCAGCCTGGGACCCCACACTTACCAGTGGTGGTGGGTGGTGAGCACAGTGGTTAGCTTCACGCCATGTTTCTTCACTGTTTCTACAACCTGTGGCCACAGGGGAAGTCAGATAAAGGTCTGTCACACTCCTGGCCCTTAACTTGCCCTTGATACTTGGCCCCACTGTGGGACAGAAGAGAGAAGATAGCCTTTTTCCCTCTTGTTCAACTTGGTGATTCTCAGTTCCACTGGACCCTCTCTATGCCCACTCAGCTCTGAGGTCAGCACTGAAGCAAAAGCGTGTAGGAAAGCTAAGTCTTAAGGGCTCATAAGAGTCCAAAGACCAGTATTATGGGGCCTGTGATCTCCTCTACTCCCTTAACAGAATGGCTGGAAAGTAGCAGAAGGACACTGGTTTGTTTTCCAAAAACTAAATAAACTTGTCTCCACTTAGGTTTGACAGAGCTGCAAAGACAATACAAATGTTATCTATGGAGAAGAAGACATGGTGCTAGGTGACAAAGCACGGGGGTCCAGGCAAAACCTCACACCTTCTGGGGCTGCACAGGGTCCACAATGGCGGCTTCCTGGGTATCCTCATCGATGAGCAGGTACATGTAGTTGTCAGTAAGGGCAGGTAGTAGTTCAATCTTCATGGCGCCTTGCTCCACAGTCACACTTTTCCTTAAATCTGTGTGATGCAGGAGGATTCCCAGCAGAGGTGGACTTGTGGATCCAGGACCTGTGGACACAGGACACAGCTCCAAGTCAGTCACCAGAAATGAAAATTCAAAGGAGCCACACTCCTTCCAGCACCAAGCCTGATTTTTCTAAATTCCTCTGACAGAGAATGTCTCAGTTTCACTACATCCATAAAGAAAGGTATAGAAAATGACTCATGGTCCCATTTGTGGAAACCAGCTGTCTCAGATTTAAATTTTTATCTCTCAAAGGTCCTGAAAGGACAGAACTCCCAGCTTCAGCATGATGCACACCACTGCTGAGGGGACTGTTGTGGTCCTGGGAGGTGACAAAGCTGGATTGTTTACCCCCCAGCACAGTAAGTTGCCTCTGTTTTCTCCTGTAGTTAGAGGCTAAGAGACCTGAGTCCTATATGATTATTCACAGCCCTTCTCGCCCTCCAGTTACAGGAGAAAACAGTATTTCCTCCTGTAAATGGGAGACACTTGATATGGGTCAAACACAGAGGTTCTAAGTTGGCCACCACTGCTTACTTTTCTACAGTGGAGGGTACAAGATCACCACCCAGGTGAGTGAAAGGCCTCTGTCTTTGTGGCTAGGAGGTAGGGAGAAGTGAGTGGCTAAGGAACAAAAGTATCCAACATCCAGTGGGCACATGCCAAAATAGTCTACCAATGAAACTCCTAGTCAGTCTAAAAATTCATGGAGCCCCCCAACAACACAAGTCTGAGCTGTAAAGGGGAAAAAAAACCCAAGGTGGTGATGAACACCTGTAATCCTAGAACTGTAGGAGGCTGAGGTAGAAGTATCACAAGTAACTTAGGAAGACTCTGTCTCAAATTTTTTAAAAAGGTCTGGGGATATAGCTCAGTAAGAAGGCCCAGGGTTCAATCACACAAGGTGGCAAGATAGTGGTAGATGCCAGGCTGAGGGTGTTTCCCAAAAGGGATCCAGAAAGTGATCCCTTGACCCTCTGGAACATAACGCCTCCAGGACCTGTCTAAATGTGGGATCAATACCCACATGGCTAGGAAAACAGCCCAAATTGTGTTTGTGCTTTCTTTTGTGAGTGAGTGTGTGTGTGTGTGTTGCTGAGGATTGAACTCAAGTTCTTATGGGTGCTGGGCAAGTACTCTACCACTAAGCCATGTCACCATCCTACCCCAATTCTTCTTGACAAACTAGCTGAACATTTTCTAGGTCCTTCTCAAAGACAGTATAATAAACATTTCTGTATGATCAGGTTCCTGTGATAGTTTACCACTCCTAAACCCCAGAAGTATCCAGCCTATAGAAGACCGAGGGTGAAAGTAAGACTCAATGAGTGTGAAAATGCCTTTCTTAACAAGGTGCTCTGTGGTGTTTTCTAGTAGGACATTACAGCGCCCAGGTAGAGGAAAAGATTTATAACCCATGCTGCAACCTGGAGAAGATGCCTTTATTTCTAAGGAAGGAATTGATCTCATACCCCAGAAACCTTATTCCTTTTCCACACACAACCTACCTGAGCACTCCTGGAAAACCCAGCTCACTGGTTTGGTACCTGGGTATTTCGCATAAGCAGAAATCACAGACCTGTAGCCTGCAGTAGGCCAAGCCCTTAGACATGTTTTGCTTAGCCCACAATACACTTTAAAAATCAAGACGTTTCATGGCCCTACCTCTCAAGGCAGACTATGGCACCAAACACAGCCGAGGGCTCGCTGGAATGGAAGCCAGGCCTGCATGGACTCTGCCTGGAGAGAGATGGAAAAGCTCTCGGCCGCCACACCGGGAACTGTCTCTAATGCAAAGGCCTGTAATTCTGGGGACCTCAACAAGCCGGCTTTTTCCTTAGCAAGAGAGTGTCACACACTCCAGAACCGTGATTGTTTTCTGCGAAAGTCGAAAAAGGGCCGGGCTAAGGCTTTCCAGCTCTGGGGAGCGGTGACTCGATGTCACTCCAAAGGTTGCGAGCCACAAGAGAAGAGATCAGGTGCCCGCCCGCCTGCCGACCTCTTTGCAGCCCCGCTCCTTGTCCGGTCGGAAGGTGATCGGCTCCTACGCCCGGAGACAGCGTGGGCGCGCCCAACCGACGTCCGGGAGTGCCCTGGCACACCTACCCAGGCCGCGGCTCGCACAGGCAGCTCCCAGCGCGGCGAGGCTCCGAAGGGACAGTGGCCCACGGCCGAACACCATGACCCGCAGGGCGGCACTGTCAGGCGCCCGGTCGCGACGGGGGCGTCGGTGGCCACAACCTATCAGTGCCCGCCTAGACCACCCCCTATCAACCAGTGCCCGCCCAGCACCGCCCCCAGTCAGTCGGCGCCCGCCCATCACCACCTCCAGCCAACCAGCGCTCCAGTGCCCTCTCGCCCCGCCCAGAGCCAGCCCCAGCCAGTCACCTTGTTCGGATCCGACTAATTCCTTTCTATGTCGGGGGATAGCAGGCCGCGGCCCAAGCGTGGGACAGTTGGGCAGAGTTGAGGGAGAGGTGCTCTCGAACCTCAGTATCTCTCCGGGCCAGTAGTGGCGTTCTGAGGCAGCCAGCGAATACCTGGGAATCTCGCAAGGTAAAGCGAGCAATAAGCTGACGAGACAGCAGTCCGAGGTGGCACGTCCCCTACGGCTTCCCGTAGGCGCACGAGTTCGCGAGCAGAGCACGTGATCTAGGATTGCTCCATGGCAGGCCCTAGGCCGTGGACCCTCTTCTGGGAATGGGGTAAGAACATCATCTGCGTGGGGAGGAACTATGCAGACCACGTCCGTGAGATGGGCAGCACGGTACTCCGCGAGCCGGTTCTCTTCCTGAAGCCATCCACCGCGTATGCACCTGAGGGCTCGCCTGTGCTGATTCCCTCCTACTGCCGCGTTCTGCACCATGAGCTGGAGCTCGGCGTGCTTATGGGCAGGCGCGCCCGCGCTGTCCCCGAGGCCGCCGCCATGGACTACGTTGCCGGGTATGCCCTCTGTCTGGACATGACCGCCAGGGACGTGCAGGACGAATGCAAGAAGAAAGGGCTGCCCTGGACCCTGGCCAAAAGCTTCACCTCCTCCTGCCCGGTCAGTGCTTTTGTGCCCAAAGAGAAAATCCCTGACCCTCACGCCTTGAGACTGTGGCTCAAGGTCAATAGTGAACTCAGGCAGGAGGGTGAAACATCCTCTATGATCTTTACCATCCCCTACATCATCAGCTATGTTTCTAAGATAATAACCTTGGAAGAAGGAGACCTTATCTTGACGGGGTCGCCAAAGGGAGTTGGACCAGTTAAAGAAAATGATGAGTTGGAGGCTGGCATAGATGGGGTGGTCACTATGAAGTTTAAGGTGAAAAAGTGGGAATATTGAGTCTTTATAAGGTGCCCTAACTTCTCAGGTGTCAAGAGAGAAGAGTCCAAGACTTAGAAGCACGCAAACATTGTTAAATATGACAATCTTTTAGTAGAAACCCTTTGTACAAAATGATTGATTGACTCCTTAGCCGAAATCACAGAAAATAGACCCTTCTAGAAAAACACAATCTGGAAAAGCTGGGACAGAAGCAGGAACAACTAAAACAAAGCATTTGTGATGCATCCTAGGAAGAGTATATGTAAAACCAGGCCTTCATAAGTCTTAATTTTTTTTTTTTCTAAAACTGAACTGAGTAAGACTTCAATGTATCACTCTGGAATCTGTTCAAGACAAATCTGCAAAGGCAACTAAGTGTTATGTTCCGTTCATTGTTTTCCAAACTTCCTTGGAATTGATAGTCATCAAGAAGTCTTTATAAAAATAAAAAATTCCAAATTACTGGCTCACCTTGGACCCATTGAAAACTGTTTACAGAGGATCCCAGGTGATTTTTAACCAGGGAAATAATGGAAAACACTACTCTATATAATCAGTGAGTTTTATTTGTTAAATGAACAATTGTTTGAAGACCTCTCCTGATTATTTAGATTATCCTGCCCTATATATTGAATTTGGGAAAGGATTTGGAATATATTTTTTTCCAAATAAATAATTTTCTTTTGTGTGTCTTAAAAGTATGCAGTACTTTCTTTTCCCTAGGGTTGATACTTAACTTCATGTGGATTGTCAGACCTTGGTCTTTGACCTTTGGGTTCCTGAGCTTTGTGCTCTTCAATAGGAATTCACCACCTCCTTCACCTCCACCTCCCTACTGGAGAGGGAGGTTCTAGCAAGTTGAATGGGCTGGAAGTGCTGCTTTTGCTCTTGTTTGCACCCTTCTTCAGAGGGGTGCAGTATGCCCAGCATGGCTATCATAGGGCCCAGTGGAGTCCTGTAGGCTTAGGCTGGATCTACGTGTAGTCAGTGTATACAGAAAACATCTAATCCTTTGCAGAAAGCCTAGGACATCAGCCTTAATAATAACCTATTGATCACTCTGCTGCTAGGCATTGTGCCTAGCATAGTTTTTTGTATTTCCATATATTATGTGACCCTCAACAAAACTATAAGATAGTATCTCCCATATTACATAGCTGAAGACAGTCAGTCTAGGAAGCCTGGCCAGGGTCAGTCACTGAGACAGAGCTAAGATGTAGACTGGCTGTCTTAAGTTTTTTTTAATCAGTACCGGGGATCAAACTCACGACTCCCTGCTTGCAGGCAGGTGCTTATGCCACTGAGCTAAATCCCCAGCTCTCATGCAAGTTGTATCTTGTAAATAGATATGTAAGATGATTTGACTGTTTAGGTGTTGAATAATCCCATGTTTAAGTTTTAACTTATGTAAGGAAGTCTTATAAGTAGGTTTGTGTGTTTTATCTTTTAATGAATTTTTAAAAGACAATATCTCACTGTGTAGCTCAGCCTGGCCTCAAACTTGTAGGTATCCTGCCTCAACCTCCTGAGTTTTGGGATTACAGGCATGCTCCACCACACTTAGCCTTTTAATGATTTTTTTCTTGGCAAGACATTTATTACAGATGAGTCAGGAAATACAAATAAGCATAAAGGACAAAAACCTAAAATTCCACTTACTTAGTCAAAGTTAAGCATTTATATATTATTCCAAGTCTGTGGATGTAATTTTTTAGATAGAATTTGCTCATATCATACAATTTTCTAACTTGCTTTTTACACTGAATATTGTGACTTTTTCATACCTGTCAACACATTCCTGCAGTGTTGTTTTTCATTGATTATGTAAGATCCTGAGTTCAGTCCAGCTTTGGACATTGGAATTGTCTAGTTATTTCCAGTAGAATCAGCATATTTATTCTTTTGGCTAGTTTCCCGTAAGTGGAAAAGTTGGATCACACTGAAAGTATACTGTTAATCTAGCTAACCAGGTACAAAGTTCAAATGAGATCTGTCCAAACTGATTAAATTTAATTAAGCAAGCTGAAGGTACAAGGTAAGAGCAGTGCTCATAGGTAGTCCCAGGAGAAGGCATATGTCAGCCCCCAGAATGTACAGTGTCAAGATTCACCAGGTGGTAGAGCAAGCTTTGTCAGAAACATTTGATACCAGCATTGGAAGTATAGCACACAAAGTCCTTGAATACAAAACTCAAGCCAACTGGCACAATTCCCAAGGTTGTTAAAGTAATCCTAGTTCCCAGAAGATGTATTTTTTCTCCAGTTTACTTTGAATAAATTGAAACTTATAGAAAAGTTGAGAGATTAATACAATGAAGCCCAAATACTTTTCACTAGATTCAACAATTGCCATTTGCTGATCACACTTAATAACTTCATAATATATTAGTTGCTTGTGAGTTTTGTGTGTGTGTGTGTGTGTGTATGTGTTGGGCATTTATCTTAAAATGACCCCCACCACCACCACCACCAAAAAACTGACCAGCCACATAGTGGCATGTGTCCCTAATTCCAGAACTCTTTGAGTCTGAGAAAGATCATAAGGTCAGACCCAGCCTAGGCAACTTAGTGAGACCTTGTCTCAAAATAAAAGATCAAGGTGAGGGTGGGGTTATGGTGGCATATAACTATAATCCTAGCACTTGGGAGGCTGAGGTGGAAGGATTGCTATGAGTTAGAGGCCAGCCTGGGCTCCACAGTGAGTTCAAGGCCAGCATGAACTACATAACAAGACTGTCTCAAAAAAACAAACAAAAAGCTGGGGCTGTAGCCTGGTGCAAAGGCCTTGAGTTTACTCCACAGTACCACAATACATACATACATACATACATACATACAACAAACATTATTTGTCTACTCAGTGTATTATGAACATCTCTTCAGGTCAATTAATATGGGTGCACATATATTTTTTAATGGCTGTATCTTAGATATGTGCCCCAGAAGCAGAGCCTAAGATAGCAACTTTTGTTGAAGGAGCGCTCGCAGAATAAGGGTAGTGAAGAAGACAAAAATGGCAAGGAGCTAAGAAAGAAGAGGAGTCAATGTGAGAATGGTGTTTGGCCTTCTGGGGATCCCCCAGAGAGCACTAGAACAGTATCCCCACACTGTACTTCCCATCATCTACACAAGCAACACTTACACCCTTGCAGAAGCTGGGGGAATCCATGTGAACCTCAGGGGTGCCTGAGTGGAACCCAGCATCTCCCACAGGGTGTGCAGTTTCCAAATGCTTCATTCTTAGTAATAAGGAGGCAATAATCAGCCAATGTAACAGGATTAGGCATTTGTTCCTTTCCTTAGGAAGTCAGTGGAGTGAGATTGATCAACTGCTTTGTTCTTTAAATTTTTGATACATTTTGCCAAATTTCTGAACAAAAAAGAATATACATTACCATTACCAAATTTGTATGTAAGTATGTTTAATAATGCTCCTCCAGTGTAATAAGGTACATCACTTATTACATATAAACTAGTTGGTAGAGGCTGGAGGTAGGAGGATCACCATGAGTTTTTCTATCCTAGAAACCATAGGGATGGGCTTCCAGCACATTACAAGTCAATAAATATTTAGTGAATTAAAAAAAAATAATGCCTCCCCAGCCTAGCCATAAGCTGGATACCAAGGCTAGGGTCATTTTAATTTGCATCTCTTTAGTAATGAGATTGACATTAGTCTGTTTCTGTTTTGTTTCTTTTGAGACAGGGTCTCACTATGCAGTTCAGGCTGGCCTTAAACTCACTATGTAGCCAAGACTGCCTGAAACTCACAGTGACTCTCCTGCTTCAGCACTTGGAAGAGTGCTGGAATTACAGGTGTGGGACACCACACCTGGCTAAGAAAAGTAATTATGATACACTAGAAAAAATTCAAACTACAGAATTCTGACAAAAAAATTACCAAACATGGCCAACAAAAGGGCTAAGCTTCAACATTTATAATAACTGATATTTATAGAAGGAAAAAGCTGGGAATAAAGCTTTTGTAAATAAGGAAGAGAAGGAGGATTAAAGGGAGGAGAGGAGATTGGGGAAAAAAGAATCAAGATATATATAGGTACAAATTCCCTATGATGAATGTAATCATTATGTATATCAAGAGAGTATCAATAAAATTAATTTTTTAAAAGCCCAATGTTTTTTGATTATGGACTAAGTGTATTAGGCTAACTAAGCTCGTTAGAGAAAATAACCTGGATTTTAACAATTGCCATGAGAATTTGATTTTGCTATGAATCCCAAATGGAGACAATCAGGGCTGAAGGAGAGCCTGGGAATAGCAGATGAACCTGGCAACTCAGAAACCTCTAGTTCTAACTTTAGCTGGGCCTTCATATCCCATCTGTGAAGTGAGAAAAAAATACTTGTAACAAAAGTGCTTATCATAATGCCACATAAAAATACTCACCACTCTTAGCTATTAATACGATTGTAGCAATTTAACATCTCAAAACTTATCCCAAAGACAAAATTTAGCTTTTTATAATTAGCCAAAGAAGAAAAAGAAGAAGAGGAAGATAAAGAGGAAGAAGAGGAAGAGGAGGAAGAGGAAGAGAAAGAAGAGGACGACGAGGAAGCAGCAGCAGCAGCAGCGGCGGCAGCGGCAGCAACAGCATGGTAGTACACACCTATAATCCCAGTACTTCAGAGGCTGAAGTAGGAGGATCACCATGAGTTTGAGACCAGGCAGGTCTACATAATGAGGTCAAGGACAGCTTCAACTACATAATAAGACCCTGTCTTAAAAAAACAAAAACAAGTACACTTATTAAATGCCCAAGGGTATTACATTATATTCACTATTTTATATTCATATAATGAAATGATGTGTAGTCACTAAATATGTAAAATTTTAATGATATTGAAAAACGCTATGTGTAAAATATTATAATGTTACCTATTTGTAAGTTATGTTTCTAATTTGTGAATTATGTTTCAAAGTATTTGAACCGAGGATCAAACTCAGGACCTCATGCTTGCCAAGCAATCACTGTAGTGCAGAGCTGTGTCCCCAGTCCCAAATTCTTGTCTAGCCATGCTACTCATGCTGGGCAAATTCCTGGGCTCAAGCAACCCTTCTGCCTTAGTCGCCCAAGTAGCTGTGACTACAGGTGCATGCCACTGCACCCCAGATCACAGTACCATTACTCATATTAGCCAGAAAGCCTGGAAAAAACCCTCGATGTTATCTGGAAATGAGTAAATAAAATGTGATCCATCCATTTAAAGCACTGACACCTACAAGATGGATGAATCTCAAAAACATTATGTTACTGAAAGAAGCCAGTTACAAAAGGGCAAATATTGTCCTTAGATACCTGAAATAATTCAGTTTATAGAGACAGAAAAGTATATTAGACACTACCTGAGGCTGAGAGGAAGGGAAAATAGGGAATTATTGTGTAATGGGTACAGAGTTTCAGTATGCAATGAAGCAAAAGTTTGAAAACAGTAGTGGTAGATGTGAGTAATGTTATAGAATTAGATACTTTACAATAATTAGAATAGTAGTTTTGTGTTATGTATATTTTATAATAAATGTATTACCTATCAACCTATCAGTTTTAAAATGTGGGGTGAGATACTATGGATTTTCTTTTTTTGCTATGATTTTCTCATTTTTCTTTTCTTTTTTTTTAATTTTGAGGCAGAGTCTTTAAATTACCCAGGCTTGCCTGGGATTGTTCTGCCTCAGTTTCCTTGAATACTGTGCATGTGCCACTATGCCCAAGCTTGGGTCCAGAACCTTTTATAAAGAAACTGATACTATATTCTTAGCCAGCAGTTTTTTGTTTTTGTTTTTGTTTTTTGTGGTGCCAGGGATCAAACTGATGACCTTGCACTTGCCAGGGAGGCACTTACACCACTGAGCTAAATCCCTAGCCCCTCATTTTTCTATAATGTAAAACTTTATAATAAAAATATTTAAAAGCAAAAAAAACCCCATAGGATTCCTCAAGATAATAGAAAAATGTAGATACTGTACTGTGTTTCTGCCATGTACAGAATATTGATTCAATAAATTTACCAAAGTGGAATTTGGAAAGGAACATCTTATGGACATGAAAGATAACAGATTAGGAAAAATCATAGTCACTCAATTTTTTATAAAAATAATATGAATTATAGTTAAAAAGAGGGTGATATTGCCATATTTGACTTTATTCTCTTCAAAAAAAAAGTAATAAGAACTAAGGAGTGATAAAACCCAAAATGTGTAAATTTTGTTGTAAAAAAGAGAGGGAAAAAAAGTGCTCTAAAGGATACAACTGCAAGTGTGTTTAGGGGTGTTAAGTAGCTGACCATATTAATGTTTTTGGTTGGATCATTGAACACAACTGTTTGCAGTCTCTCTGTTTGAATGTTCACTTTGTATGCTTTGATACTGTGACTTGAGCAACTATCTCTAAGATGATAATGTGTAATCTATTAACTGGTGATTTCTTACTGTTTTTTATTTTTGTAGTTCTGTATTACTTGTACCCTTGCACCGTTTTGTTTTGTTTTTTCTCTTTTTCCTTTTAAATAAAATTTTTTAAAAAAAGAGGGTGATATGAGGAAAGACATTCCTGGAGAGTAGAAGGGAAATGGTGATTGGACAGAGGTGTATACATTGTGTTGATGTGGAGATGCTTATTACTTCTTGAGTACTTCCACTCTGGCCAATTTACAACTAAAATTCAAATGACTACTTTATAATCTTCATTTCCAAAAATGTATAAGTTAAGCTTTATGAAGTACCTTTGATTCAGTATGGTTTGACACCTAGCTCTGCAGATTGGTATATCATCAGATGAAATAAGCAATCAGGCTGTCTTTTGAGTGACAGGGACAAAGAAGTTTCATAGTTCATTGCCAATAGACTGAGATAAGGTCACTATGGCAGTGAGATGATATTTAGAGCCCTCTGCTGATCCCACTGAGTCTTAGCCTGTGCATATACCATGAGAGCACCTTTATTTTGCAGTGGAAGCAACAGAAAACAGCTTGAGGCCTGGAGGCCAGGGAGCCCACACTGGTGCTTTCAGGCCTACTTCTGGATTTTAGGGCATCAAGGCCTGGCTCAGCAGCCCCTGATACCATCTGGGAAGTAGTACCCTTCCTCATTTCCTGAGCTCCGTAAATGGGTTCCTGTCCAGGGTGGTGGTGCCATATCTGCTCTTGCTCAACCAACAGTGGGTATAAATCTCACCCCAAACTTTCACTTCTCCTCTGCCTGATCCTTTTATCACCACTCTTTGTCCTTTTTTACCTGTCCCCTCTCCCATGTCTCCTCCCCAAAGGAAACAGGACAAAGCTCTTTATCAGACCACATTTTGCACAGTTAGGTCCCTCACTTCTTTTTTTTTTTTTTTTTTTTTGTCTGTTTCCTTTTTATTGGTACCAGGGATCGAACTCACGACTGCCTGCTTGCAAGGCAGGCGCTTATGCCGCTGAGCTAAATCCCCAGCCCCGGTCCCTGACTTCTTACCTTCATTTGAATATGGTAGGGATCAATCCACATACTTCCTCCATGACTGTACAGTAAAAGCCAGAAAAAATATTACAGACAAGTTTATCTCTCAATGCCAGCTTTGTAAGACTTTCATATACTCACTTTTTTTCCTTTTTTCAGTCTTGTACTAGATGATGTGTCACCTCAGAAAATGATAGCCCAACCTAGGTAGATGGAACTTAACAGCTGGTGGGCAAAGCTGAGCAGTGTGCTCTAGGCTGCTGTAATAAAGACTGAGGAGAAAGCTGGCTGTTGCCCTAATATCCTGAATGGGTACCCTTCAAATTTCCTGGGACTTGGGCATTGTCCACATAGCCTTTGAAGCTGGTCTCCTCCCAGCTGATTCAGCCTCATAAATGGCAACTCTGAGTGAGTGAGCTTTTACAGGCATCTGTGGCTCCCATGTGTCATCACAAAGGTAAAGGATTTAAAAAGCTTGGTGAAGTTCAAAGCAGTTGCCCAATCTTGCCCATGACTGCTGCTATTCCCACCAGCTCTGGGAGATCCTCACTATGTCTTCTAAGGTAACATGGCACTGCCACACTCCAGGAAAGATATCCTCAGACATCTTTTTCCACAGAACCAAGACAAAGAAAGGCAGCTTAAGAAATCATTCACATTTGTGGAGATTAAACTTTTTTATTAATCCATACAAGAATTTTCAGGTTGGAAGGAAACAGCAAAACCAGCAGAAATGCCCTTCCAAGTAATGAGCTCATACAAGTGTTCAGAGAGGCCCCAAATCAACTCCAGGAGGAAACATAGTTATAATTTATAGAACATTTTACCACATTATAAACAAAGTACAATTTAATGTATAATTCTCAAAGTAGCATTCCATTTGAAAGGAGTTAAAATCCCACAGTTTCCAGAGTTTAGAATGATACTCGGTTTTAAGCATGTCCTTGTCCAGACAAGCTTCTACTTGCCTCAGTAGGATCTGCAAGCCTACAGGACAGTATGCTAATTCTCAGTCCACCCCTTGTTCTGGGTGATAAAACAAACTAAAGAGAAAAAAGAAAGTCAGAGGGTTAGTTTTAAGTAGTCTTACGCGTAAAATTAAATACTAATGACGTTCAATAAAAAATTGCAATGGAAGTTTTGTTTACAGAGTTAACATGAATGTCAATTAGAGTTGCCAGATATTAGGAAGAGTACCAGTCCAGGTAAGAGTTTGGCAGAAAAATTACAGGTCTGGTTTCTGCTGTAATTTTTTAAAACTCCAGGTCATTTTTCATGACATTTCCCTCAGGTCTGAAGATTAGAATTACAGATCACACACACAGAAAAAATGGCTTAATGTGTATCAAAGTGTCAACTGTGACAGGTATTAATCTGTTGCCCTGATAGCTTGTTAGGCCACAGGGAAATAAGCACCTTATTAATAATAATGTCTTATCCACTAAGTACTTTGATCAATATCTTTTAAAATATAGAATGGAAGAACAGAAAGACTTATCAATCACTTTAATTTCAAAGACTAAGAAAGAATAATGTGCTGATATCAAGAAAAACTTGAAAGATTGTAAATGGGCTACAGACACTACTGGGCACCTTTTTGGAAGAGCTCCACCAAAGAGCTCTTCTGGGGGAAGAGCACCCCCAGAACTGCCTGTGGGGTCAGTGCCTGTCACTGCATTGGCTGAGCTATTTCATAACTAGAGACCCTGGGAGCTGGTAGTGACAGTATGGCCCTGCCTGTGGGGATCCAAGTAAGCCTTGTGTGGGGGAAAATGAGTGATTCTGCCTGTGGAAAACAGTCTGCATCTATAAACCTATTTCAGTATTTCTGCCTGCCTGCCTCTGTGTTTTTTTTTTTTTTTTTTTTTTTTTTTTTTTTTTTTTTGAGACAGGGTCTTGCTATGTAGGTTAGGATGGCCTTGAACTTGCAGAAATCCTCCTGCCTCACTCCTGAGTACTGGGATTACAGGTATATGCCACCTTGCCTGGCATGTTCTTTTGATTTTACTTTGAAATTTTTTTTTAAATTTTACTGGTTCCTTCATTAACTAATGGGTTAAATCTTTAATGCATGTTCATTACTTTCGCAATAGGAACCATGGCTTTACCTTTTTGAAAATTATTCTTTCATGGCAATATTAGACAAAAGGATTTCAAATAATAATGCTATATGTTTTAAAATTAAAATATTCAGTAACATAGCTGGTTACAAAGTCAACAATCAAAAACTGACAGCCTTTGAGTTCATGAATAACAAACTTATTGAAAAAGTAATCAGGGAAACAATATCTTTTACAATAGTATCCTAGAAAAATGAAATACCTAGGAGTCGATCTAACACAACATATAAAAGACTTCTACATGGAAAAGTACAGTACTCTGAAAAAGGTGGTTGAAGATATTAGAAAATGGAGAGATATCCCATGTTCTTGTGTAGAAAGAACCAATATAAAGAAAATGGCCATATTTCCAAAACTGTTATACAGATTCAATGCAATCTCAATCAAAATTCTAATAGTATATCTCACAGAATTAGAGAAAACAATCCTAAAATACATCTGGAACCAGAAGAGATCTAGAATAGCAAAGGCAATCATGGGAAACAAAGACAAGATAGTGGGGCATCATAATCCCTGACTTGAAATTATACTATAAAGCTAATGTGATAAAAACAGTATGGTACTGGCCAAAAAGCAGACTGAAAATCAGTGGAACAGATTAGAAGATACAGAAACAACTATAGACACACTAAACCACCTTCTCTTTGACAAAGGTGCCAAACACATTCACTGGAAGAAAGGTAGTCTTTTTAATAAATGGTGCTGGAAAAGCTGGCTCTACACAAGCCAAAGATTGAAACTGTATCTGTAACTGGATCTGGTATCTTTCACTATGTACTAAGCTAAAATCAGAATGTATCAAAGATTTTTTTTTTTGTACCAGGGATTGAACTCATGACCTCGTACTTGCCAGGCAGGCACTTGTGCCATGAATCAAAGATCTTAATATTAAAACAGATACATTAAATCTGTTGGAATATAGAGTGAGTAAAACTTTTGAAGACATTGGTGTAAGCAGAGACTTTATGAACAAAATCCTGATTGCATAGAAACTATCACAAAGAATCAACAAGTGAGACCTCACCGTACTGAAAAGCTTCTGTACAGCAAGAGAAATCACCAGCAGAGTGAAGCAATACAACATAGGAGAAAATGTTTGCCAGCTGTACCTCACACAGGATTACTATTGAGAACATATAAAGAAATTTTTTAAAAAATCAGTCCTTTAAGATTTAAAGACATAATCCAAAAATGGGTATCTGAGATAAATACAAACTTCTCAGATGAAGAAATATGAACAGCAAATAAATAGTGAAAAATGTTCAACATTACTAGTCATTCAAGACATGCAAATTAAAACACTGAGATTCCATCTCACCCCAGAAAGAATGGCTACTATCAAGAAATCAAGCAATACCAAATGCAGAAAGGTTGTGGGGAAAAAGGAGCCTTTCTCCACTGTTGGTAGGAATGCAGACTGGTGCAGCCACTGTGGAAATCAGTGTGGAGATTCCTCAAAAAACTAGGACTTAGAGGTCCCATTTGACCCAGATATTCCCTTTTTGAGTATCTTCCCAAAATGAATGAAAAAGAATTAAAAACATCAAGCCACAGTGATATATGTGTACCTAAGTTTACATAGTATCACAGTTTGTAACAGCCAGATCTTGGAAACAATCTAAATGCCCATTGACAGCGATGGATAAAAATGATGTATTTTTATACAATAGAATACTATTACTCATCCATAAAGGAGGATAAACTGGAGATTTTTATAGGCGAATGGATGCAACTTGAGATTATACTTATTAAATAAGACACACAAGTATAAACATAATATTGTCTCATTAGTGTCAGAACCTGAAACGTGTATGAATGTGTGTATATATATCTATATCTATATCTATATCTATAGTTAAGCTAGTTATACTATTGATTTCTCTCAGTTCAGAAAGAGAAAGATTTGCACTGGTATTGTTCGGACAATTGAATGCAGATGTCTTGAGATTTGGGAGTGACAATGTGCAATGTATGTACCATTGTTGCCCGATTGATGTGTTCTGAAATTTTTATGTATTTTTTCTTTTTTTCTCTTTGAAATAAAATGGAATTCGAAAAAAAATTAAAATATTACTTTCTTTGAAATTCCTCCAATGGAAATAATTTGTGTTTTTTACAACAATGTAGTCTAGGTTAGCCTTGAACTCATTATGTAACCCAAATGGGCCTCAAACTTATAACGTCCTATCTCTCTCTGGCTCAATTTCTTACTTTTTTTTTTTTTTTAAATATTTTGAATCTCATAAGTAACTCATGTATTTGGGGGGCCAAATCTCACCCTGTGAACAAAGGAATTAGCATACTTTTATGAAACTGCCCTTGGGCTGTTTATTAGTTAGCTTTGTATTACTACAATGACATGCCTGAGACAACTAACTTAAAAAAAGGAGTGATTTATTTAAAAAAAATCACATATTTTGTACTGACTAGAACCATTGAAACTGTGTTTGATTTTCATGATTTTATAACATTTTGTGATATAATGTAATTATGTGCTTAATATCTGTTAAATACAATTTTTTTGGTCTGTTTGCTTGTTTGAGGCAGGGTCTTGCTATGTAGTTCAGCCAGGCCTTGAACTCACTTTGTAGCCCACGCTGACCTTGAACTCTTGGCAATCCTCCTGCCTCAGCCTCCTGTGTGTTGAGATTACAGGCACCATCACACATGGCTGTTAAATACAATTTAAATGCTTTTTTTAGGGGATGGGGATATAGTACAGGAGTACTGCACTTGTTTAACATGGAAAAGGCCCTGGTCTCAATTTCCAGAATCTATTGATCTATATCTGTATCTATATTTGTATATCTACCTAAATCTAATCTTTTAAACATTTTTGGAAAGATACAATGTCCCTTTACTTGAGGGCAAATTGTTTTATGAGTCAAATTTAGAAAACTATAAGTAAGTTTCCATTTAAAGTGATCAAATTGGGGCTGGGGATTTAGCTCAGCGGCATAAGCGCCTGCCTTGGAAGCAGGCAGTCGTGAGTTCGATCCCCGGTACCAATAAAAAGACAAAAAAAAAAAAAAAAGAAATCTAAAGTGATCAAATTTATTAGCAAGAACCCAAGAATGTTTTTTATCTTATTTTAAAGAGAATAAAACCAAACAAAATAAAACAGAATAAAGCCAATCAAAACAAAACAGTGAAAGTGATTCAGAACTTCAAGACAAAATAACAGGAAATCAACAATGGCTATCTTGTTATCTTTAGAATAGCTGCCCATACGATAAGACACAATGAAATCAAATAAAACAGAACAAAATAAAACAATTAAAACAGAACGATGAAAATGATATAGGATTTCAAAGGGCTGAGGGTTTAGCTCAGTAGCTAGCATAAGTGCCTGCCTAGAAAGTGCAGTCATGAGTTGAATCTGCGGTACCAAAAAAAAGATATAGGACTTTAAAACAATAATAGGAACATTAACAGGAAATCAATAATGACTATCACAATGCCTCTTGTTATCTTCAAAAATAGCTACCCATACCATCACAGATATAATAAAATCAAACAAAACAGAACAAAATAAAATGAATCAAAACAGAACAATGAAATTGATACAGGATTTCAAAACAAGATAATTGGAAAGCAACAATGACTACCATAATATATCTTGTTATCTTTGAAACAGCTGTACATGCCATCAGATATAATAAAATCAAACAAAACAAAACAATGAAAACAATATAAGACTTTAAAACAAGATCATAAGGAATTAACAATGGCTACCACCTTCAGAAGGAGATTCCCCATAGTTGCTATATTGCATATTGTTATCCTCTAAAGAGATGCTCAGATTACCGACATTAGGCCTGAAAAGTTAATCAAATACTAAACACTACAAGTATTAAGTTTTTTTTTTTTTTTTACTTCAGTAGCTGTCATCTCAGCCTGTGTTTCTCTGAATCAGCCATTTGTTTATGAGTGGGGGGAAGGGGAAGAAGGGGCTTGGTTTTCCTTGTCTCAGAGCCCGCATGCCAGCTGGCTCATCTGCATGTCTTGATTGAAAAACAGAAAGTATTTTGTGGGTCCATGCAAATATAGAATAGACTTAATGTGTAACTGTAGCTTTTCCTTCTGTGGTCTGTAGGCCTCAAACGTAGGTCCTAGAAATGTTATTTGTGCCACTGGCCATGTCTGCAACTGACTTAGAAAAGCTTGAGTCTACAAGGAAAGGAACCACTGGAAAATGGTAAAATTCTTTTATGAAGATAAAGTAGGTACAGCACACTTGTCTGCTTTATAGTCTGTGTAGGATCAAAAGTATTTTAAAATAATACCAAAATGTTTTATTCTTCTGTTCCCATTCCCTCACCACACACAGTTGTTTTCCAGAGGCCACATGACAAGAGATGATATCAGTGCTCTATTGACATGTGTGCTCATGAATATATATTCTTTTTTTGAGACAGGGTCTTTCTATGTAGTTCAGGCTGGGCTTGAACTCACTGTGTAGCCCAGGCTGACCTCAAACTCACAGCAATCCTCCTGACTTAGCCTGAGTGCTGGGATTACAGGTATGTGCCACCATATTCAGCTTCATGAGTATATTTTAAAATTTTCTCAATATTAAGTTTTAGTACAGTAAGAATCAGGAAATAAAATTTGCATAAGCTAGAGCACAACTTTTAGTAGTATAAGGGAACACACTGAGAACCATGCAACGAAAGAACACCAACTGTAGTCCTCTCATTTGTGATAAGCAGTAACATTTCTTGACCTCACTTTCCTCATTTGCAGCACAAGAAATTTGTCTCACGCCCTTCTCCACTTTCCACACCTTTTACACTATGATTCTATGACCCTCCAACACTGAATTACTGCCAGTGCCTTAGAAGCCAGCTCCGGCCCTTCAGAATGGTGGGATCATAAAATGTTATAGACTTAGAAAGGGAAGAAAATGTCTAAAAAGGAAAAGTGATGGCCATTGTTAATTTTCTAAACTCTTGTTTCAAAGTCCTGTATCATTTTCATTGCTTTACTTTGGTTTTATTCTGTTTTGTTTTGTTTGATTTTATTATATCTGATGGTATGGGCAGCTGTTTTGAAGATAAGATATATTATGGTATCTTTCATTGATTTCCTATTATATTGTTTTGAAGCCTTGTATCACTTTCATTGTTTTGTTTTGATTTTATTATATCTAATGGTATAGGTAGCTGCTTTGAAGATAGCAAGAGGCATTATGGTAGCCATTGTTGATTTCCTGTTTTCACGTTTTGAAGCCCTGTACTGCATTCACTGTTTTGTTTTGACTGACTCTATTCTGATTTATTTCATTTGGTTTTATTCTCCTCAAAATAAAAAATAAAAATGTTACAAACTTAGAGAAGTTCACTAACCTCTCAGGATCACTCAGGCTAAGAAATGGTGGAACTGGACTTTACAGCAAGCATGTGCCACCCCAGAAGCTAAGCAGCCAACTGTGCCATTTCATACCACCTCACCATGCAAAGAGCATGGCATGTAACACTGGAGATCATCCCATTTTCACACTAAGGTCTGTTGCCTGGTTTGAGAGTTAACATTAAAGGGCATCTTGTTTGCCTGGTTTTTTTGGTGTAATTTGTAAGTCTTTTTATACTATCTGATTAAAAAACTATCATTTTCATTGTTTCTAGAGTCCCCCTGCACATTCGAAAATTGGGCATAATTAAACATAATATATACTAAAAATTATATATACTATGTTGGGGGTATAGCTCAGTGGTGGAGTGCTTGCTTAGGGTGTGCAAGGCCCTGAGTTCAATCCTGAGTACCAGAAAAGAAGTCTCTAATGCAGTCAAACATGATGGCACACAGCTGTAATCCTAGCACTCTGGGAAACTGAGGCGAAAGAATTTCAAGTTTGAGCTCATCATGGACAATTTGTCTCAGAATACAAAGAACTGGGGATACAGCTCAGAAAAAAGACTCTAAGTTCAATCCTTAATATTACAAAAAAGTCCCTAATTCATTACATTGTCTTGCAGATCTTTCTTAGTTGAATATCTCTTAGTTGTATATATACAGGTTGAATATATAGAATAATGGAGTACTGTAAGATACACTAACTTTTAAATAAATTTTGCTTCTTTCCAAAAGAAATCTCCATTTCAGTGCTGTTTTTTCTTCATCCGTCATTGTAAGAAATCCATCTACCTGATTAAAAACAAATAACATACATACTTTGAAATATACATAGATAACTCATTTTTACAACATTGTAAAACAGAGTTGCTCACTAGCAACTGAATTTTATTTATAATAATTGTAGTTCAATTTTTTGATACAGGAGATAAGGCAAGAAAAGCTATAAACAGAATCTCTAAAGGCAGTCAGGGGTTCAGCAAAGAAAATTCCTATAGCAAAGTGGAAACATAATTTGGAACAAAAGTTTATCTTTTTTCTTTTCTTTTTTTTTTTTTTTTGAGACAGTTTCTTTATGCAGTTCAGGCTGCCTTGAACTCACTTGGTAGCCCAGTCTGGCCTCAAACTCTCAGCCTCCCCAGTGCTGTGATTCTAGGCATGCACTACCATGCCCAGCCTTGGGGCAAAAGTTTAATGGAAATTTTATGATCTGGGTTTAACAGTAAAAACAAAAAAACAATACAAAACACCTGCCTATTAGTTGAATGTGGTGGCACAACATTCTGAGAAGCTGAGGCAGGAGTATCATAAGTGCAAGCCCAGTCTGGACAATTTCACAACTTAGTAAGAACAAGCTCAAAAAATAAAATGGGCTGGTGATATAGTTCAGTGCAAAGGCCCTGAGGTCAGTTCAATCCCTAGTACTAGAGAGAAAAAATTCAAATCAAAGAAACAAAAAGCCCATCTGCCTATTACATGAATTTGCTAACTCAGCTTCCAAACATCTAAGGTTGCACAGCAGAGAGAAAATAGGTATATAGCTGAGTGGACTAGTGCCAAGCCCTCCCAGAACAGCACAGCATGTTGTTTTATCCATTATTTATTTGATTGTGTAAAAGGCATATATATTTCTCCAATTTACTAAAGGCCTTAGCCATTACTCATAATAGTCAATATTAGCGGGGGTGTTTGATTTGTTTTGTTTTGTCTTTTTGAGACAGGGTCTCGCTGTGTAGTTCAGACTGGCCTTAAACTCACTTTGTAGCCCAAGCTAGCCTCAAACTCCCAACGATCCTCCTCCTCAACCTCCTGAGAAAGAGTGCTGGGAATACAGATCTGTGCCATCGCACCTGGTCTAAATTATGTGTTCATTAAAGCAAAGTGTGCTGTAAACCAAAATGGTTTTTCCTCAGATCTCTTTATTAATGAATTAATTTTTAGCAAATGTTCACCAAAAATCAGGCATATAATTCTAGTACGTGGGAAGCCAAAACAGGAAGATATCATTTTTTCCAAAACATCATTTCCAAAACAGGAACTCAGGAATTTGAACTCAGGAATTTGAGACGAGCCCTGGCAGCACAGCCAAGCCCCATCTCAAAACAAAACAAAATTAAAAAATCACCAGAATAATCTATAGTTTTGAAGAAGAGACTTCATCTTGGAAATACTTCTAAACATTTCTTCATTTTATGCTATTTACCGTGCAGCCCAAAGTCTCTTCAGCAACATTTCCTGAGAGACTACAGGAAGGGAGGGTTCCTGTGTGATCAGTAATATCGACCAACATATGGAAGCTGAGAAAAACAGATTTAAATCCTGAAGAATCTTTGTTGCAAGTTGTACAAGTGTTAGACACTTCATTTATAATATAACCACAGCTGGAGCTGAGAAGAAACAAAGATGATGATAAAGTGTTACCATCCTGAGTGATAAATTTCTTTTTTTTTTTTTTTTGTCTTTTTCATTTTTATCGGTACCAGTGATCGAACTCATGACCGCCTGCTTGCAAGGCAGGTGCTTATGCCACTGAGCTAAATCCCCAGCCCCGTGAGTGATAAATTTCATCTCTAGCAGATCTCTAAAAAGTCGAAGTCAGCAATGGGATGACCCACTGAGTGCTCAATGATGTACAGACATAGGAATAACTGAAAGGAGGAAGGGGAAAGTAAAAAAAAATGTTATATACATGCATCAACACTCCATAATTATGCACTGCAAACATGTGCCAATAAAATTTGTTAATTTAAAAAAGGAAACAGCCTCAATAAGAAATACTAGGGAAAAAAACACACTTTGTATACAGTCTTATTTCCCCCACTTGTGATTCATCTGGCTCTGGACAGTGTCCTCCCTCATTTCTTTCCCTGTTGGGTTCCTGCCCAGCTCCAGGAGTCCACATCTCACTTCCCAGGAAAAGCCTTCCTTTCCTTTCCTGCCCTAGCCTATCACCTTGCCCTTACTG
The DNA here is from genome assembly GCF_034190915.1 of Cavia porcellus. Taxonomy (NCBI): domain Eukaryota; kingdom Metazoa; phylum Chordata; class Mammalia; order Rodentia; family Caviidae; genus Cavia; species Cavia porcellus. The sequence continues at coordinate 33,115,355 of NW_026947499.1, forward strand.
GAACAGCTGCAGACTTGGGCTTCAGTATGCAAACTGGGGGCCACACCTGTTTTCTTCTTGCTGCTACAGGTGTGTCCCTCCTGTCTGGTTGGGGATCATCCTCACCCCACAGCCTGTGCTTGGGTTTCTATATATGTACAACAAAGCCCACGGGGCTGGTCAGGGTCATCTTAATGCTGTTAGTGACACAGCCTAGACAGGGACACTACCAGGTTGAATGAGGTCACCTGCCATCTCAGAGAAACTTGGGTTTCATTTTACTTAGGTCACAGGGTACATGTTCAGCAGGTTATAAGGACACACTAACCTGCTATTTCTCCTACTCACTGTTTCAAAAGCCCACCAAAAAACATTATTTATGAAGCCTGTTAGCCTGTAAGAGATACTTTCTCGGTCTCATACAGAGAGGTCTCTCTTAGGCTTCGCAAATAGCCTGGAGTATTGAGTTTGCATTTTCCTCCCTCTTTTCAGCTCAGTTAGTATTGCTAGTGATATATTATTCTCACTTTAGTGACTTTTTTTGAAACAGGGTCTCACTATATAGTTAGGGCTGACCATCAGCTAACTAGGTAGCCCAGGATTGCCTAGAACTTGTTCTGATCCTCCTGCCTCAGCTCCCAAGTGCTGGGATTACAGGTATGCACTACCACACTCAACTGTGAGAATTTCATGCTAGTCTATCTTCATGCAGCAGGCTTCCTTTAGCAACTTTGAATAAGAAAATTCGATATAAGTGTGCATTTTTTTGTACCAGGAATCAAACTTAGGACCTTGCTCTTGCCAGATAGACACTATACCATTGAGCTAAATCTGTGGCCCAGCAATTTTGAATGAGGAGGCACTACATTTCTCAAATAGAGGGACAGCTCAGAAGATAATAGTTTTTTGTCTAGATGTAGACTTTTTTCAGTATTCTTTCATAAGAAATTTCAAATGCTTTTCCTAAGATATTAATATTTAAGATGTAGAAAATGTGAGGGAAATAATTTGAAGACTATCTATCAGTACTGGGAATAGAACCAAGCACCTCCAGCAGGATAAGGGCTCTATCACTGAGCTAGAACCCTAATCCCTGAAAACCAGTTTTCAAAAACTAAATACATTTTGAGCCCACCCAGGGACTCAAAAAAAAAAAAAACTAAATACATGCCTTACACATTAGGGTTTTGTTTTTTCAGCTTTAACGTCATATTATAACGTGTCTTAAAAATCCAGAAGACAGTATCTTCATTGTGTCTTACAGTTTTAACTGTTGATAAAATTATAGAATACACATTGTATGAAAATCTAGGCTAATTTGAATAAGATGACAGCAGCAGAGCTAGGGGAATGAGAGCAGAGAGGATAGTCCTCCCCTGGTGACACATTTTTTGGGTGGCATTATTGGTCAAAAGGAAAATTACATTGTAACAATTTACTCCATTTTCAAACAGCCAGAATACATCAAATTTGAATGTTACATCTGAAATTTATTATGCTCTTAAACTGTTATCTCATTTTTTTATGGAATGCACTCTTTGCAGTGTTTACAATATTTTGTAAATAAGTCTTTTTAAAGTTGGAGGTGGATGCATATGAGTGTAATTCCAGCATTCGAGAAGCTGAGACAGGCTGATCTCAGAGAGTTCAAAGCCGGCCTCAGCTACATAGTGAGTTCAGGACCAGCCTGAGACCTTGTCTCAAAAAACAAAATTTTTAAAATATTGTTACTAATGTGGTTATTAGTATTTTCTTTACTTACATCAGAACTATTATCACAATTTACTATCCATATTATTGTAGATAATAAACATAATTATCATTCAGTCACTGCTTGACCAGTGAAACTGCCTAGACTACATAGCACTTACTTGTACACTGTTACAGGTTCCTACACATATTTTTCTTTTCTTTTTTGTCTTTTTCCTTTTAATCGGTACCAGGGATCGAACTCACAACTGCCTGCTTGCAAGGCAGGTGCTTATGCCGCTGAGCTAAATCCCCAGCCCCTATACATATTTTTTCTAGTCATAATATGTTGCAGAAATTTCACAGCATAATTAAACTGATAATCAGAACATGGCTTGTTAGTACATCTATGCTACATTCTTATCTGGTTGATGCTTATAAATAATTATATGTGAAATGTTAAAACAAGTAATACAGAAAAGGAAGTATTTTATCTTGTTACTGTCTGTGTTTAATTCTATATATATAGTTTTTATGTATAATTTAGTTTTTCAAATTTGCAGTAATATTCATTAAAAATGAAGTGAGTAAAGATGATTTTTTAAAGAAAAAGTCAAGAAAAGTAACATTCCAGATTAATTGCAGTTTTTCTATATAATGAATAAATCTATGCAAATTTTCTTAAGTTTTCTTTTGTAGGTAATTTAATTTTCAACTTTATAGATTATTGTATTTTATTTAATGAATAAATTATTCTTAAAAATTACCTGTATTTTTGTTTATATGTCAATTTAATTTTCTATTTAAGTTGACTATTAAGGGTAGAGATTTAGCTCAGTGGCACAGTGCTTGCCTGGCGTGAGGTCCTGAGTTTGATTCCTGGTACCATCCCCAGCTAAAAAATTAAATAAATAAATAAATAAATAAGTTAACATGTTTGGAAATGCTGGGAGATAGCAAATTGAAGGACCACCCAGAGCAGCACAAACTCTAGCTACACAACTGTAAGATCAGTGGTTTAATTAATTCAATGTCTTGAGTGTGGTGAGGTAAAAAATGTTATCATTGGAGTAATATGGGACAAATGCCACCAGAGCCCTCTCTGTGTTACTGTGTATAGCTTCATGTGAATCTAGAATTATTTCCATAAAAATTCCAAGTACAAAAATCCATAGAGAAGCTTTAATAGTAACATTTAGGCATCAATTGACTAAGATCATTAAATCTACTGGGGTTTACTTTACATACAAGTAGACTTTGAACCAGGAGGGGTTGTAAATCATATGCATCATGTAATTAAAAAAAATTTTTGTGGTACTGGGGATTACATCATAGCCTTCACACTGAACTACAACTCCAATCCTTTAATTTTGTGTGTGTGGTGGGGGGAGACAAGTTATCATTAACTTTCCCAGGCTGGAATTGAACTTTGATACTCTTGCATCAGTCTTCTAGGGTGCTGGAATTATTGCTTTGAACTACTGTCGCCACTGGAGCTTTAACTTTTATAAAATCTAAAATTTATTAACAATAATTATTTCTTATAATGACTTTGCTAAAAATAATTTGACTCCTTACCATTTATTTCGAATCACTTTCCCAGTTTCATCATCAATATTCAGTGCAGAAATGTAAGCGTAGAGAATGCCATAGAAAGGTTCAGCTTTTCCTTCACTCTTCAAAGCCTTTACCTTTAACTGCTCAACTGTATAGACATCAACTATTGTATTTACTAAAAATAAAAAGAATATCAGTCTCTTTTATATTCTAAGAACTGTAAAGCATTATATCCAAATAGAAAAGTTATACAGTTCAAATAAGAACATATAAATGGCCTAAGCAACAGAAACATATTATATTTACTATATTAAAACTGATTAAAGGGCTGAAGATGAACTTTGTCAGTAGAGAGCTTGCCAAGTATTCACAAGGTCCTGTTCAATCTCCAGTACCACTAAAACGTAACCAAAAATATCCTGATCATATAAATGGCTTTAAAACCTATATAAGATAAGGAAAAATGAAGTAATGTGATATTAGCCTTTATTAAATAAAAAATTCTGGTCATCAGAGGATATTATTTAAAAGGTGAGAAGAAGAGACACAGAGTAGGGGATGCCAGTAATCCACCAGGGAATAAAGGACTCACCCAAAATACCTGAAGAAATTTATTTTGGTTAATGTTCTAAGAACTAAATGCAACAAAATGACATTTTATGCCACATTCTATGTATGAGTATAGTATTTTTCTGGAGAGAAAATCAGTAGCTCTCATTAGAGTGGCTAGAGGTTATAAGCCCTCAATTTTTTTAAGCCTTCATAATTTTATTTTTTTAAAAATTTTTTTACGATTTTTAAAATTTTATTTTAAAGATAATAAAACCCAACAAAACAAACGGAATAAAGGCAATCAAACAAAGCAATGAAATTGGTACAGAACTTCAAAGCAGGATAATAAGAAATATTATGGCTACCATAATATTTCTTGTTATCTTCACAATAGTTGGACAACTATTCCATCAGACATACCAGAAGCAAAACAAACAAATAGAATAAAAATAAGAACACTGAATAAAGCAAAACAATAAATCAGAACAAAACAAAGCAGAACAATATTGGGTTTCAAAAACAAAATGAAGGAAATTCCCCATATTTGCTACACTGCATACTGTTATCCTCCCAAAAGACGCTCTAAACCACTGGTCCCAGGCCTGCAAAGTCAATCAACCAATACAAGCTTTCAGTTGCTTTTTGTACCTCAGTTGTTATCAACCCAGCCTGTGCTCTGAACCAGCCACTTGCTTACCAGAGGTGTGCATGTGTGCATAGGCACACAGAAGGTGCTTTCTGCCTTCTCTCTTCCTGGACCCCACATGTTTTGTTTGCCAGGCTTACTGGAAGATCTAATTGGCTTCTTCTTATTGATGGGCTCCTTCCAGAGCCAGCATGTCCTCTGCCAATTCACAGGGGCCACTTTCTGGCTTACTCTTCCTGGGCCTCATGTAGCTTGTTTGTGTGACTTACTGGAAGATCTCAAGCCCTCAAAATTTTAAACAAGCTTTGTGTGTATGTGTGGTCCTGGAGATTGAACCCAGGGCCCTCCCACTGAGCTACTTCCCCAACAATTTTTAAAATTTTGAGACAGAGTCTTACTAATTTGCTAAATTGGCCAGCTTAGAATCAAACTTGAGATCTTCCTCCTCAGCCTTCTATAGTACTGAGATCACGGGCATGCATCACCACAACCCACTTTAAACTAGCTTTTTAAAACCAGAAATAGCTGGACATGGTGGTGCATGCCTGTAATCCCAGCACTAAGGAGGCTGAGCCAGGAGGACTGCTGTAAATTGGGCTACACAGCAAGTTCAAGACCAGTTTGAACTACATATCAGGACCCCCATCTCAAAGAAAGGAAGAAAGAAAGAAAAAAGAAAGAAAGAAAGAAAGAAAGAAAGAAAGAAAGAAAGAAAGAAAGAAAGAGAAAGAAAGAAAAGGGGAGAAAAAGGGAGGGAGGGAAGGAAGGAAAGAAAGAAAGCCAAAAATATAGTAGTAACAGAATATTGTATCTTTTACTATATTTATCAAACTTCACAAGCTCAATATTGGCCTTTCTAAAAATCAAACTTAATTTAAATGTTCACTTACGATTTATGGATTCTTTCAAATAACTGGCGTTTTCATCAGTCAGAATATTTGTTTCTTTATTTTCTCTTATAAAATTCAGTAGGATGTTAGCTTCTGGTGTATCTAAATTTAAAAGTGCATAATAAGAAAAAAGAAAACTGATTATTTTAAAAATCATTATGAAGGATCCAAAATTACTGTTAATATTAAAAAGTGATGACATTTGTCATCACTATTTACACAAAATTATTGTGCAACAAAATAGAATATTGCTCAACCATTAATAATGTGACATTGAAGTCTATCAACATGAAGAGATATATCCCAGTTTGTTGTTAGTGAAAAGAGCAGCTTACAAAATTGTGTGGTACAATACCCTTTGAATTGTAAAAATATATGTGTATGCAAAATTATCTGGAAGAATATATGTATATAGAAAACTATGGGTTATCTTTGTATTCCTTTTTAGTTCTTTTATAAATTTTCTGATTTGTTTGCATATGTGTGATTCTGGTGATTTTGGTTCACACATATGCAAACATACTGAGGGCCTTCATACTGAGCTACATTCCCATCTTATTTTTTATTTTGAGACAGGGACTTGCTAAGTTGACCAGGCAGTACTGTTGCCTCAGCCTCTCAAGAAGTACAGGGATGGCCTATTATGGGCAGCTGCATTTTCTAGATTTTATATGTATTTCCTTTGCAATAAAAATATTTTAAAAGGTTATTTTAAAGTCTCGTTCTTCAAGTTTGAGTTTTCTCAGGAATAGTTGGATGGTATGCTAGTAGTCAATAATGGGATTTTGAGCCAGGTGTGGTGGTTCATGCCTACACCAGCACTCTGGGAAGCTAAGGAGGGAGGATGATAAGCTTAAGACCACCCTGGGAAACTTAACAACTTAGTGAGATCCTATGTCAAAATTAAAATACATACTTAAAAATGATAATAATGTAGCATAGTGCAAAGGTCCTGAGTTTAATACTCAGTACTGGGGAGAAAAAAGAATGTGATTTTGGAAAGAGCTTTTCACATTTAACCTCAAGACCTTAGCCTCCAACCTATGATTGTCTAAGTCCTCCATCTCACTTTCCCACTTGAACATTCTACAACCTGTTCTGACAGTGCTTAGACTTCTCTAGTTCCTTTGAGCAGAAATAGGCATTTCTTCTTCTTTCCTTAAATTACACACCAGTCTTATTACTGATCTTTCTCAGAACAAGACTATAAATTCGTTATGGGTAGGTGCTGTGCCTTTTCATCCTCGTATTTCCAATATCCAACACAGTGATGATCCTTCCATCTAACCATCAACTGTCCCAATGTCTTGTCTTGTTTCAACATTTTGCTAATAAAAGGCATTCAGCAGGTACTGATAAATTAATGGGTGAATTAATAAATGTTTTTGAAGCACTAACAGAATTGCTAAACATTACACAGGAGTAGCTGCTGAGTGGGCCATAGTAATCTGACCAGTGAACATTCTTTTGGGAAAGATGCTGGTAGGGAGAACAGGAGGCAGACACTGTTGCAAGGGCCCCTACTGGCAACAGGGTGATCCAAATCATCTGTGGAAAAAAATTTAATTCCCACTGTGGTAAACACTTTCAGGATAGAGAAAGCACAAGGAAAACAACATCCTTGCTAGGGTAAATGTTTAAGCCATTTAGACCTTAACTTCTGCAAGGCAGGTCTATAGCCCAAAAAATTTGAAATAAGACTGATTTAAAGAAGCATACAAATTTACACCCTTATGGGTACCATTATGAGTACTCCCTTTAAATGTGTCTTAACAGAATAGATGCACAAGATCTATTGTACAAGATAGTGACTGTAGTTAACAATGTATTCTATTCTTGAAGACTACTAAAAGACTGCCTGGCAAGTGTGAGGTTGTGAGTTTGATCCCTGGTACCAAAACAAAACAAAAACTACTAAAAGAGATTTTATGCATCCTTGCCACAAAAAAGATAAATATGTGAAATGTTGCATAGGTTGATTAGCTTACTTTAACCATTGTGTATACATAAATATTTAAATAAAAAATTTCAGATGTGCATAGTGATACACACCTGTAATACCAGCACTGGATGAGGATCACCACAAGTTTGAGGCCAGCTTGGGCTACATAGTAAGTTCAAAGCTATCCTGAATTGCTTAGCAAGACCTTGTCTCAAAAAACTAAAAAAATTAAAAATTATTACAGTAAAAGATAAATTGTCATTAATCTCTTTTCACTTTTTCTCCTTTAGTTTTTTTCAGACAGGGTCTTGCTATGAAGTTCATTCTGCCTTGAACTCACCAGGTAGGCCTCAAACTCACAGTGATCCTCCTGCCTCAGCCTTCAAAGTGCCCAGTTTTCCCTTTCACTCTTTATATATTTATCTCATAAATCCATTTTATTTCAAAGAGAAAAAAAATTTTTTTTAAAACAAAATTTGAAAACACATCAGGGGTCTTGCCACTTTATGAAGCAGTTCTACAAGTCTTTTTTGTGTCTTTACAAAGTGTTATTTAAAAAAAAATTATGATGAATACTGCGGCTGAGTGCCATCTAAAGGAAAGGCAGGCTCATAAAAATGTGCATCCTCATCCACCTAATTCACTGAACCTGACATGGTGTTACCTCTGGCTCTTTCACAACTTCAAAATGACCATGAGTGGTAAATGTTTTGAATCAATTTGCGACAAGGCAGTTCCCGCATCCTTTCTCCCCACAGAAAAATCAAACTACCCCAACTCAAAAAGACAAAAAACAGTAACAAAAAAGACAAGGCAGCTATAATGACACAATTAAAGATCCAGAGCTGCTTCAGAAAGTGGCAAGAATGATGGGATAAGTGAGAGGGAGTATTTTGAGGGGAAATAATGATAATATATCTTGAAAAGAACAAGAAATCACCAAGAAGCAAGCCCTCCTTGCTAATCAGCATGATGTGTAGTCCACTGGAGGGAGAGCCAGACCCTAGCCTTTTGCCATGAGTCAGTGCCATTCATGGACTCTGGGGAAAGAGAAGAAGTCACCAAGAAGCAAATCCTCCCTGAAAATCAGCACCATGTGTGGGCCACTTGAGGGACAGCCAGACCCGAGCTTTTTCCTGTGAGTCACAGCCATTTGTGGGCTGTGGGGGAAGAGAACAAGAAGTCACCAAGAAGCAAGCCCTCCCTGTGAATCGACACCATGTGCGAGTTGCTGAGGGGAGAGCCAGATTTCAGCTCCTTCCTGCATACGGGCTGGGAAACAAGAAGAGTCAACCCCCAACCCCCTACCCCACCCTACCTTAAGTGACCAGCTGATCCAGAGAAACAGAAGCTGCAATGATAGCTATTGAGGTGAAATACAATTTAATGCTTGTCGTGTTTAGTGTTTCACTGACTTAGCAGGTCTAAAGCCAGTAGTCTGATCATCTATTCAGAGGATAACAATACGCAATGTAGCATCTATGGGGGATCCCCTTTGGAAGGTGGTAGCCATTGTTAATTTCCTATCATCTTGTTTTGAAGTCCTGTATCATTTTCATTGTTGTGTTAGGTTGGGTTTATTCTGTTTCATTTTATTATATCTGATGGCATGGGCAGCTATTTCAAAGATAACAAGATATACTGTGGTAGCCATTTTGGGTTTACTCGTCTTAGAGTCCTTTATTGCATTCATTTTTTTAAATTAGTTCTATTCTCCTCTGCTTTGTTTGATTTTTACTATGTCTGCACAAATCTCAGCTATTTTGAAAATAAGAGGCATTATGGTAACCATTGTTGATTTCCTGTTGTTTTGAAGTCCTGTGTCACTTACACTGGCCTGTGTTGATTGGATTTACTGTTTTATTTTGGTTTTATTCTCTTTAAAATAAAATTTTAAAAATCATAATGTCTTTTATTGTAATTGTTTTTTTTTTTTTTTGTACCAGGGATCAAACTCACTACCTCGTGCTTACCAAGAAGGTACTATGCTGCTTAGCTATATCCCCAGCCCTATTGTATTTTTAAAATTTTTTACACATTCATTATATTTTTCAGTCATACCTTGTATATAATACAAAATACGTTGAAGACAATATACAATTTTGTCAATTAAAAAACTGAAAGCACCAGACATGGTGGCACATGCCTATAATTCCAGGACTCAGGAGGTTGAGGCAGAAGGATCCCCTGAGTTTGAGGTTAGTCTGAGCTATGTAGTGAACTCAAGACTAGCCTGAACAAACAGTGAGATTCTGTCTCAAAAAACAAACAAAAAATTTGAAAACACTCTGGGAATCTGAGGTAGAAGAATCTCAAGTTTGACCCCCAACTGGGCAACTTAGTGATTTAACAAAACCCTGTCTCAAAATAAAAATATGAAAAAGGCTGAGGATGTAGTTCAATGGTAAGGCCCTAAGTGAAATTCCAGCACATCACCACTCACACACCTACACACACACACACGCACATGCATACACTTCCACAAATATTTTTTTTTTTTTTGTCTTTTTCCTTTTTATCGGTACCGGGGATTGAACTCATGACTGCCTGCTTTCAAGGCAGGCGCTTATGCCGCTGAGCTAAACCCCCAGCCCCCAAATATTTTAAAAAATTTGTCTCCTTAAGAAAGATGTTTGTTGGGCTGGGGATTTAGCTCAGTGGCATAAGCACCTGCCTTGCAAGCAGGCAGTCATGAGTTCGATCCCCAGTACCGATAAAAATGAAAAAGACCAAAAAAAAAAAAAAAAAAAAAAAAAGAAAGATGTTTGTTCCAAAGATGTTAGCATTGCTTAAAATTCTTGGATATTTTTTTTTACCTTGAATCTGTTATCAGAACCACATGTACAATATTCTAGAATATGTCTCATTAACTTAGTCTTGAGTTTTTTGCATGATTAGTACTGTCAAACTTGATTATCTTTTCTAACACACAAATCCAAGTTTTAGAAAATTTCTCAGATCACACATCAGACTTACTCTTTTCTTTTTTTTTTTTTTTTTGTTCCGGGGATTGAACTCACGATCTTGCCAGGCAGATGCTTATGCCGCTGAACTAAATCCACGGCCCAGATTTATTCTTTTTTTTTTTTTTTTTTTCTTTTTCATTTTTACGGGTACCGGGGATCAAACTCATGACTGCCTGCTTGCAAGGCAAGCATTTATGCCGCTGAGCTAAATCCCCAGCCCCTGGCCCAGACTTATTCTTAACAGCAAAGATTTTCTTTCTTCTCCTCTGTCTGTCTGTCTGTCTGTCTGTCTCTCTCTCTCTCTCTCTCTTTTTCTCTTGTCTCTTCTCTTCTCTCATGTGTTTGTGAAACTGGGGTTTCAAACTCAGGGCCTCCTCCCACATTTTAGACAAGAGCTCTACCACTGAGCTACACTCCTAGCCCAGGGCAGTGACTTTCTGTCACTGATATTGCTAAATATAATAATAAATTTAATATTAATAATCTTCATCGTAACCCCATCAAAAAAGGGGAACTTATGAAGCTGTTTAGTCGTAGAGCATTTGCCTTGCATATACAAGGCCTTGGTTTCAATCCTCAGCACCAAAAAATCTTTTAAAACTTGGGAACTGAAGAGTACCATTATTGTCCCAAGTATTGCCATCAGTGTCAATAAAACAGTCTGAGCAATCTTTTCAGCATTAGTCAGATAGATTCTATCACTGGTGCCTTCCAAACCCTAGCCTTCAACAGCAGTCCCCTAAAGTGACAGACACTGTATTGATTACACAGACTCTTCTCTCCCTCCTCTTCCCTTAAGGACTTTGCCTTGGCTACTCCTTCACCCCTACACTAGCTTTTCTTCAGATGTCACCCCCCACATCCCTAAGCATACATAGTGCACTGTTTTCTGGATCCTCCTGACAGTGTTCCTCTTTTCTTCAAAATTCATCATGTATGAATGTATCATCTGTTTTCCTCTTTTAGAATCTGCTTTGTTGTTGGACCCCAGACATCACTCAGTGCACAGTACATACTGAGGACAAGAGTGTCCAGAGGCGAATAAATCAATATGGTGGCATCACTTGCCATAGTACTGCTTTCAAGGAGAGCCAGTGTCATGGGGTAGATATGTAAGATTCAGTGGGCTCAGACAAACCAGAGCTATTACATTCTATCCTATCACAGTTATCTCATATTTTATGTCTTTTTAAAAATCTGATAATGGTTTAGTCAAAAACATAAAATTGCTTTGTAGTTGTCATTGGTGATACTTTGTTATAAACCAATAAAGTAAGTTTATATTTAAAATGATACACTGCTATATTTGTATCTTCTTGAGCTTAAATTATTCCTTTTTGAGGTCTCACTATGGAGCTCAGGTTGCTCTTAAATTTGCAATCCTCTTTTCTCAGCTTCTTGAGTGCTGGGCTATTTCTGGTAATTCTGTACTCCTTGACAGTACTGGGACTATCCCTATATCTGTACTGTGAAGCTCCCTGAGCACATTCACAGGGCTAACCCTCTGACCACTCCAGGTCCAGTTCCCCTGACTCATGCTATAGAGTAAACTATGACTCCGTTAGCAACCACTGTGTGTTTAAGTTATAAACCACTGATCCAATGATATAGTATATGCATATATTTTCCAGTGCCCTAGCAGTAAAAGTCATTTCAATGTGGTGAAACTGAACTTACTTTTTGTTTGTGTATGTGGTACTGGGGATTGAATCCTGGGTCCTGCACTGAGAAATATCCCCAGTCTTTATTTTATTTTTTAAAATTTTGAGACAGGAGTCTTGCTAAGACACTGAGTTGCTCACATTGGTTATTCAACTGCCTCAGCCTCCAGAGTGCTAGGATTATAGGCATGAGCCACCATACCTGGCTTCATTTTGAGTTTTAAATAAGTCATATAAAATGATTTTCCCTGTTCCAATTAAAATTAAATCCAAGCCACATTTTTATTCACAAAGCACTTCAAAAATATTGTAATATATTCATAGTCATTTCCAAATGAATGGAAACCTCAGAAAGATTTTTTTTACCTGGATTAGTTGTAATAATAGTTTTTGAAATTACAGTTGCTGTCATGCAGTTCCGAAATTTGTCAAAATTTATTCTTACATCTGAGGCAAATATTACTGTTTGGAGAAAAAAATTTAAAATTATTACATGGGGACACAAAAAAAGACAAATATTGAGCCTAATTATAAAAGTATGATACCTGTTTCTTGTGGCATCCAGCTCTGTGCAAGTAGAATGAATTCATTATCCCAACTGCATTTGTTTAAAAAGAAGTGACACAAAATAAGTGCACTAACCAAATAATAGTGAGACATTGTTTACCACAAAAGACAAAAAACTCTGCCTCAGTGGCTAAGGTTAACGATCCATGTGGTCAAAGATAGAATTTACAGATATTTGCTTTTACTTTGGTAGCTCACTGAATACTTAACAATGTGCTAAATCATCCATCCAACACACATACACTCAACTCTAACAACTCTCTGCTCCACTAATACTTTATTTTCCCAGATCTTGGACACTTCAGACTAGCTGATATGGAATGACTAAAAGTCTAAAGACTTTAAAGACAACTTTTTGGTCCATTAAATTAGGACTGCCAAAACAGATCAACTACTCAAGGGACTTGATGAGTGGAAGGCAATTGTCCCCAGATCAATCTCCCCAGGTACCCAAACACCAGAAGTCTAACAGCACCCTGTTTTACTGTGAAGTATTTTGGGATGTAACTCCTCACCTTCGCTCCCCCCCCACCCCCACCCAGGGTACTTCAAAGAACTGCAGAAAGTATGGCTTATGCTTTGTACACAGGACATAATGAAACACCATTTGTTATAAAACAGAATGGAAGTGATCACAGTGGAGTTCATCTAAACAATTTTTGGTACTGAGAATTGAATGTATAACCTTGCACTTGCCAGACAGGTGCTGCACCACTAAGCTAAATTTCCAGTCCCATCTAAACAATTTTATATCACTTAAATATTTCATTTTAGGGCCAGACGTGGTGGTGCACACCTGTAATCCCAGCATTCGGGAAGCTGAGGCAGAAGGATCATTGCAAGTTTGAGGCCAGCCTGAGCTACAAAGTGAGTTCAAGGTCAGCCTGAATAGCATAGCAAGACCCTGTCTCAAAAAGACATAAAGAAAGATATCACTTTAAGACGATATCCATAAGAATGTAACTTATATGAGAGGTTTACTTTTTCATGTCTTTTATCTCCTATTATTCTTCTCTTGATATGAAATTTACTGTCTCTTTGATAAAATGAAAATGCTCTTAGTGACAACAGCAGGATATCAGTTTAGAATATATGTAGGTTACCATGTCATTGCAAAAGAAGACTCTGTTTCATCATAGAGTTTAACTTCACACCTCTGGCCTTTTCTTCGGTCTGAAGTTGTAAAGTATTTTGGCTCTCCCACCTTAGAAATACAAGGAAATCATTATTCTTTATCTATATATGTACAGGTCCTTAAATGTTTGCTGATAGAAATATTCAAATATTTACCTCTTACACATAAAATTAGAAATATTAAAATTGCAAGAAATATTAACACATATTTGGCTATTCTAAGAAGCCTTCTGTTTGAATTAGGTATATTCAGCTGAAGTTGTAAACTACACTTGGAAGAGAATACCAAAACATAATCTAAGAGTAAATTACAGTTTAAAGTTCAGACTTTGTGTCTTTTCAATATGCCAGAACAAATGCTACATGTCAGGCCTCCTGAGGGCACCTATGTGGACATTTTGAGGGTGAAGAGTGAACTTAGGGATATAAAGGTTTAGCACAGACTCTGGCATGGAGTTCACACCACTGAATACAACCAGTCTATCTGGGCCTGAGCAACCTAAATATTGATACCTTCTTTGCCTTCATCAAAAGATTAAGGTGTTGAAGACCAAATAAGGGAACATATAAAAAAGCACTTTGACATGCTGTTCCATTGTGTCTACATTACTATGGTAAGAAGATTAAAGTAGAAGTGAACCTGGACCCATTTCTCCTACCAATGGACCCTTGTTTCCAATCAGTGGGCTCTCATATAGGAAAAGCAGATACCTCTGGTAATCTCACAGTAAAAGCCCCTCCTCTAGCCAGTTGCCTGGGTTGGAGTGGGGTTCTTTTTGTCTCTGGATGGCCTGGGGGAAGGGTGAATTGGCTTCTTGTTTCTCTTTCCAGCTCTGAATGGCAGCTCAAATATGATTTTGTTACTCATTTATAGACAAAATGCTACTTCCCCTTTAATGAGAAGTGTTATGCTTTTCTGAGCTCAACTTACTACTTGTCTTAGTAGCAAAAACTACCCAAGTTGGTCCTAACCACTCCATTCCAAATTAGCTGACAAATTAAATTAACTAACAAGGAAACTTCCCTGCTAAGCTCTAGTTGGCTTTGTTGTGGTTTTAACTTACAGATCTCACAGCAGCAAGGACGTTAACAATGCTCCCATCAAGACTGTGTCCATTTGCAACAATGTCGCCCAATGAATAATAATCTCGAGACTCTTTAACAGGTAAATGTATCAAAGAGAGTAACCTGGTGTCCACTTCATAACTGGAACAAACTTTTACCATTGAGTGATTCTCACTGAGCAATAGTTTACAGTTGCTAAATAGCAAAAAACACATTAAAAAGTTAGTATCAAGTGATTTTAATAGAAAAATACTTTCAACTTTACCGACCTATTTAATTTTTATGTTGTTGTAATTTAGGCTATATCAAGAAATTTATGCTTTTACTCCTAGAAACACTGAACAATGTTGTGAAATATTTTTGTCTAAAATGTACTTGTTTTTCATCTCAGTCTTTAATTCTACAAAGAAATAAAATATACTTCCAACTAAGAAATTGTTTTGAGTATCAAGTCATTCCTGAATTCTAGGCATAGTAGCTGCCTGATTTTGTCTAATATTCCTTTAAAAAAAAAAACAGGGTCTCATTTGAGTAGTTTAGGGTGGTCTTGAACTCACTATGTAGCCCAGGCTGGCCTCAATCAAACTCATGGTGATCCTCCTACCTCAGCCTCTGGAGAGCTGTGACTACAGATGAACATCACCACACCCAGCCTTTGTTCAAAACTCAGCTTCAGTCTCTTTTTCTATAAAAATAGGGGTATAATAGCACTTTAAATTGGATATGGTGACATATTCTGGGTAATCCCAGCATTCTAGAGGCCAAGGCAAGTAGTATCACAAGTTCAAGCCCAACCTGAGCAATTTAGCAGCACCCTGTCTAAAAGTTTTAAAAAACTAGGGATAAGCTAGGTGTAGTGGTGCATACCTGTAATCCCAGCATTTGATAGGCTGAGACAAGATGACTGCTGTGAATTTGAGCCTGCGCTACAAAGTGAGTTCAAGATCACCTTGAACTGCATAGTGAAGTCCTGCCTCAAAAAGACAAAACCAACCAAACAAACAAACAAAATTGAGGATATAGCTTGGTGCAAAGAACCTGGATTCAATATCCCCTACCACAAAAAGAACACTCTAAAACTTTAGGGAGTTATAAAAATCCAAGAATTTATTATTTCTCTCTCTCTTACGACCCCTAGGTCAAGGTCAAGGATAGTGTTTTACTTGTTTAAGTTGTGCTGTGAATGGAGTAGACACAATACCATAATACACTTGAATTGAAGTGCTTTTCTCCTTACATGTGATCAGTTCCCAAATTCTTTTGGGGCATCCTTCACAGCAGTGCTTGTTTGTTTGTTTGTTTGTTTGTTTGTTCTTGAGGCTGGTCTTGGACTCCTGAGCTCAATCTTCTGCATCAGCTTTCTGAGTATCTGGGACTACAGGCACATATCATGGTGCCCAGCTTCCACATCTCTCTAACCCAGCCTTGCCATTTTTCTTCCTACTGCTATTGCCATGGTTATCCACCTCATCATTTTTCTTCCAAACTACTGCCTTGGTTTCCTAACTAAGCTTCCCCTACAATCCATCCTCCACATGCAGCCACATTGATCTCCCTAAATCATAAATGTGAAAATACTATTTTTCAGCTCAAAGATCTTCCGTGGCTATCCATCAACAAGAAATGAACTTGGATGACAGGCAATGTTGCCTACAAATGTCTCTGCTTTTCCTGCAAGATTATTTTTCTGTTGGTCCTTGCACTTGGCCTGCATTCCACCTATAAATATGAAATCAACATTTTTGGATGCAAAATAGTTGAACATCAGTAATTTTATATGGCTCAACCTGATATCAACTGAAAATGTCAGGAGGCTTCACATTTATTTCTTCTGCCAGTTCCAAGTTCCAAAGGGAACTTTCTTCCCTTCCTCCTTTCACTCATTCATTTCATATTTATTGAGAAACTGTTATGTGTCAGACCTTAGGCAGGGGAAAACAATGTGAAGATGACATATAAGACCTCTGCTTTCATGAAGCTCACATGTTTGAGGGGAAGTCACAAGAAAAATTAGTCAAGGTGGACTAAGAGAAGAAACAAGATACACTCTTCCTATATGCCAGTGGTGACTATGGACCAGGAGAAAAAACAAGATGTGTCCTTCCCATGAGCCAGTTGATGCTCAGGCTGGGAGACAAGAAGAGCCAAACTTCCCCAAGCAACCGGCTGAGAGGAACAGACTGAGTTGACAGCAACAGAAGTACAAAAACAACTTAATGTTTATATTGTTATATTGACTTTACAGGCCTAAAGCCAGTA
This sequence comes from Cavia porcellus, assembly GCF_034190915.1. Lineage (NCBI taxonomy): Eukaryota > Metazoa > Chordata > Mammalia > Rodentia > Caviidae > Cavia > Cavia porcellus. Next base: position 33,132,262 of record NW_026947499.1, read on the forward strand.
GTGTGAGCTTTCAGACTACTATTCAGAGGATAACAATATGCAATATGGCAACTATGATAGATTTCCTTCTCTCTTGTTTTTGAAATCCAATAATGTTCTGTTTAGTTTTATTTCATTTTACTGTATTGTTTTATTCAATGTTTTGTTTTGATTGGTTTCATTCTGTTCTGTTTTGATTATATTATGTATGATAGTATGGGTAGCAATTTTGAAAATAACAAGAGGCATTATGCCAGTAAGCTCCACAAACTATCGGGGCGCTGAAGAGAGAAGCTAGCTCATCCTCCCTGTGAGCTCACTGGCACGTGGGCTGAGAATCAAGAACTCCCACACCCCACCCATAAGCCACTGGTTGTTTCAGAGGTCAGGCCAAGTTGATAGTAATTAAGGTACAAGGACAACTACATGAAATAGGTATTATGGTAGCAATGATTGATTTCCTATTATCCTGTTTTGAAGTCCTGTATCATTTTCACTGTTTTGCTTTGGATGGCTTTATTCTGTTTTATTTTGTTTGGTTTTATTCTCTTTAAAACAAAAACTAGTCAGATAATTGGATTGTGATACTACAAGCATGAGGATTCAAGTCCTAGTGAATAACTAGAAAAACTCTGAAAGACTGAGTAAATGGGAGAATCAAAGAAGCTAACAGTTAAACTGAACGACTGACAATAAGAACCAGCAAGTATTCAGATGGGAAAAAAATGTTCTACCCAAAGGGAATAAAAAGTACAAGAGTTCTTAGTTCAGAATAACTCCAGAATGTTCATGAAAAGGAAAAAAGTTCATTGTGGCTGCTGAGAGATAGGACTGAGAGTCTGGTATAAGACAAGTCAAAAAAGCCGATTGGAGAAGGCATGATGATGCAGGTGTTCATACAGCAGACTGCTGTGCTCACCTAGAGGCCTACAGGTGGCACCTGGTCAGTTGCACCCTCCTCTCCAGAGCTTCTCTTGGTCCAAACTGCCTTGCAGATTATGCTCTCCCCACCAAGATGTTGGAGAGATGGATGAACTACAATTTATAAGTAATTCAGGGCACAAAAGTCAGCTCCTCCCCTCAAGGTATGGCTCCAGGAGCCACTGATACTCCAGAGTTCCCTACTGGTCTCCAGCTGAACCCCTGACCTGCTTTGGTCTGCTTCTTTCCACCCTTCTTCTCATCTAGTCTAGCAGCCTTTTCCTGGGTTCTCCCTCAAGGAACCATTTTCATAAGAAGCATCAAGTTCTGCTTCAAGGGAACCTGACCTAAGATGGTAAGGCATGTGAAGAGAATGAAACCTTGAAATGAAAAAGGGATATGTATCACTTCCAAGACTGAGCTCTTCTCCTCTTCCTCCTCCTCCTTTCAGACAAGGTCTCGCTATTAGGCTAGCTTTGAATTCACTATGTAGCCCAGACAAACTCCTGACAATTCTCCTGCCTCAGTCTCTTGAGTGCCAGGATGCCTAGCTTGAGCCTTTTTTCTAATTATTCAGTTTTAATGTGACTGGAACCAAATTTTTATAAATCTAAGACTGAGAATCAAATATGATGGGCTCTCCATATCTGTGAGTTCTGAATCCAGAAACTCAACCAATCATAGGTCAAAAATATTTAGAAAAAAACAAAAATAGCAGTATAACAATAAAAATAATAGTTATAACAACTATTTTATAGCACTTACATTGTATTAGGTATTATAAGAATACAGGGGGGAATGTATATAGGTTATATGCAAATATTATGTCATTTTATATAATGGACTTAAATATTATGTGGAATTTGTTACTTGTGGGGTTCCTGGAACCAGTCCTCCACACACATTGGGGACAATTATACTAAATACACAGCTACTTTTTCTTGTGACTCTATATCAAAGTAAATTATCTCATAAATCACCTCATGTATCTCAAAATAAATATTAAGAAGAAATTAAACTCCAGATTTTCAAATTGAAGTATAATACCCTTAGTAAGCACTTTGTTAATCTGATCCAAAGTTATTAGTAATGATCCTTCTAACACAAAAGTTATTGGACTTTGTGCTAGACAGGTATTTACCTAGGAGTTGTAGGGCTGAACTTTTCTTCTCTTTCTATTTCTTTTCTTTGGACCAGAGGATTTTCAATTATCACTGAAACAGAGGGCAAAATATGATGTTAAACACAATGGTGAGAGAATTAATCAAAAACAAGTGTGCAAAGCCGGATGTGGTGGCTCATGCCTGTAATCCTAGCACTCAGAAGGCTGAGGCAGGAGGATCGTTGTGAGTTCAAGACCAGCCTAGGCTACAAAGTGAGCTCAAGGCCAGCCTGAACTGATTAGCGAGACCCTGTCTCAAAAAGACAAAAAAAAAAAAAAAAAAGCAAAACTGTGCAAACAATGAATCTAGGAAGATAATTCTATCTTTAAGCTGGTGTCATGAATCTTTCACAGGTACATTGTGTGAGAATTGGTCTCCCGAAGTGCATCAGTTTGATTCCAGATAACTTTTCCAATGCTTTAATGTTTAAGTCTCAACACGTGGCTTATATTAGCAATTTAGTTGCACTCAACATTTTTATTTGCATATAATATTCTCTTCAATAATACTAATTTACTGAGAAGGATGAAGTAGCCTGAGGAGCCGAAAGTACAAGTGCCTGAACAGGAGTGCCTCAAGGGCAGGGAGTGCCTGAGAAACGCTCTGAGGGAATGGAGTGCTGGAAGTGAACAGGTGTTCTAGCCCTGAGAACAAGGGAGAATGGGGCATAAAAAGCAAGCTAGTTAAGCAAAGGGGCACGGTATGACAAGTGTATAAGTAAACGCATTGCAGTGGTTAAGCAGTCTTCCTTCAATTTGGAGAAGGGCTCCACCTGACCCCAGCTTTCTGTCTCTATCTTTATTTTCTTCACCTTCATTGTTCTTCCACCGACTTAGAGAGCTCTCCCAGCCACCAACAATTGACCTCCACTACACACTTACCTTTTGAAACAATAGTGAAGTGTGAAACAGCAATGCAAAAGTGAACAGAATTCATCAATTTCAGCTCTGGCACTTCCTAGCTGTGTGAACTCAACATTTTGGGGTTTCGATTTCTCCGTGGCCTATATTGGATCTTTTTTGCTCTGTTTCATTCGTTCCTTACACAACCATCCCATGACCACCCCTATCTTGCAAATAAGGAAACTATAGTTCAGTGTTTAATAACTTTTCTGAGGTTTTATATCTAGAAAGTAGTAGAGCTAGAATTAGAATTCTTCTGATTAAAAAATCTATACTTTTCTCACTGTACCATGCTAACATTTTATTTATATGTATAATCATCTCAGACTTTAGGCTTTTTAAAATCTCTACTATCTTGATCCTCACCAACATCAACATACATTTTAATACTGAAATATATCTTTATCTTGTTACATAATTGATGTTTTAACATTCATTCAAGGAATGTTTATAACTGTCCTGGGCCCTAGGAAGTTTGTAAAGTTTTCTACCTTCATAGTTCACGTTTCATAACCTTTTTCAATTACAGAGATATTGTACATATCCCTGAAAATAGTACAAAGAAAAATATGATTAGGTACCAAAGAAATGACATGAATAAATGGCTGCTTGACTCTACAGTATTGGAGAAGAGTGATTCATACTCTCTGTTCTTTCCCTAACATAAAGGAGGGCTAGTCTACACATTTTCCTATTTCTGTTTTGTTTAGAGATGTTATCTGGTGATTAAGTTGTGTACTTTATACTGTATATGCTACCTTATCAAATAGTCACAATAACCCAATGGGTTATTGGTTCACATAATGTAAACAAATGTTGGGCTGGAATTCAAATCCAGATCTGTGCTTTCAAAGTCCTTGTTTTTAGTTTTGTTTTGAGAGAAGGTCTCACTATATAGCCCAGGCTGATTTTGAACTCATAGCAATCCTCGTCTCAGTCACTTGAATGCTAGGATTACAGGCATGCACCGCCACATCTGGCTGAAAGTCACCATTTTGTGCTGTCAGAAAGATACTGTTATGAGGTGAAGATGCAAAAATTTTGGTATTTCAACTAAAAGTAAAGTTTCTTAAAGAAAACAAGTATTGTGGAGCATACCTGTAATCCCTGCCCTCTGGGCGACTGTAGGATTGCTAGTTTGAGCCTAGGCTGGGCAACATAGTGACTTAGTGAGACACTGTAAGAAAGAGAGAGAGAGAGAGAGAGAGAGAGAGAGGCTGGGGATATAGTCTAAAGCAAACACTCAATTCCCAAAAAATGTTTTACTATTTTTATGTGTTTGCAATATAGCCTTGACATTTGATTTTTTTCTAATAAGGTTCTGGAGAATTATAAAGTCTGTCTTTGAAAAAGATATAAAGTGTGTCTTCTTTGTGACTCCTTCAGTATAGCTGCCACAAATAGCACAGTAGTAGAAACACTTTAGGGACCAGTGCTAACTTACCACATTCGCCAACCCTAAAGCTGTCAGAAAGTGACTTGATGTAATTTTCGTTGCCCCAGGATGTTGCATTTACAAAACAGGCTGGTGAGTCACGAACGGTGAAACTGAAAGTGTATCTTTCTGATCCAATGTCTAGGAGAAAACCAAAGCTTTTATTTTCTAAATTAAAAGTTTCATTTTGACTTTGAACAAATGGTTACATGTTTAATCAAATGATTTTTTTCAAGACAGAGTCTTGCTATGTAGTTTAGGATAGCCTTGAACTCACTATGTACCCCACCCTAGCTTTAAACTTCTGGGAATTCTCCTGTCTCAGTCTCCCGTGCTGGGATTACAGGAGTGCACCAACACGGTCAACTAAATGATCACTTAATAAGCACTAAAATGGTAAAAATAGTTCAACATCTGGTAGAAAGCATTGTTTTAGGTGTATATTCTTATGAAAGCTTATGAAAGCATAAGTTATGCTTTCATGAGTTTCAAAGTAAGTTGCCAATGCAGTTAGTTCACCTCACTATTGGCTCGTTTGCTTCTTTCTCCAGTTATCTGTCTATTTGGAGGGAAAAGACAGGTAGACTTCAACTGTCCATTTATAAGCTTAGAGTCTCCATTTTTGTGTTACTGTTACTGTTTAACCTAAATCAAAATTCAGGTCGTTACTTCAAAACAAATTGTGTGATACTAAATAATCACCACTAGGGGGCAGCAAGTATATTTTTATTTTTAAAAAAGCAACAATACATTTTTGTACAAAAAAGTTATTATTTTTGGTAATGAAAAAAGTAATATAGTGGTTATGCACACCTGTAGTTGCAGCACACAGCAAAATCATGAGTTCAAGATCAGCCTGAACTATAAAGCAAAACCTTCTGCCAAAACAAAACAAAAAAGTAATACAACCTAACTTACATACTAACATATCTTGAACAAAGATTAATGTCTACCTTTGGAAAGAGGACTAGAATGGGTTGAAAAAAATTTGTTCATCAATGTTACATTTTTTTCTACTGACAAATTTTTCATGAAAAAATAATGTTATCTGTGAAATGTTTTTAAGTTAGTGAGCATACCTCCCCCCAAAGGTACTACAAATAACATAAAAATAAGTCAAACAATAATGAATTACTCCTTCTCTTCCTTCACACAATCTGATGTTGCAAAATTGTATGTCACTATTATAATTTTAGCATATATTTTAATAATTACTTTTTTCACAATTAATGTATTTGAAATTTTGCCTTCTAGACGATAGTATAAACAGTAAGACACATAGATTTTCTCAAACTATTCAAATAGTTATGTTGATCAAATTATGATAAAATACAGTGCATACATAAACATGCCTAAGAACCAGACTGTAACTTTGTTACATAATCTCAAAAATAAAAATCTCATATGAATATAAAATAAAACAAAAATGGGGCCAGGGATATAGCTCAGCAGCATAGTGCCTGCCTGGCAAGCATGAAGTCCTGAGTTTGATTCCTAGCACCAAAAAAATAAAGTAAAACAAAGGTAGCTATCACTACACTGTAAGTCAAAGTAACAGAGACACAATTACTTAAGATGATTTTAGTAAAATTAATGTCTTTTTTGCCAAAACCATTGACTGGCTAGAGCTCTGATTCACTTAAATTATACACTGGCCCTATATCTTAATTTTTGATAAAAAGCAGTGACACTCTTAAAGCAATTGTAATGAATTGCTAGTTTTGGCATGCCATATTTTATCTCTCATATAAACTATGAAAATTTAAAGATAATTTTTCTTTTTTAAAAAATATGGAATGCTTCACAAATTTGCATGTTATCCTTGCACAGAGGCCATGCTAATCTTCTCTGTATTGTTACAACTGTAGTATAGGTGCTGCCGAAGCAAGCACAAATTACCTTTTTGTTTTTTTGAACCAGGGATTGAACTCACAACCTTCCACATGACAGGCAGGCACTGTGCCACTGAACTATATCCCTGACCTTAAAGGTGATTTTTTTTTCTTTTTAAAAAGAGGTTCTTGCTATGTAGTTCAGGCTGGCCTCCAACTTGCAGCAATCCTCCTGCTTTGGCCTCCTGAGTACTGGGATTATAGGCCAGGGATTGAACTCATGACCTCACGCAGGCGCTTAAGTCACTGAGCTAAATCCCAAGCTCCCAAGCTCCCAATCCCAAAACTCTTTTCCAGGGCAAATAACATCAAAAACTGCTAAGGCCAAAGTTGACTATTTTTTCCACACATTAAGGATGAATTTTTTTCAACATTTTTCTGGTTATTTCAGTAAATGTATAGATATCATTGCCAAACTTTTCTCTCCCTCAGGCACTACTCACTCTACCATGACATCTCCCTGCTCAAAAACTTCATCCTATATCTTCTCTCTTGTTTGATATTTATGTATTTTTCACTTCTTAGGCTGACAGTGATAGGTAATTTGGAGTTCTTACTATGGGTGACACATGTGCTGACCCTTACCCATATGAACTCCTTTGCTTCTTACATCAGTTTTATGTGTCTCCATTTCACAGGTACTGTATATACAGGAGTAATCTTAAATCACCTAGCAAGTAATCGAAGCCAGTCAATCTAGCTCCCCAAGTCCATATTCTTAAGACACTATTGTATCTGAAGATACAAGATTACAATTTCTATTTTGCCTTTACACAAGTAGAGGTACTAAATAAACTCTTGTTGAGAAAAATCAATAAGTGGGCAAATTTTAATTGCTTAAGGCATTGCATACTAAAGTCCTGTATGTTTGAAAAACATCACACAAAATCATTAAAATTGTGACCTGTTCTCACATATATGCCATTGAATTGAGTACAATAGAATATATGGCCATTGCCTGTAAGGAGTTAAACAGGCATGGAAAATTTAATCAGTAAAATACACTTCATTGTAGTTATAAGCCACAGTGGATGAAACAAAGCAAAGTTTAACAGAACTCAGCTTTTTCTGTCTGGAAAGCCTTTGACATCTGTTTTCCCAATAACTACACCGATTATTTTCTGAAAAACAAAAGAGTATAGAAGACCAGTATTAGACACAGATGTAGATGGTAAATTTAATTTCATGGACTTGTTATATTTTATTGGCTCTAACAAACATTTTTCTTGAGGAGCCATTTAAATGTATTTCAGACAAACATCTAAAAGAATTTCATAAATGTTCAGTTCCACAAGGAATAGTACATAGTAAACAGTAAACTGCTTTTGAAAATATAATCATTTAATATTTAGTATGCTTCTACTTTATTTTCAATCACTAGATGGAGCACAGTACTGCCCTATGCTATCAGCCTTTACTGAATTCATCCAAAGCACATGTACAATGCAATTTAATTTGCCGCAGTCTTCAAAGCTTGCTTTTACTTAGGATTTTCTAACAAAATTGCTTAATCACTTAATTCAAACATGCTTGATAGTAATACAAATTAGACTGTAACAAAATTTATATATTGCTGCTAATAAGTCTAAATTCTAAGGTCCTAGATCTTAAAACTTTGAGACAGTAAAATCACCTTAAAACTTTGATGTTCTCTTTAATGATTAACGAAGAAAAATAAAATATTAAAATGTGCTTTAATAGATAAAAGTAGTGTAATCAAAACACTCCGAAGGCTGATGCAGGACGATCATGAGTTCAAAATGATCCTGGCTACATAGTTCTTGTCTAAAAATTTTTTTATTTAAATATAGAAATAAAAACTATCTTTTTCTGAAAGTAAAAACATAAACTTGTATTATTAATTCTAACAACTGATTTTAACTGTGTAGTAATCTGTGACATTTCAAATACAATCAAGCTTTCTAGCTGAGCTATTACCTAATATTATTGTGTTTAGACATTGTCTTTATTTCTTAAATTTCATATACATTCAGTGAACATTAACTGAATTTTGTTGGATAAACTCAACTAAAGGAAATGTTGAGTAACACTTTCTAACTGAAGAGACAATTAGCAGTTTACTTTTTAAGGAAAGCTAACAGCAATAACATTTTAACATTAATAAAGTTTGCACTGCAAATTCCTAAAGTTACATGCAAACTTAAGAAATCTGTTTTTGCAAGGCCAGATAGGTCATGGACTAGGAAGGTGGAGAATGTGAAAATCCCTCATGGTTCTACCTAAGTTCCTTTAAATAAGTAACAGTTTCCATATGACAGAAATCATTCTTCCACAACTCCTCCTAAAAATTCATAAAAGCAGCATAATGACAAGTATTTAAGACAATAACTCTGATAACTTGATTAGGGATTTGCTGCTACTGAATGAAAATTATTTTATAATGTAAATTTGAGCATTTATTATAGTTGTCACTTTATTAACTATTTATTACACTTATTTATTACATTTATGGTTAAGTATTTATGTCACTTTATTAAGTATTTATTATTTGGAACAATCACTGTTCATACCTATAATCATATGTCTCCTCTACAGATGAAAGATTAATTTAAATTTAATTGGTATAGATATAAAGAAGTTTAGGGATACTTCTACTACATCATTGAAACCTACCAGATTAGCCATATTTGGATGCAGGTCTGAAAGTGTGGTGAAGGTCTTTGATGCAAATGAGTTTGCCATTTTTTAATCTGCATTTTAGAAGATAAAATTTAGATTTATAAAATTCTAAAACTATGAAAAATTTCAAAAAATTAAATACTATGAAGGCACAGAATATTTTACTCATTCTTTGACAAATTACTTACTGTAATAGTGAAATGTAAATTAATGCAGATTTAGCCCTGTAGGAAACATGTTTAAAGTGCACATGTCTATAATTTCAGCACTTGGGAGGCTGAGGCAGGAGGATCACCAGGAATTCGAAACCAGCCTCAGCGATGTAGCGAATTCAAGGCCAATCTGAACTACACAGTGAGACCCTGTCTCAAAAAAAAAAGTATCCTTTACAGTCCCAGGTAATCTAGATGCTGAAATGGGAGTTGTAGGCCAATCTAATATGACCCATCTCAAAATACAAAAACTCAAAGTGGATAACATTTTTCATTCTCTTTTTCTTGTTTGTGTGTGTGTGTGTCTGTGTGTGTTTCTTGTTTTTTGACAGATCTTGCTATGTAGTTCAGGCCGGCCTTGAATTTACTATGTAACCTGGCTGACCTCAAACTCTGGGTGATCCTCCTGCCTCAACCTCCCAAAGGTTGGAATTACAGGTGTGTGCCACCACATTCATCTCCAGCATTGACTTTAAATAAAATAGCTGACCATGGTGGCACCCACCACAGTGATTGATTGTGGACTAGGCTATTATTTAACAAAGGTGTTTTATTTTTTCTTTTTAAGGGAGAAATTCACCAATTTAAATAATGTTACACGTGGACTGTAGTTGATAAAATTGAATGCATTTAGTTGTGGGATCTTCTGTCCCCCAATGAATACTGACAAAAACTAGTTTAATAAGTCATTTCTGCGTACACAAATGCAAATTTGTGTAGTCATTTCTAGGAAGTCTTTTCTACGTCCTCATCTCACTTACAGGGAAGTCTCCAAATTCCCATCATAAACCACAAATTTTGTAACAAACTTTTAATAAAACTAGTCATTTTCTCTTATAGAGGAAAATAATATTGTTCAATTTTTTTCCCTCCTGCTGCTTCAATGGGAACTTGGACAAGTTTTGTACTATGAAATTCTAGCTAATTTCTAAACATCAGGTATCCATTAGTAAATTAGCTGACTGCCCATCATCTGGAGAATTCTCCAGTGTGGAGACAGAAGAAAATGTGGTAGTAACTTTCAAAGTAGTTTCAAATTTTCTTGTTTTTTCAAGAAAGAAAAGAACAATGCATGGTTTGCATACAAATATTTCCAAAAGTTCCTTATTTTATATTCTCCTCATACATATGCATCTAGTAACTGACAAGCCCAGGGCTGAGAAATTCTAACACAAGGGTCTAAAACATCATTTTGCTTTAATCCCTGTGGTGATGTGCAAGGCTCTCTGTTCATTCAGGTTTTTGTTTGTTTGGTTTGGTTTGGTTTTTTGGAGCAGGAATCAAACTCAGGATCTTTCACTTGCCAGCCAGGCACTTGTGCCGGCACTGAGTTATATCCCGGCCCTTCATTCAGTGTTTTAACATTGTATTTTTTTGTAAATGTTTAAATTTTTATCGGTACCAAGGATTGAATTCACGACTGCCTGCTTGCAAGGCAGGCGCTTATGCCGCTGAACTAAATCCCCAGCCCCTAACATTGTATTTTTAATTATAATCCATAACAATCTGGAAAAAACTAAACTCTGAAGAGAGTAAAAAGTTGTATTGCGGAGGAGGTTAGAAAGGAAAGGGGGTGAATTTTTAGGGCACTGAAACTGGTCTGTAGGATCCATAATGGCAGTTTACTGGTGTGAAATTATGTCGAAAATTGTCGAAAACTCACAGGGTACAACACTAAGAGGACGTCTAAAGCAAATTATTTGGTAAGGAAGCTACTTTGAAACAGTATGATACACACGACACACATGCTCTTTATGACTACATTCAACAGGAGCTCCACAGCACGTTCTCTTCCCAAAAACCCAAAGGCCTGTGGCCAGTGGGGTTGGCCCTGTCGCTGGGACCTGACATGCACAGATCTGACCGGGGGTCGGGATAAGGTGGAGGGCGAAGTGGGGGACGAGGACCTAAAGGCAGGAACAAGACTCGGGACCGGAGGGACCAAGCACTGAGAGGAAGACTTGAGGGCCGGAACCTGAGGGACCCCAGAAGGGTCTTTTTAAACGATAGTTTTCAAAGATTTTTTGGGATTGTTTTTGTTTTCTGTTACCAGGAATTGAATTTAGTAGGACCTTGCACTTGTCAGCAGGCGCTTATGCCACTGAGCTAAATCCCTGATCCCCTAGGAGGGTCTTGGCGGGAAAACTGAGGTGGGAAGCGTCAGGAGGGGACCCAACAGGAAAGAGAAGAGTTCCTGGGGGTGGGGAACCTGGCAGGGGCCTGAGGAGTGGGAGATTTGAAGGGGTTCATTATCTGCAGGAATCCGAGAGTCACAGAGCCTCGTGCCAATCGGAGAACTCTCAAGGACCTGCCGGTCACGATTCCCCGTCCCACCCGGTTCCCACAGCGCACGTGGCAGCCGGAAACGAAAAGAGGCCGTTGCCACTGTTCACCAGATGCGTGCCCGGCTGGCTGGTCTTCTGGCCCGCCCCGAAGTCGCCGACTTCCCACAGCTTCTCCACAGAGCGCTCTGAGAGCTGCCCCAGAGTCCACCTGACAGCCGCACGCGACCGTTGGCACGAGGCCCCGCCCAGCCGCGTGCTGACGTGAGCCGTCAGGAACCGGACTACCACTAATAGCTCACCACGCCTAGTCCCGCTCTGACCACGCCCACAGAGTGCTGCCCCGCCCCGCCGCCTATTGGTCCCGCCCCTGGTCCCGCCCCCAGAATGATCATACAGTCTGGTCTTTTCCCTAGCAGCGGCCCCTCCCCCGCAGCGCTTCGTCAGACTCCAGCGGCGAATGGCGGGGCAGGAATGAGAGTCGCTGAAGCTCGGTGAGCAGCTCGCATCAGCAGAGGACCCGTAGGTAAATAGGACCCGAGCAGGCATCCATCGCGGTCACCTGTTTACTGATATGTCCTGCACTTGTAGGGTGACTCACAGGGGAAACGTTGAGGAAACGGAGTAATCGCTGTACAATGTGCTGTAATAATTCACTTGACTCTGAGCAAACATTAAATTACCTTACTTATTGAACTTAATCTCAACTTAAAGCAGAAAGCGCACCAAGGAAAGCCGAGAGAGTGTTCACAGAACTGTGAAGGATTGGTGCTGCCCGCAGACCCAGCCGCTCACTTGCTGGTGATGCAGGGTAGGGCGGCTGCCTAAAGTAAAGGATTCCCTTAGTGGCACTGAATGCCGTCTAAATCATGAGTTGCATGTGTAGTATTATGTGAAAATAAGCAATATCACTTAAAATACATTATACTTGATATACATGATACATAGTTTCACTCAGAAAATATATGTGTGTAAATGTTCACGTGTGTGTGTGTGTGTGTGTGTGTGTGTAGTGCCAAGGAGTGTACCCTAGGTGAACATGATCCCCCCCCCAAAATTGCCGCCTTGTGTTTTAAATTACTATCATATAGAAATTACTTTTAATCTAATGACTTATTAAACTAGTTTTTGTCAGTATTCATTGAGGGAAAGAAGATCCCACAACTAAATGCATTCAATTTATCAACTACAGTCCACGTGTAACATTATTTAAATTGGTGAATTTCTCCCTTAAAAAGAAAAAATAAAATGCTTTGTTAAATATTATGCAGCCACGTTACAAAAGAAAAATACATTAAAGGAAAGTTTTTTGTTATCAAAATACGGTTTTAAGTTTTTCTCATTTAAAAAAATCCCCTCAGCAGCATAAGCACCTGCCTGGCAAGCGCAAGGTTGAGAATTCAATCTCCATTACCAAAAAAAAATCCCCGAATATCATGGAATACAAAATAAAATGCTGCATTGCCACTGTTTCAAATTTAATGGAAAAAGCTTTAATATTCCATATTCTTTTCTAGTCTGTTTTTTTTGTTTGTTTGTTTTTTTGTTTTTGTAATGGGAATTGAACTCAGAACTTTGTGCTTACCCAGCAGGCGCTGTGCCACTCCAGTCTGTCTTTTTTTAAAAAAGATATTTTGATTTATCTAAAAGAAGGAACTGAGCCAGGCATGCTGGTACACTCTTATAATCCCAGCATTCGGGAGGTTGAGGCAGGAGGATCACTGCAAGTTCAAGACCAGCCTGGGCTACAAAGTAAGCTCAAGGCTAGCCTGAACTGCATAGCAAGACTCTGTCTCGAAAAGACAAAATAAGAGAGAAAAAACTGGCACTTATGTCAATTTGAGATGAAAAGAAGAAAAGTTGTAAAAAATTAATTTTCATGCATTTTTGAGTCTCAGTGGGAGAATAATATTTCAAATTTTTGTTCATATTTTATTCAGTTTTTGCTGAAGCTCCATGAGGTTAAGCAAGCAGAATCGGCCTGTCTAGTAAAAGCATGAACTTCTCATAGACTTGATGCTTCAAAATACAAGTCCAGAAGAGTGGAATTGTTTTAGGCTTATGGTGAAACTAGGACTCCTCATTTATGTAAAGCATTTGTTTTTTCCACTTTATATTGCTTTCTAATTGCTTTGTTCTTAACAATAGAATTGACTTGCCAAGATATTTTGGATATATATATGTACCAAAATAGGAATGCTCAACTCTTATTGTTTGATGTAAAAGTCAAGGGTGAGTGAATGGAGATCTTTGAAGAAATAGCTTGCATGTCTGGTTATAGAGTGATAGGTGGCTCTGTTGTTAGAGCATCTAGGGGCCATCAGACCATCTAGGAACATGTCACAAAGGATGACAAGGAAAAATATATACAATAAAATTTAAAGGGCTGGGGATTTAGCTCAGCGGTATAAGCGCCTGCCTTGCAAGCAGACAATCATGAGTTCGATCCCCAGTACTGATAAAAAGACAAAAGACAAAAAAAAATTTTTTAAATATACTAATAATAGGGGAAACAAAATTATTATAATGAATTATAAGACAATCTTCCATTTATTTGACATTGTAATTACAAAAATAAGTCTCCTAACATTGATCCTGTGATTATATTATTCCCAGAAGCTGAAATGCTAATTAGTCTCACTATTCTGTCCTTGATCCTTCTAAAGATTAACTAACCTTTAAATAGATTGTAGGTATGCTAACAGACTTTTTTCAATTTTTGCAAAAGTTTGTCAAGAGAATATCCAGGCATTATGTATATACTGTAATCCTAGCCATTCAAAAGGCTGAGATAGAAAGATGGCAAATTTTAACTCAGTGTGGACCACTTAGCTATACCCTGTCTTAAAATTCAATTTAAGAAAAGATTTGGGTAGACAAGGACTTCCTGAATAGAATTTCAATAGTACAAAAAATACCAAGAATAAAAGTTGGGATTATATTAATTTTTTTAAAAACTGCTGCATACCAAAGGAAACAATCAACAGGATGAAGAGACAGCCTACAGAATGGGAAAAAAAATTTTTGTCCATTACTCTTCTGATAGAAGACTACTACCTGAATGTATAAAGAACTGGGAAAAAAATAAAGAACTCTTTTAAAAAATAAAAACAAATGACCTAATAAAAAATGGGAAAATAAAACTAATAGACACATTTGAACAGAAGTATGAGTGACCCATAAGAATATGAAAAATGTTAACATTTGATGGAATCTCATTGTTTTGATTTACATTTCCCTAATGGCTAAATATATTAATATTTTAATATATCTATGGCCCACTCAAATGTCTTTTGTTCAAAAAATGTCTATTAAAAAGGGCTGAAGATACAGCTCATGGTTAACCCTTGTTGAGAATACATGAGGCCCTGCATTTAATCTCCAGTACCTAAAAAAAAAAAGTTATAAAGAAGAGGAACAGGGTAACTGTGAGACAGATTGGAAGAACTATGTATGGAGATCAGGTTTAGGGGCAAAAGGAAGTAATTTAAGACCTATTGAAGTGAGTAAGTAGGGGAAATAGAAGAAAATGAAAAGCATATTTTGGAGTACTGGTTTCCTGGAGTTCTGAAGAAGCTTGGAAGGAAGAGAGTTTGTGAGAAATAAGGCAGGAGCAACTCGAGCACCCTGAAGACTGAAGACCCAGGAACATTCCTGAAAATTCTGCAAAATCCATGCAGACCCCTGAGGTGGGTTTTTGGGGTACTGTGGGAAGCAGTTTTTCTCACATTCATGTGGCACTAGCAAAAAAAAAAAGAGAACTTGAGTTTTTTTTCTGACAAGTAAAAGAACAGAGAAGAGGAATACAGTGGCTGACATTTTATCAGGCACCATAAGGAGAGATTCATATGGAGTTAGGAAGTGAGATCAGAAGACTGAAATGGAGCCGCGGGTCAGACTTGGAGCAGTATTAGTATCCAAGGACCATGTTCAGGGACTGCTAGATACTGGGATGGGCTGTTTTTGCCAGAACAAACCTGATGCTTCTGTCTCTGAGAGAACATGTGTGAGGCAGGGACAGCTGGAGAAAAAGCCCTGACCACTAAATCCCATGACTGATCTTTGGACAGGAGACTAGCACCCAGCCTGACTCCCCTGGAAAGTTACTCTTGTGACAACAGAGAACACAGGCCATCTCTTGGAAGGACTCTCAAGTGTCAGATTCATCATCATTCATATTAAGTACATATAGTTTTAAAAATCAAAACTAAGCTTGAGAACATACTTTTACCACTTCTGCTGCTGTGTGCCATGCCCCTGATCCTTCTCCCTCCCACTGCATGTCACCAGTCACTTTTGTCCAGACTTAGCACCATGTCTCCAAGCTCAGTACATCTAACTTACTTAGGTCCCGGGTTTACCCCAAGTCAGTCCTTTCACATGTATCTAGCACCTCAAAATCACAGCTTCAGAGGTGGCCTTGAATCTTGAATCTGTCTTTGCCGCTTGTATCTCATGTTTCTTTTTCTCTCTTTGACTTCTCTCCTGCTCATATCCTGTCTCTCCATAACTGTTGCCCCTGCCTTCATATAGAAGATTGTGGCATTAGGTTGGATGGCTGAAGTAGCAGACAATGAGGACTTTTATCTTCTCTGCTCCAGCCATTCCCCACCTTGCCAGTCAAGTCAGTCTCCCATCAAGCTTTTCAAGTCTCCATCACAACACTCCCTGCATGGATATCCTTCAATACTGTATACAGGACAATTTTTTCAATAAGGAGAAAGAACTTTGCAGGCCATACAGTCTCTTTAGCTACAACCCTACCGTACCCTTTTATCTGAACAAATCGATGTAGCTATATTCCAATAAAACTTCATTGACAAAGCTGGCAAGTGTCCAGGTTTGCCCTATGAAGCCATAGTTGGCAGACCTCTGGATTGAAATAATTCCTTAGTTCCACGTGAGATACTTGGCCAGAAATGAATGATTAAACTGTAAGACAAAAGCATACAGGCTCTATTAGGAGTAAATGGTTAAAATGCAGGGGAAAGGCACATAAGTAAACTGCTGGGAAAGGCATGTCAGCTCTGTGAGAAGTAAATAATTAAACTGTGGGGCAAAAAAAAAAATACAGGCTCTATGAGGAGTGAATAGTTAAATTACGGGGCAAAAGCACTACGTGAGAATTGAATGGTTAAACAACAAAAAAGTTTAGATTGGTAAAGTATGTTATGTCTGCCCACTGTCCTGGCCCTTTCTCCAAGAAAAACTCCTGTTTTGAGACAGCTCCTTGCCCAAGCTGCTTTTCTCCTGTTTTTTTCTCTTACACCGAGATTCTAAATAAAAGCCAGAGTGTTCTTGGTTTGATGGCCTTTTTCCTGTCCCAGAGTCTCCCTAATGCCTGGGCACTCTCAGATGATAAATAACCCCTCTGGTCCTCTCAATGATTCAACCAAGTCTCCTCTCTTGAGTACTCATTTTCAATCCTCCAGGCCGTTCGTGATCACTCACTGCAGCAGTTCTATACACAGCCCTTTCTATGATTTGGACACAGTTAAAAGTTTAATTCTTATGCCCAGTACCGATAAAAAGGAAAAAGACAAAAAAAAAAGTTTAACTCTTTCCTACCATTTTCCCAAATCCGTGTGTGTGTGTGTGTGTGTGTGTGTGTGATGCTGGAGATTGAACCCTGCATCATGTGTGCTAGGTAAGCTATCATGAGCCACAATATCCAGCCTTTTCTAAGAATTTTATATACTTAATGAACTTATGTGTAGTAATGACTTTCCTACACTGCAAATGTACACATATTTCTAAAGATACTTCATAGCTACTGACCTATGGTAGCAATGTCTTTATTTCCACTTTCTCTCTACTTCACTGTCCACATGGTTGGTACTTTTTATTCATATGTACTTCTAGAATACATTTTTAAGAGCCACTTAGAATGAAGCCACTATTTTACTTCAAATGATAATTGCTTCCCTGTTTGGTGATTGGAAGGTCCTAGATTACTTTAAGGAGAAGAATACTTGTGTTTGGGAAAAGCAGACATTTTTACATGCAGAGCTGTCCTTTCCCTCTGGGACCAAATCTTAGGCTTTATTCTTTGTTAGGCTTATTTACGTGGTTGGGAATTTACTCAGAGTCTGATAACCTATCTTTATTGTTCATGAGCACAAAAGACTTATTTTGAGCTTTTAAACTATCACACTGAGAAAAAGGCAACAGATATTTCTCAATGTACTTAATTTCAATGTGCATTAACCAGGGTTCTCTTATCTTAGCAGTTTTATTGGTAGAAACTAAAAGTCAGGTAGTCTGGTTGAAATTTCAGCTTTGCTGCTAATTAGCCGTGACACTCAAACATGAACTTCATTTTCCTTATCCGTCAAAAGATTTTGGACAGATCCAATGGGAAGAAGATAGTACATATTCTCTGGGAAAAGATGATAGATGTATTTCCTCCAAGACAGAAGCTTTGGGAAGCCTGTTCATTTCAGAATTCCCCATTCTGAGTATGGTGCTGTACCTTGTGCCTATCTGGTGTTAGATGGATGAATCATTCAATAACTGTCACTATTACTGAACTCTGTAAGTGGCAAAGCTTCCTAGGATCACCCTGTACTCTGATGGAAAGATCAGCAGTCTGTGTCATAGAATTTGTGTCTAGTTCTATAACGTAATCCCAATAATGTAATCCCTTACAATATTAATTACAATTATAATGTTATAATAGATTAATCCCTAATCTAATTACTGTGATGCCTCTTTTGTCATCCTCAAGGTCTGGAAGTTTTATATTTGTAATCCCACTGAAGCATTATTGAAACTCCAGTGAGTTAATTGCAATCTATTACCTCCAATGTAACCCATGGAAAGAATAAAGACACTAAGACATTCATAGTTACAGGCTGCCAAGGGGTCCTGAGTCTGGTCCAGATGAGGATACAGAGAACAAAGGCCCTGATCCAAGGCTTCACCCAGAATTTATTATCTTATGAAGAAGGGAGTGGCTCGAGGATGAGTGATGGTGAGAACAGCACAAATTATGTGAGCTGAGCTGCCCAGGTAGTGACAAAGCACTTCTGTCATATGCAGGGAGAAGAATATGCAGAAAGAAAAATCTGCATAAGTCAGGAGAGGTAGCATTTGAATGATTTAGGAGGCTGGTGCTTTAGTTTCTGGTATGTCAACTTTTGTGTCCTAGGAAGTCATAGCCTCTTATCTTGAGGCTGGAACCCAGTTGACATTTCTGGAGCTATGTGGCTCTGCCATCCCACTATGCTCAACTGTTTACAGGAACAAGATGCAAGAAAACAGAAAACTCTGAGCTGGCTTCAAGGATGACATATCAGTACCTCAGTTAGCCTTATTTGCATCGCTTTGAGCCAATTAAAAGGAGAAGAAAATTGTTTAACCAGCTCTGAACATATCAGTACATGTAAACAGGCCTTAGTTTAACTAATGCAGAGGTGATTGTTCCGCATTCAAGGAAAGCCATCTGCGTGGTCTTCTACAGTTCTAACCCTTCACTTAATTTGCTTATGATTTTACCATAGTTACTTACCTTCTCCAGAACCTTAACATGACCTGTTAAGTGTTAATGAGCAGGACACTGGCTAATGTATTGGGTACTGTGAAATAATGGGAGAGAAAGCACAAAACATATTCTGTTGACAGTTGTTCCTGAAAGAGGCTGCCCAACTCACGACTGCTAAAGATTCTGTCACATCCCTGGAGGCTCATTTATGCATCTGCCCTCCTATTTAATGTCCAAGTGGAGACACCAGCAAGGCTTCCAGGCTGAATAGTATTTTATAGAAGTCATCAAGTTTACTTAAGAAGTGCTTTTGTTTTGTACTCACCTACTTGCTATTATTTAGTATTTATTCTCACCTACTTCCAAAATACTCTGAAGCAGTATATTAAACTGAATAGTGTCCCCAAAACTCATGTTTACTAGAGCCTCAGAGAGTGATCTCTTTTGGAAATAGGGTCTTTACAGATGCATTTGAGTTAGGATAAGGATATACTGGATTAGGGCGGCCCTAATAATGACAGGTATCCTTACAAGAAGTGAAGAGACAGACATACAGGGAAGAGAAATGTAAAGAAAATAATGAATACCAAGAAATCTGACAGTCATTAGAGCATAAACAGAGGCAAGGAACAAATTCATCCACAGAGTCTCCAGAGAGCATCTCTGCTGATATGTATGTTTTGGACTTCCAGCCCCCTAGAGCTATGAGAGAATAGATTTCTGTGGTTTTAGGGATCCCAGCTGATGGTAATTTTTGTAAGAGTCCTAGAAAACTAACACACGTCTTATAAGTTAAACAATTAGTGATTGGAAAAACAACAGAAGAGCTGCCTTATGCAAACAGAATAAAGGTTTCTAGTTTCCAAGATAAGCTGATTCAGTGATTTTGCTGAAAAAAAGGAAAAAACATTATATTACCTAATTTTTGTCATTCAACAAATGTCAGTGGATGGGACCACTATTGTTATTTTCCCCTAGGATAAAAAGAAGAATTCATCATACTCTTTGCACAGGGATAAGAACATGATAAACAGCATCTTTGAAACAAGTTTCACCTTTAGGCTGGGAAGTCCCTACCTGTAATCCCAGCACTCTGGGAGGCTGAAGCAAGAAGTTTCCAAGTTCAAACCTTGCCTGAGAAGCTTAGTGATTTAGTAAGAATTTGTCTCAAAATAAAAAATAGGAATAGGGATATAGCTAGGGATATAGCTCAGTCTGAATGTACTGGGTACAATCCACAGTACCACAAAACAAAAACAAAAAAATTTCTGGTAAATTATCATCAATATGCTAAGTGCTTTATATACTTTATAGAAATATGCTTCTCAGTATACACTTAAAATTCAAGATTAAATTGCTTAAATGATATGGGAGACACAAAAGTATAATTGAAGAATAAATATTTCAATTTGGCGCTTCAGTATTAGGGAGAGTCCTGAAGGAATGCTTTCCAATTGGTTCAGGAATCAGAGACTGGTGAGGGAAGTAGGACTGTATGAAGTATAAAATGTGTGGAATTAAGATTATCAATGAGCAACATGGGAAGGGTCAAGAGTGAGGAATCGAGGGGGTAGTTAGTGCAAAGGATGCAGAGAAATTCAGATCAGATGAACTGAAAAGAAGACATGCCACACAATAAGATCACATAATAAGGCTGCAATTTAAAAAAAAAAAGACATACGTGCTGGTGAAATTGTAGAGAAACTGAAACCCTTATGTGCTGCTGATGGGATGTAAAGGGCCATAGCTCTGTTGAAAACAGAGTTGGTGACTCCTCAGACTGTCACACAGATGGAGGAGACTAACACACAGAGTTAGTTATTGAGGGCCAGCCACTCCACTCTCAGGTCTCTCTCTCCAAGGGAACTGAAATCCTACGTCCACACAGACACTTGTACGAAGATGTCCATAATTCTCAGTAACCAAAAAGTGGAAACAACTCAGATGTCCCTAAATTGATGGAAAGCTAAACAAAATGTAGCCCATCTACCCAATAAGAATATTATTCATTCCTAAAAGGAAGGATGCTCTGACACAGTGAACCTTGGAAACTTTATACTCAGTGAGAGAAACCAGACACAAAAAGATCACATATTATATGACTGCATTTATAGGAAATTCCCAGAATAGGCAAATCCAGAAACAAAATATAGGTCATTGGTTGCTTACGGCTGGAGAGGCATGACTGAACTGGAGACTAGAGACTGAACTTAATTTGGGTGTAGAATTTCTTTTGGGATGAAAACGTTCTGGAACTAGACAATGATGATGGTTTCACAGTGAGTATAGTAACAACCACTCAATTACATAATTTAAAAGGTTGATTTATATTTCAGTAAAACTGTTATTTATTTTTAAAAGTGGGCCTCAAATGTCTTCATCATTCCTGTTGAACCTATGAGCTATGCAACTGTAAGTCTTTTAGTATCAGAAAACCCAAATTCTCTAGAGAGAATTGCCAGGAATTTTCACAGCACTTTTTTTTGTGTGTGTGGTACCAGGGATCAAACTCACGACCTCAAACTTGCCAGGCAGGTGCTTATGCCCCTGTGCTAAATCCCCAACCTTCCACAGCACACTTAAAGTACTTGTTTATGGAGGATTATAAAGGTACATGTATATAACACATTTTGTTGTCTTTGTTTAAATTTCCAATATTCATTATCTTTACAGACATACAGAAACCATATATAATTTAATCTGTGCTCATTTGGCCCATCCAAAATGGTAAGTTTATTTTTCAAAAGATCCTTAGAATTTGTATGGCCATTTCATATTTTGCCCCTAGATTAAATGTTATTTTCTTATTTACACCTTGGGTCATTCCAGAAAAAATCTCTTGGGACATGGCTTTATTTACTGTTTGCAAGAAAATCGACAATGTTTGTTCCTCACATGTTAGTGTTTATACATTTTTACACTATTTAAAAAGGCTAAAGTATAGAATTTCATGACCCTTAACTTTTTCTCAGGGCCTTAAAAATGAAAGTCCAAAGAAAGTTTAACATATTTTATGATTTAATCATAGCTTATGATTTTAGAAAATATTTATATTGATTTGCCCACTGAATCACTTGGCTTTGGAAGAAAGAACAGGAAAAAACAGTTTATTCTGTCAGCATTAGAACTAAGAATAAAATAAGTCAATATAGTCACTTTTATTGCATAACATTTTTTTCCTCTTCATTGGTCATTTTATGACCCAAGGTCACAGCAATCACAAAATTTATTGTTGCTTGACAAGCTTTCCTTGTCAACTTCATATCACAAGGCCTTTCATTTCTTCAATTAAGCAACTGGATATGGAAGCCATATGGGTTCTCATATTTATTATGTCAATAAAGCCCATTGTAATTACATGATGCTGTTGAAAAATGGCATGCCAGGAAACTGACAGATGTTTTAGGTCACATCTTATGCAATATCAACTACCGATGAAGTGATTTCAAAGGCTTTGCACACTGGTTAATAGAGAGAGCAACCTTACTATGTCATATCTCTTTATTCATGTTTTTTCCATGTTCTGAAATAAGCAAGATATCTTTATTATTCTTCCTATATGTATAAGCCAGTGGACAAACTTGATAGTTTGGTGGGGGGCGGTTTCTTTCTATAGGGAACAGATACAAATATATTACAACAGGGATTCCACACAAATTCACTTTTAAATGATTATTTTATGATAGGAAATATTGATATAGGGTATATTACTTAAAAGTCTTAATATAATTTTAATGTATTAATCCACTGGGCAAGACAGTAAAATGTTAAAAGAAATGAGAGGTCAGAAACAATAGATTCAAGCTCTAACTCCAAGGTTCACTACAGGTCATTAACCTCTAAAAATCCTTTATGTACCTAAATGGATGCCTACAGAACTCTGCAGGGATTATGTTTCATAGTGCAGTGTTTAGGAAGGAGTCAGTCTGTCAGACTTCCGCAGTTTATCTTAGTATTCTTTGCTGTAATTTTAAAACATTAGACTGTTAAAGAATAAATTTGTTGTTTAAAAAAAGATTGAATTCTGTTTGGGATGATAAAAAACTTTTGGAAATAGATAATAGTGATGATTGTACAATCTTGGGCATGTATATAGTGACATTGAGATGAACCTGTAAAGATGGTTAAAATGATAAATATGTTTATTTTTCCCCAATCTTTAAAAGTTGAAGTGTATTGTCCCTATGAGTTACACTGACTTCCAACCCCCACAGGTGCACAACTCCAAGAGTAAATGCTGACATAATCATGGATTTAGGATGGCAGAGATACAGGTTCACCAAGGGCAAAAATGTACCACCCTTAACGGTGTTTGCAATGTGGATAGCTATGCATATGAAGGCACAGGGGAGGGTGGGGTGTATGGGAAAGTTCTGTACGTTTTATTTAATTTTGCTGGACAATTCTAAAACTAAAGCTTATGAAAACAAAAAATTAAACTAAATACACAGATACCATAAGATCTGACAGTTGTAGTTCTGATAATTTCTCCCAGAGGAGTAAAAACTTATGTTTACACAAAAACCTAAATAAAACAGCCAAGGATCATTAACAGGCCAAAACAACCGAAGTCTGCTGTATTACAGACACAATTGTTGGAATTCAAACGGATAACTCCAAGAAGCTCTGGGAGGAAATGGGGCCAGAGCAGGAGAGAGGGCTTTGCAGTCAAACATTACTTACAAGTAAGCCCAGCTGTAAAGCAGTTTTCAGGGCTTTGTCTAACTAAAGTGAAAATGCACAGTCCCTTATTGAACCAAAGGCCTTGCACTGAACATCCCTAGTCCTTTATGTATTTTTTAAATTTTGAGACCAGGTAAGTGGCTGTAGTGTGGCAGGCTGCAGCCGCCCCAGGAGGAGAACCACCAGCAACTCCTGAAATCCACGCCATGTTGGAACTTAGGGTCCTGGGAAGCCAAGGAACCAGCTTACCTCCCTGGTAAGCAGCTGTGGTGTGGCAGGCTGCAGCACCCCCAGGGGGAGAACCACCAGCGTCTCCTGTTATCCGCACCATGTTGGAACTTGGGGCACTGGGAAACCAAGCAACCAGCTCACTTCACTGCTAAGCGGTAGTGAGCCTACTGGTGCACAGACTGAGTGCACCTCCCCACCACCACACCCCATTAGCAAACAAGAGCCAGAGATCTGAGCATCTCTTGGGAGGCTGACCCTATGCAATATAGCAAGTAAGGGGGATTTCTTCTACCATCTCTTTGAAGGCAAATATTTTTACCAGTTTTGCTTTATTCTGATTAATGGTATTGCTCTATTCAATATTCTGTTTTGATAAGTTCTACAATGTTCTGTATTTTGTTTTATTTTGCTATATCTGATTGAAAGAACAACTATTGTGAAGATATTGAGATATACTGTGGGACCTATTACTGTTATCCCAGTAACCTGCTGTGAAGTTCTATGCCAATTTCACTACACTGTCTAAATTGGCTTTGTTCCATCTTGTTCTGTTGTATTTTACTACCTTCAAAATAAAATTTTAAAAAAATTTTGAGACCAGGTCTTGCTAAATTGCCCACGCTGGGCTTGAACATGTAATCCTCCTCCCTTTGCTTCCCACTGTGCTGAGATTACAGGTATTACAAGCAGCACCATGTTCAGCTTCAGATGTTGTTAATAATACTCTTATTATTAGTATTGCTGGGGATTGAATCCAGACCTTCATACATGCTAGACAAACTGAGCTACTGTGCCACTGAGCCACATGCCCAGCTACTTTTACTATTCTAATTGTAGTTCATATAGTCTACAACTGCAGTTGTAAGTGTAGCTCAGTGATAAGAGTGCTTGAATGTTTGAGACCCAGGTTCAATTCCTAGTATTAGGGAAGAAAAAAACACTTATTACCAATAATAATTATATACTGTATATTTTTAAAACTTAGAAGAAAAGATTCCAAATGTTCTCAACATGAAGAAGTGAAAAATGTTTGTGGTCATACATGTTTAATCCAATTTAAACATTATATGTCGATGTCACTCCCGGCCGGCAGGAAGGACACACGACAAAGTCTGGCAGTGGACAACCTTTTCTTTTATTTTCTCTCCGTACAGCCTGCCCTGGGATCGCTCCCAGCCGAAGCCTCCTCTGGTCCGCTCCCCGCGGCTCCTTCCGTGCTTCGCTCCGAAGCCTCTACCGGTCCGCTCTCCGCGGCTCCTTCCGGGCTTCTACTTCCCCCCAGGGGTGGCACCAGTATATATACGGATACAGTGTCCAATCATATTAAAGTAAGCAAGGCAAGCTGATTGGCTAACATATTATTGAGCGGGTTGTTTACGCGGTAAGCAGGAAACTAACGTGCTCGATGGGAGGGGTAATCTAACTCAGGCTTTGCTCTTTACCACAGGCCGCATGATCGCTATATGCGGCGGCTCGGCAATGTGGTGGCTCCCAACATCTCCCCCTTTTTTATTTTAAATAAGTCTACGCATCGCAGCCCGTCCTGAATTGAGTGTAGAGGCCTGTGCCCTGATAGGAGGCCCACCAAGGGCTCTCGGCGTCGGCCCGGGTCGGCCGTCCCCGAGTCTGCCGAGGCCCCGAGGCCCTCGTCCTTTTTCCAGGGCCAGGAAGGAACCGGACGGAACCTGGATGCACACAGGCATACACTCATGTCGCTCCGCATGATCCCCCCGGGGCGACATTTGGTTTGAGCGAAACCTAGTAATTCAGCGGCTTTCGTGCGGTATGGGGTAGGGCCTGTCTTAGGTTGAGTCATGCTGGGGAGGCATGCTCTTACCCGTCATTGACTCATCTACCCTGCTATATCATAATTTTTTAGAGGAGGAGTGTGGGAAGCTCACCGTCCCTAGACTCGGTCGTAGGCTAGGCGAGCGAGCCATGCATATGCCTGAGGATCTTCTTGTCCATTTCGGGCTACCGCTATTTCTATTCATCTTGTTGGTTGGTCTGTGATGGATCTCCGGTAGGGCAGGTCTGGTCTTCAGTTGAGGGCTTTGTCGCCCGTGTCAGTCTCTCCGGTACCCACAGTGGTTCTCGTCCCGGTTCCTGTGGGAAGACACAAACCGCACCTCGGTTCCAGCTGACCACTGGATCCGGGCCCATCCATTGTCCTGTCAGGACATCTTTCCACTTCACCCACCCTTTATGGTTGGGGGAAGGGTTGCAGTGCTCCACAGCTGGGGAGCAATTATCATTATTTAAATTTAAAAATTGTGTGTGAATAGTGCCATGGATAATCGTGCCTTTGGGGCCAGGCCTTGGCCTACTCCCCCTTTTTGTTTAGCTAGAATTGCTTTGAGACTTCTATGGGCTCTTTCGATGATTCCTTGACCTTGGGGATTGTATGGGATACCATGTTTTAATTGAACCTCCATCATTTTGCAGAACTCATTGAAGGCTTTGCCTATATAGGCTGGTCCATTATCAGTCTTTAATATTTTTGGTTTGCCCCATGCGGCCCAAGCCGCCAGGCAATGATTGATCACATTAGACACTTTTTCACCTGTTTCTGCTGTTGCAAATATGACGTGAGAACAGGTGTCTGTGGAAACATGAACATATTTAAGAGTCCCAAACTCCTGTATATGTGTGATGTCCATCTGCCAAACATCACCAGGGGTCAAACCTCGAGGGTTTACTCCCATCGGTA
Source organism: Cavia porcellus (assembly GCF_034190915.1). Taxonomy (NCBI): domain Eukaryota; kingdom Metazoa; phylum Chordata; class Mammalia; order Rodentia; family Caviidae; genus Cavia; species Cavia porcellus. The sequence goes on from NW_026947499.1 coordinate 33,158,795, forward strand.
TGGCAGGTTTGTATGTGGCACAGGAGCCACATAGTCGCACGATATCTCGTGCATCTGCTCTGGAAACATGGAAATGGTTTGCTAGTGTCCTGGCATTGACATGAAACTTATCATGGAAGGCACGGGCTCGCTCGATTGGTGTTAGTAAGGTAAAAATCCATAACGGGCGAGTGGCAGTGTCAGCAGCCGCATTCCCCTGTGCCATAGGCCCTGGCAGGGATGTATGTGCTCTTATGTGGGTGGTGAAGACCTTATGGTGTCTGTTCTGGAGCAATGTCTGGATAGACAGGAACGGCCCAGCCACTGTGGAAGTGGATCTAATTAAACCGGCAGTCTCAAGCACTTGCATAGCATTGACCACATACCTAGAATCGGAGACAATGTTAATGGCTCCTGAGAACCGTTCAAGAATCATTTTAACGATCTGCAGTTCCACCACCTGAGGCTGATCAGGTTCAAATTGTATGGTAACCGGGGGCTTGCCTAGGATCACATAGGCGCCTATCCCCGTCTTGGAGCCATCTGTATATATTGTAGTTGCTGGGACTAATGGCTCAGAGGCAGTAACCTTTGGAAAAATTACAGGGTGCTGAGTAACAAATGACAAGATAGGGTCTTTAGGGTATTGATTGTTTATATCCCCATGGAAAACACATCTCAAAATGGCCCAAGTATCTATGCAGGCAGCCAGGGTCTTGATCTGGCTGGCAGTATAGGGTACTCGGATGGCTTGTGGTCCTGAGCCAAAATGTTGGACAGCTCTATCATGCGCTTCAAGGGCCAATGAAGCGACTGCCTCCGGGTAATGCTCTATGACTTTTGCAGGTGAGACCTTAGGGTGTATCCACAGTAGTGGTCCTTTCTGCCAAATCACCGCTGTGGGCTGTAGACTAGTCTGTAGCAAACAGACATCAAAGGGTCGCCCTGGTTCAATTCTGTGTAAGGTAGCCCCACCTAAGGCTTCCTCCACTCTCTGTAAGGCAGCTCTTGCCTCAGGAGTGAGCCTCCTGTGGGAGGCTATATCTGGGTCTCCCTTCAGAAGGTCGAACAGGGGTTTGAGATCTGAATTTGGTATATGTAAATATGGCCTAATCCAATTAATGTCTCCCAATAGCTTTTGCATGTCATTTAGGGTCCTAACGCCATCCGTCCTAATGGTGACCTTCTGCGGAGAGACTAGCATAGGGGAGATTCTCGCGCCTAAGTAGGTCACCATTTCTCCTCCCTGCATCTTGTCGGGGGCAACATGCAGATTGGCTTGTCTCAGGGTCTCGACCAACTGGCCGAGCATATTATTTAGCATGTCTGGGTCCCTGCCGCTGAGCAAAAGGTCGTCCATGTAATGCACACATCTTATCTTGGGAAAGGATTTCCGTAGGGGGGCCAGTAGGGAATCAAGGTAAATCTGACACATAGTGGGACTGTTGGCCATACCTTGGGGCAGCGTTATCCACTCGTATCTGAGATCAGGGCTTTCTTGGTTAATGGTGGGTAAAGTAAAGGCGAACCTATGGGTGTCCTCTGGATGCAGGGGGATTGAGAAGAAACAGTCTCTAAGATCTATAACATAAATCGGCCAAGACTGAGGGATGGCTGAGAGAGCTGGCAGTCCCCTCTGGACCGCCCCCAGGGACTGCATCTGCGCGTTGACCGCCCTTAGATCATGGAGCAGCCTCCACTTGCCAGACTTTTTCTTAATTATAAAAATGGGGGTGTTCCATGGGGAGGTCGACGGCTTAATGTGTCCTAATCTAAGTTGTGCACTGACTATTTCTGACAAGGCTAATAGCTTCTCCTTAGGCAGGGGCCACTGAGGTACCCAGACCGGATCATTTGATTTCCAGGTGATTTTGATCGAAGTGGGTAGGAGAGCTTCTTCAGCGGCCCCTAAGAAAAACCCAGCCCTTGCCTACCTTTTTTGTTCTCTACTGGTATTGGGGATGTCCGACCCTGTAGGGCATTGCCCAAGCCTTTGCCGGGGGTATATCCCTGGTTCCTGAGTATATCCTTAGCCTGGGGGGAGCAGTTTGACGTAAGCATGACATCCATCTGAGTGAGGATGTCCCTTCCCCATAGAGACACTGGCAACTGCAACACAAACGGTTGGAAATGGCCCTGATGACCCTCCTCATCGCACCAGAGCAGGGTTGAAGCACTAACCTGAGGAGCTGACACCATCCCCAGGCCCTGCAGCGTGTTATCTGCAGTGTTGGTGGGCCAGTTGGAAGGCCAATCCTTTTTGGAGATAATGGAACGGTCAGCTCCTGTATCTAGGAGCCCTGTTATATTCTTGCCATTGACCTTAAGTGAGAGCATGGGCCTTTTATCAAGTGTCATATGGAGTCCCTCGAAGACTTCCCCTGAGGAACCGAAACCTTGACTTTCTCTAATTTTCTGCTTTGAGGGAAATCTCTTGTGGAGACTGGGGAGCAGCAAGAGCTGCGCTATCTTGTCTCCTTTATTGATTACCATAGTACCCACAAGAGATTGAACCATAATTTTAATATGTCCTGTGTAGTCTGAGTCTATGACCCCCGGGACTACTGTGAGACCCCGAAGGGCCGTGGAGGATCTCCCGATCACCAGACCCACGGAATTTTCGGGTAACGGTCCCTTAAAGGTGGTTTCAACCACTTGAACACCCATGTCAGGCACTAATATAAGTCTGGAGGCGACACTGAGGTCCACACCTGCTGACCCAGGGGTGGCCCTTGTTGAAGGCTGCCATCCTGAGCTGTCCTGTCTCTGGGGCGGGGGCCCGCCTGTGAGGGGGGCCCCCTCTGGCCGTTTTTTGGCTCTCTAGCATCTCGTCCACAAATACGGTTGCCCTGAGCATCAAAGACCGACCTACACTCCTCAGCTTTGTGTGATCCCTTCTTGCATCGCCCACAAACATATGGTTCTTCATTCCTAGGACGGGGCCTAGCATCTGCATTGTTTGGGCAGTGACGTTTAATGTGTCCTGGCTCCCCGCAGGCAAAACACCCTCTGGCCTTACATTCCCCTCCTGACCCGCGAGGTCCCCTCTGCTGTACAGCCGCGGCCAGGAGAGCAGCCACTCCCGAGTTGGAGAGCGGCCCCCCTATCTCTCTGCATATCCTAATCCAGGTGTTGAGGTCCTTGTTCTTATGAGGGGCTATCGCTGCCTTGCACTCCTTTGTACATTGCTCGAAAATCAGCTGCCTTACCAGCGGTCGAGCCACTCCCGGATCAGAAAATATTTTATCGGCAGCATCTTGCATTCGGGCCACAAAGTCAACAAATGGCTCTGTGGTACCCTGAATTATTTTTGAAAGACACAAGGAGGCTGTTCCGGCACCACTTACCTGCTTCCAGGCGCGGAGCCCTATGGCATTGATTTGTTCATAGACAGCGCCGGGGAACTGAGTCTGATCATCAGCGTGCCGACCTTCTCCCATAAGCATTTCCTTGTTCCACCCCCGGTTTCCCCGACTGGCGTTTCTCTCAGCCTGCTCTGCAGAGAACTCTGCGTACCAGGCTCGCCAATCCAGGTAACTACCCGAGGGCAGACACGCCTTTGCCAGCTGAATCCAGTCCGCGGGGGTGAGGGGCCCAGAAGACAGGTTCTCCAGCATGGCAATGGTGTAAGGCGCAGTCGGCCCAAAGGTTGTAACTGCATTTTTAAGTTCTCTAATCTGCTTTATCTCAAAAGGCTCCCATGCATTACGTCCCTGGCCCATAGCTACTTGTACAGGAAATATCCCGTAGGGGCCACTATCTATCCCAGGTGGTGGATGTACCTCATGAGACAAACGTCCCCCCTGCCAAAGCCGCCTGTAAAAATACTGACCCGCCGGCGGCGGAGCATAAGACGGCGGCCGTGATTGGGCGGAAAATGGGGGCCCGTGCATCACTTCCTGTTCTGGCAAAAGGGGAGGGAGCTCCCACGCGGCCGCCTCGTGGCGAGGGATCGCTTCCGGGAACAGCCCCCAAGGTGGGGCGGAAGGCTTCGCCTCCCTCTCGCGCCAGGGGGCGCTCAGGAGCTCTCTACTCCTCCGCAGACCAAGTTGAGCGGAGCGCAATTCGCGGCGCAATGCTGGGAAAGAACCCTGCGACTCCTTATCGGGCGGCCTATCCTCTTGGCATCTAGGCTCCTTGGTCTCATCGTTGTCTAAGCCTTCCTCGTTCTCGGAGTCAGACGACTCCGAGGCCTGAGCCCCGTCTTCCTCCTTTATATCTTTGTCTCCTTTGACGGACCCCTCCCGGGAGCTCCCTGACTGGGCCTGTTCGAATGCCCTACGCACTTTAATGAGCTCTTGAGAACCTTCCCTGCAACCACCCTCGCTCTTCAAGCATGCATATATCATTTCCCACAGTGGCCGGGCGAAGACCGAAGCCCCGCCCTCCCTTTCCGCTAGAGAAAGATCCCTGCCCAACTTCTCCCACGAGGGCAGGTTTAAGTGCCCTGTGGGCAAGAACCAGGGAGCGAAACTATCAATCTCCTCAAAAAAGCTCTCCAGCGTTTTGCGTCCCACCTTGAGGTCTCTGGACTTTAAGAGCTTCCGGAGGACCTGTACCAAGGGCTGGGTGTCGTTACTCGGTACGTTACCCATATTTAATATGTTACTCACCGTGTGAGGCCCAAAAATCCGCCACTTACGCGTGAGCCTGAGGGGAGTCTAAAAACCCTGTAGGTGCGCGCCACCCAGGGCCCAGGTTTATCCCCTGCTCACCTGTCTCGCAGTGCTGTATCAAGGAACGTTGTCCACTACCACGTCTCGGGGGTGATCAGTTGTTCCCCGTACGGGCCACCAAATGTCGATGTCGCTCCCGGCTGGCAGGAAGGACACACGACAAAGTCTGGCAGTGGACAACCTTTTCTTTTATTTTCTCTCCGTACAGCCTGCCCTGGGATCGCTCCCAGCCGAAGCCTCCTCTGGTCCGCTCCCCGCGGCTCCTTCCGTGCTTCGCTCCGAAGCCTCTACCGGTCCGCTCTCCGCGGCTCCTTCCGGGCTTCTACTTCCCCCCAGGGGTGGCACCAGTATATATATGGATACAGTGTCCAATCATATTAAAGTAAGCAAGGCAAGCTGATTGGCTAACATATTATTGAGCGGGTTGTTTACGCGGTAAGCAGGAAACTAACGTGCTCGATGGGAGGGGTAATCTAACTCAGGCTTTGCTCTTTACCACAGGCCGCATGATCGCTATATGCGGCGGCTCGGCAATGTGGTGGCTCCCAACAATTATACAGTGCATACATGTATCAAAGTATTACATGGTACCCCATAAATATGCAAAAAAGTACAATTCACTCTATTGGAGGGTCTTTTCCTAGAAACACTTTCAAACTGTGACCATAGATACCAATGATTTTTCACTAGGAACTGCCTGATAGTCAACATGGCTGAGGTGCATCTGTTATAAAGAGTGGAAAATCACTAGATTTAACAGGACTAACTGGTACCTAATACAGTGGTGCTTCAGCTCCTGAACTCAATTTTCTCCATGATCGTGGTCACAAACTGAACTGGATGAGAATTGAATCAGATTTCCACATAAGGCCAACACTGAACCTAACCGTTGAATTTGATTTGGTTTTTGCCCAAACTGGTTTGTGACCAAAATCTTGTAAAGAATCAAGTTCAGCACCAGGAACAGAACAAGTCAGCATTTCCCAAGATCCAGCCAAGTTGGAATTTTGGAGGCCAACAAGAAAGCAACCAGCCCTCCTTCCTAGTAAGTGGTGGCACAAGAGAGCAGTGGGCATGTCAGGGAAAGAACAAGTCAACATCTCCCATGAGGCTACCAGCGTGCTGGCTGAGAATCAAACATCGCATGCCCGCTTTGTCTTAGCAACTGGATGGTGCCACGGACAGCCAGAATTGTTAGCAACTAAGGCACATAAAGCCACTAAATGCTTGTGTTGATTATGCTGACCTGGGGCCAGAAGGTCTGAGCATCTCTTGGGAGGATGGCCATATGCAATATAGCAAATAGGGGGATTTCTTTCTATCTTCTCTTTGAAGGCAAATATTGTTTTCACTGTTTTGCTTTGTTCTGATTAATTGTTTTGCTCTATTCAATATTCTGTTTTGATAGGTTTTATAACATTCTGTTTTTGGTTTGATTTTGCTATACCTGATTGAATGGACTATTGTGAAGATAACAGGATATACTATGGTACCTATTACTGCTATCCTGGTATTCTGTTCTGAAGTTCTGTACTAATTTCACTGCTTTGTATCAGTTAGCTTTGTTCTGTCTTGTTTTGTTGTATTTTATTATCTTCAAAATAAAAAAATATTAAAAAATTAATAAAAAGAATCAAGTTCATGCACTGAGGTACCACTGTGTTTCAGAAAAAAACACATTCAGCTATAAGATACAGGGAGCTTTGTCTTTTGATTTTTGTAAATGAAGGCTCTGTATTATTAGACAAATATGCTCATGACAAAAAGCCTGGTTCTGTGGTCATTTGAGAAGCACCATGGAAGTGCTCATTAAAAATTTTGAAAGCATCATATATTTTTAAAATCTATAGTAGAATTGTCAAAAAATAGAAATTATTCCACATCAAAAATTAACAATACCTAGGAATCGTCCATGTTTCAACTTACCTGTATAATATGACTTCAAGTTCTAGTCACAGTAAATAACATTACTATAAAAATTGTTAACAACTGCCCTGAACTGAGTGAAGTTCACAAGGTCATCATTTCCAGGCTTGACTCAGTGCCCACAGGTCTCACTTGGGATTGTGATTGGTCTTTTCCCACCTCCCCTGAGATATGAAGTTCAACCTGCATTGGTTGTATTTCTTCCGATACCTTCACAGCAACAAGTTATCTTCCATTAAAAATCTGGCTCAGCTCCACTTGGGAGTTGAAAAGCCAGTAATTTACTCTCCATGTTTCCTGCTCAGTGCTTCTCCTGTAGACCAGTTTTATGGTTCCTAACATTTTGGAGCCCTCAAAATAGCACATAGCGTTTGACTCCAAGTGAGGAATAGGGAGGCATACTAGTTGTCCATTTTGCTGTGTGACTAACTCTATAACACCCAGAAACTCAGGTTACAGCTTTGGTGGATCCCACAGCTTTGGTGGATCTAGAGGTGTGGGTGTTGCTTAACTAGGGTCTCTGCTTCAGGGATTGTCATAAAGCTGCAGCCAGCATGTGGTACAGTGCTGAGGTCTCAGATGAAGGTTTGATTTCATGTTTGCTGGTGCAATTCCATTCCTTTGGGGTGTTGACCAGAGAACCCTGGCTCCTTATCATGGGACAGCACCATCATAGTCACCACTTCCACAAAACTCTAAAGATCAAAAAGAAGAACAAGTCTCAGCCTTTTGTGATTAAATCATGGAAATAATGATTCTCTGATTTTGCTGCATCTATTTATTAGTCAGAAGCAAATCACTAGTGCTACCCATGCAAGGGGGCAGATTGCACAAGACAAGTACACCAGGACTCAGGAGTCCCTCAGAGCCACCCCCAAGGCTGCTTACCATGGAAGGATTTGATTTGCTTGATTATGCTTGGAAATTGTCTGGTAGAACATGAACTATTTTATTAAAAATTATAAGGCATGGGCAACCCATTTGTGACTCTTCCTGTCTCTCAGGAGCTAATGCTATTCCCCAGTAAATTTTCATACTCTTACCTCTGTTGTTCCTTAGAATTCGTTTTTCAACTTGGGGGAACACCACCTCAGCATATGGGATATCTAATATGTTGGGAGTTCCATTTCCCCTACATCATTTGAAGGTCCTATTTGGAGGCCCCAACAAGATAAGTGGAAGAAAAAAAACAATACACCTACCTAAAATGAGAATACCTGGCATCTATCACAGATAGATCAAAACTATGGCTGGAGGTACATCTGAAGAAGGTTAAATTCACAATGGCCAGATTTACATAGCTTCCTATGGGATAAACTGAAATTTGAGATTATTGATACCACCTTTTGGGTGGGGTACCTTGGGTTGAACTCATGACCTCATGCTTGCCAGGCAGACGCTTATGCTGCTGAGCTAAATCCCCAGACAGATACCAACCTTTCGAGAATTCCAATAAACAATTATCTCATTAGGGATAGGCCATCCTTCCCTACCCACTAAGACTAAAGCTAAAACTACTAAACTAAAACTAAAAGATAAGACTAAAACTATTACTACTAGATCAATATTACCTAAGCAACTATACTTTTAATCTTATTGGTTGATCGTAATTTTGTCCCACATTATATCCACCTCATGATTTTGCCGTATCAAATGTCCTTTGCTCATTGGTAAGCCTTTGGGGACCTTTCCTGGCTCTCAGGAGCTATTCCTATTCTTCACTCCTTTTCCCCAATAAATTTTCCTACTCTTAAAAATGTTGTAAGTCATGATTACCTCTGGAAATTAGACTAGGAGATTAGAGATGGAAGGAAAAGGGATTTTCAGCTTTTATTTTATATTCTTCTGTTTACTTTTTTACAGATAATAAACGACATTTTTATCCTAAAAGAGGGGAGGGACACTTCAAGTTATTTTAAAATAACTGCAGTCTTTTACAAAATAGCTTGGGCTCAAAGAATAAACACCAGTGAATATAATTTACTTTGGTACATCAATTAGCTAAAAGTATAGAAATTCAGGTAGTTTAGCAGTAGTGATTTTATGTGATCATGAAATTGAATTATCTTTTCAAATCACGAAAAAAGGGGAGGGTGTCTTCAGTTCTGCTTCCTTTTTTCATTTTATTATGATCCAGCCATAACATAGAGGCTCAGAGCCAACTCTGAGCTAAATTACCCTACTGGAAATCATTTCTGGTTCTTAGATAGTTTTTTAATTACAAGCTGCTTTGGTTCCACAAGGGATCTCATTTCAGGGTTTTATCTCTCCTGAAGTTATAGACTTTCAACAGTGATCACAGTGCTGCCAGATAAAATGCAAGGTGCTCAGTATGTCCCATGTAATATTTGGGATATACTTATGCTTATTTATTATTTATATGAAATTCAATTTTAATACAGCATCATGTATTTTCATTCACTAAATCTGGCACCTACCCCCAACAATGGCCAGTGCATTCTTCCAGATGATAAAATTGCCACAGAGGTTCTCAAAGTTGGGGGAAATCCTTCCTGCCTCCAGGAAATATTGGACTGTTTAAAGCCTACAATGGCTTGAATATGTTCCCAAAACTTCATGTGTTGGAAACAATCCCCAAAGTCATATGTCAATGGTTTGGAAGTAGGACCTTTGAGAGGTATTTAGGATAAATGAGGTCATGAGGGCTAGCATTATTATAGACATCTAAATTAGGTAGAAATATAGTAGGTCAGACAGGACTGAGCCCTTGAAGGAATCAGTGCAGAATTGTGGCTGGAGGCACATCTGAAGATTAAAGTCACAATGGCTAATTTTATATACTTCCCTAAATGATGGAAGATTTGGGATTATTGGCATCATCCTTTTGAGGCTGAGGCAGGAGGACCATTGCAAGTTTGAGGCTAGCCTGGGACACATTCTTTTATGAAGCAAGGGGAAAGAAGTTTGGATAATCATTGACTGGTATAAACCAAAACGTCATTGATAACAAGTATTGTAGGAACAAGGATATAGCTCAGTGGCCCAGCATCTGCCTAGCAAGTGCAAGGTCCTGAGTTCAATTTCTAGAACAAAAAAAAAATTATAGTAAAAGTATCCCCAAATATAGGGGAACCCCCAAAATCTAGCCAGTCTCTCTCTCTCTCTCTCTCTCTCTCTCTCTCTCTCTCTCTCTCTCTCTCTCTCTCTCTCTCTCTGTCTGTCTCTGTCTCTGTCTCTCTCTCTTTTTCTCTCTCAGGACTCCTTCTTTCTATAAAACACAGCCTGTATTCAAACAGTACTAGGGATAGTAAACATTTATTTCATAATATTGCCCCTCCATCCCAGCAGTCTTTAAAAAAGTGGATTTTTATCTAAAAGAGAAAATTATGAACAAACACAAAAACATTTGGTAGAAATTGAACTGCGTTATTTATGTTATTTATGTTAAGGATGGAACAGTTTCCTAAGAGGATATTGTTTTAAGTTTTGTGTTTGTTTTACATAAATATTTATTCAAATTTAAGATCGGCTAAACAGTAACACAAAGCAATTCAACTGTTGGTTAAAAAAGAAAAAAAAGAATCAAGGGCTAATGCAAGGAAACAGATGATAAATAAACTTGGTGATATTTATTCTAAAACTTCACTCTGACACTTTAGTAAAATACCATTCACTTTAATGACTTTCTGATTTAGGATTCACAGGTGAGGCACTGATTTATAAGAAGGGGAGGAGAATTTTTTAAAGAAGCCAAGCAAATAAGAAAATGACCAATCATTTACTAATCCAGGACTCTGCCAATTGAAGTTCAGTTATCTCTACTTGAACACCAAAAACTTCTCAAACCAAAGTGGCTTTTATTTTATGAATTTGTTTGTTTGTTTTGGTACCAGGAATTGAACTCATAACTTTGCACTTGTCAGGCAGGCACTTACACCACTGAGCTAAATCCCCAGCCCTATGTTATGAATTTGGCTATGGCTTTATTTGCATGAGGAAGTGAGACACTGAAGTTTTAAGCCTATCTTGATCAGATTTACATTTCAGAAGGAGTTGCAGTAGACCGGGAGGATAGGATGACTGTATGCCCAAAGGTCAATTGCTTAACTTCTCTGTGCCTTACTTTTTTAACTGTAGAATGAAGATAAAAATGAAACCTACTTTATGTACTTTTTTTTCTCTTTTTGAGACAGTTCTAGCAATGCAGTTCCGGCTGGCTTTGAGTTCACTTTGTAGCTCAGGCTAGTCTCAGTTCAATGATCCTCCTTCCTCAGCCTCCCAAGTGCTGGGATTACAGGTGTGTGCCACCACATTGGTTTAGGGTCCTGAAGAAGCATAAACAAACTATTACCTGAAAGTGCAGGTGGCCCAGTATCTAAAAGTAATTAGTTGTTCACTAATACTTTTATTATCATTACTGAGAGACAAAGAAAGCAAAAATGGAGCCAGAGAAAATAGGATATGCCTGAGGGAGGGTTGGAGTAGTGGAGGAGAGCCAGAGCGGGAGATTGGTGGAGCTGGGAAACAGGATAATCTTGCTGCTGGTATTAATTTATTCATAGACTTCTTTCTCCTCTAATACTCATTGCCAAAAATGGCTAGTTTGTGCATGTGTGTGTGTTAAATAAGATTTATTGTTAACTTTATTGCCCATAGTCTATAAGATTCAACTTTATTGTGGCTTTGCAAACAAGATACATCTTTTAAAATACTTATCAAAATTTTTCATACAGATATCTCTATGAGGGAAAGGTTAGCTTTATGTGATAAGAATTTCACCTCTATTAGAAATTTTTACCGCTGGGCACAGTGGTGGATGCCTATAATCCCACCTACATGGAAGACTGAAACAAGAGTATTACACATTTGAGTCCATCCAGACAATTTATGGAGAGCCTGTCTCAGAAAATGTTCTAAAACAATTTTAAGGGGCTAGGGATATAGCTCAGTAATGGATTGTCCTTGGGTTCAATCCCCAGTACAACAAGAAAACAAAACAAAAACATAGAATTTGGAATGTGTCTCTGCTATTTAAAATGTTCTAGGCACTCCCTAAACAAAATTCAAACTCCCTAAGCCTACCACACCCAACAAGCAGAGGACATAACCCTCCACTCCTACTGGAACATCAGCCTCACAGAAAATAAGGGGGGAACTTTACAAGAGAAACTGAGATGGAAAACTATTCTAACTGAATAGTATGAGGGGAAAACTACACTGTACTGGAGTCTGCTACATTTAAAATACCATTCAGCATTTTTAAAGTTTTGAGTCATAGAGAGGGAAAAAACATAATTCTTTTAGTTTCTAAGACTACAGATAGAGCACATAAAAATACAGGATCCCCAGTTAAATGTGAATTTAAAGTAAACAATTAGGATGTGTGTGTGCACACACACACACGGGTGTGTACCCCCAGGCCTTTTTATATTTTATTTTGAGACAGGTTCTCACTAATTTGCTAAATGTCCCAGGCTTGCATGAAACTTGTAATCCTCCTGGCTCAGCATTCCAGGGTGCAGAGTTATAGGCACGAGCCTCCAGTCCTGGGTTGAAGTTTTGTAACTACTAGGGCCAATAGCTATGTCTTCCTAGAACAATTGACACTAAATCTGGCCAAGGGTTTAGCTCAGGCTGGCAAGTGCGAGGATGTGAGTTCGATTCCCAGTACAAAAACAAAACAAAACAAAAACAATAAATTTCCACCTCTGTCAGCTCACTAGAGTTTCAAACCAACCTATGATGCCAGATATGGTGGTATGTGCCTGTAATCCCAGCACTAGGGAGGCTGAGGCAGGAGGATTGCCACAAATTCAAGGCCAGCCTGGGCTATAGAGTGAGTTTAAAAATAGCATGAACTACAGAGTGAGACCTTGTCTCCAAAAAGCAGAAACAAAAACAAACAAGCTGTGACACAAACCCACATTATCATCCTCATTCATGAGCACAGAGCAGAGGTTCAGATATTAAAGCAAGGTACACGTCCAGGACTATAGATGCCAATCCTTGGTCTTCCTCTGTGTGCTGCCTCCTCTGGGCAGTACCTTGGCCTGGGCCCTGCACCCTGGTCAGTGCTTTGCTCCCCTGGGCTGGGTTCTTAGTGGATAAGGCCTGGCAGAGGCTCTCATCTTTCCAAGCCCTGACTGAATCTGGCCACTGGCATCTTTGCTGTGCTGCCACTATCATCATCTCTTAGTGTCATTATATTGTTGCACTGTAAGGACCTTGTCAGAGCTGCTTCCCAAAGTCAAGATCAAAGCCCTCTTTGTCTAATTTTGTTTAGTTTTATTCTCTTTAAAATAAATTTTTAAAAAGTGATAAAGTATTCAGATTTAACTGCAGTGTTGGCACTTTGTGATAAGTAAGTGGGTTTGGAGTTAAAGTTTAGGCACTTTGTCTCTAAAATGTTTGGCATCATTATTAGTATACTTCTCTCTTGATGAATATGCAGAAAAATACGGATAGAGACCAGAGTGAGAACAGGAGGAAACTAGAAGTAATATCAAAAAAGATCTCACACACACCAGACTCTGAATAAGTTCCAAGATCAAAATACATCTCTGACCTGCTCTGATCTGCTTTGCAGTGCCTGGGAATGGTACCATATATGGGAAGTTTGTTGGTCTATTTTTCAAGAATATTTTAATGGATACTGCTACTGTTTGACTTCACAAGTAATACCAGTATCTGCTGTCATTTAACAACCCTGATTTTGCAGGTTTTTGTAGAAAGAAATCCTGCTGACTTAAGTTCAGATTCTGTGTAGACAGAGCCAAATTCCTGGAGAAAAGCTTAGCCCAACATAAATGGATTTTGCTCTTCTTTGTTAGAGTGTAACTGATCAGAAAGCAGAACTTTCTCTTGGGGTGCTGGATCTCGTTGGGATCCAGTGATGCTGGTGGAGAGCTTACATCTATTCACAGTCTCAATGCTGATGCTTTTAAGAGGACTAGGGAATGATTGAGATGGAATGATTATAAACATTCAAATGACAGAAAACTGTCATCAATCTTACCCATCACTCTTCAAAAACATTAGTGTCTCGTCTACATAATGAAATAATTTCAGTTTATCTTGAGAGCATCTGGCTTGTGTCTTCATTCGAGGCTATGCACATAACTGCGCAGGTTTGAATGTTAGACTTTTATCTGATGTTAGGATAACCAATCTTCTGCTCCCTCACAAACCTTGGGTTTCATAGAAAAGGCTCATGAATCTCAGTGTACTACATTCTCTACATTCTATTCTGGGGACACAGTCAATGAGTCAAGCAACCTGGGAGAAGTTTGTCCTTTTTGCTCCTTGTCTTTTAAAAAAATTCTTTTGTCAGAATTTCCCCACTGCTTGGAAAACTGACACCCCTGTAGACAGGATACTCACACTCATTCATAAACTCATCTATGCGTCTCCTGATCCTTGGAGCCAGCTTGTCCTGATCTTGGAGGAACTGGTGAATGGATGAGAAGTCCCTGAGCTGAGCTGACCTTCTTGTTTCTGTTTAGGAAAGAGCAACAGTGATAAAGCAAAACCAGGACTGGTTCTAGCAGTCTACTCCCAGTCTGCTGAGATTTATTTTCAGAGTTACCCCTTATAAAAAAGAAGAATCATGTTATGTTAAGTGAAATAAGCCAGGCACGGAAAGACAAATACCACAAGTTCTACTCATGGAAACTAAAAAGAAAAACATATCTCATGGAAATAATAGGATGGTGATCATCAGGGTTGAAAGGGGTGGGAGGAAAGATGGAGAGAAGTTGGATAATAGGTACCAAAAGACGGTTAGGAGAAACTGATTCTACCGTTCTGTATACATCAGTGTGGTGACTACATTTTAAAACAATTTATTATACATTTCAAAATAACCAGAAAAGTTCAAAGTTCCTAATACAAATGATAAATGCTTGAGATGTAAATCCTAATTACCCTGATTTGATCCTTACACATTGTATGCACATGTGAAATCTCCCTACTGCATTCCATAAATTCATACGTTTATTGTCAATTTTAAAAAACCAACATTCTAGAATTATTCAGTAGTCAAATTTCAGACTTCCTCTCTGGTGAAATTCACAACGGTGAAAGTATTTTTTCCTAAAGTATATAGAGTCGATTTTTAACATTAATGAAATGCAAATTTGTCTACTTACTAAAGTTTATTTGTGAGCTCAAGTAGGTACCTCCCTCAGCCACTCAGACACACACAGACCAGTGAAAAATTTGCACTCAACCCACTCTCATACTGTAAGCAAATATGCATTTCAAGGTCGACTTGGTATTATTGTTTTAAACAAAATTTTGCCAATTTTTTTAGTGATTTCACCATTTAAAATTGCCTCCAGCTGGGCACAATGGCACATGCATATAATCCCAGCTACTTGGGAGACAAAGGCAGGAGGATCACAAGTTCAAGCCCAACCTGGGCAATTTAATAAGACTCTGTCTCAAAATAAAAAATAAAAAAGGGTTGTGGATGCAGCCCAAGATGATAAACCATTTGCTTAGTATCATTTATGAGTTCCTAAATTCAGTCTCTAATACCAAAAAAAAAAAAGCCAGGCATGGTGGCACATGTATATAATCTTGTACTTGGAAGCTAAGACAGAAGGATTATTGCAAATTTAAGGCCAGCCTAGGCTACATAGTGAGTTTGAGGATAATTTGAACTACATAGCAAGACCCTGTCTTAAAAACACAAAAAAAGGGCCCTGAATGTGGAAGTGTTTTCTGGTGTCTTGATGAGAAGGTTGTGATGTACTTTCACTGTAACATAAGTGTGTAAGAAAAGCCTCACTCAAGGATATGTCAGCGCTGCCTGCAGCCAGCTCAATATCGATAAATCAACAATATATATTTTAAATATTATCTTTAAACAACTTTTCACATATATAATCAAGCTTATATATTGATAAGGAAAGTACACTCTGCATTTCATTTCCCAGGAGCACTGCTAATTTAGTGTTCCCAGTGACTCCAAAGGCCTAAGTCAGAATTCTATCACTGTAACAAATATCTGACATAAAAAATCTATGAGAAGGCAAGGTTTACTTTAGCTTGGGTTTCAGAGGTTTCAGTCCATGGTCAGCTGGACCTGCTGCTTTGGACCTGTGCTAAGGAAGTACATGGAAGCAGGCAGTCATCTAGCAGTAAAGCAGTTCACTCAGGGCCTTTGGGAAGCAAGGAAAAGAAACAAGAAGGAGCTGTCTTCAAGGACACGCACCCAAGTGACTTTACTTTGCACTACATTCCACCTCTTTGAGGTTCCACCACTGCCCAAAAACTTTTGTTTTTGTTATTTTATTTTGTTTTGTTTTTTGAAACAGGACCTTACTATGTAGTTCAGGCTGGCCTTGAGCTCACGGAAATAATCATATCTCAGCTTTGACAGTGCTGGGATTATAGTTATGTACCACCATGCCTGGCCAAGTCTGTACTATTTGGGCCTTCAGAGAACATTCCAGATCCGCTGCAGCACCAACTCTGAATAATGAGAATCAGCTCTACCTTTGTATGTTTATGTGTAGTACTGGGGATTGACTCCAAGGCCTTTGTACTAAGCTACATCCACAGCATCCTCAGATTTTCTTAAACAGGGTTTCACTAAATTGCTGAAGTTGAGGTTGAATTTGTGATCCTTCTGCCTCAACCTCCCAGAGTGCTTAGCTTAGCTGTATATTTAATGTATAGAGAATGCCCAGAGTGCTGGCTTAGCTGTATCTTTCATGTATACAGAATGACTAGATCATTAAAAGGAGCACAGAGGAATGTATTGGAGCTTGGTACAAAAAAATAATTCTGAATGATGAACTGTAAATTAATTTTCTTTTTGTACTAATTATCCCAACTCATCTTGGGTGTCAAACACTTCCACAACACATTATGGAGAACTAGAAAAATGAGTGAGACATTGTGCCTGAAATCCTTTGGGAAGCAAAGAAGAGAAATAGGAAGGGGTCATCTTCAAAGGCACCCACGCAAGTGACTTTACTTCTTGCACTAGATTACTAGGAATGTGAAATCCAGGTGGTTGACTCCTTTTCTTGTTAACAGGGCCACTCAGCAGTGATGAGCAGCATCCAGCAACAAAGTAGCCTTTCTGGGATGAAGAGCAGACTTGAAGGTCAGGAAAATGCAATCTGCAGATGCAATTGTTATGCCAACTTTAGAAGAATCTCCATTAGCAGGAATACTCTGAACTATTATTAAATTGCTCAGTTTCTAAAGTCGTGCTTCAGGTGGTTGTTGTGGCACACACCTGTAATCCTAGCACTCTGGGAGGCTGAAGCAAGAAGATTGCAAATCTGAGCCCAGCCTGGGTAACTCAGTTACTCCAAAAACCCTTTCTCAAATTAAAAAATAAAAAGAGCTCAAGAAGTAGCTCAGCGTGAAAGTCCCGAGTTCAATCCCCAGTACCACCAGAAAATAAATAAATAAACAAACAAAGCAAACCATAGTTCTCAGATATTAATGTGCAGAATCTCCTTAAAAGATTCTGATTAAGGGGCCTGGAAGGAGCCTGAGGTCTCATGCCACCACCAAGCTCCCAGGTAGGGCCCATCTGATATTACTGGACTAGTTTTACCTGTGAGCCTTTGTGAACAAGGTTTTCTCGAATTTGAACCCAATATGATACCTAGGAACAGTAAGCTTGCTCTTTCCTGTCCCTCAATGCTGCTTTTTCTTCTGTGCTTCTCTTGAGTTCTTTCTTCTGCTTGAAATAAGCCTTCTTTGACTACCTGCTTATTGCCCTCCAAGACTCTTAAGAGCAGGCCCTCAACCATGGCCACAAATCAGAATTCTGTGAAATCTTTAAACTACTGGTCTCTACTTTGACTAAACAGTGTTGAAAGTTTGGCTATGACATTGTGGTTCCCATCTGCAGGTATTAATTTGACTAAGCAGAAGCTTCCTCAATGTCCCACCTCATCTATTGAAATATTGCAAAAAATATAAATCATTCTCTACACCTCTCAGGCCCCACCCTCCAACTCCTTAATCTGAACCAATTGCTCCTGACCAGCAATTTCAGTAACTATTAATTGATGATTGAATTTGATTTTTGAAAATTGGATCCTAAATGTACAAAAACAAAAATAAAATAAAACTAGGGATTTTTTTTTTCTTGCACAAGGAATCAAACTCAGGACCTTGCATTTGCCAGGCAAGTGCTCATGCCACTATCTTTTACATCTCAAACTATCTATACAATTTCCCAGCAGGTCTCCTCAAAAATCACAGATTCATTCTTTAATATTAAAATAATCAGCCAGGCATGATGGTGCATACCTGTAATCCCAGCACTTGAAAGACTGAGGCAGTAGGTTGCTACAAGTTCAAGACCAGCCTGGGCTACAGAATGAGCTCAAAGGCCAGCCTAAACTATATAGCAAGACTCTTTCTCAAAAAAACAAAATAAAATAAAATAATCACTAGAAATAATTTTTTGTGTGTTGCATTATTATGCTGAGAGGTGCATGTGAAGAGAAACCAAAGCAGAAGAGGCACTCACTTTAGCCTACCTGATGTTACATGTATAAGACAAATGTTCACACAGTATTTCTGAAATAGAGTGGTGTACCAAAAGTCTTCTCTGAATATGTTAGTGCCCTTGTTCTCCATAATAGTGTCTAACAGTAAGGATAAAAATATCATGGATGGTCCCATGAGAGAATTCTTTCAACTTTCATATACTTACTGGCATCCTGAAGTACTTTGCAGGAGATTTCTCAAAGCTGAATCAAGTTTATTGGTCATAATTTCAGTTACTACTTAGGATGCTCTTGGCCACAAGATTATTTCTATAAATTAAGTCCAGCATCTAGGCCACAGGTTCTTAGCTGAGGTTCATCAGAGCAACTCATAAAGATTTATAAAAATATTGATGTCTACTCCAGCCTTCCTGAATCTATTTGATATTGTTGGTTGAAAAATATATGTCTCAGAGTAATTACATGTCCTATCTCGAGATTTTTTTCTCTTTACAAAACATATGTCTGCCCACTTTTATAAATCAGATGAACATTTCCATGACTCCTTTAAAAATAGGTTTAATCATTATCTTAGAGACATTTTGTCTAAAAATTTTGGGGGGATTGGCTTTATTAATTGTGGCTTGCATGCCATGGGAACAGCTACATTTCCTTGTTGATTACATTATTCTTATTATAAACTCTCATCAGATCTTTCAGACTTGAAAATTACCAATAATAAATTAACCAGAGCCAGTAAGTCTCTGTATCTACAGATACTTTCTGCTTACTCTAACTGCTGCCTGGTGCCCTGACATAAGCTACAGGCCAGAGTTAGTGTTTTCAACTCTGGCCCCTGGAAAAGGACCAAATTGAGGGACTAACAAATGCAACAATATGGATGAACTTTAAAACCATTACATCAGACCAAGAAGCCCGACATGGAAGGCCATGTTCTATGGTACATAATTATATGACATTATCATGTATATGATTCTGTTCATATGGGATATCAAGGCTAGAGGCAGAAGGCATGTTGATGGGAGTGCCAGGCACTTGTGGAGAGGAATGAGGAATGATTGTTAATGGGCTTAGGGATTTTGAGGGGGTTGATGAAAATGTCCTAGAACTAAATAGTGATAGTGGTTACATAACAATGCAAAAATAGTGTAAAACACTATAATATGAACTTGAAAATGTATCATTTGTGGATTGTAAACTTATATCTTGTCCCTTCTCACCATGTTCTTTTTTTAAAGACAGAATCTCACTAAATCTCTAAGTTGCACAAGCTGGGCTCAAAATTGCAATCCTCCTGTCTTAGCCTCCCAAAGTACTGTACTGTAAGTGTATGCCACCGTGTTCACTTTAAGATAATATTTTTAGGCTAGGGGAAGAGAACAAGAAGTCACCAAGAAGTAAACCCTCCCTGCAAATCAGCACCATGCACAGGCCCCTGGGAGGACAGCCAGATGCCAGCCTTTTCCCACGACTCACTGCCATTTGCAGTCTGTGGGGGAAAAGAACAAAAGTCACCAAGAAGCAAGCCCTCTCTGTAAATCAGTGCCATGCACAGGCTGCTTTAGGAAGAGCCAGATGCCAGTCCCTTCTGGGGAGTAGGCTGGGAAACAAGAAGAGCCAACCCCCACCCCCACCATAAGTGACCCACTGATCCAGAGGAACACAGGCTAGAATGATAGCTATTGAGGTAAAATACAATTTAATGCTTGTAGTGTTTAGTGTTTCTCTGACTTTTCAGATCTAAAGCCAGTGTCTGATCATCTGTTCAGAGGATAACTATATGCTATGTAGCATCTATGGGGGATCTCCTTCTGAAGGTGGCAGCCATTGTTAACTCCTTGTCATCTTGTTTTGAAATCCTGTATCATTTTCATTGTTTTGTTGGGTTGGGTTTTATTCTGTTTTGTTCTATTTGATTTAATTATATCTGATGACATGGGCAGTTATTGAAAAGATAATGGAGCATATTATGGTAGCCATTTTGGATCTACTATTGTCTTGTTTTGAAGTCCTGTATCGCTTTCATTGTTTTGTTTGTGTTGGTTCTATTCTGTTCTGTTTTGTTTGACTTTTACTATATCTGAGGGTATCTGCATTGTAGTGGAGCACTGTTGATTTCCTATTGTTTTGAAGTCCTGTGTCATTACATTACACATTACATTGCATTTGTTTTGACTGGCTTTATTCTGTTTTATTTTGTTTGGTCTTATTTCTTTAAATTAAAAATAAAAAATAAAATAAAATAAAAATAATTTTTTTAAAAAAAATTGTTTGAGGAACCAGAGATGTAGCTCAGCAGCATAAGCGCCTGCCTGGCAAGCGCAAGGTCATGAGTTCGATACCTGGTACAAAAAAAAAAAAAAAAAGAAAGAAAGAAAGGAAAAGAAATGAAAAGAAAATTGTTTGTAAAGTCCACCACTGAGCAACAGCACCTTCCCCTGTCATGCTGGCCTGTTTCTATCAGGACATCACTCACAGAAAATCATAGAGAATCAAAAGCCACCTGCATAGGCCTTCAGAGACTTAGTACTTCTAATCATATACTAAGAGTGTTTCCCTTTGCATCAGTCCTAGAGATGGAGGCAACTCTGGAGTTCTGGTTACACGGGCCATATTAACTCCACAGACACCAGGATGCTCCAGAATTTTCCTGGGTTGCTCAAACCTTAAGGCCTACAGATAAATACGTCTGTCATCTTTATTTTTTTAAAGCAAATGACAAAGACCCAGTTTACCAGCTTTTATAAACCTAAGCTTAACATTACATATCTAATCAATTGTCAAAACTTTACTAAGTTGCCAGCATCCACGCACAACTAGAAAACATCCTTAAATTTGTATTGAACCTGAAATGTATTATCATTACTGCATTAATAACTTTTATTACTAAATACTGAAAAATGGAAATTATTTCTGTGGAGGACTTGTCCTGACAATGTTAGCTTTACAGCAGGCACACACTACTTGGCTAATGTTTCAAACACAATGGAAAGCAGATCCATGCTGATGTTAGACTACAATCTTGTCCTAGCACTGCTGAACAGTCAAGGCTTACCTTGAATCATGTTTAATAAAAAAGCAGACTCCTCCGAGTAGATGGCAGAGCAGTAAGCAGCATAGAAAACAGCCTCTCTGAGAGTCACTGTCCAGACACTGGAATACAGCATTGTGAGGAAGACAAAAAGGAAGGAAGTGGGTCCCCTAAACTCAGGAAAAATCTGAGGTGTGAATTGAAGCCCACAGAGAGTAAAAAGAAAAAGTTCAACAAACAAGAAGGTGGTAGCTGGCTGTGCCTTCTCCCTGAGATGGGACTAACTGAGCGAGAGGAGCTGTTTGAACCTGGGGCTGCACAGTCACAGTGACAGTGACGGCTGGCGATCCCAGAGGCCACCGCACAGAGATGCTGTGGTGGAGGGGAGAAGCAGATATGGAGGACTACACTGGCTAGCAGTGAGGGCAGAGGATTTAGTCCTCCCATGGGGAAAGAATGATTAGCCAAGAGCCATTTCATAGACGGGTCAGCTGAATTCAGAACCCAGAACTGCTGCCAGCTTCCTCCAGCAGTTTCCAGCTGGGCACAGACCTGGGGCAATTGCTTGAACTGTGGCAAGCCCATTGAGTCTGGTCTCAGGGAAGGTCTGCTGAGGTTGTCCACTACTCCACCATAATGCAACTGCTGACTGAATCGGCATGATTCAGGACTCTGTCTCTTCAGGTTGTCTTCTAGTGAAACCAGAGAGAATCCTGGAAGTGGGCTATTTGTCTTTCTTTTTTCCTTGTTTGCTTGTTTTTGTTTTCTTTTCTCTTTCTTCTTCATTGTTTATATGTGAGTGTGAAAATGGCTCCAAACCTCTTTGTAGGTGCGGTTCTACTCTGTTATCACTTCCATCTCTTTTCCTTCAGTCTTCTGTACCAGTTTCCCCAAGTTGGCATGATCCCCCTTTGTCCTCCAACCTACTTTTAATCTCTTTCTCTTCTTCTACTTCTCTATTTTCTCCTTAACCCATTTTTTGGTACCAGGCATCAAGCTCAGGACTTTGCGCTTGTCAGGTAGGTGCTTATGCCCCTGAACTATATCCTGGCCCCTTAATCCATTTTAAATTTTAATCTCAAGAGCAAAATTTACACATTGCAGGCTTATATATTGTATGTAACTATGTGTTGTGTTTTATGTTTTTTAATGTAATCACAAATCTAGTTCATATGTTTAAAAGTTGCAAATTAAGAGTTAGCTCAGGTTGGGCCTGGGGATTTAGCTCAGCGGCATAAGCGCCTGCCTTGCAAGCAGGCAGTCGTGAGTTCGATCCCTGACCGATAAAAACGAAAAAAGACCAAAAAAAAAAAAAACTTAAAAATGAAAAAGACAAAAAAAAAAAAAAGTTAGCTCAGGTTGTTGGTTTCTAGGCTATATTTGGTGCTATTGGTGCCACTATAACCAAAATTGACATAATTATTTTAAACAGCTCAGCTGTTTCTCCTGATAATCCATGGCTAAGATTAACTAAGAGTCACAGAAAATATGGTGGTACAGTGTCAAAGAACTGGGGACTAAGCCAAACAAGCAACTACTTCTCATCTCCAATAAATTGAAGAGGTAAAATCTTCCAACAGAATCAAAAGCCAAACACCAGGTACATCTGGAAGATACCTCAGAGAGGTAATCATCACATGAGGGTTCTAAATACTAACAGTAAAGGAACCCACCATAGGCAACTTACAAGTATCACTCCAGGAACCAAACTAAAAAAAATGAGAAGACACTTAAGCAAAATGCAACCTCAGACATCCAGGTCACCAAAGGCAAATCCAGGGAGCAATGAGATGGGACAACGCAAAAACCCCACAACTGTTCTCTCTGAAGTGAAAACAATAAAGCAATTGAATGAGGCTCTGGAAAAAATGAAGTCAGAAATAATCTCTCAGACAACTACAGAAATTACTAAAATACACACCATGCTTAGCGATGTTAGAGCAGACACAGACTGAAAAACAGACAAGCTTAAGCAAATTAGGGAAGCTCAACATAGGAAAGAAATGGGATCCATAAAGCTGATTCAAGCAGATATCCAAGAGAATAAAAACTCCACTGAAAATATTCAAAGAAGATTAGGTCAGTGTAAGGACAGGATCTCAGATATTGAAGACAGGCTTGCAGTTTGTGACCAGCAAAAGAAAGATTTCTCAAAAACAGCAAGAGAAGGGCCAGGGATTAGCTTAGTGTCTCAGGTGTTTGCCTGGTAAGCGCAAGATCATGAGTTTGATCCCTGGTACCTAATTTAAAAATAGCAAGGGAACATGAGAAATCAATCCAGCAGATGCTATATGAGACAAAGAAGAATTTAAGATTAATTGGAGTCAATGGACAAGCAAGAAGTACCACAAATGACATTAAAAAATGTTCACAGACATCATGACACAAAACTTTCCTGGTAGGGGCTGGAGATTTAGCTCAGCGGCATAAGCACCTGCCTTACAAGCAGGCAGTCGTGAGTTCAATCCCTGGTACCAATAAAAATGAAAAAGACAAAAAAAAAAAAAACTTTCCTGGTAGAGAAAAAGAATTTGACACACAGATAAACACGGCACATAGCATTCCATTAGAAATGATCAAGAAAAAAATCTATAGGCATGCATATCATAGTCAAGATTCCAGAAATTCAACCTAAGAATGGAATCCTAAAAGCTGTTAGAGGAAAAATAAAAAAACAAATCACCTATAAAGAAAAGCCCATCCGAATCACAGCTGACTTTTCAGCACAAACTCTCAAGTCAAGGAGACCTTAGCATAAAGTACTCTAAGTTCTAAAGGAAAAGAGCTTACAACCTGGGTTGATGTATGCAGCAAAACTGTCTTTCAAAATTGATGGAGAAATAAGATACTTTCATGAAAAAGAACATCTGAAGAAATTTATGACCACTAAGCCAGCACTCCAAAGTGTTTTCAAGGACATTATAGAGAGAGATAACAAAGACTACAGCTCCATAAACACCAACAGAAGAAATCCACCAGGGAAGACAAACAATTACAGGAAGGGGAAAAAAGAGGGGAGGACCATAAACAGGAAAATAACATGATAAGAATAAGTCAATATATATCAGTTATAACCCCCAATGTTAATGGACTTAATTCACCAGTCAGACTGGCAGAATGGATCAAGAAGCAAGATCCAACAATATGTAGTTTATAAGAAACACGGGGCTGGGGGTTTAGCTCAGCGGCATAAGCGCCTGCCTTGCAAGCAGGTAGTCATGAGTTCGATCCCTGGTACCGATAAAAAGGAAAAAGACAAAAAAAAAAAAAAAAGAAAGAAAAGAAACACATTTAATTCAAAATAGAAATTCATAGACTGAAAGTCAAAGGATGGAAAACAATACTCCATGTGACAGGAACCCAGAAAAAAGTAGGGGTAGCTATTCTATTTGCAGACAAAGTGAATTTAAAGCCAAGACTAATTAAGAGACATAAAGGTCACTATACCCCTATAAAGGGAACAATCCAAGATGAGAAGTAACAATCATAAATATATATGCAACCAATACCTGTGCACTCAACCATATAAAACAATTACTGACAAACATGAACAAACAAATAAGCCCTAATATAATTGTATTAAGAGACCTCAATATCCCATCACAAAAAGACAGATCAACTAGACAAAAAATCAATAATGAAATAGTAGAATTAAATCAAACTTTTGAACAACTGGACCTAATAGATGTCTACAAAGTGTTCAACCCCACAACATCAGAATATACATTCTTCTCAGCTGCACATGGGACATTCTCCAAAATAGATCATATACTGGCTCATAGAATAATAGGCTTAAATAAATGAAAGACATTGAAATTATCCCGTGCCTTCTATCAGGCCACAGTGCAATGAAATTAGAAATCCATGCCAAGGGGAACCACAAGAACTTCATCAACAAATGGAAATTAAACAGCACCTTACTGAACGGCCAATGGGTCACAGATGAAATTAAAGAAGAAATTAGACAGTTTTTACAGTTGGATGATAATGACAATACAACATACTAGAACTTGTGAAACACAATGAAAGCAGTCTTAAGAGGAAAATTTATAGCAGTGAATACTCATATCAGGAAAACAGAGCAAGCACGTATATAAACAACTTAATATTGAACCTCAAACTTCTAGAAAAAGAATCTTGTATGAGGGAGGAAGTTATAAAGATCAGAGCAGAAATTAAAGCATTGGAGACTAAAAAAATACAAAGAATCAATGAATCAAACAGTTGGTTCTTTCAAAAATTAAATAAAACTGACAAATCTTTAGCCAACATTATCAAAAGAAAGAGTCAAATACATACAATTAGGAATGAAAAGGGTGAAATCACAACAGATCTTGTAGAAATTCAGAAGATCATATACACCTACTTTGAAAACTTTTATTCTAATAAAGTGGAAAATAAGAAATGGACAGTTGTCCGGGAGAACATGGCGGACAGATAACAGCAACTACCGGAGGCTCTCTGAAAGACTCGGCTCAGAAGCCAGGAATGGTGCGGACTAAGGAGACATAAGCAGGTGGAGATATGCTCTGCTGACTCAGGAACGAACTGGGCTGAGAGAAACCAACTTGGAATGCAGTCCTGGTGCTAAAACAGGAACAGAAAAGCCTCGGTGTGGAGGCTGGAACCGCGCCATTGTAAGCTGCGATTTGGGTTTCCCGCTGCGCGGCGGCTGGCTGCCTCTACAGTGGCTCGGCAAGGAGAGACGCGCAGAAGCTCTGAGAACGGCAATCTGCGAACGGCAGGGAGGCGTGCACTGACTTGTGGTGAGGTGAGTGAGAGAAACTGACACTCTACCACAGTTTGACTCCAGCAGAGGACTTTCTGGGCCCGAGCAGTCCTGCGGGAGCAGGGCACAGTGGCGACTCCAGCCACACATCCCCCTCTCGGGCTGGATTGGTGAAAAGTGCCTGGCCTGCGTGACGCTGCCGGCGGACCTGGTAGGCTGTCCCAACCCAGATCCCAGAGCCTGACAGTGGCCGGGAGGGGAGACGCATAGGCTGCCTGGTCCGTAACTCCCTGGTGCGCAGCGGTGAGCGGGAACAACTAACTGGCGCAATTCGATCAGGCTGTGGCTGACTGGGAGAGAAGCTGGGCCTCTTATAGGCAGCATGGGAAGAGGCAGCAACAAGAAAGGCTCCTCGGCCCCCAATTCTGAGAAACAGGCAATAGCAGACACCGCACCAATACACATAAGGCACCATATAGAGAGCCTCATAGACCAATTCAGGAATGAAGTTATCAATGACCTGAAGCTAGAAGTATGCAGAATAGTTAGAGAAATGCTAAGTACCACCCAAGAAAAAACAGGTGGTGGAATGGAAGAACAGAAAAAAAGGGGGGAATTGTTTGATGGAGAAAACAGAGAAAGCATAGAATACGTGAAGCAGGTTCAAAGGGACTACCAAGATACTAAGAAGTCTATAGAAGACTGGCATAACAGCTTGAAAGAAACTAAGGACAGACTATCTGAACTGGAGGGCAGACTTGTAATATGGGAGAATGAAATGAAAAACTTCTTAAAAATAACAAAGAAACAAACAGCAATAATACAAAGACAAGAAGATGATAAGAGGATCCATAACTTAAGGATTAAGAACATAAAAGAAGAAGTAGGGACACAAACAAGTGAACTACAAAAGCTACTCACAGAAATAATCCAGGAGAATTTTCCTAATTTAGCAAAAGGTAAAGATACTCAGATGTATGAGGCATACAGGACCCCAGCTACCTACAACCCAAACAGAGCAACACCCAGGCATATAATAATAAAAATTCCAGAAATTCAATACAAGAACAGAATATTAAAAGCTGTAAGAGACAAGAAACAGACCACTTACAAGGGAACACCCATCAGAATTACAGCAGATTTCTCTGCACAAACCATCAAATCACGAAGAGCGTGGGGGGAAATAATTCAAGCATTGAAAGATAATAATCTCCAGCCAAGATTGAGATATCCTGCACAACTGTCCCTGGAAATTGATGGAAAAACAAGGTGCTTCCAGGATAAAGACGAACTGGGGGAATTTGCAACCACCAATTCAACTCTACAGAGAGTATTGCAGGATATTCTAAAAAAAGAAAAATACAAAGAATCCAGAAATAATGGCAGAGAGGCCACAACAAATGGAGCAGAGAACAAAATGAAGAAGACAAACTGACAGCTACTGACAGAAAAAGAGCTTAACAGAAATGAGGCAGAGAAGATTGGATGATAGGAACAGCTATTTTGGAGAAAATGACATCTTAATAGGTAATTCTGATTTAGTATCATCTTGTTTTGAAGTCTCATCTAGCTTTTGTCCTCCTGTCTCCAATGGTCTAAATAGGCTGTATCTTATTGGATTTTATTATGTACGATAGTATAAGCAAAAACCTTTTAAAGACAAGGAGATTATACAGAAACCATTGTTCATATTCTGTTAGTCGATTCTAAATACTCTGTAATGCTGTCATTCTCTTGAATGGTTTTACATTGTTTTGATATACTTAATGCTACAGTATACGAAGTTGTACTCAAGGATTTCAAAGAAAGAAACAATATGGTAACTACTTTTAGGTTAGGATTATCTGGTGGTGAAACACTATTCTGCTTAAATGGTTATGTTTTGATCTGCGCTGTTTCGTTGTTATGCCCTCTTTTATCTCAATCTCCACTCCATTATTTACTTTTTTATCTTTATCCTTTTAATTAAAGGAAAAAATAGCAGGATATATTATAGTAACCCACTTTGACTTTTCATTACCTTGATTTAAAGCCCTGTATTACTCTCACCATCTGGTTTTTAACTGATGTTCCCCTATTCTGTTTTGCTGGATAGTATCAGGTTCGAAAGTTTAGGCATCAGCTGTGAAGATAATGAGATTCATTATGACGCCCATTCTTGTTGACTTTTATCTACTTTTGAAGACCTACAATGTCTCCAATGTTTTGGTTTTGTCGGTTTTATTCTTTACTGTTTTGTTCAATTGTATTATAACTAATGATATAGGCAATTCTATTAGAGATAGCGGGAGGCATTATGGTAACCATTGTTGATCACCTTGTATTATGTTTTTACATTATTATGTCCACCCTTTTGACTTGACCGATTCTGTTCTGTTATGTCACATTTGGTTTTACTCTCTTCCAAAAAAGTAATAAGAACCGTGGGAGCAATGAAACCCAAAATGTGTAATAGTCATGGTACAAAAGAGAGGAAAAGAAAGTGCTCCAAACTATATAACTGCATGTATATTTAAGTGTATAAGATAGAAAATGATATCACAGAGTTTTATTGGATCAATGAACAGAACTGTTTGCAGTATCATTGATGGAATGTCCACTTTACAAGCTTTAATTTTGTGACTTGAACAATTATTTCTAAGATGACAATATGTAATTCATTAACTAGTGATTTCCTACTGTTCATTTTTTTTTCTGTAAATCTGTATAACTTGTACCCTTTCCCTGCTTTTTTTTTTCTTTTCTCCTTAAATAAAATTAAAAAAAAAAAAAAAGAAATGGACAGTTTCCTAATTACATATGAATTATTAAAGCTGAACCAAGAAGATATAAAAATCTTAAATAGCCCAATATCAATAAATGAAACTGAAGATATAATTACAATCCTATCAACAAAGAAAAGCCCAAGCCCTGACAGACTCACTGCTGAACTCTATAAGAAATTTAGCGAACACCTAACACCACTACTTCTCAAACTCTTTAATGAAATTGAAAGAGAAGCGATACTCCCAAATTCATTCCTGGAAGCAAGCATTACCCTGATACCAAAACCAGAGAAGGACCCAACTAAAAAAGAGAACTACAGGCCAATCTCCTTAATGAACATTGATGCAAAAATCCTCCATAAGATACTAGCAAACTAAGTGCAGCAAATCATCAAAAAGATTGTACACCATGATCTAGTGGAATTCATCCAAGGGGTGCAGGGATGGCTCAAACATATGTTTCCCAAAAATGTAATATACCATATTAACAGAGCCAAGGACAAAAATCATATGATCATCTCAATAGATGCAGAAAAAGCTTTTAACAAAAGTCCAGCACCCATTCATGATAAAAAAAAAAAACCTACAAAAAATTGTAATTAATGGTCTTTATCTCAATCTAATAAAAATCATCTATGACAAATCAACAGCCAACAATAATAAATGAACAAAAACTGAAAACTTTCCATGACAAAGATGTTCACTGTCTCCATTCTTTTCTTTTCTTTTTTTGATCTTTTTCATTTTTATCGGTACCAGGGATCGAACTCACAACTGCCTGCTTGCAAGGCAGGCTCTTATGCCGCTGAGCTAAATCCCCAGCCCCACTGTCTCCATTCTTATTCAACAATTCAACATAGTCTTGGAAACTTTAGCGAGAGTAATTAGACAAGAGAAAAAAATAAAAGGAATAAAGATAGGAAAGGAAGAATTTAAACTATCATTATTTGCAAATGACATTATACTGTACTTAGAAGACCCCCGTAACTCCACCAAAAGACTTCTAGATTTAATAAGAAAATTCAGTAATGTAACTAGTTACAAAATCAACACTCAAAAATTGATAGCCTTCCTGTAGATGAATAACAAACTGAAAATGAAATCAGAGAAAACAATACCTTTCACAATAGCATCCAAAAAGTGAAATACCTAAGAATCAATATCTAGGAATCAATCTAACGAAGGATATAAAAGACCTCTACATTGAAAACTACAATACTCTGAAAAAGGAGATTGAAGAGGATATTAGAAAATAGAGAGATATCCTGTGCCCTTGGGTAGAAAGAACCAATATTGTGACAACAGTCATATTCCCAAAACTGTTATACAGATTCAATGCAATTCCAATGAAAATTCCAATAATATATCTCACAGAATTAGAGAAAACAATCCTAAAATTCATCTGGAACCAGAAGAGACCTAGAATAGCAAAGGCAATCCTGGGCATCAAAGACAAGACAAGGGTCATAAAAATCCCTGACTTGAAATTATACTATAAAGCTACTATGGTAAAAACAGTGTGGTACTGTCAAAAGTTTTAAAAATGGACTGAAAGATCAATGGAACACGTTAGAAGATATAGAAACAACTCCAGACAGACTAAGCCACCTTATCTTTGACAAAGGTGCCAACACGTTCACTGGAAGAATGACAGCCTCTTTTATAAATGGCTCTGGAAAAACTGACTCTGCACATGCTGAAGATTATCTTTCTTTTTTTTTTTTTTTTTTTTGTCTTTTTCGTTTTTACCAGTACCAGGGATCGAACTCACAACTGCCTGCTTGCAAGGCAGGCACTTATGCCGCTGAGCTAAATCCCCAGCCCCTGGACCCTATCTTTCACCGTGTACTAAAGCTAAAATCAGAATGGCTCAAAGATCTTAATATTAAAACAGGAATATTAAATCTGCTGGAAGATAGAGTAGATAAAACTCTTGAAGACTATTGTGTAGACAAAGACTTTATGAACAAAAACCAGATTGCACAGAAACTATCACTAAAAATCAACAACTGGGATCTCATCTACTGAAAAGCTTTTACACAGCAAGAGGAACCACCAACAGAATAAAGACAACCCACAACATAGGAGAAAACATTTGCCAGAAGTACCTCAGACAAAAGTTTACTATCAAGAACATACAAAGAACTAAAAAAAAAAAATCAGTCCTCCCAGATTTAAAGATTCAATCCAAAAATGGACATCAAATAAATATATGGAAAATGTTCAACATCACTGGTCATTTAAGAGATGCAAATTAAAACAACACTGAGATTCCACCTCACCCCAGAAAGAATGGCTACTATCAATAAATCAAGCAATACCAAATGCTAGTGGGGGTGTGGGGGAAAAGGAACCCTTCTCCTACTGTGTGGTCCCAACAATAAACTTGAAAGTCTATGACAAGAGCGGCCACAATGAGCTCTTTATAAATATTTTAGATTAAGTAGAGTTATACTAAAAGTTGAGTTCATATAAAATCTTCAAAAAATGTTCCTGTATAATCTTGCTTGTTATAGTTTACCATTTCTGTTAAATGCATGCATTGAATTACTTCATACATTACAGCATAGCAGCTGCTCCTTACCATTTATTGTTAAGGATTTTAACTGTCCAACTTCTTCACCTCCTACTCTTTCTTGACCATTCTCGACAATCCTCTTTGTAGTGATTATTCTACTATTAATGATTTTAATAGAAGTTGATATAGATTTGAAGTTACTCATTCCACTGCCATCAAATGATGTGGATGAAAATGAAGTGAGGCCCCCGTGAGCTAGGGACCCAAATGAAGTAAAGCCTGTACCAAATGAAAACATTCACCTCCAAAGGATGGAAGTCCACTGAAGGCAGAGAAAAAAGAGCCTTCACTATGGCTTCTGCTTCCTCACGGACCCTTTCAGTTCCCAAAAATGTCTCAAATGGGTCTTCAAAGAAGTCAAGTGAAAATGGGTCCCTGCAACCCAAAAATTCCCTGAAGACACCATCTGGGTTTCAGAATGTGAATCCAAACTCAAATGGACTGTCAAAGTGGCTTATTCTTCCTCCACCACTATTTAAGCCTTCTTTTCTGTATTTGTCCCAGATGTGCCATTTTTTAGCATTTGATAACACATAACACCTCATATGCCTCAGTCACTTGTTTGAATGTTCCACACTGCTTGGTTTTTTTTTGTTTTTTTGGTTTTTTTGTACCGGGAATCAAACTGAGGAGCTCACACTTGCCAGGCAGGTGCTTGTGCCCATCTGCTTCTTTATTCTCAGGATTTTTACCTGGGTGCCCCTGTCATACCAGTTTCCAGTATGCTTTCTTGATGTCCTCATGAAAGGCACATCTCTGTATGCCTAGAATTTCATAGTAATCCACCATGTTTTACTGATTTGCTAGAACAAGTCCCAGGATAAAGACAACCGGTGTAAAAAGGAGGGAGGTGTGAGCCTATCCCCTTGTGACTCCAGGACTGTACACTGGGGATTTCTCTCTGCGTTCTCCTTTCATCTTTCCACATACTTATGTATCCTTATGAATCTAAACCCAAATTCAGAATTTTTTTTCTCTCAGTGCTGGAGATTGAACCCAAGGCCTCGTATATGCTAGTCAAGTGCTCCCCCACTGATCTACATTCCCAGCCCCAAGTTATTATTATTTTGCAGCGCTAGCAATTGAGCCCACAGTCTCACATGCACTTGGCAAATGCTTTGCCAACTGCTACAACTCCAACCCTTCAGAACAGTTTTTGATTGATTTCCATTTATTTCATGCCCACAAGGATGCATTTCCTAACGATAGGCTGCCTCATAATTTGTTTTACTTTCCATTGTGTCCTTTCCCATCCCATGGTGAGCCACAGGGTGGAGTTGAGGGTTCCCATGGCCATTGCCTTTCAGAAAAGCTACACAGCCCTCTCCAACCAATTAATCCCAGGCATTCAAAAACCCTTTATCAGCTAGCACAAAAGCACCAGCATTGAGTGTCCTTGTGGGTTATAATAAGCCCAATGTCATCTATAATGCCTGTCACTATCCTGTAGGGAATGTCACATTGTCAAAACAAGGTGAGGGGTCTCATGGACGCACACCAGGATGCCTCTACTTATCCTTGTAACCTGCTGACCCTCTCTGAGGACTTCACTCTGCCCCAGTTTCTCCTGGAGAGTAAGTCAGACCTTTGGGGATACACAGTGACTCATGGAGGAACTCAAAGTCATTCACTTTGTTGTGACAGAAAAGGAGAAATAGCCACAGGCCCTGTGCTGGGTCAGATGTTTGAGCAGGAGATGTTGTCCAGCTCCAAGGAAACCTGAGCACAGATGACCCTGTGCAAGTCTCCCCCTCCTTCCCATCATTGTACTGCAATTCTAACTTTAGCCCACTAAGGCTTTAGCACTGGCCCGCCACTATTTTCTAGATTTTATAATACCTTTTCTCCTCCTGCCTCTCCAACTGGAGAGAAGCTCCTGATACCATGGACTCTCTCTTCCACTACTGAATTTGGTTAAAAGAATGTCTCAGAAGGACCGAGGGTGACTGCAGAGTCCACAGTGACATTCACTAGAGGATACCAGTGCCAGGAACTGCTTTTGGGCCTTAGAACAATCCAGGACAGTAAAAATTACTTACTCCATTTTACACATATATAAACTGAAGCTTAAAAAAGCTAAGTGATGGCGTCAGGCCCTAATGCCATAAAGTGAAGAACAGAGATTAAGCTCACAGCTGAAGAACCCAAAAGAATGAAGGAGAAATAAGGGAAAGAAGGAAAAAGAGGAGAGAGAGAAGAGGGAGGGAAGGATGGAGGAGGGGAAAAAGATTACAATGACTATAATTTACAAGATACCCTGAAATAGCTTCTTCTGAATTGCAAACACTTTCTCCATGAGTTCCTAGTTACTTCAGATGGCAGCTCAGGACGCCAGCCACCAGTTACACATGGCTCTGAGGCTCTTGAAAGGGCACAAGTGTGAGCTGAGATGTGCTGTGAATGTAAAATGCACACATAACTTCAAACACTTCAAATGAAGGAGAATATATACTATATCACTGAACCCTGCACATGCTAGATAGCCCTCTATTGCTGACTTCTACCTCCAGCCCTAAAACTATTTGTTAAACACTACTGATCAGTGGTAATATTCTGGATATGTTAGGTTAAACAAAATTTAACCTATTAACTGTAATCAGATTCTTTTGGTACCTGAGATTGAACTTATAACCTCACACTTGCCAGGCAGGTGTTTATGCTCCTGAGTTCCTTCACTTTTTTTATTTTTTGGTGGTTTTTTTTTTTTTTTTTTTTTGGTACTGGGGATCAAACTCATGACTGCGCTTGCCAGGCAGGCATTTATGCCACTGTATGCTATCCCCCAGCTCTACTCTTTTTTTCTTTATGTTGTTTCAGAAATATTTTACTCCTTAAAAAATTTTATTAGCATAGGGAGTATACAATGAGCTACATCCCTAGCTACATTTTCTTTTTTTATTTTTATTTTTACTAGCACATATTTCCAGCACACAATGATTGTAGTCATTGTGGGAAATTGGTATATACATATGACACATCTCAGTTCTTTGTTTTTTTTTTTTCTTTGTACCAGGAATCAAACTCAGGACCTTGCACTTGCCAGGCATGTGCCTATGCCACTGAGCTATATCCCCAGCCCTCAATTCATCTTTTTCCCTTCCTTTCCACCTCACAGGTTTTATTTTATTTATTTGTTTATTTATTTATTTACTGGAACTGGGGATCAAACTCACAACCTCACACTTGCCAGGCAGACACTTGTGCCACCATGCTGTATCCCAGTTCCCTAGTTTTACTTTAAATGCCTTTATCTAGTTAATTATCATAAACACAGATTCACAAACTAACACACCAACATCCCCAGCTTTTTTCAAATTTTTTGAGACTGTCTCACTAAATTGCTTAGGCAGAGCTTGAACCTGTGACCCTGCCACCTTGGCCTCCCAGAGCACAGGGATTAGAGATGGGCCACCATGCTCAGTTTCCTCTTCTAAGTTTTCCTTCCTCCTCCACCTCCTCCTTATATTTTCCTGCAGCTATATGATATTTTTAATTATGCTCATGGCTCTCATCACATTTCTAACCAGCAGTTGCTCAAGAGACCTAAATGATGCTTTCATTGCAGTGATTTACAAACTCTGGGAATGAGGTCTTTCAGCCTTCTTCTCCAGGTCCCAGTGAATTTCTGGCCTCCTCAGAGACATCAATCATCCATTCACCAGCCAGCAGCAAGTATGCACAGAACCCCTCTGATTGGCAGACCCTGAGCTGGATATCTGAGGACACAGAGAGGAGCAGGACTCACCCAGGAGCTCAAAACCTTGTGTGATAGGCCTTGTCACTAGTGCAATCAAGGCCTCCCAAGACATCCACATCCTAACCCTCAACTTCATACTGTGCTCTGATTCTGTATCTCAGATAACTCATATGTTAATCTTAATCTCCAAGTTGATGCCATTTCCCCAAAAATAAGACCTCACTGGAAAATAATCAGTTTTGCCTGCCTTGCAAGCAGGCAGTCGTGAGTTCGATCTCCGGTACCGATAAAAAAGGAAAAAGACAAAAAAAAAAAAAAAAAAAAAAAAAGAAAGAAAGAAAAAGAAAAAGAAAAGAAAAGAATCAGCTTTGAAAACTAGAAATCAAAAATTCTAGTTCAAATCACCTTATCTTAGCTGCCATTACAGAGTAGCCACCACACGAGAGAATCATGAGGTGTAATCTTTTATGTGACACTGGCCATCACCATGGTGATAACCAGAGTTTATTTTCCAGTTAGGTCTTATTTTCAGGGAAACACAGTGGTATTAGGAGGCAGAGGTTTTGGGAGCTGATTAAGTAGTCTTATAAAAAAAAGACCCCAGCTAGGGATTTAGCTCAGCAGCAAAAGCGCTTGCCTGGCAAATGCAAGGTCATGAGTTTTTTTGTTTTTTATTTTTTTTATTTAAGGAAGGAATGAGTTTAATTCTTGGTACCAAAGAAAAGACCCAAGAGATTCCT
Organism: Cavia porcellus; assembly: GCF_034190915.1. Taxonomy (NCBI): domain Eukaryota; kingdom Metazoa; phylum Chordata; class Mammalia; order Rodentia; family Caviidae; genus Cavia; species Cavia porcellus. Next base: position 33,194,363 of record NW_026947499.1, read on the forward strand.
TCACCCTTCCACTGAATGAGGCTAGGGTGACAACAAAGCTATCTAAGCTGCAATCATCATCATCACCACAGAATCCACCAGCATCTTGATCTTGGACTTCCAGCTTCCATAATTGTGAGATAAATTTCTGCTGATTATATGCCACTCAGACTGTGGTGTTTTTCTATAGTAGCCTAAGCCATTAGACAAAGAGGAAAAAAGGATGTTAATCAGTTGCCCCTAAAATAAGAAAATATGTAGTTTAATTAATGTGTTAACCAGGGGGCCTCGTGAGTGGAAAGGGAGGCAGAAGTGTCAGGGTCTCAGGAGATGTGACGACAGAAGCAGGCTCTACTCTCCCAGCCCTGAACTCGGCCCATGAGCTCCAGCCAGCACCACAATTTGCTCAGCTGCAGAAGGTGGCCCCACCCCAGCCAGGTGGTCCTCCCACATGGCAGTGGGCTCTGGTATCTTCCCCTTCCCATGGCCACCTAGCTGTCACCTCATGCCTGCTCTGCCCTCATGCTCTCTGCTGTCCCTCCACTTGCAACCCAACAACAACTAATGCAAAAACACATTCTGGCCTGTTACTTAAAGGCCCCTTGGAAAAGACTGTTTGCATTTTGCTATATGACATGAATACCTCATCCCTGAAATAACATCTTTGAGCTCTCCTTTGAAGTTTTCTGGGAACAAATCCACACTGTTGTGTTTAGTCAGTCACTTGCCAGAGGTTCCCATACCCAAGAGGCTTGTGTGTGTGTAGCTGCTGGGATCACAGAGGCACCCACCCTCCCAAGGCTGTGCAGAGCCGAATGCTTTGCTGACCCGGAACACAATGAAGTGGCTTCAAATGCCTCACACTTGACATCAGAAACGGAGCAAGGAGCATATTTCACAGGTGCCAGAGTCTGCACAGTCTGAGTCTAAGTATGGGAACATGAGTGTGTTTCTCTGCTAAAAGTTTCTCCCACTCCACCAACAAGCTAAGCATACTGGAAAGTGTGCTTAGAAACAAAGTGTAGCTTAAACCAAAGCACCTCCAGCGAGATCAAAAAAGGTTGTGTTTAAGTTTCAATCTGTGAGATCAAAAAAGGTTGTGTTTAAGTTTCAATCTGTGAGTAGTATTATAATGCCACAAACATCTGCCATGATTCAATCTGGAGTGTTCCTGAGTACCAGCTCTGTATCAGACGGGGTGATGGCTCTGGAGATGAATAACATACATAATCCTTGATTTAGGTAAATGCCACAGGGTACAAAATGGACAAGGTTGTAGGGGGCTGAACCAGGATGCTGGAGAAAGTCTGTCCAGCCATGAAATGGGAAACACTAGAAATTTTGGGGTGAGAGATCTATCTCTGAGGGTATGATGGCAGCTAGCCAACAGTCACTCACCAGGCCACCTGGCCCGTAAATGAGATTCAGCGACCCTGTGCTGCCTCAGGCAAGAATAAACCTCAGCCTTGCAGGTTCTGTCTCCCTGGATGGAGCTGAGCACAGCCAATCAAAGATACAATTGCTTAATCTCAGGGCTCTGCTTTCAGGGTTTGAATTCCGTACACACTGTTTTTCTTTTCTTTTTCTTTCCTTAAATCTTATGTTATATAACAGCAAAGAGAACAAAGCAAATATTAGCGGCAGAAGATACACCCTGAGTTCTCTGTACACAGGACCCAGGTGTATGGTGAAGCAAATGCTGTGAGGCAAAGACCCAGAGACTGACATTTTACAAAGGTTCCCAAAGGTATAGAAAACAGGGCCTAAAGGCCCAGATGCCAAAGTGATGGGCACCAATCAATGAAGAATGCTTGTGCTAGCTATTGATATCTGATGTGTTTGTTATAATTGGTTTCCCAACCAGACCTGCCTCCTCTATTAATTGCACATCTTTCTCTTGACGAAAGTGACATGTGGGTGGCAGCAACATGGACCTAAACATGAGGGTGCCTCTCCATATAAAGGCATATGTGTGAACAGTGCCCAAGACAGGGAGCAAGGCCCAAAGGTCATTTCTACTTTAGGACTGTCTGGACAGCTAGCTTGTTGGAATTGCTTACATTAGTGTATCACCTTGACATGCCACTTAATGACAATTTTCCTGGGTTCCCTAAATCACAATACTCCCAGAAAGACTATTCCTGAAAAGTCCTCTGCAGCTTAAGTTCGATTGTACAGATGAGTCCTTTTCAGAAGCTTCTGGAATTCAAACACAATACTCAATCCATTGGCAAACTAAGATTATCAGGAGAAAGTTAAGGGAGAAACACAATGGGTGCATAATTATGAAGCATCTCTTCCCGAGTATTATTAATTACAAAGGGAAACATCATGACTTTAGGTGGTGACACTGCCTAGGCTGAGGAGTGAAGGTGACTATCACCCGGTATATGACACCTCCACCTGACCTTTGTGGGATTTTTCCCCCCAAAGTCCATATCTCATCTAATCATAAGAAAGCCTCAAGGACTGGGGATGGGGGTACACACCTGTAATCCCAGCTCCTTGGGAGACTGAAGCAGGAGGATCCTAAGTTTGAAGACAGCCTGGGCAATTTAGCAAGACTCTGTCTCAATATAAAAATTAAAATGGGCAGTGGCTGAGGCAGGAGGATTGTTGAGAGTTCGAGACCAGCCTGGGCTACAAAGTGAGCTCAAGGCCAGCCTGAACTACATAGTGAGACCCTGTCAGAATCTTGTCTCAAAAAGACAAAATAATAGTTATAATAATTAATAAATAAATCAAATGAACTGAGGATGTAGCTTGGTGGTAAAGTGCTTGTCTAGTGGCAAAGTGCTTGCCTAGCATGTACTAGGTCTAGGTTCAATCATCAGTACTACAAAAAGATAGTAAGAAAGAATTGCTTTGGGTAAGCTGAAATTGAGGGACTTTCTACCAAACTCCTGACCAGTGTTCTTCAAAAGATTAAAGCCTAGACTAAAAATTGTCACCAGCCCAAAGAGACTAAGGAAACATGATGATTAAAATGGGATCCTGGAACACAGAAAGGACATTAGAGGAAAAACTGGTTGGTCTGAATTGGGCTAATAGCTTTGTGGCAGTGATCCTTCATCTTTGTTGTGGATGTATGTGGACCTGCACAACTTTCTTTGAATAAGGAGCAATTATCTCCATTTTGGCTAACCCTGGCCCTATCTCCATGTACTGATATGAGCTGGCTAAGCCATTTCTTTATCCCTATAATCAGCTTTAAGCCATATAAATAGGGCTGTCTGAGGTTACTAAGTGTAATCTTTGAAGCTATGCAACAGTCACTGTTTCCCAGCTCATGACTCCCAAAAAATATGGGGTGAAGAGGCATGCTCCATGCTGCCAACGAGGGTCAGTCTTGAGATAACAGGCTATGACTTCCCAGGGCAGAAAAGTTTATGCATCAGAAATGAAGCACCACCCCAAAGCATTAGATGCTACCTCAATTGTGTTATGCAGATTATTCTTTCTGCATATGCTGCCCTCTGCCTATAAAGTGATCTCCTCTGGCCATCTATCTAGCCCTGCTCATTGCACTCATGTGCTTCCCCACTTTCTCACAGTCACTGATCCTCAAGCCACTCCTTTGTTCACAAGTTAATAAAATCCGGGTTGGGCCTTGGGTCAAGGCCTTTGTTCCAGTGAACCACTATCTTGGCTGGACTTAGCACCTCCTTGGCTCTCCATAACTGTAAATATGTCTTAGTGTCTTTACTCTAGCTATGGGTTACACTGAAAGCAGTAGACTGGAATTAATTCGCTAGAATTCCAATAACTTTTCCATGGGATTACAAATACAAATTTCTCAGACTGTGACAAGGACCAGGAAGAGCTCTCTATAGATGTGGAATGCTAATATTCTAAGAAGTCAAGTGGTTCTATAGGAACTTTCTGAGTTATCTTTGTAATTCTTCCCTTAAGTCTAAAATTCCTTCATAATAAAGTTTTTAAAATGTAAAAAATCACCAGTCATGGAGGCACATGCCTATAATCTCAGTACTCAGTACTCAGTAATCTCAGGGAGTCTGAGGCAGGAGGGTCACTATGAGTTTGAGGATAGACTGGACTACACAGTGAGACCCTTTCTCAAAAAAATTTTTAAATAAATAAACAAGGGGCTGGGGATTTAGCTCACCGGCATAAGCGCCTGCCTTGCAAGCAGGCAGTCGTGAGTTCGATCCCTGGTACCAATAAAAAGGAAAAAGACAATAAATAAATAAATAAATAAAATAAACAAAATACAAAATATAAATAAATAAAAATCTCAGTTCTTTCCCATCTGGCTGAGCCCCACTCCAGAGAAAGCCAACTACCCTCAGCTGTCACTCGCCTTCCTGCATTTTGTCCTTATAAGGTTAAATCAATAGCTACATCTTCATAGTAAATAATTGTGTCCATGGTGTTTTAATGGTCTCCTGCATTGGAGCTGTCAGGAGTATTTTTGTCAACAGAGTAAAACCATTGATTTTCTGCCTGTCTGTCCAGGGTACAAACAGAAGAGTTATTTGAAGCCTTGGATCAGGGATCAGAGCTGGAGAGCCAGAGCCCACTCCCAGCACCAGCCCCTGCAAGGGTGGGTAAAAATTCCCTCTCCACTCTACTCTATCTCGCTGCAGTTTAGCTTCTAAATGAGAAAGTGTGAAACAGTTTCAGTATACAAAGGATCTTCAGGAGCTACCACAGGAATCTAAAGCCGGGGGCTGGGGATTTAGCTCAGCGGCAGACAGTCAAGAGTTCGATCCCTGGTACCAATAAAAAAAAAAAAAAAAGGAATCTAAAGCCACTTTTCTGAGAGTCTCAGTGTGGGCAGTAGATGAACGTGCCTGTTACAGCAGGTGATCGGTCACAGGACTTGGCGGCAGGAGGCTCACCCAAGGTCATGTCCCCATGTGTGTCCCACAGCACTGAGCTGGTGGCTACAAGCCTTCCCAGGCCTAACTGTGAACTGTACCTGTTCCTATCCTTGTTGAGTGATGTTCTTAATCACTCTTAAGCTAGAACCTGCACATATGCTTGAGTCAAATGAACATAAATGGTGCCTGTGTCCGAAGGGAAAAAGAAGTGAACAATAGGATTTAGTGAGGCACTCTCACCTCCAAACGCAGCTCAGCGCCAGCACCTACAGACTACAAGGGACCTGGCAGCAGCTGGCTGGGCTGTCACAAATATTTTCACAGGTAAACACAATCTAGAGGAGGCAGTTGGGCCAGTGATATGGTTCAGTGGCATAGAACCTGCCTGAGAAGTGCAAAGTCCAGTTCGATTCTTGGTCCAGAAAAAAAAAGAGAGAGAAATAAAAGAGCCTCAGGCCCTGGCAGTTGGACAAAGTAGACTGCTCTGGAAGTGCCTCCAGGCATCCCAAGAGCCAACCATACACAGGTTTCAATACAGCTCTTGCTGAGGTCATCAATGGTCTTGTGATGTAAGGCCTGAAAGGGGGACCCATACCATGTTCTTCTTTGATATGCAGACCAGGAGAGCCTCTAACAACCTCATGGCAACCTTCCTTCCCCACTGAGTCAGAGATGGAGCATCAACCAAACAATGCTCCATATCAATGAGGCCTAGCTCCTGTATTCCTTTGTTTTTTGTTTTGTTTTGTTTGTGACAAGGCCCCACCATGTAGTTCAGCTTGGCCTTGAACTCATTACATAGCTTAGGCTGGTCTTTAACTCTCTGTAATCCTTTGTCCTTATCCTCCCAAGGAATTGCAGGTGTGTGCCCCCTGGTCAGTAGTTTCTATATTCCTGAGCAGGCCCTCCATGGAGTCATGCAATCAAGCCTACCCAAGCTCCCACAGGAACCAGGAGACTCCACCACCCTCTTGATGCTATATAGTCTACTGCCCTGAGGTCCTGTTGGTTCCTTCTACTCCTGAGGACAACCTCTGGTCCTGATGTGGCTTGCAATGTCCTCCTCACATAGATGTGAGTCCATGTAACTAATAACTGCAGTCCATCTCACGTTCCCAGGGTCAGGTGCTAGACTGTCCTCTAACTCCCGCACAGGAGTGAATGAAGGCCATGGAAACAGATCTGCATGTCGCTAACTCCATCTAACTCTAGGTTCTCTACCAGAAGTGTTTTGTCCCATTCCACAGACACTTTGTCTGAAGACATTGTTTATGATCATTTTTTGTGTTTGTCTGTTTTTGAGACAAGGTCTCATTATGTATCCCAGACTAGCCTTGAACTCAAGGCAATCCCCTGCCTCAGCCTCCTAAGTGCTGGGATTACAGGTAAGTGCCACCACGCTTGGCTGTATTATCTGGAGACATTTTTAGTAGTCATGATTTCAGGTGCTATTGACCTCTTCTAGGTACTGACCAGAGGTGCTAAAAACCCTGTACTGCACAGGACAGCCACACACCTAAAAACCATGGGGACCCAAATGTCAGCAGTGCTGAGGGTGATACCCTGTACTGATGCTAACAAAAGTGCTTCATACCTGTCAGCCCACCCTGGAAAGACCCCTGACAGGGACTCCAGAAAGCAATTTCCTGCTTGTCTTCCTATGCCAGTCTGTGGTTTGCTATCCCCCATGTCCTGACTCTAAATATTGGGGACCCAAAGGATTCAGTCCTCTTCCCTTCTCTGTCCCTTAACAACATCACTCCTAGATTACAGCCAACAGTTTCACAGTTCAGAACATCTGGCATACATGCTGGCTCCACATTAATTCAGTACCTCCAACCTAAGTATCTTGGTTTCTGACAGGTTCTTTCTTTTCTTTCTTTCTTTCATTTTTTCTTTCTTTCTTTCTTTCTTTCTTTCTTTCTTTCTTTCTTTCTTTCTTCCTTCCTTCCTTCCTTCCTTCCTTCCTTCCTTCCTTTTCTCTCTTCCTTTCTTTCTTTCTTTCTTTCTTTCTTTCTTTTTTTCTTTCTCTCTCTCTTTCTTTCTCTCTCTCTCTCTTTCTTTCTTTCTTTCTTTCTTTCTGTAGTGGAGCTTGAACCCAGGCCCTTTGCAATGAGTTGTATCCCCAGCCCATTATTTATTTTTTATTTTGAGACAGTCTTACTAAGTTACTAGCTTTCCTAGACCAAGCTCAAATTTGAAATCCTCCTGTCTCAGCCTCCCAGAGTGCTGAGATTACAGATTTTACCAGCATACATAATTCTCTTGCATTATTTGAAGTATATGTATCCAATTTCTACGTGAATGTTTCCTCTTAGAAGTCTGAGCACGGCCTCAAATTTAACATATTAGAAGAGGACTACGCCCTATCTCAATCCCTCAAACCTGTTCCTTTTACAGCCACATCCTCCCAGGTACTCATGCTGAAAGCCTTAGCATCCTCCCTAGCGCCTGCTGGCACAATGCTAATCAGTCTACACACACACACACACATACACACACACACACACACACACACACACACACACGCACAGGCACACAGTTTTCTTTGTGCCTTCACTGCCTCCTGTTTGTCAATCCCACATAAACACTTCTGTGTTCCCTGATTTACAACCCCCCTTCTTTCTATAACAACAAGGCCCATCACAGCTTCAGCACCCCTATTGCATAGAGAGTAACAGTCCTAGTCCTCCACAGACCTTTACACCTCCCTCCTATCTTTTCCTATTCTCTTTCCATCTCCATGACTGAACTCCATGACTCTAGCTTTAGGCTTTTGTACTGGACATGCTGTCTGGAATGCTCTTTATCAACATGGATTGATTCCTTCAAGATGTTGCTACATGAATCCTTTCCTGGTTACTTCTTTTTTTTTAATGCAATTAGTTAATTAAGAATTTATTTTTTGAAACAAAGTTTTACCGTTCCCAGGGCTGGCTTCAAACTCCTGGACTCAGGTGACCTTCCTGCCTCAATCTCTCTGCACCTGGCTCCTAGTGACTCCTTTTTTAAAATGTATCTGGGGGCTGGAGATTTAGCTCAGCGGTATAAGCGCCTGCCTTGCAAGCAGGCAGTCGTGAGTTCGATCCCCGGTACCAAAAATAATTTAAATTTAAATTTAAAAAAGAGGGGCTGGGGATTTAGCTCAGCGGCATAAGCGCCTGCCTTGCAAGCAGGCAGTCGTGAGTTCGATCCCTGGTACCGATAAAAACCAAAAAAAAAAAAAAATTTAAAAAAGAGAGAGAATAGTTCCATTTATAGTTCAGCAGCACAGCCCCCACCTGGCAAGTGCAAGGTCATGAGTTTAATTCCCAGGGCCAAACAAACAAAATAAAGTCAACCTGTGTGGCATACCAAGATCTTGTTTCAAAAACTAAATTAAAAGTAAATAAAAAGTTGGCACTGAATCAAGGTCGGTAGCTTCCTGACGCTGTTGGTTTCTAGCAGGAGCCTAAAGAGATGTCTTTCTATGGCCATTTCAGAACTTGGGCAGTGAAATAGTCAATTCACTAGAAAGAAACAGCTTGAAACAACCCTTTCTATCCCAGGTGAGTGGCTATGAGAGTGGTAGGCTGCAGCAGCCCAGGACAGGAGCTACGGGCATTTACTGGGACCCACACCATGCCGGGACCTGGAGCTCCCAGAAACCAAGCAACCCTCCCTCCCTGGTGAACAGCTGTGAGCCTGCCGGTCTCAGGGGCTGAGAATCAAACATCACATCCCCCTCTCCCTGCATTAGCAAGTGGGAGCCAGTGATCTGAACAACCCTTGAAAGGTTGACCATAGGCAATGTAGCAAATAGGGGGGATTTCCTTCTACCATCTCTTTGAAGGCAAATACTTTTATGCTTTGTTCTAATTAATGGTGTTATTTTAACCTGTCTTGTTTTGGTGAACTTCAATATACATGAAAATATGGACAGCTAGACAGCCATTAGTGAATTCCCTATTGTCTGGTTTTGAAGACCTAAAATGCCTTCCTCATTCTGTTTGGATCAGTTTCATACTATGTTATTTTGTATGAATTCTCTGTATGCGAAGACATGGACAACAATTTGGAAGAAAATAAGAGACAATCTGATGGATAGTGAAGATCTCAGGTTGTCTTGCTGAGAAATTTATAACTCTTACATTGCTTTCTTATGTCCTATTTTCTGTTTTGTTGTGTTTAATTTTACCCCCTTTAAAATAAAAATTAAAAATAAATAAATAAATAAATAAAAAGGAATCATCAGAAAAGTTTTCATGGTAGTTTTTCATATGATAGTTTATGATTTTTCATCTTTACAGTGGTATGAAAGTGACAATCAGTAAAATCAAATTAGAATTTTAAACTTTGGTCTTTTCCAGGTCTAGCAACAATTGATATTCTCTCACAATACCCAGCTGTACATTAATATTCATGTTCTGAACATTTTTAAAGTAGATTAGTTGTAAGCTATGATGTTTGGTGGACAGCATGAAGCATTTCCAGCTTACAGTATTATCAACATATGATGAGTTTTTTGGGACATAACTCAGTCTTTTCTTTTTTCCTTTTGTGGTACTAGGGATTGAAATGAGGACCTTGTCCATGTTAGGCAAATTATCTACCAATGAGCTCTATCCGTAGTCCTTTATACTTTGAGACAGGATCTCACTAATTTCCCCAGACTTAAAATTCTCAGACCTCCTGTCCAGCCTCTCAAGTAGCTGGGACTAGAGGCAGAGATACTCTCTGCCTAGCTATCACCCCTTCTTAAGGCAGGGAGCATCCCTGTATTCTGAAAGCTGAAAAACATTGTTGAAAGAAATTAAAGGCTTAAAGAAATTAAAAGACATCACACATTCATGAATTAAAAGATTTAACATTGCTAGGAGAACAATACCTCCTCAGTTGATCTACAGAGTCAATGACATAATTCATTCCAAAATCCTCCCTGGATTTTTGTTTTATTTTTTTGTGATACTGGGGAGTTGGACATCCCAGGCATGTCAGCAAGGTTCTATACCACTGAACTCACTCTAGCTCCCCAGCAGGGTCCTATGGCAATCAACAGACTGACAGTAAAATTTGCATAGAAATGTAACAGACTCAGAATAGCTAAAACAGTCCTGAAAAAAAACAAAGTTAAGGACCCATACTTCCATATTTCAAAATTTACTACAGAGTTACAGTAATCAATACAGTGCTGTACTGGCATAAAAACAGACATAGAGCCCAATAGAACAGAACTGAAGGTTAGGGTTCCAGAAGTGAATATGTAATGGATCCGTGCATACACACAAAACACCGAATTGTACACTTTAAGTGGGTAGATCACACAGTATGTGAGTTATATCTCTATGAGGTTGTTATAATGAGTACAGCCCCAACCCTACCCTCTTTGTCTATCTTGTGCCCCCTGCCTTTCACTTGTTTCCCTGGTGCTTTCTGTGTCTCTCCTGGCTGACCACAGCATCTCCATATTCTGCTGTGTGGAGCTATGCACCCATCACCTTCATCAATTTTAGGACATTTCCATCAAGGGGATCCCCATGCAGGTCCCTGAATGGAGGTGGCAAGAGGCTTGCCCTGCCAGAATGTGCCTCATTCCATAGCCTATAGAGAGTGGGATAGGCAGAGCCCACCCTGCAATGACACTATCAGTGCCACTGCTATCATTACTGTTATGTGAATCAACTCTCCCCCAAGCACTCTTACCCAACAGGGCTAGAGCAGAAGTCCCCTGGCCAAAGAAACACAAATGTGCAGAACCACAAGAGCAGAAATGCACCTGAAATGACGCAGCCTCAGCACAGGCCAGGTGAGCCTGATACCCTGAAGTTTCTCATGAATAGGAACCAGCTTCAATCTCAAGGCTCATCTTCCCTGGAAACTAGACACACACTGCTAAAAGACTGCAGGTGAAGATCTGTAGATGATGGGGCTGGGGATTTAGCTCAACGGCATAAGTGCCCGCCTTGCAAGCAGGCAGTCGTGAGTTCGATCCCTGGTACCGATAAAAAATGAAAAAGACAAAAAAAAAAGTAATAAAAAAAAAAAAAAGATCTGTGGATGAGAAGTGGGGCTGGGGGTGGAGAGGAAAATAAAGTAGGTTTCTCTGTGCCAGCTAGGGGGCCCAGTTGAGTGAGGCAGCTTTAGGCCAGCATCATAATCATTTGAAAGTCTTTTTTTGGGGAGGGATGGGGGGGTACCAGGGATCAAACTCACGACTGCACACTTGCAACTAAGGCACTTACACCACTAAACTAAATCCCCGGCCCTGTCTGACAGTTCTTAAACAGAACCCCAGCCAGATATAGTAGTACATGCCTATAATCTCAGCACTCTGGGAAGTTGAAGCAGGATGATCATCAATTCAAGCCAGCCCAGACTACTTAGTGACTTAGCAAGACCCCATGTCAAAATTAAAAAATAAAAAATCTGGAGATGTAGCTCAATGCAAAATCCCTGGGTTCGATTCCCAATAAGAAAGAAAGAGAAGGAGAGGGAGGGGGAGGAGAAGAGGAGGAAGAAAAGGAAGGGGTGGGGAGGGGGAGGGGAGGGGAGGGAGAGAAGGGAGAAGAAGGGGGAAGGGGAAGGGGGAAGGAGAAGGAGGCAGAGAGAGAAAGAAATAAAGGCAGACTCTAGGGGCCTGGAGACCTGTTCAACCTCAGAGGACAGAAGGCCTGAAATCCTCAGGTGTGCAACGAAGCCAGACAATCCTGACAGTAACTAGGGTCAGCCCCTGGGAAAAAAGTCTCGAAGTAGAAAATGGGGCAAGCCAGTGGAAAGAAACTGCTTGTGCTTGTGCTTGTGCCTCAAGGCCTACAAACATAGACAGATGGAGGGGTCATTGCTTTGGGGTCTGGAGGAGGCAGAATTGTGACCCCCAAATAAATCCCCACAGATACAATATCTCAAAGCAACACTAGCATGTTCCCTTACTGCTCTGTGGTCAGAAGTTTTCTGAATGCAATTTTCTGAGCTAAAATCCAGGTGTCCCAGGAACTTTTCCTTCTGGAGGATCTGCTTTCCTTCTCACTTGGTAGGATTAGGACATTGTCCTAGGTCTGGTATTGCTTCCTTATCCATCCCATCACCACCAGCTGCACCCTACCCTACCCCACCTTGCCTTTCCACTTTGAGGTTCCTCTTACAGATGGGGCTCTGAGAAACCTTCAGGTCCCCCTCTGGCTCTCAGACCTTTGTCTTAAAGCATTTGTGTTTCCACAGGACAGCAACTAGACATTTGTTTCTGGTAGGAATACTGAGCTTATGGTATTTAATGAAAGCCAGACTCTACCCTGTAGACCTTGCCTGGAGGGGTACCAGCTCCCCTATCTTTTAGAGAAGAGTATTGAGGTCTGTGGTCCAGTTCAGCCGCCTGGACCCATGGGTGTGAACTCTGGTGTGAACAGATTTACCATCCCAGATTCTTCTCTGCACCTTGTCCTGAAGGTACTGGTCCCATGGGCCTTGTCTGAACCCTGCCCCTCTTCCTGGCTTGCTTGCCCTGCCTTATTAATTTTCTATGCTGTATAACAAACGTCTACAATCTTAGTCCCTCAAGATAATACCCATTTATATCAAGGGTTCTGTAGGCTGGGATCCTGAGAAGGGTCCTCTGCCCACAGTCTCACAAGGTAGTGATTTAGGTATTGGCCAGGACTGTGGGCTCGTCTGAGGTCTGGGTCCTCTCCCAAGCTCATGCAATCATGAACAGGACTCACTGCCCTGTGTCTGAAGGCCTGGGGGTCCCTGTTTAGTGCTGGATGATGCCACTCAGTTTATTAAGGCTACATACTGTTCTTGTCTATGTAGCCCACAGACGTCACTGCACAGCCGTTTTCTTACAATTAGAGGACTCTGCCTTCTGCAGCTTCTGACCCCTAGAACCCCGTTTACTTATTTCTTATACTGGTGATATTCTTATCACATAAAATAAGCCATTTGACAGCAAGCAACTCTTTATCATCTAGTGCAATCACAGTAGTGCACAATCCCCTTAATCTATTCCAGAACATTTTCATCACCCTAAGAGATGTCCTTTTAAGAGCCTGCCTCAGCCAGGTATGGTGGCACACACTTATAATCCCTGCACTTTGGTAAACTGAGGCAGGAGAGTTGAATATTCAAGTCCAGTGGTGGCATATGCCTGTAACTCCAGCACTTGAGAGGCTGAGGCAGGAGGATTATTGCAAGTTCGAGGCCAGCAGAAAGAAAGAAAGTAAGTTCAAGAACAAACTGAGCAATCTGATAAATTAGTAGACCTTGTCTCAAAATAAAAAAGGGCTCAGAGTTGGGGATTTAGCTCAACAGTGTAAGCCCCTGCCTGGCAAAAAAAAAAAGGGAGGGCTGAGGATGTAATTCAGTATGAAGGGCAAAGACCCTGGGTTCAATCCCCAGGACCCCCCCAAACACACACTCAGGCTCTTCTCATTAGTCAGGCCTTCCCAGAAGACCTTCCCTTACAATGAACTCACAGTCAGTTGATTAGCACCACAATCACAGCGATGACATCCATCAAATTCACAAGTCCCCCACACTCAGGGCTAGGGGATCTTCAGGACATGCACACTAGGCACTGAAGGTCCTGAGTGTTCTGCCTCCTGTGCTTGTCCCCCTTTATGCTTTCCCTAAAAGGCACTCTTTCTCTGCTCCATGTGAGTACACACACACACACACACACACACACACACACACACAGTTTCTCACTCAGGCCATAGGCAGATGAATGGGTGTACTGGTTCCTGGTAACATGGCTCCTTCTCAATCTTAGTTTACTCATCCACAAATGAGGATAATAACATAGTTGCTTGACAAATACCTGAAAAAACATAGATTATCCCCCTATAGATCAACCCCGAGTGGCTGGTTTGATTATTTTAAACACATTCTGTATATACCTCCCTGGCAGAACACAAACCAAGTGCCTAGAGAATGCCAGCTGTCATCATCACCATTGTCATCTGTAGCTGTCTCCTCCTCCCTCCTTTCTAACTCCCAGGACTTCAGGGCTCTTCCTTGAGTACACCATAAGAGTCCAGTGAACTCACTAGTGACCAGAGCCCAATTGTTTCTTTAGGATCCCTGTCTTGCCTGTCACACCCTTTCCTAGCCTGCATACGTTCCCACAGCTGGCCCCCCACAACAGGACTGGCCATCAGTGAAGCATGAGAGTCCCTCCCCACCCCGCATGCACCAGGGCCTCCCTCCCAACCAGAGCCTAGACAGTGAAACCAGGGGCCAGACAATCTCCAGATACTTCTCCCCAGCATTGGCATGTTTAGCAAGAGTTCCCCTTGCTGTGATCTGTAGGAGACAGGCCTTCCCTGCGGCAGTCACAGCATTTGTCACTGGATCAGCTTCCCATCAGATATCCAGGCCTCCCTTGTGGGAGACGGAAGGGAGAAGATAGGATCTGGCCAGCTCCCCATAGCGAGGGGCCCAGGGAGGCATTCAGGGAGCAAAGAGATGGCGAGAACAAGATCTCCAATTGTTCTCGATTGCCCAACTGTAGATCTCATTTTCCCCTTAATCAGAAGACTCATGTATGAAATCCTCCTGGCAACAGTTTTGCATTAACTGTTTTGGTTCACTGACTGTTTTTGTACAGCTCTTCCAGCAAAAAGCACATATAATGTGGCTCAGATTAAGCAGTATGAAAGGAATTCTCAGCCTGGAGCTTGGCTTTGAGTTGAAGAAGACCCTTGGTCTTAGGTCCCAAAAGCCTTGGCAAGGCCTGTTTCCAGGGTCATATTCCACAGGTTCCATTGTTACCAGAATGCCAGAGTTGTGTCCCAGGGTGATGAAGAATGAAACTACAGATGCAGGAGGTATGGTGCAAGCAAATTTATTTAAAAGATACAAAGGCAAGGAAGTAGAGCTCCCACTAACTGGGAGGTCCTGAGTAGGATACCTAAAAGGGCTCTTTGTCTAGGAGTTTTTAGGGACCTAGAAGGGAGCTCAGGTCATTGTGTAATCTCTACCCAATAGGACACTACGTACTTTTCAAGATCCAGCCTATGCAGTAGGCTGTGTTCATGAAGTACCTGTGTAGGTCCAAAGTACCCATGAGCCAGTGGCCCACTTGATCATGGTTTGAGGAGGTCCTAGACAGCCAAACTTCTACCTGATAGAAGTTTCCATATGATTTCTGGAGGATCATAACTCAGCAAATTCCATTTTGGAATTCCTGGCTCCATTTGGGGGCTGCTGTCCTCACTGGCTAATAAAATCCTAACTCCTGTCTTACTAATTCCTGCTATACTATCATTTCTGAAAAGATGGGGCTGGACAACCTGGAAGCAGGTTCAGGGGCTAGAATATCACCCAAGGATGATATCTAGATACACACGTATCTACAAGTTTTGGTGGCCTTTGTAGACCTTATCATAGTCTCATTGGTGGCTATAAGAGTCTATAAGAGCAGGCCTTCAAATGCAATCCCAGCCAGACCCGGCCCACAGCCCATGGTGGAGACAACAGATGGGAGCCCTTCCTTTAGACCCAGCAGACTGGCAGCCTCCAAGAACCAGCAAAGGCCTTGCCTTGCCTGCTTACCCTTAGCCTATCAGGGATTTTGAGCAAACCTTTTACCCAGACCAACTAAACCTGCACACACTGTGCCACCAGTTGCCCTATACTCATTGTCCTGTCCCAGGAGGAGGCCAGAGTGTCTCCTAGGTGATCTGTGACAAGACTAGCTGCTGCTTTGGGAAAGACTGTGGTACTCAGGCCCTATGTCACCAACAGGGCACAGTAGCCTGGGACTAGAATGAATTAGAACACAGCACTGTAGTCCATGGCTCGGCAACAGTCCAGGGCATGAGCCCTCATGGGAGGTGGAGGCTCTGTGCTTCCCTAGGCTCTGCATTTGTCTATTTGATTCTTTTTTTTTTTTTTTTTTTTTTTTTTTTTTGGTACCAGGAATCTAAACTCATGACCTTGCACTTTCCAGGCAAGCAATGCCACTGAGCTATATCCCTGGCTCCTCGTTTGTCTATGTGGAATCCTCTAATTATAGGCCAAACCACCAGCCATCTTTTTTCCATCTTTCCTGTAACCCAAGGCCCTACTTCAGAACTGCTTCCTTATCCACCCTCACAATGCAAGCCACGACACTGTGCCCTGAATCACACGGAACCAAGTACCAAGCAACCAGGAAGACTGTCTGTGCCCAAAACCCTTCAGTGGCCTTCATTCTGCCAGTGCTGAGCTTGCCTTTCCCATGGAGAACCCAAGAAAGGCCCTGGCCTTAGCTTTCCCCTCACTTACTCCTTTGGTTTCCTGCCTGATCCTGGAGCCATCCACTGTAGCTCTGGATGGTAAGCTCTGTCCCTTCCACTCCAGAAGTGGCAAAGGCCTCTTTCAATGGTAAGGCCTCTGTGTATAATTACTCAGTAAACTCCATAAATTAATAATCACCAGAGTACATTTTGGAGCTAGTTTGTGACCTGGATGTCTGGCAGCCAAAACAGGCTCAGGACCTTCACAGGAATCCGGTAGGCAGTGGGTCTTTAGGCACTTTCTGGGAAAAAAATCTAAGCCAGGAAATACTGTAAAAGTCTTGCTCCAGTCAGATGCAGTGGCATGTGCCTGTAATTCCAACTACTCAGGAGGCTGAAGCAGGATAATTACAGATTGAAGGGATTTAGAGAGATCCTGTCTCAAAATGAAAAGAGCTAAGGGTACAGCTCAGTGGTACAGCAAGCCTGGGTTCAGTGACCAATATCCGGATACATGGACTCACCAACAGCATCAGTTCAGCAATCCCCCTGCCTGAGGCTCCCAAGAGCTGGGATTTCAGGTATATACCATCATACCTAGCTACAAAATCAACCATTTTAAAATGAACAGTACAACCGGGCATGATGATGCATGCTTGTATTTCCAGCACTCAAGAGGCTGAAGCAGAAGGATTTGGGGGCCAACCTGGGCCTCATATTGAACTCAAGGCCAGCCTAAACTATACACTGAGACGTTATCTAAAAAAAATAAACAATTTGCAATGGCATTTAATGCATTCACAACATTGGGCACCCACTACCTCTTTCTTGTTCAGGAACATTCTCATCATTTCAAAAGAAAATCCTGTAGCCATTAAACAATCACTTCCCAGTCCCTCCTACCTCCATCTCTAGACAACTACTAACTTGTTTTAATCTTCATGAATTTGCCTATTCTGGACATTTCATATGAGCAGAATCACATAATATATAATTTTTCATAATAGGCTTATCTCACCTAGAGTAATATTTTTTGAGATTCATCCACACAGTAGCATATGTCAGGACACCATTTGTTTCAGGGGCTGAGTTAATAAAAACCCCACTGTATGGATACATCACAATTTTGTTTATCAACTTGTCCACTGGAGGACATTTGGGTTATTTCTACCTTTTGGCTATTCTGAACAGCTGCCAAGAACATAGGTGTACAATATGTTTTATGAGGAAGGCCTATTTTATGGTCAGAACTTTTTTTTCCTTTATTTTTGGGGTACTGGGAATGGAATTAGGGCCTCAGGCATGCTAGGCAAGTGTTCTGTCACTGAGCCACATCTCCAGCCCTCATAGTCTCCATTTTTCTTAAACAACCTATTCCATAGCATCTGCTGTCCTTCCTGCCTTGTCACAGCTGGGTCCCCTTCAAGGTGCAGGTAAGTGGACTCTCATCTCAGGGACTCTCCTTCCAGGGCAGCTCTTCCCCCATCATGCTCCATATTTTCTAGTGCTTCTACCCTTCAGTGAGTGATCTGTTTTCTTAGTTGCTTGATGGTTGGCTCAGATTCCCCAACTACATAGGGATTCCATGCGGTTAAAGACAGCCTACTCATCCACCATGATGTCCTTGGGGCCAGTACCTTTGATAACTTCTGGCTGAAAGAGTGCACAAACTTGTGGGGCCCTTCCAGCCACTGTCCCAATATATCAAGAATCTCCCCCCGCAAAAAAAAAAAAAAAAATACAAAAAAAACATGGTAGGTGGCTTCCCAAACTAAAGTATCAGGAGGCCTTTCCACTGTCCCTACCACACCCTGGGTCATGGCTGAGGCAACACAGAAGGGTCTCTTGAAATTTGTAACCTGGCTGCTTTCAGTGGGAAAAGGACCACCTGGACAGGCAGGCAAAGTAAAAGGGGCTTGGGCCTAGAGGAGGGCCTCTACATGGGGACCTAATTAATTTGAAGTTACTCAGGCTCCTCTCTCACCTGGGTTCTGACCCCCTCCTACACCCCAGAACATCCTTAAACCTGGCTAGGGTGACAGGTCCCACCCCTATCCACTCTGGGGCATATGGACTAGGAGAATAAAACATTTCCCCAAAGCACCCATCCTCAGGTGAAGTCACTAATAGGTGCTACAGACTTCACCCTGGGAGGCAGTTTCTCCTTTCCTGCCCTGCACAGCCTCCTTAGGAGCCTCAACCTGGCCCTCCAGTCTCATCCACTCTGACATAGAAAGCCAGCCCAGTTTTGGGCAGAAGGACCACCCAAAACCAGGGGCTCATGCTGGCCTCCGTGACCCATTTCCAAGGCCAATGAGGCAGGCAGCATGACCCAGGACCCCCTCTGCAGAAGCAGACTCCTACCCCAGGATGAGGATTCACAGTTTAAGACACTGAGACATTTGGTATTTGGGGGAGACTGAAGCACTTAGAGCCATCTGCAAGTGGAAGCCCCAGAGCAAGAACACTGTGTTCACCCCACCCCATCCTCACCATCCTGTAGGCCCTCAACCCAGACTTAGAATCTGGGGCTTAGTGAGTCCCCAAAAGTAGAAGCAGCCTCCTCCCCAGGATTCTCCAACCCCTTTCCTGTCTCCAGGGCTATGAGGACTCCCAGGTCCCCCTGAGGGGTGAAGGGGACCCAGCCCCCTTTCCTCTAATGGTCAGGACAGGAAGAAGATAATTGAATCAGTACTTCGCACCCCATCTAAAACATTCCAACATGGAAAACCCATAGAGCAGCTGGGGAAGCAATTTAGAGATTTTAATTAAAGGCTGATGACTCCCCCAGGGAGCCCTACCCCCCAATGCAGCCCCAGGACCCAGTACATCTGCCTGCAGTATGTTCTCAGGCACAGCTGGGAACCTCACGCAGGGTGGTGCCCTCAGGGATGAGCTTCTACTGGGTGGAGCAGACAGAACAAACCAGTCCACCCTTCCTCCCTGCTGCCTCCAGAGTGGGCCCCATGAAGCCTGGGCCCAGGGACAGCAAAATCCCCAAAGCTCTGCACCCAAGGGTTCTAGAAGAGGGAAAATGGGTCACTTCAAAGGGTTGAAAACGGAACTCTAGGGCCGAAGATATAGCTCAGTAGCATAGTGCCTGCCTGGTAGCACAAGGTCCTGAGTTCAATTTCCAGTGCCAAAGAAGAAAAAAGGAACTTTAAATGCAGAAGCACAGCTGCCCTGCTCAAGAGTGCTGCCACCTCCATCTGTGCCTTCTGTAGGGAAAGGCACTACACACTGTGTGAAGAGTCTGTGAGGCTGGAAAGGGTATAGTAGGTAGAGGAGCTGGTGGGAATGTGGGGTTGAAGGGACCATGCAGGATTGGACAAGGTCTGGAGGCCCTTAACAGCTGCAGGAGGGCATCTGGTTTTTATCCTAGAAACAATGAGGTGGAGCTGGGATCTGTCCTATCCTGAAGATACTCCTCTAGCTGTCATTTGAAGAGTACTGTAGAACAAAAGAGGGGCCAGGTGACAGTGGGGGCCCTGAGACTGTCCAGATACAAGTAGGGTATGTCCAGGGAGAAAGAGATAAGCATGGACTGAGTTAGGAACTGGGCCAGGTATCAGGGCTGTCCTGTTTCTCTACTGCCCTTGGTGCAGAGTACAGGGACAGAGTCATCAAGTCCTATACTCACCACCCAGCAGAGTCCTCAAGGGGAACCTGTCTCCTCCTCACTTGGGAACTGTAAATTAGGCCAGCCCTTTGCCCCTACCCATGACAGAGGTCAGAGTCAGGGGAGAGGCTGTGTATTCTGGGGGCCACAGTCACCCACTATGTCGAAACTGCACTATTCAGTGAGTACAGGGAGAGGCATCCATGATCAGTTCCCAGCCATGCCACTAGCCTGGCCTGGGATAAAGAGGCCTAAGGACAATGCCAGCCCCTACAAGCAGCTCCAGGCAAGTGTCTGCTGGGCAGAGAAACTAGCAGGAGTGGAGATGAGGCACTGACAGCCAGAAACAAACAACCCCATATGTGCCTTTTCCTTCCATTAGCCTCTTCCATGACACTGACATTAACTGACCCAGATGGGATCATATGACAAAGAGAGGATGGGGTATCTGGTGGGGGCACTGGCTCCAATGGAGCTTGATGGTCAGATGAAGCAGCCGAGGCTGACAGGATTCCTCCATCCCCTGCAAATCCTTCCTCACTGCCTGTGTTCCTGTGAACCAGGACATGGAGTAGCCCTAAGAGGCTCAGAGGTAAAAAGGGCAATATCAGGGCATGAAAGCCAAGGAGTTTCTCAGGGTGCACAGACCATGGCCAGGCCCAGTGGTACGCCTGAGACAGGGCAGGTGTATGGGGCTGACCTAACTAGCCTCAGAGATCATTATCAGACAGCTAGTGGGCACTGTTAGACAACTGTGGCCAGGAGCAGGTGAGAGCCATTACTGATAGGGCCCCCATGTTTAGAGGAGAGAGGTGGAGGGGTTCCCCAACCTTCCCAAGTAAGGTCTGACTTGGCTAAGAATGGACAGCTGGGCTATACATGGGACTGTTCCTGCCCCCACCTGGTAAAGGATGCAAGGAAAGGCAGCAGACCTGGCTCAAAGTGAGGTCAGGAGGGGGTGTGTCAGTGGGCTGGCCTGGGAGTGAGGTCAGGTGCAGGTGGAGAAAGCTTGTCCTGAGCAGGCAGAGGGTCAGGCTGTTCAGGAACAGCTTGAAGGCTGTTGGAAGCACTGTCCCACACACCAAGTCACCTGCCAAACACTACTGCCCAGGAGCTCCACAAGGCCTGTAGTAAACAATGTCCACTGGGTACCAGGACATGGAATTAACTGAGGTCCCAAGGTGTGCCACATAACAACTGGCCAGATCCGACTTTTTTTCTTCTTTTGTCTTTTTCCTTTTTATCGGTACCGGGGATCGAACTCACGACTGCCTATTTGCAAGGCAGGTGCTTATGCCGCTGAGCTAAATCCCCAGCTTAATCCTGTTCCACCACTCAGGAACAACCTCCAGCCTCATTTTCCTTGTCCGGATATGCAGATAACCATGCTAACCTTCCAGGACTGAGAAGAGGTGGAAGACAGGCCCCAGAGACACCAGGACTAGGCTACATCCACCAGGCAGGCCCTAAGTCTCTCTGAGTTTCTCATGCTCATCTGTGCCATGTGATGAAGTGCATGGCCCACCTCCGAGGACATGTAAGGAATGGTTTTGGCATGACACCTGGCCCATAGAGTTAACTGGCACAGTATCACTTCCCCCAAACTCAAGGTCAAGTGAAAGAATTTGGATCCAGACTTTATTTCTTAAATATTCTCTCCCCAGAGCATGTGTAGGGAAGCTGCTCTGGCCAGTGGGCAGACATAAATTAAGGTTCCAAGCATCCAAGGCAGGGATAGCTGAGCCTTGCTTAGTCCCAGCCAAAGTCCTGGCCAGTCATCTGGTAGAACTTTCGATTGAAAGGCCTGTAGAAGTCCTGAAGACGCTGGACCACGGCCTGAGGCACGTGGGGGTGGGGCCTGCCCTTGGACTTGCCCAGGCAGCGGGGACGGCTGCTTCCCTGAGCCTTCTTGAGGCAGGGGAAGCCCTTGGTGGCATTGAAGTAGAAGTGCTTGTCCGTGACAACCCGTTTGAGGCCCAGAAAGTCCTGCACCCGTCCGACCTCTCCAGCTGGGTCACTCACCAGCCGCTCTCCACTGACAAAAAGGAAGTGGGACAGAGGAAAGTAATGCAGCCAGTTGTCCAGGTGCTGGGCATAGAGACCAATACGCACAGCACTCCAGGCTGTGTCCACAGGGCCAAGGCCATGGCGGAAGGCCAGGGCACGGAAGCTGGGCAGGCCTGGGGTCTTGGAAAGTGTCTGAGCATAGTCAGAGATGGCCCGGGTCACTGGGTTCCGTACCACCACAATCAGCTTCGTGTCTGGGGACATGCTATGAATTCGATGAGGGGCTTCCCGCGTCACAAAGTAGCTGGGTGTCTTCTCCATGGTGATCTGCCCATCCAGGGTACGTGGCATCAGGCTCCTGGGGGCAATGGGAGGAGTAGACTGAGTGGCCGCTGCTCTTGAGTAAGTACTTCTATGGAGTGACCCCTCTCACCCTAGACCTGGAACTAGACCCTCCTCTCCTAGAAAGCCCCAAGTCCTAAAGTGTATCACTTTCCTCCCCTTCAAGTCCTTCTTCCCAAGTACGGGATGAACACCCTCAGAGGTAGGAAGCCTGAGAGATAAGCTAGGAAATGCCAGCCTAGCGCAGGCCTGCAGAGGGCCCTACTAACCAGGCTGCCCCTATTTGTGCTATCCATGGGAAAATGGGGTGACAGAGGTGACCAAGGCACTTTTCACCAGTCACTTGTGTTCCCTGTACAAGCCCTATGTCCCCTTTCCCCAAAGGCCCTCTCCTTTGAGTCCCAGCAACTTCTGCCCACTTCTACCCCTCCTGGAGCTGCTTGCTGAGCCCCCAACCTTGACCTTGCTGTCTCTCCCCAGACCAAATATTCCAAGGTCAGCTAGCTTGGACTTGTTACCCCACAGGCCTCTGCACTATAGATCACTCTAGGTCACCCTTTCACTCAGTGACTGACAGCGTCTCCTGAACTAGGTCATCAATTATTGACAAATGTTGCCAGCAAAGAGTATGATTCTCCTCTGCTTCTCTCCCCTTAATTTAATTACATCTCTTTTCCCACCGTCAACTGTAGCCCTGCTAATTCTCATTCACCTGGGCCCAATTCAGACCAACAAGACCCACCCCTTGAGCCCAGCACATTTGAGAAAATTAGTGAAATAGCTCTAATCTGCCTGGTGATAGGTCCCAAGGCCCTGTGCTTCCTCAGTCCCAAGATGCCAGGTGGAGGACACAACATTGCTAAAATTGCCCTCATTCTTACATGGGGGAGGAAGAGGGCTCTGGCCTACCTAAGGTCCAGAAAGAGTTGGCTGACCACAGCCCCCTGACTGCTCCTAACCTGAGGAAGCCCATCCCAAGTGCCCAGCTGGACAGGCCCAGGCATGACTCATGCTGTCTTGAGGCAGCACCTGCCAGCCAGGTAGTACAGGGTGAGGTCGGGCAGGGTAAGACAGCTGAGCAAACAGCTCCAAGGGATGGCTGGGAAGTAGGTCAACAGAGACAGAGACTCTGTGGCCTGTTCTAGGGAGGAGATGTCCCTGCTCAGCCATGCCCAGCCCTCCCCAGCCTTGCTCCCATCATCTGAGGAGGGTACTCCCTGACCCTGCTTACAGGCCCAGGACTGACCCAGCTGAGAGATGACAAGCCCAGTCTCAGCCAGCCTAACTGACTCGCTCCCTGATCAGATTCCCCAAGGAAATTCAGGCCAGACATAGGTGCACAGTCTGCCATGCTGGCATCAGACTGGGGGCTGCTGGTGGTGAGGCAGGAAGATGTATGCACGTGCCCCTACTAGGCAAAAGGGAAAATTGGGAATGTCAGAATCCCCAATATCACCCATGGTGACAGCAGGATGGTGGCATGGAATGGAATCTCCCCACCTCTTAGATCAAAGCCTGGGGCAGAGCTGATCTTCAGAAATCAAAGACAAGAATTCAGTTTTCTCCATCTTGGTGACACTGTGAGCCAGAACCACTCTCTACCCCAACCCACTGTCCCATTTGATAGGCAAGTATACTGAGGCTCAGAAAAAGAACAGGAGGGACTGAAGATGGGCATTGACTCTTCTTGGCCTTCTTTCCTGTCATCTTGACAGTAGGTACCTGTGTGGTTTATGCTCCCAGAATCCCTCTCCTCCATGCCCTACCTTATGTATTGGAAATCCAATGGGGACAACACCCAACTGTCTGTGGGGAAAGTTCAAAAAGACCTTAGACTGTCATGGGCCAGGGCTGTAAGTTGGCAGGGCCAGCCAGCTCAGGAGGCCTCCCTTTCCCTGAGGGAAGTCATAAGAAGGAGTCTCCCCACACTGGACCCTATCACTGAGACCTACATAAGAAGCTGATGCTGGTGTTGGAAGAGGTGTATGCACCCCAGGATTCACCAGAATGTATCACTCCTTCCTTCATCTTCCCAGGGAAGTAAGGAGCCCCAGGTCTCCCAGACACCTCCCTCCAAGGTTTGACTTGCCTGGAAACCCAATCTCTTTCTTTCCCTGACTGAAAGCCTGATTCTGACTGTCCCCAACACCACCCTTTTTCTGGGAGCCCTGATGTTATCCCTATCTTCAGCCTTTCTCTCTAGGAAGTCAGAAGAGCAGAGCAACCCCAAAGAGGGAGGCCTCTCCTGACATGCCTGCCAAGGAACAGGATGGAATACAGAGAGGGCACAGGACTTCCTAGGCTCTCAGTTGCCACAAGCCTGCTCTGAGATCTTTGGGATCAATTACTTAACCTCCTCAGTCTTCAGGAGCCTGTCCCAACTGAGTTTGGAAAGTGAGAACAGGCACCTTTGGGGGTGGCAGAGACTAGGGAGAGGATAAGCAGAATGAAACTCTGACCCCACGCAACAAACATCTGACAAGTTGTTCCAAAGACCCTCCCTCCCCCCTGAACCACCTCATCTGGTCTGCATTTCCCTGCGGTTTCCAGCCAGCCTTGGGCTACTCTTCCCTCCTGCATCTCAGGACCCCCATCCATGTGCTATATACCCTGCCTGGGCCTGGCCCAACAAGGCCTTGGACCTGCAGAAAATCAGTTATCATTTTTATTCCACTGCTAGAAAGTGCTGGAGGAGCCTGTCCCTAGCCACAAGAGAAGATATGGTCCACAAAAGCCCAAGTCCTGACCTACATGCATGAACCTATTCCCTGCTCTGACACTGGGGATTAAGACGGCTTCCATACCCACACTTCCTAAATCTCATCTTTCTTTCTTTCTTTTCTTTTCTTTTCTTTTTTTCTTGTAGTCAGGGTCTCACTATATAGTTCAGACTAGCCTTGAACTCACAGCCTTCCTCTTGCCTCGGTCTCTCAAGCTCTGGGATTACAGGCCTGTGCCACCACATCTGGTTTCCTCTTGCTTTTCTAGGGTATTATGGTCAAAGTTGAGTCCCCACCTGACCCAAAATGGAGCACCTCTTCCAGATTAAGACACTGGTGTTTTTGTGTAACCATAGTACCTAGCAAATAGTGGGTGCTCAGTGATGAGTGAACAGGTAAGCAGGTACTGAGCTGGATGGTACTCAAGGCCATAGTCTCTAAAATGAAGTACCTTCGAGAGCTTGAAAGATAAACAGTCTAGGAAGGGGGAATAATTGGGCTAAAGGCAACAGAGGACCTAGATAGGGCAGAAGATGGCCATCGTCATGGTCACTCTCTGGAATGAGCTGGGTCACAACCCAGTGAGTTGTGGAACAGTGTTCCAGAAACTCACCTGGAGACCTGGCTACTCTCTCCATCTGCCTCCCCAATTCCCCAACTCCCCAACTCATACCTAGGCTCTCTTCTAGGTGCTATGGGCTCACACCAGGTCCTGCAACTAGAAGAAATGAGGCTGAGGTGAGCATTTTTCAGGTGCTCAGGACATGCTCATGGTAGTTAAAAAGATAGCAGGCATGTGAGCAGAGCAGCCTCACATTCGCATATATCAGCACATGGCCACGCCCTCTGAAGACACCAGGACACACAGACCAGAAGCTCTGTCATCACACTCAATATGTTGTATACTGGATGAATGGGACAGAGGCCACAGAACCTGATCCCTCCACAAGCATCCTCTGCATCCCTCCACTGGAGACAGATTCTACAGATGAGGAAATTAAGTCTCTTCTCAGCAGGGTTGCACTGTCTGGAACACCTTCACTCCTGTCCTTGGCATGTCAGTGTTTCCAAGATCCCCTACCCAGGGTTGAGGATCTGCCCCAGTATGGGCCTCACCTACCCTAGAGTCTTTCCCAGAAAAGCAATGGCCCAGAGTGGGCCTGGAGAGTCTTGGAACCTTGATGTGTTGAGAAACTTTGCGGACCAAACTCATCCTCATTTCCCTCAGCCACTCTACTCAGCACAGATCACACTCAGCAAGTTTTGAAGTTTGCATTCCATAAAGCATTCTTCTTTGACTCTCTCCTCTCTCTCTTTTTCTGCCTCCCTCTCATCACCCAGGTGGCCAGTGGTTTCTGCCAGAAGCCTGAGCTGAAGACTGCCCCACAATGGAGTCAATTTCCCCCACCATGCTCCGTTTCTCTAGCACCCACACAACACTAACCCTTCAGAGTTCAGGCATCAGATCCCCTATTCTCCCTCTGGAGGCCCAGTCTTCTTAATGCAAAAGACAAAGTTAACAACTAGACAAGGGATGGATCTGGGAATAGAGAAAATGATGCATTGGCAGGAAGGGGTTCAAGGGCCTAGGTCTTAGCAGGTGAGGTGGTGCTCACCTGCAATCCTAGCTTAGAGGCAGGGAGCAGAGCCTGGCTGAGCCTCAGTGCCCAGTTCATCAGAGAGGGGCTGGTATTTGACTAGCCATCAAAGCAGATTGCTTATTGGGGTAGGATGCTCTTCGCATTCCACTGCCACACCCTTGGTCCCTCCTGGGTGGAGCACAAGGCAGCCACAGAGCCTGTGCTGGATAGATCTAGCCTGGCTAGATCCCATTCCCATGCCTGAGCATGCACTAAAGAGCAAAGCTACTTTCTACAGCCCAGACCAAACTTTCTCCAGACTCCAGCAGTCAAAAAGTCCTCTCAGGAGGGAGGCAGGGATTATGGGGTGAGAAGAGACACTTTTCAGGATCCTGCAGGGAACCTGGACACTCCTTCCTAATGTAACTAGCCACAAGTCAGATGACCAACCATACAAGCCCAAAGTGAGGATGCAGGGCGAGACCCCCAACAGAACCTGCCTGAAGTGATTCTAACACTACCAAAAGTAATGTCACTATTTCCCCGTTGGGGTCACACCTTTCCCTCAATCTTGCCAAGTCCCTTGGTAGACCGAAACAGGCATTCCTCGGAGTTTCCAAAGTTGCTGAGGCTCCCCACCCCCACCTTGCCAGTACCTTTGCTTTGGGGGCCCAGTGCCTGGGAGCAAGCCTAACTCCCTACACAGTCTGGCCTCAATCCCAGAGCCCAGGACTCTTCCCCCACTAGATCCCACCACCGAATTTCCGTGGAAGCCCAAAAGGGGAAGATGGGCAGGGCATTTACCTGTACCAGGCGAGGCCGCGCTCATAACACCTGTCGAAGAAATGGGGCTCGGAGCCAAGCGCACGGACGTCGGGGTGCAGCCGCAGGAACTCCAGCAGCGCTCGCGTGCCGCCCTTCTTCACTCCCACGATAAGTGCCTGCGGGAAGCGCTGGCGGCCTGGGTCGCTGGCCAAGGTCAGACGGTGTGCACCCGGCGGCTGGGTCGGAGCGGGGGCCGGCGTGGGAACGCGGGCGACTGGCGGGCAGCGTCCGGAAAGGGCGCAAAGACAGTAAGCGCCAAGCCCTAGCGCCAGGAGCGCGAGGGGCGCACGGAGCGCCCCCAGGACGGCCCCGGGTCCAGCCCCGGCGCCCGGGCTGCCGCTATCTGCCATGGAGTTGCGCCGCGCCCAGATCCGGGGATGAGAGCTGAACAAGAGCGCACATCCCTGCCGGCGCCCTACTCAGCCCGCGGACGCCGGGCTTCTGTTCAGCGCCCTCCAACCCGCCGCTAGGCAGCGGGCGGGCGGGGGCGGGGCGGGCTCCGAGGCGGGGGAGGGGCGTCCCGGCCCAGTCTGGGATTCTCGGGCACCGGCGGACAGCCCGCGCTCCTGCTGCGAGACCTGGGCTGCTGTTCCACATCGGAGATGCGGAAGCCAGCAGGGACTCGAGGTGGAGAGAAGGCTGCGCGCTCACCCACAACCTCCCCGTAGAAGGCTCACCCCGCATGCCTTCGAGATAGGGGCGCCTTGCCGAACCTGGCCTCGCTCGAGGGGGGGCCTCAGCGCTGAGCCAAGTAAGCCAGCAAAGCTCGCAGACCCAGGAGAATGAGGCCAGGCCAGCAGCCTAGTGCGTACAGTGCTTGCTCCCTATCTGTCGGGCGACTGCGATAGGCACCTTGGACTCCAGCAGACAGTCAGCCTAGCCATCCTGCAGGGTCCGGGTTCTGCCTCTGGGAGAAAGCTAGTGATGTCCGGTTAGCACTTTACAGCTCCAAGACTCTCTGGTCAGAGAGCCCTCCATCACGGCCTCCCTAGCGCCCAGGGACCAGTCAGACTTATCTTCTGACCAGCTCCACACCACACATGCCTAGCCGAGCTGACCTGGTGATACCTTGGAATGCAGTGGGCTCTGCAGTAAGTTGGCAAAGAGGCTCCACCTGGACTTGTGAAGGATTCAGGAAGGCGTGTGCCTCAGGGCAGAGACTGAGGAGTCTCTCATGGCCATGGCACCGACACCGCAGGGGCTTCCCACCTCACCCTGCATAGCCAGCAAAGAAAGTGGAGGAGTGGACTGAGGCTTAGAGAAGGTGAGCTGCTTGTCCATCCCAAGGGAAAGGTGGATTTGTGCTTGGAATCTCTCTCTCTCTGCCTTTTCTCAACCTTCCTGGCAGCAGGCTTGATGGTAACCCTGCGCAGACACCAAGTCTCTTTCTGTCCTGGGTTCTTCTCACTAATGAGCCATTCTTGGGACTAATGGCCTCTGGACAAATCCCAGCAGCCCCGGTGACTGAGAAACAGAGGACCTTCATGGCCCAAACATTTCCAGGGCTCCCACTAGAGGCATCTCTGGCTGGAGGGGGCCACACAGGATCAATGAAGTGAAGACCACTGCACGGTCCCCCAGATCCCAGATGCCAGAGCTGCACCTGCTTGCTAGGGCAAGCCTCAACCAGCACCTATGTGGGCGAGTTGTTGGCACAGCACTGTGTGGTGAGCATGCTGGCACATGCAGAGTCCCAGGAAGTTCTTATTTGGGTCTAGCTTAACCTGGAATTTGTTCCAGACAGGCTAGTTCTCCTCAAAGCCCTGCTGGGCAAGTCCCGCCCCAAACAGCCTGAGCAGTCATTGCTCAGGACTCCAGATTCCTGCATTCATTCCCTGGTGACCCTCCACCCACTATCCCAGAGCGGACTAGTATTTCCATTGCCTGGCCTTGGTTCTGCCCTTCACCCTGCCCTTTACCTCAGCTGCTGAGGGTCAAACACTGTCCAGGAGGCACTGACCAGAAGGTAGGTGGGTAGAGGTCCAGATGGGAGTCAGTCTGGAAAGGCTAGGAAGTTGATCTTCCCCCATCTGTCTGGCTCTCTGGTGAGGATGGGTGCAAATCTGTGAATGCCTAGAATGATAACCTGGAGTCTGTTTCACCAAGGTATTTCCAGCACTTAACCCAGAGCCTGGCACCCATTAGGCACTCAATAAATGCAGGTCAGAGGAAGGATATGAAAGAGGGAGAGGTAAACCATGGAGGAAACCATGGAGGTTTCCTGAAGGTGCTAGTCAGGTGAGAAGAGCATTCCAGACAGAGGAAATGTCAGGGTAAAATCTTTGCTGCAGGAGGGGTCACCTCAAGCTCATCCCTGGGTAGCAGGTAGAGTCCAGCCTGAAGCTGGCTGCAGCCCATTTTCCTCTAGCCATATGGCTTCAGTCTCTAGCCAATTCTGAGTCTAGTTCTTTCTTTGTAGAAGGGAGCATTCGATCCTGACTGAAGAGCCATTTTGACAACAGCTTTATTGAAGTGCAATCCAGGCTGGGGATTTAGCTTAGTGGCATAAGTGCCTGCCTTGCAAGCAGGCAGTCGTGAGTTCGATCCCTGGTACCGATAAAAAGGAAAAAAGACAAAAAAAAAAAAAAAAGTGCAATCCACGTGCCATACAATTTAGAACTCTGGTTCCTGATACAATATTTGTAATGTGGTACAATAATGGCTACATCTACTTTTAGAACATGTAAGTCACCCCCAAAACAAACCAGACACCCATTAGCAGTCACTCCATATTCTCTTTCCCCTCAAAGGCCTTGGCAATATTGATACCTGCTTTCTGCAAGTTCTGGAAATGTCCATACTATGCTTAGTGACTGAAGTTCCTCTGTGTTGCAGCTGATGTCAAGGCTTTGCTCCTTGTTGTGGCTCAGTGCCATTCCTTTGTGTGATGGACCACACTTTGTTTATCCATTTCTCCACTGAAGACCATTTGGGTCAGTCCTATTTTTCAGCTATAATGATTAATACTGCTGAATGGTCACATACAGTGCTGAGTGTTTGGTTCTTGGTTGGGAGAGACTGGTTTTTTGTTTGTGATTTTTTTTTTTTTTTCTTTTTGAGACAGGGTCTCATTCTGCAGTTCAGGCTGACTTCATAATGATCCTCCTGCCTCAGCCTCCCGAGAAGATTTGTGATTTTTTTTAGTCAGACTTGCCTTGTAGTTCTGGCCAGCATTCAACTTCCTAAGTTGCCCAGGATAGTCTCAAATTTGAAATCTTCCTGCCTCAGCCTCTAAGTGCCGGGATTATTGGTGTATTCCACCATCCCCAGCCATGCACAAGGTTTTGTGTATACTTGTTTCATTTCCTTTTAGGTATATGCCTTAGAGTAGAATTCCAAGGTTTTACCAACACTGTGTTTAATCTAAAGAGTTTCTTTAAAGGTGAGATTTTGGTAATTTCAAAAACTTCCATTTATTCCATGTTCCTCACATACATGGTTACTTTCCTCCCTTCACCCCAGGACATCTGAACAGCTCCTCCACTCTGCTTTTGCCTTGTCTTGCTGTCCAAGCTAGCCCCCCCCCGCCCCAACACACTGGTGGTTCCTTCCTCAGTCACCTAAGGTCAGTGAACTCCTCTCTGTAAGGCACACAACCCTTGGAAGGTCACTTGCCTCTACTCTCTGGTTTGTACCTCCACTAGCCAAAAATGGACATTGACAAATTCTTTCTACCAGCCATCTCCCTTAAATACCCTTTAGGACCCAAGGCCCCTCGTGGAGCTCTCCTAACCCCCCAATTAAAGCAAGACTGCCAGGCAAAGCATGGATCTGTCTACCTTTCTTGGCCTGGCCCTCAGACACCAAGATAGCCAGCATTAGGGGAGTTTGACATCGAGGAGGGGAGACCTGGGAAAGAAGAAAAGGTGAGCTTCTCAGGCTGTCAGGCCAGATAGAGAGATGGGAGAAGTCTGAGGAGGGAGTTCTGGAGAGTGAGAGCATGGTGGAAGGGAGGACCAGGACGGCTTGAGCTATTCTTGGGACTAATGGCCTCTGCTGGGACAAATCCCAGCAGCTCTGGTGACCACTGAGGAACAGAGGACCTTCATGACCCAAATATTTCCAGGGCTCCCACTAGAGGCATCTCTGGCTGAAGGGGGCCACACAGAGTCAATGAAGTGAAGACCACTGCATGGTGCCCCAGATCCCAGATGCCAGAGCCTGCCCTAGGTGCAGAACCCAGGACAGAAAGAGGCTTGGTGTCTGCCGTAGGGTTGCCACAGGATGGCGTTACCTCTTGACAATGGTAATCATTTTTTTTTTCTTTCTTTCTTCCTTCCTTCCTTTCTTTCTTTTTTTTTTTTTTTTTTTTTTAACCAGGGATCAAACTCACAACCTTACACTTGCCAGGCAGGAGCTTATGCCACTGAGCTAAATCTCCAGCCTTTGCAATCATTCCTTTGATAGTGATTTTTTTTTTCTTTTGATACTGGCTTTCACACTGGGCTACATCCCTCGCCCTTTTTCTTTTTTCTTTCTTTGAGACAGGGTCCTACTAAGTTGCCCAGGCTGAGCTTGAACTTGTATTCCTCTGCCTTAGCTTCTGAGTTCTGGGACTACAGGCCTATGCCACTATGCTGGGTTCAAAGGTGATTTTCATTCCTATCAGTTTCCATCTCCCCATGGAGCTGGCCAAAGGTAGAAATGGGCTTAGTCTCAACCCCTACAGTGCATATACTTCTATATGCACTGTCTGTCTGTCTGAGTCTGTCCCCATCCCAGGTTGGGCCACCCAGTCAAGGCTCACACACCACTCCAGAAAGTGATTACCAATACTGTGCAGATCTTCCCACCTTGGGGTGATGGGTAGGGTGATCACACACACAGGAGCTCCAGAAACTCCGTCCTTCAGAACCATACCCTTCTTTACCCCCGAGACCCACCCCTATATGTCTGCAGAACCAGAGGGGTGGGGGCTATGGCTGGAGGGCTAGCCCAGCTGTCCTTGATTTATGTGGGGTTTTTCCACTTTGGATGCCAGATTTGCCCAAGCACATAGATGATGTGGTTCCCAACCAGAGAGGGGCCCCTAAAAGAGGCTTATCCCCATTGCACTTACTTCCAGAGCCTACAGCCCTCAGTTCACCTCAGTGGGGAATGAAGAGGAACAGGAGCTATCACTGGGGAGAAGATAATGCAAACAGCTAGGGCTCTAGAGGCTACCTTTGCCCTCTTTTAGTAAGTGACCTGTGCAGGGATCCAGCCTTCTGGCTCTCTCTCTCTCCCACTTTTTTAAACAAAATTAATACCAGCCCTTACCTCCCTGAGTGCCTGCCCCCTACAGACAAGGAAGCAGAGGACATATGGCAGCGAAAACAGCATAAGAACATGTGCCCCAGAGCTGTGCTCACCCTGAGGAACCTGCCTTCCTTGGAGACAAGACTAGAGGAAAAAGTTTTCCATGCCTTTCTCCTGGTGACTCAGGGACACAGGCAGAGTAAAGAAGCATCATGAGGCTGGTCAGAGTTTGTAAGGCCAACAAGAATCCCTGGCAGATTCTTGTCAGAGGGAGAAGGGAAACAGTTCTCATGTACAGGAGAAGGGAGACATGATTATCTTCCCCTTCTCAGCAGCCAGGCCCACTCACATACTTACAGGGAGCCAGTCTGCAGCTACAAGGGTGCAGAAGGAACCAGACCTTCTCTGCAGAGGCATAGCCTGGCCCACTTCTGTCCCCCAATACATCACACACACACACACACACACACACACACACACACACACACACACACACCTTCTGCTTTCCCATGGTCTCCCGGAAGAAACAGCACAGAGGGAGGCAGGCTCCCAGGACACATAACCAGCCCTGCACACTGCTTCTTGTGCACTGACTGACCTGGGCCAGCTCATTTATAACAGTTGTGAATCTTCTTCTAGACTGGTAGCCCGGCTCTGAGGACAAAAGGGCCGATAACAGCCTATATTCCAGAGTGGGGAGGTCCAAAGGAGAACTAGAGGAGGGGCCCAGAAGCAATCTTCTTTTGCCTTACCCCATACCCACCTCCCCCAGTTTCAGGGCCCCAAGCCCTAAATCTCTGGGCATAGACATATGTCAGCACCATGCTAAAGGATGGGCATTATCCATGGGGCCCCACATCAAGATCTGGGGCTCTGCAGCCAGGTCTGTGCAACCATGCCCTGGTAAGGATCCTCATGGCCTGCAAGGTGGCCAAGAACATGTTACCAACATCAGGATCCCATGCTCTAAAGACAACACAGGAGCACATGTTCCTGTGAACGTGGGGGCAGAGATAGAGGGGTCTAGAGGCCTGCAACCAGGTCCCTGTCACCTTCCACCAATGTAGAAAGCCCACAGCTTGTATTTCCATACATACCAGCATTGGGGCCAGTGAGCTCATTCTGAAGAGTAAGTCCAACCTGTTCAGTGAACAGATCCCCACAGAAGGCCACTCCACCCACAACAGACAACCATGTGGCCAATTGTGTTTGGCTCGATGCTCAGAAAGACCCCAAGCCCAGAGCTCAATGCAGAGCCTTGTGGCATAAGGACTTCAAAATTTTCAGCTGGGCATGATGGTATATACCTATAATCCCAGCACTCAGGAGGCTGAGGCAGGATTCCTGCAGTTTTGAGGCCAGTTTAGGATATATAGTAAATTAAAGGCCAGTCTGGAAAGGGAGACTTTGTCCAAAAAAAAAAAAAAGAAAAGAAAGAAAACCTGTCAATAGGCCCCATCCCTCCTGGCACCTCTTGAGCTGCTGAACTGACTCCATCCCCTTAACCTACACAGTGCTACCCTCAGGCAAACAGTAGGGGCTCCTTGCCCTGAGTTCCAGGATCTAATTAAAAAACTGCGTTCCTGGACTGAGTATGGAGGCCAACGGCTGACCCCACAGGCCCCTAGCAGCCAGCCTGCCAGCTCTGGCACTCTCTCCTCTTGGTGTCTCTGGCCCCCTCCTACAATGCAGCTACCAGGTTCTTTGAAGCCCAAGGCAGCTTGTAAACATCTTTGTTAGAGATGAGACATGATAAGATAGGAAGTCTGGGGTTGAACTATGAATGCTCTGCCTGTTTTATGTCACAGACATGAGAAGAGGTAAAGACTTATCCACAGGTAACCCTCATCCTATCCCAGTAGCCTTCTCTTGCATTGGCACTGAGGCCTTACCTGTGATTCTTTTCCCAGAGCTAGGGTGGCGTGATGGGCTCTGGGGCCCTATGTCCCCTGGATTGTGGACACTCATGCAGATGTATGGTGTCTGGGGTTTCCAGGCAGGGGGTGTGGGTAATAAAAACGTCATTATGGGTCAGTACAGTGGTACTTACCTGTAATCCCAGCACTCTTGAGAGGTTGAAGAAAGAGGACCCCAAATTGAGGCCCAGCCTGGGAAATTTAAGGACTTAGGAAAACCTGGTCTCTAAAATCGGGGGTGAGGGTAACTGACAATGTAACTTGGGTGTGAAGGCCCCGAGTTCAGTACCCGTGCTCTGACTATTGTTGGCAAATATGGCTGAATGAATGGTCGGCAAAGCATCCTCTCGGCTGTAAGAGCTGGGCAGAAGAAGGGCAAGCCAGGTGGCAGTGGAAGGGCCTTAGGCTGTTAGCAGAAGAGGGCACAGGTACACGTAGTCTCACTCAGTCAGCTGGCCAGGGGCTGGGGTGTCCTGCATGCACTCATGCCCCGCACCTCAACAACTGTTTCTACTATCTTTTTCTCTCGCCCTCAAGTCTGTTCCACTCAGCTGACTCAAGAAGCAGCATCAGGGCTTCGACTGCTCACCTTTGCATAAGTCACTTCATGAAGCCCCTAGCAGGCCTGCACTCACAAATGCCAGCAGGCCTCAGAACTGGCATATTGGCAGATGCTTTGAACACTCAGAATTCCCAGGGTGGAGCTGGGCACAGCCACCGGCCTTGTCAGAACCATAGCCACAGTGCCCCTGTTGGTATCTTGTGGAACTGCAGCCTATCCCGAACTCTGTCAAGCGAAGCTACCACACCCCCTGCTGGTCACTCTGCTCTGGTCTCCTGAGGCGGGCCTTCTTACGTTTGGGGGTGGAGAACACATCTTCCCTGAACCTTCAAGACATTCTCTCCCACCTGTCCACTCTGGGACCTGAGTCCCCTGCTACAACCCAGCAAGATCAGGGCTCTCTCCCACTTGTACCCAGGGAAAGAAAAATCGGAAAGGACCGAAAATTCCACCCATCGTCAGCTCACATTCTGCATTTACTGGTACGCCTCTGAGCTGGCCTGGTCCCTAATAGACAGCTCTTCTTTCGCTGTTCTGCCCCCAGCCCCCGATCACCCATCAACCTGGCCCTGAGTATTCTAAACAACTGAGGTGTTTAAAATACCCAATCCTGACCTCCAAGGATGTCCCCAGATGCTCCACACCGCAAAGACTAGAGTACAAGCAGGGAGAGAGGGGCGCTGAGCTGTCAAAGGGCCTTTTGTTTCTCCAAGAGCAACTGACTCCAGGCTAGGCTGGAAGTTGTGGTGCAACTCAGCAGGAGGAAGAAATGGTGTATGAGTAGTTTGATTTCACATGAGATGTTAAAGCCAAAATGCTGTTTTTTCTTCCAGCTGCCTGGCAGGTGGACCTTGCCCACAGCCATCCATTTCCTGGTGCCCTATGTGAGAGGCTCCTGGCCTCATCTGGCCTCCCATATTCTCTAAGGACACTGCTTGCCAGCCCCCACTGAACTTCCCTTTCTAAACATCCCACTTCCACACCCTCCGTGGCTCCTTAACATGGATGTGTAAATCAGTATGGAACAACTGGAATACAGGTAAAACTTTCCCCCATCATTATCCAGGTTCCAGTGACTCCTACTGCATTCAGTTCTTCCCAGTCATGGCTGTGGGTCCCACTAAAGTAGAACAACCGTGGAGCCCTTCAAGGATGCTGGGGATCCCATCATAAACATTTCTCACGTGCCTCAAGATGTGTTTTCAGGTCTGTCTTCTGGGCCCTTCCAAGCAGGTTTTGTTGTTTTTTAAGACAGCACCGGGCCTCACTAAGTTGCTTATCTGCCCAGGCTGGGCTCAAATTTGGAAACTTCCTGCTTCTGTATCCCTGAGTTCTGGGATTACAGGGATGTACTACCAGGCCTTGCTACCAAACTGGTCACGGATGACACATCTATACTAACTTTATAGGCCTCTAACTCCCACTCTACATTAAACCATGGCAAATCTGACATTTCAGTTGCATTTTGTGTAGGTTGCTTATCAATCTGTTGTAGCCAACCAACTATTAGGACTCTTTCTAACCCAGGAACTCCTTCCCTTCTGTCTGGCTCTCTGGCAAGGGTGGATACAAATCTGGGAATGTCCAGGATAACCTGGAGTCTGCTTCACCAAGGTAGTCTCAGAACTGGGCAGCAAAATATTTGCAAAGCAAATTTTAAAAACTGCACAAAGGCCTAATATTCATGCCCATATCCCTGATGTTAATAAAGGTAGTGGGCTGTTCTGGGGATACATATAGCTCAGTGACAGAGTGTTTGTCTGGCTTGTGCACATGCCTGGGTTCAATCCTTATCACTGAAGGAGAAAAGGGTTGCAGATTTTGCCTGTTTATTGATTTCCACAAAGCAGGGGAGGATGACAGGAGCTTCTGGACACTGACACAAGGCACAGTGGCCAAATCTTGGGGAGATATATCTCTGCAAGTGTGAACTAGAGGCAGTGGCCCTATAACCCCTACTGAGTTCATTTCATAATGGCACAACAGCAGCTTTCCCAGCCTGAGTGAAGCAAGCTACATCTGCAGATTGTGAAACATCATCTTCTTCCTCTGCAGATTGCTACAGGATGATGGTTTAGGGTGTGGCTCATTGGCCTGCTCCCCAGCAGGTCACAGATCATCACCACCCTGACTGGCCTAGAAGGATTTAGCCAGAGTAGATCATGCATTGACCAGGGCTGAAGCAGCTGGTCATGGCAGTCCTCTAAAGTTCTGTGTCACAACACACACAGCTTGGAGAAGATGGACATAAGCTTTGGGTCCCACAAGGGGAGGTTCAGATAGCCAGGGAAGGGGCAACAAACTGAAAAAAAAGAGAAGGTAGAAGCATAACATCATTCAAGGTAAGCTGGGCTCAGAGCCCACCTTCTGGAGACTGTGAACCAGAGGCTAAGACAGCCGGCAGTGTGCATCCCACCCAAGGCCTAACCTGGCAAAAAGCTATGGGAGGGCCGGGAA
Source organism: Cavia porcellus (assembly GCF_034190915.1). Lineage (NCBI taxonomy): Eukaryota > Metazoa > Chordata > Mammalia > Rodentia > Caviidae > Cavia > Cavia porcellus. The sequence continues at coordinate 33,231,644 of NW_026947499.1, forward strand.
GTTAGCTCAGGCATGAGCATCTGCCTGGAAAGTGTGAGGTCATGAGTTCTGATCCCCAGTACCGCAAAAAAAAAAAAAAAAAAAGGCTATGGGATATCACAAACAAGTGCTTTGCCAAGGAGACCCTGTTCAGAAGCTGGCTGAGTGTCCAGGGTTCCAGTGTCAAAATGTGATGGCCAGATGTAGTCAGAGAGCATATCTGTTTGGAGTGGGTGTGGGCTGCTCATCTAGTGCCCCTGGGAGGCAGAAGTTTCTTTATCTGAAAGAAAGGAGGGAGAAGAAATAAAGCAAAGGACCATTAAATCATGTTTCGGCCTAGATTGACATGTTTTAAAATTTTGTTGTATTTTTTTCTTCTTCTTTGTCCTTTTTTCCTCGAATAAAATGGATTTTTAAAAAATAATAATATGCTGGGCATGGTGGCTCATGCCTGTAATCCCAGCACTTAGAAGGCTGAGGTGAGAGGATCATTGTGAGTTCAAGACCACCCTGGGCTACAAAGTGAGCTCAAGGCCAGCCTGAGTGAGACCCTGTCTCAAAAAAGACAAATAATAATAATAATAATAATACAATTAAATATTTTTTTTAAAAAATCATATTTTGGATACCAAGTGAGTCAGCAAGTCCAGAGGCCCAGCTCCTGTACGTTCCCTGAGATTTATAGGACTTGAAGCCCTTTCTCTGCCCAATGACAAAAGGACAAAAACTTCATTGCAGACTAACCCACTCATTCAACCTCACAGCAGTCAGTGGCATGTGTCACTGACAGCCCCATTTTACAGAGTGTAAAACTGAGATTGAAGGGACTGGCCAAAATCCTGGGACTAGCCAAAAATGAGCTGGGATTCACACTACAAAGTGTAAAGAGGAGCCAGGGTGGTGCCTATGTCTCCCCATGTTCACAAGCAGACTTGACGAGGCATGAGGCTGTATGTGAGCAGGAGAGCAGTGGGCAGAGGAGGCTAGGTGATAAGAGTACACAGAAATAGCAAACACCGCCCCAATGCCAACTGCTAAGAAGCTGGGCATGGTAGTGCACACAAATAACCAGAGCACCCTGGAAAGCAGGAAGATTGCAAGTTTGACCCCAGGCTGGGCAACTCAGTGACTTAGCAAGACCCTGTCTCAAAATTAAAAATTCAAAAAGGGCCAGGGATGTAGCTCACAGCAAAGGCCATGGATTTAATCCTCAGGACTGCAAAACACAAAAAACTGCTAAGAATGTTGTCAATAACAGTGCAGGTTTACTGAGGTGTTATTATGAGGCAAGTCCAGGGGTCCTGCAATATATGCAACTGTCCTCAACAGCCCCGTGAAGAAGACTGTTACCATGGGCACTGTGCAGATCAGAAAGTAGACTCGGAGACTGAGAAGCAAGCCCAAGGTTGCAGCCAGTGGGATACATAGTCTCATGGTCCAGGTCCTCAGGCTCTGCCCACTCCTGCCACTAATTCCAGTTTCAGGGTAAAAAAATCACCAGAGAAAACTCTTTGCCATACCCTCCCTCAAATCCCTCTCTCTGGGGCATACAGGATCAACCAGGAAAAGGAAGCAAGACATTTGCTCCCTTGTCCCCACCTAGCAGCCACTGTTTCAAATGACCCTGGCTGGGCAGGCCCTGGGCAGCATGATCTGGGTGCCCCAGTACTTTGCAATGGTATGTAGATGAGCATAACAGGATCCTCTTCTCTACCCCAGACCAACTCAGTGTACACTAAGCTGTCCACTAGCAACAAAAGTCAAACTCACCTTTAGGGATAAACTTCAGCGAGCTGCTAAATATTCAGAATCGAGATTGCCCCCGCTTAGGGCCATCATTCAGGAACTCATGGCCCAACCCATTGCCACACTTGCCACAAGACACCTAGAGAGATCAAAAGATCATCATAAGATAACCACATGAGTACCTGGTCCCACAAAACAGCCAAGGTGATGGCCTTCTTCTGTATGAGGTTGATCACTGACCTAGAGCCCGGAAGGGATACTGTCCTGCTGCCTATGTTCCATCAGGATGCCAGGCTGTCCCCAAGACTAGGGTGGCAGCTCCTACAGCTAAGGCTAGAAGCCTCAAAACCCTGACAGCAGAGGGGGAACAGAGAAAGGAAGGGATGACTGGCTGCCTGGCATTCCCTGAAGAGCCTGGCCCCAGCCACTGTCACCCACCTTCAAGGCTCCAGGTCGGTTGTGCTCAGGACATTTGGCCACACTATCAGCATGGATGGTATCTGTGAATGCTGGCCATGGAGATGAGTGTGCATACTTCGAGCGGCTAGAGAACAGCTCATAGCCACACTTGGCACACACATAGATACCTGAAGCAGGGAAGGACAAAAGCAGAGACATCAGCTCCATACTATGTGGGGTGAGCTCCTCAATCCCTTGACCTAGACGAGGGCAGCACTGTCCCCATTCTGAAGATGGCCTACATATCCTTGCCATGCACTTGCTAATCATAGGTCACAGATTGTCCTGTGGAGACACAACTCCAAGCTCATACTCAGGGGATGTGCCAAGGGCCAGGGTCACCGTTCACACACATCTCACGGACTCAATGGCCTTTGATGAGGAATCATTAGCATTTTCACTTTACAGATGAGCAAGTGAGGCTAGATGTTGTAGGTACCAAGGGAGAAAGTATGTGGCCAGGACAAAAATAAACAAAAAATTAAAACCTAGGCTCCTGCCTATAATCCTAGCACATGGGGGGCTGGGGATTTAGCTCAGCGGCATAAGCACCTGCCTTGCAAGCAGGCGGTTGTGAGTTCAATCCCCAGTACCGATAAAAATGAAAAAGACAAAAAAAAAAAAAAAAAAAAAAAAAAATCCTAGCACATGGGAAACTGAGGCAGGTGGATCACCATGAGTTCCAGGTCAGCATGGGCTACGCAATGAGTTCAAGGCTAGGCAACCCACTCGGACCCCTTCTTTGTCTCTCAGATGGAAGCGTTCTTTCTCTCAATAAATATATTCTGCTTTTAACCTCAAAAAAAAAAAAAAATGAGTTCAAAGCTAGCTTGAACTACATGGCAATACTCTGTCAAAAGAAAGAAGGAAGGAAGGAAGGAGAGAAACAGAAAAAAAAGAAAAGAAAAGAAAAAAGGTGTGACCAGGGAAGAACCCAGTCAATCTGCTGAGGCCACAGGACCCACTCCTTACATAGGAACACACACAGAGCCTTGACATGGTCAGTGTTAAACACCTGGCCCCTCCTCTCTCTTCAGGTGACCAACCCTGCTATCCAGAAAAGCCCTAATCTAAAACACTCTTGCACTGGCCTCTTTAGGCAGGAAGAAAATAGTCCCAGAGATGGAGCCTCTGGACTAACAAGGAACCAAGGAGACAAGGACTAGGATGTCAGCTTCCAACCTATCCCCAAAAGATCACTTTGGAGTAGAAAGGGAGGGGAAGGTCACAAACCTTATTTGCAGAACTATCTGAAAAACTTAAAAACAAGAACCTCCAAAGGTACTGAGTCACCTCTCAACCTCAACCAGGACAGCCTTCTTGAAATGTGTGAACTGCTCAGTCTTTGCCAGGAATTCAAAAATGAAGCATAAACTAGGTGTGGTGGTACACACCTGTGATCCCAGCACTGTAGGCAGGAGGATCTCTGCGAGTTCAAGGCCAGCCTGAAATACATAAGAAGACCCTGTTCCACCCTCCTCAAAAAAAAAAAAAAAAAAAAAAACAGCACGAAGCTACCTCAATAGTGGAGTTCCACCTCAGGCAGACAGCCTCAGGAGAACTAGGGTCCCACAATTAAAGGGCCTCGGGGGTGGGTTCTTGCCTTTGTAGTGCTGCATCACAGCTAGTGTCACTGATGCCTAGTTTCACAGCCTACTCCCAACAGATCTTGCCCCAGGGAAATCAATGACCTAGTCTTTTCTATAGGGATCTATTTTTATCAGATTAGCCCAAATTATTTGGAGAGCCCAGCCACAACTCAGCAAGGCCTCACACAGCCTTGAAGTCAGGGCTGAAAGGTGGCCAAGTTCCAAACCACCACACACATCAGCAAGTTGTACAGGTCAAAATTTCACTTGCTAGGGACCCAGTGGCATTCCTGGTTACCCAACCAGAAGGCCCAGGGCAGGTGGGGAGGCATCCAGGCAGGCATATTTCCATCTGAATAGGATATTCAGTGTTTGCTCGCTCACCCCGCAGATCCTAGAAACCAGATCAGCTGGGGTAACACCTGGCACTGCTCCTGGACCAGATTGCTACTGTGCCCTCCCAAAGTCCGGACCCTGACCCAGTTACCCCAGGAATAGTCACGATGATGCTCAAGGCCTGTCCTTTTTCGAATCGGCGACTCCTCCCATGCCCCGTCCCGAGAGTCTCCCCACTCGCCCCGGCCCTCCAGACTACCACTTCTTCCATGACCACCTTGCCCCACATTTACTCCTCCGGATGGCCACAATCGTCCCATTCCAGGGTCCTGAGCTCCACCCGCTCCGAAACGTAGTGACACCCTCGGTAATACAAGAAAGAGGTCGTAGGATGGACCTGATTCAAAGTGGTTTTGGAAAACCTCGCCCCCAAAGAAGCTGCAGAACGACATGGCGCCGGCTCGACAGACTCAAAGCCCCTAATTCCGAAGCCAGTACAAACGCCAATAGCTCCTTCCCAAGGACCAATCACGCCGTACGCCTGACCACACCGCGCCCCGGAAAAGAACCAATCACTCGGAGGCGCCAGTAGTGCCCTCTGCCCACTTCCCAGAGGCCCCGCTGCCTCCCTAGGACCAATCTCTGCTCGGGTAGCAGATTCCGGCGTCCGCCTCCAGTAGGTCCCGCCCCCTTGCGAGAACCTGTTGAATCCCGTCTTTTCACTAAGCCCCGCCCATCGACAGAAGTCCCGCCCCGGCTGCCAGAAGCTTGATCCAGATCCCAGCTTCTTAGGCACCGCAAGGTGGCAGTGGCTGTTTGGGCCACCTTAAATAGTGCCCTCACGCTTCGACTCCACGTCAACGGTAAACGCGACCCCAACCCACTGAGACGCTGAATTGCCTCCAACATTTATTGAACAGGTGCACGCTACAGGTCCTCCTCCCACAGTCCCTATAAATCTCCTGAGGCCTCTGGCTTCTCCTTCTCCAGATGTTTCTTCTGGGGGCCCTGAGGAGGACAGAAGTGTTAGTTACAAGTCTATCTGGGGCCACCACCCCTAGCCAGCGCCAAGCCACCCAGACCTGTCCTACTGGACCCCTAAAAGCACCTCCTGTGTGTGTGGGGATGGCCCAGCCAGCTCTGGGTCTAACTTCCCCATGCTGAAGCATGCCAGAGGTGGAGTTTGAACCCCAGAGAAGGGCTGGCTTACCATGAAGGCCCTTTTCTCTTGGGCTGTTTGGAAGCGGCCATGGCCAAACTTGGAGGTGGTGTCAATGAACTTGAGCTCAATGTTCTCCAGGGCTCGGCGGCTGTGGTGCACCAGGAGGGACTGGGGATCCATCCGAGGGACAAGCATTATTAAGGTAGGTGGGCCCTTGGCCCTCTTATCACCACCTCTGGTTACAACTCTCCCCCACCCACCTCCTGCTGGACTCCTTCCTTTTTGTTCCCACAACCCACTCCACACTGGAGCAGGCTGCAGGATAAGACAGGCCCAATGGGGCAGCCCATAGGGGACCCACCTCCTGACTCAGTGTGCTGCACTGACCTTCCTCAGCGTAATGACCCGCTTCTTGGTACCTGCGATGCAACCCTTCAGCATGATATAGTCATTGTTAACTTCCCCATAGTGGGGGAAGCCACCCTGTGAGGGAGACAAACCAGAGGGCATACCAGATAAAGGGCTGCTGAGCTGGGCAAGACAGAGGGAGGGCACCAAATAGGAGCCCTAGGAAAATTTTCCACCTAGGGGTCTGACTGGAAGGGGCCCTGTGCTCAGCCCCCAGGAGAGAGATCCACTAATCAGGGCAGCATCTCAGTCCATGTGCTAAATCCATCTATCTCACTCAACATCTGTTTTTCTTTGTTTCAGACAGGGCCTCACTATATAGTTCAGGCTGGTTTGGAACTTAACTATGCATCCTAGACTGGCCTCAAACTTGCAGTGATCTTCCTGCCTCGGTCTCTTGAGCTCTGAGATTATAGGCCTGAGCCATTATACCTGGCAACATCAGTATTTTTATGGGGGAAAACTAAAGCTCAGAAGTTTGGCATCACTTGCTGCAGGCTTCACTGGGCTGGGGTTTGGCTCCCAGACCATGGTAGGAGTTGGGGCATCCCTCACTCTCCTGACAGTAGCTGGAATGTGAGCTCCTCAGAGGAGCTTAGAGGATATAGGAGATGGCAGAGGTTGAGGCCACCAGGTGGCTGATTACTGCTGCACCAAGCCCATCACTGCCTACCTAGTAGGGTCTTGTGCCCCAGTTTGTCTGTGGGGCACACATCTTGAGTTCCTGGAGCAAATACCAGTCATCTGGAACTGAACCCTACCACCCCATACTTTCCAGGCACCCTCAGCCAGCCTAGCCATTCACTCTCACCAATGGCGTAATAGACTTGTCCGTCACATCATAGCTGGTGGACGCATTATTCTTGACCAACTTTCCATCTTCCATATGGAGCCCCCGGCCAATGCGGTAGATCTGCCAGGAAAAGAAGGCACACTAGGTTGTCAGAGTGGGCTCTGGGGCCCAAAGACATGTCTGTACCCATCAGTATACATGCTCAAACCCAAGTGCTGCTGGCATTTCATGAACCCTGGAAAGTGTCTGTATCATGCATACTACCCACTGTGTTCCCCCACCCCAGCACCATGGACACACCTTCTTGTTGAGCTCAGTGCGGTGGTGGTAACCTTTCTGCCCAGCCCGGGCAATGGAGCAGCCCACACGGGCAGGGTGCCAAGCGCCGATGCAGGCTACCTTGCGCAGCCCCTTGTGGGTTTTCCGTGGCAGCTTCTTGGTATGCCAACGGCTGGTAACCCCTGCAGTGGGAAGGGCTGGTGTCTGAGCAGTCTGGCTCCCACTGCCTCCAGCAGCTTTCGACAGAGCTGACATCCCCATCAAGCCCTACCTTTGACGCCCCGGCCCTTGGTGACAGCGATGACATCAATGACCTCACTCTGGCTGAAAACACTATGTACTGGCACCTGCTTCTCCAGCCGGGCTTGAGCCCAGGCCACCTTCTCAGCTACTGTGCCACCATTTAGTTGGATCTCCATAATATGGGCCTTCTTCTGCCGGAAGGGCAGCAGCTTCATCTGCAGGACATGGTACCATGGTCAGTCCCAGAAGGTCACATGCAGACATAACATGGCCAGCTGGTGACTTGAAGTCTTTTATGCATTTATTTATTCACAGATGTTCCTGTGCCCCAGCTCCATACTGTGTGCTATGCTAGGCACTGTGGGTATAGGATGGAATGAGTAGACATGGTCCCTTTCCTCAGACTAGGGGACAGACAGAAGCCAAGTTAACTCTGGGAGAGGGCTAAGTGCTCTGAGAGACTATTGAAGGTGTACTTCAGAGAGCAGTCAGGGAAGCGCCTGAGTAGGTGACACCAGTAACAAAGAAGACACGAAGTAAAGATCTGAAAAAAGCTTTGAGCAGAAGGAACAGCATGTACAAAGACTGGCTGGGAAGATCTTGAAGAGTTGGTGGGACAGAAAAAAGGCCACACTGGGTGTGGTGTCACATGCTTGTGATCCTAGAATTTGAGAAGCTGAGGCAGGAAGATCAAAAGTTCGAGTTCGAGCCCGAGCCAGACGTGGTAGCTCACACCTATAATCCCAGCACTGGGGAGGCTGAGGTGGGAGGATCATTGCAAGTTCAAGACCAGTTTGGGCTACAACGTGAGCTCAAGGCCAGCCTGAATTGTCCAGCAAGACCCCATCTCAAAAAAAAAATAAAATAAAATAAAATAAAAAAGTTTGAGCCCAATCTGGGCAATTTAGTGAGACTCTGTCTTAATAAAAAAAAAAAAAAGAAAAAGAAAAAGAAGAAGAAGAAGAAGTAGACCAATGTGGTCAAATGGTGGTGAGCAAAGAGGGTGGCAAGGCCAGGCAGGTTATGGGGAGGACCAGGTGTGATATGATCAGCCAGTAGGTCTCTGACTGATGCTACATGAGGCACAGAATGTGCAGATGTACAGGTGGAAGCAGGACAGTTAGATCACAGCATAGTGTCCAAAAAATACTTATGAAGTGCCTACTGCATACTAGGCTTGGTTAGGTACTGGGCCCCCACAGTGAACATGGTAGGAGTGGCACTGTACCCATGGATCAAGGTCAAGACAGCAGAGGGAGATGAACGTTAATCATGACTCATTGTCCGTGAACTGCAAGTGTGAGAGTAACTTGGTTGAGAGATATAGAGAGCTGGGAGGCAACAGAGAGAGATCAGCCTCCTCTGAAGACAAATGCCAAGGAGTGTTGCTGAAGGAGGAGGGTACTGATTACATGTCACCCACATGAAGCCAGACCTTAGGTACCAAATCACATACACTCCTGGGCCAGGGAGGTAACAACCCTGCATACTGGACTGGCAGGAGCCCCAAGCCCTGATGGCCATTTTAGAGCTTTGGGTGACTACTACAAGATGCCAATGTCCTGCAGCCCCTTGGCAGGCACTGGCAACATCCTGTCTCTGGGGCTGTGGTGGCCAGCAAGGCAGTTAGCCAGTCATTAGTCTTATGCCCAAGACTTGTGGTATTTTTAGGCTGACATTTGTCAGGGCTCCTGGAAGCTAGAGGGAGAGGAAATCTAGGGCAGACAGACTGAGACAGGGGGCAGGGCTGACCTGTGTGTGGACAATGACCCGAATGACTTTGCAATACTTCTTCATAGCAGCAAAGTCCTTTTGGAGCTGCTTTTTGCCATCGGTGTCCCGCCACCTCTTGCAGGCTTTGGTGAAGGCTTTCTTCTTGCTCTTGTGCCTGAGCCATGCACAGGAGATACTCAGGGGCCCAGCCAGGGCAGATCCCCAGGCCATCCTGCCCCCACCCTGCCTACAGTCTACTAAGAAGGGCTCTTCCCTGAGGCCCTGGCTGGATCCAATATCATTTTTGAACACAGATTCCTCTTCTCTAGGCCCCTGTGTCTCCCCTCCCTATCAAGTGGGCACCCTCCCTGTCTCCTTGGGGTCCACACCTAGAGACCACCCCACTACCATGTTGCTACACTGAAGCCGGCAAAAGGCACAGTGAGTAGACACCAGGCCTCAGACTTGAGGGATAGTATTTATACCCTCATCAGAGTTCTGCAAGGTAGAAATGATGTCTGCATTCTGGATGAAGAAACTAGGTTCTGGGGGTTAAAACCTCCAGATGAGGGGCAAATTCATGATAGAAACAGAAAAAGCAGGACACCTGGCATTTGCTGGTCACTTGCTCTAAGCTGAGCACTGGATACACTTCAGTAATGCAGTCCCCACAACACTGGGCCACTCCTAGCTTCATTTCACATCACAGGAACCTGAGAGATTGACCAGCTTACCTTGGTCACACAAGCTGCTCTAACTCTGGAGCCCAGCTCATCACCTCTCACAGGGGTCAGGGCTGGGCTGTGCCTCTGTCTCCATGAGGTATGTGTGTGGAGAAGTGCCTGTGAGGTTCACCAAACAGGTGGGCCCTCCTTATCAGAATTAAGTGCCAAAGAAGATTTAAGACCTGAGGGCATCTTCCTTTCTATATACAAGAGCTTCTCAATTGGCTGTTTCTCTTTTCACCTTGGCTACTAAGCAGCACAAACAACTCTGAAATTCCATCAAATTAGCCTAGGGGATAATAACATTTACTTTTTCCTTCCTCTATCCTAATTTCCTCCTCCACCCTTTAATATACATTCATCTCTTACTGAAGGGAAAGCACTCACCTGCACAAGCACAAGCACACACACACACTTTCCTACCTACCATACAATGTTGACCCCAGTTCTACCTACCAGCCCTCTGGTTCCAGCACAGAGCTGGGGCATGCCCCTCACCAGTCCTTGTAGAAGCGACGGCGGCACTCATCACTAAGGTGTTCTGCAAAGATGGTCTTGAAACTCCTCAGGCCTCGAGGGGTGGTCACATAGCCCACCACGCCCACCACCACTAGGGGTGGTGTCTCCACAATCGTCACTGCCTCCACCTCTTCTCGCTTGGAAATTTCTAAATGAGAGCCAGAGTCAGGGATATAGAGGGAGCTTCCTGAGGTCCATGGGAAAGAGCTGGCCACAGAGGGTGGGCCAGGAAGGTGTGAGACCAGCAATCAGAGCAGCTCCTGTGCAAGATGGGGTTGAATTGGGCACCTTTACTTTTTCTTCCTCTCGCTCTTCTTTCTCTCTGTGCCACCACACCTGGCTGAGCCTCCTTTTAATAATTATAAATACATATTTTATATAAATGTATTTTTGTAATATCTAGCAAAACCTCAGGAAAAAAATGGTTGTATGGGTATTATTGATTAGGCTACCATGAAGCAAAATTCAAGTTTTTAAAATATTTTAAGGAGCCAAGTGCAGTGGCACACATCTATAATTGCAGTATTCTGTGAGGCTGAGGCAAGTTCAAGCCCAGTCTGGGCAACTTAGTTATTTGGTAAAACGCTGTCTCAAAATAAAAATGAGGTTAGCAATAAATGAAGTAGCTAAGTAAGTGAGAAGGTCCTGGGTTCAATCCCCAGTACTACAAGATAAATAAAAAACTGGGGAGAAATATATGAATCAATTCTTAATATCATTGACTACTTAAAAGGATTAAGGAAATGTTTTGTTTTTGTAACTCTAGAGATTCAACCCCAGGCCTTATGCACATACTAGACAAATGATGTACAACTGAACTACATTCCAATCTTTACCCTTTTTAAATGTGATACTGGGGATTAAATTCAGGGCCTTCATACTGAGCTACATTCCCAGTTCTTTTTTTTTTTTTTTGTACTGGGAGTCCTACACACAACCTCATGTTTGTCAGGTAGGTGCTGTGCTGCTGAGCTACATGCCTGCCCAAATTGCCCATGTTGGCTTTAAGTTTACAATCCACCAGCCAGCTGTGGTGGTGCATGCCTGTAATCTCAACACTTGGGAGGCTGAGGCAGGAGAATCATTGCGAATTCAAAACCAGCCTGGGCTCAAAGTGAGTTCAATACCAGCCTGAACTGCATATTGAGACCCTACCTCAAAAAGACAAAAATAAATATATAAATACATAAATTTACAATCTTCTTGCCTCAGCCTCCCTAAATGCTGGGATTATAGACATGCACCACCATGCCCTGTTTATCCCAAACTTTTTTTAAAATTTCAGCCTGTTTAAAATAAAATTTTATTTTGATTCATGCACCTGGGACAAAAAAAATTTATTTTATTGGTCTTTTTGAGAAGGGTTTCACTATGCAATTCAGACTGGCCTTGAGTTCACTTTGTAGCCCAGGTTGGTCTTGAACTCACAATGATCCTCCTGCCTCAGCCTCCCAAGTACTGGGATTACAGGCATGTACCACCATGTCCAGCTATTAAAATTTTTATTTTAATGTATTTATTTTTTGGTGCTGGGGATAAGATTTTTTTTTTTTTTTTTGAGACAGGGTCTCACTGTATAATTCAGGTAAGTTTTGAACTCAGTGCAGGGATTACAGACATGTGCTACCATCCCTGTTCCCCAGCTCTTTAAAATTTTATTTCAGACAGGATACCACTAAGTCACTAAAGTGCCCAAGCTAAGTTTGAACTCACCGCCTTAACCTCCTAGAGTAATGGGATTTTAGGCACCATACCTGACTTTAAATTTTAAGAAAAAGTCTCACTATGATGCCCAGTCTGACCTCAAAATTGCCATCCTTGGGGCTGGGGATTTAGCTCAGCAGCATAAGCACCTGCCTTGCAAGCAGGCATTCGTGAGTTCGATCCCGGGTACCGACAAAAAAAAGAAAAAGACAAAAATTGCCATCCATCTGACTCAGTCTCCTGAGTAGCTGCAATTACAAGCATACGTGCCACTGTGCATGGCAAAGGCATTTTATGTTATGCATACTTAACCACATTTTTAAAAAAAGAAGCAAGGGAGAGAGAGAGAGAGAACAGTTGAGTATGGCCAGGAGGGGCTGGCAGAGCATGGGATACAAGGTAACCTAGGGACTCTGCAGGGAGAGAGTGTTATGGATTTAGACTGAGGTAGCAGTGAACAGACTGACATAGGTGACAAAGTGCATACAACTCACACACAATGAACACACAAATGAGCAAAGGGAGTGGACTATCCATGCCAGTGTCTGGTTATTTCTTACAACTACTTATGAATCTATAATTATTTGAAAATAAAACAAAATGGGGCTGGGGATTTAGCTCAGTGGCATAAGCACCTGCCTTGCAAGCAGGTGGTTGTGAGTTCAATCCCTGGTACCCATAAAAAGTAAAAAAAAAAAAAAAAAAAAAAAAAAACTATGAAAATAAAACAAAAGCAGCTGGGTGTGGAAGTGCTTGTCTATAATCCTAGAACTCAAGCAGCCAAGGCAGGAAGACTTCAGCCTAGGCTATACAATGAATTCAAGGCCAGCCTGAACTCTATAGCAAGACCCTGTCGTTGAAACACAAAAGAATATGAATATATATATATATATCCCCCAAATGGCCAAAAGATACAAGTATCCTGTCTGGTGGGTGAGGGCTGGTATCCACCTTTGAATTCCAGTTCCTCTACTGACTGACTAGTTTCTTAGCTACTGTGTGCCACTTCATCTGTAAAATGAAGACAGTGACAAAACCCACCTGGGTTGTTGCCATTTTGATCTGTCACTGTCCTGAGTCCCTTGGGCAGGGACCTTTCCAAGACCATGCCCCATCCTGGATCAGAGAGCAGTTCTGGCTCCTAGCACCTGGAAGTCCCTCTACCACCCACCATGTGTCCCACAGTGACTCACTGAGCCCTGGGCGATGCACCTCCCTCAAGGTGTGGGTCATCCCCGCCTTGTAGCCCAGGAAGGCTGTGAGATGCACAGGCTGACTAGGGTCGTCCCTTGGCCATGTTTTCACCTTGCCCCGGTGCCGGCGGCTCCTCTTGTGGGGCAGGAAGCCCAGGTGTCCATGTCGCGGGGCAGAGAACTTCCGATGGGACTGGGGCACAGGAAGAAGGGAGGTCAGAACTGGGGTCTCCTGGTAATAGCATCAGGCAGGTCCCAGAACCCAGACAAGGAAAATACACTGGAGACCCTAAGCAGAGGGCCAGGTGGCCCCCAGGGCTGCCCAGTCTGTCTATAGGAAGGTGGGGGGTCAAAATAGGTACAGATTTAGAATTGGGGCCTCCACATCAGTGGCTTCCTGCCTCCATGGGCTCAGCATGGTGAGACCCAAAGGACTGAGAGGCACTGAGCAGAATGGCTGCTGTCATCTGTCCATCTTTTGTTCTTTTTAGGCCTAGAAGCTCAGCTGTAGCCCCTTGCTGTCTCTTCCAACTTCCCAACCCTTACAGTCAGGACTGTCTCTACCTGGAGGATAGCTGAGTGATACCCACCGACCCACGCCCCAGGAATGCCGGTTTGTTCCAGATCTACCCCCAGCCCACTGACCATGACAGCCAGCCGATCACTGCAGGTCAGGAAGGGGCCTTCCCACCAGGCAACAGAGGTCGAGTGGCAGAGCCAGGACACACAGCAGCCAGGTCCCAGATTTAGACCCTGGCAGAGGAACTCAGTCATCTCATGTGGCCAGCATAATCTACAGTGCCAGCGCAGCCCAGGGAGGGGCATAACCCTCCCAGGAGCAACTCAGCCTGATAGTGGTGAGGTACCCCAGTTAGGGGCTTTTGTAAGACAGTAGCCAAGAGGAGAATCTGAGTGAGTCCCATTTGCTGAAAACTTCTAGCATCCTGAGAGCTGTGAGACTAAGCTGGACATACGGGGTAAAAGAGGTGGTTAGGGATGTGGGGCAAGGATGGTGACCATATATCCCATCATGATGCCTAGCTGGGCACCTTTGTAATCTCAGCACTCTGGGAAGCTGAGGCAGAAAGATAACAAGTTCAAACCCAGCCTTGGCAATTCAGTGACTTAGTGAGGCTGTCAATAACTAAATAAGCCAATGTGGTGGTATATGCTGTAATCCCAGCACTCAGAAGACTGAGACAGAATTGCTGTGAATTTAAGGCCAGCCTGGACTACATAGAGAGTTCAAAGCTAAACTGAACTACATAGTGCAACCCTGTCTCAAAAAGCAAAAATAAATAAATAATAATAACAATAAATAGGCTGGGTGTGATGGCACATCCCTGTAATCTCAGTGAGAGGCTGAGACAGGAGAATTGCTGTGAGTTCAAGGCCAACCTGGCCTACAAAGTGAGTTCAAGGCTAGCCTAAAATGCATAGTGAGACCTTGTCTCAAAAAGACAATAAATAAATGGCCCAGGATGAAGTTCAGTAGAAAGGCTCTAGGTTCAGTTTTTCTGGTGGGGAGGCTGCTGAGAATTGAACTTGCCTCAGGACCTTGTGCTTGCCAGGCAGGTGCTGCCCACAGAGCTATATTCCCGGCCCTGGATTCAATATTTAGTACTGTCAAAAAACAAAAATATCAAGACAGTCTATGATGCCAAATGTGGTGGCCCACACCTATAATCCCAGCACTTGAGAGGCTGAGGCAGGAGGATTGCTAAATTTGAGACCAGCTGGGCTACAAAGTGACTTCAAGGCCAGCCTGAACATTATAGTGAAACTCTGTCTCAAAAAACAACATAAAATTATTACAGTTAATGGCCTATGGCTCATGAACATTTACTTTATGAATTTAAAACTTAAAGATAAATTTTGAATGAAAAAGTTAAAATTTCTGGGACCATAGTAGCTTTCCAGAATCACATAATCTGTAGCCCTAACATATCCTAGAATTTGTGGATTTTCTATCCCTAGATGCTAAGATTTTATGCTACCAAAATGTTAAAATTCTTGTTTCTGACAATTCAAAATTTGCAGATCTGATGTATTTCTCGACTCTGCGGTGTCCTAGAGGTGGCTTGGCCAGTCTATGTGCTCTACTAGGCTTTTTTCTGTAAGAGCTGGGCCATGTTTATCTCGCTTCCTACTCCCCTTGGCACAGGACCTGACATACAGCGGCTCCTGGATAAATTGTTTTTTCATTTATGGTTTTTTCCATGTAGCCCAGGATGGCCTCAAACTCTTGGTGATCCTCCTGCTACAGGCTCTCAAAAGCTGGAATTACAAGCAGGCACCTAACTGTTTATTTTATTTTTAAAAAACAGGGTCTCATTATGTAGTTCAGGCTGGACTTAAAACTCACTAAAGTAGCCCAGGCTGGTCCCCAAGTCTCAGATGCTCTTGCCTTAGCTTCTGAGTGCTGGGGTTATAAAAGTGGACTCAGCGGCATAAGTGCCTGATTGGCAAACGCGAGGTCGTGAGTTCGATTCCCAACATCACAAAAAAAAAAGAAAGAAAGAAAGAAAAAAAGAACTGTCCCACCACTCCGAACTCACAGTCTTCTTTATTCCTGCTGCTCACTGGACGCGGGAGCAACGCCGCCAGGTTCCACATGGGGGCGCCTGCAGAAAGCCACAAGACCCCTGGTGCCCTGCAGCCTCCCCGAAGCCAAACACCCATTGCGCAGGCGCAGTGTCTGGCCCACTGCGCAGGCGCAGCGGCCGGGCGTCCTCTGTAGGGCGAATAGTCTCAGCAGGCTAGACGCGGGCCAGCGGAGACCGGTAGTGCGTCCTCCTTACACCGCTGCCATGCCGGACCCTTACGACAAGGATGTGTACCCTGAACCCCCACGCCGCACGCCAGCGTCCTCGCCGCAGACGTCGCTCCCTAACCCCATCACGTACTTGACCAAGGCCTTCGACCTCCTCGTGGATCGGCCTGTGACCCTCATTAGAGGTACAGGCCTAAGATTCCACCCGCCCAGCGTTCCTTAGTACCCCACTGTCCCGGCGTTCAGGCGCCTCGCGGCCGCCATCCAAAAACCCGAGCTGCGTTGTCTCTTTTGACCTTACCTTGGGCCTTGCTCCCCCCGCCGCCTCCCACCAGGAAATCCTGAAGGTCCGTTGACTTGTTTGACTTCCCCACTGCACCCTTCCAGTGGCTTTTCCTGCCCTCTGCCGGGCCGAGGAGAAACCCTTGGCCTGCATTCTCTGCTTTCTTACGCATCTGACCCCCTGAGCTTGCTAGACTAGACCATCTCCCTACCCCCCAGCACACTTCGTTCAGTTTGCAAAGAAGCCTGTTTTGAACGTTCTCGCTGGCCACCTGCATGTTCTTGGGGTGGACATCAGCCCCCTCAGAATACGTGTCTTCGCCATGTAGTGTGATCGCTCCAATTTTTTATCTCTGGTCCAGGTACTGCTCCCTTCACCTCTTTGTGATCCTGTTTGCCAACCTCGTGGGCAGCAGCAAGACCACACTATGCCACCTGTCACAAGTGCCAAGCACTTAATCTGTTCAGTAAAGCAATTCATTTGTTCAACAACAAATAGGATGTAGGGCTTACTGGTCGGTGATGGTATTTTTTGTTGTTTGGACAGGATTTCAATATATAGTGCAAACTGGTCTTGATCTTGCCATGATCTTCCTGCCTCTGCCTCCTGAGTGCACCACATCTGGCATATTTTTGCTTTATTTATTTATTTATTTGTTTGTTTGTTACTCAGGACCTAGCACTTGCCAAGCAGGACACTGAGGTATATCGCTGGCCATTGTTTTTGCTTTTTTTGAGCAGAGGTTTGTTACCCAAGCTGACCCAGAATTTCTGGGCTCAAGTCATGCTATTTCATCTTCCCAGAGCTGGGACTATGGGCCTGACCTGCAGCAGCATGCCAGGCAGGTCAGGAGAATATGGAGCTAGTTTTCTTTCTTAGGGTTATCTTGGGGTATTTGAATACGTGAGTTTAGTCAAAGGTTTTAGAGTGGGATTTCTGCTAATTGCTTCCTGTCAGGCCTCTTTGGTGTACACAATGGGATCCCTGTGCTGGGGATGTGGCTTGCAGAACTGAGTTCTGAATCCTGCTTTGTAATTCTCCAGCTGCTTCTTGAGTTGTGGTCCAAGCTATGAATGAGGACCAAGACTATCAGGTTGTTGTGCAAATGACATGGGATTCTGCAGCCGAAACTCTCAGGATAATGGGCGTCATTTGTACCTCTTTCACAGGGGCACACTGGCCCACATCTGTTGAGTCCAACTGTGTAAAAGCTCAGAACATTGAGAGACAAGTCCCCATCCTAGTTGTGGTCCGTCCAAATCGATCACACAACTGAACCTGGGATTTCTTCTTTAGATTTTATAGAGCAGCAGCATGCCAAGAACAGATACTATTACTATCACCGGGAGTACCGCCGTGTACCAGACATTACAGAATGCCAGGAGAATGATGTCCCGTGCATGTTTGAAGCTGAAATGCAATGGAGACGCGACTAGTAAGTAAACAGCAAGGAATGCTAAGAATGGGCCTTTCCTAGGAATGCCACAGGATGGCCTCATCCAATGTACTTTCTTGAGGTGAGGCAGACTGTAGGGCCCCAGAGGTCCGTCTTTTATTCTATCCCTTAGGCACAGCCTTTTTCTTCCAGCCTAGTTGACCAACAAATTCTCAGTATCATCCAAGAGAGGCTTAAGGCCTGTCAGCAGAGAGAAGGAGAGAACTACCAGCAGAATTGCGCCAAGGAGCTTCAACAGTTAGCCCAAGTGTCCAAGGCCTACCAGGACCGCTGTGAGTGAGCCCCCTTCCTGACAACCCTAGTCCCTTACCCAGACTTGCAACCAGCCTTTGCAATCTCACAACTATGGTTACTGTGACTTTACCTACTAGCTTTTCTTCGGCATGTAGCAAACACCCTGGTTCTGAGTTTTGATTGCCAACTGCCCCCTCCATGTCTCCTAGATAATGACCTGGGAGCCTATTATTCTGCCAGAAAATGCCTAGCAAAGCAGAAACAGAGGATGCTGGCAGAAAGAAAAGCTGCCAAGGAAGCTGGTACTGCCTGAAGCCTACCTTGAGGGCACCCCTTTACTGACCCTTGTTATGTTGCTGAAAATAAAGTGGTACACCCTATCTGTGTTTCTGGTGTCCCCTCTGGGCCCCAATCCAATTAATCCTTCCCCATTAAGCTATCAGTAAGTATATGACAAGCCAAAAAAAAAAAGAGAACCATTGACAGACTTCATTCATTTTTATTTCTCTTGTGTAAAAACCCTTATGTTGTAGCTACTGCTGGAGCTTGAGTTCTCTGGACAGAGACTCTAGTGTGGGTTTTCACAAGATGGTCGGTGAACTCCTAAGAGAGAAAAATTTCATGTTAACACACAACCTCTAGGCTTGTATGACAAAAAAATCCCCAACCTTGTGACAAGGCAAGCCACTGTCAGGTCAACAGCAATACCTGATAAGGAGACTTTGTGAACACAGTCTCTTTCCAGAGATCAGGGGTCAGGTAGCTGTAGGTCTTTGAGATGGCATCAAAGGTGGCCTTAGCTGAGAGAAACAGTAACATTAGAGAATGAGGATAGTTGGCCTGATTTGACACACTGCCCACCCCCAGACCAGAAGCTATGTTGCACTCCTAGGAACAGAGAGGCCACTTGGGGCAGGTCTGTCGTGCATTAGGAGGGCCTTCCTCTCTCTCCCTTGAAATACGCCACCACACACACTGCATTTGTGTGATCCAGCGGAGCTGAGAGAGGTCACTGTCAACACCGTGAGGCCACCTACCGAAGTTGCCCAAAGTAGCAGTACAGCCCCTGGCAGAGGTGTAGCAGTCATCAATACCAGCCATCATCAGCAGCTTCTTGGGCACAGGGGCTGAGACAATGCCAGTGCCTCTGGGGGCAGGGATCAAACGCACTAACACAGAGCCACAGCGGCCTGTCACCTGAGAAAGACAGGAATCAGGGTTAAGAATCAAAGCATGGGGCTGGGGATTTAGCTCAGCGGCATAAGCGCCTGCCTTGCAAGCAGGCAGTCGTGAGTTCAATCCCCGGTACCAATAAAAAAAAAAGGACAAAAAAAAAAGAATCAAAGCATGTCTCCACTGCACACTCATCGCTCACCACCACCACCCAGCCTACCTTGCAAGGGACTGTGTGGGGCTTGCCAATCTTGTTCCCCCAGTAGCCTCTCCGCACAGGAACAATAGAGAGCTTGGCCAGGATGATGGCCCCACGAATGGCAGTAGCTACTTCCTTAGAACACTTTACACCCAGACCAACGTGACCGTTGTAGTCCCCAATGGCGACAAATGCCTGTGAAGAGACTGTAAGGTAGCTGTGGTTCTCCACAGGATAGATACCCTTCACCATCCAAGGCCTGTTGTGCCCCTCAAGGAAAGAAAGGCCATTATGAGGCCAGTCCAAGGTCCTGAAGAGCTCTTTTCTCTCTCTCCCCGGTACGAAAGTCACACTATAAGTAGTGTAACCGTGCAGAGTAGAGAGAGTTACCCACCCCGTTTTGGTACAAACAGCCTTGACAAAACACAAAATGGTCCTGATACCTTGAACCGGGTCCGCTGGCCAGCACGAGTTTGCTTCTGCACAGGCATGATCTTCAGGACTTCATCCTTGAGGGATGTGCCCAGGAAAAAGTCAATAATCTCAGACTCCTGCAACAAATGAGGGTTTTTTTTGGCAAAAATACTAAAAACTTTTAAGTTAAAACACTCACCCAGGAACCGCAGTGGTGAGGCCAGGCTTCCTAGCACAAGATATGACAACTTTTTCCAAGTTAAATCTCCTTAATCCCAGCCGAATCACACTCTTACGACTGACACCTTTCCAAAAAGTCCTCCTGATGCTGATTACAGTAGATCTCAACCCTCCAACCCCCGTCTAAATGACGCTTCTGGACAGAACCTAGCCGGTCACAGCAGTACCTTGATAGGTAAGGAGAAGAGATAAATTTCTTCCAGGGACTTGATCTTCATGTCCTTGACCAGCCGGCCCAGCTTGGTGACAGGAATCCACTGTGAATAAAGACGTCAGTCAACAGGCGCTTCTGAGGCGCTCGACCCCAGGATCAGACCCGCACAGTGGCATACCTACCTCCTTGTCCTCGGCCTTCCCGCCGCGAGCTCCGCGGCCTCGGCCTCGGCCCCTGCCGCGCCCGCGTCCGCGGCCTCGAAGGCCACTTCCGAAGCCTCCGCGGAAGCCGCCGCGGCCTCCCATACCTGGGCCCCCAGGGCCTCCAGGCCCTCCCGCTGCACCGGCGTCATCCGCCATTTGCTGTAAAAAGGCACAGTAACAATCAATGGGGCTCGGATCTCTACAGCAGCCCCAGACACCCTAGCGGCCCTTACCCAGTCCCCCAGGCCCAAGCGTGGCCCGATGTCCGGGGATCCCCACTGCATAGGTCCTGAGCGGCCATAACACAGAAATAACTCACGTGTTTCCTCGAGGAAGAAGAACGAGCCGCTTAGACAAGGAACTTTTATATGCCACAAAACGCCGCGAGATCTCGGTTGCCCCGCCCCGAGCGCCCATAGGCGGCTATGATTAGCTCTACGTACGCTTCTGGCTGCCTAGGTTTGCGCCTGCGCAGATAAAGAGCTGCTATAATTTGGAGCGCTCGGGCAATTTGGTTCTTTCGACTTCTTGGCGCCTCGTGGTTTCATCTTTTCCTGGTAAGTTCAACCAGATGAACCGCCGCGCTTACATACGGATGGCTTGGAGTCCGGCGTTTGTTGAAAATCACCCCCGGCTTTGGCCGTAGTCGCGGGTGAGATTCGGCGCCCAGAACGTCCAGGGTCCTCAGCTCACCGCCCACTGCCGGTGTGGGTGGGTGAAACCCAGGCCCCGACATCCCCAGAGGCTGCACGCACGGCCTCAGACCCCTGAACCTTGCCTTTCTTTCCAGAGGTTTCCAGGTTGCCCCTTGGCTGACGACACTAGGACCGCGTGGGCAGGAAAGCTCCATTGGCCCCATACTTCAAATAAAACTGCCTCAATTTCCCGTATGTGACTGGTCTTGGAGTTTTTCCTACTACTTGTCCATGTGAAAGATCCATTCGACCCATTATGGCTTGGACAAGCTCTAGTGAGGTGTTCTCACCCACATCAAGTCATCACCACCTTTGACACCAGAAAGGTAATGACTGGGAGACTGGCAGGTGACATCCATCCACGTGTCAGCTAGTCTGAAAACCAGGTCTATCCATGCTTCAAAAATAACCTGTACGCTGATAGGCGAAGTACTCAGGGCTAAAATGATGGAATCTGGGCCATCAAACCACAATGATGGGAAAGTATAGTTTTCAATGGGTGCCTGTCCTTATAACCCCTGAAAGAATTGGTTCAAAGAATTTTCATTCCAACGGTGCTGACATACAACGGTGCTGACCACAGGGACATACAATGCACAGGTCTGCCCAAGCAGTCAGCCTGCCTTGGTGGAGAAAAGAGGCTACGTACAGGTTGCACCAGGATGTAGCCCTCCTTCATGAAGCTTTCTCCCGAGTCGTGAATGTTAGTGAAGAGAACCCTTAAACTCTTGAAGATCTGGTTTCCTGGGCAGGACTATGGGGGGCAGTAGTTCCTGTGATTTTGCTAACCTTGGTTCTTTGCTCAGTGCTGCTGGGATATCAGCCATCAGCTGCAACCAAGTCAAGGAGAAAGGTTCATAAACCTGCCCTCCTGCTCATATTCAGAGAAGGCAGCAAGGGCTTGTGGTACAGGGTCCTAATGAATCCTGGGCCATGATTATGATTGGCTTAAGCTGTCACAGTGGACAATGCCACTGTGATGTCAGTCTGCACCTGCTATGAAATGGGAGGCTCCTGAGGCCTGGGTGTCAGTGGAGCTGCCATCCAGACACAGATCATGGTAAGCCTAGCACCCACTTTATGCCCAAATCTGGACAGATGCTCAGCAGTCCAGGGATGGAAGTCACAACTCTGAGAAAGGATGGACAGTGGATTACAATCCCTGTATGCAAGGAGGACTTGTGGGGTGCCTTTAGCTGGGTCTCCCCTTCTCTAACCCACAATTACACTTGGTAGGATTGTAATACTTGGGAGTTGATTTCCACAACTGGCCCCTTCAAGTACTGCTAACCCCTACATGGGACTCTTCCCACCCAAAGGTTGCCAAGATCTGTCCCTGGACACATGGAGTGGGGAGCTCTGAACCTGGTCCCAGTGAGGCCTAATGTTATTGTGATCTTTGCAGAGTGGTGGGTATGATCTCAACCTTTTTGCCAGCCCTCCTGACTGCAAGTTCCTATGCTCCATCTGCCATGCGGTTCTCAAGAGGCCAGTGAGGTTGCCATGCAGCCACATCTTCTGCAAAAAATGCATCCTTCAGTGGCTAGCCAGGTGCCACAGGGTACCCAGGGGGCTGGGAGGGTTGGGGAAGCCATTGATGTGGCCCAGAATGGGAAGTGTGCCAAACTGAGTCCCAGTGACTGTTAAGACTCATCTCCAAAACCTGGGACACTATAAAGTTCCTATGGTGTCTATACACCCTGGCTTTAGCCCTGGAACTAAAAGCTATAATACCCCCTCATGCCTTCAGCTGGAGAAGGGACCACCTGGATCAGCCAGTGAAGGTGGAGTTGACCCAGCAGCCATGTCTCTTCTAACTGTCCCCTTCCACTCAGTCCATTCCTGCCTCATTCCAGACAAAACACCTGTCCATGCTGCAGGAAGGAGGTGAAAAGAAGAAAGATGGTCTATGTGAATAAACTCCAGAAAACCATTGGCCATCTAAAAGTCAAGGTAGCTCAGCACATCCCTCTTACCACCTTTGTGGGGGTGCAGTAGAACCAAGAAAGGGGAAAGGAGAACCCATCTTCAAAAAGAACCCAGGGCAAGCCAGACATGGTGCATGCCTGTAATAGAAGTGCTCAGGCTGAAGCAGAATGATGCAAGTTCAAGGCAAGCCTGGACTACAAAGTGAGACTCTTGTCTTTAAAAAAAAAAAAAACAGTGCAGCCCAGGGGTCAGTAGACCTGGCTAAGTTTGAATGACATTATCATTTACCCTATAATTTAGAACAAGTTACTTAACCTTTCTGAGATGCTGGTATTCTGCCATAAATGGGACTATAGAGGACATTTTGTAGGGGTGATACTGGGAATCAAACTCATGACCTTGCACTTGCCAGGCAGGCACTGTGCCACTGAGCTCTATAAGAGGCTTTTGCTATTTATTTATTTTTATAGAAGACTAAAAAGATGAAATGCCTGGTGTGCTGGCCATTACTCTTCAGACCCATAACTTTACAGATGATAAAACTAAGATCTTTTTGTTTTGTTTTTGAGAAAGGGCCTCACTAGGTTTTGTTTTGTTTTGGTTTTTTTTTTTTGGTACTGGGGATTGAACTCACAACCATGCGCTTGCAAGGCAGGCGCTTATGCCATTGGGCTAAATTCCCAGCCCTAGCTCAGAGTCATAAGTGGACTTGTCTGGCAAGTGCTACGTCATGAGTTTGATCCCCAGTACCACACACACAAAAAGAGAGAAAGGGCTTCACTGTGTAGCTAGCCTTGATTCCACTATGTAGTCTTGGCTGGCCTCAAACTCTTGGCAGTCTCCTACCTCAGCCTCCTCTGTGCTGCTGTACACCACTACACCTGGCTGGAAACTTAAAGGTTTTAAAACACAAAGCAGCTAGATATGGTGACAGACACACCTGTAATCCCAGCATTCAGGAAGTAAAAGCAGATGGATCACCACAAGTTTGAGGTCAGTCTGAACTACATAGCCAGCTTCCATCTCAAAAATGAACAATAAAAACTTTACTGTTCTTCAAGATTTAGGCTTATGCCTTCCTGTGTAACATCTAAGATCTCCCTGCCTCTCAGGCATTTCCCAATTGTTCTCTCTGGAGTTAAAGCTCAGGCAGCTTCCAGTTACTGATTGTTGGTTCAGTAAATGAGATTCTGTGGGAGGCCCAGCTGGCAAAATACCCTACCTGGTTTGGCTCACACACAGCTCTCTTTCACCTCCAGTGCAAGAATGCTGAAGCTGGCTGCTTGGTGACATGCCCCCTGGCCCACCGCAAGGGGCATCAAGACTCATGCCCATTTGAGCCAATAGCCTGCCCCAACGAAGGCTGCTCTGCCCAGGTGTCGCGTGGTACCCTTGCTGAGCATAGGCAGCACTGCCAGCAGGGTGGCCAGCAGCACTGCCCTTTGGGCTGTGGGGCCACCTTGGGCATGACAGAGCTTGCTCATTATAACTGCTACCTCAAGCTGCGGGAGTCCTGGAGTGAGCGACAGGAGCGCAGCCAGAGGCTGCTGCAGGGACTACTGCGACGTGTACGCCGAGTGCACCGTACTTCCAGTCTCATACGCAAACAACTGGCCCAGCTCAGCCACCTCCTGGAAGACAATGCCATGCGTGAAGCTAACACACCCACAGAGGGCAGTGTTGGAGCTGAGGCATGGGGAGTGCAGGGCCAAGGTTCCTTGGAAATAGAGGGGTAAATAAATGTGGGGTCCAGGCCTGACCTACCTTGCCTTTCTGTACCACACTTTTTTTTTTTCCTTCTTGGTACCAGGAATCAAACTCAGGACCCTACACTTGCCAAGCAGGCGCTGTGACACTGAGCTATGTCCCTGGCACTGTGCCATACTCTTCTTTCACCCTTCTGACCTCCCCAGGCCTTTCTTCCCATAAACACACCCTAAGGCACTCTTTTTGAAATGAGCTTATATGTTGGCTTTAGACTAGCAATGGTCTTCCTCCTCAGCCTCCATAGAGCTGGGATTACATTTATGTACCACCACATCTGGCTACCCTGGGGCACGCTGACCTTTTTCCCTTGTTTTTGTTGTTTGGTTGGTTTTTTGTTGTTTTATTTTGCTTTTTTGGGGTACCAGGAATTGAACCCAAGACCTTGTACTTGCCAGGGGGGTAGTGTGCCACTCAGCTTTTTCTCTGGCCCTCCTTGTTTTTAAGATCTATCCCTGATACTAGGTCTTGGTGAAGCAGGAAACTGCATGGGCTCCCTAATAGGGCTGACACACAGAATTTTAGGGACAGAGCAGTTTATTTGCTGGTGTCTCTACAAGGGACTTGACTCCTCCTGAGAACTGAAAACAAAAACCTGTTTACACTTTTATATTCTTTCTTACAGGGCAGTTTTTCTTTGGGAATCAGCACAAAGTAAAGCAAAGTAGTGATGGGGGGTGGCAAATAGTGGTCACAAGCAGTGCTGTGCTACACTGACATTACCTCATAACTGTACTTAGAGGTCATCAATTTTCCTCAGGGAGCTTAGCTGTACAGTTAACCCATGGTTGCCCAGCTTCATCCCAGGAGAGGGTGTCCTCTCATTGGCATTGGCTAGTCCCTCTCCTGGAAGTTCTTCCTCTCATTCTCTACTTGCCTGCTTCTGTCTTTTCCCTCAGTGTCTTTCCTTGTACATATTTTCCTTGTCTCCTCTCCCAGTCTTCTTCCTACCCATCTGTTTTAGCATTATGATAAATGGTAGTAAAGGCTCAAATCTCTTAAGTCAGAATAAAAACAGCTCTCACTGTGGCTCAGAATTATCCTCTCTTCTTTCCCTTGCCCTTAAAGTACCTCTGGGAAGATTGCAGTCACTGGCTTGTTTTTTTGTGGGTGTTTTGTTGTGAGACAGCATCTCACTACAGTGGAGGCTGGCCTCAAACTCAAAGCAATCCTGCTTCAGCTTCCTGAGTGCTGAGATTACAGGTGTGCTCCACTATACCTAGCTGGGGTGCATATCTTTTAAATACAAAAACCTGATTTATCTTTATTCTCCCTATTCCACCATAATCCAGGCACACTTTTTCCCCCTCTTCATGTCATCCTTTTGTTTCTGCTGGCAAGAATCTGTACACCCTAAGCACACCTTTCTTGTTAAACTTCAACATGTATAGCTGCCTTTTCTTTTACCATCGAGTGTATTCTTGCAATTCTTTGTTCAATATACATTAAAAATCTGTACTCTAGGGCCAATGATATATATCAGCGGCATAGCACCTGCTTGCCCTGGCAAGGCCCTGAATTCAAGTCCTAGTACCCTCCCTAAAATATTTGGACTATCTCAATGAACCATCATACACTATATCAGCACAACTGCCAGAAACTACAGGGCTCCCTGCTTCATTGCGGTTGGCTCAGTTCAGGCAATGTATGCTTGTAATCTCAGCGTTCTCCAAGGCTGAGGCAAGAGGATTACAGGTTCAAACCACCTTAGGCAATTCAAGACAGTTTCTTTTTTTAAAAAAATATTTTAACATGCATATAATGTGTATATGCCTTTTTTTTTTTTTTTTTTTTTTTTGGTACCAGGGGTCAAACTCATGACCTTGCACTTCAGACGGTTTCAAAAACCATAAAATTGTCAGGCATAGTGGCGCACACCTGTAATCCCGTCACTTGGGAGGCTGAGGCAGGAGAGGATCATCTGAGCTTGAGGCCAGCCTGAACTACCTAGGGAAATCCTATCTCAAAAAACTAAAAGCCCCACAAAGGATGTAGGTCAATGTAAGAGCCTGAATTCAACCTTCGATTTTAAGAAAGAAAAGCAAACTGCATCCCCATCTGCTGTGCTCGCTTCGGCAGCTACATGTACCAAGTTGCATCTCTGCCTTATCTTGCGAAATCATATCCACAGTCCTAGTCATTTAGTGTAGTATTCCCTGCCTGCTCTGCCCACCCTCCCTTCTGCCCAATGGAAAGTGAGCTAGCTATAGAAGGGCAGGGATTAGTGTTACCCGAAGTCTTCCAAGCGACTAAGCAGCGTTCAGCACTCAGAAGATAATAAATATTTGAATAACTTTGAAACTACCCGATTTGATTTATTCGTTTCTTTGAATCTATTCATTCACTGACTGGCCAACCTCAGGCAGCCCCCAAACCCGAGTGCTGAGCAGCAAAAGTAAATACTAATATTGGCCCTTTTAAACTTCTATTAAATTGCCACATCACCGGTGACGTCCGTCCCTCCACACACATCTCACGCTCCAGGTACAAAACGTCTCCACCAAATTCTGCTTCAGGGCGCAGCAGTCACTGCCCACAATAAAGATGGCGCCTACGGCGCAGCGCTGATGACATCAAATGACTGCCTACTCTCAATGTCATCTCCAAGCGCCTAAGTTTGCAGCTGCACGCTATCCTCACGCGGCTGCAGTGTAGGATCGCCAGGACGTCGGCAACAATATGGCTGAAACAGTTGCCGGAGTGGGCCGCTTTAAAGCTAAGTAAGCTTGGGGCTGCGGGGACCACCTGGTGAGGGCCACGGATTTGCTGCTGGAGTAACAAGCCCCTGCAGCGCGCGTGAAGTAGTGCGGACGGTGGACTGGGGACCCTTTCAGGCCTGGGAAAGCACCTGGCCTGCAAGGTCTGGAAAAGATAGTGCCAATAGGAAGCTGGAGGGCCGCCACTAACTCAAGCGCCGGTCTTTGGTTAAGCGGCAGACTAGGTGCACCAGATGTCACGTACTTGCTTAGACGGGGAGCCCGTTTTAGTCCCGCAAAGTAGGAACAAGAAATCACAGAAGGGAAAGCCTGAGCGGAGCACAAGTCGGAGCTAGAACTGAATGGTCGCAGGATGCGAAGACCTGTCTGTGGGCAGGCGACCTGAAGAGATCTCTCTCATTGACCTGCTTCTAGGGAGAGCAAGTTCAGGAGGTGGGTGGGTCCGAAGGGAGGCATGAGAATAAACAGCCCTGACCCTAACTGTAGGTTGTCTTTTGGGATAAATCATCTCCATCAACGACTGTGCACCTTGGGTTGTGACAAGCACTAGCAAAGAAAGACTTAGTGATGCCAGCATCCCTGTTGGAGAGTTATCTGGCATGTAGTGTGTGGCAGGCAGGCTTCCTGGGAAGTGGAGTTGGCCCAGTTGGAATCTGAAGAGAGGACCAAAGTATACACAGGGCACAGGCAGAGGACAGACTTGTCACAGGGGCCAGGGCAGGAGAAAGGGGCTGCTGTGTGGGCTCAGAAAGCAAAGAAAGGTGAGCAGAGACTCTTCTAGGCAAAGTCTTAGAGATGTGTTAGGAAAAGGGAGTCTTTTAAGCAAGCTGGTGAGACAGTCAGTTGTTCTCCAGATAACTTGCAGCAGGGTTGAGAGAATAGGTAGCAGTGAAAAGGTTGGAGTGACTATCTGGAGGAGATTGCAATGGCTTGAACCAGGGAAGAGAGAAGAGGGCAACAGACAGTATGAGTGAGGTCACAGAAATGACAGCTGCTTGGGAAGAAGCATCAGGTGAAGCTAGTATTAGAGGGATCTAAGATGAGATGGAGTGGTGCTGGCCCCCAAGGGAGAAGATGCTGTCTGTCGAAGTAGTATGTTACCCTAGATTCAATTACTGGGGGATGGCCTCCCATAGCCAGCAGGGGGCACCCAAGGCCCTTTGATTTGAAGACTGCTATTGGGTTGATTTGCGTGACTCAGGCCCACCTCTTACTGCTGATAGACCCCATAAAGATCACCCACCAGCCCACAGTGTCAACTTTTTTATAACACAAGAGAACTGTAGTGCTACCTACCCATGAAGTTTGTTATTTGTCCTTCTGGGTTACTTACTGGTACCCTGGAACCCTGCAAGGGCAAGGGCTTACTGGATTTACCTCTAAGAAAGCACTCACCTCAGGAACTAGGATGTAGTAGGTAAGATAGTGGGTGATCACTTACTCCTTTGTTGTCTTCCCAGCTATGCTGTGGAGCGCAAGATTGAGCCTTTCTACAAGGGCGGGAAAGTACAGGTACCATCCCTGAAGGTGACCAGGGTAGAAGGGAAGGGAGGGTCTGCATAGGGCTGCCTTAGCTGAGACTTTGTGTCCCCAGCTCGACCAGACAGGCCATCACCTCTTCTGCATCTGTGGTAACAGAGTCAATGTCCTAGATGTGGCCTCAGGGAGTGTGCTACAGAGCCTGGAGCAGGTAAGAATAGGGTGGGCAAGGGTGAGAGGATTAGTAGAAAGGGCAGCCTGTTGTCACGGCACTCTCTTCCTGTTCTTTCCTTTAGGAGGACCAAGAAGATATCACTGCCTTTGACCTCAGCCCCGATAATGAGGTATGTGAGACAGGGGTAGAAGTCGAGCTCTGGTACTTCTGTCCTACATTGAGACATGAGGGTACCTCACCCTCAGGCTGAACTACATCTTCCATCAGGTGTTGGTGACAGCCAGTCGGGCGCTGCTCTTGGCTCAGTGGGTATGGCGAGAAGGTAGCGTTACTCGTCTGTGGAAAGCAATACACACAGCCCCTGTGGCCACCATGGCCTTCGATCCCACGTCCACACTGCTAGCCACAGGTAGGGCCCCAGCTGAACAGGGGAGCTGGAAGGAATGGGGCAGTGGCTTTGGACATATCGGCTCCCTCACCTCAAGCATATTCCTACAGGGGGCTGTGACGGGGCTGTACGTGTCTGGGATGTTGTGCAGCACTATGGAACACACCACTTTCGGGGCTCGCCTGGTGTCGTGCAGTAAGTGGGGGCAGTAGAGGGTGGGAAACAGAGGCACCATCCTTGGATGGCACAGCTCATGCATTCCCTGCCTACCTGCAGTTTGGTGGCCTTCCACCCGGACCCCACTCGCCTGCTGCTCTTCTCTTCAGCTGTGGATGCTGCCATTCGTGTGTGGTCACTGCAGGACCGCTCGTGTCTGGCCATGTTGACTGCTCACTATAGTGCCGTCACCTCCCTGACCTTCAGTGCTGATGGACACAGTATGTTGAGGTGGGTGATAAGCAAGAGCATGCAGGCCTTGGGAGGGAAAAATCAGTGGGTACCAAGGCTGAGACTCCAAAACCGAAGTGACTGTTTCTCCCTAGCTCTGGCCGTGACAAGATCTGCATTGTCTGGGACCTTCAGAGCCACCAGGCCACAAAAACTGTGCCAGTATTTGAGGTATGGGTGAATTTAGGGTAGGGCCACTGAGGGGGGCTAGGGTTGGCATAGGGAATAGCTGCAGCCTCTAAATTAGTGCATCCCCAGAGTGTGGAGTCTGCTGTGCTGCTGCCCGAGGAGCCAGCTCCTGCGCTGGGTGTGAAGAACTCAGGCCTGCATTTCCTGACAGCTGGTGACCAAGGTATGTGGGGTTGACCACAGGCTGGCCACTGGATTTGGGGTAGGCCTGTGAATCTGTGAGTCCCAGCAGCCATGTCCCTACACAGGCATACTACGTGTGTGGGAAGCAGCTTCTGGGCAGTGTGTGTATACACAGACACAGCTACCAGGCCCAGGGCTAGAGCTGACCCATTGCTCCCTGGTCCGAGCTGCTGGCCTGCTCCTCAGTGTCACTGCTGATCACAACCTGCTACTCTATGAAGCGTGCTCCCTACAGCTGCAGAAACAGGTGACCATATGTCCCTGCCCAGCCCAAGTTGAAGGGGTCAGCAGACTACTCATAAAAGACCTGGCTTATGTCATTCTTTTTTTTCTTTTCTTTTTTTCATGTCATTCTCGACCCTCCCAGTTTGCCGGGTATAGTGAGGAGGTTTTGGATGTCCGGTTTCTTGGGCCCAAGGACTCCCATATCATTGTGGCCTCCAACAGCCCCTGCCTGAAAGTTTTTGAGCTACAGACATCAGCTTGCCAGATCCTCCATGGCCATACAGGCAAGTAGAGCCCACTGATACCTCTGAAACTCCATTCTCATTTAATTATTGCCCACCTCCTGTCACCTTACCATACTGACCTCTGACTACTCCCTTCTCTTTTATAGATATTGTCCTGGCCCTGGATGTGTTTCGGAAGGGGCGGCTCTTTGCCAGCTGTGCCAAGGTCAGTCTCCTAAAAGGTGTGACCATATAGGCCCTCCAGGAAAAAAAAAAAAATGAAGGCAAAAGGACCACAGCCCAAACTCTCTCCTCAACTCCTCTTATCCCCAGGATCAGAGCATTCGCATCTGGAGAATGAACAAGGCTGGCCAGGTGTCCTGTGTGGCTCAGGGTTCTGGTCACACACACAGTGTGGGCACCATCTACTGCTCCAGGTAGTAGGGCCACAGCTGGATTCAGAGGTGTAGAAAAGGTGGAGACCTACAATTCACGGTGGGGTTCCAGCTCACAGGTTGAATGAAGAGATAGCAGCTTTGGCCTTTTTTGTTTGAAGCTGTAGCCCAGGGATATGGAACAGAAAATGAGCCTAGGTGCCATGAGAGGAGGTGCCATGAGAGGATTCTTTGGAAGTGGCCTTAGGTGGAAAAAGTGGGGAGAGCAGCATAATGGAGAGGATGGCACTAAAAAAGGTCCACTGGGAAAAGGCTACCCCTGCTAGGGCTTGGGCCCCCTAAGGGCACCAAGTTGCTGGGTATGGGACACCGAGAGTGGGTGGACATGCAGAGGACCAGAGCCAATTTGCATCCTTGGGCAGGAATGATGCCATTCCTATGATATACTGACTGTGCTTTCCTACTGGAGTGTAGGCTGAAAGAATCCTTTTTGGTGACGGGCAGCCAGGACTGCACTGTAAAATTATGGCCTCTCCCTGAAGCTCTGCTGTCCAAGAGCACAACCCCAGACAGTGATCCCATCCTTCTGCAGGCCCAGACCACCCAGCGCTGTCATGAAAAGGTAATCATTCATGGCCACTGGGGTGGGCCAAGACCTTGCTGGGGTGATGATCTGAATTACTACCTTTTCCCACCACCAGGACATCAACAGTGTGGCTATTTCTCCCAACGACAAGCTGTTGGCCACAGGCTCCCAGGACCGTACAGCCAAACTCTGGACCCTGCCACAATGCCAACTGGTGGGTGTTTTCTCAGGCCACCGACGTGGCCTCTGGTGTGTACAGTTCTCACCCATGGATCAGGTGCTAGCCACAGCCTCAGCTGATGGCACCATCAAGCTCTGGTCACTGCAGGATTTAAGCTGCCTCAAGGTAAGCAGCATCCCTTGTGGTCCAGACTCTCCTGGTGACATTTCACCAGGTGACATCTGATGTCCCCACCCCCACAGACATTTGAGGGGCATGATGCCTCTGTGCTAAAGGTGGCCTTTGTGAGCCGTGGCACACAGCTACTGTCCAGGTGAGTGGGCTAGAGGGTTTGGTGGGGGTGAGGTGGGGTGGAGAACAAGCCCTTCTCTCTGAGGCCCCGACAATCCCAAACCCAGTGGCTCAGATGGGCTCCTGAAGCTTTGGACCATCAAGAACAATGAATGTGTGCGGACACTCGATGCCCATGAGGACAAGGTCTGGGGACTACACTGCAACCAGCTAGACGACCACGCCCTCACGGGTGCCAGCGACTCCCGAGTCATTCTCTGGAAGGTTGTAGGCCCTGAGGAGAGGGGTGGCCAGGACAAGGAATTGGGATAGCTGTCTAACCCCATTCTAATCCTAGGATGTGACTGAGGCAGAACAGGCAGAGGAGCAGGCCAAGCGTGAGGAACAGGTGGTCAAGTAAGCACATGCTCTGCAGCAGCACCCCGCGCACTAAGGAGTGTCTGCATATTCCTGCTTTATGCCACAGGGACACTGAGGCTCAGGGCTGGGTTCACACCAATGGGTGCCAGGTGTAGTAGACGTCCTGACTACTCAGCCCCAGTCAGAGTTCAAGTATCCTCTATCCTTTCCTTCCCACTGCCAGGCAGCAAGAACTGGACAACCTGCTGCATGAAAAGCGGTACCTGCGGGCACTGGGCCTGGCCATCTCCCTGGATCGGCCCCATACAGTGCTGACAGTTATCCAGGGTCAGTGCTTGCCACAGGGGCAGGTTAGGGTTGGGCAAGACTCAGAACCATTGAATCCCTTCCCGGGGCTCAGACTTGCCTCTTCCCTTAGCCATTCGGAGGGATGCAGAGGCCT
This sequence comes from Cavia porcellus, assembly GCF_034190915.1. Taxonomy (NCBI): domain Eukaryota; kingdom Metazoa; phylum Chordata; class Mammalia; order Rodentia; family Caviidae; genus Cavia; species Cavia porcellus. The sequence goes on from NW_026947499.1 coordinate 33,264,291, forward strand.
GTGAGAAGCTAGAAGCCACTGTGCTCAGACTGCGGCGAGACCAGAAAGGTCCTGGGCATGTGGGCAGGGGGAGGCCTGGTGGGCAGGGGAGGGTGGGAGAGCCTGGCAGGCAGGCAGGTTGACTGTCTCTACTGCCCACAGAGGCCCTGCTGCGTTTCTGTGTCACATGGAACACCAATGCCCGGCACTGCCACGAAGCACAGGCAGTACTGAGTGTGCTACTCCAACACGAGGCCCCTGAGGAGCTTCTGGCCTATGAGGGTGTGCGGGCCACACTTGAAGCCCTGCTGCCTTACACTGGTAGGTAGGCACAGCCTGGGTAGAGGAGCAGCCTGGTGGGCAGATGCACTACCTGACTTTCCTCTGTCCTCTCCAGAACGACATTTTCAGAGGCTCAGCCGAACACTGCAAGCAGCCACCTTCTTGGACTTCCTGTGGCACAACATGAAGCTGTCCCCTCTCCCTGCTGCCCCACCAGCTCTTTGATATACATAAAGTCATACTTTTCCTATCCACAGTGCTATCTTCCCCCAGATCCCTACCCACAGCCTTCATCAACCAGGATGTACCTTGACCCTTGATGATCTCAGTGTAGCAGATCACCCCACCCTGGCTGAGTTCCACAAGTGAGACCAAGTGGAGTCTTCCAGAAGTTTTACTCAAAGGAAATAGCAATTCTCTTTCCCACCATCATCCATTCCTGTCCCAGCCCTGGGGATGATACAGCTGTCTGCCATCCCAGGGATCTAGATCCTGAGCATTCTGCTTGGTGTGGGGTTGGGGTGCGCAGCCAACTTCTCTGCAGAATGAGTCCATATCTTCACTGAGAGTTCTGAGGCCCTGAGTTGCACGCCAGCGCCCTTCGTGTGATGGTACAGCAGCGACTCTGGATGACACTCAGTGGAGGGCGGGCAGGGATAGGAGGTGGACCAGTGGTAGCCTTGTTCTTCTCCCTATCAGGGATTGGTGGCCCACTCAAGAATGTACCCAGCCCTTCAGGTTGCAGCAGCACTGAAGGCAGCAGACCATCCTGGTCACAGTACCTGAAGAGTAAGGGGCATAGTCAGAGATGGCTCCTCCCCTACTCCTACACCATAGGCTGGGTCTACAAGCCTCACCCTCACGTACCTGCACAGCCACCATCCACGGTCTGAAGTTTCCAGGACCTGCACTCGTGCTCCCGCTGGCACTGACAGTTCATCAGCACGGCTGCCCTTGTAGGCTCGGGAAGCACAGAACACAGTCCCTGAAAGTGTGGGTCACAATGGCAGCAAGAGGCTAGGGGCTCTAACCTTTTCTGAGCTATCCTTCCCTGTTACCCAGGACCATTCTATAACCTACTCAGCTTCACTGCAGCTGTAGGCATCAAGCATATGCCAGTGCCTCCATCCCTATTTGGGGGCTGCCCACAGGGACCTGGGAGTAGGGGCTAGAATCATACCACTGTTTTGCAGCATCAAGCCCACCTCTGGGGCCACCTCCAGATAGGGAGCTGGAAACCAGGCCTTCTGCTGGCCTTCATTCTCCACCAGCCACCAGCCTATGCATGAGATAAAGGAGGGGTTTGGGTCCTGAGGCCAGCTCCAATCTAGGGGACAAAAAGTCCTCAGGTCCCTGTCAGCTCTACCTGAGGGGTGTCGTAGCAGTACATCCAGGCTTTCTTGGGCCTTCACATGGAAGGGCCTTCCCTGTGTGTCCTGGGTGTGGAAAGGATGCACGCAACAGAGGCTCTGAATCTCTAGGCTGTGGATATCAAGGCTGTTCACAGGGCGAGGTGAGGGCTTCTCTGGGACAGGCAGGATCACCATGCTGAGGACAGCCAGCACAAACAATATGTAGGTTGGGAGGGTGAGAATGGGCCCATCACCCCCATGAGTTGGCCTTAATCATAGCCTCTGTGTCTGTAGGCTGGGAAAGGGTGCTAAGGCACCTGCTGGGAGGCAGTGCAGATTCCAGGTCCTGGTTTCGAGGCTCAAAGAAGCTTGTAAGCACTGGGCTCCATGACACTTGGTTCACATTGGCTAGCAGTTCCTGCACATAGGTGTTCAGCAGCCTCAGACGCACCAGACCACGACCTGTGCGCCCTCCACGGGAAAGCAAGGGTGCATCTGTGGGCCCAACAAAGACGCCTTGTGAGAGCCCGCAAACCCTGATCCAGGCTTTGCCTCTCCTGCACCTCCTGGGACCCTGCCAGTCTGACCTGGAAGCTTGGGGAGAAGGCGATCAGATCTCCTCAGCAGACCTGCCTCCACTGGAAAGTTCTCCTTGAGGGTTTTCTGATGGACAGAGTAAGGTGTTAGTCTCTGAGAGCCCAGTGTACACCCAGTGAGAGTGAAGGTTACAGGGGCTGGAAGTCCACACATGGAAAAAGGGAAGCTCGTTGTCTGGGATTAACAGCCACCCTATTTGTGTGGTCCCAGGGTCACTTGCCTGGAGCTGCCTGAACTCATCCCAGCTTCTGCAAACAAAGGTATCACTGCCATCCGACCAGTGCACAGAGAAGGCAAACATCTGCATGAGGAAAGGTTGGGGGTTCCTGGAGAGGCTGAATAGGACTCATTCTTGGGGCCTGCAGAGACCCTGTCCCATCATACCTGAAGCCGCTCCATCTGCACCAGGGCTACAGCTCCGACTGACACCGGGTTCCTGGAACTTGACAACGCTGCATCTTCCATTGCTGGTGGTTCTGGAGTGTTTAAGTGGCTGAGGTTTTGCCACCTCCTTGTCCTCAAGCAGCCTCTGAGAAACTACCCGGAAAACTCTTGAGTGGAATTCCCCGCCCACGCCCTAACCTGAGTGCTGGCAGCGTTACCACTCCCCCTGGTCCTTCAAAGTTTCCCAGGAGTCTCCTCCCAAAATCCAGGGGATTCAGTCACAGGAACCCCAGGCTATAAGGGAGAGCCTAAAGTAGAGATGTGGAAGGAGGGATGAGATACTGACGTTGGAAGTGTGGAGGCAGCCTTGGATCTAGAAGGGCTTTAAAGGGATTGGAGCTGCCATCTGGGTCCCTCCACCCAGAGTATGACCTTAGGAAGGGGGAAAAGGAAGGCTCTTCAGAGCACTGCCTCACCCCTTCCCATAGGGCTCCACCACCCTTCTGGTGCAGTCTCCTGCCAAGATACACCCAATATAATATGTATCTCCTATTCCTTTCTCACTCCCTCTCCCTCTCTCTCTTTCCTTTCCGTTTCCACCACAAGCCCTGTGGTTTTTTAGTCCCAACTGCTCTATCTCTGAATTCTGTAGACCACTATCCCCTCATCATCTGAAACCAATGACTCAGTGCTCAAAGCACATGCTTTCTCCAGTTTTATCCTAATGTGAGAGGGTCTCTTAATGCCCCCCATAAGGAGAAATTTGTGTTAGATAGATACTTTGAAAGGGCTGGGAGGAAATAAATAAATAAATAAATAAATAAATAAAAAGGGCTGGGGATATATGGTTCAGTGGCACAGCACCTGCCTGGCAAGCTCAAGGTCCTGAGTTCAATTCTTAGGACATAAATACTTTTGAGATTTTATTTTTGTTTTTTTACTGTCCTAAGGATTGACCCCTCTATACTCACACAAAAGCAAATGTACTACTGATCTACTTGCCCAGCTGCTTTTTAATTTTGAGACAGACTCTCAATAAATTGCCCAGACCACCACAAATTTGCATCCTTTTGCCTCAACCTCCCAAATCGGTAGGATTATAAGTGTGTGCCACCTTGCTTGCCTAGATTTTTTTTAGTTTTTTCTGACTACATTGGGGAAAGAGTGGACCACACAGGACCACCGCCACCCCCTGGGGTCCCTTGGACTGGTGAGATTTGGGGCTTGAGTAACAGAGTCTTTTTATTTATTTATTTATTTTTATCGGTACTAGGGATCAAACTCACGACTGCCTGCTTGCAAGGCAGGTGCTTATGCCGCTGAGCTAAATCCCCAGCCCCCAACAGAGTCTATCTTTTGGCCACTTACACTTGGAGTTTCAAGAGATGGGTCACTAGGACTATTCTACGACTACTGTGAACCCATGATGTATCACAATTTACTGCATTACCTTCTCAGACCAGACCCATTATCCCATCTCTGGAATGGAGAAGGCCTTGAAATTCCTGGGCAGAGGCCTCATCTCTGGGTGCCCCACTCTATAGGCTACTTCCTTATAGTGAAGATTCCCACCTCCAACCAACCCTGGTGTGCAGTGATTCTTCCTGGTACTGAGACTACCACGTTCAGGGTGTGGCAAGTCTGTCTGTGGCATAATCTCAGTGGTAGAGCATTTGCCTTGAATGTGTGAGTATGTGAGTGTATAGGGTTTGATAATCCTTAAGACAGTTTTTTTTTTAAAAAAAAGCTCAAAATAGGGGCTGGGGATTTAGCTCAGTGGTATAAGCACCTGCCTTGCAAGCAGGCAGTCATGAGTTCTGTTTAACACAATTTCCTCTTCCTTGATTTAGGGACATTAATAAACCTTGCCAGCCAGGTATGGTGGAGCACACCTGTAATCCCAGCACTTGGGAGGCTGTTAGTTTGAGGCCAGCCTCAGCTACTTATCAAAGAGAAAGGAATTTCACTGAGCACTGAGTTATTGGTTCCTGATGAAAAGCATGGAGCCCCACAGAATTCAGAAACAGAGGTATTGACCCTAAAAAAATGGCCAAGGGAATTCCCCTACTCCACACCCTCTGGAGTGGTCAGCCCCTGGGGCATCACTCCAGGAAACTGTCTTGGCCTCAATAAAGGGCCTTTGTGTGCCCTACTGGTTGCTCCTTCTGAAGTCCTGAATGCCTCCCTGTTCTTGGCCCAGGCCACAAACACCTGCTGACAGGTGAATGCCAAGGTGCCTTCAGCACAACTGTTACCCTCCCCTCCCAACATCAAATGAGGACCCTGCTGGCCTGTTGGAGTCTAGAGAGGGACAGACCCTGTTCCTCTACATAAGGATCTAGTTTGAAGTAACTGCAGCCTTTGACCTCATTCCTCATCTGGCATACCAGGAAATACTGGTAGAAACTTAAACCCTAGAATGATGGTCAGCCAAACATTTCCTGCCAGGTAGTGACGCCAGAATGCCTCAGAACTGATACTTTACATAGTTTTTGAGAAAGTCCCTGTACATTCTAATTAGCTTGGGTGACCTTTGTGTAGCTTAGCATATAAACCTCTTTATTTTGCCTCAGAGTGTGATAATCCTGTCTGCAGCATCCAAAATGCTTTAGTCAGTAGATACTGCACTTTGGGCAATCTTGGAACTGTCTGCTTCTTCCATATTTCAGTACCTTCTATCTTTTTTTTTTTTTAGTACCGTCTATCTTTAGCAAGTGGTTCTTTTTTTTTTTTTAAGACGGGCAGAGGCTTGGTATGTAGTTCAGTCTAGCAATCTTCCTGTCTCAGCCTCCCAAATGCTGGGACTATAGATTTATGCCACCATGCCCAGCATGTCAGCATGATTTTCTTCTTGTTGTGTGGATGGATACCAGGAATCGAACTCAGACTATTGCACTTGCTAGGCAGGTGCTGCTCTGCTGAGCTAAAACTTTCTTCTCGTGATTTGTTCTTATACACATATTTTTCACAGACAACTTGGAAGATAGGAGGAGGTAAAAAGCAGTTGGAAGGCCAGATACAGCCAGAGAGCTAGAAGGATTTTGAGACTCTCTCCAACTGACAATCCTCACCAAACCTGGATTTTTCTACATTTTCCTCTCCATCACCCTTACCTTCTCTCATACAAAAATCTACAGTAGGGGCCAGGGACATAGCTCAGTGGCACCACAAGCGCCTGCCTGGCAAACACAAAATTATGAGTGTGGTCCCCAGTACAAAAAAAAAAAAAAAAAAAAAAAAACAGGCTACGCATGATGGCACATGCCTGCAATCTCAGAACTTGGCAAGGAGGCTGAGATGGGAGGATCACTGTGAGTTCAAGGCAAACCTGATCTACATAATGGCTTCAAGACTAGCCTAAACTACAAAGTGAGACCCTGTCTCAAAAATCTACAACAAAGATCCAGGTGTGGTGACTTACTTCTGTAATCCCAGCACTCAGGAGGCTGAAAGGAGGATCACTGCCAATTCGAGACCAGCCTAGGCTACAAAATGAGCTCAAATTCAGCCTGAACTGCATAGTGAGACTGTCTCAAAAAGACAAAAAAGAAAATAAAAACTACAATAACTGCCTCATCCCTGTGGAAGCAAGGGGTTCCTTGTCCCTAAGAAAGCCAGTGTGCATTTAATAACTAGAGAATCTTTGCAAAATAGAGATTAGATTAGGTCAGCCATGTGCAATGGCTCATGCTTGTAATCCTGGCAGTCAGATAGACTTGAGGCAGGAGGAGCAAAGTTTGAGTCCTACCTGGGCAACTCATTGAGACTCTGGCTCAATTTTTTTTTTTTTTTTTTTTTTAGTTTTATTTAAAGAAAGACTAAACAGGGCCAGGGATTTAGCTCAGTAGCATAAGTGCTTACTTAGCAAGCACAAGGTCATGAGTTTGATCCCTGGCACAAAAAAAAAAAAGACTAAACAAAACAGAAAATGGGTAGAAATAATACATACTTTCTTTCCTTTTTTTTTTCTTTTTTGTCTTTTTCCTTTTTATCTGTATCGGGGATCAAACTCACAACTGCCTGCTTGCAAGACAGGCACTTATGCCGCTGAGCTAAATCCCCAGCCCTAAATAATACATACTTTCAAAGAAAAAATAAACAGTAAGAAATCACTAGTTGATATTTACATATTGTCCTCTTATAAATAGTTGTTCGGGGCTGGGGATTTAGCTCAGCGGCATAAGCACCTGCCTTCAAGCAGGCAGTTGTGAGTTCGATCCCTGGTACCGATAAAAATGAAAAAAAGACAATAAATAAATAAATAGTTGTTCAAGATACAAAAGTGAAACATACAAAATGGGGATTCAAACAGTGAAACTGCAAACAGTTCTGTTCAACTATCCAATAAAAATTTAGTATTATGGTTATCAATCCTATACGCTTAAACATGCATGCAGTTATCCATATCTTCATTCATATTGGGATTAAACAAACCAAAGCAGGCTAAAATCACTCTGAACAAAGAATAATAGTATAATAGTATTGCTGGATTTCACATCATGACACCACTGGGTACTGTGGTGTCTCTTTTTCTTCAAAGTATTTGTTCATTTTGGGCTGGGGTTTTAGTTCAGCAGCATAAGCACTTGCCTTGTAAGCGCACAGTCGTGAGTTCGATCCCTGGTACCAATAAAAAAAAAAAGTATTTGTTCATTTCATCGTGCGTTATAAGATCAGTTCTCGTAAACTTTATACTACAATAGCTGCCTCATCCCTGTGGAGGCCAGTGTGCATTTAATAACTAGAGAATCTTTGCATTATACATGCATAAGTCTTAACATGTATTTCTATCCTCCTTTCTATATTAGAGGGAGAAACAAAACAAAACAAGACAAAACAAAACATATTCCTGGGGCCAGGGATTTAGCTCAGTGGCATAAGTGCCTGCCTGGCAAGTGCAAGGTTGTGAGTTTGATCTCCAGTACCACAAAAAAAAAAAAAAAAAAATCCTATAAACACATGAAATGAAAAAGACATATAAAACCATTGTACAAGAAGTTCTACCATGTCTCTTGTTATCTTCAATAGAATTGTCTATATCATCAGACATAGTATAATTGAATATAGCAGTACATAACAATATTAATAAAAACAACTTTGTTAATAGTGTAAAACTTCAAAAACAGGGCTGGGGATTTAGCTCAGGGCATAAGCACCTGCCTTGCAAGCAGGCAGTCGTGAGTTCTATCCCCGGTACCGATAAAAAAAAAAAAAACTTCAAAAACAGGTAGTGATGAAACCAGAATAGGTATCGTAGTGAACTTGTCATCTTCAGTGTAGTTGCCTATACTCTCAGACTTGATACTATCAATCGTAACAATTTTGAATAAAATCTGTCAATTCCAAACAGCAATCAAACAAGCCAGATTTAACTAAGGTCAGTCATGATAAAACAATATAAGTTAAACAGGGCTCCAGATTAAGTTAATAGGATATTAAAGATGATTACTGTTCTATTTCCTGTTATTTTTGGGATAGCTGTCTGTGCCTTCAGATCTAATGCAAGTAGACAAACTGGGACAGAATAAAATCTATCTAAACAGACCGGTGTGAATAACGGGGGTTTTAAATCCTGATACACTGTTAATAATATCTTCTGTCTGGCTCAAAATTTAAAAAAAAGTAAAAGGGCTGGGGATGTAGCTCAGGCATAAAACACTCCTAAATTCATTCCCTCAGTGCACCCTCCCCCGCCCAAAGGCATCAGGTCAAACTAGTCCTGCCCAAAACTGTACTGTACCTTCCCGCTGTTTTTAGAACAAATCCTCATTTCTATGGCTGCTGAACAAGGTCCTTGGTGGGACCTTGGCCAACTCTGGATCTCTCCCTCCTATTTCCTCCCCCAAATCCTGGCCTATTGGCCTTTTTGCTCCTGCAAAATGCCAACACCTTCTCATTTTAGAGTTGGTCTTGAAAGGGTTTCTTAGCTGATCCCCATAGTTTCACGCCTCTGCTTAATGGGTTCCTTTGCCCTGTACACAGCGCCACCTAAGTTTGTAAGTGAACATTTATTAGAGTGACTATTAGAGTGACTCTCTAGTCTTTCTTTTTTGTTGGTTTGATTTTACTTTTGGTTTTCTTTGAGACAGGCTCTTGTTTTGTAGTACAGGCTGGTTTTGAATTCAATATGTAGTGCAGGCTAGCCTCTAACAATCCTCCTGCCTCAACCTTCAGAGTGCTGGGATTTTTTTTTTCCTTATCTTGATCAATGATTGAACTATAAGCTAAGGACATAATAGATGCATATTTGTTCCTTGTGCTTCCCAGTACCTGGAGTAGTACTTGGGACAGAGTTATGTATTACACCTTTTTTTTTTTTTTTTTGTCTTTTTCATTCTTATTGGTATCAGCGATCAAACTCACAACCGCCTGCTGGCAAGGCAGGTACTTATGCCGCTGAGCTAAATCCCCTTTGTGAAACAAATGAATACGTGGGGGTAGATGAATCTTGAAGGCCGATCTCTAGTTAGATTTAATAATCCTTTATCCCTGAGAGGGACGTGGTGCTGCATGTCTGTAATCCCCTCAAATGGGTGACTAAGGCAGGAAGATGCTATAAGTGAGGCCAGCCTGGGATACATTGTTTAAGGCCAGGCTGAACTGAATAGGAAGACCTTTCTCAAAAATAAATAAATATCTTTTATCCAGCCAGGCATGATGGTGGGTACCGTAATCCCACTATTATGGAAGGCTGAGGTAGCCTTCTATAATATAAGGATATAAGGGAACAAAATTCCCAATCTACTATGTGTCTGGTATGAGTTCGTGTTCTCTAAAATCAAAGAATGACTTTTAGGAACAACAGAGGTTAAGAGCAGAAATATTTATTGAAAGCTTCTGTTTGAGAGAGACAGACAGACAGACAGAAGGGGTCCCAAGTGGGTTGCCAAAGATTATGTATTTTTTAGAGATTTTTAGAGTAAAACCATGAAGTGAGACGGGTCTAAAGTGAGGAAAATTGGAAACTTGCAAGGTAGATTGGCATGAGGTGGGACAGAGCTATGGTCAACCAATAAGTTTAATTGTTCAGGTAAAACTGACCAAATCAGGGTCAAGTGGGGAAGCAAGTCACGTAGCAAGGGAGCATTCTTATGAATCAGTGACTCCCAGCTTCTCCAGGTGATCCATATCTAATCTAAGGTTTATACTTAAGAGTGTGGTTGCATTTCTCTCGCCTTCTGTCTTGAGATCAGACCCACAGCAAGAGGTGTGCCTCTCCTCCAAGGTCACAAGACCTCTGTGCAGGCTTCCTTGAGGACCTAGCCCTGTCTGACTACCTGTAATATTTCTAATTAGCTCAGCTGCCTGTAACAGCAGAATTACAAATTGGAGCCCAGCACAGGCAATTTAGCGATTTATTGAGCCCATGTCTCAAAAAATAAAAAACAGGTTGAGGAGGCCCTGGGTTCAATCCCCAGTACTGCCAAAGCAACAATAAAAATAATAGTATGGGCCAGCTATGGTGGCCCACTAAACCCAGTGTTTGGGAAGCAGAGACAAGAGGATCGCTGAGAGTTGAAGCCAGCTTGGACTATGCAACTAGTTCAGGCCAGTCTGAACTAAATGGGGAGAGCTTGTCTTAAAAAACAAACAGAAAAGTAATATTTTGTCCAAGATAGGAGACAGCTGTGAAAGCTTGCCTCTTGAGCAACTGCTGGCCGGTCGGCATTCCCAAAGTGCCCGACCCACAGCTCCTGGGTCCTAGCGACTTCCGACCTCTGTACTGTAATACTGCACCCCGCGTTGCTATAGCGCCAACAGCAGCCAGGTGGGTGTGCTATCCAGCTCAGGGCACAGAGCTCCACCGTGGGAGAGGAGCGATGGGGAAGTCGCGAACTGCATCCCGGACCTGGCCTGGGCCTCCACCCTGGAGCTCAACGCGGCCGCGGCACTATTTACACAACAAGCTGATCTTTTACAGGAGGAAAAACGAGCGCCGCAATGGACCGCGAACGCCAAACCCGGTCAGGGAAACGAGGTTCAGAGGCCCTACTTGGGCCCGGGGTTCCGGGCCCAGCATCGCCTCGGCTGGGTCCCCCGGCCGGACAACCAGCTTAACCCAGGCTTCCAACCCTGCCTAGCGCAGCGCCCCAGCCTCAGGCTCCGCCTCGCCCCCTGGCCCCGCCGCAGGCCTGGGTTCTTGTGGGCGCGCACTAGCCCTGGCGCGCGCGCTGGTCTGGAGGCCGACCTGGCTGCCCAGGTGGAGGTTGGCCTGGCCCAGCAGGCTGTGCGCGGGCAAGATGGCGGCGCCCGGCGAGGAGGCTCGCTTTTTCCGCAGTAGTCTCTTTTCCTTCCTCCCGAATGGCACGCGGTCTGAGGTGACAGACGATCTGGCAACAGATGCGCGGGGCCGCGGCGCGGGGCGCAAGGACGCCACCGCTGTGCCCCCCACTCCAGGCCAGGCGGCGGCCCCGGAGTCGCCGGGCATCCAGGACGCCTCGCGTAGGCGACCTTGCCGGGCCTGCGTAGACTTCAAAACGTGGATGAGGACTCAGCAGAAGGTGCAGGTGCCCCGTGCGACCTCTGAGCCCTAGCTCTTGCCTTTCGCCTGTTTCGGGAGCCCAGGGCAAGCATCTTATGGGCCCATGCCCCGGGGGGTGGCTATGTCTAAACTCTGTCCCCTCCTTCATGTCTGAATTTTGTGTTTTTGGCTGCACACAGGCCCGATTCTCTTAGCACTTGTGTCTGTAGTCAGTGTGGTTCCTGCTAGGGTTGAAAAAAGGGAAACTTTAGTGTGTGAAATGATGGGGTTGGAACCAGTGCGAGGGCTACATCGAAGGGGGAATATTTGTGGGTCTCCGGTTGGCAGAATGGACTGACCCTCAGTCGGCCTACTTCCGCAGCAGGACAGAAGGTTTAGAGAAGATTGTCCACAGGATCGTGAAGAACTGGGCCGCCACACCTGGGCTGTGCTTCACACCTTGGCTGCCTACTACCCGGACCATCCCACTCCAGAACAGCAGCAAGACATGGCCCAGTTCATACATTTATTTTCCAAGTTTTACCCGTGTGAGGAGTGTGCCGAAGACTTAAGGGAGAGGTAAGCTGTGACCACTGTCTGCAGGCAACAGAACCTTAATGGGAGGGCTCTTGGCTGATGTCACAGAGCCTAGCAAAATGAATACAGAGGTGGCAGAGGACTGCCAAGGAGCAGGGACTGTCATCTGTGAGAGGATAGGTTATATAAGCTTTCTGGCTTCCCCTCAGGAGGCTGAGCTGCCTGGATTTACCCCTTGGTGCCGCTGGGTTTTGGCAGTAGTCATACTTTCAGGAAGGGCTTCCCTGATTAGTGCCTTGCTTTGCACTTATGGTGGCCTTAGGTTAGCTAGGATTACACTTTGCCTAATTTATGGAGCTGGATTGCTGGTTTAAGACCTCAGGAACATATTGCTTTGCTCCCCAGGGCCATGACATCTTCACTGAGACACCCAAGTCAAGCATGTTCCCTCATAAGTGCTTTTGGTGTTGAATGTGCAGTAGAGCTGCCAATGTAGTTTAAAGCCGGGCAACTAGAATGAGGTTTTTTGCTGAACTGGGGCACTGTTTACAGTTATGTGGTTAAGCGTGGCCTTCCCCTCTACATTCTGCCTTTCAGAGACACTAGGTTAAGGCTTCCTGATTGTTACAAGGTCGTAAAGTTAATGTCTGTTATTTAATGTCTTGCCCTGGGCATTTGTCTGGGTTTGCCAAGCTCCCTAAGTGGATGTGTGGAGCAGCCCATGAAACCATAGGGTCAGCTCTGTTTGTGGAATTCCTGTACCTTAGAGGATGAGGACATAGCCAGGTATGGCTCACTGCAGCACCCAGCTCCCTTCCCAGGAGCTGGCAGGGACAACATGACCACTGCTTTCTTCCATCATCTTTCTTGTGCTTCCTACACAGGATAGGCAGGAACCAGCCAGACACTCGAACTCGGACATCCTTCACCCAGTGGCTATGCCATCTGCACAATGAGGTGAACCGCAAGCTGGGCAAACCTGACTTTGACTGCTCACAGGTGGATGAACGCTGGCGTGATGGCTGGAAAGACGGTTCCTGTGACTAAAAGGACCACCTTGTTTGGAGAGGGATGGGACAGTAATTAAAGTGCATCTGAACTACAGCCTGTTGTGTCTCAGCAGAACAGTCCCCTGGATACTGCTCACAGGGTCACTTCCCTCAGGTAGAATACAGTAGAAACGGAGGTGCCTACTGAAAGCATTCGGTGGCCTCTGCCTTAGATGAGACTCCATGAGACTACAGGTGATGAAGACAGGACCAGTCATGCTGCCACTTGCCACTCAGCATGTGGCCACCTGCCTCAACTCCATAACATGGACTTAGTGCCCCCAAAGAAGATGGAGAGCACAATTGGGGTTCCCTGTGCCTACCTGGGATCAGGCCAGTGTGTAGCTGTGGATGCCTGCAGTGCTGTGGCCTCAATGGCCTGTGCTGTTGTAGCTTCTGGGTTTTATTATTACCAAGAATTGAATTCATGACCTCACACTTGCCAGGCAGGTGTTTGTGCCACTGAGCTAAATTCCCTGGCCTTCACGTTGCTGTTTCTGGAATGAGGCCTACCCTGTGTTTAGTGTCGTTAGGGAAAGCTCAGGCAGAGATTTTTTTCTGAGGATCCCGCTCATGCTACTGACACCCTGGCAGGTACATGGCCTTTCATAGCAATGGCAAGGCTTGTCTGAAGATCATCCTTGGGGCAGCTTCCTTAGAGTTTTGAGACCAAAATAAAATGCTGGGGAAATGACTGAAATCCTGTTTTCAGTGTGTTTTGTTCTGGAACTTGCAGTGATGGGTAGGGTCTGCTCTTGTCCCCCTAACCCCTGATTTTTTTTGAGAGAGGGTCTTACTATGTAATTCAGTCCTATGGATTTGTGGCAGTCCTCCTGCTTCAGCCTTTTGAATGCTAGGATTATAAGCCTGTGCCACGATGCCTGGCTCTTGTCCTTTTCGGCTTGGTTGTGTTCTATCTGGGATTCTGGCTTCTGAAAGATACAGGCCAGTATTATCCCAGGAATAGCATATGGGAGTTGTTCTTTACACCAGTGAAACAGAAAAGGTGATGAATTAAGTTTGGGGGACCACCAGGTATGATAGCACACACCTTTAATTCCAGCACTCAGGAGGCTGGGACAGGAGGATCATTGCTAGTTGGAGACCAGCTTGGGCTACAAAGTAAGCTCAAGGCCAGTCTGAACATAGCATAGCAAGACCCTGTCTGAAAAAAGACAAATTTGGGGTGACCTAGACCCTAAATTTTCTCAGCACCATGTTTCCCCAGGCCTTGGCTCCCAACCAGAGTAGCAAAGTAGCACTGTGTGCCCCTGTCCTGTGATTGTAAAACCCAGGGTGCTTTTATCCCTGTGATGTCAGCCTTTCCTAAAAGAAGACTCAACTTTGTTTTTTGTACTAGAGAGCGAACTCACGACCTTGAGCTTACCAGACAGGCTCTTATGCCGCTGAGCTAAATCCCCTGCTGAGACTCAACTTTGGCATAGCTGCCTGTTCCTTAAGCAAAAGAGTTAAAGTACCTCTGTCTGAGGAGCCCCATTGCAGGTGCTGCCCAGAAGAGGTAGGTGACACAAATGAGATAGGAGATGCCAACAGAGAAGTTGCTCATCCTTCCTCCCCTCTTCTCTGTGACTTTTCTCAAGGCCTAATGCAGCTTATTGCACATTTGCTGAGGATTCATCAGGTGCCCTCTGGAAGCTGTGAAGCTGTGTTCAGTTGCAGATGCGACACCTGCGTTTTTTCTTTTTCTTTTTTTGTACTGGGCATCAAACTTCTCAACCTGGCACTTGCTAGGCAGGCACTTTGTGCCACTGAGCTAAGTCCCCAGCCAGAACCTTCATTTTTTTCCTAACTGGTTTCCCCAGAGTCAGTGCCTGTCTGTGTCTTATACATACACACACACTTCACCTTGGACTTTTCCCTGGGTTTCTAGGCTAACACAGTGCAAGAGAAGGTTCTGGGTCAAGTTGGCATTTGAGGGCTGCCAGCATCTAGAGTTAAGGGAGCCATGACCTGGGCCACTGAGGCTCAACAGGTCTGGCAGGAGAAGGCACCTGAAAAGGGCTGCCAAGAAAGGGTACAAGAAAGATGGGGATGAAGCTTAGTGGTAAAGTACTTGCCTGCATGCAAGAGAGTGACATCTATAAGTGTACTCTGGAGAGAAGGGGCCCACAGGATCAGACATACCCTTTTGACTGGCAGGGGGAAGTTATTGGGGTTTCAGGGAGACGGAGGAGAGGTGTTGAAAGCAGAGGATGATAACTCCAATGTGCTGCTAAAGGAAGCAGAAGTGGCATCAAGAGCTGTTTGTTTTTTCAAGTGCAACATGTTGGGATGCTAGTACAAATGACATGAGGGAAAGGGAGAACTGGCGAACAGGAAGCTTACAACTGACAGGTAAGGGGGATGAGACCAGGTATGAAGTATACCTGACATGACAAAATGGTAGTGGGCAGCCCCTGTGGCCACATCTGTCCTGCCTACTAACCTATTTCTAGGCCGAGGAAGTTTGAGACAAGAACTAGTGGGTCAGACATTGCTTCATGTCCAAGCTTACCTCTGAATGCATTAACATTCCTTCCTATACCCCTTCAGTAAACCACTCAGTCTGGTGGTCAACTAGTGCAGCCTGCTTATCCCTGCACTGATCCCAGAAAACCAGAGATGCAAGATGGGGGGGCCCTTCCCATGACAAATACAACACCCCCACCCCGTCCCTGCCTTCTACCTTCTCCAGAAAGGTCAGACAGGAAAATGACCTGTTGCCAGAGGCATTTCTTGGGAAAAGGGGTCCTGTCACCAGGCTCAGGGATTATAGGTGACTCAGTAAAAAGTTCCTTATCTATCTGCTTTTCTTTTTTTTGGCACTGGGGATCCAACAATTACCTGGCAAGCGCTTGAGCTGCTGAGCTAAATCCCAGGATGCTTCTTCCCTCTTAATTCCAGTACTTCAGTCATAAATGAATCCTTACAGGATATGAACGAATGAGAAGGACTTTTGGAAACCACAACCTGGTCCAGAAGAAGTGTAGAAATACCCAACACGCAACCATTTTGGCCCCTTTGGTCTCTGCCTCCCACACAAATGTCCCTGTGAGCAGAGGCCATTCTTCCACCTGACCAAATCTAGACCCTTTTGAGAGAAACTGGGGTGCAGAGGGATTATAGAAAAGTCACCTACCTCTGTCTTTTGGGGCCAAGAACAGAGAGTCAGCTGTCTCTCCCTACAGACAGCGGGAAAGATGCTGGGGTCTCAGTTTCCCCTTCTGCACTCACTTGCCTTTCTGTCCCTGCTTCCCCTCCCCTGCCCCAATGGGGACCTGGTGGTTAGCCACCAGAGCTTCACCACCACGCCGGGGACCGCAGGCGAGGTGGGCAGGGTGGACGAAGGGCAGGGCCCAGCTCCGCGCGTGGACCCGCGGGGGGCGCTGGTTTGGCCCGGCCCCGCCCCGCGCGCCCCCGCCGCGCGCTCCCGGGAGGCGGCGGCGGCGGCGGCGGCAGTATCCAGAGCATCAGCGGTCTTGGCAGCAGCCCGGCAGCCTCGGGCGGGGCCGGCCATCGGGACGACCCACGGACAGAGGTCGTCGGGGGCGAGTGGCCCCCCAGGCCGGCCATGGAGGGCTCCTCATTTGGCGCGGGCCGCGCAGGGGCTGCCCTGGACCCCGTGAGCTTCGCGCGGCGGCCACAGACCCTGCTGAGGGTCGCATCCTGGGTGAGTGGCCCTGCCAGGCCCCCTCCCCAACTCCTTCGTTCCCCCACCCGACTCCCAGCCCCTTGCCCCAGCCCTGACCCTCGTCTTCCCCTCCGCCAGCCCCTCCCCCGCCGGCCCCAGGTTGAGGTGACGTCACTGGGCTGGGCGCGCCCACCTGCGGGCGGGGGAGGGGCTGGCAGCAACCCGGAGACCTTGAGAGGTCACCGCCGGTCGCCCCCTTCCCCCGATTCCGTCTTAGGTCTAACTCCAACCCCTTTCCTCAGCCTTCTCTCCGTTTTTCCTGCTCTCACGACCTGGAAGCGGGCACCGGGGTGGGGACGCTCTGCCTCAGCACGATGAAGGCGCTAAAGGAGCCGAGAGAGATCAGGAAAGGCGCCCCTCTTTCCCGCACACACAACTGCCAGGCTCCTTTGAAGGCAGTCGGCCCTCCTCAAGTCCCCCAGATCTGGGTGAGATTTAAAGGAGGGGTCTCCGCACTGAGAGGGCTTCCTGAAGGAGGTGCCAGGTTTGAGGCAGTCTGGACCCAGGCACTTGCCTTGCTCCTCCTCTTCACCCTTCTAGGAAGGAGAGACCGAGTAGAGTGCCTAGTTCTGGGTTTTAGATGAGGGCGGTGCCCAAAGAGGGGCAGGGCCCCGGCCTTCCCTGTGAAGTGACTGACTAGACCAGCAAGCAGGAATCCTGCGTTCTGCCCCAGCTCTAGTCCCGACTTGTGGACTCCGTAGGGGGACATCTCCATGCCCTACTTGCCCCCTTTACTGGGTCTCTCAGAGATGGGGGAGGAAAAGAGCAAAATGATGAAGTTGAGGCAGGGGTCAGTTCTTGGAAACACAGAGCTGTGCAGAGTTAAAGAACAACATCAGTTTTAAAAGAACCGTGACCCACCTGATACCTGCCTCCCCAAACTGTGTGCAGAAATTACTGAGATTGGGCTGAACTCTAAAGGTCAGTGATGTCACCTTTTGTACACACTCTGCTGATATTAATCAATTCCATGGGAAACATCATTCCTCAGGTACCCACCACTTTGGAAGATGTAGAGGTTCTCTCACCCAGCCCTCTGAACACTGGGCTGTTTACCAAGGCACACATATCTGCCAGATGCTGAGGGCACGTTCAATCCTGGGCCTGGCCTACACTTTTGTACGGCCTCCCTTCCCCACACCCTCCAATCTGCAATCCTGAACTCACGACTGATGTGAAGACTCCTGTTCCACACTCTGGAGTATGCCCTGAATGGACGTTATAGTCCCTAGGTGGTATAGAGGAGCTGATTTGAATCTCTTCCCTGACTCTGATAAGCCAGATGACCCTGGACAATCCTTTCAACTGTTGGAACTCTGTACCCCCACTGCAGAGGGGATAAGAACATTGTAGCTGCTTTGTAGCTAGCTCAGGAAGAAATTTCTGACCATAAAACAGTGGCATTCCATGGGTTTTCGGAGGGTTGCATTTAAAAGTAGTGGTGTTAGCACAGTACGTGGACCAGGCAGATGCTCACTAATTGGTTCATGTTGTCCATAATTACTAAATACAGGAAGGATGGGAAAGATAGGTCCGGTACTGCAGAGGAACGCGGGCGCACGCCCGGACACCTGGGTGCTAAAGGGAGGAGGGCCTCTGCAGGCCTTGAGCAGCACCGCCCCTGCCCGCAGGTGTTCTCCATCGCCGTTTTTGGGCCTATAATCAACGAGGGCTACGTAAACGCCGACAGCGGCCCGGAACTGCGCTGCGTCTTCAACGGGAACGCGGGCGCCTGCCGCTTTGGCATCGTGCTGGGACTTGGGGCTTTCCTAGCCTGCGCCGCCTTCTTGCTGCTGGACGTGCGCTTCCAGCAGATCAGCAGCGTCCGGGACCGTCGCCGCGCTGTGCTTCTAGATCTAGGCTTCTCAGGTAGGCCGGGCCAAGAGGGGCGGGGCAAAGAGGAGGGCTGGGCCAGGAGGGGCGCAGCCTGGCCCCCGTGTGCCCGCGGGCTTCAGGGGCGGCGGACCCAGCTCTTGCCTTGGAGGGATCAGCGGTAGGCGATGGCTGCGATGAGCCGGCAGGTTAAGTGTGCCTCGCTGGACCCTATGGCCTCTGCCTGCGGAGTCTGGCATCCTGGGGTCGACTCCAGACCCGGCAAAGCGAGGTGCACCGTGGACCCTCGGTGTCTGCGGGTGACAGATCACCCCTGGCTGCGGCTGCCACCCTTAGGTCTCTGGTCCTTCCTGTGGTTCGTGGGCTTCTGCTTCCTCACCAATCAGTGGCAACGCACTGCGCCAGGGCCCGGCACTACACAGGCTGGGGACGCTGCGCGAGCTGCCATCACTTTCAGTTTCTTCTCCATCCTCAGCTGGGTAAGTATGGGCCCAGGGGGCAGCAGGGGACAGGGACACTTCAGCTGGCCCGACTGATCTGTGCCAACCCCCACAGGTGGCGCTTACCGTGAAGGCCCTGCAGCGATTCCGACTGGGCACGGACATGTCACTCTTCGCCACAGAGCAGCTGGGCACTGGGGCAGGCCAGGCCTACCCTGGCTACCCAGTGGGCAGTGGTGTGGAGGGCACCGAGACCTACCAGAGCCCACCCTTTACCGAGACCCTGGACACCAGCCCCAAAGGGTACCAGGTGCCCGCATATTAGCGGCTGGCAGGTGCAGGCAAGGGCTCAAAAGCCACCCCGGCAGTTCAGGCCCCAAGACCTCCTGGAGCCTCCCTCAGGTCCTACCCACCCAGCACCAGGGATCCAGGGGATGGCTACTGTGGGCTTCCATGCACCAAGTGAATGGAGCCCCTCTGGGGCTCCTGGGCTGTCCCCACCAAGCTCCCTTAGCAGAAGGGTACAGACCTGATGTCCTGAAAGAGGGCATCACAGCCTGGGGTGGGCTGCAGAAAAAGAGGCAGTCCCTTCATGGGCCAGGCAACCTGGGGCTTACCTGTCTATTCCAAGGTCAGAGGTACCACTGCTCTACACTGCCTGGTGCTGGGCTTCCCAGGATCAGGGGTAAGGACACTGACCTCACCCTGAGGCCAGAGATTGTGACCACTGGTCCCCATCCCCGGTCCTTATGGATAGTGACTACTTTTGCTGCTGTCTTGGTTTGCCCTCTCTGGAGCCACCCTCAGTTTCGACTCATAGACTCTAGAGCAGCCTGGCCTGTTAGTGTTGTTGTGATTGTGGTCAAGTCTTACAGTTTTATCTTATAATACCCCATAAGTTGCCCCTCTCTGTGGGCCATTCTGACCAGGAAGGCATAAGACAGCTGTGGGCCTGGGCAACAGCCCTTAGGTAAGACCTTGCCAAAGTGAAGAGTAGAACCTGGGTGCCAGGCAAGACATGCTTCTGTATAGGAAAGAGTCCTGGAGCTTCCACCTGCCAACAGTGGCCTTGGAGACAGCCATTCCTGCAAACTGTCTTACCTTGGCTTCCTGGACCAATTTGTCCTTCCCTACCCTGTACCCTGTTTTAAGGCCCAGCCTCATGGGGGTTCCCGTGCGTAGCTGACTATTCATGCATTGCACAAAGCTGGCTTTTCACATAAAGTTAAATCAGACATGTTGCCATATTTCATTCTTACAGACAGATGCCTCCCTCTGGAGTTGCAGTTGAGTGGTATCTATACATTGTAGCATAGAACAATTATTTAAGTGATATTTAAGTGAATATGTTTACAGTTTTTGTATATATGGATCTCTCTTCTGAAAGAACAATCCATGATTGTGTATTTTTAGTGACCCATATTCTGACTGCAACTTCTTTACAATAAAGATTGTAAATGCATTGACTGTGATCCGGATCCTCCTGGAATAATTTCTAATTCTACCCTTTCTGGTTCCAGGGGCAGGAACCTTCAGGCCCAGAATACAGGAGTGGGTAGGGAGGTGGAGGCTGGCCTGACCTCCAGGTTTTGAGAACTCCAGATCCAGAGTGAATCACTCTGGTCTGGATAAAAACTCTCCAACTCAGAGCAGGCTTTCTGTGATGCTGACGATGAGACAAAGACCACCATGAAGACAAGGGGCTAGTGAACTTCTGCACCTTAACTCAAGGCTTACTGTTATTCTTTAAAAGTATGATATGTGTGGGGCTGGGGATTTAGCTCAGCAGCATAAGCACCTGCCTTGCAAGCAGGCAGTCTTGAGTTCGATCCCCGGTACTGATAAAAAGGAAAAAGACAAAAAAAAAAAAAAAAAAAAAAAAAAAGTATGATATGTGTTCTTCTGTGCCCCTTACTCTCCTTCAAAAACCAAGTGTATAGAGCTAGGCATGGTGGCTCATGCCTGTAATCCCAGTACTCGGAAGGCTGAGGCAGGATGGCCCTTGCAAGTTCAAGACCAGTCTGGGCTGCAAAGTGAGCTTAATGCCTGCCTGAATTGCATAGAGAGACCCTGTCTCAAAAAGACCAAAAATAAATAAATAAATAAATAACAGCAACCAAAAAAACCCCAGGTGTATCATTAAAGCCAGGATGTCCTGACTGCAGTGTCTCTCCAGGAGTAAACCAAGTGAGAAAATAATATTCTTTCTTTCTTTTCTTTTCTTTTTCTTGAGACAGGATCTCATACTGTAGGGTAGGTGTGTGCCACCATGCCTGGTTGAGAGAATACATTTTTTTTTTTTTTTTTGGTACTAGAGATTGAACTCACAACCTCACACTTGCCAGGCAGGCACTTATGCACTGAGTTAAATCCACAGCTGAGAGAATAAAATTATTAGGGATTATCACAGAGAGATAGGGAATAGAAAAACCTCCCAGGTTCTTAACTCATTAAAAGTGTGGTTTATACCAGGCATGGTGATGTATACCTATAATCCCAAACTCTCAAAATTGAGACAGGAGGATCACTGTGGGGTTTTTTTTTTTGTTTGTTTGTTTGTTTTTTGTTTAGTACCAGGGATCAAACTCACAACCTTGTGCGTGTCAGGCAGGCACTTAAGCCACTGAGTTAAATCTTCAGCCCTGATCACTATACTTTTAAGGCCAGCCTGAAGTGTATAGCAAGAACCTGTCTCAAAAATGCAAAATAAACCAGGTGTAGTGGTGCATACCTATAATCCCAGCGCTTGGGAGGCTGAGGCAGGAGGCTTGTTGCAAGTTCAAGAGCAGCCTGGGCTACAAAAGTGAAGTTCAAGGCCAGCCTGAACTGCATAGTGAGACCTTGTCTCAAAATACAAAACAAGGGGCTGGGGATTTAGCTCAGCAGCATAAGCGCCTGCCTTGCAAGCAGGCAGTCGTGAGTTTGATCCCTGGTACCGATAAAAACGAAAAAGACCAAAAAAAAAAACCTCCAAAAACCAAACAAAACTCCACAAAATGAACACAGCTCATGGTTTGTTTTCTTCTGAGACAGAACTTTGCAAACTGCTTTTTCTAAAGCAGCCAGATCTGGTAACAGCAGATCCTTGTAATCCCAGTACTATGGAAGCTGAGGCCAGAGGATCCCAAGTCTGCACCCAGTCTGTGTAACTTAGCAGGACCCTGTTTTATTTTGTTTTGTTTAAAAAGAAGGACTGGGGATATAGCTCAGTGTGAAAATCCCAAGTTCACAATACTGCAAATAAACCAAATACTAGCAGTTATTATTCGCATTATTGAAGATTACACCCAGGCATCACAAGCTGTTTGTTTGTTTGTTTGTTTGAGACAGGGTCCCGCTATTTAATTCGGATTGGCCTTGAACTCACTATGTAGCCTAGGTTGGCCTCAGACTGACAACAGTCCTCCTGCCTCAGCCAGTCAGGTGTTGGGATCACAGGTGTGCGCCACCATGCCTAGCCACCAAGCTTGCTTGCTTATTTATTTGTTTGTTTGTTTGTTTATTTTAGTACTGGGGATTGAAGTACTAGGGCCTAGTACTAGTATTTAGTACTAGGGCTTTCATATAGAGCTACATCCCATATGCCTTGTTTTTGTTACTTCCTTTATAGCTAGGACACAATAATTGACACAACTAAAAAAGGAGAAGATTATTTTGGCTCACAGTTTCTGCAGGAGTCCATGGTTGGCTGGCTCCAAGGCAAGACAACTCACCAGAGGCTCAGGGAAGTGGCTTGTGGGATGGTAGACAGGAAGCAGAGAGCAAGGAAGAGCAGAACCAGGGAGGGAGACAAATACTTCCTGACCACAGCCCTAGTGAACCAACTCCGATGACCAGGCCCCATCTCCTAACAGCAAGTCAGTTACTATAAACCCCATAGTCCAATTACCTTCCCCAATCCCCACCTATGGCCATATGAGGTTTTGGGGAGATATCTACATATAGACCTTAACACTCCCATTTTATTCATTTTCAGAGCCCTACTAAGCCACTAGGTTGTCAGCCTGGGCTCAAATCCCAGGCCTTTTGAAATTTTTGTGAGCCAGACATGGTAGTACATAGCCATAATCCCAGCACTCAGGAGGCTGAGACAGGAGGTTTGCCAATTCTGAGGCCAACCTGGGGATTTAGTGAAACACTGTCCCAAAATAATTTTCTTGGAGACAAGATCTCACTGTGTAGTTCAGGCAGGCTTTGAAATTGCTACAATTCTCCTGCCTCAGCCTCCTAAATGCTGGAATTACAGATGTACACCATCACATCTAGCCATCCATTTCATTATTTTTTGATCTTTTATGGATTTATAAACATTTTTCATGTATCTTGAAATACATGATTAAACTCTGAAAAATCACGTGATCTCTCACTTGGCCTAGCTTTGTCTGCCATCCTTGCCATATAAGAAATTTTTTTTTGTCTTTTTTGAGATAGGATCTTGCTATACAGTTCAGGCTGGCCTTGAACTTACTATGTATCCAAAGTTGGCCTCAAACTCACAGTGATCATCCTGCCTCAGCCTCCCAAGTGGTAGGACTATAGGCATGTGCCACCACACTTAGCTCCTAGGTTTTTTAAATCTTGCTTTTTCCTCTTTTTTTTTTTTTTTTTTTTTTTTTTTTGTGGGGTACTGGGGATCAAACTCATGACCTCACACTTGCCAGGCAGGCACTTGTGCCACTGAGCTAAACCCCTGGCACACCACCTCCTTTCTGCCTTTTTCTTTGGACAGGGTTTGGTTAAATTGCCCAGACTAGGGGCTGGGGATTTAGCTCAGTGGCATAAGTGCCTGCCTTGCAAGCAGGCAGTCGTGAGTACGATCCCTGGTACCGATAAAAAGGGAAAAGACAAAAAATATAAAATAAAAATAAATTGCCCAGACCGGGTTCAAATTTACAACCACCCTGCTTCAGCCTCCCAGAGTACTGGAATTATAGACATGCGCCACCATGCCTAGCACAGCTATGCTTTTTTTTTTTTTTTTTTTTTTTTTTTGGTCTTTTTCCTTTTTATCGGTACCAGGGATCGAACTCAAGACTGCCTGCTTGCAAGGCAGGCGCTTATGCTGCTGAGCTAAATCCCCAGCCCCACAGCTGTGCTTTTTATTTAAAAAAAAATGGGCGGGGTATCAGGAATTAAATTCATGACCTCATACTTGCCAGGTAGATGTTGTGCCATTGAGCTATAGCCCCAGCATTTTTTGTTTGTTTGTTTGTTTTTAGTACTGGGGATTAAACTCGCAACCTTGCACTTGCCAGGCAGGTGCTTATGCCGCTGAACTAAATTCCTGGCCCTCTGCTATACTTTTCAATCCTGTACTAGGAATATTTTCTTCTGAATGCCAAATGTGTCATGACATATGTCTGAAATCCCAGTTCAAGGCCGGTTTGGGCGATATATAGCAAGACCCTATCTCAAAAAACAACAACAACAACAAAAAGAAAGAAAGAAAGAAAGAAAGAAAGAAAGAAAGAAAGAAAGAAAGAAAGAAAGAAAGAAAGAAAGAAAGGAAGGAAGAAAGAAGGAAAGCAAAGCAAAGCAAAGCAAAAGCAAAAGCAAGAAAGAAAAAGAAATATTTTTTCTGGAGTTCCCTGTGCTCCTCCTGTTCAGTCTCAGGTTTTGGAAATCAGAACAGAATGTATACAGGTTTAGTAGCACTGTGAAATTTGGTTTTCAGTATTACATGTTAAGTCCATTTTGAACTCTGAAGCTATTTTTTGTACTGTTCTAGAATTCTATTTTGTTTTTGGTGTTTTTTTGTTTTGTTTTGTTTTTTGTCTTTTTATCGGTGCCAGGGATCAAACTTACGACTGCCTGCTTGCAAGGCAGGCGCTTATGACCCTAAGCTAAATCCCCAGCTCCTAGTTTTTTTTTTGAGATAAAAAACAATGGCCTTGAGAGTGGGGTGTGGTGGCTCATGCCTGTAATCCCAGCACTTGGGAGGCTGAGGCAGGAGGATTGTTGCGAGTTCGAGACCAGTCTGGGCTACAAAGTGAGCTCAAGGCCAGCCAGAACTGCATAGCTAGACCCTGTCTCAAAATGGCCTTGAACTATGTAGCCCAGACTGACCTCCGTCTTGTAGTGATCCTCTTGCTTTAGCCTCCCAAATGCTGGGATTACAAGCATGCTACACTATGCCCAGCTGTCCTACGATTTTACATTTCTGAGAATGATAATAGACAGATTTCAATTCCTTTATTTTTTTAACTTTTTTTTTTTTTTTTGTCTTTTTTCCTTTTTATTGGTACTAGGGATCGAACTCACGACTGCGTTTGCAAGGCAGGCGCTTATGCCGCTGAGCTAAATCCCCAGCCCCAACTTTTTGTTTTTTTAAGACAGAGTCTTAGTATATAGTGCAGGCTGGTCTTGAACTGGTAGCAATCCTCCTGCCTCAGCCTCCCAAGGTGCTGGGACTAGAGGTATTTACTACCTTGCCTGGGTTTTTTTTTTGTACCAGGAGTTGAACTCACAACCTTGAGCTTGCCAGGCAGGCACTGTGTCGCTCTCTGATCTATATCTGTGCCCCACCCCCCGCTTTTTTTTTTTTTTTTTTTTGAGACAGAATATTGCTATGTAGTTAGGCTGGCCTTGAAATGGTGGCAATCCTCCTGCCTCAGCAGCCTCCCAAGTGCTGGAATTACAGGTGTGCAGCACCAACCTTAGCTATTGTTTTAAAATCCATTTTATTTCAAAGAGAGAAGAAAAAATAAAAACAAAATTTCAAAACATGTCAAACAGGCAACAATGGTACATACCTTGTACACTATCATCCTCAAATCATTCACCTAGAGCACAAGACATCTGCATTCAATTGTCTGAACAATATTAACACAAATCTTCCTCAACAGTGAACTCAGAGAAATCAGTAGTAAGACTTTTTATATACATATACATACATTGTTTCTTTCAGCTTCTCACTAGTGAGACAATATGATGTTTACACATATGTGTCTTATTTAGTTCACTTATGAATATAGTCTCACATTGCATTCATTAACCTATAGGAGTTTCCAGCTGGGCTGGGGATTTAGTTCAGTGGCATAAGCATCTGCTTTGCAAGCATGAGGTCGTGAGTTCCATCCCTGGTGCAAAAAAAAAAAAAAAAAAGACAAAATGAAAAAGTCTCTAGTTTATCCTTCTTTATGACTGAAAAGTGCTGCGTCGTATAAAAATACCACATCTTTTTTATCCATTTGTCAGTGGATGAGCATTTAGGTTGTTTCCAAGATCTAGTTATTACAAACTGTGCTGCTATAAACATGGGCACACATATATCACTGTAGTGTGATGTTTTTAATTCTTTTAGGAAGATAGCCAGAAGGGAAATAGCTGGGTCAAATGGGACCTCTAGTCCTAGTTTTTTGAGGAATCTCCACACTGATTTCCACAGTGGCTACACCAATCTACACTCCCACAAACAGTGGAGAAGGTTCCTTTTCCTCACTGCTCTTCCAGCATTTGGTATTGCTTAATTTCTTGATAATAGCCATTCTTTCCAGAATGAGGTGGAATATCAGTGTTGTTTTAATTTGCATTTCTTGAATGCATCAGCGAAGTTGAACATTTTTTCGCATATTGATCTGCTGTTCATATTTTTTCATCTGAGAAGTATGTATTAATTTTGAATGAGCATTTTTGGATTGGGTCTTTAAATCTGGGAAGGCTGATTTTTTAAAGTTCTTTATATGTTCTCGACAATCTGAGGTACACCGGACAAACATTTTCTCCCACATTGTGAGTAGTCTCTTCACTTTGTTGCTGATTTCTCTTGCTGTGCAAAAGTTTTTCAATAGGATGAGATCTCAGTTGTTGATTCTTTGTGATAGTTCACAAAGAATCGGAGTTTTGCCATGAAATTTTTGCCTACACCAACGTCTTCAAGAGGAGTTTTACCTACTCTATCTTCCAGCAGATTTAATGTTTCTGTGTTAATATAAAGATCTTTGATCCATTCCAATTTTAGCTTAATGCATGGTGAAAGAGATGAGATCATTTTTAATCTTCAGCTTGTGTAGAGCCAATTTTTCCAGCACCATTTAATTTAAGAGATTTAGTAAAGAGATTGTCTTTCTTCCATTGTTTGTGTTTGGCACCTCTGTCAAAAATAAAGTGGTTTACTGCGTCTTGAGTACTTTCTGCATCTTCTAATCTGTTCCACTGATCTTTGGGTCTATTTTTGTTTGTTTGGTTGGTTTTGGTTTTGGTTTTTTGCTAGTACATGCTGTTTTTATCATAGTAGCTTTTTTTTTGTACTGGGGATTGAAGTCACGCGGTTGCAAGGCAGGCGCTTTAATAGTAGCTTTATGGTATAATTTCAAGTCAGAGATTGTGATGCGCCCAGTCTTGTCTTTGTTGCCCAGGGTTGCCTTTGTTATTCTAGGTCTTTTTCACAATTGAGTTTTAAAACTGTTTTCTCTAATTCTGGAGATATACTATTGGAATTTTGATTGTTGATTGGGATTGCATTGAATCTGGTTAACAGTTTGGAAGTATGGCCATTTTCACTATATTGGTTCTTCCTACTCTAGAATATGGTTAATTTCTCCATTTTCAATATCTTCTTTAATCTCCTTTTTCAGAGTACTGTAGTTTTCAGTGTAGAGGTCTTTTACACCCTTTGCTAGATTGAGTCCTAGGTATTTCATTGTTTTGTGTTCTATTATAAAAGGAATTGTTTTTCTGATGTCTTTCTCAGTGAGTTATTCGTGTACAGAAAGGCTATTGGTTTTTGAGCGTTGGTTTTCTTTTCTTTTTTCTTTCTTTCTTTTTGTTTGTGTGATACTGGGGATTGAATTCCCAACCTCACACTTGTCAGGCAGGCATGATTTTCTATCCAGCTACATGAGTAAATTTGCTTATTAAATCTATCAGTTTTTTTTAATTTTTTGGTACCGGGGATCGAACTCATGACCATGCGCTTGCAAGGCAGGCGCTTATGCCACTGAGCTAAATCCCCAGCCCCAAAATCTATCAGTTTTTTAGTGGAATTTTTGGGGCCTTCTATGTAAAATATCATGTCATCTGCAAATAACAATATTTTATTTTATCTTATTAAGCAATAAGGATATTTATTGGCTCATTTTGTTTGTTTGGTGAACCCCACAGTCTCTGTAAAGCTTTTTCCTTGGCTGCCCACCATTAAACAGTCAGATACTTATTTTTCCCAGATTCTTATTTTTGACCAGTGAAACATATAATGTTCATTTGGGAGGTTTTGGTAGAAGTTTTCATTTTTTTGTTTTTAACTAAAAGAGCTGAGTGAAGGCAGGGAGTCTTTTTCTGCCTTGAAGGTATTATGTGGAGAAATAACAATATTTTAACTTTTTCCCTTCCTAACTTTATTTTTTTTTTTTATTTCTTTCTCCTGTCTACTTGATTTGGCTAAAGTTTCCAGGACTATGTTGAGTCAGAGTAGAGACAATGAACATGCTTGTCATGTTCCTGATTTTAGAGAGAAAACTTTCCTTTTTGTCCATTTAGTATGACAATGGCTGTTAGTTTCTCATAGATTGGCTTTTATCCAATTGAGATAAAGACCGTCTATTCTAATTTCTTGTAGCTTTTTTTTTTTTTTTATCATGAACAAGTGCTGGACTTTGTCAAAAGCTTTTTCTTCATCTATTGAGATGATCATATGATTTTTGTCCTTATTTGTGTCAATATGGTGTATTACATTTATGGATTTATATATGTGGAACCACCCACTTGATCATGGTGTTATAATCTTCTTGATGATTTGTTGCATTCTGTTTGCCAGTACCTTACTGAGGATTTTTGTATCTGTGTTCATTAGCGAAATTGGCCTGTAATTTTCCTTCTTCATTGGTCCTTCTCTGGTTTTGGTATCAGGGTAATGCTTGCTTCCAGGACTGAATTTGGGAGTATTGCTTCTCTTTAATTTCATTAATGAGTTTGAGAAGTAGTGGTGTTAGGTCTTCTCTAATTTTTTTTTTGTCTTTTTCCTTTTTATTGGTACTGGGGATCGAACTCACGACTGCCTGCTTGCAAGGCAGGCGCTTATGCCGTTGAGCTAAACCTCCAGCCCCCATTCTCTAAATTTTTTGTAGAATTCAGCAGTGAAGTTGTCAGGGCCTGAACTTTTCTTTGTTGATAGGTTTTTGGGATTTTTTTTTTTTTATACCGGGGATCAAACTCATGACTGCACGCTTGCAAGGCAGGCGATTATGCCACTAAACTATATGTCAGCCCTGTCAATAGGTTTTTAATTGCATCTTTGATTTCAATTATTGATATTGGGTTATTTAGGATTTTTATGTCTTCTTGGTTCAGCTTTGGTAGTTCATATGCATTTAGGAATCTATCCATTTCTTCTGTATTTTCCATCTTTTTTTTTTTTTTTTTTGTCTTTTTGAAACGGGGTCTTGCTATGCAGTGTAGGCTGGTCTTGAGCTCACTTTGTAGCCCAGGCTGAACTTGAACTCACAATGATCCTCCTGCCTCAGCCTCCCGAGTGCTAGGATTACAGGCATGAGCCACCACGCCCAGACTATTTTCCATCTTTTTTTTTTTTTGTCTTTTTCCTTTTTATCGGTACCGGGGATGGAACTCATGACTGCCTGCTTGCAAGGCAAGCGCTTATGCCGCTGAGCTAAATCTCCAGCCCCTCTTTTCCATCTTTTTAGGATACAAGTTTTCAAAGTAGTATAGATGATCTGAATTTCTACAAGGTCTGTTGTGATTTCACCCTTTTCATTCCTAATTGCATGTACTTGAGTCTTTTCTTTCTTTCTTTCTTTCTTTCTTTCTTTCTGTCTGTCTTTCTTTTTTGATAAGGTTGACTAAGGGTTTGTTAGTTTTATTTAATGTTTTTTTTTTGTCTTTTTCCTTTTTATTGGTACCAGGAATCAAACTCACGACTGCCTGCTTGCAAGAGCTAAATCCCCAGCCCCCTGTTTTTTTTTTTTTTTTTTTTAAACCGGGGATCGAACTCACGATCTAGCGCTTACCAGGCAGGCACTTATGCCACTAAGTTAAATCCCCAGCCCTGTCAGTTGTATCTAATCTTTCAAAGAACCAATTCTTTGATTCATTGATTCTTTGTATTTCTTTTTTTCAGTCTCTAATACTTTAATTTCTGCTCTGATCTGTGTGTATGTGCTTGTGGTTTTTTGAGACAGGGTTTCACTTTGCAGTTTGGGCTTGCTTTGAATTCACTTTATAGCTCAGGCTGATTTTGAACTCTCACAGTCTCCCTGCCTCAGCTTCCTGAGTGATGGGATTACAAATGTGAGCCACCACACCCTGCTTCTGTTCTGATCTTTATACTTTCCTCTATCATACAAGATTCTTTTTCTAGAAGTTTGCGTCTCAACATTAAATTGTTCATATAGGGGATGGGGATTTAGCTCAGTGGCATAAGCGCTTGCCTTGCAAGCAGGCAGTCATGAGTTCCATCCCCGGTACCGATAAAAAGGAAAAAGACAAAAAATAAAATAAATTGTTCATATGTTCTTGCTCTGTTTTTCTGAGATAGGTATTTGCTGTTATAAATTTCCCTTTTAAAACTGCTTTCATTGGGCCAGGGATTTATTTCAGCAGCATAAGCGCCTGCCTGGCAAGTGTGCAGTCATGAGTTCAATCTCTGGTACAAAAAACAAAAACAACAACAAAAAAACCTGCTTTCGTTGTGTCCCATAAGTTTCAGTATGTTGTATTGTTATTATTTCACTATAAACATTGTCTAATTTCTTTTTTTCCTGTACCAAGTATCAAACTCATGACCTTGTACTTGTCAGGCAGGTGCTTATGCCACTGAGCTAAACCCCCTGCCCTCTTCTTTAATTTCATCTATGACTCATTAGTTGTTCAGTAGGGTGGTATTTAATTTTCATATGTTTATGAAGTTCTTGTGGTTTCTTTTGCCATGTATTTCCAATTTCATTGCAATGTGGTTTTTTTTTTTTTTGCAATGTGGTTTTATAATATACACAAGATAATTTGTATTCCTTTGCATTTACTTAAGCATGTCAGTATGTGGTCTATTTTGGAGACTGTCCTGTGTACAACTGCAAAGGATGTGTATTCTGATGTCATGAGGTGGAACACTCTATAAATATCTACTAAGTCCATTTGTTTAAAAGTTTGATTTAATTCTAACATTTCATTATTGATTTTCTTGTCTAGTTGGTCTTTTTGTGATAGTGGTGTATTGCGATCTCCCAATACAATTGTACTAGCACTTACTTGATTTTTCATGTCCATTAGTATTTGTGTTATATAGTTGGGTGCACTGGTATTTGTTGCACATATATTTATAATTGTTATCTCTTCCTCTTGGATTGTTCCCTTTATGAGGATGTAGTGACCTTCTTTATCTCTCTTAATCAGTCTTGGCTTGAAATTTACTTTGTCTGCAAATAGAATAGCTACCCCTGCTTTTTTCTGAGTTCTTGTCACATGGAGTATTTTTTTCCATCCTTTGAGTTTCAGACATTTTATTTTGAATTAAATGTGTTTCTTGTAAGCCATATATTGTTGGATCTTGCTTCTTGATCCATTCTGCCAATCTGCGTCCTTTGATTGGTGAACTAAAATTCCCTTTTGTTTTATTTTAGGATCAAACTCACGACTTTGTGCTTGCCAGGGAGGCACTTGTGCTGCTGAGTTAAGTCCCCGGCTGACTGGTGAATTGAAACCATTAAATTGATGGTTATAACTGATATGTATTGATTTATATTTGTCATGTTGTTTTCCTGTTGTTGGCTCCCCCATTTTCCCCCTCCTTTTAATAAAGTCTTGCCTGGTGGATTCCTTCTATTTGGATTCATGGAGCTGTATTCCTTATTATCTCTTTCTAGAATGTCCTTCAGAACATTTTGGAGTGCTTGTTGGTGGTCATAAATTTCCTCAGATGTTCTTTGTTATGCAAGTATCTTATTTCTTCATCAATTTTGAAACAGTTTTGTGGGATACATCAATCTGAGTTGTAAGTTGTTTTCATATATATATATATATATATATATATATATATATGTTGTTTTCTTTTAGAACCTGGAGTACTTCATTCCAATCTCTCCTTGAGAGTTTGTCCTGAGAAGTCAGCTGTGATTCTGATGGTCTTTCCTTTGGTGATTTGTGTCTTTTCCTTACAGCTTTTTTTTTTTTTTTTTTTGAGATGGGTCTCACTATGCAATTCAGGCTGGCCTTAAGCTCACTTTGTAGCTCAGGCTGGTCTCGAACTTGCAATGATCCTCCCACCTCAGCCTCCTAGTGCTGAGATTACAGGCATGAGCCACCATGCCTGGCTTCCTTACATTTTTAAGATTCTATTCTTACAGGTTGGGGATTTAGCTCAGTGGTATAAGCACCTGTCTGGCCAAGTGTGAGGTCATGAGTTTGATCTCTGGTACCACATTAAAAAAAAAAAAAAAAAAAAAAAGAAGAAGAAGAAGATTCTATTCTTGTGTTCAATTTCTGGAAACTTGACTATAATATTCCTGGCTGTAGAAATTTTTTGATCATGGCTAATTGGGGTTCCATATGCCTCACTTATCTGTATGTCAGATTCTTTTTCTCTATCAGGAAAGTTTTCTGCCATGATGTCTGTGAACATTTTTAAAATATCATCTGTGGTATCTCCTGCTTATTCGTTGACTGCAGTTAATCTTAAATTGTTTTTTGTTTTTTTTTTTTTGTCTCATCTAGCAGCTGCTAGATTGATTTTTCATGGTACTTTGCTTTTTTTTTTTTGGTAACAGGGATCAAACTCATGACATTGTATTTGCCAGGCAAGCGCTTGTGCTGCTGAGCTAAATCCCTGGCTCTGCTTTGCTGTTTCGAGAAATCATTCTTTTCCTAGTCACTAACTGTAAGCCTGTCTTCAGTATCTGAGATCTTGTCCTCACATTGGCCTAATCTGCTTCAAATAATTTCTGTGGAATTTTTATTCTCATGGATATGTTTGAATCTACTTTATGGATTCCATTTCTTTCCTATGCTGAGTTTCCATATTTTTCTTATGCCACCTATTTTTTTGTCTCTATCTGCTCTAGTGTCACTAAGCATGATCTTTTTTGAGACGGAGTCTCGCTATGCAGTTCAGGCTGGACTTGGGCTCACTTTGTAGCCCAGCTGGTCTCAAACTCGCAACGCTCCTCCTGCCTCAGCCTCCTGAGTGCTGGGATTATGAGCATGAGCCACCACGCCCAACTCTCTAAGCATGATCTTTTTTTTTTTTTTTTTTTTTTGTCTTTTTCCTTTTTATCGGTACCAGGGATCTAACTTACAACTGCCTGCTCCCAAGGCAGGTGCTTATCCCGCTGAGTTAAATCCCCAGCCCCTCTAACCATGATCTTTACCTGAGAGATTATTTCTGATTTCATTTTTTCTAGAGCCTCATTCGATTGCCTTGTGGTTAACACTTGAGGGAGGCCAGGTGGGAGGCTTTTGGATTGTCCCATCTCATTGCTTCCTGGATTTGCCTTTGGTGAACTTGATGTCTGGGGTTGCATTTTAAGTGTTTTTTCATTTTTTTCTTCCTTTTTTTAGTTTAATTTCTGGGGTGATGCTTGTAAATTGCCTCTGGTGAGTTGCCTTATTGCTAGTATTTAGAATTTCTAGATTATAGCTATTTCTGTGAGGTATCTTCCAGGTGTAGCTGGTTTTTGGTTTTGAGTCTGTTGGAAGATCTCACCTCTTCAGTTTGTTGGAGATGAGAAGTTGTTACTTGTTTGGCCTAATTCCTGGTTCTTTGGTACTGTGGGACAGGATTTTCTGTGATCTTTAGTCAATCTCAGTTATAGAATACCAGGATCAACAGCTGTTTAGAACAATTATGTCATAGGGCCAAGGGATTTAGCTCAGTGGTATAAGTGCCTGCCTGGCAAGTACAAGGTTGTGAGTTTGATCCCTGGTACAAAAAACAAAACAAAACAACCAATTATGTCAGTTTGGCTACAGTGGTACCAGTAAAGCATCAAATAGATCGAGCAAAGCACAAAATGAGCTAACCCTTAATTTGCTACTTTTACCTATATGAACTAGATTTGTGGTTATGTAACAAACTCTAAAACAAGCCAGAAAATTATATGCAGTATTACAAGTCAATTTTTCCCTCAGTGGTTAGAATTTAAAATGAATTGGGAGCTGGAGGTTTAGCTCAGCGGCATAAGCACCTGCCTTGTAAGCAGGTGGTCGTGAGGAGTTTGATCTCCGGTACCGATAAAAATGAAAAAGACAAAAAAAAAAGGAGAAAATAGAGATGTGAAAGAAGACTTGTGTGTGAGATTTGAAGGTCGTAGGACAAAGGGGGACCACACCAGCTTTAGAAACTGGTGCAGAAGACAGGGAAATAGAGATGGAAGACATAAAAGGAAGAACAGAATGGAACCACAACCACAAAGAGGCCAGGAACCACATTCACACTCATACAAAAACAAGATCAAACAATGAAGGAGAAAGAGAAAAGAAGAAAGAAGAAAGAACAAAAAGCAAAAGCCCACTTTCAGGATTCTCTCTGGTTTTAGTAGTAGACAGCCTGTGGAGACAGAGTCCCAATTTGTGTGGATCTCTCCCAGCAAGCCAGCAGTAGCTTTTTGTTGGGGTAATGGATCATCTCAGCAGGCCTGCCCCAAGCCCAGACTCAGGCGCACTGCTGTCCAAGCAATATCCGGGGGACTGAGCCCAGCTGGGAGCTGCTAGATGTTGTTGGCAGCAGTTCTAGGATCTGAGCTCAGGCCTATCTCCAAGATGGCTCCTGGCTAATTGCTCTCCTGCAAGAGGACTAAATCCTCTGCACTCACTGCCAGCCAGCACATTCCCTCACATCTACAGTTCCCTCCATTACTGCATCCTTTTGCAGAGGCCTCTGGGTCACCAGCCATCCCTGTTACTCTGGGTTCACATATGTATTTTTGTTTCTAATTTTTTTTTTTTTTTTGGTCTTTTTCGTTTTTTTTATTGGTACCAGGGATCGAACTCACGACTGCCTGCTTGCAAGGCAGGCGCTTATGCCACTGAGCTAAACCCCCAGCCCCTGGGTTCACATATGTAAACTGCTCCTCTCATGCAGGGAGCCCTGTCTTCGGGAGAAGGTGCTGCCAGTTTCTCTTTAAATTTCTCTCCATGGGCTTCAGTTCACATTTTATATTCATCCTGGTTTTGGTGGGCTCACTTCCCTCATCTTCCTCACAATGCTATATTCCAGGTAACTCAGAGAGGCTGTTGTCTCTGCTGTTTACTCCTCTGCCATCTTTGGTTTTTTGAGAAAAGGTTTCCATATGTAGTTCAGGCTAGCCTTGAGCTCACTTTGTAGTCCAGGCTGGTCCTAAACTTGTGGCAATCCTCCTGCTTAGCCTGCCAAGTTTTGGGATTATAGGGGTGTACCACCATGCCTGGCATGTTGAGGTTACTTTTTATTTCTGATTCTAACTAGTTCTTTTTCTTTTTATACTCGAAATCGAACTCACAACCTTATGTTAACCAGGCAGGCATGTATGCCACTGAGCTAAATCCCTGGCTATTTTTATTTTTGGCACTGGAAATCAAACCTAGGACCTTGCACTTGCCAGGCAGGTGCTTATGCTGCTGGGCTATATCCCTGGCTGAAGCAGTTAAGAGCCATCTTGGGCTAGCTTTGGCACTTCACAGCTTCGCTAAGAAGTCCTGGCCAGGTCTCTCAACCTGTCTGTGGCCAAGTTCCCGTCCTGTGAAATAAGGCATCCTAGTGTGGAGGATAAGTGATACAGTGCACTTAGGGTGAGCAGGGGATGGGTAGTTTATGTTGTCCAGTGTCATTACAGACCTTGCTCCTTAACAGGTCACTCAAGTATCCTTAATGAAACCCATTCTGATTGCACTACTCCTGCTCTAGGACCTCATGACCCTCTGCAGAGCATCACTAGCAGAGGCTGTGCTTGTGTGGGTAGCGGGTGCTCATGCTCTTGACCTCCAAACACCCAGGTTGGGGGTGTGAAAGCTGGTGTATCTTCCCAGGCCTAAGCAGAGCTACCCTAGGGACAGGACTGCCACTGTCCTCAGTTAAGTTCTGCCAGTGCAGCCATCATGTACCTATGGCCCTTGGTCACCATGATGTCCCTTTCTGGTTATTTAGAAATTCACCTGATTTTTTTGATCTAAGGTTTTCCTTGCCTAATTTGAATGTGGCTAGGAGTAAACTTTTTCCCTACAGTTTGTCTGTATTCAGAGCAGGATAAGGTGGGTGCTTCAGTGGTTGCTATCCCTCTAAAATACTAGACACTAATAATTAGGCACCCATTATTTTTTGAACTACTTCAGCTATGCACCTAGTGTTTCTAAATGAGTCTTGATGTTAGAGATGGTCCTTCATAGTTGTTTCACTGGCCTATCATGTAATCTTTGTTTTATGGCCAAATTATTGGAGATCAGTTTCTCTAGGTCAGTGATGGCAAACATTTTCGAGCTTTCAATAATGTAAATAGCCTGCTACAGCACCCATGCTATAGGTTTACCATCATGGCTGCAGGTATTCCACTGTTCTGCCAAACATGACAGGATTTGTTCCTGGAAGGCATGGGCAATGCCAGACCCACCACACCAGACAAGCTGCAAGCTGGGACTCAATCCGCTGAGCAGACCCCAGCTGCCAGCAGCCCTCCTCCATACAGGTACTTACAGGCTGACCCTGAGCTGCAGATATGGAAAGTCTGATCTGAGTGCCTTGACTCTGGGTTATACTGGAAAGCACAAGATGCTCAGGACACCAGCTAGATGCAATACTGCAAAATAAATTTATTTGAAGATAAACTGTCTTATAAAATGTCAGAGACAATTTAAGATTCCAGATTCAACTTGTCTTGTAAAAAGATTCAACTTCAATAGCACAATTTGTGTCTGCTTTTAATCTGCAACATTCTTGAGTTATGAAATAGCCAACTCCTTACACAACACACTCAACATCTGACCCAGCACCAGTGGACTCACAGCTTTTGGCTCTGGGGGCTATAGGTCCCAGACTCAGGAGACCCATTCTGGGCTACTATGGTCTCTGGCTGTGACAACAGGCACAGTTCCCAGCATCTCAGCCCTTCTTTCCCTTGGCACCTTCCAAAAGCACAGAACAGAAACCAAGACTGGCCTACTAATGAGCAGGGAATGAGATGTCTGCAAGACACCGTGCTGTCAGCCCATGGTGGCCATTTCTGGTGACTCCCAGCAGGCCTGGCCAACTGCCAAGCTCTGTGCAGTGGCGTGCCCAGAACCTTACCTGGCTGCCTGGCAGCCAAGAGGAAGAAAAAAAGGGAAAAGAACTGCACAGGTATGACAGCTCCTGCCCACTCTGGCAGGAGCTACGTGATGATCCTGGCAATGGCTTGCAGGGAGGGGAAATCATCGTCCCGGGCAGCATGTAATGCCTGGTGGCTGCTGACATCTCCATGTGCAAGCACCTGCTGACAGGTAGGGCACACACAACAGTCCAGGCCCACATTCTGAGTACTGGCTTGCCATGCGTTCTTTTTATTCTTCTTGGATTTGGCAACAGGAGGCTTTTCACGGCTGCAGAAGTCCGTGTGTGCAGACAGCAGTTCCTGCTGCTTGGCTGTGTCTGGCAACAGCACCAGCAACTCACTAAAGATCTTCTGGAAGTTCTCCCCAAGCAGGTCCCGACAGCTCCTATAGTACTGGGCTGCAGATATCATTCCCTGCCACCCAGAGAATACAATGTTATACTGGCCCCAGGCCAGGGCCTGGTAAACACAGGATGGCCTCCCTGTACCCCTTCCCCACTACCTGTCTGAACTCCCCCGAATGGCTCTTGAACTTGCTGAAGCGGGCCTCATCACTCTGCAGGAAGTCCTTGATGGACTGGATCAGCTGGAGGTTCCTCTCCCGGAAGTTCTCAGGGACCAAGTAGGACCGTGGTGTGGGTGTCAGCCTGGGTCTGGGGTGAGGATAAGAGGAGGGAGTGTCACCTTTGAGGTACCAGTGGAGAGAATCCTTCTGCTGGTCCTGAGTGGCAAGGAGGCTGGGGAGTCCAGCCTACTTACGCTTTCACTGTGGTAGTAGTGGGGGGGCTGGGGACGCAAGCTGTGTGGGGACCAGGCAGAAAGCTGGAGAAGCCAGGGGGTGGCTTGTTGATGGGAGGCATCAGGCCTGGTGGGGGTGGGGTACCCTTGAGGAGCACCACAGTGTTGAAGCCTGCAGGACAGCACAAGACCCAAACACAGTCCTTGGTGACTAGCTTCTTTCAAGTCACCCAGCCCACTGGTGAGACTTCTGTTTGCAGACCATAGCTCCAACACAAGCCCAGGGCCAGTCCCTACTACATTGGCAACTCTGACTTGTAACAGCTCATGCACCTCTAGGCCCGGCACTGTTCTGACATCCATTCACAGAAAGGAAAGGAACACAAGTTAAATGGTAGGACTAAGTCACAAGGCTCAGGGTTGATAAGGCAAATTGAGTAGCAGTGCACTGGCTCCCACCCGAAGTTGGGAATGAACCTGAACCTCATACTTCTGGCCATGAGCCTGTCTGTGCCCCTAGGCCCCTTCCCAGATACATACATTGGGGGAGTTAGTCACTCCTACCTGGGGGAGGAGGCATCCTGGGTGGGCAGGGTCCTCCCAGCACAGGGAAGTCTTCCTGGGGTGCAGGGTAGGGGAGAGGCCCCAGGGGCCTTGGGAGCCCAGGGGGTTCCTTGGGGGCACTCCGCCCTGGCACTGGCCCGTCAGTGTGTCCATTGATGACTGGCCCCTCAGCTCGGCTCACAGAGATGTCGAGGGGCTGCTCAACCCCAGGGGGGTTTGGTGTATGTTCGGAGGGCACAGAAGGGGATACCGTAAGACCGGGCTTCTCAGAGCCCACCTTCTTCTTCTTGCTGACCTTGGTGGAGGTATGGCTGGAGGCCGACCCCAGCAGGGTAGAGACAGCTACTGTGGTAGGTGTGGTCCGCAGCTCCTGCACAGTGAGGCCACCTCCCTCTTCTTCCACGGGGGCTGAGCCAGCCTTCCGGCAGCCCTTGATGCCTTTTCCTGGCTTCTTTGGGGGCTGGGCACCCCCACTGGCAGCCTGAGTCCCGGGGGTAGACAGGGCCCCCTTCTTGCCACAGCTGCTATTCCAGGCAGAGATGAGGCTGGGGGCAGCAGTGCTGGGCTTGGACACTGAGGACACCAAGGCAGGGAAATCCTCTTCCTGGAAAGTATTCCTGCCCCTGGTGGCCCCAGGGTATACCAACGCCAACCCTACAGGGCCTGGGGTCGTCACTGGGCAACAGGAGGAAGTGGAAGCATGGAGGCTGGGGAAGTCTTCATCCTTGAGCTTTGGGGTAAGTGGGAGGGGGGTGCTGGGTCCAGGGAGGAGAGAGCTAGTCAGCAGCTCACCAGGTCCTGGCCCACCGCCCACCTACCCACTTCAGGCACTGTCCCCTCATGCCATTCCCTCACACACACCTTGGAGGGGCAGCTGCTGGGCCCGGGCCTGGGGCAGGGAAGGCTTCTTGGCTTAGTGGACCATTTCCTGAGGCTTCCTTGGGGCCTACAAGATGGGAAAGGACCCTTAGGTCAGAGCATGGGAGTGGCTTTGGTGGAATCAGCAAAGGTATGTTTTTACTTCCCAGAGAAGGTACTGGTCACACCCTGCCTGGGCAACTGCCAGTAAGTAGGCCCATCTCACCTGGGCCTTCCCCCTGAGCACGGGGCAGGCGCCGAGGACAATGGGGCTCCTCAGGACCCCGGGCAGCTGCTTCCTCTTTCTTGGGCCTGGTGCCTTCTTCACGGTCCTCGCTCCTACGAGTCTCATCCTGTTGCTGAGTAGCCACTGATGCCCGGATGGCAGCTGCTACTTCTCGTTCTTCTTCTTCCCTAGGGTTGGGAGGGCACTCTCAGGCTGAGCAAGCCCAAGGACACAGTCTTGCCAACTGTACTAACCTCCAAAGTAACAAGAGTTTTTCCACCCCACCACTGGTCCTTGTGTTTCTGGCTAGCATTAGAGGGAAGGAGGAAGAACCTGCTCATGGAAGACACTACACTGAGCAGACCTTGTTGCCACACTCAGGGCCCTAGGAATTAGGCTGAGGTCCCCTAACTGATGTCTATTCTTATTTCAGTTGCTAGCCACTACCCGGGTAGTACCAGAAAATGTCAGTAGCACACAAATCCTCCCACCTCTTGTACCTCCAGCTTCCTCGGCGGCTCTGCTGGGCTCCACGCCCACTGGCCCGGCCTGCTCGGCCCTGTCGGCTGTACCTGTCCACTTCTTCATAGTCCTCACCGCTAACGACCCCTGTGGTCAACACATAGCCTGTTATGGTTCTGTCCCCTAACAGGGCAGAAGGAATAATGGGCCTGCCATCCAAGTCATACTGAGGGAAAGGTTCCCCAGCCCCCAGCCATGAGCTGGGGGACAAGCCCAGACATCTTGCTGAATCCATATGAACCAAGTCACAGCAAGCACTGTGACGGGCAGAGTCTACACAGAACTGTGCTCAGTAACAGCCCCCTGAAACAGGAAGAGATCCAGGGATCTCAGAACAGCAGATGCAGGACACTGCAGAAGATAGGGCGAGTGAGGAGCTACTGGTTGTTGCCACCGTGAGTGCTCAGAGCACAGCCCATGGGTGAGGAAACAGCTCAGCAGCTACTGCCTTTCACCTCAGGTAAGCTGCAGGGAGGTGGATCCCAACCCAAAGTTGAGGCCTCAGGAGCAGGTATAGGACCCCGCCGCCTACCCTAGGTGACCCAGCCCAGGCCACAGCCCTCAGATGCCTAGCTTACCCTCACTCCGACGTGAGTGCCTCGGTGGGAAGCTAAACTGCAGGTCAATCTGGCGGTTCTGGCGTGCCTCTGCACGGCTGCGGCTATGGCAGGCTGTCCTATGTGCCTTGAGATCAATCTCAGTGCGGAAGGCGTGAGTGAACTGCTCTGTGCTGCAGCGGCCCTCCTCACAGAGGAAGTGCTTCTCCCGGAAGTGCTCGCGCAAATACGAGTAATCACTGGTAGGATGAGACATCAGGATTTAGCAGGAGCCTCACTGGTCACCAGACTGCCAGTAAGGCCACCTCTTGTGCCACAGGCAGCAGCCCCAATCCACCCACCTATAGTAGTCTTGGGCCCCATCTGAGTCACAGAAGTGGCAGAAGTAGTGGTCGCGGCGCAGGTGCTTGAGCAGTTCATCATTGTCCAGGTACCGCTCATCACAGAACTTGCAAAGTGGATGTCCCCGGTGTGATGTGTCATCAGGGTCTCCCTGCATACGGTGCCGGGCCAGGTCCTTTCGTGAGTACCACTTGCGTTCATATGTGAAGATCTGCAGAGAATGGGGGGCTGGGCACAGGGTGGGAGTTACCAGGCTTCCTACTTTTCTTACCATCTGGCAATGGGATGGCAAGGACAACAGGGCCCTGCTTGGTATCAGCTCTGCCCCAAGGCCCTGAGTGGCAAGTGCCAGAAGTCTGACAGACTCAAGCACCTACCAGAAACCCCTCCCTGCCACAGCTACCAGCAGCCTGATGCTCTGTGGGAACCAGATGGGTTTTGGGGGCCAAGACATGTGCAGTCAGAGGCATAGGCTAAACTCAAGTAGCTACCTGGCTGCTGCCCAGGACTACAGCCCACCCATCTTCCCCACTCCATTCCCAGGGCAGACGCACCTTGAGGTGCTTCAGGCACAACTTGCAGCAGAAGAGCTCATGCTGCTTCCGCATGTGCTGCTCCAGGTCCCCGAAGAGGCCGAAGGGCGGCAATTGGGGGCACTGTGGGCACTCATGCTGCAGCAGCTGCCTGGGGAAACATTAGAACCTTGCTGACCAGACTCTTATCCAGGAGTCTGACATCAAGTTAGGCAAATAATGACTTTTTTTTATGTGGCACTGGGGATTGAACCCAGGGCCTTCATACTGAACTATATCCCCAAATCTTTATAAAAAAAATTAAGACAGAGTGCCACTGAGTTGCTAAGTTGTCCAGGTCTGGCTCAAACTTGAATTTCTCCTGCTTCACTCTCCCAGGGTGCTGAAATTATAGGTGAGTGCCATAATGCATAGGGAGAAAATAGTGCTCAGGGGCTGGGGTCCAAGGCTGGAAACTGTCCATAATAGCTGCACCTTTTACTGAGTTTTACAGTCATAGCTAAGAATCTACCTGCATATGCTCTCATGCCCCTCAAAGACAGAAGAGGCTGTCTATCTCTGTCTTCTCCACTGCCACCCTAGACAGGGGGACTGGAAGCTTCCCACCACAAGGAACCTAGGTCCAGGAAGAGAGGTAACTGGCTTAATATCAGATAGCTGATCCTCAAGGGAATGGGCTCTGACACTAGCCACACCCTGAAGGTCCCCCTGTCCCCTCAGGGGTGTGAAGGGTATGGGAGGTAACAGGGACATCCCCCCCACATCCTATAAAGGACCCCACAGACATAGAACAGCTGAGATCCTCCAGACTAAGGCTCCCTCACCTGTACAATGCAAACACCTTTCCATCTGCAAAGTAGATGTCATACTTCTTCTCATGCTGCAGCTGATGGATGGGTATAGTGGCAAAGGCAGGAAGCTTTTTCCCGAAGACCACCTGGATCCAAAAGCAAGACTCAGTAGTGAGCAGGACCTGTGTGTCCATCCAAGAGTGCA
This sequence comes from Cavia porcellus, assembly GCF_034190915.1. Lineage (NCBI taxonomy): Eukaryota > Metazoa > Chordata > Mammalia > Rodentia > Caviidae > Cavia > Cavia porcellus. The sequence goes on from NW_026947499.1 coordinate 33,306,456, forward strand.
GCAGAGACGGAGAAGCGGGGGACACTCAAGGTAAGCAGCAGCCACAGTTCCTGGGCTGTTCTACGCTGCCTCTCCTCATCCCAAGCTACCCACTGGAGCTGCAGGGACAGACACGATACGCACACTCTCCACTAGGGGGCAGCCGTGCATACCACCAGGCTCTTAGCAGTCACCTTTGGCTGTCACCCAGCACCACCCTAGAGGGACAGGGACCAAACTGAAGGTAGGAATATAGATTGCTCACAGAAGAGTTTTCACAGGAAGCAGGGAAGGACATGTTAATAAGCAACAGCTAAAGAAATAACAAATGCTGCCAGGCTCAGATGCATGAGGTGATCTATTGTCAAGACCTGACCATCTATTATCCAGTACTCCCCCCACCATTTCCATAATGCCATGGAAGACAGGGCTCCAACAGCTCCTGCATGCTACTATGGGTTGTATGGGACCCAGAGATGAACTGTGCAGGCCCACAGGCACCACGATGAAACCTCTGTAGTAGAGCCATGCCTCAAGGGTCAAAGGACCCTTCTCTCTGTTCCTTCCTTTAAGGGCGTGGGCATGGGTGTCAGCCTATTCTGTCCTTTCACAGAATCTGAGCAGCAGACTACGATCAGATGATGAAACCCCTGCACCAATTCCCTCATAGCAGCCTGGGTCTTTACAAATTCAGGACTCTTCTCTCTCCAAGGTTCCTTTCTCTTTCCATGAGGATTCTCAGCATTTCACTTCACAGTGACTCCGGCCTCCACACCCCTCCCCAGATCAAGCCTACCCCTCACTCCCTCCTCTCTGTCCCTGCCCCCAAAGTCTAGCACTAGTCATACATGGCAGCTCAGCTCTGAAAGCTGCTCTACGGCCTTCACAACACATACAGAAAAGCATTCCTTGGGAAAGATCACATTGTCACCTTTGTAAAGTCTACGCTTAGCCAAGGATTTTTGGGACAAGTATGGATTTGAACTTGGGCAAGCTAAGGACTAGCCAGAGAGAAAAAATGAGCCCTAGACATGCTCATGGCCACACATGTCCCCAACAGCAGAGTGACTAAAGCTGGTTCCTTTTCAGGATATGGGGCAAGTCAGAAGAAATCAGCTTTGCTTCTGCCATGAAGAGAGGACACCAAGACTGTGTTTAACCCCACCCATATCAGGAGCTGCTGTGGTCCAGCTATACCCATGGTGGTGGGGGGTGGGTAGGAGATGACCAGTGGCCCAGCAGTCTTTTCTCTCCCTTGTCACATCTGGGAAGGCTGGGCAGGATAACTTTATAACCTGACTTTGTCCTCTGCTACACAATGAATGACAAACTTATTGGCAATGTACTCCCAACACTCTTTAAGTAAAGGTGCAACTCTACTTCAGAGATCCAAATCACAAAAGCTGTGATCATGGCAGGGTCTCATTCTGTGGGACTCTGGCTTCCTCCCTAGCAGCTTCTCCTCATGCCCCCCCACATAAGCAGAGTCTTTGGGCTTGTGATGGCCTTTTCTTGTATGACCTGCCCTTCTGTGGCTCATACCCAGCTCTGCTTTCCAGGAGCTGCTAGGGTACCTCTCTAGCTCAGCCCCAGGCAGGTACATGAGGCCATAAACCACTTTGGATGCTGTCAGAACACAGAGCACAAGATCCATGAAATGCCAGCAAGGACTCTGCATTAAGCAGGACCACACCCTATTTAGCTTCTCTGAAGCAACACAGGCAACAGATCAAGGAGCCCAGTGTTGCTGACAAGGCAGCCAGAAGAGCAGTGCAAGGAAACTCCACAAGGCTGCCAAAAAAGCATCCAAGCCCAACAGACGCAGCAGAGGAACAACTTCCTTCCTCAGAGGAAACCTGCGCCAGGGACGCCCCCATCACTGCCACAACTCCAGCACCCTCCTCAGCTGTGCACTCAGATCCACCCTGGGTGGCATCTTAGGACGCCACACAAGAGGCCCATCTGTTCCCAGGCTGTGGGCACCTCTCCTGGGTAGCTAGTCTCCACTGCTGTCTCTCCAGGATGCTGCTTCTGTTCAGATCGTGCCAAGCCAAGTTGAAGGCCAGTCTGTCCTTGCCATACTGGGTCCTGCCGCATCCATGCCCCAACCACAACAGCATACTGCATGCTCACAAAACATCTCTGTGCATAGCCTGAGGTCAGAAACAGCTATGGGAGAAGAAGAAGCAGGCAGGTAACACAGTAGCCTGTGATGAGGTGGGATCAGGAGCCAAAAGTGTCTCACATGAGTGCCTTGTGCCATCAGGGCCTCAGCATCATGAAGCACAGGCAGTGGAGGTAGGGGCAGGTGTCAAGGGGCCACTGATTTGAGACTAGACAAAGAGTCTATCTGAACAGCAGGAAGAGGCATGTACCCTAAAGGACAAAGGCTCAAGCACATTCATCTTCTGAGCAACCCAGTAGGAATGGCCCAGGTGGGGCACACCTAAGCCAGCGTGAGAAATAGGAAGGACGGCCTGGATGAGCTCATGAAGGGATCAGAACTATGGGAAAAGGCTTAGGAAAGGGCAGAGACAATGCAGGTCCAAGGGGAAATGGGTTCTCCTACGTGAGCCATAGAGACATCCAGGTCAGTTTCCAAGAGACCGAGAGACAGAGAGGAGTGCGGCCTACCCAGGAAGCAAAGCGCCCCCCCCCATCAGCCTCTATAAAGACTAATGTGGGTGTTTCTGGGGGCCTTGGTGCTCCCTACTTTCAACATGTAGTGGGCATTCAATAAAGAGTAAACACTTTGTAGCCAGCCTGGGCTACAAAGTGAGCTCAAGACCAGTGTGAACCATATAGTGAAACCCTGCCTAAAAAAAAAAAAAAAAAAAAAAAAGAGTACAGAGTGACAGGTAAAACAAGCACCAGCAAGAAAGAAAGGCTGAAGGTCAGGCCTGGGGAAAGGAAGGTCCCAGGTGTGGAGAAGGACGTACTGTGTAGGTGCATCTCTAGGACTCATTCTCACCACACAGATGGGAGCGAAAACAAAGATAACCTTCAGAGACTGAGGCAAGTCGCATGGTGACATGGTAGAATATTAACGATAGAAATATAACTTGAATCATCAGGTCCAGCCCACTGACCTGGGCCTTGGGGTAACTCTAGGCTGTCATTTCTTCCCTCCTACTTTCTTCTGCCCATGAGACAGGAGTGTGGCTGCACTGGGTGCCCTGCAGTCCCCTTGGGACTCTTGCAACAAACCAAGGACATGTCAAGATCAGCAAGACCCGAACAGGAGAAAAAATGGTCCATGAGATGCATCTAGAGGAAAATGGAGGAGGGTGTAACACTCCAGGGTCTGATGGGCCATGTCTAGGAAATGCAGTGCATCTGTTACCCTCCCATCAGATGGAGCCATTTCAGCTTCTGCCCTGTGCACCTGCTGCAAAGTCCAACTTCACCTGGTTCTCAGCCTAACCAGCAGCTGCAGAGTTGTACTGTGCTCACTCCCTGCCAGTCCTAGCCCCAACCCTGGGCTGGCACAAGGAAGGTCAAGGTATACAGAATTAACCAGAAAATGAAGTCTGCCCGTTCCACACAGCATGCTGGCACTCTTTTCTCTTAATTTTCACAGACTCAGTCCTGTAAGGAAAGACAAAGCAGGAGCAGAGTTCAGGGGCTGAGGGCCACTGTGGGATTCCTGGGTGTTTATGAGACACAAGGCATATTCAGAATGTAACACAGGGCTCAGCAAAGGAAAAGAAGGGCTAAGATGAACCTACAAATACAGGTTAGAAGAAGACCAAGCTGAGCATGGTGGTGCATGTCTATCATCCCAGCACTTAGGAGGAAGGCATAGGATCGCTGCGAGTTTGAGGTCAGCTTGGGCAACATAGTGAGTTCAAGGCCAGCCTGAACTACATAGCAAGACTCTGTCTCACACAAAAACAAAAACACAAAACAAAACCACAAAGCTGATCTGGCAGCAGCATCTTACCCAACAGCAAATTTCCCAGGACCCCTGCTACTACTGCTGCCTAGCATTGCAGAGCAAGCCAAAAAGGAAGTCCTGGCTTACTGAGGGCCATCCAGTGCCAAACAACAAAGCAGCTAGGGTCTGTTGACAGCTTACGTCAGCGCTCCAGACACAGAAGTTCTGAAAGTTGTGGGTCCCACAACGAATTGGTAGATGCTGGCTACAGTAAGAATGCATGAGTATTCACTCACTTCCTGAGCGAAACTGAAAGCCAGGAGTAGGACCTCCAATTCAAAGACCTCCACAGTGCCTTTCTGCTTCAAAGAAGCTACAGTTGTGCTAGAAAATCTGCCCATTACACACTTGCATCACTGGCCTGCAAAGCAGGTTCCTACAAGTCCAGGAGGTGCCCTCTGAGTAAGCAGAGGGCAAAACATTTCCCCAACTGTTCCTACACCCCAGAACTCTCCCAGTGTAGGTCCACCTCCTTCCACATTATAGACTAACACCATCTCCAAATGTTTTTTTCCAATAGGGCACAGAGCAGATAGATGCCCAGGTAACACTCTAGGATTCCAATCAGGATACTTTGGACCCTTTCACATGTCTTCTCAAAAATTTAAAAGAACCTATTTCTCAATTGCTGTCTCTGCTTCACTTCTAAAGAGAGGAAATTCAGACTCCCTGACAGATGCCATCAGTAGAAACCTTCCATGGTGCGAAAAACAAAAAACTCACCACCAAAAAACATTTTTAAAAATCGGGGATTTCACAATTTGGGAAGTAAATAATCTCTAAGGGCAGTAAACCAAAGGACGTCCAGCAGGATGCCCCAGGCTAGCTGGTGGCATGGCTGGGAATGTGGAGGAAAGCTCTATATGCCCTCTGACCTCTCCAGGGCCTCTAAATCTACAGGGTCAGAAACGTGCCCTCTCCACTCTGGAAGAAAGAAACCCAAAGCTGGAACTAGAAAGGAAGAGAAAAACTTCCTAACACTTCTGTCCTCACCGGGCAAGCACCCAGAAGAGTCAGGTCCGAGTGCCACCTCCACTCTACAAAGGAACACGCCTGTTTTAGGAGTTATTTCAGTCCACAGAGGCACCCAGAAACCCAGCTACTGTGGACACACACACATTTAACCCTCTCCAGAGCAGCCGGCCTCTGGTGGTTACCGTCTGTCTCCTCCATCCCAGTGGGGACCTGGAGGAATGAGCCATCACTTCTAGAGAGGTAGGTCTGAGAGTCCCCGATTTGACTCTGTCCCATTCTGTGACCGGGCCGCCGGGGAAAGTCCCCAAGCTCGGTCCTTTTCGGCCAGCCTGGCCGCCTCCGGCCTCCCCCGACTCCACCCAGGCGGTCCCCGGGCGTCTTCTCGGCGCCGATGGCAGCAAGGCCAAACCTCAGCGCCAGCCGCACCCGAGCCCAGCGTCCCGCCGCCGGCGCACCTGGCGCAGTTCCTCGCGGCACACGGCGCAGTAGCGCTGCTCACACAGCACCCGCATCTTGGTCGAGCAGCGGTAGCACACCGGGTGGTCGCAGCGGCCCAGAGCCGTGGCCTCCAGATCTCCGCAGCACAGCACGCAGCTCCCACCGCCCCGCTCCGGAGGCGCCACCACCATCGCCTCCAGGGTCGCGCGCCGCCCCTCGGCGCCCACCGCCGCCGCCATGGCACCGCTCCGGCCCCCACCCGGGCGGCGCGGTGCGGCCTAGCTCCCCACGTGCCCGCCCCTTCCGGGTGACGTCAGGGCCCCGCCCGGCAACCGCTCCGCCCGGCGGAAATGCGTGTGGCGACTTCCGCCCGGCTGGGCACTCTTTCTCTGGCTGCTTGCAGGGTCGTACGGTCTCTGGGAGGAGGTCGTCCTGGAACCACATCTGAGTGGCAGTTGTCTCCTTGGGTGCTTATGTCTAGGTATGCTAGAGGAAATACTGGGAGCCTACTGTATTTCCAATGAACCGTGAAAGTATCACTCAAAAGCCGGGGATTTAGCTCAGCAGCCTAAACGCCTGCCTGGCAAGTGCGAGGTCGCGAGTTCAATCCCCGGTACAAAAAAAAAAAAAAGAAAGAAAGTATCACTCTAAAACACACTAAATTTTTATTCTTTACCAGAAATACAAATTTAACTGCATCTCGGGTCTTTGTGTGAGAGTGTGTGTGTGTGTTTCCGGGAGTGGGAATTGAATTCAGAGTGTTTGCATGGCGCTGCATACCCAGACCTTTTAAAGTTTTGAACCCGAATCTTGCTGTATCGCTAAATTGCCCAGGCTGGGCCCAAGCTTGCAGTCCTCCTGTATCAACCTTGCAGAATGCAGGGTTGATCACTATGCCCAGCTGTCATTCTCCCTGCTCCCAGCTTTCAAACCAGGGCCAGATCTCTACTGAAAAGTTTATGACAGCCTTGATTACTCCTTGTGGAAAAAGGAACCGCATGTCATGGCCTGGTAGCACAACCCAGCCAGCTCTTTGGCACGGAGGAGCACAAGTGCTGATTCAGAGTACAAAGGCATGTGAATGGAATGGATGGTGTTAAGTCCTAGGGCTTCAAGTCTCTGCAGTTGTTAGGAACTCTCTTCACCTTTGCCATGAAGGGAGGATAGTTCCAACCTGAAGCTTCTAGAAAAAAGGCAAAGTATTGAGGGCAAGCTGAACCAATACTTCACTACAGACTTGGTACTCCATTTCTGCCATTTATTTGCTGATAACCTTGGTCGGCTTACTGAAGCCCTTAACATACTCATCTGTGAAACAGATCACCACAAATTAAACCAGGTGGGCTGCCTGCATGTAGATGTCATCTCATTTTCACAAAAACGCACTAAAAGGATAGCAAAGCAGCTTAAATAGCTATTAAAAAATCCAGCAGCACAAAGAATGGAAAGGGAGAGCAGCTAATGAAAGAAATAAATTTTAGACTGACAGGAAATGAAGGATGGTGACTCATTTTACTGAGCATCCTACAGTCCTCTGGGGAACCTGATGAAAAGTTTCAGAACGAACACAGCGTGGGCTGAAGTGGTTGTACCTTAGTGTGTGGAAGCTTATGCACTGAACTGAGGTCTGGGCTCTCCTCCCAGCCTGGTTCCTATACCCATTCCACCTACCTTCAGCCAAAGATTGGAGGATTTTTCACTGGAGAAACTGGTTCCATCCTGTTAGAGAATGGAAAACTGCCTGCTGTCCACTTCTTTTTTTTTTTTTTTTTTGTCTTTTTCCTTTTCATTGATACCAGGGATCAAACTCATGACTGCCTGCTTGCAAGGCAGGCGCTTATGCCTGCTGAGCTAAATCCTCAGCCCCTCTGCTGTCCACTTCTACAGCGATGCCTACCGTTCTGCAAATCTTGCACCAACAAAACTTCCACTGTACTCTGTGAGGAGTCTTGTTATAAATACAGACAGGCCACCTAGGCCTTGCAAACTCATGAGGAATGCAAACTGGAAAACAGACCCAGAGAGCCAAAAGAAACCTTATAGAGAACTATTGTAGGGCTGATGATGTAGCTCAATGGTAGAGTACTTGCCTAGGATGTCCCTTGGTTTGATCCCAAGCAGTGTGTGTGTGTGTGTTCTAAAAAAAAAAAAAAAAAAAAAAAGTTGTAGTGGATTTATAATGCTGAAACACTGGAAACAGTTTCCTGAATCCAGGGCCAGGGGTTTAGCTCACTGACATAATTGCCTGCGAGGCAAGCGCAGGGTTGCAAGTTCAATCCCTGATACCAGAAAAAAAAAAAAAAAACCAAAATTTCCTGAATCCACAGAGTGTTTGCTTCTCCAAAATTAGAGGGGATCTGGGTTCTAGTAAACCAACTCCAACCCAGATGCTATCAGTAAGTATGGGATGATGCCTGTGGAGAGGCTGAGAATGGAGGTCCAGACTAGGGCAGGAGGCTGCCAACTGACAGGGTTTTATCTCCAGAGTAGATATAGAACTGATCCTCATGCTTGGAAATGCAAAATTACTGCAAAATATACACAAAAAGAACCTATAGAGCTGTACTTCAGTGGCAGAGTAATTGCCTGGCATGAATGAGGCCTGGGTTTAACCTCGAGTATCTCAAAAATAAATAAATAAAATAATTTTTAAGGGCTGGGGATTTAGCTCAGTGGTATAAGCACCTGCCTTGAAAGCAGACAGTACTGAGTTTGATCCCTGGTACCAGTAAAAACGAAAAAGCCAAAAAAAAAAAAATAATAATAATAATAAAAAATAATTTTTAAAAAGGAAAGCCTGGGTCGGGAATTTAGCTCAGCAGTACAAATGCCTGCCTGGCAAGATCAAGGTCATGAGTTGATCCCCAGTATCAAAAAATAAATAAATAATAAAGAAAGCCTGAAATATACATTTATACATGTATGTATATATCAAGAAAAATAATTAGGAAATTCTCAGAAAGGAAATGCAAACAGTACCCAGATTGGCTCACCAGGGAATATTTACATAGAATGTATTTATTGTTTCTGGGTTTTTTTTGTTTTGTTTTGTTTTTTGAGATAGGGTCTTGTTATGTAGTTCAGGCTGACCTTAAATGCAGTATGTAGTCTAGGCTGGCCTTGAACTCAGGGCAATCCCCCTGCCCCAGCTTCCTGAGTACTGGAATTACAGTTGTATGCCACCATACCTAGCTGTTTCTCTTTTTTTGAGACAGTATCTCACTATGTAGTCCTGGCTGCCCTTAACTTTCCCAGGTAGTCTAACCTGGCTTTGAATATGGCAATCCTCCTGCCTTAGCCTTCCTAGTGGTAGGACTACAACCACCATGAACCACCATGCCCTGCCCTGCATCATAATATTAATAGTGTTACTAAATAATATGTAGATACTAATTATTTAATTAAAAATTATGATAAAATCATATTAGGAAGATGGGAGAGGAAGAGGGAGGGGAAGCACAGCGATTGAGTTGGGAGAGAAAAATATCATCCTAGTAGGAAGTCATTTGATGTTGCCTAAAACAAATAAAAAACAGTTTATAACCTAGGTCAGTGGTTCTCAAGCAAGACTAATATTGCCTCAGCTCCTCAGGAGACTTCCAGAAATCTCTGAACAGGTTTTTGGTCACAGAGGAGAGGGAGTTAATGACATCTAATGGTGTATTAGTTTCCTATGGCTGCTGTAAAAAATTACCACAAATTTAGTGATTTAAAATAACGCAGATTTGTTTCTTATACTTCTAGATCTCAGAAGTCCCATAGGGTAAAAATGTCAGTGTCCAGAGCACTGTGTTGCCTTTGGGAGAGTCTTGGGATGCTAGGCAGAACCTGCTCCTACTTTGCCTTTCAAGCTGCTACAGGCCCCCCATATTCAGTGGCTTTCAGTCTCTGCTTCCGTTTCCATCACATTTCTTCCCCAGCCTTCTGCCACCCTTATGAACCTTTGTGAGCACATTGGGTCTACCTGGGTAATTGTGGCACTTCTGTTGATATTAAGATCAGCTGATTAGCAATGCATTTTGTAACTGGTTGTGGTGGTACATGCCTGTAATTCCAGCACGCAGGAGACTGAAGCAGGAGGTATCACTACAAAGTGAAGTAAGCTCAAGCCCAAACTGAACTGCAGAGTAAGACGCTGTCTCAAAAAGACAAAAAAAAAAAAAAAAAGCTATGCTTTTTGTTTTGGTTTGGCCTTATTTTCTTGTTTGTTTATTTACTTTTTTTTTTCTTTTTGAGACAGAGTCTCACTGTGCAGTTCAGGCTGGCCTTGAACTCACTATGTAGCCCAGGTGTGACTTCAGACTCAAGGCAAGTCGTCTTGTCTCAGCCTCCCAAGTGCTGGGATTATAGGCGTGCACCACCATGCCCACAAAACAATGTCATATGTAGTCTTAGTTCCCTCTTACTATGCTGCATAAATATACAGAGTTGCAGGAAATGGGATGAACATTGTGATGGGGAGTGTCATTCTGCCCACACACATGGGTGGAGCCCAAGAATGCTGTAAACATTCTGCATTGCCAGGAAAGACCCTGCCATAGTTAATTGTGATGTCAATTTGAATAAGAAATGCCTCACAGATTAGTTTTAGTACAGTTGGGAGTCTGCATGATGGATTTACTGAAGAAGGAAGACCCACTATGTATGTGGGTGGCACCAACCAACAAGCTTGTACTCTGGATGAAATAAAACGGGAAAAGAAGTAAGTCTCACTTTGTCTTCAGAAGAGCTCCAGTTTTTATCACCGTTGGATATCTATCTATGCTTTCAGTGAAGGCTGTTCAGCTTTCCAGTACATATTCTTACATTCTCCAGGGTTTTTTTGTTTTTTGTTTTTTTTGTACCTGGGGTCAAACTCATGACCTTGAACTTGCCAAGAAGGCACTTATGCCGATGAGCTAAACCTCTGGTCCCTATTCTTTAGTTTTCCAACACAGACACTTGAGCTTCCCAATACTGACTTTTGCACAGGACTCTGCAAGGAGCCCCAGGTCTTCAACTTTTGACCAGATTCTCCAGTTCTCTAGCCTCAGATGACCCTTTTGCATTCTTCTACCTCTGACTCTGCAGACCATTGTAGGTCTACCTTGTAAACCTTTTATATATCATATATACATTATATTAAATCTGTTATTCTAGTGAACTCTGATACAGACCCTCAGATGCCAACAGTGCTGAGCTCAAGGGTTTCTGACCTAAGGTGTTAATGAGTTATGCTGGGTTCTGGTTGGAGGTGGCAATGGGAGATGGGAATTTTTTCTATCTTGTTCTGGGTTTTGAGCACACAGGTGTACACATATATAACATGCAAATTGTTTTTTGTTTTAGGAATTGAACTCAGGGCCACATGCTTGCCATGCAGGTACTTTACCACTGTACTACATCCTTGGCCCTTGTAACGTGCACGTGTTAAGATGTGGTGGCCTCTTTGGACAACCATTTAAAAAATAGCATTTAATTTATGATTTGAAAATATGGAAATAAGTACTAGAAGAGACAGGTGAAAGTGTTAGAGTCAGTGTCTTTTGGAGAGAAGACTGTACAAGGCTGACACAGAGAAAGCTTTTCCCCTGTATAGTGGCATGAGATTTACAAAGTATCATACCTATATAAAAATAATTAAGGGCCAGTGATATAGCTCAGTGATACAGTGTCTGCTTGACAAGAACAAAATCCTGAGCTTTATTCCTGGTAGAAAAAAAATTAAGACGGATATGGTGGTATATCCCTGTAATCCCTACTACTCTGGAGGCTAAGGCAGGAGAGTCACAAGTTGTAGGTCAATCTGGGCAATTTAGCAAGACCTTGTCTTAAAATGTAAAAATAAAGGGGGCTGGGTATGTAGCTCAGTAATAGAGTACATGCCTAGCATGCACGAGCCCTGGATTCAGTCCTCAGCACCACAAAAATAAATAAGAACAAAAATGACAAAGAAATGTATACATTTACTGCATGCTTACTATAGAGATCCTGTTCAAGGTCAGGGCCTATGCAAAGCCCTATCCATGACTAACTGGTTTCTAAAGAGGAGCTGTTGGAAAAATGAGAGATGAGCCCCAGGAAGAAGGGACAGCTTCCATGGGTTACTAGGCCTATCTTTGGAGCCTCCTACTTACCCCAATGGAGCTTTGGCTCCTGCCCCCTAAGGCTTTGTCACTACGCACCCTGAACTCCAGAAGAGACAGGGCACAAAGCCCTTCTCAAACTGGAGGCACGATCCTATGCTTTGTTTTCCTGATCCAGCCCTCCTTTCCACACCCCCAGCTGATGGGCATTCCCTTCCTCTCTGCCAATTCAGCCTATACCCTTGCCCTGTACCCTGATATCTTCATTTCCTGAGGCCATATAGTCATAAACAAGATATGGGAACCTGCCGCCATTAATTAAGCCTCAAGAAGTGGTAGCTTCTCCCTTTCTGAACCACTATGTTTTTGAAATTTATCCATCCTCTACTTCAATTTTCCAATTGCCAATGGACCCCAGCATAAACAATTATTGTCACATTGTTTTGTATTCCCCAGGCTACCTCTAAGAGACACCTGAGGTCCTCCCCAGCAGAACTGCAGTCCCCTGGCAGTCCTTGATCCAGAGTGGGCGATACCACTAGAGAACCCTGACAGTCTGGCTCTGGTCTGCACCACTCGCCCACCACGTACTCTACATGATTCTTAAGGCCTTGGAGCCTCAGGGGAGCAGTGTGGGGGCAGCTTGTGGTAACCCAGTCCCAGTGGTCCTCCGGGTTCCACAGTGGCAGGCAGATTTTTCTACATTCCCTGCTTGTACCTCCATTTTAGTTTTTCTCCTGACATTTTGGGGGTTGGTCAGCCTCTGCAACAGCAACAGTCCTAGCTACAAGCATTTATTGAACATCTACTGGGTACCAAGCCCCATGAGTGGATTATTAATGAAACAAGGTGACTAGGTAAACCGGGCGTGGTGGCTCATGCCTGTAATCGCAGCACTTGGGAGGCTGAGGCAGGAGGATCATTGCGAGTTCGAGACCAGCCTGGGCTACAAAGTGAGCTCAAGTCCAGCCTGAACTGCATAGCCAGAACCTGTCTCAAAAAGACAAAAGAAAAAAAGAGATGACAAGGTAGCCACTATTACTATTCCCAGTTTCAAAGGAGTAAACTGTGGCAGGAAGGTTGTGGCACTTTACCCTCCCCATGCAAACACACAATCAAGCCTGAGATAGACTTGAATCCAGCCACCAGCCTCCAGGGCCAGATTCTAGCTGCTATTCAAGAACTGCTTGTTGCTGGTTGTAATCTTCAGAGGCTTGCCAGGCCCCCAGTACCTCTCTGGCTCCAAGAGTAGGTCTTTTTTGTCCTCTCTACCCTTTGTGCCCCCAGAGACAGGCATGTCTCATTCCCCAACCTGAGGCTTTCTGATAGGGATCTGATTGCACCTCATTCCCAAACTGTGGTGTAGCAGGGATCCACGGTCAAGAGAAAGGTAATTAGGGAGTTGTCAGAGCTGGGTAGGGGCTGAGGGTGCTCTTTATATGCTGGAGGCCTTAGGAGAACCACTGATCCTTTCAGGGAGTGCTCAAGGTGGCCAAACCTGGGGTTTCCAAGCATCCATTCTGCTACAACTGAGAAATCGGTTGGTGGGACAGTTCTTGAGGATGAACCACACTGCGTTCTTGAATGGTATCCAGGGTTCCAATTAAAACTCACTGTAACTGGGCCAGCCTCCTCCTCTTGGCTCTGCTGGTGTTCCACTTGCAGAACCTTAGGACAAGGGGGTACCCCCTCCCATCCTGGGCCCTAAGGTCAGTGGTCCTAGGTCCTGGCAGCTCCACTGGAAAAGCAGGGGAAGCAGGGATGGTCCCAGTGGGGCCACAAAAGCAGTTCTAGCCAGCCGCTATTCCACAAGATTCTCCTAGCGGCTCCCGCCCCTAGCCCAGTAGGTACTGTGGGGGCGGGCTAGGGCGGGGCCACCGAGCAAGCAGTTATAGTCGGACCGCGGAAGACCAACTACTGACCTCCATCCTGAGCTCGCTTCTGGACGACCAGATCGACCAGGTCCGCCGCCTTGCGTGCAGATCAAAAGGAACCAGTTGGTGACCCGCCCCGCCGGGCGGCCGTGGACGTGAGCGCCCTGGCGCGGAGCCGGGTGGTGCGGGCCCCGGGCCGGGGGGTTCCTGGGGACCGGTGGCTGCTTGGGATGCTGCTCTTTCTGCTCCTGCTGCCGCCGCCCGCGGACGCCTGGTACAAGCACGTGGCGAGTCCCCGCTATCACACGGTGGGCCGCGCCGCCGGTCTGCTCATGGGGCTGCGCCGCTCGCCCTACCTGTGGCGCCGCGCGCTACGCCCGGCCTCCAGTCCCCTGGCCTGGGACACCCTGGCTCCTGGGTCTGCAGATCGCAACGCCCTCCTCCTGCTTCCCTCGGGGATACGGGAGCTGCGGGAGGCGCGTCGCCGGAGCCCGGGAGCAGGGCTCATGGCCCGTGCCCCTCGGAGTCTGCGTGCCTCGGAGCTCGAGCCGAGGCTGGGCATCCAACCCTGGACCTCAGCGGTGACTGCCAGGTAAGTGGGGTATGTGTGTGGAGGAGAAGCATCCACGACGGCAGGAGGCAAGAGGGTCTTGGAAATCTGATAGAAATGTGATCTGGCATCCCCACCCCCTAGCCTGCTGCGTCTGTGTTCCCCTACTGGGCTTTGAGGAAAGCTTTCCATGGCAGTACTCTGCTCTTAAAGCCTGGGGGGCAGCGATCAGCCCCCTTTCCAGAGTCCTGATGTGTTTTCTAGAGCCTTTGGAGAGACGTCTTCTACTTCGACCCAGCCACGGTCCCTGGAGCAAATGACCTTCGCCAGCCCCACTTGGCTCCAGGACCTCCCTGAGAACATTCACTATCCGCGTCGGCCCTGCATGTGAACCAGGAGCTGACTCAGGAGTGGTCGCTGTTTGTAGGACGCACAGCTCCGGGTTCCTGCCAGATTCGGTGTTCTGGTCAATAAAACCAGCTTGATTTCTGCGCCTCCGCGTATGACCCTTTTCCTCTCCGATGTGTACTTAGCATCTTCCTTCAGGGCCAACACAGCGCGCCCACGCCCTGGCAAATGTCAAGAGCCCCTTTACCAGTCAAAGTTAGCAGTGGTAGTGGCAGATACAGCAATCTTTGTCCTTGTTGAGCAGATTGGGGAGCAAGGCAAAGACGCTGCTGGGGTCTAGTTTCCTTCCTCTACCAGAGATTCCCCTTCTGTTTAGGAGTGGGCCATTGGACTAGATACTAGGGACTGCTGACCTATCCTATGAACACCTTCGGGGAAAGGGGCAAGACAAATCCCATGTCCCTCCCTATCTGCCGAAGTATAGGAGAAGGTGAACCTAGATTGAGGGCTCAGTTTCCAACATAGGCAAGAGATCCAAGTTTTAGTCTACCTCCCAGCATCAATTTTAACCTTGAAACCCCTTGCTTCCCTCAGCCAAAGGCTTCTGGAGTTAGTAAGATCATTTCTTACCTCTGTGCTCGCCTCTAGGAAAGAAGGCCCCTCACCTGAGTACCTCATGCCTCAAGGAAACCTGCCACCATTTAGGGCCTTTGCATTTGCAGTCATTGGTCAAGCCTCAACATAAATGTGCTCTGCCATCTTGAATTAAGGATTTCACTGCCCAAGTGTCTGGGTCCTTCTAGTCTCCTGCTTATGCTTCATGGATGCAGGGTTTTGTTTTTGTTGTTGTTTTGCTTTGTTTTTGTGGTAGTGGTGATGGTAGGAGTTGGACCCAGGGCCTCATACATGCTGGACAAGAGATTTACCCCTGACTTGTACCCCTGCATTTCAACCGAATCAGTCTGACCTCTGATTTCCACAATGGCCCAGGTTCCTCAAGCTTCGTGGATCACTGTACCCTGGTGCTATCTGCCCTCAGAGCCTTCTTTTGGATGTGTTGTGGGGTTTTCCTTGGGACCACCCGGCAAGGGCTGGCTTCAGCTGTAGCACCCCATTCTGACAGTTTATTCTTCTTTTTTTTTTTTAATCGGTATCAGGGATTGAACTCACGACTGCCTGCTTGCAAGGCGTAGGCGTTTATGCCGCTGAGTTAAATCCCCAGCCCCTCTGACAGTTTATTCTGACCCTGGATACATCTCCCTTCTCCCATCTTGGACCTTAAGTGTAGTTGCTACTTTTTATTCCATCCCCCTCAATTCTTATGATTTCCTAAATTTATTCCCTTGATTTTACCCAGCTCTTTTTCAGGTTCTAAACTGGGAGAAAAGGAGTTCATGAACTGCTCAAGTGGATCCATTCTCCCTCCAAGATCACTCCATTCCTGCCCCTTCTCCTCATCAAACCTGACCTTTTTTTTTTTTTTTTTTTTTTTTTTTTTTGTCTTTTTCCTTTTTATTGGTACCGGGGATCGAACTCATGACTGCCTGCTTTCAAGGCAGGCACTTATGCCGCTGAGCTAAACTCCCAGCCCCCAAACCTGACTTTTTAACACAGGTATCACCAGGCATGTTAGTACACACCTATAATCCCAGGACTCTGGAGGGTGAGGCAGGAGGCTCATCAAAACTTTGAGGCCATTTTGTTGTTACATAGTTCAAAACCAGGCTAAACTACATAGCAGAGACCTTGTTCAAAAAACAAAACAGCCTGGGCATGGTGATAGATACCTATAATCCCAGGACTCTGGAGGCTGCAGCAGGAGGACTGCTGAGAGTTTGAGGGTAGCTGGGCTACAGTAAGTTCAAGGCCAGTCTGAACTGCATAGTGAAACCCTAAAAAAAAAAAAAGGAGGAGGAGAAGAAGCAAAAACTCCAACAACGTTCAAAGTAAGAAACAGAAAAAAAAAAAAAAACTCAAACAACAAGTGAATTTTCTGACCTTGTCACTTCCAGTGCACAATATGATCATAGCCCCCTGCTACATATGGGCCTCCAATGCTTGTCCTCTACCCAGACTCATGGCTCCCTCTTCTTTCCTACCTTTTGCTCTCACTTGCAGGACCTCTGTGCTAAAATTTTTTTTTCTGTGGTACTGGGGATTGAACTCAGAGCTTGCATATGCTAGGCACTCACTCTACCACTGAGCTATACCACCCAGCCCACAAGATTCTTTTTATCTTTTTCTCTTTTTTTTTTTTTTTTTTTTTTTTGAGATGGAGTTTCACTATGAAGTTCAGGCTGGCATTGAACTTACTTTGTAGCTCAGGCTGACCTTGAACTCACAGCAACCCTCCTGCCTTGGTCTCCTGACTGCTGGGATTACAAGCGTGAGCTACCATCCCCGACCTGGGCAAGATTCTTGAGCTATCCAGAGCTTCTACCCTGAAGGATGTTGGCAGGGCCCTAGCTGAGTTAATTGCTTCTCTGAGGGCTGTCCTAACCCTGAGGCTCCCTTGCTCTGTCAAATCCCTATTTTCCTGGGTTGCAGAGATATTTATCCAGTGTTTGCCAGTGCCTGGTGCCAAATGATCTTCAAATATTTGGTCATGAGTGCTGGGACTCTTGGCAAAGAGTCTGGATACACCCTGGCCCAGAGTGGCGGGTACTGGGGTCCAAGGTGAAGAGGCAGAACCAATTAGCAGTTTGGCAGAGGTCAGGCTTCTGTGCCTGACACTCCCCATGGCAGTCGTTTCTGCATAAATGCCTGCAATGTACTGGCCTCATCCCAATACCCACACTGCAGGACTAGATCTGCTTCAAGCCAGATGGAAGAGGCTTGGGGCAACATCCCCCTCAGCCCGTCTCCACCCCACGACGCAATCCACATATTCTCGCCAGGGGGCGCTGCGCGGATGCTTTTACGGGCGGCAGGAAGGACTTCTTCAGCAATGGGAGGGGCCGTGGTAGAGGGGCGGGGCCTGGCGGGAGAGCAAAGCCGCCCCACCCTCCGTGGTTGTCGGATTCCTGCCCCGCCCCCTCTCGCCCGCCCGGGTCCTGTGCTCTAGCTCCCCGCACCTGGGTCCCTAAGAGAGTGCAATCTGAGGGAGGAGAGCCTAAGTGAGTCCTGGTGATGCTCGTGGGGCTATTAGTATCCATTAGGGAGAGGCGGTGGTGCCCAGGACACTCTACGATATTACTGGGATTTATATTCATGGCTCCACCCCCAGAATTCCCAGGCTTCTGCCCACTGCCACGTCTCAGAGCACCCTGCCAAAGTCCAGTCTCCTCCTGAGAGGCGGTGTTGCAGGAAGGTCTGCAGGTTTAATGCTCAGAGAAAAGCCCTCTGCCCTAATCGGGTTGCAAGGGCCAACCCTTATTCTAGGGGAAGGCCTCTGATAGCCTAGAGGAGGTGAGGGCTGAGAGGTGGGATTCACCAGCTCTCTCTGCCACAGAGCACCCCTGTCATTTAGCAAATTGACAGGGTTAGGGTGGGGTGAGAAATGGCCCAACTGCCCGATGACCTGTCTTGACCTTCCTAAGGGCCAGGTTAACCCACTCCTCAAAGAACTAGCAAATATTGGATTTAAATGTCTTGGCAATAAATAAATAAGAACTAGCAAATAAAGCCTACCATCCCTGTGTCATCACCCTAAGGCCTCGTGGGTTCTTTCTCCTATCCCATAATTGGAGACCCTTGCCACTTTCCTGTCCCCACCTCCAGGCCTTTGTTGGTGCCTTTTTGCTTGTCCCCCTCTCAGCTTCCCATCTCAACAGCTTCCTGGCCGACTGAAGTGCCTAGACGGTAATGGAGGAGGCCTGGGAGAATTCACACATGACAACCATGTCACCCTGTGTCTCATTCTGCAACTGTGGGCTCTCCATGCTTATTCTGTCACCTCTCATTTATTCCTGCTACTCCCTGAGAAATAGTGGCCTACTCTTCTCTAGGTGTTTGTCTTTATTCTGTCACTGTTACCTACTCTGCCAGGCACAGGCACCCACTTTCTTTGTTATCCTAAGATGTTGCTTTGTTACTGATACTTTCCCTGATACTTCTTGTTTCCTTTTTCCTTTGGAGACTCCTTTGCTACTCTGTGATTACAGTGTCCTGTGACACATCTTTGATTTCTTGCCCCTGGCTGTGATCACATGTGCCTGTTTATCCTTCTTTCTGGTCACGTTTTGTCCTTGTCCCATCTTAGGTCACCGGGTGAGTAGGTGAACCCTGAGCTGCAGAAGGCCAGGGAGGGCTCAAGTCTGATCTGGAACCTGTCCTACAGAAGAATAAGAGGTCTCCTATGTCCCTATCTTAGGAACTCTGGTCCCTACTTTCCTAATCCCTGGCTTGGTCGATCATCTCCTTCCATTCTAGCCATTAAGTGACTATCTGGCAAGTCTAGATGGTCTTGGTTGCTGCACAATGACCTCCATGGTAAAAATACTGCCCACACCCATCCTCACAGTCTCTGACGGTAGCAGTACCAGGCTGGGGCTAGGGAAACCAGTCACAGGTCAGATAGGCAGCCTATGGATAGGCAGACAGACAAATTGAGGTAGTCATACAGGATAGAGCCTATGACACCATCAATTAGGAATTGCAGAGGGGTTAAGGGTAGGGAGAAGCAGGGGGCTGGAGGTTTAGCTCAGCGGCATAAGCGCCTGTCTTGCAAGCAGGCTGTCGTGAGTTCGATCCCCGGTACTGATAAAAAGGAAAAAGACAAAAAAAAAAAAAAAAAAAAAAAAAAAAAAGGGTAGGGAGAAGCTAAACAGCCTTCACATAAGTGGCTTTTAAGAGTAGCCTTTGGGATATGGGCACCCAAAGGGCTATGCCCCAGAGGTTGCTCAGAGGCAGGCTCAGCCTCTATGTGTGTGTGTATGGGTGGGGTTTGGGAGCCTAGCCAAGCAGACTGGAGAGCTGAGAGAATGAGGCAAAGACTGAGACTAACCTGCCTCTCCGGCCCACATGGGGAACTGTCTAGGCTGGCCATACATAAACTCTAGGAGAAAGGTATGTAAGGTCTGTGGGCTGGGGTAAGCCTGGGACTTGACTATGTTCTTATGCCTGAGAAGCTGCTCCTCCATGAGGTGTGGGCTCACAATGTTGGGCCCAAACCAAGCTGGAGAACCTTTTGTGGCTTCCTTTTCACTGCTGCTTGCAGTTTTCTGATCTGCAAAATACCTTCTCTGCCCCTGTTGTTTAGGTAAAGCACACACAGAGAGGCTTGAGAATTATCAGAGATGCTCCATGTGATTCTTTCTGTTCTCCTGTCAGAGAAGGAACAATCATGCTTGGGAATCATGGTTGGGAAGGCTGGGAAAGGAAGGGAGCAGGCAAGGGGAGAACTGGAGGAGCTTAGTGAATGTGGGGCAGCTGACGTCCTCTATAACTTAGGGGCCAAAGACCTCAGCAAAGTTCATCCTAGGTCAAGAGGAGGTACCAAAGATCCTTCCATTTTAGCTGGACGAAGTCAGGTCCCTAAAGGCAGGGATATGGAAGGCAGCATGGTTAGTGGACCCAAATCCACACCAGGAGGTTCAGGGAGTCTCCCGTCACCAGTCTCCATGATCTAGGGAGGGGATACTGCAATGTAACTTTAAACCTGTCTTTTTGCCTCCTGTACTATCCTGGGACTGCACTGGGCCAAGACAACTCTGGTTGCAGGATGGGATCCAGATTCAGGGACAGCAAAGGGGAACAGGCAGAGGGGATTCTGAGGGGTGGAGAGAGAGAGTTTCTTGATGATGAAATGGGCTGTAGTCCTGGCTGTACCCTGTGGACCCTGCGTGGCATCCCTCAGTCTGGGAACCCATTCTCCTAAGATGCTGTCCATCTCAAGAGCTTGTCTTAATGCAGCGCACACAGGTGTCCAGTAATGTTCCTGCTGTAGAAGGCAAAGGTGCTGTTGCTAGAGAGGATGCCCAAAATGTGGAGTAGAGAAAAGAGGGTCCCAGTGACTCCGCAACTACTTTGGCTGGCAGTCCTCCACTCCCATTTTCCCTGGGCCTGCGGGGCGTTCACGCAGGGGCCTAGCTAGCAGGGTTTGGGTCGGGCTGGGGCAGCCCAGCATCGGGGGCGGAGAAAGGGCGGGCGCGGGGGCGGCGCTGCAGGCCTGGCGGGGCCCGGGCTGGGGCCGGAGCTGCAGCCGGAGCCCGAGGAGATCGAGATCAGAGCAAGCAAAAAGGAGTCTCCAAGGTTGCCGCAGGTCCCTAGTATCCCCGCCTGCGACCCCGCGCTGTGGGCTGCGGTGCGCGCTGTGGGCTGCAGTGGCCGGCCGGGGGGCAGCGGCGCCATGGCCGCGCCGGAGCCGCTGCGGCCGCGCCTGTGCTGTCTGGTGCGTGGCGAGCAAGGCTACGGCTTCCACCTGCATGGCGAGAAAGGCCGCCGTGGGCAGTTCATCAGGCGCGTGGAGCCGGGGTCCCCCGCCGAGGCGGCCGAGTTGCGAGCTGGGGACCGCCTAGTCGAGGTTAACGGCGTCAACGTGGAGAGTGAGACACACCACCAGGTGGGTGCCTGCGCCCCGCCCCGGGCCGGCCTCTCCTCTGGGGTGCAGATGACCCCCTGGCTCACTTAACTCTGCTGGGGCCAGGCGTGTGTGTGTGTGTGTGTGTGTGTGTGTGTGTGTGTGTGTGTGTAGGGGTGGCACACGGTGGCCTGTGTAGGCTCCGTGGCGAAATGAGGATGTGGTCCGGCAGGCTCCTGGCAGGGAAGCCCAGTACCGCACGTGTGTGTGTGTGTGTGTGTGTGTGTGTGTGTGTGTGTGTGTGTGTGTAAGAGAGTATTCCGTCAGGGAGGGGTCACTGCGGCTGTTCTGTCCCTTGGCTCTGGCTCCTGTGCTTTGGTCTCAGTGTAACTGTGTCAGGGTTTGGGCACATTGGGACATCTTGGCACAAATGCTTTCTGTGAGTGTGTGTACACAACTGGAAATGTGTGTGACTGCAGGTCCCTCTGGGGCATCCATATGTGCACATGTCTGCCAGTGTGTAGAGGGAAATGGTCCCAGCAAAATACAAGTGTCTGATATGTGCTGGGTTGTGTGCCTAGGACTGGGTTGGACTCGTCTGCATACATGTCCTGTGTGAGTTGGGCTTTGTATGTGTATGTGTGCACCTGTCTGCATGTCTGGTTATGTGTCCTTGGCAGTGTCTGAAGCCAGTGTACTAATGTGCATTCTACCTGGGTGTGGCAGCACATTCCTTGGCTCCTGAGGTGCCTCTCGTTCCTCTGAGCCTTCCTGCCTGGGCTGGGGTCACTTCAGAAGCCCCTGCCTCTTGCAGCTGGAGGAAGGCCTAGAGAGTGTGCTTTTTCTCTCTGCATCTTCTGCCCCCTGGGGTATCTTGTTCTTTGGCAGCAGACTCACCCCAGATGCTGGCTGAGGTCCAGCCTTTCTCTACCCTTTCTGCTCTAGGTCCCTTGTGTCACTCACAGCACTAGCCAGTCAGGTCAGGATCTGTCTTTGTGGCCAGTGGTAGGTACTGGAGATAGCAAACTGGTTTTTGGCTGGGCCAAGAGTTGAGCTCCTGTCTCCTTCAGGGGTCTGTCTATCCTGTCTTTTTCCTAAAGCATCAACCAAATATGGCTATGTGCTGAAAAGGGTAGGGGTGGAGGCTGGAAGGATGGTTCAACCTGTGGGGAGCCCCTGGAGACCTGTTTTTGGCCTCTGTTTGGCAGTCCCTAACACTCTCACCCCAAGTGTACCTGTGTATCCCAGGCCTTGGGGGGTGCCAGTATCCAGTAATTTCACACAGAACCATAATGGACCCTCCTCACTGCCCCAGGAAGGGAGGAAGTACAGCTCCTACCCCCATTTTATAGATGAAGAAACAAACTTTGAGACTGCAGATAACTTATCCAGGTCCCACATCAGAAAGCAGGAGGATATTGGAATTTTCCTGTCACTGTCTGGGTTATGAGGAGAGAGGAGGGACATTAGGGGACTAGAGAAGGTGAGTCTTGGTTACACCTTGCTATCCAAATGTTGACATCTGCTGAGCAGAGCAGTGGTTGATACTTCAGGGAGGGGCCGGGTTGTCACTCTTCTTACCCTGTGCTACCAGGAACTTCCCTTTCTCCTTGTGGTTGCACACAAATGCTCTGGCTGCTCCATGACTGCCAGCATGTTTGCCATGTTTCATAGGTATCCACTTAGACACATGGAAATCTGTAAAGCCACACCTGCCTGTGGCCCCCTCATCTACTGGAACTGAATTCTGCTGACTAGAAGGTGGGGAGGTGCCTGAACAGAAACCTAGGTCTTCACTTGTCTGCAGATCCACCAGGACTGAGTCCCTTGTCATGGAATGAAAGGCCTAGAGGCAAGAGTTTAGATTGTTATGTTGGTGACAAAAACCAGCCTAAGTACATCAGAGTGGCCCCAGAGAACATACCATTCTTGCATATCAGCCAGAGACAGACCAAAACAGATATGTGCCCAAGAGGATACACATGCATATGTGGATATATGTGCACATGTGCATATACTCTCACAGACTGAAAAACCAAAGTCCAGTCAGGCACATCTTTGCCACTTTCAGACAGACTGACTCTTCATTGGCTGATTCTGTGACACCTTCCCATCCCCTTCTTTCAGTCCTTCTTGGAGAAGAGCTGGGGCTGAGACCAAGGACTAAGAGGACACGAAACCTTTGCAATCCAGGTGCTAGTGTCAGGTACTCCAGGTTAAGATGGAGAGTGCTACTGGAGCCTGGAGGTAGGAAGGTGGGGCCTGCAGGCCTTTCTGTATAGCTACCCACCTCTACAGACCAGCCTCCTTCCTATTAACCCAAGCCTCTGTGAGCCCAGAGTGGTGCCAGTGTCCTTGTGTTACCCAGGGTAGTGCCTGCTGACCCTCTCCCACTTCCCTCTGTCCTAGGTGGTACAGAGGATCAAGGCTGTGGAAGGGCAGACACGGCTGCTGGTGGTAGACAAGGAGACGGATGAAGAGCTGCGCCGGCGGCAGCTGACCTGCACTGAGGAGATGGCCCAGCGAGGCCTTCCACCAGCTCATGACCCCTGGGAGCCAAAGCCTGACTGGGCACATGGGGGCAGCCTCAGATCTGATGCTGGCCAAAAGGTATGGCAGGCTCTCGTTATGGGGTCACTCAGCTGCTCCCAGAGCCGCTATCTCAGCCTTTTGACAGTCTGCACTTCTGGTTATCTCCATAAGCTGATGTTTCTTTTACCTCTTGGCACCCCCTCTCTGCCTCAGTGACCCATGGTGACCACCTTCTAGGCCACTTGGGGCCACTCATTCTGTCCTTATTGTGCCCCACCCCTGGGCTCAGTGGCTGAGGAGCCCTGGGAGGAGCTAGTAGGTTGTTCTAGGACCTCATGTGGCTAGCTCTGTCTGTGCTAGATGTCTGTCAGTGGCCCTGGGAATCTGTGTGTCCTGGGAAGAGCTGCTGGAGGCTGCATTTTTGCATTCTCCATTTTTGGGCAGTGCTTTGATTAGGGCGAGTTGAGGACACATTGAATTGAGGGCCCAGCATGGCCAGAGTTGGAGTGGACCAAGGAATAAGAGTAGGGCCAGCACCCAGTCAGTGCTTTTGCACTGGCTTCTCAGGCCTGCCCCTCATGTGTTGGGTCCTAATGGGGTGACTCCCCCAGATAAAAGGGGCCTCTGTGGCCCACCTTTTTTTTTTCTTTTTTTTCTGAGACAAGAGCTTGCTATGTAGTCACTTTGAACTCACTGTATAGCCCAGGCTGGCTTTGAACTAACGGTGGCTCTCTTGCTTCAATCTCCCAAGTGCTGGGATTACAGGGATGTGCCACCATGGTCAGATGTGTCCCTTCTGTGTAGTACCTGTCCTTTGTCCCTGCCTCGTTTCCAGGTTACCAGTTCTACACACACAAAAAAGAGAGCTAAGCATGGAAGCATATGCCTGTAATTCCAGCACTTTGAAGGCTAAGGTGGGATGTTGAGGCAGGAGGATCCCTGCCAATTCAAGGCTAGTCTAAATTACAGAGAGGCTCTGTTTTTTTTAAAATTTAATTTAATTTTTTTATTGGTACCAGGATAGAGCTCACAACCACATGCTTGCAAAGCAGGGACTTATGCTGCTGAGCTAAATCCCCAGCCCCTGAGACTCTATCTTTTAAAGAAAGAGAGAGAGAGAGAGAGAGAGAGAGAAAGAGAGAGAGAGGAAGGAGAAGAAGAAGAAGAAGAAGAAGAAGAAGAAGAAGAAGAAGAAGAAGAAGAAGAAGAAGATAGAAGGAGAAGGAGAAGAAAGAGAAAGAGAAAAAGAAAAAGAAAAAGAAAAAGAAAAAGAAAAAGAAAAAGAAAAAGAAAAAGAGGAAGGCTGGGGCTATAGCTCAGGAGCACACTGCCTTCTTGGCAAGCGTGAGATCATGAGTTTGATCCCCAGTACATCCCCAGCAAGGAAAAAAAAAAAAAAAAATTGAAAAAGAAAAGAAAAAAGAACAAGGGAAAACCTTTCCCACTTCCTTCCCGATAGCTATAATACCTGGGTGTGTGACTTGAGGCCAGGAGAAAGGGCTTGGGGTTGTACCTCCTGGAGGCCCTCATATTTTCTCTCATACTCAGAACCCTGTCACAACTACCCAAAAGAATATAAGTCTAGGGCGGGGGCTGGGGGAGGATTTAGCTCAGCGGCGTAAGTGCCTGCCTTGCAAGCGTATGATTGTGAATTCGATCCCAATACAAAAAAAAAAAAAAAAAAAAGAATTTCAGTCTAGGGGTTCCCCAGATCCTGCTCTGAGACCCTGTAGCCTAGGGGTGATGGCATTGTCAGGTCTGAAGTTTCTGAACACCTTGAGATTTGCCTTTTCCTTTCCCTTTCCTTAGCTGTGCCTAGGATTTGACCCTGATAGAACCTGCCTTAGGATGGGGAGATGGAATTCCCAGCAGAAGTCTTCTTCCTGGGCAGAGGCCTGTGTAGGGGACCCAGGAATGCTTTTTGTTCCCTGAAACTGGAGGGCATATGCTAAGTCCTGGAGTCTAGACTGCCTCAGGGCTGCCAAAGGTTGAAAGTCTTTCAGGAAAGTCCTCCTGGTGGCCAGCTGGTCCCCAGGTCCCCTCCCCCGGCTGAGGATTGGGTACCTCCTCCCTTCCTTTCCCAGGAGGAAGCAACCCCCACCCCCAGCATTTGTCCATTGATTTAGACACAACAGTGGTAGCTGAGTTCACCTTCCTGTGGAAAAATACGCCCTTGGGCCTTATCTGGAGGTGGGGTGGCTGAGGCACCTCAGTCTTGGGTGGGACCTTCCCCCCTTTCTGCTATTTCAGGCTCTGGGGGCTGCAGGAAGCCCTAGGAGGGAGCTTCCTTTGGGTGTATTTTTAGAGGAACAAAGGGAGGTGTGATGGGCAGGTCCCTCTATGGATGAGGTTAACTTGGGGATGGGGAGTCTGGGAGGTCAGAGACCCTGGGGATGGGGTCATTCTCATGTGTGTGGCTGCCACAAGCCAGGCTTAGAGACATTTGCCTTGAAGTTGAATGCAAGGAGTGTGGGAGGATGGGGTGTACCCTGCCAGGATGTTCTCTCTGATGAGGGTGTTTGTAGAAGAGGGACAGACTTAGGAGGTATGTGTGAGGCCCACCAAGTGCCCCAAAGGAAGTAACGGCTGCCTTTGCTCTGTCTGTGCCTCAAGTGTTCTCTGTCCTAGGCTGGGTAGGGAACGTGGGGCATGGAGAACACTAGTGTGGTCTGTCCTTCCCTTTGGGGGCCTAGAAGGCCTTGTCAGTGGTGACTCAGCCCAGGGCCACAGGAGTCTGGGGGTGGCTGCAGCTGCAGTGCAGCTGATTCTTGCAGTGACAAAGGAAACAGAGACAAGGCAGCCAGGGAAGTGGTGAAGCACCCTTGCTATCCACCTCCTCACCCCCAGCTGTGATCTCCCCCATTTGGAGGGAGTGTAGGGTAGGTGGCTGCAGGGTACAGGATGCAGTGCCTGCAAGAGGGCCTGGGGTTCTCTAGGCTGCTATAGTCCTCCTCCACTGTATGAGCCACCGTAGTAGGACTGTCCTCTGTCTTGGGGCTGGGGTTCCCCTCCCTTCCCTGTCTCCCTAGCCCTGGGTCCAGCAGCAGGGCAGGGCCTTACAGTGGCTTCCTTCCTTCCTTTCTTGGGACGGAAACCCAGTTAGGTGGGTGGGTGGGTGGGGGTGCTGGGTTGGAGTCTCAGCAGGGGACAGGGCTCAGTCACCACCCTGCTCCCCAAAGTGATTCAGCCTGTATGTCCCCACCCATCCTCAGGGAACCTGGGCTCCCACAGAAGGTAGATAAGTAGGGTGGCAGCCTGGGCTGGCCAGAGAGCTCAGGACACTCCAGGCTGTATGCTGACTGCTTGCCATTTCTGTACTGCCTCTCATGGCCCGCTCCAGGAGTTCCACACCACCCACCCCAGCTCCAGGAACCTTTCCACAGAGCCCACCCTGGGGGCTTGTGCAGGTCAGGTGGGATTTGGGAAGGGTGGGGCTGTGAGGACCCCAGCCTCGGTTCATTCCTCCAAGGAGGGAAAAGGGACTTGGGGACCTTTGTGTAAGTAGGCTGGACCCCAAGCAACAATGGGGGCCTTTCTGTGTTAGTGCTGGTGAGTCACCATCTGGAGGGGGCACTGCTTGACTCTTGGGGCATTCCCATGCCAGCCTCTGGCTCAGCGGGAAGACCAGCACTTGCCTTTCACTTCTTTAGCTGTGGGACCCTGAGGGCCTGGAGAGAGGCAGCAGGAAGTGTGCAGAGCCAGGCCAGGGAAAAGGAATTCCAGCAATGCACCCCCCACACCCACAGCTTGCCTGCCCACCCTTTTTGCACTGCTTTGTGTAGCCGGGCCCCCTATTGCACTCCAGTTGAGGGTCTCTTGCCAACTTTGACACCTTGAACCTGCTAGTCATAATGAGAGGGACTTATGTTAATAATTAGTAAGTAGGAACCTCTTGGCCTGTGCAGTGAAGGGGGGGGGTGTTCCGCATTGAGGCAGAGAGATGGCCAGAGTGGTCCTGAGAACACGGATGTGGCCTTAGCCTAGCCTCATGGCCCCGGATACTCCTGTCAAATCCTGCTTCCTGTTTGGGGGCCTTGAGAGATCCTGCCAGTCAGGCTGTTGCAGTGACTGTGGGAAGAGGCCACAGGGGCTGGTGTCACGGGCCCTGTGTTTACTTTTATGGGTGGCTGTGAGTGTCCCTGTAGGATGTTTAAAAGTGTAAACTTGGATGCCTTTGTCTCTGTAACCAAGGGATATAACCCTGCATTCTAGGCCATGTCCCTAAGCTAGGCATGGTCACATCATGTGTCTATCCTCTGGGCTGGCTCTGGCTTCTGTCTTGGTTTTTTCCTTCTCATCCCAGGCTGTGCTCCTGACACTTCTGTGGGAAGGTGGCAGGCCTAGAGGTGTAGGCTTAGAACACTAGGCAAGGCAGCAGGAAGACACTGTTGCTTCCATAGTGATGTAGCTGCCCATGGACAAGAACCAGTCAGATTTGGGGTTTGGAATGAGCTCAAAGATTGGGCAGCTGGAGCAATCAGGGGGTGCTCTGGCCTAAAGAAGGATGGGTGCCCATGTCTTGGAGACCTTCCCTGAGACCTGAGGGACAGTCCCCCTAGTGCTATCCCTGCTCCAGCTTGGCCAGGATCCCCCTGGTACCGATAAAAAAAAAGGAAGAAGACAAAAAAGAAAAGATGCAGGGAGATGGAAGGTGAGGGAGGGGCCAGCACACTCTCACCTGCATACGCCCTCAGAAACCTGAGCTGCTACCCGCCTACTCACCCTGGCCACTGTAATGTGTAACTGGGCACCAGCACCCGAAGGCCATTCAGCACCACAGTCACTGTTCTGGTTGCTGGCTGGGTGGGGGTCACTGGGTCTGCCCCCTGCCTACATAGCCCCTGACCTGGAGACCAGCTGCAGGATGCCAGAGGTAAAGCAAACTAGGGACCTGGGTGGCAGTGGGGGTTCCCTGCTGATACTGAGTGCTGTTGTATCTCTAGTAGGGTGGTGGGGGCAGGGCTGGGGTTCCCCTTCTAGGTCTGGCCCTTTCTTTCTGGGCTTCAGAGGTGGAATTAGCTGTGCTTTGCACTGGAATATGAAAGCAAACACAGCCATCACACAGGCTGCAGCCCATGGCCTACCTCCTGGAGGAACACAGCTGACCAGGCCTAGGAAGTGGGGCAGGAAGCCAGGGAGGTGGGATGTACACGCAGGCCTGGGGGTGCAGCCATTTCAGTCATTCTGTCACTGTGATAGATGGGAGCTTAATTCCACCTGGCTTTTCTCCCTACAACCTCAGCCAGTGCACAGCACCACCCTTGAGCATGAATTTTCCCAACAACTCCACAAGGCAATGTCCCAGCTGAGAATACTTCATATTGGAAACTGAGGCTTTGCCTGGGGTCCCACAGCTAGAACTTGGTCTCAGGCAGCCTCACCGAGGCACTGGGGCAGGGAGCACGTGGAGTGTTTGTTGTTGAGACCTGGGACTTCCTGCTAAGGTGGTGGGTGGTGTTCAGAAGAGTGACTTCTAGGTTTGGGAGGCCAGAGCCTGACCTCACATCCTTTATGACTGCAGGATGTCACTGTGCCTCCAAGAGAGCTGCGCCCTCGGCTCTGTCACCTTCAAAAGGGACCTCAGGGCTACGGATTTAATCTGCACAGTGACAAGTCTCGACCTGGCCAGTACATTCGCTCTGTGGACCCAGGCTCACCTGCTGCCCATTCTGGTCTCCGTGTCCAGGACCGGCTTATCGAGGTACTACAACCACTGATGTGCCATGTGTGTACATGTCTGGGACTTGGGTCTTTGCTGAAGGAGGGGAGTCACCGGGAACCTGAGCTGGCACTCCTGTTGCTGCCTCAGCTGGTGGTGGCTTTGATGAATATTTGATGGCACACCTGGCTAGGTGGTGTGGGTCAGGCTGTGTCCTTTGAGTCCTGCTGACCCTGTGCTGGTGGTGGCAGGTGAATGGGCAGAACGTGGAAGGGCTGCGCCATGCTGAGGTTGTTGCGAGCATCAAGGCACGGGAGCACGAGGCCCGGCTGCTGGTGGTGGACCCTGAGACTGATGAGCACTTCAAGCAGCTGCGGGTCACACCCACTGAAGAGCATGTGGAAGGTGGGCCAGTGCCTGGGGGGATGGGGTAGGGTCAATGTCAGGAGAGACCAGCCACTGACATGCTGTCCCCACAGGTCCACTGCCATCACCAGTTACCAACGGGACCAGCCCTGCCCAGGTGAGAGAGTGGGTCCAGGTGACCATGGTGCACCTCTGGGTCCCCAGGACTGACAGAGGCACTCCTTCCCCTGGAGATCTCTGCATTTGAGTAGTGTGGTTGTAAGACCCAGACCCATGTCTGGCTCTATTACTGCACTGGCTCCTCTGTGGGGATACTGTCCTGGGTCAGTATCATGCCCTAGTCACACATGGTAGGCAGGCACCTAGGGTTCTGGGGCCACTGTCTCTCTTTTCTGTTCCTGGTACTATGTGGCTATTATTTCATCCTGCAGTGCTCACCTCCTTGGAAGCTGGTCCTAGCTTTGTCCCAGATGATACTCATGGTTGATTCCTGCACCAATATTGCCCTTTCATATTGTGACAGGCCAGGGCTGGTCACCTGCCTGTTTACTGCTGGGTGCCCAGTGTCTTGCTCAGCTGGATCTGGACAGTAGTGGAGGATTGGTGCTCACTACCAAAGGAGTAGTAGATATACTTGAGGTGTGCACCTGTGCAAAGGCCTGCATGTAAAGGTGTAGTGTGTGTGCAAGGGCATGCATGCAGATATGTGTAATGGTGTACTATGTACAAAGGAGTGCATGTGTAGCTGTGGTGTGTGAACAATGGTGTGCATGCTCAGCTGTCATATATGTGCATGTGTGTGTGTATGTGTGTGTGTGTGTATATACACTAGTGGCTCCGTGGGTGGGAACCCTGAAGCCCTGCCTTGCCCTTGGTTTCCCAGCTCAATGGTGGCTCAGTGTATTCATCCCGAAGTGACCTACTGGGCTCAGACAAGGACACTGAGGTAACTCTGCTGTGTTCAAACATGGATGTGCCAGAGGCCTTGAGGGTAGGTGTCTGTGGAGATTACAGCCTGGACAGTGGGGCCACCACTTACAGGAAGCCCTCCTGCACTCACTGTCCTGATCCCCAGGTGGCCTCTGGTATAAGCTTCTTGGAAAGGTACCTGTCTGGGGCCCAGGTCTAGAGCTTATTTCTGGCACCTTGCCTGCCTTGTGCCCCCAGGATGGTGGTACCTGGAAGAGAGATCCATTCCAGGAGAGTGGCCTCCACCTGAGCCCCACAGCAGCTGAGGCCAAGGAGAAGGCTCGGGCCACACGGGTCAACAAGCGGGCACCACAGATGGACTGGAACCGGAAGCGTGAGATCTTCAGCAACTTCTGAGCCCCTTCCTGCCTGTTTGGGCCCATGTGGAATCTCTGGCCTTTCCAGAGCTCCCCAAGCCTCAGTGGACTGGAGGGTGATCTCATGACATCCAGAAAGCAACCTGTGCCCAAGTGAGCTGCTGTCTTGTCTTCAATTTGCTGTGTGCTGGGGCACTGTCCCACCAAGATGGGGGGAGAGAGAGACAATAAGAGACAAGTGAGAGAAAGAGACAGTGATGGAGAGAAGGGGCCCAGAATGTGACTATTGCCAAGGGCCTTGCTCTGTCCCAGGCTTGCTGACTGAAAGGAATTCATTTTTGCTTTTTTCCCCAGAAGATTTGCAATACACATTTTCACTTAATACCAGAGGCTCCCCTCTCTCTTGCTCTCTAAATAATTGCAATAAAACAAACCTTTCTCTGCAAATCCTTCCTCCCTTTCCCCAGCAACACCATCCTGAGTGGAAGCCCAGGGACTTCCAGAGGACAGAACCAGGGACCCTCGCCATGCTCATGTGAGCTTTTTTTGGGGAAAGGCTGGGGAGGCCAGATGTGCCTGCAGGAGTTGCCTTCCCTTGTGTGAAGGGTTACTAGGTCAAGTCCTAGCTCTTTGCCCACTAGAGGCTTGGAGTGCAGGACCTGGCCTCTATGAGGTGCCTGAGGATAGAGGCCCATACCCCCAGGAGGGCAGTCTCTGGATACATCCCCCTTCCCACACTCCAGCTCCCAGATTTGGGGAGTATGGATATAAGAACTACCCCCATAAAGGACCCCAGACCTATAGGCTTAGCCTCTGCCTTACACCCCATCCCCAAGGACATCCTGTTGGCTCTGCCCTTTATTCAGTGCCCTGAGCCCCAACAGGCACTGCTGTCTGCCTTGTAAGCCATAGCGCATGCGCGCCCTAAGAATAAACAGGCCTTGCCTTGGAACCTAGCATCATGTCTTCTTTGAATCTCCGGTTGGTAAGTAGAAGTTGATGGATGAGGGCCATTCTAGGGGACCCTGAGGTCAAACTGCAGTCAGGGTGGCTTTAGCTTCTACTCCTACCTGGGGCCCCCACCCTCTGGGGCCTCTGCCCATCTCTATTTGGGGAGCCCCAGCTCCCCACCATTATCTCCTCAAGGCTGCCTGAGCTCAGGATCTCTACAAGCTATCCCCCACATTGAGCACTACACACAGTTCAAGCTTTGTGTTCTGGTGTCAAGACATGTTGTTCTGTGAATGTTGAGGTGGAACCCTGGCAGAAGCAGCTCTCAGAGTAAGTTCAGGAGTTGGCAGAGTCTGGTCTGAGAAGCTGCTGGGCCTACAGATGGACAGAGTGTGGAGGGACTACAGGGATACCGTTCTAGTACACTGAGTCCCCGACTAACGAATGAGTTCTGTTCCAGGAGAATATTCATAAGTCAGATTCATTTGTAAGTCTAAGAAAGTAAGTCTTACACACTTCTGACACAAATATACAATGTAAAGCATAAAGAAAACCAAACATACAAATACTGTAAATAAACTATTTTTACTTTTATAATTATCTGAAAATGATAGTATAGTACAGTACAAAGGTAGGCATGTGAGCTACTTCCATGATTTGTTCACATCTACAAATGTTCACAATGTGAGGTCCCTTCCTATCTGTGAAAGTTCACAACTCTTAAGTCAGGGACTTACTATAGGCTTCCTGGCAGCTGGGTGCAGCTGGTTGTCACCATTTCCTCCTTCCCTGAGTACACAGCAGGGATTGTCATATTCTTCAGTCTCATAGGGAACTCAGCCCAACAACCATGAGCAGTATACATGTTTCCTTGCTGCCCTCAGACCCTGCGAATAGAATTCAGATCTCAACTGCAAACAATACCCAAGCTTTATTACACAGGTTGTAATCCTCCCCGGCCCCACTCCTGAAAAAGGCACTTTATAGGCAACAGCAGCAACAGGACCCAAGCTGAAGACCCATGGTCCTTAGAAGCTCTGGGCAGAAGGGCAAAGGGCCTGGTTGAGGCAGGTCTGGCAGCGAGGGTGGGTAGGTAGGCAAATCTGCTGGCCAAAGCCCACCAATAGTCCGTTGATCTCACTCCACAGCTGCCTGTGGAGGAGAGAGCCATGTCAATGTGGAGAGAGGAAAAGGCCCCATCCATCAGAACACCCCCATCCCACTGCACCTGGGCAGCCACTCCTCTAGGGCAGCGCGGGTCTCCTCTGGAGATTTGGTCATTCTCTTGGTCCACTTCAGTCGATTTGCAATTCTATGCACATGTGTGTCCACTGCTGTATGGAAACAGGGCAAGATGAACTGGTATTCTCCACCAAACCATGACTGCCCAAGTCATTATGTATGTGGGCAGGAGAGCCCACCCTAGGGCTCCAGAGCAGAGATGAGAACTGCATAGCCCTGGCTGCATGGCTGCTGCATCTCAGCTGCTGGGCTGGACCTGAGCCTCTCCCTGGTTGCAGCCCCTTGTATCTCTCCTATTGCTATGGGAGACTGTTAAGAGTCCAGTCCCAGTAATCCTAATGCCAACATGGGTATCTCTGGGCCAGGAAGGTATCTCTGCTCTAGATTCTGCCTTGACAACAGTAACAGCTAACTTGGGTCAACGGCTTGATGGGGTCAGATCCCACACTGAATTCCATTAGCTTCAGCTCAGTAACTCTTTTCTGATTTTTGTTTGAGAGTCCATTTAGTTCAGGCTGTCCTTGAACTCACTATATAGCCCAGGCTGGTTTTAAACTCTGGCCATTCTCCTGGCTCAGCTTTCCTGAGCTAGAATTATAGGCATGTGCCATCATACCTGGCTTTGTTTTTTTTGAGACAGTCTTGCTATGTGGTTCAGGCTGGCCTTGAACTCAGTATGTAGACCCAGCTGGACTCAAACTTGCTCCCAAGTGTTGGGGTTACAGATGTGCACTACCATACCCAGCATAGTAACTCTTTACAAACCACCTGTGGGTGTAAAATCAGACCAGGCAGGGTTCATTCCAAAGCATGCAATAGCTAGGGTATAGTGTGTGCTTGGCATATGTGAAATTCTGGGTTTGATCCCTAGCACCAAAAAACAAAAAACAAACCAAAACGGTGTACTTTCAGTTCATACTTTCCTCATTTACAACATCTGGCCTATAAAGGGCATGGCCTGCTTTCTTTGCCTCAGCTGCTGTGGATCCTGGCCAAGGCATTGGCTTTGGGCACCAGGTTGGATAACAGCAGCTGGATATAGTAGGTTAGTCCGAGATTATTGTGGCAGAGCTGGAATCTGCCACTGTATCTATCAGAGACACAGCAGGGAATGTGGCCAGGGCTGCTGTAGCTGTGATCTACCTGAGCCTCTGCCCCTACTCCTACCATCTGGCCACTGCAAAGGTTCATTCCAGGTGCCTACTCATTAGGGCCTCTTCCTCTGGCCCAGGCCTCCTCCTCTTGGCCAGCTGCAGTCTCAGCCCTGCTTTCTTCTCCGGGGTTGGTTACCAGAAGCTAAGCCCTGCAGTAGCTCCCTTCCCTTGCCAATGCTTGGGAAAATGTATCTTGGGTATAGGCAGAGGATGACTGCTTGGTGGGGAGTTCACATCCCAAAAACCCTGAGCCTGTTTTTGCCTAACACAGAGGTGACCATGCTCCTTAGGACATCCAGGTGTTCAGTCCAGGGCTACATTATGTGTTAAATTCTTGTGCTGACCCAAAGGGATTCTGATACATCTGTATAGTTAAGTATGGCAACTCTTTTATTGGCTTTGAAGGAACGAAGCCAAATGCTTGATATAAGGTAGCCCAGCTGAAAGTGGAAAAGCTGGGATGGGCTCCTGTAACCCATAGCTCTAACTTTTTGTTTGCTTTTTTTTAAACTTTTTATCGGTACCGGGGATCGAACTCACAACTGCCTGCTTGCAAGGCAGGTGCTTATGCCGCTGAGCTAAATCCCTAGCCCCTCTAACTTTTAATTTGAAGAGGACTTTTTTCCTCCCCTAGGAAGCAGCCCTGGAGTCTCTGTGATGGTCAAATTCACGGACAACCAGACAGAGTGACTTTCAAACACTCCTTTTGGCTGTGTCTACTGTGTTCAAAATATAGTCCCCTGCCTGGCCATGAGCCCTTCCCTTCCAGAGGTACCCAAACATAACATAGCACTCCTGGGACATGGGCAGGCAACTGAGGACAGTGCTCAGATAGGCTCAAATGTCTACCAAGAGGCTGGCAGGTAGCACTGAGAGTTTAGGTAGGGGAGGAGGCAGTGGTCTGCTCCTGCCCAGCCCAGTTGTTCCAGAGATTAATACTCTTCAGTCTCAATTGTAGCTGCTAGCTACCAACCACAGCTCTGGGCCCTGCGCTACTCTCCTGTTTGTCAGGGAGTGTTGCAAAGTTGCCTGCCCAAGGACCTGTTGAGGGAGCACCCCTTCCTACACAGAATCTCAGAGTAAGGGGCAAGGAGAGGCTGGGGTCACTTTCCTGGTTTCTGAACTGGCTGGCTGGGCCCTGCTGCTGTGTAGCTGCAGGAGCCTCAATCTCTAGACAAAGGTTCAAGAAAGCAGCAGCATTGTCCCCACCCCAGGGAGTCTGCCTTAGCCCACTACACTAAAATCTCCAATGTCAGCAAGTGACATCCAAAAAAAGGATTCCACGAAGGGCCCTGCCCCTGCCCCAAACCTCCCACTCAGTTGTCTCATTTCAGTTTCTGCTCCTAATCTCTTGTCTGCTGTACAGCTTTGCAGACACTGTTCCTTCTGTCTGGAATACACTTTCTTCTCTCAGCCTGGCTAATCTTTTTTTTTTTCCGGTACCAGGGATCGAACTCACAACCTCACGCTTGCCAGGCAGGCACTTAGGCCCTGAACTAAATCTCCAGCCCCCCGCTTGGCTAATCTTGCCTTAACCTGCGCTCTGGGTGGAAAACATGTCACCTGCCCAGGCTCAGCAGCATATGTGCCCCACATCAGCGTTTCCACCCACAGGGGAGGCACTCTATGTTGAATCTCTCTCCAGCAGGGGGCACACACCTATGTTTAGCTTCAGGGCCCTTTAGAACCCATCAGATAGTAAGATACTCAGGAAATTTGATCTCCTACTGTATTTGTTTCTGGTAGAGCTGGCCAATTTATCATTGGGAATACCTTCCTAACTTCAGGCTCAGTCTTAGATGAGAAGGCTCGAGCTGGGTCATTGGTCACAGGATGTGGAGAATCCCAACAGCAACCACCAAGCCTAGAAGCCATTCCTCCTTCTTGTGCCAGGTGCCACTTACCTATTCCTGACACAGTGCCCCAGGCCACAGCCATAGCTAGGTGTGCCATCTTGGGCCCCACACCAGGCAGTGCCACCAGCTCAGCCAGAGAGGCTGGAATGTCCCCATTGTAGCGCTGCTTCAGGATGGCACTTGTCTGCTTGATGAACTTTACTTTGCTCTGAAAGATGGTAAAAGATCAGCCCTGGGGTGGGGAGGTATAGCCTGATATGGGAGGACAAGGTCCTGAGGAGACCCAGAATTGCCTGTCACCTGCTCATCTCATTCCCCAGTAGATAGGAAAGAGCCAAGGGCAGCAGGGAGACTTAAGAGAGGCCCTCACCGGGGACCAAAGGTAGGGCTAGACCCCTGCCTTCCAGGCTTATGGACCAATGACATGTCTGGGGGGCCCAGCTTATATCCCTCTGCCCCAACAATCTCTCCCAAAGGCTGGGCTAGGCTGAACAGATAGGCCATTCCTAGGAGTTGAGCTCCTCAGCACCTGGGCCTTCAGCAAGGAAGGCCCAACTCCCTGCCAGCTGCTAAGCCAGCCAGGGAGTTCGATTCTGTTGCTGAATGAAGAGGGATATTTAAAACCTATTTAAGAGCAGCCCCACCCACTGAGCTACTTTCAATAGATCTGTCCACCCACCATCCAGTATTCTGAGGGAGCAGCTTGTTTGGGGATGCTCTCCAGGGAGGCTGGAAGTAAACAAAGGGGAAGGCAAGGAAAGGAAGGGCAGGCTGCTGTGAGGGAGGTAGAGGAAGGAAGGGGCACAAATGGGAAAGGCCAAGGAGTTCCAGGGACAGGGAAGCAGCCACAAAGCCTGCCGCCACCCCACCCTACCAGTTGCTCAGAGGCAGGAAGAGCCCGTAGCTAGAAATGCTTGCTCCTTGCCTTCTGTGTCTCTGCCTGGCCAGTACCACCCCAGCCCTGTCACCATGAGCCAGGCTTACCCTCCAGAATCCCACCGGATAGATGAGCTTGCCCAGCGTGTTGTCGTCTGTCTGCAGGATGCTGTCTACAGTTAGGCCCTGGGCCAGAAGTCGCTGCATGGCACCTGCAGTCACCTGGTCTTTGGTCTGGCTGGAAAGCATCAGAGCCAGTAGTATCTGGTACCTCTGTACCTGCTTGTGCAATGACAAGGACCAGAATAACAATGGGTTCTGGGAGCTTACTCTGGGCCAAGCCCCAGTTAAGCCCTCTATCATCTTCCTTTCATCCCCCTGGACCTTCTACTCACCAAGATTAACAGGATGTGTGTGTGGGCTTGCCTTGTGCTGCCTGCAGTGGAGGCAAGCTAAGAGCTGCCAGGTCTCAGGCTGTCCCACGCCTGAGGCCTGAGAGGAAGCAAGTGTCTTTCTTGCTGGGGGAGGTGTGTCACCAGGGCAGGTGGGGCTGCTCCCTACCTTCGGGGGAGCACTTGGGTCACAGCAGTGCTCAGCTCCCAGGTGGTCCACAGGTGCATCCTTCTTGCTCCTCATAATTCGGATATTGGTTAGCTGCTGCTGCCACTCCTGCGGCTCCCAAACTGTCACTACAGGTAGGTCAGCCCCCTCACTTTTCTCACCATCTGAGGTCTCATAGGCCACACACAGTCTCTGTGCTTTCCGCTTTCGCTTTGCAGGCATATAGTTTTTTTTTCCTTCTGCAAAAAAGCACTACTCAGTCAGGTCTGGTGTCGAAAAACTTGTAATTTCAGCACTTGAGAGGCTGAGGCAGGAGAATCCCCGTGAGTTCAAGGCCTGCCTGAATTACATAGTGAGATCCACAGTTCTTCAAATAGGGCCAACAGAGAGAGGGGTGAGCACAGGTACCGCTTGCCACCTCTCTCACTTATTCAGGTAGACCGTCCATTAGCTACCTAGCAGGGGTGTGCTGCTTCCTGGAAGGCAGAGGATGTAACCCTGAAAAAGTGCAATTAGCATGCCAGGATTCCAGTAAGGCTCCTACCATTATGCCTCAATACGGCCTATAAGCTGTATCTAACTTTCTAATACTCAAATCAGACTGCCACTCTCCTCTCGTCGCTTTGCTTTGCCTTAGCCCTCAAGATGAGTCCCGATTCTCTCTGGCTATGAACGCACTTGCTGACCTTGGAAGCACCATCACCTGCCTCTTTCCACTGCACAAATCCTTCCCCTCCCATGCCTATCCCAAAGGGTGACCTTGTTTGGATTTCCTAGTGCCCTGGGTGCCTATGGAATCCCTGGACTGGCCAAATTCCTGGTCTGGCCAAATCTGTAGAATTTCTAGCACGGGAATATAGGGGCTCTGTTGGTCTCGCTGAGTCCTGCTCCTTGGCACACAGTAGGTCCTTAAGGGTTACAGGACAAGTACAATGAAGGCCATGCCCTTTCCTGTTTTATCTGGGCACCACCCTTCAGCTGGAGGAAACCTTCGGGCTGGAGTTTTTTTTGGGGGGTTGGGTATTTTTTGGCAGTCAGTCTGGCCGAGAAGGAAGCAGCACAGAGCACAGCACTACAGTGCCCTGCAGTCAGCCCGGCACAAATGGACTGCCCCAGGGCAGGCTGGTGGGACTGGAACTTTAACGCGCAGGACGCGGGCGGGGCGGAGCCTAGATGCGGACACCAGTGTCTGAGAAAGGAACCGGGTGGAACCTCAAGGCTGCACGTAGGGCCAGAGGGTTCATTGGCGTTTGCAGGCTTTGCCGCGTCTTGGGTCCGAGTTCCAGCCTGCAACCCTCCATCCCTTTCCCTAGCCTCCTTCCGCGGTTTGGCCGGGCCCAGCGCTACCTGCAGCCACCTCTCTGTTCTCGGGCGGCGTGGGTTCTTCCCCATTTCCCCGCGACCCAACCCCGGTAGCGCGGCTCTGGCTGCGCGTCACCATCCTGGCCGCCGCCGTCGCTACTGCCGCAGCCTTCATGCCAGACTATGCTTTCCAGCAGCCCCGGCGGCCAGTCACTCTGCTCAGTACGCGCGTAGAACTACGGCTCCCGACAAGCCCAGCGTGGCTCTCTGCACTCTCCCACCCCCGGAAGTGCGGGTCGCGTTTCCGGCGGTGGCTTGTTGGTGGGGGGGCTCCGGGGAGTGAACGCTTCTCAGCACCTTGCGGCTGCAGCGGGTAAGTGGGTCTTGGCGACACTGCCACTAGTGCTGGCTGAGACGCCAGTGTGGCTCACTGCTGACTTGGTGGCGAGGATGCTGGCTCCATATGCTCATAGCTCTGCTGTGTCCACTGCACCTTAGTCTCTAAGGCCTTTTTTTTTTTTGTGTGTGTGTGTGTCTTTTTCTTTTTTATCGGTACCGGGGATCGAACTCACGACTGCCTGCTTGCAAGGCAGGCGCTTATGCCGCTGAGTTAAATCCCCAGCCTCTCTAAGGCCTTTTTGCTTTTTTTTATAAGTCATGGCGGGTGTGAGCGGGTCTCAGCTGCAGGTGTTCCTGCGACAGCTCCTCAGCCACCCAGGGAGAAGAGAGGTGGCAAATGTGGCTACCTGGAGCCAGGGGACAGGGGCGCGGGGGCGGGGGGGCGGCCGTGTCTGAGCAGGTAGCAAGTTAGGTCAAGCCTACATCTCCCATAGATTTTGTGGCCGGGTAGCCAGGCTGTGGTTGAGTGGTCCCCACGGGATGGGGCAGGGGTTGATTATATCCCCCGGAGACTAGAGTCTGTGCGGCTGGAGGTCAACGGCGGCGACGCTTTCGGGAGTGGGGAGCTGTTCCTTAGCTGTTTCCAATGCCTCTTTCTTCTTCGCAGAGGAGCCCTCTCCTGGGCCCCTCCCCACTATGGCCAAGCCAGCAAGCAAAGATTCAGGCTTGAAGGAGAAGTTCAAGACTTTTTTGGGACTGCGAACAACAAGACCAAATCCTAGGTCTGCAGAAGGCGTTCAGACCGAGTTTATCATCACAGCGGAAATCCTGAGAGTGAGCGAGCTGCCTGTACCTTCCTTAGCCTAGGGAGGAGGACAAGGAAGACTGGTCTGTCACAGGGTTCTGTGGGGGATGTGTTGCTGATGCTTGCGCAAGGCTACTATCCCTAGTATTATGGAGGTTAACATACATGTACTTCCACAGGATACTTCGCATCAGGATCTTGGTCATCTGCTCAGGCATACTGACATTAGAATTCAAGTGTTAATACAAGAAAACCCATTTTGCCAGATGTGGCCTGAACACCTTCATCTTCACAGGTGGTTAGGGATAGGCCAGATGTTAACGGGTAATATGTGAGTTCCTGGGAAAAGTGGATCCCTGTTTTGTTTTCTTGGCTATGAGAACCCCGATCGATGCATATACTACATGCATATGCTACCTGCATATGCTATCATTATCTTTTTTTCTTGTGGTACCAGGATTGAACTCATAACCTCGAGCCTGGCAGGCTCATATGCTGCTGAGCTAAATCCCCGGCCCTTGTGTGTATGCTATCAATGAGCTACACCCCCAGCCCATCTTTTTTATTTTATTTTATTTATTTATTTATATATATATTTTTTGTCTTTTTCATTTTTTTATCGGTACCAGGGATCGAACTCACAACTGCCTGCTTGCAAGGCAGGCACTTATGCTGCTGAGCTAAAATCCCCAGCCCCCAATCTTTTTTATTTTTATATTTTTGATGGTAACAGGAATTTGAACCTGGGGGCTCATTTGTGCTAAGCAAGCACTATGTGATTGAGTTATACCCCACCCCCTTTTGTGTGTGTGTGTGTGTGTGTGTGTGTGTGTGTGTGTGTGTTTTTATCGGTACCAGGGATTGAACTCAGGACTGCCTGCTTACAAGGCAGGCGCTTATGCCGCTGAGCTAAATCCCCAGCCCCCCACCCCACCCCTTTTTAAAAGCTTTAATTTTGAGACTAGGTCTTGGCTAAGTTTCTCAGGCTGGCCTTGAAATGGAGATTCTTGTTTCTCAGCATCCCAAGTAGCTGAAACTTTAGGTTTGTGCCACTGAGACTAACACGTTATTTTTTATGTATTTGAATACCCCTACTAACACATAACCTTGACATGGTATTTTGCCCAAGTAAATGTTAAATTTTAGCACTTGTAAAATTTTCAGTGTTTTTTTTTTTTTTTTTTTGAGACAGAGTCTCACTATGCAGTGCAGACTGGCCTTGAACTCTTGGTGATCCTCTTTGCCTCAGTCTTCCAAATGCTGTGATTGTAGGCGTGCACCACTACACCTGGCTAAAATTTCCAGTTTAGAGAAATGCTCATTGCTTGATGATGGCTACAGCTGTATAATGGGATATGGAGTCAGCAATAGAAACAGTAGACTGCTGACACATGGTACAACAGGAATGAATATTAAAAAAGTGCTAAGTGAAAGAAGCTAGTCATAGAAGGCCCCATGATGTACAAGTCCATTAATATAAAGTGTCTAGAATAAGAAAATCCAGAGAAAAAGCAAACCACTGGTTGCTAGGGTTGAATGGAGGAAGGAATTGATTTGTGATTTTCTTTTAGGATGATGAAAAGACTCTGGAATTGGAGATGTTATAAACATCATAAATACATTAAAGTCTGAATTGCATAGTTTAAAATCTCTGCAGTGGTGTGTTTTTTACATTATGTGAATTTTATCTCAATAAAACTTTGCAAATGTGGAAAAAAACAACCACTGCCGACAAATTTGGAAAAAAACAACCACTGCCGATTGTCAGTCTGCTGAGGTCTAGAAGTAAGCTCATTGCCAAATCCTCATTCAGAGAGATCTGTTACAGAGCTCTAGTCTGGAAAATGCAGAGCAGAGCAGTTTGTAGGATGATTTGTGATTGGAATTAGGGAAACCTGTCATCTGAGTACTGGCCCTTTTTTCTTCTTTTTGCTCTTTAGGAACTGAGTGTTGAATGTGGTCTCAACAATCGCATCCGGGTAATAGGGCAGATTTGTGAAGTTGCAAAAGCTAAGAAATTTGAAGAGGTAGGTTTGTCTCAAAAATGCCATTTAAAAGTCTTGAATTTAGAGAAAGAAAAATAGAAGGCTTGAGTTTCCTGTTTGTAAGAACATATCCTCTCATTGCATGTTTGGGCTGGGGGAATGATGGGATGCCAGAAGGGGGTGTAGTTTCACAGAGGCTGCTTCATGGCACCATGGTTTTGAGCTTACTTGGGAAATGTGACTGGTTGGTGGCATCAGGAACTCTCACAGAAGATGCAGCATGTGGTTTTTTGTTGTTTTGTTTTTTTTGGTATTGGGAATCGAACTCAGAATCTTGCACTTGCCAGGTAGGCATTGTGCCACTGAGCTGTATCCCTGGCCTAGCATGTGTATTTTTGACAGTCATTTCCAGTCTCATGCTGTCTTGTGGGCAGAGTAGCTGTTTTTCTAGGGGACAGGGTTGATATAGAGCACTTTAGAGCTCCTCCTGGCTTTACCCAGCATTTGTGTATGAGATTCAGAAGGTGACTCACTTCTGCTAAGGGAATGGCTACTATATCTTTAGCTGTTCACTGGAAATATGCAAGCTTACCAAGGAGCAAAGAAAAAATAGTCTCCATGTTGAGAACCTTGCCTTTGGAGATGTAGATAAGCAGACCTGTAAGAGCTGGGATGGTCCACAGGCTCAGTGTCTTTGTGCCTCAGATTGTATCAGTGCAAATCTTGGGAATGTAATATAGAAGGTGAGAGTTCCAGCACATCTAACATCTAAGAGACCATAACCATTGTAATCCCCGCTCCTAAAAGGAGGAGACCCAGGAAGCTAAGTGGCATGTGAACACTGGTTGAAGGGAGAGAAAGGGGATACAAAAGCCAGCTCAAGTGCTTGTGTAATGGCACTTGAGTCTCAGTAGCTTGGAGCAGCAGGAATTATTAGTTTCCTATAATTAGTGGAGTTGTGAGAGAAGCAGACTTTAGAAGGCTATTCAGTTTGTCCTTATCATCCTCAATAATGATAGAGGATTAGCATGCTGTTGAGTGCCCCACACCTGGTGTGTTCACACAGAGGAAAGCCATGAGCCAGGGTTCCTGGGTAAGTGAAGGCCCCGGCCGCACCCTGCACACCTGATTCAGAGACTTGCCATGTCTCTTTTTTAGAGTCCGAGCAGCTTTTCAGCACTGTTTTCCGGTCTTAGGAAAACCAAGGCTGCTTCCTTGGCTTGCCTCTTGTCCTAGCCTTCAATTTGGACTGGTTAAAGGGACCTCCTGAGGTTTAAAGTTCTGAGACCTATGGTCATTGCAGGCTACCAAGGAACTGATTCTAAGTTAGAAGACCCCATTGTTTTGCTCTGTCCTTTGCTTTTTCTTTCTTTCTTTCTTTCTTTCTTTCTTTCTTTCTTTCTTTCTTTCTTTCTTTATTTTTATCTGTACCGGGGATCGAACTCACTACTGCCTGCTTGCAAGGCAGGCACTTCCTTTGTTTTATCATATTCTTGCATTGAGGGACCAGGGTTCTTGAAGACCATACCCTTACTGGTATCCCCTTTGTGTTGGTGGCAGCATGCAGTGGAAGCACTGTGGAAGGCTGTTGAGGACCTGTTGCAGCCAGAGCGGCCACCAGAGGCCCGACATGCAGTGCTGGCCCTGCTGAAGGCTATTGTGCAGGGGCAGGTAAGGGGAGGAGCCTCATGGCCTTTGGGTGATGTCAGGTCATCAGCCATGTGGACTCATGTCTTTGGTGAGATGCTATATGTGGGGTCTGGTAGTTAATGGGCTCCAGAGCTAGACATCATATATGGGCATTGTGATTTAATTACTCTGGTCTGTGTGACCCTAGTTAGTTACTCGAACTCTGAGCCTCTACCTCCTCACTTTTGATAGGGTTAGTGACTGAACCTTCCTCATCTAGCATATTCTGGGGATGGAAAGATACAATTCATGGGAAGGTGGGGAACATGGCTTGTCACAGCCATTGTTACCTTGCTTCTGCTGCCTTATCCTCCAGTTGAAGGATTCCCCCTGTTCGCCATGCCTCAGCTGAGTAGAAGTATTTAAATTCTTGAATACCCAAGGCTCATCTTGCCATTCCTGCTGTAAGACTTTCTCACAGGTGGTCAGTTTCTTCCTTCATGGCCCAGCTACTTGGAGTAGGGTGTCCAATTGTACTGTCCCTCACCTGGTACCTTTGGCCTTTGTGTCATGATGTTTCTGCATGGATCTGCCCTGGGCTGTGAGCCGAGTGAGGCAAGAGCTGCATTGTTGCTACTCTATGCCCTGCCATACCAAGAGCCCGATATAATAGGTGGTCCACACATACAAGTCGACAGCAAACCGGTGACTCTGGTCTCCTACCCGTAGCCCACAGGCTTTGCTAACTAGTTCTTTGCAAAGTATCCCAGAGGAAGGACAGCAGGCCAGGTCTGGTGTCTTAGTGCCTGTTGAACTTGCTGGCCTCTTGGAAGGTAGCTATGTGAGAGAACTTAG
The DNA here is from genome assembly GCF_034190915.1 of Cavia porcellus. Lineage (NCBI taxonomy): Eukaryota > Metazoa > Chordata > Mammalia > Rodentia > Caviidae > Cavia > Cavia porcellus. Next base: position 33,350,480 of record NW_026947499.1, read on the forward strand.
CTGGCCTCTGCTGACCTATTGGTTTTGTCTTTAGGGTGACCGGTTGGGTATTCTCAGAGCCCTCTTCTTTAAGGTCATCAAAGATTACCCTTCCAATGAAGACCTCCATGAAAGGTTGGAAGTTTTCAAGGCTCTCACAGACAATGGGAGACATATCACCTACTTGGAAGAAGAACTGGGTGGGTGCTACACTGGGTGTGAGGTTTGTCTGACCTTGGATTAAATTCAACCTGGGATGGGGAAGAACCTGAGGGTGCTACAGGGGCTGTAGTTCCATGCAGCTCCATGCACCTATATCTCCTAAGGAGTTCTTTCAGGATGTAGCTCTTGGGCTTTACTCTAGATCTGCTGTCTTACAGTCTGTAGGAAGTAGGCTTCAAAGGTGCCTTTGAAGTGGGTAGGTAGTAGCTTCTCTGTCATTGGGAGAGGATATTGTCAATCCATCTCACCCAGAGTACCTGTCTGAGCCCAGTTTGAGTTCTCACCAATGTTGGTTGATCTCCTGTACCTTGACAGTGATAGGAAGACATTTTGGTCAAACATTTGGTCAGACTTCATGTCCCTGTTGTGGGAAGAAGAAGGAGAAAGAAGTAAATCTGGGTCTTGCTGCTGTGAGGTCCAGAGATGGGCCTTGGTGGTTGATCTCCCCCAGGAGAGATGCAAACATCTGCGGTTAGATTTCTGTCTGAGGCTAGTTGCCATACATGTTGTATGTCTCCTCCCAGAGACTTGTGGAATGATAGGGCTGCCCAGGAACCTGTCTCCTGAACATGGCCTTGCTGAACATCTACCCCACAGTGTGTGTATCCCTTGGCAAGGGAATCTGGCCCTGAGTGTGAACTACACAGTCCTACTGCGACCTAGCTCTGATCCTTAAGCAGTTTGGAATTGTCCATGCATGGTCCCTGTGGGCTCCTGCTGAGTCTCTGGGGACCATGAGTGGCTTGCTTGTGACTGCAAGGGGGATTGATAGTATGCTTCTCAGCAGTAATACAGACTCATTTTCCTGAGGGAGGAGTAAAGAGACAGTGTAGTCTTGGCTTCTCAGCAAACTATTGTCTCCTCTTCTTCCACAGCGGACTTTGTCTTACAATGGATGGATGTTGGCTTGTCTTCAGAATTCCTGCTGGTGCTTGTGAACTTGATCAAGTTCAACAGCTGTTATCTTGATGAACACATCGCATCAATGGTTCAGTAAGAAAAGGATTTGAGCACTGGGGGTGTAGCTCAGCAGTAGAGTACTCGGTTGGCAGGCACAAGGCTCTGGATTTAATCACCAGTACTAGAAAAAGAAAATAGAAAAGAACTTAAATAGTGTTATTCCAGTATACTGCTTTAGTTCTTAAGTTCAGCTCTACAGGGTGAATAAAATCATTAAAGCCACCAAATAAATAGAAGAGTTGGAAGTAGACTTGTCTTATACTTTAATTGTTGTCTTTTTGTCATTATTTTCCTAAACATCTCGTGTCCATGAGGGCAAATACTGGCACAGACTGGGAATCCTGAGGAAGAACATGCCACTCCCATAACTGACATCACAGAGACACAGAAGTGTAGTTGTTTAACTTTCTGAGAAACACTCTAAACTTTGGTTCTTTCTCCCTAGCATGATCTGTCTGCTGTGCATCCGGACCATGTCCTCTGTTGACATAGAGGTCAGTGACACCCCCCTACTTCCTACTCCCCAATAGTTAGTTGTATCTTTGTTTCTGAAAGACTGAGATTCTGAGGTCAAACCCTATGTGCCACTCTCTGGCTTTGTGGCCCTAGGTAGCTGCTTTGCCCCTCTAAGGTCTGCCCAGTTAGGACAGGTGGGTTCCATCATGGAATTCTACTTTAGAATGGGGTAACATTGTGTTGATGACTTACTGGGATGGGGCACAGGAATGCCTTCCAAATGTACGCTGACTTGCTGTGTGATTCTTTTTGTGTGTGTGTGATCTGTGATTCTGAGAGAGGCTAGTTGGGTAGTGGGAAGGAGGATGGGAGTGTAGGGCACCAGTGTGATCTATCATTTCCTTCTGCAGGTCTCCCTGCAGGTGCTTGATGCTGTGGTTTGCTACAACTGCCTGCCAGCTGAGAGCCTCCCTCTGTTCATTGTCACCCTGTGTCGCACCATAAATGTCAAGGAACTCTGCGAGCCTTGCTGGAAGGTGAGAAGTCTTTTCTTGGAACAGTATCCTTTTTTTGTTTGTTTCAAAACAGGGTCTCACTATGTAGTTCAGGCTGGCCTTGAACTTGCAGCAATCTTCCTGGCTGAGCCACCTGAGTGCTGGGATTACAGGAATGCACCACCATTCCCAGTTTGGGACAGCATCCTAACTCCAGCATATCACAGAAAGAAGGCCATCTTCAGTGGCTAGCATATGTTTTTTTGAGTAACCATGCAGTGGCCTGTTAGTGGCCTATTAAGGGCAGTTCAGTGGCCTTTCTCAAGCAATTGACCTGAGGCCAGTTTTAGCAGACATTTGAAAGCCCTGCAGCCTCTGGTTTGGGAGGAGGTCATGGTAAGCTGGCTGTGCCATGGGGATGCAGTGGCAGTGTGAGGTAGGGTGAGGCCTGGGATGCCCTTGATGGGATTGGGATGCCCCTGATAAGATTGGAAATTGTATCTACAGTCCTTATGCTGTGCCTTCTGTCTCCCAGCTGATGCGAAACCTCTTGGGCACCCACCTGGGCCACAGTGCAATCTATAACATGTGCCGAATCATGGAGGACAGGTGAGTGTGGGCAGCTGAGGTGACGGATGAGGGTGAGTGGGCTGGGATCAGCCACCCAGAAGCTTGCAGGAGGAGGCTTCCTGGTGTTGACACTTGCCTAGCGTGGATAAAGTTGGGGTTTTCTTGGTACTCTTGGGTGCTTGTTCCAGGGACTTTCACGAAAGCTAGGCATATCATATGCATGATCTTCTATCCTCTCCCACCAGGCAAATCAGAAAGTCTGTAGCTGAACTTAGAGCTTTCTCCCTCACATGGACGTCTCCAGTGTGGCTCTGTCACTATTCTATTACAATGCTAGAATCATGATCCCCTAATGTCTCCCTGGCCCTCACCCTGTAGCCAAACCTTTATGTAAGTCCTGTTGCTGCTTGCCCTGAGAAGTGGCCCAAGTCCTCTATGTGGTAGACACCCCACACCAGCGATACTCCGCTTTTGCTTCGTGGCATCCATTCTTATCCCTTGATAGTTCTCCACATTGCAGCCAAGAGGCTTTTACTGTATTGGATCTGATTGTGTCAACTTTTGCCTGAGACTGTAGTGATTCCCACGGCTCCCAGGACAGAGATCCTCCCTGTCCCAGGTGGCACAGCTCTATGGGTCTGTCATTCTTGACCTCTTGCTACTCCTGCTCCCACCAATGGCCTTTGTCTACACCATTTCCTTCTGATAGAATGTTCTTCTCACCTTTGCCGAGTCCTAATTGTTCCCAGAGTTTTTAGGGTAGTCATCAGCTCCCTGGCTTCCCTGAGTAGCTTTGCTCTTGGCTCCATGGCTTTCCTTGTTGACTGTGATTTTAAGTGAAAGTTTTATGCTATGGAATTTTTTTAATTTAATTTTTTTACTGTGGAATTTTTTGACTAGTTTCTGTCCCCACTAGACTTCTCACTCAATCTCATGTCCCTGGATCATGTCATGGCATGATGTGTAGTCAAAGAGTGCTTAGCTGTTGAATAGCATGAAGGAATTAGTTATTGCTGGCCTGTGTTTTCTGCCTGTTTCTCTTACCCCTTCTCAAGCTGTGCTTCTGCCCTAAAGATACAGGGGTTACTATTGGCACTGCCCATACCAAGACCCTCACTGACTCCACATAGGGCTGGGCCTTAAATTAGTCTTTCTGGGGATTGCTTTCAGAGCCTACATGGAAGATGCCCCACTGCTGAGAGGAGCTGTATTCTTTGTGGGCATGGCACTTTGGGGAGCCCACCGACTTTATTCTCTCAAGAACTCCCCAACATCTGTATTGCCATCTTTTTATGAGGTAATGTTTTTTTTTTTTTTAACCAAACGTAATGGTAGTTGGTTAGGTTACCTCTGCCAACTCAAAAGATACTGATGTTTTCAAAATATTAAAATATACTAGCCTTTTGGTAAACCTGAAATTATCCACAAAACATGGTTTACAAAAAGTTGAAGGTAGAATGTACTGTGGTTCTTTGCTTCATTTTTCAGTGCTTATTTATCTATACCATGATGTCAAAATTGGTTACATCCATCTGGATAGACTCAGTCTTCAGGTTTCACTGAGTTATTGTTTAGAACACTAATGATACATATATCTCCTTATATTCATTGGCTCACCTGGAGACTTCCAAACACTACCTCAGTGGTCTCATAAATTTTTTTTTTCTTTTTTGAGACAGGATCTTGCACTATGCAGTTCAGGCTGGCCTTGAGCTCGCTTTGTAGCCCAGGCTTGTCTCAAACTCACAATGATCCTCCTGCCTCAGCCTCTAGAGTGCTGGGATTACAGGCATGGGCCACCATGCGAGGCAGTGGTCTCATAATTATGGAGGTGCCTACTTACTTAAGATATTGTATAAAAATTTGTGAAAGTATATTCTATTTCTCTAAAAAAGAAAATAGCAATGGCAGTTTTGTAAAAATACTCTATAGTAAGTTTTTGGAATGCGTTGGCCAGAATTTAGGGTAAAACAAGTTTTCAGAGTGATAATTGATTTTGAGTTACTGTATTTTTTTATGGAACTAGACTGAAAAAGTTTTTGTTTAAAAATTTTTATCATTGATACAAATAAAATCTGTTTTATTTTGTTTTTAGAAGAAATATTAAAGACAACTTAATGAATATGCCAAATTTACTAGGTCTGTATTTTTGCTTAATACAAAAATGTGTTTATTTTATTCTTTCTTGTCTTTTTGAGAGAGGGTTTCACTGTGTGATTCAGACTGACCTGAACATTACTTTGTAGCCCAGGCTGCCCTTGAACTAGCAGAGATTCTCCTCTCTCAACCTCCCAAGTGGTGGGATTATGCGCCACCATGCTTGGCTCAAAATGTCTTTGAATTGAAATGTAATTCCCATATAAAAATAATATTTTCATATGTGAGTTATCTATTACTTACATTATGGGTGCCAAGAAACCATTACATTATCCAGAATATGGCCTTTATTATGCCTTAAAAATGTGCATGTATGAAATGTTGGTTTTGATGTAAACCTCATAATTTAAAAGTTAACATGTAAATTAAGTAGGTTACTATTTTCAGTATCACCTAGTATAATATGTTGATGCAATATACAAAGTTAGATTAATGTTAGAAATGAAGAGTCACAGTTTATCTTTTTAGGCTTTTACTAAATATTTCAGATTTATACCTTCAGCTTTACAGATGATTTCAAACCTAGACAATTAGGCAGTTTTCCCAAGTTGGAGAACACCATACTAATCCAGTTGTGATGTTTTGAGGCTTCATAACTTAATCCATTGTAACATTATGGAATCCATAGCTCAGGGTTGTGGAAAAAGGCTTCAAAGAAATGCAGGTTTAGCTTGGCGTGGTGGCTCACACTTGTAATCCCAGCACTCGGAGGCTGAGGCGGGAGGATCCTTGTGAGTTCGAGACCATCCTAGGCTACAAAGTGAGCTCAAGGCCAGCCTGAACTGCACAGCGAGACCCTGTCTCAAAAAGACAAAGAAATGCAGTTTTTTTTTTTTTCCCCTGCAGTAATAGTATTTAAAGAATAACAACAAAAAAAGATAATGGAATTTTCATACTGCAGTGAGAATATAGGAATTGGGGCACTCATGAGTTTCATCTGCAAATGAATGCTGAAACTGCTCAGTGCTGCCCCTAGGGTGGCAGTCTTCTTATTGGTGATGATTCTCTGGTTTTGTTTTTTGTTTTCTTGTGACAAGGTCTCCCGTGTAGTTCAGGGTGGCCTTGAACTCACTATGTAGCCCCAGCTGGCCTTGAATTTGCAGTGATCCTCTTGCCTCAGCCTCCTGAGTGCTGGGATTATAGGTGTGCATCACCATGCCCAGCTGGTGATGGTTCTCTTTTGTCAAGTGGTATTCTTGCCATCTTTCTGAAGAATGGAGTGATGTAACTTCAGCATCTTTTTCCACAGTGCACTGCAGCTTTCATAGCATTTCCTGTGTACATTCACACGTTCTGTGCAGACCAGAGAGGTGTTTGTAATTCTCATGGCTCCCTTGATGGGCTGAGATGATTATATGTCTTCTTTTCATAATGGAGGACAGCTGTGATAAGCAGTTTTCTTTTCTTTTCTTTTCTTTTCTTTCTTTTTTTTTTTTTTTTTTTTGTCTTTTTTGTTTTTATCGGTACCGGGGATTGAACTCACGACTGCCTGCTTGCAAGGCAGGCGCTTATGCCGCTGAGCTAAATCCCCAGCCCCAGCAATTTTCTTTTCTGCAGGCTCTGCTACACTTTTCTTCTCAACCATAGCACAGTGTTGAGTATGATTTTTGTGTGCTTCTGATGATGCAGCCCAGATCATAGTTGTCAGCTCTGCAGTGCTAGGACATTGATCTGTCAATTAGGCCCTTTGGAGGTGGGAGCTTTGGAGCTTTGGAGTCCCGACCATACTTGTACGGTATAGCACACATCCTTTTGAGCTCATCACAGGTTTTTGTGCACCATAGCTATGAATATAAGTGCTCCTTGGCCCAGTATCTTGCACTCAGCTCTAAAGGCCACACGGGGCTTTGTGTGTGTGAGCTAGGAAGCTGACCCTGCATGTTCTGCTCCATGTTCTAGGCCATGACTTGTCCCAATGAGGTGGTGTCCTATGAGATCGTGTTGTCCATAACCAGACTCATCAAGAAGTACAGGAAGGAGCTCCAGGCAGTGACATGGGACATTCTGCTGAATATCATGGAACGGCTGCTTCAGCAGCTCCAGGTAAGGTGGAGTGAAGGCTATGGTCAAGGGTATTGAGACCCCAGACAGGTGACCTATTCCTGGGAGATGGCAACCTAGGTGTCTAGGCCCTGTCTCTGGGATCTCAGAGTCTGCTATGACTGTGTTCACTTGTGTTTCTTAGAGGTGCCACTTATTTTCCAGTGAAGACAGGTCTCATTTTTTCCAGTCCTGCTCCATTGTTTTGACCCTGGGCAAGTGCATGCAGTAGATGAGCAAAGCTGGGCCAGTATTGCTCAAGGGCAACAGAGGAAGAGAACAGATCACCTCCATGGGTTAGGTAGTCCTGAAGGCAGATCCTAGAGCATCTGAAATGCTAGCTATGACTTTGAAGGACAGCATAAGTGAGTCTGTTAACTATGCAGCCCATAGGCACACACCTTTTGATGCCTGGGCTGTGATGATAAGGGCAGTATCTAGCTAATATGGCCAGGCGTGGATGATGTCCAGGGATCAGGACACCAGAAGGAAGGACTGGGACTCAGCTGGCCTGAGTTTAGTCGTCCTAGGGGGTAGGTACTTATCAAACTGTTGCTGTTGATTGGCTAGCCAGGTAGCACTTCAGCTTGAGTGGCAGGAGTGGGGCCCACCCTCCTGGGGCTTCAGAAGGTGTTAGAGCTTGGGAGAAGTGTGCAAGAGTGTGAAGCTGTAGCTACTCTCTCCTTCCTATTCTTTCCTTTAGGCTGGGCTGTGTGGTTTTAGCCAGGATTCTCCAGGGTGGGGAACAGACAAACACAGTGGTTGCCTAGATTTCTCAGCAAGGCCCAGTCACAGGCATGGGGGCATGTTCATGTGCAGCTGGTCTTGATTTGTGGAGGAGTATCTTTTTGAGACATGGTCTAACTGCAGTTTGAGTTTGCTTTGTAGCCCAGGCTGGTCTCAAACTCACTACGATCCTCCTGCCTCAGCCTCCCAAGTGCTGGGATTATAGGCATGTGCCACCATGCACAGCATGTGCAGCTAGTTTTGAATTGAGGTTTCCTAGGCTATGGAGAAGTGGGAAGGAGGAGTGAGCTTTTTTTCTTTCTTTCTTTTTTTTTTTAATTTTTTTTTTTTTTTTTTGTCTTTTTCATTTTTATCGGTACCGGACATCGAACTCACGACTGCCTGCTTGCAAGGCAGGCGCTTATGCCACTGAGCTGAATCCCCAGCCCCGAGGAGTGAGCTTTTTGAGGGGAATGGAAGTAGTCTGTGTAATGTACCTTGGTATTGCAGGACCTGGACAGCCCAGAGCTCAGGACCATCATCCATGATCTGCTGACCACTGTGGAAGAGCTGTGTGACCAGAATGAGTTCCATGGCTCGCAGGAAAGATATTTCGAGTTGGTGGAGAGCTGTGCGGACCAGAGGCCTGTAAGACTCCATATTCTCCACCCTGTGGGACCGCTGGGAGCATGGCTGCATACATGAAGCCAACTTTTCTAAGTTTGAAGTAAAGGGGTAGGCAGGCTCCTACTTTTCCAGGATCTTCCTTGTTGTGCTCCAACAAGGAAGCCTGCCAATTCAATGAGCAGTGTATGTGTGGGTCTATTAAAATGCTCAGTGTTAGCTTAACCATCAATTTCCTCCCACCTGTGGAGGAAGTGCTAGACTGCTCTGTGGAGACTGCTTAGTGCTTGCTGTCAGGCAGCAGTCATTTTTCCAGGAACACTCAGCCCTCATCCAGGCCACTTGTGCGTTTTGATATGCTAGGATGACTTTGTTCCTGTGGGATTCCTACCTAGAGCACAAGGGTAAGGCCTCTTTGAGCAAACTTGGTTTCCTTGGAACAACAATCTGACAGTGGGGTGACAAACCCTCTGGCTTCTTAACACCAGCTATCTTCCTTCAACAGGAGTCCTCCCTCTTAAACTTAATAACCTACAGAGCTCAGTCCATTCATCCAGCAAAGGATGGCTGGATCCAGAACCTACAGTTGCTGATGGAGAGGTTCTTCAGGTAGTAGACCCTCTGTGGCTTGCCCTGGGCCCAGACATTAGACTCCTAAAAGATGGTCTTTTTCATTTTTATCGGTACCGGGCATCGAACTCATGACTGCCTGCTTGCAAGGCAGGCGCTTATGCCGCTGAGCTAAATCCCCAGCCCCTCTTTTCTTTTTTTTTTTTTTTTCTTTTCTTTTCTTTTCAGTGGGAAGGGGGAGTCTTCTTGAGGCAACCTCTCACTATGCAGTTCAGGCTGACCTTGAGCTCATTTTATAGCTCAGGCTGGTCTCGAACTGGCAGTGATTTCTTGCCTGCCTCCCAAATGCTGGGATTATAGGCATATATACCACCATACTTGGCCTCCTTTCTGATTCTTGAAAGCAGCAGTTTTCACTGAGTGGCAGAGATTAGTTTTCCCATAGAACAGGGTCCTCTGGTGAGGCCCTTATGCTGTGGCCTCTTAGAAGGCAGAAGTCTTTGTCTCTTGGCAGGGTCTGCTTGGTTGAGTTGGGATCTGAGGGGAGAAGCCAGGGTCAGACCAGCCAGCCAGCCCCATAACCTGTTCTCCCTTCTTCCCTACCACACAGGAATGAGTCCCGCAGTGCTGTTCGCATCAAGGTGTTGGATGTGCTATCCTTTGTGCTGCTCATTAACAGGCAGTTCTATGAGGTGGGTGGTGCTGGATCGTCTTGGGACTGGGGGCTCCTGGGCACTGTATGTCTCCTGACCCCTGACCCTGATCCTCCAACCTGGAATGTCCCACTCCTAACTGCACTGCTCATTGGAAGGTGTTACTGCCTCAGTTCCTCCCTTGTTTGTGTATTCCTTTTTTCATGCTGTGGTACCCTGGCCTGTGCTGCGTCTGTAAACTGTGGGGGTGGCGGGGAGAACAGGCCTTCAAGGGTTCTGGTCTGAGTTGAAAACAGTGTCATGTAGAATGCTTTGTTGTATCTGTAATTGCTTTCATCATTTGCCTCTTGGCTGATCAACAGCTGCTGGGCTGTCCTGGCCCCTGACTGGTAATTCTGCCTCTGCCTTCTCCTCCATGCTACCCTTCCCTCCTGGAAGAGTATCAGTATGTGTACCTGCATGCCCTTTTGTGGAGATGTGTTCTTAGCTCTGAGGCCTCCCTCGATCCTCACTCTGAACCAGAGGCCTTCTGTTGTCAGCCTTTTATTTCCTGGGCTGGTGTACCTAGCTCTGTGCTTTTCAGTATTTCTCTCCCTTCCTCCCTTAAGCAGAGCTCAGTGCCTCCTTTTCCAGGAAGCCTCTCAAACTTCTCTGGTCCCTCATTAGGCAGACCTAGGCTCTGCCAGGGTCACAGGGATATGGTTGCTGTGATGGGCAACATGGTGTGGTCTTGATTGGGTGAGAGGCTTGCAGGCACGGTAGGTAGGGCTCATGTTGTCAGTCTGGCACTGAGTTAATGTCATCCTGCCTTGTTCTATATATGTGCTGCTAAAGCAAGAACAATCTTGCCTTGTTCTCTGGCACTTGTCTTTTTTTTGAGACGAGGTCTTGCTGTATAGCCCAGGCTAGCCTTGAACTCACAGTGAACCTCCTGCTTCAGCTTCCTGAGTGCTGGGGTTACAGGTGTGCACCACCATGCCTGACTCTCTGGCACTTTTTACCTGCCTGTATGAAAGCTTTTGTAACACTTGCAGTAGTTTCTGTGAGGTCAAGGTTTACTATCACCAATGTATACACAACCCTCTTCATAAGATTTTTGTGTGTATGTGTGTGGTAGTGGAGATCAAATCCAGGGCCTCATACATACTAAAGGAGTTACTCTTTTTTTTTTTTCCCTCCCCACCCTTCAGGAGTTACTCTTAATTGTGACACTGAGTGAAAAAAGCAAGCAGAGGCACTGCCTTGGCTACACCACAGCCTGTAGCTTTGGCTCTGTGGCTGGCTGGTATCAGCAGTCACTGATCTGAACTATGGGGCTGGGCAGATGTCCTGGTAGAGAGGACTCTGGAGACTATGTCAGGTTCAATAGGCCATGGTGACCTTGCTCAGCTTTTCTGCAATCTTGATTAACACCTTAGCTTTTTTAGTTGATTCCTTGAGGAATTTCATGTCACTGAAATGCCTCCCACCCCATGGGGCAAGAGACTTACCTTTTCTCTTTCTGCCCTATATAGGAGGAACTCATTAACTCAGTGGTCATCTCGCAGCTGTCCCTCATCCCTGAAGACAGAGACCCCCAAGTCCGAAAGCTGGCCACCCAATTGCTGGTGGACCTCGCGGAAGGCTGCCATACCCACCACTTCAACAGTCTGCTAGACATAATTGAAAAAGTGAGAGCCTCATGGGACCTGAGGTTCGGGGGCCTAAGTGCCAAAGGTACTCTTCTTTGTGGCCAAGTTCTGTGGACAGGTGATCCTCTGAACCTTTGTCAGCTTTGTGACTATCTTCTAAGGTCAGGATGTCCCTCCTAGCAGAAATAAGTAGTATCCAGAGGCCAACTGAATTGCATCCTATTTGTAGGACCTTAGAAATGGGTATTGTGTAGCTTCCTGGGCTAGATGAAGGGAGGACAGGGCTGTGGCCCGTAGCCTCCTGGCACAGACAGCATCTTTCCTTTTTAGAGTTGAAATAGAATGTGATTCCTGAACAGTCAGTTGGATATGTAAAGTGCACCTTTTTCTATAGAAAGTGGAAAAGAAATCTGTGGTAGCAAGTGTTAGGTCTGACAGTGGCTGGGGCTAGGAGCTGGGACTTACTTGTTCATTTCTCTAAGGTGATGGCCCGCTCTCTCTCTCTGCCTCCTGAGCTGGAAGAAAGGGATGTGACTGCTTACTCAGCTTCCCTGGAAGATGTGAAGACTGCAGTCCTGGGACTCCTAGTCATCCTTCAGGTGGGTGGATCTTTTTCTGGGAGAGTGTGCTGCCTAGCTCCTGTCCACTCTGATTGGAGGCTACTCTTCAAAGATGCGTCTCTCTGGAGACCTAGGCTCTGCCAGGGTCACAGGGATATGGTTGCTGTGATGGGCAACATGGTGTGGTCTTGATTGGGTGAGAGGCTTGCAGGCACGGTAGGTAGGGCTCATGTTGTCAGTCTGGCACTGACCCCGAGTCCGGATCAGAACCAAATTCTGCCCTTCCAGGGTACTTGCTGTGGCTGGAGGCAGGAGAGACATCTTGTTCCTGCTTGATAGCTAAGTTTCAGAACAGCTTTACTTTTCACGTATTGTATAGTGAATGACTTGGTCATTTTCAGTGTATTTACAGAGCTGTGTAGTCAATAGTGCAGTTTATTTTATTTTGGGGGGGACAGAGTCTCACTATATAGTGTGGGCTGGCCTTGAATTCTCTTTTGTGCAGCCCAGGTTGTCCTTGAACTCACAGTGATCCTCCTGCCTCAGCCTCCTGAGTGCTGGGATTACAGGAGTGTGCCACCATGCCTGTCTTGCAGTTAATTTTAGAATATCCCCAACATCCCAAAAGAAACCCCACACTCATTAGCCATCACTCTCTAGTCACTGGCAAACCCCAAACTGCCTTCTACTTCCATCCATTTGCCATTTTATATAAATGGAATTACAAAATGCGACCTTTTGTGTCTGGCTTCATTCACTCAATACCATGTTTTCAGGGTTATCCATGTTGATGGAGGTATCGATACATCATTTTTTTTTTTTTATGACTAAATAATGTCCCATTGTGTGGATGGTCAGTAGTTTGTTTATCCATTTGCCTGATGATAGATACTTAGGTTGTTTTTCCTTTTGACTATTGTGAAGAGTGCTACTTCAAACATTGTCACACAAAGGTTTATGTGTACATGAGTTTCCACACCTAGTGGAGCGGCAGATTGGTGGGTTGGAGGTTGAGTCTGTGTTTAAGGTTTGTGAAGCTGCCAGCTGGATTTGTACCAGGGCCGCATCACTTCACGTCCCCTTTAACCATGTGTAATGTTCTGGTTTTGCCACCACAGAGAAAATGTCTTCCACAGCATTGTTATATCTTTGCTTTGTTTTCTTTGTGCTTTTATTCTTCCAGTCTGTCTGTCTTTTTTTTTTTTTTGAGACAGGATTTCACTGTGCAGTTCAGTTCGGTTCAGGCTGGCCTTGAACTCACTTTGTAGCCCAGGCTGGTCTTGAACTCTCAGCAGTCTTCCTGGCTCAGCCTCCCAAGTGCTGGGATTACAGGCATGTGCCACTACACCCAGTTCATTCTCTCTTTGGAATGGGTGTTAGTATGTTACTCAGGCTGGCCTCAAACTCTGTTCCTGTCTCTGTATCTGAGTACCTGATGTACTGTACCCACCTCATTTCAATATCTTTGACTGTGCCCATCCTAGTGGATGTGAAGTATTGTCTCACTGTGGTTCTATTTCCCTGAAAGGTAATGATATTGAGCATCTTTCTCTTTTTCTGGTGCTATGAATTGAACCTAGAGCCTTACACATGTTAGGCAAAGGCTGTACCACTGAGCTATACCATCAGCCCAAACATCTCTTTCATATAGATATTGGCCAGCTGTGTATTTTCTGAAGAGAAATGTGTGTTAGGTCTTTGCCCATTTTACCTTGCACTTACCAGCATGTTTAAGGCCCTGGGTTCAGTTCCCATGACTGTAGCCAAAAAATTAGGAAAGAAAAAGTCATATATCTGTTTGGTAATGTACACATAGCCCCATTGAAGGGTTAAATATCCACTTTCTGCTGAGAACCTGGTTGAAGCCCTGTGAAATTCTGTTGGAAAAGCCTGCTGTTGCTATGAATTATGTCAAACTCCCTTATTTTGTGTTGTCCATCGTAGGATGATGCTTTCCTATCCTGTGCTCTGAGACAAGGAGAAACAGTACTAATGAGCTTCTAAGTACCTGCTGCTAACCTATAAGGCTCAGCAGCCATCAAGGCTCCTCAGGCTCCTGTAACACTGACCCAATCCAGAGTTGTTACAATGGTAGAAAGCTGCCTGGCCACACCTATCGCCTGCCAGGGAGGGTTCGGGGCCTTTCGTGGGTAGAACTTGCAGTAGGAGGGTGGCCTCAGCACCTGGGAGTAAGCCTGCAGTATGTGCATCCCACCAGCTGCTCCTTGTTGACCTCTTTGCTTTGTAGCATTGAGCATCTCTCTTTGGCATGCTGGGATGGGTATTAGATGGTTCCTCTCAGTTTTTATTGAAAAGGTTTTCCTACTTTATTGATTCCCTGCTGGTGAGATGAACGCATAGAGAGATGTCCCTTAGAGTGGGGATGGTGGCTGATGGTTGTGCACAGGAAGCATAGCAGATGCTGTATACTCAACATCCAAAAAGATGGTCCTGGTTTTCCACCCCTCTCTGGGTGAATGGCATACTCTTGCCTCACAATGACAGCACCCTTTCTCCACAGACCAAGCTGTACACCCTGCCTGCCAGCCATGCCATGCGTGTGTATGAGATGCTTGTTAGCCACATTCAGCTCCACTACAAGCATAGCTACTCCCTGCCCATTGCCAGCAGCATCCGGCTACAGGTATGATGGTCCATTCTCTGGGGCCCAGCGAGCTGCCTCTGTTTTGATGGACTTGATGCATATGGGCTGGAGAGACGGGGTGGCCTAGGGAGAGGCTCATTGCAGGTCTTTGCCTCTGTGGCACTTTCTGTTGCTGCAGTCTCTCAGTATCCTCTGCTCTTCCTTTGCCTTCAGTCCTCGTGTCTTTGTGGCTTATCACTGAGTTACATGGTAGCCGGGGATGGGAGCAGAGAAAAAGAAACACATTGACTTCAAGGTGGCATGTAACTCTAATGCTGCAGGTGTCTGTCAGCAAACTGCATCGAGAACTGGACTGGACACAAGAGGGAAAGGGAAGGGCACAAAAGGCTAGCTCTGTGAGCTGTTGTAGGACACTAGCTTGGGAAAAAACCTCAGGTGTCCTTGGGATACATGATCTGAGTGGGAAGGTGGTGTGGCCCACTCTGGACCGGTTTCAGGCTCATTTGGATGGCATAGTTCTTTTCTTTCCAGGCCTTTGACTTCCTGCTGCTGCTGCGGGCAGATGCGCTGCACCGCCTGGGTTTGCCCACCAAGGATGGGATTGTGAGATTCAGCCCCTACTGCCTGTGTGACTGCGTGTATGTGAGATGGTCCCTATCCCAAACTGGTGCTTCAGGGGTATCAGGGTCACTGGGTTAGAGATGGAGTCAAGTACTGTCTTCCCTGGAGGGACCATGTAAATGGTATTCTCACTATGGGCCAGGGCCAGAAGGCACTCTTGTGTCTGTTCCCACGTCCATAGTAGGATGGCCTCAGCTAGTATTCTGTTTGCTTTTTCAGGGAGCCTGAGAGGGCCTCTGACAAGAAGGCTGGCAGTACCCTTTCACCTCCCACTGGGGCACCAGGTTCTGCATCAGGAAGCTCTGCCTTGCGGCTTGGCCATCTTCCCTACTCCCTGCTTTTTCGAGTTCTGCTACAGTGTTTGAAGCAGGTGAGAAAGGCCTCTCCCTTTGGTCAGATGGAGTTGCAGTGGGTACTGCCCTGAGAGTACCAGGTTAGAACACGTCCCTCCCATGTGGGTGATCTTGTTCTAGGTTTACAGTGTGGCTTAGCCGTGTGCCAGATAATTGGACTATAGGTTCAACTGAACCTCAAGCAGGGCATGGACTGGTTTTTGGGGGAAGGAGTGCAGGGTGTGGTGGAAGTCATACCTGGGATACCTGCCAGCCAAACTAAAGCCAACTTTGAAAGGTGGGGCAAGTTTGAGTTAAATGGTGGAGTCAGCAAAGTTTGGGAACAGGAGGGTGCTATGGTAGGAGGCTGAAGTCAGGGATAGGGAAGCAGGATAGAGGAGGTTGGGGGCCAGAGGCCAAGGCAGATCCAGAGTCCTGGGGCATCAGGAGTCTCTATGCCTCATGTCACAGGGGTAGTATGTGGCAGGGATTCTAAGATTCTATCTTTTGACTTGACTCTGGGCAGTGGTTTGCTCCCTGTTGCTGTGGCCTTGGACTACTGCTCTTGGTTCTGTTGTGCAGGGGTCTGCCTGGGGATTATTCACTTGCTGCTTTTCCCTGTTAGCTATTTGATAGTTCTTCTGCTACCTCTTCCTTGTTGCAATTGGTACTCGATTGGGGTGGGCATCTATTACAGACTCCTGGGTACAATGGCATATGCAGGCAGCCACTAGGCCACTGCAGGTAGATGAGGAGAGGGCTAGATATCAGAGCCAAGTAAGTGGAAATCTTGAGTTGGGCCAAGAGGAATACGGAGGCAGCTGCCTGTCAAAGCTTCCACTCAACCTTGCCTCTGGAGGTCAGCTGCCACTGCCCAGAGTAGCTGTCTTTTTTTTTTTTTTTTTTTTGTCTTTTTCATTTTTATCGGTACCAAGGATCGAACTCACGACCGCCTGCTTGCAAGGCAGGTGCTTATGCCTCTGAGCTACATCCCCAGCCCCCAGAGTAGCTGTCTTTGAGCAGTAGCTGTTACTGCAGCTGCAGTGACAGAGACCCAGCCCCAGTCAGTCCTTGTGTGTAAAAGTGGTGAGGCCTTGCTGCTGTGTGACTGCAGACAGCCTCAAGCACTGGCCTTTGGCCTTCTGTCCCTAGGATCCAGAATGCTCTGCCACCCCTTGACCATCCCTTTCCCTCTAGGAGACTGACTGGAAGGTGCTGAAGCTCGTCCTCAGTAAGCTGCCAGAGTCACTGCGCTACAAGGTCCTCATCTTCACATCATCATGCAATGTTGACCAGCTCTCTTCCGCCCTCTGCTCTATGGTAATGCCCACTCAGCAGGCCTGTGCTGACCCTCTGCTGTCACTCACAGTGGCCCTGGCATGTGGGGGGTGAAGACCACAGTCCAGTATCTCCTCTAAAAGGCAACAAGCCCTGTAACTTGATAGACTAAGACTATCACCTTCAAAGCCCCTGGAACACAGACTGCGCCTCTGGACCAGTACACAGAGGGCCAGAAATCTCAGCTTACAGGGTATCAAAGTTTTTTTTTTTTTTTTTTTTTTTTTTTTTTGGGTGGGGCTTCTATGCTGCCTGTGCCTCTCACCTGTCAAGAGGAGACACACTCCTCTTTCTGAAAAGGTTGATCCTTGCCAGGAAGGAAAGTAGTGGCCTCCCATATTCTTTATTTTTCATGTGGTACTGTGATTGAACCCAGGGCCTTTGCATTGAATTATATCTAAATTCTTTTATTCTTTTATTTTTACTTTATTTTGAGACAGAGTCCCATTAAATTGTAAGGCTGAGGGGCTGGGAATTTAGCTCAGAGGCACAAGTACCTGCCTGGAAAGTATGAGATCGTGAGTTCCAAAAAAAAAAAAAGTTGCCAAGTCTGGGCTGGAATTTGTGATCCTCCTGTTTCAGCCTCCCACAGTAACAGACATATGCTACCATGCCCTGCTCCTCCTGTACTCTTGACTCTCAACCTCTCCTGGCCTTCGTGATACCCTCTGGCTACCCATGGGATTTGGCCAGTGCCTTCACAGGTAGGTCTTGCTCATTAGCTTTCAGGCCCAAAGACACTTGAGCGCCTCCGAGGCACCCCAGAAGGATTCTCCAGAACTGACCTGCACTTGGCTGTGGTTCCTGTTCTGACGGTGTTAATCTCTTACCATAACTACTTGGACAAGAGCAAGCAGGTATGAAATGGGGAGCCTCAAAGTGCTTGAGATTTGAATATCTGGTCCTGAGTGGAGGGCTCACCTTTTTTTTTTTTTAAATAAATTGCATGGTAGATCAGGGCTAGGTGAACTTTGCTTTGCTTCCCCTCAGGACTTCTAGACACCTACCTGCCAGCCAACCAGCCCAGAACTTTGGTTATCTATATCCCTTGGTGCCTCCAATATCCCTCTGGGAGTCTAGACTTTCGTGCAGCTCTTCAGTGTGTCCCTCTGCTATCCCTGTCCAACAGGGCTCCCTTTGAGGAGCATTCCCTCACCTGTCCCTGCAGCAGTTCTGGGATGCGTGGTCAGGCCGGGTTTGAGAAGTGGATGGACAAGCTGGACTTCCTTAGCTTCCTTTTCTTCTACACCTCCTGTGGGGAAAGCACAGAAGTGCTTTTTTCTGTCATCCCCTCCCCCATTACTGCTGTCACCCTCACTGTCTGTTAGAACCCTAGCACCTCAGTGAAGAAACATAAGTCTTTTTATGTGGGCTGCTGAAGTATACAGGAAACACAAGTCTTCGGAAGTCACATGCCTGGTTAGGGTCCTAACAGCCAGGAGAGAGATTTAGCTTAAGGCTTGGGCTGTCCTTTCCCCTGACCCAGGTTCCTGACTGTAGCACTGTTAGAAACTAACACAGAGCTCTGCTCCCTACAGACCTAGCTTAAATAAAAGCCCCCCCTCTCTATTTGAGTATACCCTAGCTCCTTCTTTATAGCTTGGCCTGCTTCTACTAACTTTGCCTCCCAAAGTGTGCTGGGCTGAAAGTTATCTGACTCTGCTGGGCTTCTGATGTTTCTGAGGGGGTACTAGCTTTGTGAAAGAACTGTTCCTGAGGTGTTGAGTCCCTAGACTTAGACCTTAGCTATCATTTTGCTGCTGCTTTCTCAGTGGACACTGCCAGAACTGGATATGGGTTCCTGCAGCATTTGCTGCACCAGGTGCATCTCCCTTTAGCAATAAGGCCAGCAGTGGAGCTCCCAGAACAAGGAGTCCAGGGGTCCAGCATGTCTTACTTTCAGGTTGGGCTGGGGAGCTGGGCTTTGGTGACCAGTGGAGTTGGGTTAGGAAGCCTTGTGCAGTCTGTCAAGTGGTCTAGCTAGAGGCCAGCTTCGTCACTTACGTGTTTAGGGACCTTCCTAAACCTTGCCCTTCCCTCCCTGTGGAGCATCCCAGAATGAAACCAAGGGGAGATGAGACCTGGGAACAGTGTACTTGGCATAGCAGGGTGGCTTAGGTGTTCTTGTGGGTGGGGGATTTGGCTGTTGGGTGGCAGATGAGGCCTGAAGCTCTTGCTTCCCACAGCGTGAAATGGTTTACTGCCTGGAGCAAGGCCTCATCTACCGCTGTGCCAGTCAGTGTGTGGTGGCCCTGGCCATCTGCAGTGTGGAGATGCCTGATATTATGATCAAGGCTCTGCCCGTCCTGGTGGTGAAGCTCACACACATCTCTGCCACGGCCAGCATGGCTGTCCCGCTTCTAGAGTTTCTGTCCAGTGAGTATGTACACAGGTGCAAGTATGCAGGGAGCCTCAGGGTGGAGCTGGGCCTGCCTGAAGTATGCTATGCTGACTTCCCCACCTACCACTTACTGGCTGCCTTCCCTAGGGAGCCCAAGTCTTGTCATCTCTGCTGCCGTAGGGCCTTGGCACCTTCTATGAACTTTGTATCTTCCAGCCTAGACTTAGACAAGCTGCTTCTCCCCTAACCCCTGCATCAGAAGTGTCCCCCAAAGGAAGCAGCCTCAGCCCCACCCCATCCCAGAACCCCATCTCTGTTCCTCATGGCACACATCACACCATGGGTGTTTCTTTTTTTGTTTTTTTGAGACAAGTCTTGCTATGTAGTTCAGGGTGGCCTTGAACTGAGTATGTATGTAGCCCATGCTGGCCTCAGACTCAAAGCAGTCTTCCTACCTGGATCTCCTGAGTGTTAGGATTACAGGTGTGTGCTGCCACACCTGGCTCATACCTTGGGTTTTGTCAACTTGTTCTTTATTTGGCCTTCACCCTTGTCATCCATCCATCTCCCAAGAGTTCAGGGTCTTTACCTGCCCCTTCATTTCTGTCATCTGCTGCATGTCTGGCCAGTAGCAGACCCTTAGGTGTTGAGACACCAGAAGAGAGCTGCACTGGCACTTGGTGGGGAGGACCAGAGAGAATGATGTGGATCAGATAGATCCCCTGCACACACTTTTTATTTTGCATATTATGTAAAGTATAAAAAACTTGGTATGGTAGGCATGCCTATAATACTAGCACTCTTGGCAGCTGAAGTAGGAGAATCACTATATAGAGTGTTGAGGCCAGCCTGAACTATATAGCAAGATCCTATCTCAGAACAAAAGGCTAGGTATGTAGCCTCCTGGAAGTCCCTTGGGTTCAGTTCCTAATACTGGGGGGAGTGGGGGAGGGAATGGTTATAGCTTACAAGTTATACGACTATAGGCCACTGGTGGGGTTTGGCCTTGGAGCTGTGGTTTGCTGGCCTCTGGAGTAGAGAACCAAAGGCCGGAGTTAGGAAGGTCACATTTGGGTGGCTGTGGCCTTCTGAATCTCAGGCCAGAGCAACTTCCCTGACCTTTATAAAGTGTGGGACCCTGGTGACATTGCTGGTGACTGCACCCTATCTGCAGAATTGTCCTTGCCCTGCAGCTCTGGCCAGGCTGCCACATCTCTACAGGAACTTTGCCGCTGAACAGTATGCCAGTGTGTTTGCTATCTCCCTGCCGTATACCAACCCTTCCAAGTAAGTGCTGTCACCAATGCCCTGCCCCTCCTGCTATGGCCAGTTCACATTTCTTGGAGCAGAAAGCCACATTGACGCCTGAGCTGTAGAGTTACTGAGCTCTCTGTTTTGTGCCTGTGGATCCTGGACAGTTCCCTGGGTGTAGCCAGCACTTCCCCTTTCTTCTTTCCCAGGTTCAATCAGTACATCGTGTGCCTGGCACATCATGTCATTGCCATGTGGTTCATCAGGTGCCGCCTACCCTTCCGGAAAGATTTTGTCCCATTTATCACTAAGGTTAGCCCAGGAAGTAGGGAGGCCTGTGTCTATTAGAAACAGGACCTGCTTTGCCTGGCTGGAGCAGGGAATTGGGCAGGAGGGAGGGAAGTAGGGGTTGGTTGAGGCTCTCCTGAGCCCAGCCCAGTCTAGTTGAGGTGGGCATAAGCCTCAGGGAGGTTGCCAACTTGTTGTGGGCCTGCATTTTGTCCCAGGCCTTGTTCATAAGCCTACAGCTTGGGTCTGCTTCACTCCAGGGTTTGCGCTCCAATGTCCTGCTGTCTTTTGATGATACCCCTGAGAAGGACAGCTTCAGAGCACGGAGCACCAGCCTCAATGAGAGGCCTAAAAGGTTCGAGGCCTGGTATCACTGCTGGGGAATGCAGGTGGGGTAGGATCCTAGACTGTGACCTCTGACCAATGTGGTGTGTATGGGCCTGGGGCTGAGGGTGTGCTGGGCGCAGTTTTGAGAGACAGGGCACAGTCTACAGGGGTCACTAATGCCCCACCCTTGCTATGATGGCCTGTCTCAACTTGCCTGTCAAGTACAGAGTTGCTGAGTTGGGGATTGGGATGCTGGCTGTAGGTGTCTAAGTTCAGGTATAGTACACTAAAGGACCTAGGCTTGCTCACCACCTGGGCTGGGGAGCCTGTGGCCGTAACTTCCTTGGCCCTGGAGCCTTAGCCCAGCCTCCAGACGGTGCCCTTTTTCCTTCAGAGCTTGCTCGTTGGGGAACATGCTCTTCTTTACCACCACAGCTGCTTGTGCTAAATCTGAAAAGAGCTGTGCTAAGCCTCTGTGTTCTTGTTTGCGTATCACTGAACGGCTATCCCATCTGTCCCCATCTCCTGCACAGCTTTCTCAGCTCTCCCTAGGTGGGATACGGCACCTTCCACTATGACCTGCACTTAGAAGCATTGCTTAAGCCCCTTTGCCAGCAGTAGATGGAGCCTCTTCTCTGAGGTTCTTGGGCCTCGAACCTGGAACTTGTCTCATTCTCAGTGATCCCCAGGGCCTGACTGTAAAGGAGTCAGTGCCTCAGTACCAGAGCAGGGGTGCCAGCCATCCACCAAGTGGGTGGGGATGCTTGGTCAGCATAGCCTGGAACCTGCCGTGAAGGCGATCCACATACATTTAAGTTGCGCTAATGTCCTTTGTTTTGGTATCATGCGTGAAACCTTACTTTTTCTTAGTCGCGTTTACAAGTTGTATTTTTATGCATTTTTGTTTTTCTGTCTCTTTCCTTGCTAACTGTCCTTTGGCATGGTTCTTTTGTTCATCTCACCTGTGGGATATCTCCATCCTGACCCTGTGGCCTGGGACCTTTCCTCCTCACCCCTCCATGGCTTGTTTTCCCCTTCCCGGGAGCTGGGCTCTCTGGGGCTTGGGGCTTCCTTCCTCACCTGGTAGTTTGAGGATAGCCAGAGCCCCCAAACAAGGCCTGAATAACTCCCCACCTGTGAAAGAATTCAAGGAGAGCTCTGCAGCAGAGGCCTTCCGGTGCCGAAGCATCAGTGTGTCTGAACATGTGGTCCGCAGGTAGCGGGGCTGTGTTGGGTGGGGGGCACAGACCCTGGAGCTTGGCCCTGTGAGCACCCGGGTGGTGGTGCATGGGGCTGCTTGCATGACCTCGTCACCTGCCCACACCCTCCTTGGCAGGGTCTGCAGAAGAGCCTGCCCCCTTCCACCCAGGAAGCTTGGTATTGAGGGATGGAAAGGTTGCATTCTGTCTTTGAGCCTGGAGTGAGCATGAGCTGGCTGCATAGCATCCGCAGTGGCTGGCCTGGGTGGCTGCTTAGGGAAGCTGGGAGACCAGTGGCAGCCCCTATAGGCTTATCCCTGGAGGGCAAGGGCTTCT
This sequence comes from Cavia porcellus, assembly GCF_034190915.1. Taxonomy (NCBI): domain Eukaryota; kingdom Metazoa; phylum Chordata; class Mammalia; order Rodentia; family Caviidae; genus Cavia; species Cavia porcellus. Next base: position 33,372,760 of record NW_026947499.1, read on the forward strand.
GCACATTAAAGCAGTGCTCATGCAGGTTGATGGAGACATGCTCAGGTTTAGCCTTGTCACATTCTGCAGAGTGGACTTTTCTTCTTGGAGTTTTTTCTAGGAAAAGTCTGCTTTCTATTGTAGCTGGGAGGAAGTTGGGCTTTTGTGCAGGACTTGGGGGTTGGCATGAGGCATCCTGAGGGTGTTGGCCAGGCACTAGTATAGCCTGTTTGTTCTCCCTGGTGCATCCAAATCCAGGTACCAGTTTCTGGTTGCCAGGGTCCCAGTCGCTGCCTACCTGCAGTAAACCCTGCTGCCCAGGCTGCACTACCAGAGGACTGCCTGTCCCCCCACCCGAAAGTTGCTTCTCAGCCTTGGCAGCCCACACTCTGACCTAGCTCTTTGCTAATGCCTAACTTGGGCTCCAATCTCTTCTGGCCTGTGTGTGTGGGACTTGGTCAGGAATTTGGGGTAGGGGTTGCTTGGTGAGACTCCCCTCTCAGCATTTTTTTTTTTTTTTTTAGAAAAATCCTTACCATGTGCACAATATGGCTCAGGGGTTGTGATACTCATACTAGAATTTAATCTGCACAAGTCCTTCCCCTGTCTCTGGGGTGTATGTGGGCTGGACAATAATCCTGGCTCACCTGGCCAGAGCATGAGGTCAGAAAGCTACATGTGAACCTCAGCCCCTCCATTTCCTTGATGGGAGGTGACCCCATGGGCAGAATGCAATCTTGCTCTGTCCCCTGTGATTTTGGAGTCTGCATGACTAAGCCGTTCTGCCACAGCCATGACTAACTGTCCTGTATGCTTGGGCAGGAGGGATGCCCTATTTTGCCAGTCTCTCATATTTCTGACCAGAAGGCCTGGGTCTTTCCCATGCAGTGTCTCCCTTTGGGATGATGTAGTCCTTGCAGTTTGCAGTGCTGCAGTTCCACAGACCACCATGCCCTGGTCCTGGTGGGGTTTTTCTGAGTGAGGCCTCTCTACCTGTGCATGCATTGAGCTTTGGCCTTGGTGATAGGTGGCTTGGCCCCTGCCCAGCACCTTAATCCCTGCTGTGCCCTCTCCCTCCAGCAGAATACAGACATCCCTCACCAGTGCCAGCCTTGGGTCTGCAGATGAGAACTCCATGGCCCAGGCTGATGACAACTTGAAAAATCTCCACCTGGAGCTCACAGAAACATGTCTGGACATGATGGCCCGATACGTATTCTCCAATTTCACTGCAGTCCCCAAGAGGTATGAGTTGTGCTCCAGAGCTGAGGTCCAGGGGTGGCAGGTACACTTGTATAGGTGTTTTACAGTGGCCACACTGCTCCTATGTGGTGGTGGCAAACCAGCTGTGTAAGCCGCCTCCTTGCAGGTGGTGGGCCTCAGTTGCTCGGGTTCTTGAGGTCACACTGGTCTTCAGGACCTGAGAAGCCCTGTTTGAGAACAGCCCCACAAGCTGACATGGGTGCTTTTGTTCTTCCAGGTCTCCTGTAGGAGAGTTTCTCCTGGCTGGTGGCAGGACCAAAACCTGGCTGGTTGGAAATAAGCTTGTCACTGTGACCACAAGTGTTGGGGCTGGGACCCGGTCATTGCTGGGCCTGGACTCAGGCGAGCTGCAAGGTGCCCCAGAGTCAAGGTGATGGCTCTTTCCCTCTGTGTGTCCTGCTGGTCCGGAGACTCAGGAGGCTGTCATTGACACTGTGTGGGGCACTTATGTCCTCAGCTCTGAGCCTACTATGCACATAAGACAGACCAAGGAGGCACCTGCAAAGCTGGAGTCCCAGGCTGGGCAGCAGGTATCCCGTGGGGCCCGGGACCGTGTCCGCTCCATGTCTGGTAAGCCTTGGCCCTTGTTGTCTTCTTAGTAGGTACTCCGCCCCGCTCTGCTGGCTCAGTGTTCTGGAGGGCTCTGTGGAGCTAAGGAGTCATGGATCAGCTTCAGGCTGGCCCCTTCTCTGACCCTGGGTGGTGTCCTGTGTTCTTCTATCTCAGGTTGTTGGGAGGAACAGCCCCCCTTAACAGTAGAATGAGGCCCCTTGTAGCTGAGGGGCTACTGTTATATGGATGTGCACTCTGGTCCCCAGGCAGGCTCACCCCAGAACTTTCTCTGCTGTGCTCAATTAGGGCAGCTAGGTCCCCTGTCCTTGGCCCACAGAGTCGGGGTAGAATGGCCAGTTCTACACTGAAAGCTTTGTACTAGGCACCTAGAAGTTACAAGCTATCCCATTTACTACTCCATAGGGGGCCATGGCCTTCGGGTTGGTGCTCTGGATACACCAGCCCCCCATACTACTGGTGGCCCTGCTGCCCCGGGCCTGCAGACTGCACCAGCCACAAAGCCTGAGCAGACTTCTGCAAGTGCACCGGTTTTAGCACCAGAGAAGACGAACCTGGCAGCCTATGTGCCACTGCTTACCCAGGGCTGGGCAGAAATCCTGGTCCGGAGGCCCACAGGTACTGAGGGGACAGACAGGCTGGGCTGCCCAGTACTTCTGCTAGTACATAGGCCTCCATAAATTACTCACAGGCCTGTGGTTGCACACAATAGGAAGCACAGAGCATTTGGGGGATGATCTTAAAGCTGGATTTTCCAGGGCCAAGGGGAGGCCTATGTTAGGCAGAGCACTAAGTACATAGTCTGGGCCACAGAGCTTTATTGGCTGTCTGGAGGCTGGAAGTTGAGTCTAGAGTATATGCAGGGTCAGTTTCTCCCGAGGCCTCCCTCCTGGGCTTGCAGATGCTGCCTTCTCCCTGTGTGCTCATGTGGCCATCTGTGACCTAATCTCTTAGAGGATACCAGTCAGATTGGACCAGGGCCCACTTATATGACCTTATTTTGATCACCTCTTTAAAGATCATGTTTCCGGGGCTAGGGATTTAGCTCAGCAGCATAAGCACCTACCTTGCAAATGTGTGGTCATGAGTTCGATCCCCAGTACCGATAAAAAAGAAAAAGACAAAAAAAAAAAAAAGATCATGTTTCCTCATGCAGTCACATTCTAAGGTCTTGGGTGTTGGAGTTTAACATATGACTGAGGTGGAGGACATAACTCACGTTGATTATAACATCTGATTGCTGGGTGTGGTGCCACATACCTACAGTCCTAACACTTGGAAGGCTAAGATAGGATTGCAATTTCAAGGCCAGCCTGGGCAACTTAGCAAAAGGAAAAGGGCTGAAGGTGTGGTTTAGTGTGGAAGCCCTGGTTCAATCCCAGTACTGTAAAACAAAACACTAATTGGGTGGGATGGCACATTTTGCTATAAGCCCAGCACTCGGCTGAGGCAGGAAGATAATGAATTCAAGGGTAGCCTGGACTATAGAGTGAGATCCTGTCTCAGAAAACAAAATTAAATTTGTCAGTAATGGCTATCTTAGCCAAAACGAAGGGCTTGGGGCTGGGGATTTAGCTCAGCGGCATAAGTGCCTGCTTTGCAAGCACATGGTCGTGAGTTCGATCCCCGGTACTGATTAAAAAAAAAGGAAGGGCTTATCAGAGGGCCCAGGGCCTAGGAGGACCCATGGACACTGTGGGGACCAAGTGGTAGGGGGAGAAGAGGGCAGGGCACTGGAGTACAACTATAGCACGATGCTGCTGCCCTGTGGTGTGTTCCCCTAACCTGGCCTGCCTGGCCTTGGAATGGATATTGACCTGGGACAGCAGAGTGTGTATTGCCTCATCTACCTCTGAGTGTGTGCTGTTGGGGCCACTTTGGGGAAGGCTGCTCTGGGAGGGCTGGGGTGATGGCTTGGTGCAGGTACAGGTCTGAGAGTTCCCACTGCCCTCCCCAGGGAACACCAGCTGGCTGATGAGCCTGGAGAATCCACTCAGCCCCTTCTCCTCGGACATCAACAACATGCCCCTGCAGGAGCTGTCCAATGCCCTTATGGCTGCTGAGCGCTTCAAGGAGCACCGGGACACTGCCTTGTACAAGTCCCTGTCGGTGCCAGCAGCTGGCACAGCCAAGCCCCCTCCTCTCCCACGCTCTAATACAGGTGAGCACAAAGGCCTGTGTGTGGGGCTGTGGTTAGTGTGGGGCCCTGAGTTTCCTATATGGTGGCCTCCTACCCCATCATCCTCAAGGGTCTTTGGGGGTATACCAGTGCCCTGAGACATGGCATTAGGGGGCCTTGTCCCTTGGGAGTCTGACACCTGCTAGCTGCCACTTGGATGCTGCAGGAATGGCAGCCTCATGAACAGTTGGAGCTCTGTGGAGTCATTGCCTGTACCCTCTGGGAGGGCCCAGTGCCCAGGGCTTTAGGAATTACGGTGGCAACCATTCCTCCTTCCCATCTTGGATTGGATGTGTGAGCCTAACAGCCTGTACTCCTGTTCCCCCACCTGGCTATGTGCCATCCTCCTAGGCCATGTCTTGTGGCCCTTCTCTGTGGCCACAGATGGTGCTTAGAAGTTCCACGTCCACTCATGAGGAGCTGGGAAGTGCTGCCTCCCAAAGGTCCACACAAGCCACTTGGAGAGCCGGGAGCCTGTGTGCCGGCCTGGCCGCCGCTGGCCCTCCCCTCTCTCCTCTCCAGGCTCGGGGCTGTGCCTGTCCTTCTGCTCGGCCTGAGTGTAGTCTCTGCTGCTGACGTGGCCGCTCACGTGGTTCCCTTGCAGTGGCCTCTTTCTCCTCCTTGTACCAGTCCAGCTGCCAAGGACAGCTGCACAGGAGCATTTCCTGGGCAGGTATTCGTGTACCCCTTTGAGGAAGTGGTGTTTGCTGCAGAGCGCCACTTGGCCTCATAGGCACTGTTTTTTTCTCATCATCCCTCATCTAGTCATCCCTCCATGGCCCTGTCTGCCTCTCATCAACCTGGGGGAGCAGGGTTCTGACTGGCATGAGGACATCTGTGCAGAACGCCTTTGCTTTGCCATGGGAGCCCCTTTGATGTGTGCCCCTTTGTTCTGTGCTCTACTCCTGAGCTGTACAAGGTCTCCCAGCCCTTCAAGGCTGGAGGTGGGATGGCCCTAAGTTGCCTTGATGTCAGAAAGCAGCTGATGGGGTTGAGCCTGGCTCTGGGGCTCCACTGACCCTGCCCTGGCTGCCAGTAGTCTGGTTGGCCTTGTGGGCATGTAGGGTGAACTGTGACTATTATGGGTCCTGCAGACCAATGCCTGGCCTGTTACCCTGGGCTCCTCCAGTCTCTGGTGTGGATAGGAGCCAGTCATGAGGACAGTGTGCAGATGGGGTCCGTCTGATGTGTGTCCAGGGGCTGTCCTGGCAGAGGTGGGGGTGGGGTGGGGGTGGCCGGCTGTGCTGATCCTCCATTGTTTCTTTCCTCTACGTCCTACCCCAAGGCTGGCATAGGAAACTCAGCTTGGCAACCTTGTCCTCTCTTGTGTGTGCCCTGCTACAGGCCTGGCTGAGATTGAAGGCTAGCTTTTGCTCTCAGGGTGGCAGCTCTGTTCTGAAGGCATCCCTCTCCACCCTCTGAGTCTGCTTACAGATGGGAGTGTCCCCATCAGCTTCCTTTGGTTCAGAGTTCTAGAGAAATGGCCTTTTTTCCTTGTTTTTGAGGGCTATTCTCACTTGATGCACCCCTCTCAAGCTGAGGCCCATCTAGAGTGGGGTCATCTATTTGGCCTGTCCTTGACTGGCTGGAGGTGCAGGGGCAGTTTATGGTGGACGTTGGGTAGGCAGAGCTGGTACAAGACAGCCACGCAAGAGATACCAACCCCTCAATGTCCCTCCCAGCCTGCTCCATGGCGGCAGTGGTATAGAGCTGCAGAGGGGCTCTGCAGGGCCAGTCTCCTGTGGTAGGAGTAGGCTGGTATTCTGAGGCCACTGAGCACTAGGGCTCAGCCCAGCTCCCAGCAGCCCCATCTGTGTCCTCCCAGACTCCGCTGTGGTTCTGGAGGAAGGAAGTCCATGCGAGACTCACATACCAGGGGAGCCCCCAGAGTTGGAGGACTTCGAAGCAGCACTAGATACAGACAAGCGCTGCCAACGCCCTGACACTTACAGCAGGGTGAGTGCTACAGGGAGCCCTGCAGTCAGCTGTGAGCCATCAGAAGGGTGAAGGGTAAGGGGTGCAGTCCTTACCCCAAGCCTCCTAAAAATGTATTGGCCTTGCTTTGTTTCATTTGAGAGATGGCTACCTGTTCTTCCATGTCTCTCCTGTTCAGAGTGTCCTGGGGTGGCCCTTGTGGCATGGCTCTTTCAGGCTTTGGAACTCTTTGCTCAATTCAGCGTGGGCCCATCCCCCCAAGATGGACAGCTTTGGGTCCATCTTGGGGAAGGAATTTTCAAGGGACCTGATGAACATATTCTCTGAATGGCCTTTTGCAGTCATCCTCAGCCTCCAGCCAGGAAGAAAAGTTGTCTCACGTGGAAGAGCTGGCTGTGGGAGGCATACCCATCGAGCGAGCTGTCTCTTCTGAGGGTGGCGGGCCCTCCTTGGTGGACCTCTCCTTTCAGCCCTCACAGCCACTGAGCAAGTCCAGCTCCTCTCCTGAGCTACAGACCCTGCAGGACATCCTTGGAGAACCTGGGGACAAGGCTGATGTTGGCCAGTTGAGTCCTGAGGCCAAAGCCCGATCCCAGTCAGGAATATTGGATGGAGAAGGTGCCACCTGGTCAGCTGCAGGTGAAGAGAGCCGGGGTACAGCTCCACCCGAAGGCCCCTTGCCATCCAGCTCTCCCCGCTCTCCTAGTGGCCTCCGCCCCCGTGGCTACACCATCTCGGACTCCGCCCCATCACGCAGGGGCAAGAGAGTAGAGAGGGATGCTTTCAGAAACAGAGCTGCCACTTCCAATACTGAGAAAGTCCCGGGCATCAACCCCAGGTGGGCCTCTCCCTGCTGGCTGAGCTCCTGCACGCTGCCCAGAGATGTGGCACCTAAGCCACCCTGGGCAGTACAGCTAGGAGTAGGCCCTGTGTCCTTCCTGTGGCTAGCGGGAGCCTGAGGGAGGTTGGCTGTTTGGCCATGGGCTTTCCCCTGGGCATGCTGCCGGCCCTACCCTCACCCTTGCTGCTCCTCAGCTTTGTGTTCCTGCAGCTCTACCATTCACCTTTCTTTGGGGATGAGTCCAACAAACCCATCCTGTTGCCCAATGAGGTAGGCACGTCCACATCCCTCACGGGTGCCTGTGGTGTGGGTGCGGGGCTGGCCAAGAGGGGCAGGTTGGCAGCTGGGCTGGCCTCTGCCTGTTCTCAGACTCACTCTCTGTGGCTATAGTCCTTTGAGCGGTCAGTGCAGCTGCTTGACCAGATCCCATCCTACGACACGCACAAGATTGCTGTCCTGTACGTGGGAGAAGGCCAGGTGAGGCTGCCGGCCACCCTCCTGGTTTTGGGGGTCTGAGTTTTCTTCCTCTAGGAGCCTACGCTTGTCATCCTCCAAGGCCTGTTTCATGTACTATTCTGAGTGTCAGTGACACAGGCATTAGACAATAGGTTGACATACGGCCATGGAGTAGGCTAGAACAGTGATGGTGAACATATGCACGTGTTCTGCACTGGGCTGTATCATTGATTGCTCTAAAAGGTTTGCTGTCACTGAGCTGGAGCAGTGAGTGGGGCCCATATTTGCTACAGCAGTGAATGCAAAGGCCCTGGGGTGACCAGCCCTGAGTAAGCATGGGAGCTGGTGGGGGAAGGGGCCTTTTTAGACACTGAGGGGGCCCTGGATGGTTCTGAACCAAAAGTTATCTGCAATGTATCTTATGTTCACAAGTATTTCTCTTCTGTGTGGTGTTTCAGTGGAGTTGCATGCTGACAGTCTAGGCAAGGAGGTAGCAAGCCAGGAAGAGGGTGCTGGGTTGTTGAGTACTAAAGTTGAGTGTCTTAGGAAGACAGAGTTGACTGCAATTGTAAGCTAAACAGTGGGGCTGGTCCAGAAGGCAGGCGCCCAGGATGATACCTGGGAGTCCCGCCTTGGATAACTGTCAGCATGAAGTTGCCCTGCATTGAGCAGGGATGGTGACAGAGCTCCTTTGGCTCTCCCACAGAGCAGCAGCGAGCTGGCCATCCTCTCCAATGAGCATGGCTCCTATAGGTACACAGAGTTCCTGACGGGCCTGGGCAGGCTCATTGAGCTCAAGGATTGCCAGCCTGACAAGGTGTACCTGGGTGGCCTTGACGTGTGTGGTGAGGATGGCCAATTCACCTACTGCTGGCATGATGACATAATGCAAGGTATGCAGCTCTCTGGTGGCCCCCACTGCCTGACCTGTGATGACTGAGGTGTCCTAAAGGCTGGGTCATGATCAGCATGGAGGCTTTGGCTTTGCCCTTGAGAAGCCCAGAACTGCTTGTCAGGTGCTCCCTGCAGGCTCCCGGTTGTCAGAGAAACCAAGGCAGTGTTTGGTAGAGGCACAGAGGCTTGGGTCCCCCAAACCCTAGACATCCACCCAGGTGGATGCCCACCCCCCAGCTCAGCCTGACTCCTCTGCAGCTATCTTTCACATTGCCACCCTGATGCCTACCAAGGATGTGGACAAGCACCGCTGTGACAAGAAGCGGCACCTGGGTAATGACTTTGTTTCCATTATCTACAACGACTCTGGTGAGGAATTCAAGCTAGGCACCATCAAGGTGAGTGGTACCTCTGTCTCTGGATGTACTGGTTCTGCCCTTGTGGATGAGTGGAGACTGAGGCCATACGGAAAGGTGATCCCTCATCTATCTGGAGGTCCCCTTCATGACCCATAAAGATGACATCACTGTCTACTAGAAGAGGCTGTCAGTGACAGTGTGATGTGGTTCTAAGTCTTAAATCTTAGTTTCCTTATCTGTATAGTAGCTCTGTCACTGAACTAACACTTGCCTAACAAGAGGTGCAGTGCCTGCATGTTTAGTGCCTGCTCAGAGCTACTTTGTCAACTGTGGCCCTCAGCAACTCCTGGGCCCCTCTGACCAGGTTATTGGTATACACCAGTGTCATTCATGTCTGAGGTCACAGAGAAGAGGTACCTTAGTCATTGTGGACATTGTCACAGCTGTGGTTGGTGGGTGTCAGTGTGGCACAGTGCAATGTGGGTTGAAGCAACAGTGGGTGTCAGGATCGACTTAGAATGTACCAGAAGCCTTAGAGGACCCTGGGCCAGGAACCTGTAGGGGGATGGTTACTTGTGGGAAGGCCAGCATGGTCATCCTGGAGACATTTTCACAGCAACCAAAGAGAAGCAGGGCTTCAGAAAAGCCAAGGAAGGAGGGTGGAAGGCCCCACTGAGACACTGCCTGGCCCTGTCATGGTGGGAGGCAACCTTGGGAGCAGTCAGTCTCACTGCTGTTGTTGAGCTTTGGAACCAGCACTTAGGCAGTGCCCATGTGTCTACAATCTTGGACATATTCCAGTGCTGGGGTCCAGGTGTGGTGGGCCATCATGGCCCACAGTCAGGTGATAAGCAATCTTGAGCCCTCAGGATGAGCTCATGCCAGTCCTCTTTGTCTGGCAGGGTCAGTTCAACTTTGTTCATGTGATCATCACACCCCTGGACTATGAGTGCAACCTGCTGTCACTGCAGTGCAGGAAAGGTGAGACTCTGGGGTGGGTGGGCAGGCAGTGAGTGACAAGGCCTTGAGCCTGGTGTGTGAGCTCTCTCTCCCCTCAGACATGGAGGGCCTGGTGGATACAAGTGTGGCCAAGATTGTGTCTGATCGGAACCTGCCCTTTGTGGCCCGCCAGATGGCTCTACATGCAAATGTGAGTAGAGGTCAGGTTGGGGGCCCAGGTGGGTCTATAGCTGCCACTGGCTAGAGGACTCACTGTCCTGCCCTCTGGCCCCCAGATGGCCTCGCAGGTGCACCACAGCCGTTCTAACCCTACGGACATCTACCCCTCCAAGTGGATTGCTCGGCTTCGCCACATCAAGCGGCTCCGTCAGCGGGTAGGGATGTATGGCCAGTGGGAGTCGGGTAGAGTCCCAGGCAGAGTGGCAAGTGCTGCCTCTTCTGGGCTTGCTGCTAAAGCTGCTTTTCCCACTAGATCCGTGAGGAAGCCCACTACTCAAACCCCAGCCTGCCTCTGATGCACCCCCCAGCCCATGCCAAAGCCTCAGCCCAGGCCCCACCAGAACCCACGCCTGCCTACGAGACAGGTCAGCGGAAGCGCCTCATCTCCTCAGTGGATGACTTCACAGAGTTTGTGTAAGGCAGAGCACAGGATGGTATTTTATATAAATGAAATAAAATGGGGCTTCCTGGTGCTCAGACAGAGAAGCACAGATAGCAGTCAGCTCCTTTATTTGACTTTGTCTGTTTTGGAGGGTTGGAGATAGGACAAAAGCTATAATTAGGGCCCTTGGGGGAAATGTGCCCTCTCCCATCTGTGGTGCGTTGGTACTCCCAGGCCTCATGCCCTCACTTGCCCCAACCTGGGAGCCAGCTCCCAGGAGTTTCCCTACCTGCCTGGCATCCTTCACCACATGGAAGTCCCTTGCCCAAACCTGATACCAGCAGGCCTGGGTGCTATCCCCAGCCCCAGGCAGGGGAGGAAAACAAGGCCAAGGTGGTAAAAGGAATACCAGCGTATAGCCATGGCCCCAAATAGTTAACTAGCACCTGCCCAAGGCCAGACTCGGATCCAAAAAGCAGCTGCAGCTTCCCTGGCCCCATCACTGGCCACAGTGGGCCCAGGCCTAGCTTTAGCTACCAGGCCCTTAAGCTCTACTAAAAAATAGTGACATACAAAAATATACACATTTTAACCCCATATAAATTACTGACGGTAGACACAAAATGGGATGGCAGCTGGAGGCGAGCGTGCTGTGGGGATGGGGTGAGGCAATAACTTAGGGGATGGAAGACAGGAGGCGCAGCTTAACCTCCCCAAAGCCTGGTTCCTTAGCAAGGGGAGCAGGCTGCACAGGGGTGGCGCTGGGCACAGCCCTGCTGTACCTGAGGACTTGGGAAATAAATTAGCACGTCGGAGGCTGGGCACTCGCTCGTTCCAATACTGTTGTGTCCTCCCACAGAGAGCTGGGAGGGGACCCTGGGTCCTGGCTGATCACACAGCCTTTATAAAGTGCTAAAGCCCACAGACAGGCAGAACTACCCTGCCTGCTCTCTGGGAAACCTGTATGTAGCCGTTATACCTGGCCTGAGGCCTTGATGCAGAAGGTAATACTGAGCACTGTCTACCCTGGCTCCTGGGGCCAGATCAAAGCTACAGGCCCTCCCCCCAAGAAGGGGCATGACCCAGGCTTCTAGGACTAAGTGCTGTGCTGGCAGACCCTGTTCTTGGTCCACAGTGATGTCCTGCTGTGGCCTATACCTGGGTCCATGCCTTCACTGGCCTGGACAAGGTGGCTGGGCAGGGCTGACTTTGGGCTTTGGAAAGGGCTACCGTGAGGTGACCTAGAAAACTGGGTGCTCCCACAGCCTTGGAGCCTTTGCAGCTTCTGCTCCAGCTGGTAGACATCCTCCGTGGCCTGGTTGAGTCGGTCAAACTGGGTGAGCAGGGCCTCGAATACAGCGTGGAGGCGGGAGGGCTCTGGCTCAGGCTCTCCCTGGGCACCTGGGCCACCTGGGCGGCCTGGGCCTGCGTTTGGCGCATCCAGCTGGCTCGACGAGGTGGAAGGATGTGAAGAGTCGGAACCACCACTGGGTGGAGGTGCCTCTGGGGAAGACTTGGAACCCCTGGACGATCGAGAGGGCAGCGGTTCCATCCCTTCAAAGCGGACTTTGTGGCGGAACTGGGGGCGGCACAGGGGCTCTGTCAGTCTGACTGCACCCTGGGCTCATAGGCCCAGAGTGTCCCTCTCCCCCCCACTGGGCCGTACCCACCTCCTTGACCTTGCTGAAGCCCATCCAGAGGCGCAGCCTGCGCAGGAAGAGCTCTACCATCTCATAGTCCTGGGGTTCCCAGGCTGGGCGGTAGAGTTCCCCCCGCAGAGAGTGGTACCGCCAACGCAGAAGGACTGCGCCCAGTCTCAGAGCTCCACACAGACGCAGAGCCCAGAGTCCCATGCATAGCAGAAGGGACAGGTTCCAAGACTCGCCTGGGCACAGAGTAGGGACCCTGGTACTGGGGCATAGCACCAGGAGAGCCTGGACCATGTTGTGGAGGGAATCTGTACAAGAGGAGACAAGCTGCGGAGCAGGGGCAGGAATGAGTAGGTGCCTGGGCTGAGGCCTCCCCACAGACCCAGGCACAGCTACTTACCAGAATAGCCAGCTGGGCATAGGCCACTCCAAGTATAACCAAGCCCAATGTGGCCCCCAGGAGCTCCGGCAGGGCCCTGCACAGGGTCTTACCGAACACAGACCACTGGCGCACAAACCGCAGCTGCTGGGCAGTCTGTGGACAAGGAACATCAGCCTGCAGCCCCAGGGTGTGGCCCAGGCCCTGTCCCTGGAACTGGCTCTCACCTTGACCAAAAGCAGGAAGAGCAGTGAAGCTGCCAGGCCACGGGCTGCAGTGCTTAACTGTGCCACCTGGTCAAAGCTGGTGAAATGGTGAGGGCGGCCACGGAGGAAGCGGGTCCACTGGCGGTCAGCAGTGCCTAGCTGGGCCAGACGTACCAGTGCCGCAGCTGCTGTCAGTGTGACCAGGAGCCACTGTGCCCAGGCTCCAGGCTGCATGGCATGTGAACAGCCCTCCCTGCGCCAGGCTCGAGCCTCAGCCACAGAGAAGTAGACTGCGAACAGCAGCAGACATACCTGGGGAGAGGAGGACAGATCAGGACCCCTGGGGGAGGGCCCTGCAAACAGACCCCAGGGCTGCCAAGGGGAGGGGCAATCTGTAGAAGGGGTGGTACATACCGATGTGAGCAGTGGCAGAGACAGTCCTGTGCTGAAGCGCAGCAGCGCAAATGGGTGGACACTCAGAGCTGCCAGGGCACGGCCGGCAGCAGGAAACTCAAGGCGCAGAGTGATGGCAGCGTGCAGCCCTACGGCTGGGCTGTATCGTGTGAGCTCCACAAACACAGCACGGCTCCTGTGTAAAGCACAGGGTTGGCAGGGTGGGGCAAGCCCAAAGTGGTCAGGAGAGCAGGGGCAGGATGGCCTGGGCAGGGATGGCAGGCTGGAGAATCCAAAAAGCTGGGGTGGGGGGGAGCCAGGGGAGAGGTCAAGGCAGGCAGCACTCACCTGCTGTCAAGCCAGTTGTGCTGCTGCAAGAAGCTCAGACGTGTGCGGCTCTCCTCTAAGCTCAGACCCAGCTCCTGCACGTAACCACCACTGTCGTAGACCGCACAATAACCCCAGTACCAGGTGCTGTAGGACCAGCAGTGTTAAAGTGGCCCTAGGCTCACAAGCACCTGGGATCCAGGTTGGAGAGGGGGAGGGCTCCCCTGGGGAACCCCCTCCCACTTGCAGAGGCTCTTCTCACCCCAGTAGGTCAGGCACAGTGTAAGTCCATGTCTCTGAGCCATTGTGGGCTACACTCTGCCAGCCAACGCCGTAGTCAGTTGTGCTGAAGCCTGCTGCAGCTGGGCACAGATGTGTCCCAGGGCTGGGGGGGTCTGGACAGAGTGCTGGAATGCACAGGCTCTAGCTGACCTCCCTGAATCCTCCCAGCAACCCCAGACATCGTCATTGTACCCTTTTAACAGAAAGGTAACTGAGGCAGGAAGAGGGTAAAGCTCACATAAGCATCAGAGCTGAAACAAAACTCAGCTGTAGGCTGCTATGAAAAGAGAAGGAAAAGGGTGGAGGGGTCCTGCAGCTCACCTTCTTGCAGCCGCACCTGCCGCAGCCGCGGGGGCCCCAGCTCAGGGCTGGACTGGTTCCCGTGGATGTAGGGCAGCAGCACGTGGGACATCCATGGCCAGAACTCATCAGACCTACCAGCAGCAGGTATAAGTTACACTCCGGTTCACGGCTTGCCCACCCCACTGCGGGCAGGAAGCTCCAGCCTAAGGCTGTCCTGTGCTATGTAGGGTGCTCAGCTGTTTCCCTGATCTCTGCCCATTACATGCTTGCAGCACCTCCTCTGGGCCTGACAACCAAAACACATCTAGACATTTGTAAATGCCCCCTAGGGCCTGGGATGAGCTAACAGCAAGATCAAAGCAGGCCCCCATGTGCATCAGTGCCACCTTGGCCCAACAGAACATACAGGTGTCCTGGGATTTTCCTACCGAGTGATGGCCAGAAAGGCTTGGCTATCCAGCTCCTGTTTGATGGCACTCTGCAGATGATAGGCATGGTTGTGACAGGAAGCATCCCCATAGTTGGCCAACAGTGTCACCAGCAGGAAAAGCATGTGTACCAAGAGGCTCTGGAAGACAATGACACCATTGTGGTGAGCTAACTCCAGCCCACATCAGAGCATAGCTTTAGAATGCTGGGTAGTAAACTGCCCCTGCCCAGGCTGTCTAGCACTAAAGAAGAGCGTAAGATGCCCTCCTTTGGGGAAGACACAGGCCACTGAAGGCACGGCAACTGTGCCCAGGGCCCCGCAAGGCCAGGCAGAAGCAGATGGAAAGGAAGATGCAAAGGAGTCAGGATAGGAACCCCCACTGAAGGGCCCTCTGTGGTTGGCAAAGAGGGATAGGCCCAGGAGCTGAGGGGAAAGAAAGGGGCCAAACTCACTCTCAGCATGCTGTGCAGCCTCTTGACCTTCCGAGCTTCTTCCTTTGCCAGGAAGAGAGCAAAGCCATGAGGAGGCCGCACACGGGGCACACGCTCGCTCACTGGTGTCACGGCTGGACTCTCCACCAGCATGTCATCTTCGTCAGGGTATAGCCGCTTGGCCACCAATGAGAAGTAAAGGGCTTCCAGCAGGACCTAGGGCAAGGGTGACATCAGCCAGGGAGCTCTAGATCAGCAGCCCCCACTCTGCTGGCCCAACTCACCTTAAGTGGCTCCCAGCCAAGGAATGAGGCCAGGAAGCTGGAGCTACTCGAGAGGAGCCACATGACACTCACACTGGGGGGGAAGCTGGCACCAACCCACCCTGAGACTCCCACAGCCACAGCCACCAGGAGTAGACTGAGACCATGGGCTAGTGGGGCACACCAAGCAGGCATCAGTCGCTTCTGTAGACCTTCCACCAGTCCTGGAGACAGAAGCAGTCATGTAACTGGCAGCCCAGAGGGAAGGATTCAGGGATATGTGGATCTTTAGAGGTACCTGTTCTGGAGAGCCGGGCCAGTGGGGGCTGTTCCCAGGTCAGGCCTGAGCCAGGAGGCCCACTGCCCCCAAACCTCTGTATTGCTGGTGCCTCCATCTTCTCCCCAGCAACACTGGACCTAGGCAGGGGAAAAACTGAATTCTGAGCCCTTTCTAGTACAGGCAGTGGTGTCCTATGCCTTCACCTGGGTGGGTAGCTCCTCCTGCCTCTCAGGGCCTGAACCAGGTTGGTATAGCACTGAGGGCTCAGGACACCATGGTAACTCTCCTCTATGTTTCCTGCTGACATACCCATCCCCCTGGGCCTGAGCTGTTTTAATTGTCCCACCATTCCCCAATCTCTTGGGACTCCTGCAAGCTTCTCACACCAGCAAGGCCAGCCAGGGTTCCAGGCTTATCAGTGATCATGTCGAAAAGCCTTGTCCTCAAGGTTGTCCCCTTTGAGCCTGGGCACCACTCTGGGGACATACAGTCTAACACTGCCTTCCAGACAAAGGAATTTATGCATGTCTTTCAGATCCCAACAATATATACCAGGGATTTGCTCCTAAGGAGCCACCTGGCCAGAGTGTCACATCAGAGTCCATACACAATGACCCACCCAAATCCAATGCTGTCACAGAAGGGGGACCCAGAGACAAAGGTACAAATGGAAAGGCTGGCTAGAGCAGGACAGGATGGACACAAACAGGAAAACATCCTCATGCTTTCTGTAGCTACCCTGAGCCCTCACTGCACAACCCAAATGAGTGTGTACCTCCACTGACAAACCACCCCCTGCTCCCTGCCACCTCATGTATCTGACTCTGTCACTGGGCCAGTAGAGGATACATCATTTGTCAGGTGAGTTTATGTTGAAACTGACTTCTCTTAATCTAAAAATTACATGAAATACTGTAGAAAACAGGATAAAGAGAGAAAACATTGATATGTGCATTTCTGGCCCCAAGGAGCAGAGCCTCAGTGTCCTTGCCTGCCATCCTACATATGCATCCTACATAGCTTGTAGGCTACAGGACCCCAGGGCTGTGTCTGCAAGTGTAAGTCTCTGGCTCCTCCTGCTGCACACGTTTATCATTGCCCTGCTGAATGCCAGGCACTGCCACAAGTCCTGGGATATGCATGTGGAGGAATCACAGTGTGCGTGGTCTCCAACAGCACCTAGGGAGCAGCTGGACCTGGCAAGATGACCTGTGTGTGAATGCACCAGTATGGGCACACATTGGTAGCTCCTGCTTCATGGGCAGGAAGCCAGGCTCTGTTCAGGTAACACAGAGGAAGCACAAGGGGTAACCTCAGGGAAGGACACTCCAGGCAGAAGTGAGGGGAGCCATATTCTGGGGGGCAGCAGCAGAGTCTAGACTATAGGCAGCTTGGTGAACAATGGATGGCCTGCTCCAGTGTGGGAGGCTGCCACCAGGATGGCCCTAACAATACTAAACTCCACATCAGGCTTCTATGTAGCCCCTCCTAAAGTAACTGTGAAGAAAACTGTGGAGGTGAGAGAGTGCAACCAGTGCTATAGCTGCCTCTTTCTCAGACTGCTGGCTCCAGAGATGCTGGCTACCAGGTGAGAAGGTTTGTCAGCATCCCTGAGGAACTGATGCTTCTAGCCAATGGCCAACAGCGCTGCCACTTGAGCTGTTTAAACACTTAAGTATGCATCAAGAGAAGACCAAGTTGCCATGCAGGCACAAGTAGAAGATGGATAGAGAGAACAGAGTATCTCTCAAGGAGCCTGAACAACCCAGGACATAATGAGATCCTGCATCTAGAAAAAGTTGAGACCATCTGCTCACCTAGGAATCTTCACAGGGGAATCAAGGAATCAAAGATTTCAGCCGTCAGCTGCCATGCCAGAGAATACGTCTGGGAGAAACTGAGCACCCAGGGTTAAATATGGGCTGCCACCAGCCGCACATGTGGACCAGTGGCTGTGCAGAGCTCAGGAGCAGCCTTGGAGTGGTAGGCTTACAGCTGTGCCCATGTCACATTGTTCAATCAATTAGCAATTTCTCATCGGGATGCCTTCATATAACTCAGAGAACTTCCTTACCTCTCTGTCCTAGAACAGTTCCTATCTCAGCTATTCCTGGTTGCCTGGATATTAGAAGAGTTAAAAGAGATGAAAATGTGGATAATGAAATAAATATGGATGAGAAAGGAAGAATAAGGTAATTCAACATGAATCCTTTGTTACTGAGTAGAAAAAAGCAAAGATATTGACACATGCTTAAAATATCAAAATAGTTGCAAAATGGAAAAAATGAAACAAAAAAGCAGGGGGCTATTTAAAAATTTGACCATGATTTCTGTTTTGAGATGAAAATCAGAGCTCTTCCCTAGGCCAGCCCCCACCAGCCAGCACCAACTGCCTCTCTGTCTCCCCCAACTGCCCCATGTTCCTGCTTCCTCCCTTAGTGAGGGTCCTAGGGTCTCAGAGTTGTCAAGAACCATGGCCTAGGGATAAGGCAGGACCAGGAAGCCCTCACCTATCCCTTTCTATCCTGTCCAGTCCACATCCAAATATGACCCTTTTTTCCCGGGAATGGGTACTCACAAGCCAGTGAGCAGGTCCGTTTCTACGAGGGTGTCCTGGGTGACCACCAGGCCACTAGTCCCTTCAGCCAGGACTTGCTGGATAAGGTCTTCATCTGGAGGGTACAGGACACATTAGATGGCCCAGCCACTCAGGACCTCTGGACTCATCTCCCTACCCTACCCTAGCTCACCTGATGCTGAGAAGTATTTGGCAGGTGAGGAGGGGCTCACCAGAGACAGGCTGTCTTCCTCTGGGCCCAGCCCTCGGCCTGTTTGGCCCCTTGCCAACCGCTGCAGGGTGCTTCCCACGATTGATGGGTCGCTAAGCAGGTCTGGCCAACTGAGTGTGCCTTCACTGGAGGGCCAACACGCCAGGCTATAAGTGACACAGGTCAGCACATCCTTACAAACACCTGATTCAAGTCTGGCCACACACACAGATGTAGTAAGCAATGCACCCAGGGACACATAGAATTTCTGAGGTAATACTCAGTCACACTAGACAAAGTGTGGTAATACTCAGAGCTACACTGGACAAAGACACAGACCGCCTGACTCCCTACAACATGGCCTGCCATGCACCGAACTATGTCCAGGATGTACCTGATCTCCCTAAGGCAACCTACCTTTTAGAATCATCCATAAGTAAGTCATTTTTCACCTGTCCTGTGAAGGCCTGTTGGAAAGTACAAAGCATCCTCAGTGAGAACTCTCAGAGGCAAAGGACCTCTCTTTCCAGGGCCTAGATTTGCCCCAGCCTCAGCCTTTAGGGGCTCAGCCCTCACCTCAGCGCGGAGGCCTGAGAATGTAAGGAAGGAGCTGCCCAGCATAGATGAGTCCACACAGCTATCCAGCTCCAGTGTCTGTTGCACTGTGGGGCTGGGGCTTGGGCCACCAGCCACCTGTGGAGAGAAAAAAGATGGTGGGTTAGTAGAAAGCACCTGGCCCTGCTCAGGGGAGACATGAGAAACTAACTCCTGAACAGACATGACCAGTCCTGACAATGTCCTAGGCACTGAGCACTTACTGTGCTCCCTACGTACTGATCATAAGTGGCTGGTGGAACTAAAGTAATGATGGTTTCAGGCCGGGGATTTAGCTCAGCGGCATAAGTGCCTGTCTGGCAAGTGCGAGTTCAATCCCTGGTACCGCAAAAAAAAAAAAAAGAAATGATGCTTTCTACAACAAAACAGCAGTACAGCTCAGTGGTAGAGTACTTGCCTATTATGTGCAAGGCCCTGGATTCCATGCCCAAGACTGCATAAGAAAAATAAGAAAGAAATGAACCTTTTTCTTTTACTTACACATAAAATGTAAACAAGCCACATGCCTCATAGTTTACTGGGTTCTTGGGCTAAATCCCTCTTGGTGATAGTAGATAATCCTTTATTACATGCTGTTGGGCTTATTAGTGAAATGTTGAGTACTTAAGATACACATCTTCAGGATGTGAAGGTGATCTGGCTGCGACACCTGTCACCCACTGATTTGGCTGATCGGGCTGGCTAGGCGGGTGTCCCTTCCTCCCTCAGTGCTCCATGTGCACCCTCCTGAAGCTGCGCACTTAAAGAGGATGACTGCCCCAACAGAGGAGGATCATTCCTTTGTCAAAAGTATATAAGTAGCTGTGCTCCCCTCCTCTGCTAGAACCTCAAAACAAGCTCACAAGATCTATATGTAGAAAAAAAAAAAAGTACAGTGTATATATACACACATACACACACATATTTTTTGAGACAGGTCTATGGAGTTCAGGCTGGTCTTGAACTCACTATATACCCCAGGCTGGCTTTGAACTCACACTGATCCTTGTGCCTCAGCCTCCCAAGTGCTAGAATTATAGGTTTGAATCACCATATCCAGCTTGAGCAAGTACATTCATAAGGGACAATTTATTTCCTTTTCTTGTGATGTCCTTATTGGGATTTGGGGTCAGGATAGTACTGACTTCATGGAAGAAACAGGAAAAATTCCTCTTATATGCCTATAGGTGTCCCCCCCCCCCAGTACTGGGGATTGAATTCAGGATCTTCATAATAAACTACATCCCTAACCCTTTTAAAAAAGTTTTAAAAATTTTATAGCTGAGGGGCTGGGGATTTAGCTCAGTGGCATAAGCACCTGCCTTGCAAGCAGGCGGTCATGAGTTCGATCCCTGGTACCGATAAAAAGTTAAAAGTTAAAAAAAAAAATTTTTATAGCTGGACCTGGTAGCACATACTTGTTACCCCAGAACTTGGGAGACTGAAGCAGGAGGATTGCCGTAATTTTGAGGCCAGCCTGGGCTACACAGTGAGTTCAAGGCTGGCCTAAGCTACATAGTGAGATCTTGCCTCAACAAAACAAAAACAAAAAAATACAAAATAAAATTTTTAAAAATTTTGAGATATGCTATTATGAAAGTTGCTAAATTGCCTAAACTGGGATTAATTTCCAATCCTCTTGCCTCAGCCTCCCAGACTGCTAGCACATCTTCCCCTTGTATATATGCTGGAAGACTTTGTGAATGACTGGTGTTAATCTTTTAACTGTTTAATTCACTAGTGGAGCTGTCTGGGCCTTTTCTTTGTGGGACATTTTTATATTACTAACTCAATCTCTATATTTGCTTTACAGCTCAGATTATCTATTTCTTCTTGCGCTGGTCTTGGTGGTTTGTTTCCATTTCTCCTAAGATACATAACACATTGGTACACAGTGGCTCATGACATTCCCTTATATGCTCCGTCAGTTTAAGGTTGACAATGATGTCCCCTCTCATGATTCTCACAATTTGAGTTTTCTCAATCTACCCAAAGGTTTGCCAATTTTGTGGACCTTTCAAAGGATCAGCTTTTGGTCTGTTGACTTTTCCCTTTGGATATAATGCCAAACAGCACCATTAACTGGGTGACAAGGCTTATGTTCCACTCCCGTCCCAACCCACCTTGCTCCTAGACATTCGGAAGAGAAACAGGATGGCCAAGTAGACAGGGTAGACAACCACACTGGATACCAAGCCAATGGCAACTGTGTCAACACTTGGTGGGATCAGACTGGACAGAGGCCGTACACTGTGGGGCAGGAGATAGACCCAGGCCAGGTTAAGCTGGAAGGCCAGGAAAAGTTGGGCAAGGACAGGTTATCCTGACCCCATAGGCACCTACCTGTAGGTGGCATCTCCCACGACCCCATACCAGACCGCATTGGCACCCAGGAAGAGGCAGATGAGGAGGACACAGCAGGTGGCTCTCTGTACACGAGTAAAGCGACTGCGAGCTGGCCTGTCCCATATGGAGAGCCAGATGTGCTTGTCAAAGAAACCACGCTGCAGTTCGGCCACTAGGAGGCGCTGGAACTGCCACAGAGCTTCATCACCTGGGAGGAGGGCAGGGAGGGGCTGCAGGAGGCCCAGGGCAGGGTACCCACACCCATCCTTCCCTGCCCTATCCCTGGGCCTTACTTGCAGCCAGCACCTCCTTCTCTACTAGGCCACCATTGGCCTCTGTCTCCACAGACAGCCAATCATTGACCAAGAAGAAGGTGCTGTGGGCATTCTGTAGGTCCCTGACGATGATGTGCTGCAGAAACCAGGCGGGGCTGAGCCCTGTGGAGGTGGTGGTGGGGTGAGGGCCAGGGTGGTGGCAGGGGATGGAGGGAGGACATAGCGGGCCAGGGTTATCAGCAGGGTGCAGGATAGCAGCAATAGCAATACTTGCAAAGACCTTTGTTGTCATGCCACACCCGTATCTTCCACACATTGCCCAGGCTGTGTGGGGTGGCAATCCTAAAGATGTCCAGGCTGTTGCGGTGAAAGGCCCTGTCCCCATCCAGATGTCGGTGGCCACTCCGGCTGTCTGCTCCATATAGCATGATGCCCACATGAGCTGTGGTACCTGCAGAATAGAAAGAGGAGAACTCTAGGGTGTGGAGCCCCCTCCTCCAACACCCAGGCAAGTTATTTCATCTGTGATCTTAAGCACAGGTAGTCCCTACACTGCACAGTTCTGATGGATACAAATTTCAGTTTTCCCCCATTTGTTACATAAACACCAATCCAATATCAACAGCTGTAGCTCTGGGTTACCAAGGTGTAATGCTGGCAGATGCCCAGAGTGTGAACCTGGCTGCCACCCCTCAGTCTGCCAGTCACTGTGGGATAACAGGTGGATCACAGCCAGTGACGAGGCAGTGTGGAATTCACTAGTGAATATGGACTTACCTATGTACATCTCTGCCACATACAAAACAACAGCCCCACACTTGGGTGGCCTTCTCTTCTCCTGGTGATATGCCCACTTGTCTGAGACAAGGCATTGCTACATAACTCAGGCTAGCCTCACACTCATATAGCTTAGACTGTTTCAAATTTGTGATTCTCTTGTCTTAGCCTCCAAAGTGCTAGGATTACAGGAATGCACTACCACACACCCCGCTGACCCATATGAGTTTTGAAAAATGGATAATCACTGGGTGTGGTGGCACAAGCCTCTAATCCCAGCATTGAGGGAAGCTAAGGAAAGAAGACTGAAAGGACGGCCTGGGAAAATTAGCAAGATCTTATCTCAAAATAAAAAATAAAAAAAGACTGAGGCTCAGTGGTAGAGTATGTGCCTAACATGCATGAGGCCCTGGTTCAATCCTCAGCAATGTGAAAAAGAAACAAAAATGGGAAAAAAGAGAAAAACACTAATATTGGAAGTGAATTTGAATTAAAGGTAATGGAAGCTGGGTATGATGGCCCATGCCTAAAATCCTAGCATTTGGGAGGCTGAGGCAGGAGGATTACCATGAGTTGGGGGCCAGGTGGGACTACATAGTGAGTTCAAGACCAGCCCCTGTACTACATAGAAAGACTCTGTCTCAACAAAACAAAAAAACTTTTTTTTTTTTTTAAAGCAAAGGGTAAACAGTTGTTGAAGGGACAGTTACAAGGACACTGCACTGCTCCAACTAAGATTCTACAGGCAGGGGCTGGAGGTTTAGCTCAGTGGCATAAGCACTTGCCTTGCAAGCAGGTGGTTGTGAGTTCGATCCCCGGTACCGATAAAAATGAAAAAGACCAAAAAAAAAAAAAGATTTTACAGGCAGTATGGAGTTAACTAGCAAATATGGACTTATTTATGTGTGATGTTCATTCTTGTCAACTTGACCGGCTTGAGAGATACCTAGAAGATTAGTATGGCACACTTCTGGGTATATCCAGGTGGTCATCAGCACTTGACTGGGAAATGTATCAGTCTCCAGCCCTTTTTTTCTGGCTCATCAGATATTACTGATTAAGCAGCTTTCCTCTCCCAATCCCCTTCCACCATGATGTTTCTGCTTTGAAGCCAGCTGACACGGACTGAAACCAAGATCCAAATTAAACCTCACAGCCCTTATTTATTTATTTTTGGTTCTGGGGATCAAACTCATGACCTCATGCTTTCCATGCAAGCGCTTATGCCACTGAGATGTATCCTCAGCTACCTCACTGCCTTTAAATTGTGTGTGTCAGGTATCTTATCACAGCAATGGAAAGCTGACAGACACATCACATAAATAAGTGACTGCCACAAAGGAGATATATTGCAGCAGAATACAATCTCTTCAAAGAACTCTCAGAGTTCTTTTCACAATATCAAAAGCATAAAGGGAAATGTTGGAAGTCAGTATAAACTTTGGATGTGACACTTTCCAGAGCACACAAAGATGCTCACTCTGGACTCTTGATTATACAAGGAAAAGGTGAAGAAAATTGTTCAGTTTTCCATAAACAAACATAGTGCTTAACTTCAGTTTCTACCATTTTAAATTATGATGCACTAAGAAAACATCAGTGCATTTCCCTGCATACTTATGAACAACAGCAAGAGTTTTCTGATATTCACAAATAAATTTCAGAGATCACAGAACATTCCTCATTGCCCCACTGACTAGAGGGGCAGCCTGTACAGAGTTTGTGCCTTCATAAACTCAGAGGCCCACACAGAGCTAGGCATGCCTGTGACAACCAGGTGTTCACTTCCTACTGACAGTCATTCTCTTTCTTGGGAATGACCCCATATCCATTAAGCCATTTCAAGGATTCACAACCTAACCCTTTACACAGCACTTGGGAAAGGAGCTCTTCCTTTAGGACACCTATCACCATAATCATGAGGAAAACTGGCCAGACAGAGCCCAGGACTGCACAGGACTTGCAACTAGGAGAGCCCAGTTGGATATCACATCTCCTTACCCACAATCATTTCCCCTCACCTGAACCTCGGCCCCAGCCAGTCTTGACCAGGATCTCATACTTGAAGCGGCCCCCCTTTCCGCAGAAAGGGATGACACGGGCCCAGCTGACATCCAGCTGGTCCAGCCTGCGCAGGATCACAACCATAATGGTGTAGGTTATAAGGCACATGGCACATGTCAGGAGCACAATGTAGTTCACACGAGAAGCCGGCTCCTGGGAAGACAAAGCCAGCCAGCCCAGGAGATTCACTTGAGTGCTTTACCTTCTGAGGATGCAGCTGGAGCCCACCCAGGCATTCTCAACCCTGTGAAGAGACTGAAAATCAGGGCCCCACTCACAGGGAAGATGAAGTGGATATGGCTGGGTGGCACAAAGAGGCTGGCACCAAAGGCAGTGAGGTGACGGGTGAGGCAGACGGCCTGGCTGGGTGAAGTATCCTCCAGAGGCACAAGCCCCTCTGTCCTCCACATCATCTCCTCCTCGCTGAAGTACTGGCACAGGGATGTGTACAGTCCCACGGACACCTCCAGTGCTGACCAGTGGAAGTGGCTAGTCAGGTTCAGGTGGTAACTCCCACCTGGGTATCCAGTCCTGCCAGGGACAGGGCAGTGTCACAGCCAGACTTTGCTGGGTCCAGAACCCCAGTTCTAGCCAGGGAATAGTCTAGCCTTAGCTGCAACACCTGGCTGACTCCCCAGGCTTTTGCTATCACTGTTCTCAGTCGCCACATGCTCTTAGATACACAAACCAAACCACGTCCACCTGCCACAGCCCACTCCCAGGTCCCGTGGTGGTTGGAGGGTGCTCACCCTGGGGCGATGAAGAAGGTATAGGGCCTGTGGTCGGTTCCAGTGAGCATCTCCAGGCTGATCTTTCTGCTGGCTGAGCAGTTATACTCATTGGGCTGGGGCGTTGAGTGCAGGTAGACAGCCAGGTAGGGTTCAGGCTCTTCAGACAGGTAGTGCTCTGTAGGCAGAATAGTGTCAGAAATCCACCCAGCGACACCTTGGGAGCCCTCCACCACAGGTCCTGAGAGCCTCCATACTGGACAAGCATGTGCTATCCATGGTCCCAACTGCTCTCCAGACAGGACCCCAGGACCCACATGGCAGGAGGCAGATTGTCAGCAACCACAGCTGTGGACACCTTTGTGATACTCACCACTCTGCACTGTGTAGGTGAGCTGCAGGTGCAGCCCTGCTGCAGGGTTGCTGTTGTCCGGAGTGACTACAGCGCTGACAGAGGCCTGGGGCTGGATGACAGCTGACCCCACAGGGGTGTGGAGACTCTGGGTAGCCTGGTCCGAGTTGTTGGGCACCTTCACAGTGATGGCACGCTCTTTGGCCAGTCGTTCTATGGGGATCTGGGTGCCAGCCTGTGTTTGGAAAGCCATGGATGCCACCTTGGTGGAGACAGTGTAATTGTTGATGTAGCCAAAGGGAAAAGGATTGGAATCCACAAGGAAAATGAGCTGCACCACATCACTGATGTTGGACAGGGCCCCACTGAAGGCCTCGGGGATAGAGAAATGACAGCCAGAGCTTGAAGCATTGCCGTAGCACAGCAGGTTACGTGGGTCTGAGCGTTTGCCCTGTGCCACGATCTCTTCACCCGCCAGGGTCAGAGGCTCCTCATTTAGCACGCGGGAACGCATAAGAATACACATGAGGGCTGATGAAAGGTTGTAGGCCTTAGATGCCACCATCAATGAGGGCGACTCAGTCCCCAGTTCTGAAGGCTGTGGGCTCTGTATGTCCGAGCTGGCCAGGTGGATGAGGTCACCTGCACACAAACACACAAGGCTGGCACACTGAATGGGGAGGCTAGAGGAGAGGCTAAGTGGGAGGCGGGCTGGGGAAACATGTCCACACCTGTGATATTGAGGATGCTGTCAGCAATGGTGGTGGGTGTAACAGTCCCCTGGGTGGTCTCAGCCTGCAGGATGCGCATCATGCCCTCCAGCTTATGCAGTGTCTGTTTCAGGCAGGAGCGGCACACGAGCTCTCTGCTAGACACCTGCATGGAGCCCACACAGTGTCCAAGTCCACCTCACACACAGGGTCTCACAGTACCTGATCCCCTCTCCTTTACTTAGCCAACTCTGCCTCCATGGCTGCCAGGATGCCAGGTAGCCTCTCTACCTCCAAACTCTGTGCTGTGCTAGGCACTCTCCATGTGAGTCTTCTTAGGCCCTCCCTGCTGAAAACCTAAGGTGGTTGCTCTCAATCCAGGGGAAACATCTAAACTGTGATACCTAAGCATAGTTTTTCACACCACTAAGAGCAAGGCAGACACTGCAGCCCAGGTTGGAAACTAAGCTCAGCCACATAGTAAAAGGGCAACCTTGACCTGGAAAGCACTCTGATCCCATTTTCTCGGAGGACCTGGCCTTGCTCTTGGGTTCCTGTACTTATTCCCCTCCCCACCCTGGGCACAGAAACTCCTTGTCAGACTCATTCTGTCCAACTGACAAGTCTAGACCACAGACAGTGAACAGCTGGAGTGGATAAATCACACCTGATATGCCAGGTGTGTGGGATGTGAACACAGCCCAAGGAAAGGCACATGGCAGGACCTCTGTTGGCCACTCCATATACCCTTACCTCTGGTGCTTTTTGCCCTGGGTCACAAACTGGGGACTGTGGGATCATGCTGGGAAAAGGCAAGACAGGAATGGCAGAGGAGGACACTTAATCCTGTAGCCAGTAACTGCCCTGGACCTGGGGTTTGGAGGACATCCCATGCCTTGTTGTCCTACCATGCACTGGGCCAGCGCAGCCGTGATCTGCTGGATATCATCCACAGTATTGACCCGCAGGGAAACCAGGATTTCTGTGATGTTCTTGCGCATCTGGGCCCGCAGCTGCTGCTCTGAGTTAGGCTCTGTGGCCACATCTGGAGCCTGTTCATACTAAGATGGTAAACCCAAGACCTCAAATTCAGGTACAGATGGCTAAATGCTGCCTACTACATGATGCAGGCGGGGACTCAAAATCCTAAGCGGTTTCTTTGAGAGCAAAGTAGAGAGTACACAAGACACACTGCAGGCTCAAGAGCATTGGGAGGACTCTGGCATTGGATAGGACTCAGCATGTGGAGGTTGCTGAGGAGTAAGGTCCTTGTTTCAGGGACATCAGGGGGTTTGCCTGTGTGGGTCTGGAAATGATGCTTTTGCGAGACTATAGGAGTACTGGTCTCAGCTCTCTAAGGAGCAAACTTGGAATCCCTCTCTGCCTGCCCCCACTGACCTCATTGAGCACAGTGATGAGAGCCAGCGAGTATTCAATGACATGTTGGGGGTCAGCCTGTCTCACGAGCCCAGGTAGCACACTGGCAGTCAGGCTGTACAGCCAGGGAATAAGACCCATGGAGCTATTAGGCTCCGGCAGGACAATGGCCAAAGACCTGCAGGGCAGAATAGGGATGTAAGCAGCCAGGGTGCCATAAGCCCATCCCCACCCCTAAGGCCCAGCTCACCTGTTGAGGGCAACCACTGCAGCACCCAACTGATCCTGCACAACAACAGCCAGTCCCACCTCAAAGCCAGGCTGGAATCCTGGAGGCAGCACAGCCCCATAGGTAGAGAGACTACCCTTGTAGATGCAGAACTCCTCACAGTGGCCCTGACGACAGCGCCGCAGCAGCAGGGCATACACCAGTGGGGCACTCGCATCTTCTGCATCCTGCCAGCCTATGTGTGGGTGCATAGCTTAGCATAGCCCTGGCCCCTAGCAGGCTCTGCCCCCTACCACGTGCTGCCCCCCCCCCTGGGCCCATACTTACCCACACATTCAAAGTGCACCTTGGTGGTGAGGGCGCACACTGCATCCAGTGGAAAGAGGCGACATGCACCCCCCAGTGGGGGGCGGTTGGGTGACAGGCGGATGGAGGCACAGCCTTCCTCCTCACCTGAGTGGCCCAGCACTGTGAGCGTGAAGATGTAGCCCTCACCATCCCGCAGCACACCACGCCGCACCACTAGCCGCATGCCTGAGCTGCCTGTGGATGTGGTAGTCTCATCCAGCACCAGAGTCTTATTGCTAAAGGTTCGTGCAGCCCAGCGCTGCAAGACAGACAGGAGAGGCAATGAGGACAGTGGCTACAGCACCTGTCCAACCAGGACCAGACCAGTCTGTTACTTACCCCGTGCTTGGAGCCACTGCTGCAGTTATGACAGTGGCCTTCCAGATATATGTATGAACTGCGGCTCACTTCATATACTGCCTGTGCCTTGCAGGATACACACTCCAGTGACACAATGGGCACCTGACCACTTCGGACCAGCACCTGGAGAGGAGGCAGGTCACAGGGAGGCCCTATCCCACTGTGTCAATAGGGTTGGCAGCTGAGGAATACAATCTCTACCTCCTAAGCACTATAGCTGGAAACACTCAAACCCAGGTTCCCCTGCCAATGAACTTGAACAGGAGGTGTTAATGGTCTAAAAGGGCAGAGGCCAACAGGGCTGTCATTGCTAGTATAGGACCCTGGTGAGCCTGGCAGCAGGAGACACAGAAACCCACTATTTCAGGATGTAAGATAGATGAGTGAACAAACCAAGACATCTATGCAAAAGGACAGAAGTCCTTCATGGTCCTATCCCCACGTTTTCAGTCTCCCTAGGCAAAGCCTGATTTAGTACCATAGCCCAGGTGGACTCTGTTTCCCCAGATGACCTCTTGAGAGGGACCCTGCTCCCCAAAAAGTCAGCTGAGAAAAATCTGGTGTTGGGAAGACATCTCTTCTCCCACCTCCAGGGCAGTAACACAGCCCAGTACACCCACTGGCAGGACTGTGCTACAGTAGGTGGGGTGGTCATTACATGCAAAATGGCCCTAACTTTTCTGACCAGGCCAGGGCACCATGAAGCCAACGGTACCCCAATCCATTCAGCAATGAGGACACTCATGATCTGGGGACAGTGATTGCTTCTAAGGTAAGACTCAGTTTCTCAACATTTGCCTTTTATATTGTTGCTATAATGCCAGCACTTGAGAGGCTGAGGCAGGAGGACTGAAAGTTGAAGCCTAGCCTGGGCAACTTAGCAACTTAAGAAGACTGTCTCAAAATTTAATTTTTCCAAAAAGGCTGGGGATATAGGCCCTGGATTCAATTCCAGTACTGGAAAGGAAGAGAAAGAGAGGGAGAGAGAAAGGGGGAAATGGAGGGTGGGGAGAAGGGGAGGTGTAAGGGACAGGGAGGGGGAGAGAATAGATAACCAAAGTTCGTAGGCCCCTATAGGATTTGATGTGGAGTTATATCATGGCTTGAAAGGAAGCAACACTAAAGCTGGATATTTTGTATCAAAATCAGCAATCAGAGAACCCATCAGCCTCTAGAAGAAGCAACACAGAGAGCCTCTGAAAGAAATGGGGTGGAGCCGGGTACTGTTTGAGTGCTGTCTGGGCTGTGGCCTGCTCGGCTGTGGCCTGCTATGCTAAGGCAGAACTCACCGTCTGGCTGGCAGCCTCCTCCTTCCTGCCTGCTTTCCACACGGTGAGGTTAAAGGTGTATTCTATACCGGCCTCTAGACGTTCCCTGGGGATGGTGACTACACTGCTCCCTCGGGGCCCAAAGTTCAGGACACACGCATTGGTCTCACTCTGCAGCCCACAAACACAGAAGGCGGTATAAGACTGTGATCAGCCTCAAAGCAGAGCCTGGCCCAAGGAATTAGCTCAGGAGACCCTTCCCCATGCTGGGACGAAGGCCCACCCAACCATAAGGAGCACTGGGTGTTCACTGCTCACAGCCCAACTAAGGAAGTAGAGAAGATGGGCCTGCCACATAGCTGACCTGTGTAGCGGCCACACAGGCCCAGTGGAAGCTAAGTGGTGTCTGGTCATCATCCTCCAGGTTGGGGTCGTAGGACTTGCTCCCATCCAGCACCAGGTCTTGCGTGTCTGACCACACGCGATATGAGCCACCTTCAATGATAGGCACTAGGCGCTCGGCAGCCACTGTTACATTGGCCTGAATGCTCCGTGCCAATGGTGTGTCCCCAAATGACACCACAAACACAAAGCAATAGTGGCCTACAGGTAATGCCAGCCGTGGAACCACCAGCTGGGGCCGGCTCACGTCTACGCCAGGCAGGGCCACCCGTGCCATAGGCCCTGGTCGCTGGCAGCTGGCAGTACGGTACACCTCCCAGCGGTACTCAGTCTGGTAGGTGACACAATCACGCAGGTCAACATGAGCCTCCAGGTAGTTGCGCTGGGAGCGCCGCATCAATACCTGCAGGGGGAGGGCCACGTCCACCTCAGGCTCCCTGCAAGCTAACACCTGGACCGTCACTGTGGCCTGGGCCACAAAGAAGCTCACCAGGTTGGAGGCATTCACCTCCACACGGTAGTCCCCAGGCAGCAAGTAGGAGTGGTCAGCCCAAGGCTCCTCTGTGTCCTGCATTGGAGCCCCGTCCCCGAAGTCCCAGTGATAAGCCACACGCCGGGGACTAGGGCTTGTGGTGGCCTCAAACCGGGCCGAGCGGTTGGCAAAGCAGCGACCACTTCGCAGCACCACATACTGGATGGCATCCTGGACCTCCACTGTAAGTGTGAGGTTCACCCCACCCAGTTCATTAAAGGCACGCACGTGGATCTCCAGCAGCCCTGCAGCCACAGGAGTGTAGGTGACATCACGGCCTGAGAGAATGACCAGTGAGTCACCCTGGACCTTCTGCAAGGAGAAGTACCAAGCATAGGCAACTCGAGAGCCCCGCTGTACCCGAGCTGTAAAGTTCTTCTCAGTGCCCGTGACCATGCCCAGCTCGCAGCAGTTAGGTACCTGTAGCCCATCAACAGCCTCTAGCACCAAGACACGCACCTGCGCCTGACCCCGGCTCACATGGTTCTCAGCCTGCACACTCACTACATGGTCTCCAACCCGGGAGAAGCTATGGGAGAAATGGGGCCTGAAGAGTATCTCAGGATTGGCCCCACCAACCTGCAGGTGGAAAGTGACAGCTGAGCCAGCTGCCAGCAATATCTGAAAGTAGACCAGCTGCCCAGGTGCTACCACCTTGCTGCTGGCCCACAGAACCAGGCCCCTGATGGGTTCTTCTACTGTGAGGTTGTGCAAAGCTGTGATCCAGCTGACTGCATTGGAAGCATTGAGCTGGATGGAGAAGACCCCAGCATCTGGGAAGCCCACAGCAATATGCTGGCCATGCTTGCTGCCACCCGGCACAGCCCAGCACCAGCTTACATTAGTACCTGTGGCCAAGAGTCCTGAGAAGGGCACAGTGGCGCCGGCTGCTACAAAGCTGCTGTCTGGTTCACTAACCCTAATGCTAAGGCCACTCACAGGAACCTGCACAGTCACCTCAATGGTGACATTGACTGAGCCCAGCTGGTTCCTAGCTGAAACCCTGACCGGGTAGAGGCCAGCTGTGGAAAAGGAATGGATGGTAGATGGTTCAGAGGTCTCCAAGCTTAGCCCTTCCTCCAAGGTCCAAGTGTAAATCACATCACTGCCACCTGCCAGCTCAGCAACAAACGTGATCCTTCTATTGACAGCAGCTGGGTTGGGAGAGGCAGCCACAGTCAGAAACTCCACAGGCTCCACAAAGTCTATGGTGCGGTTGGCTGAGACACTGCCCAGCATATTGGTGGCCCGCAGCTGGATGTGATAGGTGCTGGCCTCGAGCACAGTCAGTAAGAAACTCTTGCCACTACCTACTAGTGCTGGGCTGCCATCCCTCTGGATGGTCCAGCTGTAGGAAATGTTGGTTCCGTCCCTGACTAGGGCCTGCAGCTGCAGCGTGTGGTTGGTGGGAAAGCAGCAGCCACTGCCACCACCTGCCACCTGCAGGCCCTCAATGAACTGCAGAACGTAGATGAAGACACTGTCCTGGGCTGTGCTCACCTCATTCTCAGCCGTCACAATGATGTTAAAGGTACCCACTGAGCGGAAGGTGTAAGAGATGGTGGGGCCCCCGGGGATGGGTGTGCAGCGGTCACACAGCACCCAGGAATAGTGCACATCACTGCCTGCATCCAGTGTGGTGCTAAAACTCACACTGCCATTCAGGGGCACCACCACACGGCTAGCATTAATGCTCAGGCCCCGTATGCGCTGCTTCACTGTGACATTGAGCCACGCCTCACTGTGGCTCACGTCATTCCAGCCCAACACCCTGATGGTGAAGTCACCTGTGCTGTTGTAGACATGAGTAATCTCAGGGCCCACAAGCTGTGCGCCATCCCCCAGCTCCCACAGGTAGGTAGCAGGGTGCCCATGGCCCATGGCAGAGAACAGGTAGGGCTGCTGCAGCTCCAGTACATGAGAGCCATTGACTCTGATACCAGTGACTACCATGGGCTCCTGTACCTCCACAAGAGCTGAGTCATTGACAGCAGAGACATTGTTGGACACAGTGACTGTCACCAAGTAGGACCCTGGATCTCGGTAGACCACTGTTGCCTCAGGGCCCCAGTCATGGGTCGGAACAGTGTCTTCGATGCCAAAGTCCCACGTGTACCGGTAGGGGAAATGGGGCCAGGGGCAGGCCACCAGCCGGGCTTCATCCCCAAGCTGCACAAACTGCTGCTCAGGCTGCAGGGTAACATTCTCCACCTCAGGCTCTACACAAACACTGGTGAAGTAATGTGCCTTGTTCACATGGCTTGATAGGATCAACACCAGGGGGAATATGCCGCTCCTTGTGAAGTTATGTGTCACTGTTGGGTGCCCCTGAACAGTTGTGTTAGAGGAGCCATCTCCAAAGGTCCAGTCAAAGAGGTAGTGGGCAGGGTTCCCAGCAACATGGGCTGTCAGTTGGGCCTCAGGCTGAGTGGGGATGCAGGTGGCAGGCTCAATACGCAGTACCTCCAGGACAAAAACACGCACAGGCAGGCTTTGAGTCAAGTGGCCTGCAGGGCTGGCTGCATTCACTGTCACTGTATAGTTCTGTGCTCGCAGATATATGTGCTGCACTGTAGCCTCAGGGCCAGTGAACACTGTGCCATCCCCCATGTCAAACGTCCACATAACATTGTCACCTGTCTCCACTGTAGCACTGACTACCACGGGAGCTCCCTGCTCCACAGCTGGGCTCAGTTGCACACTCAGCCCACTTAGTTCCTGGAAGACGTGGACATCTGTGTGTGCTACAACACTGCTCACTGTGTTGTTGACCTCCAGGCAGATGTGGTAGGTACCTGTTCTAGTATAAGTATAATTCACCATTGGTTGGCTCTGTATCAGGACAGGGGAGTCATCCCCAAAGTTCCACATGTATAGGACACCACCAGGCAAAGGCAGCGGGTACAGTGAGAAGATGACAGGCCAGCCGGCCACCAGGGTGCTGCTACTCACACTTATGGCCACAGCAGGCAGTGTGTCACGAACACTCACAGGCACTTGCTGTGTCAGGTTCTCAAAGGCGTTGGACACGAGGACAGTCAGGTTGTACTCACCTGCAGGGAGAGGCCTGAGTGGGGCTCCTGATGGCTAAATTTCCACCTAGCACTTCATGTTTCATGAGGCAGCTTCCTCAAAGCATAAATAGCTATCCCCTTGGACATGTGTATAGGACAGAGCTCCAAGAGGCAGAGATGAAGGTAAAAGGGTGAAGACAGGACCAAGCATCTCCAAGCCAAACTGGATGTACATGAACAAGGCAGAGGGCACATGGCAGGGGAGGGCACAAGGAAGGGGGTAAGGGGTAGTGACCTGCATCATGTGCCACTGGGGAGAATTTTAAAAGTAATTAAACAGTGTGTCCCACTGTTTGCTCTTCAAGAAAGAATTGAGAGCAGAGAACAAGAAGGTCCAATTTCTAGGAAATTTGAAACCTGGCCTCAGGAATGCCATTTAGCCCCATACCTCAGGCTCAGGTACCCCTCCTTCACTCTAGTAAGGCCCCCAAGCCATCAATCCAGCAAGGGGGACACATTTTGGGGGACCATCCCAAAGAGAGGGGTATCTGCAGAGCCAGCCGGGCAATGGATATGCTCCTCACCTGCATTGGTGTAGGTATGTGTAACATTATGCTCCACCAACACCTGGGCCACAGTGGGGTCCGGGACCTGGAAGGACTTGTTGTATGGAGGCTTGAACTGGCCGAGCACCTGCTGCCCATCCCCAAAGGTCCACCTGCCAGAGTAGTGGGCAGGTGATGAGTAGGATAGACAGGGACAGGTGGGCAGGGATGGCTCCAGCAGCAACCTGCTCCTGCAGTCACTCCTTCATGGCTCCTTTGTCAAAGATATAGCCCAACTCAGCAATACTAGAGTCTCCCACACCCTTCCTTGGATCCTCACAGAATTCCCATAGAATACCCTGAGAGAAGACAAAACAAGGTCTAGAGAAGAATACTTTGATAGCCTGGAATGAGCCACTACTATGACCCCAAAAGCTGGCTGCCCTTTTAGGGGCAGGATAGGTCCAGGATACTCACAGGAAAGCCACCTCTACAGCTGAGTCCACCATCACACTGGCCATCAGTGCCAACATGGTGTTGGAGGCCAGCACAGCTGGCACTGCAGACACCTGTAGGCTCCGCATTTTATTCATGCGCTCCACCGTGACATTGTAGTTCACAGTGACGTTGCTCACGTGATTGGAGGCTGTGAGCTGCAGAGACAGGCATCAGTGGGCATACGGCTCACAGACAACAGCCAGA
Source organism: Cavia porcellus (assembly GCF_034190915.1). NCBI lineage: Eukaryota > Metazoa > Chordata > Mammalia > Rodentia > Caviidae > Cavia > Cavia porcellus. The sequence goes on from NW_026947499.1 coordinate 33,407,131, forward strand.
ACCTCAAACCCCTGCTCGGTCTCCCCACATTCACTCACAGTCATGGCAGTATCCTCAGGGGCAAAGTAAAACGAAACACAACAGAAGGCAAAAATAAGCACCCAGATAACCCAAGACCCCAAGACCTCATCTGCCTGCCCCCTACCTACCGAAAGCTTGAAGATGGCAGCACTCTGATAGATGACATTGAAGACAACATTGTGGAAAGTTAGGGACTGTTTGTCATCAATTGTCCACCGAAAGACCACATTGGAACCGGCCTCCACCATGGGGCTGTATCGCTGTGGAAAGGATATGGTATTGCCCAAGGCTGTGATTCTGGCCTCAGCCCCCATCTGCCCTCTTGCACATGCCTCCCTTGGGCTGCTGGAGAATTCCAAGCCTGATGGATAAGAGAGGACAGGGGTCCACCAGCTGAGCTACAATTCCAAGATACCCATGTTGGGGAGGACAAGGAAGTACACAGGCCGGCCTGGCTTAGGAGACTGTCATAGGGACTGAGCTTGGACTTGAGCATTGAGTGCCTAGGCCAAAGCCAGCTCTCAAACCTCCAATTGCATGGTCATGATTATGCCTTAACTCCTCTGTGCCTCAGTTTCTCCACCTGTAAAGTGGACCTAACTTTAGCAGTAGAATCAACCAATCTCCAAGCCCTCATCAACTTCCATTCCAGACACTTGCTGGAGCCCCCTAGGTAGACACCTTGGTGCCATGCAGAAAGGTGCACAAGTCTCAGTGAGCCACATGGTACTGGATGATCAGTGTCAGCTGACAGACCACATGCGTCCAGGGGAAACTAGGAGACACGACACTGGACACACTGCAATTATGACAGAACTGTCAGAAAGGACCATTACGCAGAAGGTGGGCATGTCTAGGATGAAAGACAGGGTGACCAGCAGCTTCACATGGGGACTTAAATACCACCTCAATAGGCACATGCATCAGGCAAGATGGGAGGACTGCAGAGGGCCCAAAACACACCTGACTCATGGAGGCTCTGGAGGTAGGAGCCAAAGGTGACAACCTGTTTTGTTTTGTTTTTTGAAACAACCTGCTTCTTAAAAAGTGAGAGAGGGAAGAAGGGTTTATAAAGCAGACTCTAACTGTGATCTTTTAGTAATTTAAAAACTGCTAAATAGGGCTGGGATATACCTCAGTGGTAGCTCTGTGTTGCCTAGCTCTGAGTTCAATCTCCAGCACCACAAAAGAAAAAGAAAACAAACGAATTGCTCATCAGTCTGAGCAATCCTGACAGGAACTGCTAGAAAACAATGTGCTAAGGAACTTCTACACTGGGGAGGGGGCTTCTTCTGTGTATACCCTTGCCAGGGCTGGGGAGTAGGGATGGGTCACAGGCTACACTCACCACCAGGGCACCCTGTAGTACCCGGGCCTCGGGAACAGGCGTAGCATGGAGGCCACGAATGGGTTCCTCTGCCATTACTCTCAGGGTGAGGTTGGCCCGGCCAGCGCTGTTCTGCACTACAACATCCACAGCATGCTCCCCTTGGCTGAGCCCAGGAAGTACCAACACTGAAAACAGAGTGTTGTTGGTCTCTTGGGTACAGATAGGCTTGAGGGCATCCAGCATGGTAGGGCAGGCAGTCTCCAAGGGTGCACTGACATTGCCCCCAGGCCAGTAAGCTGTGGCTGTGGCATTGGCACCAGAATCCACCTGAAGCACCAAGACCGAGCCGCTGGTTGGCACATAGAGTTGGCCATCAAGAGTAGCCGGGTAGATGACCCGGAGCCCAGCCACTGGGGAGACCACATTGAAGCTGCAGGAAAGGTTGTACGTGGATACATTGTTGCCCACTGTGGCCCGGACCTCATAGCGTCCAGGATGCTGCAGTCCAGGGTTGGACCTTAGGCCCAGAAGAGGGCTGAGTCGTTCAGTGGCTGTGACCAGCTGCAGGATACAGGCAGGGCCAGGCCGAGCATCATCCAGCAAGGTGGGCAGGTGGGCCAGCCAGTTGGAGGCATTGGTAGAGAGGTACAAGACCTTGGAGCCAGCTTGGTTGGGTGTCAGGGGACACTGCAGTAGGGCACCTGAGCCAGCATCATGCTGTAAGCCAATGAGGTCACCAGGGAGCACAGGGACATCCTGCCCATGGAAGGTCACCTATGGGAAAAGGAGGCAGGACTGTATCATATCCAGGGCAGGGATCACAGGACCAGGGCAAAGATGGGCAGATAGGGCTTCCACTGGGATGTTAGCACCATTATTCATTTTTCAGAGTCCTCTCAGCCCAGGTATTCATGGGAGGGACAAAAAGAACAGGCACACAAAGGCTACATGATCCCACAGAGGATACAGCACACATGATGTGGGCTGCCTCAGTCCTCTGCCCTTCTCAGAGAACTCAAAGGCTGCAATGAAGCCACCATGTTAAGGAAAGAAGAGTTCCTCATTTAGAAGACAGAGCAAGCTGGTGCTTCTTGTATGGGGAAACATGCAAAGGCACTCAGCTGGCAGTGGACAGGGATATGAAGGAGATGAGTGGAGGTGCTAGGTTATTCAGAGATATCATGTTCTGTCTGGTTGGTAAAAGACTAGCCAGGCAGCAGAGGGGAAGGTGAAGCTGCTTGGAAGCAGACAGGCAGATTGAGGACACATACCAAGTACTGTGTGGGGGGCCCTGCGGGCACGGAGAAAAGGAACTCTCTCCACAGAGCATAGGTGGCTCTGGGGAGCCCAGGCTCTACCACGGACTCATTGGCACAGGCTTGAAGGTGGCAGGCAGCATCCAATGGCATACAGAGACTGGCACCAGGACACCAGCATCCCTCTGGCATACACCTGGGGACTGGCTCAGTCCTGTTATCAGGCTCACTTCTATTTTCTGGAGCCCCTGCAGGAGAGGAGGGACACCAAGTCCTGGCTTACTAACAGGTCAGTTAGGGATGCCCTATCTGCTTGCTTCAATGTTAGACCTAGCGAGGTAGTCTCCCAGGCCCCTTACCTCCTCTGCCACAAAAATCAGCTGACTGACCCAAAGTATTTCTCCCATAAGGCAGGCCCCACCTAATCTTTCCTTGGCACACAAAGCAAGTCTCTGTGGACTCCACATCTCTTTTCATCTCAAGGCTAGGGACCAGAAGACCTGAGAACTGGGCCCACCCAAGCCCCCTGGCTCCCACTGCATTGTGGAGGCCCACCTGCCCTTCCTGAAGGCCGGTACACCTGAAGCCGCAACTGGGCAGGCCCCCCAAGCTCCTGGGTCTCAAACTCGGCTGTAGTGAGGAAGGCTTCACGGCTTGGGCTTAAGCCAGGGAACACCATGACCTGGTGGACAGAGGGCCACCTCAGCTCCAGAAAACACACCCCAGATCCTAGATTCCCTGATCCCAAACACCAGGATAGAAGGGAGGAAGGATCTTCATTATGAGGCCACTGCAGGCATTATTTTTTGTCACTTGGGAAGCAAACTCAGATCAAAATCATCCACAAAAGCATGACCCCTACCGTGGTTTTATGCTTACTTAACTCCTGGTCTCTTGCTAGTCTTTTTAAATCTAATTTTTATTATTATGTATTTGTAATATATAACAATTACATTCATCATGGGCTGTTGGTATATCTATACAACGCATCTTAATTCTGCATATATATGTATACCTCCTGTGGCTTCAAAAATAATTCAGCCATCTATGATGAATTCGATAATTATGTATATCTAAAATGTACCCATAAAACCTGACTGAAGAAAAAATTAATAAACTCAAAAAATTAGAATAATTCACCCAGAACAGCAAAGGCAAACCTTTTTGAGTGCCTAAACTGCAACCCCAAATCCACTTATTTATCACAAAATCTCAACACTGCAATTAAACCTGAATACTGACCAGTCATGCAAAAGCTCAGATGAGCTGTGGCTGAGTCATGGCTTGTGGCAGCATTGCCTGGCACTACTACTCCTTTCCCAGCACGTGCATGGCCCCTATGTGTGACATTAACGGAGGCTCAGTTGCTAGGGCAATGCTGGGGTGACTTGGCTCATGTGCTCAAAAAGAGGGTTCTGAGTGCCCATCATGGCATGAGGCATAGGTTCACCACCATGACCCAGAGCAAGGGCTAGGAAAGCAGCAGTTCTTCTAGATAAATGGATTAGATGCTTTTTGTCTCTGTGCTACAGGCAGTTTCTAAGCTGTCCATGCTGGTCATAAGCATTAAAATGATCTCCCCAAAAATAACATTTTTTTTGGTGTTTTGGTTTTTTTGGGGGGGCAGGGTCTTGCTACATAGCCCAGGCTGGCCTTGAACCCACAGTGAGCCTCCTGCCTTGGCCTCACAAGTGCTGGGCACCACCACACCTAGCTGCCAACTTGCTTCTTAAAGACACACAACAGCAGGGTAAGACAAGGACTGGCGGCAGATGGTGGGAGGGGGTGTCCACCAGAACACAAGAGGATCCAGCCTACCTCCACAGGCCACCGGGGGGGCAGGAGGGCTTCCTGTGGTGTCAGTAGAATCAGGGGCCCCTGCAGGCCCCCACCAGGCACTCCCATGAGGAAGTTCTCAGCATCCCACACGGGGCCTGGAGATGGTAATATTGCCGTGAGTGCTGGTGCCAGGTTGCGGGACAACAGGGGGACATCCGCGGTGGGGCCAGACCTGAGACTGAGCCACCTGGAAGCTGCTCCCTGCACCACTCCCTCCATTCTTTGTTTTCTCTGATACAATCAACGCCCAGGCCTAAGAGAAGGTGCTCAGCAGTCACCTGGCTGACATTAAGCAATGGGAAACACACCTCCAGGCCGCAGCTCACAGACGTAGCTATGTGGTGCTGAGCACAGGTCTGTGTTGCACTGTCCAGCAGGCCCCAGCCGCACACAGTGTTCAGCCGTGGCTGGGTGTGGTTCCCCAGGCAGCCAGTTTTGGCAGCTCTCCAGGCTGAAGGCTTCACCCTGGGGTGCCAGGCCTGCCTCTGCTCCCTCCACAGTTGAGAAGCCGATCCACACATCCAGGCTCCTGTGGGCAGATGGTAGGCAAGCCAAGCTCTTGGGGTATGTACCTCACAGCCCCCTGGCAAGTGGACCCCTATAGCACTGTCATGTTTTCCAGATGGTGAAACTGAGGCTCAGAGATATGACCTACCAAGCAAAGTCCATGACAGCACCCACCCATGCCCAAGAGACCAGTGTGGTATGGCCAACGGCTCTACATGAAGCTCTGCCTCAGACATAAGGCCATGGATCCCCACACTTTGCCCTGCAGGTACAGCATTTAGGGACCAAAACAAACTCACATCAGACCCCAAACAGGCTGACAGCACTGCCAAGGTAGGAAGCCCTTCCTAGAAACAGGGCTCAAGGAGACAGGCACAATGAGTGAACACATGGAAGGGAAGGAACCATGCTGGGCCCCCATATGCCTGCCTGGGAAAGGACCTTAACCAATCTGGTCCTTAATCACATCTGGGCACTGGGGATATGCAGGATAAGATCACTCACTGGCACAACAGGAATTCACCCTTGCCCAGCACATGGATACCCAAGAGAGGGGATATATAGCCTCACCTCCCACACCAGCCACAGGGTACTCTAGGCCACAGAACGAGGGTCTGGCCCACTATCATTGGGAGTCACCAAGTCTCCACAAGCATCCACCATGCTCTCCATGATGTGGTATACCACATCATGGAGCCCTGCCTCCCTCCAGGGAGGGAGCAGGCACAGAGGTACAAGAAGCAGCAAGCATACCCTCTCCAAGGTGCCCCAGAACCAGCCCTGTCAGGAAAGCCTGCAAAGACAGGACAGATGAGAGCTTGGGCCCAGCTTTTACTATGACACAAGCCACAAATGTTCACAGAAGCTGCTCTAGCCCATGTCCACATCCGTACCTGTAGAGTTGTAGAACAGCCATTCATGGAGCAGGACAAGATCCCCTCCAGCTTCCCCATCTCAACTTGGCTTCTGCCCACACCCCCATCCTGGCAACCCCACCCTTCTGTGGCCCAGAATGGGGGTCGGGGGCAGGCACCTGGTAACCTGGGAAACCAGGAAGTGCTGGATTGCAGGACTGTCCACCATGGCCAGGGCAGCCCCAGCCCAGGCCTGGCACTGCTCCTGTGCCTGCAGCCAAGGTGCCTTCTCTGCCACCAGGCGGTAGCAGTGCCCATTGCCTGGGAAGATCTCCGTGTCCGAGGGGCAGAGCGGATGTACTACTGGGAAATGGAAGGCAAAGACCAGGCATCAGTGTGGGGACACGACTGAAGTGTGGACTCTGTCCCAAACCCAGCCATGCAGAGGAGGGGAGGCAGGAGTGGGTCCAGCTAGAGAGGTACCTACCTTGGACTGGCTCCTCACCCAAGGCTAAGATGCTATAGGTAGCCTCAAGGTCTGAGCCTCCACGGTTCCGGATACTCAATTCAAGGCTCTCATCTCTGTGCACAGAGGATGGGCACACAAGCTCCAGAGCAGCAGGTGCCACCTCTACTTGCACCTCTGTCTCCAGTGTGATTGAACTAGCCCCCAAAGTCAGCACTGCTGTCACATGATAGTGCCCAGGCAGCACATAGCGGTGGGTGGCAGCAGGACCAGCCATGTCCAGCTTAGGAGAGCCATCACCAAAGTCCCAGCATATAGTGCTGAGAGGAAGGGAGGTGGTAGAGATGTGGAAGGCTGCTGGCTGGCCAGAGGCCAGGGGTCCATGGGGCCCCACCAGGGTGGTCCCTGGGGAAGAAGGGAAGACATGCTGGAGGAAGGTGGGGCCCCCGCAGGCAGGGGTGGGAGGCAGGGGATTGGAACACAGGGAGAGGCATGCCACTGAAATGTTGGGGGTCTGGGCTGTCCCACACAGACACTGGCCCTGCTCTGAGAGAGCTGCGAGGCCCTGGCCACCTAAGAAGCAAAAAGTGCTGCAAGCCTCAGGTGCCAATGGGCCCTCGTGAGCAATGGAGAAGGCCACCAGCACCATGGTGTCCGAGCTGTTGTCAGGAAGGCAGGCAACATACTCCTCACCTGGAAAAGACAGATATGCTGATTGTAGAAGCCCATCTTCTCTTGGCTTCATCAAGCAGGGAAGCCTCCTCCCTGCCCTTCCACCCCTGCTCCTAAATCAGACCCGCCCAAAGCCCCAATCTCCCCAGATGGACCTTTCTAACCCATATATCCATGTTTCTCTGGGCCCTTCTGCTGCTCCAGGAAGGGCTGCAGACCCTCCTGGCCTAGGTCCTGTCAGGGAGGACAGAGCCACTCCACATCGAGTCCACACTCACCACAGCCGGTGTCTACCAAGGACAGCCCAAGGAGGGGTTGGCCAGCCAGGGGGCCAGGCCCTGTGCATGTTGCCTCCTCTGGTTGTACCACAAGAACCTGCTTCTCCTCTGCCCAGTGCCTCAGCCACACTAGACCACAGTCACACTCAAATGGATTCCTGCTTAGGTTTCTGCAGAGGGAACAAGTATGGGGGATCAGGCTGAGAAGGGGCAGCCCTGACAGAAGGGTACTCTCTGCCCTCCTGTAGGCCTAAAACCTGTTCACCAAATTTGGGAGGGGTCAGGGGCCCAGTTAGGAGGGCAGAGGGAATGTTGGGGGTTAGGTTGTATAGCCATTGACACCATCAAAAGCAAAGCAACTTACATTTCACTTAAATTAAATAAATTAGCAAATATTCCTTCTTCTAATGTAGAAATCCTATTGTTGCTTATATCTCTGAAAGACAGAAGGGAATAGGCAGTGACAAGAGTCCTTGTAATGATATGATGACAGGCAACTGCCACTTGCCCACCCTGAGGAATCCCCAGCACGCTAGAGAGATCAGGCACTGCCAAGGAGGGGACACTCACAGTTCCACCAGTGCCGAAAGGTTTGCCAGGAGCCCGACGTCCAGCGTCTGGAGCAAGTTGTGCGAGACATCTCTGAGGAGCAGGGCAGCTGTAGGTCAGGGCAGAAGCCCCAGGATGGCCACACAGCCATCCCTTGTTCCACACTTAGGGATGCAATAACACATCCAAGCTGCAGCCTCCCACCCTCTGAGCTCCCCTTTTCCAGGATCTGAGAATGGGTTCTTCTCATGGAGGATCTGAATGAACACTCATCTGGGGACACTGAGGCAAGGAAAATTGGGACCCTTGGTGGTCTGAACCTATCTCAGCCCTTTGCTGAGTGCCACAAGGCACTGCCATACAGAACTGCTGCACGAGCACAGCCTAGATGGGCACAGCCCCTTCTACCCAGTCCCACTCCTACAAAGCCAAGGCCCCACACCAACCCCTTGTCCTATCCTAGTAGAATGGTCTCACACTACCACCTGGGATTCAGAATGCACCAGGGCTGACAGGGCCCCACTGCTGCTATCCACTAGTAGAGGGAAAACCTCAGAATGCTCCCAAGATACAATGGGGGCAAAAAGTTAAGATAGAGAAGGACCTTGGTGGATGAACCTACATCACAGTGATAGTGATGGTCTACAACAAACTTCAAATTCAATACAACCAATTATAAACTCCACTGGGCATAATGATGCAGGTCTATAATCATATCACTCAGAAAGCTGAAGTAAGAGGTTCACAAATTTCAGGCCAGTCTGGACAACACAGAAAAACCCTGCCTCAAAACCTAAAAATTAAAAATAAAAAATAAAAACCTTTACTGCATCCTAAAGACAATACAAAGGTTTCTCTGCATCCAACTATGAGAAGAATCATCAAGAAATATATAAAAATGAATTTATGACACCAACAGAAGAGAAGGCGCTATAGGACTCTGGCTTTCAAGAACCTTCAAGAGGTGAACAAGTCATAAGCAACCACAATGTGAACGCTAGAACCAGAGCTCACCTTCACAACTCCAAACACACAGAACCAGGGGCCAGAGACTTAGCTCAGTGACATAAGTGCCTGCCTGGCAAGCACTATGTTGCGTGAGTTCGATCCCCAGTATCAAAAACAACAACAAACAAAACAAAACAAACAAACAAACAAACCCACAGAACCTAAGTGACTCAGGACATACCAACCAAGAACAATGGGAACAGTCACAAGTTTCCACTGCGTGAACCTAAAAGCAGAAACAAAGCATCAAAGACCTAAGAACCAACTACATTCAGAAATACACAACCTAGCCAGGCACATATCTGATCCCAGCATTCTGGGAGGCTGAGACAGTAGGATCATGAGTTCAATTCCAACCTGGGCAGTTTAGCAACTTAGCAAGTCCTTGCCACAAAGTAAAAAATAAAATGGGCTAGGAATGTAGTTCAGTGCAAAGGCCCTGGGTTTAATTCCCAGTACCACAATAAACAAATAAGCAAGCAAATACCAAAAACACTCAACCTCCACAAACAATATAATTAATAAAATCAGAAAAAAACTACAGGCTGGATGAAGCCAGTCTCAATGTCTCACATCTACAGTCCCAACTGTTCAGAAGGCTGAGGCAAGAAGATTCCTTGAGCCCCAGAGTTCTAGAACCACTGGACCAGCCTGAGCAACACAGACTCTGGAGATATGGAAAGCTGTTGTTCAGGCTCCAAACAAACCAAAAAAAAAGTTTTTTTAAAAAGCACGACAAACTGGGACAAGTGCTACAATTTGAATTACTAACTAAAAACTAATAATACCCTTGCTAGGAACACTGAGCAAACCACAAAGCAAAATCTACCACTCCAGTTTTTTTAAAAAGAAACAGCTAGCATGGTGGTACACACATGTAACCCCAGATACTCAGAAGACTGAGGCAAGAAGATTGCAAATTTAAGGGCAATCTAGGGAACTTACTGAAATTCTGTCTCAAAATTTAAAAGTACAATAAAAAGGGTTAAAGGTATTGCCTAGCAGCATGAAACCTTAAATCCAATCCAACTGCCACTTTTTTTTTTTTTGTCTTTTTCATTTTTATCGGTACCAGGGATCAAACTCATGACTGCCTGCTTGCAAGGCAGGTGCTTATGCTGCTAAGCTAAATACCCAGCCCCTTTTTTTTGTTTTGTTTTTGTCTTTTTCGTTTTTATCGGTACCAGGGATCGAATTCATGACTGCCTGCTTGCAAGGCAGCTTATGCCACTGAGCTAAATCCCCAGCCCCCAATTGCCGCTTTAAAAAAGGGCTAAAAACAAAAATTCAATTAGTGAAATCATAAATAGTCACAGACATGGGAGGAACATTCAATTTTCATAGTATTACAATGAAAACAACCTGCAATAGTACTCTTTATTTAGGTTGTGAACATGTTAGAAATCCAGCCTCCTGAGGGCCAGGGATTTAGCTCAGTGGCATAAGCGCCAGTTTGGCAAACTCAAGGTCATCAGTTCAATCCTCTGTACCAAAAAAAAAAAAAAAAAAAAAAAAAAAAAATCCAGTCCCCAGCTCAGGGAACGTGTAACTGACCCATGTGCTCCACCCCCATGAGACTGGATGGTGATTATCCTGCTAGGCCTTTCTGAGCAGCATAATAGGAAGGTCCACATCTTTGCAGGGGTCCAACTTTTTTTTTTTTTATCAGTACCAGGGATCGAACTCACGTCTGCCTGCTTGCAAGGCAGGCACTTAAGCCGCTGAGCTAAATCCCCAGCCCCCAGGGGTCCACTTTTTACCCATCAATTCTACTTTCTAGCACTTTAAGGACCCCTGCTGTAGGCAAGAGCCAGTCATCTCTGTTGTCTACCTCCTAGCATTCTTTCTACCCACTATTCCCAACCTGACTCAGTGGGGTTCCTATGATGGGGGACCCTGGACTACTCTGACTCAGTAGGCAATTCTGGGTGCTACTAGGTCTGTGTATCATCCTAGTGTCTCCAACCCATGCAGGCTGGTCCCAAACCCACCCCAAACCACAGTTTCTGCTCTCCTAGGAAGGCATCACCACTTCCAATGGCACCTGGTGCCTCTCACTAGCCAAAGTCTTCAGATAATGCCCACTCACCTGCTGAAGTCAGAGACCAGGGAGTGGGATCTGCCTCCACCCTTTCCCAGTTCTAACACAGTCCAGGCCACCATCCCCAGAACCCTCCTGGACAGTGCCCTGGCTTGTGATGGCTCCTCCTATCTGAGATCCCAAAGGAGAGGCTATGGCAATGGTTGTACCAGGAGAAACTGCAGATAGACCTAAGCAGAGACTCAGTGGCTGCAGTGATTCAGAGCAATCTGTGCTTTCAGGGTAAATAGGCTATGAGGCTGAGCAGCAAAGGCCCTGGGAAGGAAGGTGAACCACAGACCAAAAGTACAGGTAAGCACCCGATGACAACTGCCCAACCAGCATGGGGGCTGGGCAGCACTGGGAAACTACTGGCTCAATCTCCAACAAATGAAAAGAGGACGTATTCTTCCATACCCTGCTTTCTGGGAAAGTTCATCCTGAGTGGCAGCTGCTGGAGCCACCTGAGAAAGCAGGGTATGGGGTCAGGTCAGCCTCAGGGCCCCAGTACCCTATCCTCATGTCAGGATACTACCACCACACCTCCCTTGACTGATTCTCCAGAGGCCAGACTAGTGGTAATGCACCCAAAGTTCCTCCCCCAAAAAGACAGTCCTACCACCAGGCATTTCTCCCCAGAACCTGCCCAGGCCATGGCTGTGGCACAGAAAATCAAAGAGAATCTAAGACCCTGCTTGGTCTATCACCCTGGTCCAGGACAAAAGAGCCTGGACAAAAGTAAGGTGCTATACCACGGCTGGTATCCCCAGGAGCATCTGTATGAGCAAGATATGGTAATGTGAACTGTAGGGACCTGGTAGACACTAGAGAAACTGGAGGGCTACCTAGGAGTTCCCAAGCAGTTCTGCTGCCCATAGACGCAAGAACTGGAACAATAGCTTGCAACATCTCCATCTGCTGCTGCTATCACAGTTCTGGGTGAATATCAAAGCCTGGCCAGCCCCATCCCCTAGTGCTTTGAGCTTCCTTCACATCCCCAAGTGATGTCATTACAGCTTGGCCATACACTTTGGGTTTCTGCAAGCATCGGGTAAGTGATGCAGCAGGCACCAGGTGCCCTAAACAGAAGGCACAGAGAAGCAAGGGCACCAAGGAGAGTCAGGTCACAACTGCCCCACAGCCTCTCACCCCTCATAGAAGGAAAGCCAGCAGCCTGGCAGGGGCACCCCAGAGAGATGTGAGTCAAATGGGGTAAAGCTGGACCTTCTGACCCTGCAAAGGCCTAAGCCAGCAGTTTTCAGAGATCTTGTAGCCAAAGTTGAAGGAGATCAGACAAGTTAAGATGTGGGGAGGGGACTGGTGAATCACATACACTAGGGACAGGCAGATGACCATGGCAATGAGACACATGGTGGTTCATGCCTATAATTCCAGCATTTGGGACACTGAGGCAGAAGGAATGCCATTAATTCAAGGCCAGCCTGGACTACATAGTGAGGTGGGTTTTTTTTTGTCTTTTTCTTTTTTATCTGTACCAGGGATTGAACTCACAACTGCCTGCTTGCAAGGCAGGCGCTTATGCCACTGAGCTAAATCCCCAGCCCCTACATAGTGAGTTTAAAGCCAGCCTAAACTACATAGCAAGACTTTGTCTCAAAAAACAATAAAGAAGAGACATACACATGTCACATCTCTGGCAGACCTGCTCCCCACTGCCCAAGAAACTCAGACACTAATCCCATAGTCAGTGACAGAGGTATGCAGACTCCCCACTGCTGCCCTCCCTGCCTATTGAAAAGTGGTAAGTATGCTGGGAGAGGTGAAAACCCCATTGCACCTCCCATAACAAGGCTCTTCTCCTCTCCCTGCCTTCCAGATCAGACATTACAGGGAGACATCTGGTTCCCCTGGGGCTGGGGTGGGGTGCACCCACATGGCAAATGGGCTTCAGCCCCGCTGGTAGTATGTACACCACCCAGGAATGTCTTAGGGTCTGGCTCCCAACTTTCCTACCCACAAAGGGCTTACCCCTAGGCCACATGGGGGCAAAGAGGGCAGGTGGTCTCAAGGTGGCTTGCTGGAGAAGGGGGATGACTAAGTGTCAAGGTGTGCACTAGGATGTGCAGGCAAAGGTCAAGGAGAGCCATTATAAATGCCTCAACCATTGCACAGGCTTGAGATCTACCTCTATTCTAGAGATGCAAAAACAAGAGGCTTCAGACAAGCCTGATCCTGACCTGAAGCTGAATGGCCTCGGCTGCCTCCTCTGCTAAGGTGGGGAGTGGTGAGGATGCCCACTCCCCAGTCCAGATGCTGGAAGAGGTGTGCTGGCCAGCTGGAGCCCCCAAGGAAACATCTGCACATTCCAAAAGCATGTGGTCAGCAGGCAGGCAAGTGCCAGGCCCAGCACCCCCGCCCCGCACTGGCCGCCGTACTGGAAACAGGGCTCAGGGGAATGGCTCTGAGGGGCCGCCTGTGGACATTATGTAACCTACTTCTCTGGAGCCAGCCTCCTCCCTCCAGCAACCAAGACAGTAAGGTGGGTAGGGGTCCCCATCTCCTCCAGGCCCAGTCAGCCCTGGAGGAAACAGGGTCTACTCAGTCAAGCTTGGGGACCTCCTAGAAGCATCCCTCCAGGAACCAGAGCCAAGGTACAGGCAAGGAGAACTCATAGTGAGAGGGTCCCCCCTCACCACCACCCCCAGCCTGGCAGAGGTGACAGGGAGGGAGGGCGAGCTCTTCTGGCCTTGCCACAGTACCTTCAGCACTAATGTACTTTCCTTTCAGGAGCCCAGCAGCTGCGCCAGGAGCATCCAACACCCTTGCTCTGCCTCACTCCCTTTGCTTTCTTTGCTTTTGTTCTCTTCTATTTATGGCAAGTGAGCTTGGCTTCCAGCCCCGGAAATGATGTTTAAATTAATGAATTCAAGTTTAAGAGAGAGAGAGTTGAAGAAAAACATGCACAGAGCACTGGGTGTGGGGGGACTCGACTATGCCCACCCTGGATTTCCTGGGTAAAAGGGACAGGAGGCCAGCCAGACCCAACCCTACTCTGCACTCTGATGCCCACCTCCCACCTGGCTCCAAACTAGGGCCCAGGAAGCAGCAGGAGGCCAGCCTTTGAGACAAGAGGAAAGAACAAGGGTACCTCAGCTGAGCTGGGATATGAAGGTCTTAGTCCCAGGGCTGGTGCAGGGGGAGCAGAAGGACCCCCACGTGACACAGGGCATTCTGTGGGGTCTGCCTGTCCATACAGAATCCCTTGTCACAGACACCAAGTACCACCTCCAACCTCACCTTGGATCCTCCTGGGACCCACAGATAAGGATGAGAGGCTCCAGCAGGGAAGCCAAAGGTCAGGGGACGCCCCTGCACTATGAGCAAAAAACTGCACAGAGTTCCACAGAGGGAATCATCCACTCATCTAGGCATTAACAGAACCAGAGTGGGCAGGTAGGCTCACCCCCTGCCATCTGCAGCTGAAACACTGGGACCCTCTTCTAGGGGAAGGGTGGGGAAAGTATCAATGTTAAGAGGCCCTCCAAACCCCTTCCGGTGCCCTGGCACACAGCAACTCAGTACCAAGACTGCCAGTGGCTCATATCCCATCACAGCCATGAGGGGAGTACAACATCAGCCTATTCACCAGACAGGAACCCTGAGGCTCAGAGAGACCTGTCTCTACCCCCACATTACCCGAGAAGTCCAGGGGTGGCCAGTAGACCCAGAATGCTCAAGGAGAAAGCTGGGGACCCTGGATTTTCAACGGCTGTTGTCCCCTACTGTGGGCAGGAACAGTAGGCCAAGTGGCAGTCTCATTACTCACTCGCATTATTCACTCAGCTCTCGGGCATCGCGAGTAGCGTTAACCTGCCCCATACCAGAGCTAGGAAGCAGCATGGATGCTCAGGACCCTTTAGCCCACTCTACTCCCACAGCTGTGACATCCCCCGAACTGCCCTAATCCTTGCACATGACCAGAAGGAAGAGTTGGCTTCTGCTCTTACCTAGAGACAAAATGTCCCCAAGGCAGCCTCATAGGATCCTACCTGCCTTCAGAGCAGGGGACTGCTAGACGTGGGGACAGCAGTTGACCTGAGCTAAAAGAAAAGAAGTCCCTCCTCCTTGGCCTCTAAGTGCAGCCTCTATCCCTGGCACCATTGCCCAGGCACAATAGGGCCCCCTGGCAAAGATGGCTGCCAAGCCAGAGAGAACGAGGTGTTCCGGAAAGGATATGAGCTGCATTTTCCAGCTGCGCTCCATCCTGCAGGAGGATGCTCACTCCACCACTGCGCCCACGCCTGACCAGGCCAGGAGGAGTGCTGAGCCCAGACAGCCACCACCCCAGACGGCTGCTGTGGGAGAAGCTGGATGTTTTCATTCCAGAATGCTAGGCAGGCGGCTGTCTGGGCTCCGGCTGCTGGCGCTGGCTGCCGCCACAGTGTTCCAGAAAGGAAAATGTGCATCTCCATCCAAAATGGCCTCCTCAGTGGAAACCAATCCCAGCCAGACTCTCCCTCAGGAGTTGGGGTCTCTATGCATTCTGCCCATTTGGCAGAAGCACCCCAGGTAGAACAGTAAAAGTAGCAGCAACCTGGTCCTCTACCGCTGGGGGAAGTCTAGGGAGGGGTCGGCAGATGTGGGACCCACATTTGGCATTAGCCACACTGTTAGCTGTCTCAAGATGGTAGCCTGAGACACGCCTCACAACAGCCACAAAGGAGAAGGCTCCATGAGAAATTCATTGTGAAGACTTCTCAAGCTTTGGAAGGAAAAGCCATAGAAGAGTCTCTAGAGGATTTGGAAGGAGTAGAAATGAGGGTCACATACACTTGGTACAACTTTCCAAAAAGCTCCCAAGGGCCCAGAAATATCCACTGGAGACACTCGCACAAAGCTCTACCAGTGCCTGCATGATGGCCAGGACTGGCTTCAGGGCAACATGCTGTCATAAGCAGGGACATTAAGCAGAGTGCAGCAGTCAGACACATCACCATTACCCAGGACAAAAGGAAAGGTAAAATGGGAGAGTGTGCACTGCAGGCTGCTTATTCCACATAATTTCATTGTCACATATGAATGCATCAAAAACAGAAAAGCTGCCAGGTGTGATGGTGTACACCTGGAATCCCAGCACTTCGGAGGCTGAGGCAGGAGGATTGTTGCAAGTTCGAGACCAGCCTGGGCTACAAAGTGAGCTCAACGTCAGCCTCAACTGCATAACAAGAACCTCAAAAATACAAAAAAAAAAAAATTGTCTCGAACACAAGAGGCAAGACCAAGCCAGGTGTGGTGATGTGTACCTGTAATCCCAACACTTGGGAGGCTGAAGCAGAAGGATGACTGTAAGTTTCAGGACAGACTGAACTACCTAACAGACTGAACTACCTAGTGGCATAAGCGCCTGTCTTGCAAGCATGAGATCATGAGTTCGATACCTGGTACTGATAAAAAAAAAATTAAAAATTAAAATAAAAAAAGAAGAGGGAACAACCCAGGCCTCATGAATCCCTACAGCCTTTACACTGAAGATTACCTCTCAGATCAGATCAGGGAAAACAAGAAGACTTCCAAACTTCTGGCTTTCTTGAGTTGGGTGCTGAGGTATGTATAAGAGTTTGCCTACTCACATTGGTCTGTTCTTCCCCTGTAGGTCACAGCATATGATCCGTGAATGTCTCAATCTTAGGCTCTTGTGTCCTATCTGCCCCCAGCAGGGCAGGTCCTGGGATCTGGCTCCTGTTCATTGATACCTCAGTACAAAGCAATGGGCCCCTACAGATCATGGAGAAGAGAGCTAAGAAGAGCTATACAATGGCTATTATTATTAGGCCTGGCAGTGAGCCCTGTTGATGTATCACAAATCCCCAACTCTGAAAGATAAATGTAATCATGGTGCTCATTTTACAGACAAAGAAACTGACCATCAGAGAGGCTAGTGACGTGGCCAAGATCACAAGAGAAAGTGAAGGGGGGCTGGGGATTTAGCTCAGCGGCATAAGCACCTGCTTTGCAAGCAGGCGGTCGTGAGTTCAATCCCCAGTACCGATAAAAAAAAAAAAAAAAAAAGAGAAAGTGAAGGACCCGAGATGTGTGAACCCATGATTAACTAGATCCCCACATCTCCTTCTTAAAGCTAAAAGGAAACTATCCAGGACCACAGCAAAGATGGCTAGAGAGTCCAGGAAGAACTAGTGGAAAGGAATGAGCAAAGAGCCTCAGCAGCCCCTAGGTCTCTCCACAAACACACCATAGCATACTCCAGGAGGCCACACTGTCACCGCTCCCTGGCACCAGGATGTTGCATGCATTTGGTGGGGGTGGGGGGATGGGGGGTGGGGGAGGCCTGCCCCAGAGTATGGTGAACTCATCACCTCTGCCACAACTCACTGGCTATGTGCCCCTAGGAAGTGAATCACTCTCTGGCAACCTCAGGTTTCTGGTCTGTAAAACGGGACTAACAGTGATTCCAGTCCCACAGTACCACAGTGAAATGCCTATGAAGGACATAAAGGGCTTAACGCAGGATTCAGCAGAGGGCACCACAAAGGGCAACAAATCAGCAGGGACCTTTAACTCCTTAGTAGTTCCTTCAGTGATTTTTAAAAATTCAGATATAATTTACACACCAGAAAGTTTACCCTTGGAAGACGATTCAGCAGTTTTCAGTATATCCACAAAGCTGTACAACCACTATCACTGTCTATTTCAAGACATTTTCATCATCCCAAAAAGAAATCCCACATTCCTTGGCCATCACCCCTTCACCACCCTACCCTTTCCCTGATATAGGTGACCATTAATCTGTTTTCTTTCTCTGTGGACTTGCCTTTTCTGGGCTTTTCATAGTGAAGGAGTCATAGGATATGTGGCCTCTGGGGTGACCACTTGGTCAAGCGCCATGTTCTCAGAGCCTATGTGCTCTGCCCATATATGATTGTTTCTGCCATCCCAGGATGAACATAACCTTCTTCAGACATACCCCTTGAAATGCCTATTTAGGTCCTTTCCTGTTTTTTTACAAAGCCTTTGGTTTTCATTTGTTTTCTTTTGGTTTTTTGAGACAAGCTCTATCTATATAGTTCAGATTGGCCTTGCACTCAGTATGGAACTCACGTTGGCTTTGAATGTGTGCTGATCCTCCTGCTTTAGCCTACATGGCCCATCATGGAATTCCTACTCATTACTGAAACTTTTGGGATGTTAGGCAAGCATGGTGGAGCATGCCTGTAACTCCAGCACTCTTCTGAGTGCTGAGGCAGGAGGACCAGTCACAAGTTTGAGGCCAGCTTGAACTACACAGTAAATTCAAGGCCACTTGGACTACATGATGAAGGTCTCAAACAAACAAATAAAAAAAAATTTTCCCACCACCTTGGTACTGTGAATACAATGGTGAATGAACGTGTCTTTGTGTGACATTATTTTAATTCTTCTTGGGTAAATACCCAGAAGTGGAAAGGCAGAGTCCTTTGTAACTTCATGTGATTGTATGAGGAGCTGCCAAACTCTTTTAAGGAGGCACCACACTTCACAGCCCTCTCCTCAGAGGACATGGGTTCTCATTTCTGCCCCAGTCTCATCAACACCTGTGATTCTTTGACAACTGCATCCTAGTAGGTATGAAGCGGTGTTTCACTGTGGTTTTGATTTTTTATTTCCCTAATGACTAATGATGTTGAGCATTTTTTTCTGTGGTTCTTGGCCAGTGATATTTCTCCTGTGGAAAAATGTCTGTTTAGGTCTTCCCCATTTTTTACAGAGCCATTTGGTCTTTTTGTTTGCTTTCTTCTGGTTTTTTAAGAGAGGGTCTTAAAAAAAAAAAAAAAGACAGGGTCTTGCTGTGAATTTCAGGCTGGCTTAGAACTCACTATGGAACACACACTGGCCTTTAATTTGTAGTGATCTTCCTGTCTCAGCCTCTCAAGTAGTGAGATTACAGGGATTGCTATCACACCCTGTCAGGGCTATTTGTTCTGTGACTGAAACCTAAGAATTCTCTTACGTTGTAGACACAAGTCCCTTGTCAGGTGGATGATTTGCAAATGTTTCTTATCCCCACAGATATTCTTGCAGCATGATGCTCAGGTGTTCCTGCAGGCCACTAGCTGCTGTGGGTTTGTAGAGTATATGTGCCCTGGGGTACATCTTTTCAGGTCTTTAAGTATTGTAGAGGAAGACAGGCTATATATGAGATGTTTCCCTTACCTGGAAAATAAGTCTCCTCCTTCCCCTTGACAACCAAATATAGAAGTTCATTGTTGTTCCCACTTTTGACAAACTAGGAGACTAAGTTACCTTTCACATGCTGTTCTGAATTCCCAACAGTGGCACCTTGTAAGAGGCAAAGCTCAGAACCCAGAGGGTCAGCCAGCAGCACTTGCATGATGCCATCTTCCCCTGCATCTCCACATAGCAAGTTAGGGTTCCTTCTAGAAGGTATTGGCCATGCTTCTCCACTAGACCTTATAATGCCCTCCCTATCTGATCTCCCCATAAAGATCCTGTCTCCTGCTGCTCTATCACCACATGCCTCAGGGACTCATATGGCTGTTCTCTTGTCTAGAATGTTCTCCCAGGTCCTAGGCAGCTCCTGCACAAACTTTGAATCTTGGCTTCATTGCAGCTGAAGTCTTTCTAGGCTCCTTCTCCATCATCTGTCTTTGTCTTTATAGAATCTTTGTCAGCTTAATGTGGGTTCCTCTGAGGCCAACAGTGGTCCCATAGACCTCAGACTTGGACAAGTCACAACTCGGCCCTACATCTGGTGAGGACTCATGGAGGCTCACAGCTGGAGAGAAATGCCTCAGTCTTCAGTGACAACCCTCAGTCCTGGCTCTCGGGACCCAGGGCTTAGAACAGGAGCTTGAGGACCTTCTGCTGCCCCTAAAGCAGCAATGCACATGACAGATACAATAAATGCACTAGCCCCAAATGCTCACTTTGCCAGCACACATACTAATACAGTAGACCCAAGCTATCCCCCACCAAGCCCTGAGGTCTGGATGCCTGCCTTCCCTCACACCCCTATCTCATACACAGACACCTGGGCTGAGCCTCCTCTCACCAATCTCTTGTTATTTAGCGGTTCAGGAAGAAAGGCCAAGACTCTCAATACCCCCAACAAACAAAAGGCCTTAAGGCCCTATATTTGAAACCAGTGAACCAATTACCTACTGAGTCCCTACTATGTGCTTCAGTCTAGTCCTGAAACACTCATAAAACACCAGGCCAAGGTAAACTCCTGGCCAAAATCAGCAGCACAAACCACCCAAGCAACCAAAGCTGAAGCTAATCAACAACTCACACCCAGAGCAGCACTCCAGGAGAGCTTTCTGCAAAGACAAAATAGTTATTTTGTAGCCACTGGTCACAAGAGGCTCTAAAGCACTTGATATAGCACCCTTCACACAAATACCCAACTCCTAACTTGAAGAGATATAGAGGACAGGAACACTCCCAAAAGCATTGCAGAGTGATAGCTTAAGACAACTGGGAACCCAGGGTCACAGAAGCCTGTTTATTGAAAGGAAAAGAGAGGTAGAGCATAGAGAAAAGAGGGAGTATAAACATCAACAGAAATTTAACACATCAAGTAATTACACTATGCATACTTTACTGAGATTCTAATTCAAACTATCAAAAACTAAGGATGAAAACGAATACACTGCACATTTAATGGACTGAGGAGTAATAATAGCATGGCATAACAATGCATATTAGTTGTGTTTAGGGAGTTCTGATACACTCCAAAATGCTCACATATTAAAGACCACAATTCTGGAAATTACTCAAAACATAGAGGAGAGTTGATGTGGGAGAGGTGAGATTTATCACCCCATTCTGCCTACTTTTCTCTGTAAGGAAGCTTTAAATTCTCCGTAGCAAAGCTTCAAAAATAGTGCAGCAGCAACGTTTTGCCAGTAACGTCATCTTTTTCAAGTTGCCACTTCCCAGCAGCATCATTTTAACCCAAGAAAGACTGGAAAGCTATGGTGTTGGAAGCTCAAGCCATTTTCCTGTCTGTCCTACCTCACGTCAGGCTGGCCAAGGACTCACAAACAGAGCTACCCCCGCCCCCTAAAAAGACTGCTTGTGACAGGAGAAGGCAACACTCCCAAGGCACCTAAACACCAATGTGGGAGGCTGCCTGGTGTCTGTAGCCTCACCCTTGGAGAAGCCCCAAATGCCTCCCTAAGGAGTTTGCGGAGTTAAAAACTCACTAAACACAGATGGTGGCCTGGAGGACCAGCAAGGGGATCTCATCTTCCCTTAGGCTCCAGTTTCCTATGTGTCCCTTTCATCTCTGGAAATCTTCCAGAGACAGCCTTGGGGGTAGAAAAAGAATGGGGTGTCTCCTCCATTCCTCACTCACCTGCCCTCATGAGGTCACCCTCATGTCCTATCACACAATGAGAAGGGCCAGCATCCTAAAAATCCTGCCACTTCAGACCAGACCAGGTCACCAGTTCCCAAAAAATTCCAAAAGCCAGGATCAGAGCCTAAGCAACAGCCTGAGAGTGGATAGTGCTACATGCCCCTCATCCTTTATTTCTGGGATAGCTCCTGAGAGGCTAGGAGGGGGGCACCAGGAGCTGCAGATATGGGAACAACAGGGAGAACCAGGCCTGACTCGAAGAGCAACCAGCTGGCAGAGATTGATACCCTCACCCACAGCATCCAGAAACAAAGGGTGGAGTGGATCTGACGCAATTCTGTGGGCACTGCTGGCAGGCAGAAAAGGGCCCATCTCCACAGAGACAGTGGCGCCATAGTTGCTTAAGTGGTCAAGAAGCACAATGACAAGCCCAGAACAGCCCCTAACCACAGTTTCCAGCTAGCCATGCAGAACTTGTTCTTTCATACCCCAAGACTATCAAACAAAACACCAGTGACAAAAAGCTCTCCTATTAAAGGCAGCTCCACACTGGAATTACCAAGGAGCAGGAGCATTACAAAACCAAAAGGCAGAGCAGAGCCTTTCCCCAGATTTAACAGGCCCAGGATGTTACAAGCTCCCCTAGAAGATTCCAGCAGGGGTTCTGGTAAGAGGTGCCCAAAAGTACCCAGGAAATCCAAGGAGACGGGATTATCAGGCCCTAAGGCTTTCCCTAGCCTCTGGAACAAGCATCTACAATCTCAGTTCTCCATCCCCTTCTCAGTCGAGTCCTTGGTTCCAGACCCACAGGTCCACTTCTCTGCCACCATTCCAGGCTGTGAAACCCTGGACAAGTCTCATCACATCTTCAGTTATTTCCTCAACTGCAAAACCTAGGGTTCTGACTGTACCTACTCTGAGGAAGTCAGGTACGACCATCCTTAAGAGTCTGGCACAAATCTGGTTCAGGGATTCTCTCAGTAAAGGCTCCCTATTACAATTACCTCCACAATGTAAATCTGACAGTCTTTTTTTTTTTAATCTGGCAGTCTCTTGAGCGGTTCCCAAAATATCCCTGCAACAGAGCATCCTGGGGCCCTTCAAGAACTCGGTTGGCCTGTGGAGCCACCTCCCACCCTTCCCCAGACCTTCACACCGTTCCGGCAGCTATCACCTGCAGCTCTCCAGTCACCTTCGCTTCCTCACACCTCAGGTCCCCTTTCTTCTTCCTTTGGTCCCACCTCCTCGCCCCTTCTTTAACATCAGGACCATTCTACCGGGTTCATCCAACACCTTCCCCTCCTCCACACCCTCAAAGAAACCCCGCCTCCCAGAAAATCCTCAAGCCCCAGGACACATCTCAATTAGTCTCTAATTAGTTTCTAATTAGTGTGTGTTTGTTTTCTCCACATACCTCGACCTTCCCGCCCAGCCCTGCACGCTGTCAGCTCCCGCTCTCGGAACCCCATGGCGAGACCTCTTGTCAGAGAAACCAGGACTTTTGGCCTGCCCTCTCTCCAGCCCCCACCCCGGCCACGCCGGCCGCAGTTCCAGATTTTCCTTATTTAGTCGGGCCGACAGCCGCGCCGCAGCCTCGCCCTAGGAGCGGCCTAGCCCCGCCGCGATGCGCTCCTGGCCACCCAGAGTCACGGCAACCGCCAGCCCGCCCGGGCCCGGATACTCACAGAACTGTGGTGTCGGCCGGGATGCGCAGCTCGGGCCCTAGCTTCCTCAGCCCACGGCCTGAGCAATTGACGCGGCAGGAGGCGCCCGGCGCCGGGCCGCAAAGACAAGGGGGCGCGCACGGCCCGCAGCCGCGCCCGGGGGCCCCCGCCAGCCCCCCGAGCCACAGGCCCAGGCCCAGGGCCAGCGCCAGCCGGGCGGGCGCGCCAGGCGGCATCGTCAGCGCAGCGCGCTCATGGCCCCGGCGGCCTAAGGCCCGCCGGCACACGGATGGCCGCGGCTCAGGCAGCGACAACAGACGGCATGGCTGGGCGCGGGCAGTATCCAGTGACCGCTGCGGCCTGTCTGCTGCACGACGCCCGCTCAGAGTCCTGCGCTGCCCACTCGCGCGCTGGCGTTGCACTGCGGGCCCTGTGCTGACTCTTCCTCCTCCCCGCGGCGCGGGGGTGGATCCTCCAACACCCCGCCCCCAGCCGCCTAGTCCGCCGCGGAGCGGGGCGGGAGGGGCGGGTTACTCGGGCCCCGCCCCTGCTCGGTAGCGTCATCGCAGGGCAGGGCAGGCTCCTCCCCATGTGCCGTCGAGAAGGCAGGAGCGGGCTCTGGGCGTGGCATTGAGAAACTATCCCTCGCCCTTGGGTTCTCAGGCTCCGCCCCCTGTGAAATTCAAGCCAACGGCGTTGCGAGATGGGCGGGCCATGGTGGCTCCGCCTTCCTTAGGGTTTAGGCTCAGTACCTCTCCACCCTTCACAACTGCTTTGCGTCAGAGTGCACAGGTTAGGCTGGTCTCCCGGCACATTTCTGCAGTTCCCATCTCTTTCCAATCTTCCCCAGTCAACAATCATGGTACTAAAAACACCAGCAATAACAACCGCCGCTCCCAACGATTTCTTAGTGCCGATTGCATGTGCTTCCACTCCCCAGGCTTCACAGCGGTCCCCAAACTCCTGATACACAGTAAGCTCTCAATAAGTGCGTACTGCGTCATTTCTCGGAGCTCCTCACAGACGAGACCTTGAGGTGACACACAAGATGCGACTCACCGGGCCAATAAAGCGCAGCCTTGCAACCCAGAGTGCAGCAACCCACTCCGCCGCCGCCAAGAGTCCACTCTTTGGTCCCTGTGCCTGTTTGCTCGTCTTTCTATGGCTTTGAGCCCTCCTTGGTCTCTTCCAAGGGGTTCTCCTCTATGTAAGCAGTCAATCATTACAAAACGAACACACATATTACAGAGAAGACTCCAGGCGTTCATGGATGCACCCTGAAAATATGCTAGAATCCCGGCACAACTATGTATTGTGTAATTACGTTTATATGAAATATCCAAAATAGGAAAATCAATGAACACAGGAAGTCTATCCGAGTCAGCACTAGGAGACGTGATGGCTCATGAATATGTGTTGAAATTAGTGGTGATTGTTGCACAGCCCAATAAAACATACTAAAAGCCTCTAACCTGTGTGCTTTGAAAGAGTGAACTTTTATGTTATGTGAATTATATCTTAATTTAAAAATAATTTAAAATGTTCCACTATGGGGCCGTGCTGTTGGACCGGGTATACACCAGACCAAAAATCAGCCTTTTGAGTCCTCCAGAGCCTAGACACAGACTGAGATTCATGGAAAGCTGTCCCCAGACTCCCAACCACAACATCTCTGTGGGGCTCTTCTTTCAGAGACTCAGCATTAAGGACTTTTCTGAGTTCTGAGGCTTTTCAGTATTCTTCCTCTGTTTAAACTGGCTGGAGGGGCTGGGGATTTAGCTCAGTGGCATAAGCGCCTGCCTTGCAAGCAGGCAGTCATGAGTTCGATCCTCGGTACCGATGAAAAAGAAAAAGACAAAAAAAAAAAAATAAAAATAAAAATAAACTGGCTGGAAAGCTCACCTAAATCTATAGGTGCGGGGAGATGGGGATGCACACATCCACTGCCACCTGCTGGGAAAACACCCAAGCAGGGTCACTCAACTATTCCTGAGCTGGAGGAAGCAGTGACTCCATGCAATTGGAATCACAATACAATGTGATTTTTGTTTTTGTTTTTTGCAGTGCTGGGGATTAAACCCAAAACTTTTACACCAAGCAATATCCCCATCCCTTTTTAATGTTTTGAGGCAGAGTCTTGCTAAGTCTCCTTCATTGCGTAGTCTGCACTAGAACTTTTCATTTTGTTTTTGGATAAGATCTCTCTGTGTAGTTCAGGACACAATCCTCCTGCCTGACTCCTGAGTCCTGGGGTTCCAGGTGTGTGCACCATGCCTGGCATTAATAGGGAGTTCTTCTGAATAGAATTTGGAGACGCTGGCTTAAATCCCTGGTTGGGTGCTTGGAGGAAAGAGTAGGTAGGGGTAGGTGGGGATGCCCAGAGGAGGGGAGTAGTGCAAGGTTCTGAGACACTGGAGAAGATTCCAAAGCCCCATATGCAGCAGAATGTGGAGCTGGGTAGGCTGGTGGACAATTTGTAAGAGGCTCCAGAAACAGGGAACCTCAAGAACCCCAGTCTGGAGTTGAACAGAAAGATCTAAAAGGGTCAGAGGAGTAGAAAAGAACTGAAGCACTATTTGTGTAAGTTGAGGCATAATTTCTGTACAAGGAGAGGTTAGCAGGTGCCTGTGCTCTGTGAACAAAGCAGGGACTGGGGCTCATGTGTTGGGGGTCCCCAACTGGTTGTCCCATACTCTCTGGGTTCCTTCATACCTTAGGATCTACAATACTCTCTATAGCTTCCCATTTCTCACCTTTCCCCATGTTGTCCTTTCTGTCCAGACTGTGTATCCATCTCATTTGCATGTATACATGCACCTACAGACTTCTCCTCCACAGTGCCTCCTCTCCAGGCTCCTTCACATGTGCTCATTTGCATGACATAGCCCTTTAGGGGGACACAAATTATAAGAAATCAACTTCAAGCAGAGTTTTTGTTCCAAGTCTGTCAGTCAGTACCCCTAGTGGGCAGTTCCCAGGTCATCCTGTCCCTGACCACCACCATATTACCTGTATATGTAAACTTCCTGGATTAGAGTGCTAAAAGCATGGTGTTTGTCAGTGACTTTAACTCTGGCCACATTTCATGGTGCAGTTGGTAGGAAGCCAAATGTCAGCAGGTTGGAGTGTAGACATGGCATGTGGCCCACTGTTTTTAGAAGCTCAGTTATGGAAGAGAGAGGCAAAACCTAGGAATGGCTAGATATTTCTTCTCTATAGAGGAAAGACTCAAGCAGATATGCAGCCCAAGGGAAGGATGCTGGCACAGAGAGGGCGGTGAATAATGCAGGGCAGTAGGGGTTTGGTGATGGCAATTTCTTCAAAGACAGGATGGAGGAGATCTACGTTCTTCACTTTCCCACCTATTTATTCACTGCCTTGTTCCACTGAATTCCAGCAACTCTAGAAAGTGGGACTACTGTTATCCTTTTATTAAATGAGGTGTCTATTAAATGAGCTAACTGAAGCACAGAAAGGTTAAGAAATTTTCCAAGGTTGCACAGCAGTAAATAGCATAGCTGATATTATTTCTAAAACCCAAACTTGTAAAATGTAGTTGGGTTTTTTTTTGGTTTTGGTTTTGGTTTTTGTACTGGTAGTTGAATTCACAACGTCATGCCTGCCAGGCAGGTGCTTATGCTGCTGAGCTAAATCCCCAGCCCCTGAGTTGTAGTTGGACGACAAATTTTAAGATTCAAGAACTCAAATTGAGGGAAGATACACCCACAAGAGAACTGGGGTACAAAATAAACAACACAGATCAAGGAAGGTGACTGTGGACCAAAATGCTATTGTTTGGAAAGGATTTCTGAAACAGTAAAGACATATCATATGTTTATAATAAGCTTTTTTTTTTTTTTTTTTGGTACTTGGAATAGAACTCAGGACTTCCTGCTTGCCAGGCAGATACTGGGCCACTGAGCTATATCCTTGGCCCCAAGACATATGTTTAAAGAAGAAAACTGATTATCTGAAAATGACATTCTCAACTACTCAACAGACCCTATGATAAGACAAAAAATTTGAAGGTTCTGGGAGGAAAACATTGAAAAGATGTTTAATTCTTTTTTTTGTTTGCTTTTTTTCAGCACTGGGGGGTTGAACCTGGACCTTAATACCAAGCTAAATCCCTAGCCTTCTTTTTTTTAATAAGATAATGTCTTGTTGCTAAGTTACCCAAGCTAGGCTGGAATTTGCAGTCCTCCTACCTTAGCCTCACTGGATTATAGAGTGCCTTGACTGTACATGTACACCATCACTTCCAGTTTAATTCTTAATAAAATGAAAAGATTTTTTTAAAAATTAAAAGCTAATTATAATTATTAGCATCATTGAAGAGTAGGAAGGAAACTAGAATGGGGAAAAACAAGAAAACTAGGGGGCTGGGGATTTAGCTCAGCGGCATAAGCACCTGCCTTGTAAGCAGGCAGTCGTGAGTTCGATCCCTGGTACCGATAAAAACGAAAAAGACAAAAAAAAAAAAAGAAAACTGAATCTGTTCAGAAGAGAACTTTAAAAAAGAAATAATGAATCAATGTATTCATCAACCCAAAATAAAATAATCAGAATAAAACCAAGCATGTGGGTGATTAAAATTAATAAATATAAATAAAATTTTTTTTGGTGTCTTTTTGAGAAAGGGTTTCGCTATGCAGTTCAGGCTGCTTTAAGCTCACTTTAGCCCAGGCTGGTCTCAAACTTGCAGCAATACTCCCGCCTCAGCCTCCTGAGTGCTGGGGTTATAGGCGTGTGCCACCACACCCAGCTAAATAAACTAAATTCTTATATTAAAGGACAGGATGTGCAGAGGAAACACTAAATCCAGGTAAATGCTGTTCACTGGGACACAGCTAAAACAAATAACCATTAAAAAGGCTGAAATGAACACTGAAAATGCAAACAAAGGTAAAGGGTCGTAGCATCAATACCATGCCAAAAAAAAAAAAAAAAGACTTAAGGCAAAATATGTTAAATGGGGAAATAGTTTTCTTTTAAAAAACACCAATAACAGGCACAATCTATGTAGAATACATAATGAACTATTGCATTCTCTGAAATGGAACTTGTTAACTGTGTTTTGGCACTACAGATAAAAAAATACTTGGACAAAATCATGTCCTTACTCAACACTACCCCCTAGAGGTTCTCCTGGGTCTTTTCACCTGTTCGTTGCACTGTGTCTAAAGTCTAGTCACCACTGAAAGTCCCCCAAACAGACCTAAACCAGGAATTCCCACCTGAGTAGAGAGGTCTGAGAGCTGTCCACACAGGATCTTGGGACAAGGTTGAACTCCTGACTCCCAGGTAAT
Source organism: Cavia porcellus (assembly GCF_034190915.1). Lineage (NCBI taxonomy): Eukaryota > Metazoa > Chordata > Mammalia > Rodentia > Caviidae > Cavia > Cavia porcellus. Next base: position 33,435,303 of record NW_026947499.1, read on the forward strand.
TAAAAGATAAGAAAAGGTAAGTGTGGAACTGAAGGATATATTTCTTTATTTTTTGTGGGGGCATAGCTTGTGACAGGATATGACTATGAGGTTAGGCTGACCTTGAACTCATTATGTAATCCAAACTGACCTCAGACTTGAGACTGTCCTCCTATCTTAGCCTCCCAAGTGCTAGAATTACAGACATGGGCCATCATGCCTGAGATTCCTTATCTTAATTGATGTACATCTACGATGATTCCTTGGGTATATATGAATGTTAAAACTTAACAAATTTTACATTTTATGAGTAATCCATAGTGGTGCACATCTGTAATCCTAGCATTCTGGAAGGCTGAGAGTGAAACCTTGCCTCAAAATAAAAGAGGGTTGGAGGGGCTGGGGATATAGCCCAGCAGCATAAGCACCTGCCTTGCAAGCACAAGGTTGTGAGTTCGATCCCTGGTACTGAAAAAAAAAGGGGGGGTGGTTAGGGACATAACTCACTGAAAATGCCCTGGGTTTTAATCTTAACACAGAAAAAGGAACTCTGAAGATAAGACTAATTTAAGAATCTGAGATGGAGAGAATTATTTGATTTATCCAAGTGATCCTAAATGTTAGCACAAATATCTTTATAAGAGAAAGCTTGAGGAGATTAATGATAATCAAAAGAGGCCAAGTGACTATGAAAGCAGGGGTTGGAGTAATATGACCATGAGCCAAGGAAAGTCAGAAGCCACCAGAAGCTGGGAGAGGCAAGAAATGAACTCTCTCTTGGAGCTTCCAGAAGAATTTAGCTGCCAGAACCTTGACCCTAGTTTGCACTTGCATCCTCTCTACTACAAGAGAATAAATCTGGTTGTTTTATATTATTGTTTACAGTAATTTGCTGCAGCAAATTCAAGGTCAGCTTGAGTTACATAATGAGTTCAATAATAAATGAATTTTGAAACCTAATAATAGACCTGAGAAATGGATCTTAGCTCTTGCCTTTATCTTGTGTTGTTAACATGCCCACCAAAATCATGGATTGTTTTTGTAGCTAAAGAAGCTAGGTGGGGTGACAAATACTGTAATCACAGCACTTAGGAGGATGAGGCAGGGAGGTATTGAGTTTGAGGTCAGCTTGGATACACAGCAAAATTTGTCTAAAAAATAGAAAAATAAATTTCAAAAGGGACTGAACATGTATCTTAGTGCTCCTTGGGTTAAATCCCTAGAATCAGAAGGAGGACGAGGAAAAGGAAAAAAAGCAGGAGAAAGAAGAAAGAGGGGAGGAGTAAACAGAGGTGGAGGAGAAGGAGAAGAAGAAATAATTTAATAAGGCCAGTGAATGCGACCCAGTCCAAAGCACTCAGGCACTGGTGACTTTAGGGATTGATGGTTACACAAAGATGTGTCCTATCACTTTGTGCTGACATCTGTACCTGCCACAAGGCTTAGCATGTTGCTCAGAGGCTGCCTGAGATCCTGAAGCCTGAGATACTTTTAGGTCCCACTCATACTTCTGCAGGAGCCAGAAGCTTCTACTGCAGAATAGTATTACTTGGCCTTGTTGGGAGTCCAGACATGCTGCCACGACTCACAAGAAGTAAACATGACTTCTACCTGAATTCATCTTTCTTGGTAGTGAGTACGGTCCCAACTGTCCCATCTAGTGAGCCCTTAAGTTGCTATGGTCACACAAGTAGGAGACTAATTCTCTCCTACATGGAAGGACTCTTTCAGGCAAGGATAAACATTCTCTATGACCACCTGTGTATAGGGACCCAGGGCCACCAAGAGGGCTGTGTGGGGAGAAGGAATTTCCTCCCAGGAGCAGAACATCCACGGTGACCCTCCATACCTGAATCCTATGGCCAGCACACCTCCAATGTCACCTCCAATGTCACCTGCTTTCTGGGGTGACTCTCTCTTTCTCTCCCCCCCCCCCGGTGGAAATTGCATTCAGTGCTGCACCAGTTCCTCTGATGTATCCATGGCAACGTTCACATGGATTTCATAGAACATAAGGTGTTTGAGCAGGAAGGGCCCTCAGAGATCAGCTCCTCCTGCCCCCACATTTCACAGAGTGGGGAGGAGACTCAGAGAGGGGATATCACACAGCCAGGGTAACACAGCAAGTCATGAACAAAGCTAGGTTTCTGCCCTGATAACCCTGTGCCAAACCCCCAGAAACAGTCCGCTGGGTTCTGTAGCATCAACTTCTGGGGACTTTGCCACCATCCCTGCTTGCTAAAAGGCCTCTTAAGTTCAGCCTGGCTCCTCAGTCACAAAGCTGTTCTTCAGTGTGTGGTGAGGACAGGAGTGGGTGGGATAAGTGCTATCCTCAGAAAGGTCACAGGCAGGGCAGAGGCAGCATAGCCCCAGGAAACCACAGAGAGCATCTGGGAGGCAAGAAGTAGGAAAGGAAGGCATTCCAAGTAAAGGCTGGGGTACTGAGAAGGACTCTACTTCTTGACAGGGCTCCATCTCCCAGCACAAGAGAGCCTGCCTGAGGCCCAAGCTCTTTGGGTGGGGCTTGGGTAGTAGTGATGCTGACAGGCTTGGAAAACTGGGCACACAGAGAACGACTGCCTGACCTAGAGGTCATATGAAGTCACCATGGCTAAGGATTCATGGCACATATCACTCCAGGATAAGGGGGGGGGGTCAGATACCCAGAAGGACAAATCAGAAGGCACAGTAACAGTAATTGTAGCCATGGGCCTAAAGGGAGTAGCAGGAATGAGGGTCCAGGAAGCAGGCGTTATCGAAGCCTCAAGGAGACTGGAGCAGGTCTGTAGTGATTTAAACCCCTTACTGCCATGGACCCATGTTGAGTCTCTTCTGCATAGGAGAGCCAACTCTGTGTTAGGATAGTTGAGGGTTGTATCCTCCTTCCCTAGCACATGGTCCTCAGCCCCACCTGCAACAAGACCCTATATCCAACCTCAGGCTCCTGCTCTGGTCTCTTCTCCTTTCCTGGCTGAAGAGCCTGGGATCTGGACATCCTCAGGCCCAGGCAAGGTTACCTTATACACCTGACCTTTCCCATCAAACTGATTCTTTCATTTGTGTTTGATGTTAGCCTGCTGTAATTATTTATTACTGTGTAACAAAATCCCCCAAACACTTATGAACCTGTATGGCATCTCCTGGGGCTTGAATGTCCACTGGGGCCAGGACATCCACCAGTAGATGAGCTTCTTCATGCACGCCTGGCAAATCAGTTCTTCTCCACTGGATTTTTCCACCAGGCTACTCAGGCTTTCTCCCAGCATGGCAGACAGGTTCTAAGGACAACCAACTGGGTATAGACAATAAACTGGGTACAGAATTATTTCTGCTGTATCTATTGTTCAAAGAAACCACAGCTTTTGTCCAGATTCTTGGCCAAGAAATTACCAAAGAGTGAGTTTGCCATTTTCAATTTATCCTGGAGCCCCTGTCTCTGTCCCATGAATGCTGGTGTTCTTTCTTCTTTTAGGCCTGCAGATACTGTCTGTGCTGTCTGTCTTTTCTTTCCATAGTACCTCTGCCCTGGGCTACTGTAGTCTCAGGTCATCTTCCTCCCTGCAGGCACCACTTGTCATTTCCTCTACCACTCCCCCATATTCCTGTAGCACAGTGTTCTCTCTATTGCTCTGTTCAGAAACCTTACATGACTCCTTGGTTCCTTAGCATAATTTCCAATCTCCCAGATATAACACTCAAATTTCCCTTATAATCTGGCCTATTTTACCTTACTTAAATTGAGTTACTTCCCTTGCTGCTCACGTACTGGCATTCAGCGTGGGCATATTGACTGCCTCCAACTGTTGAGTTTCTCCATTTTCTCTCCTGTTGGACCCTTTTGGACTCCTGTTCTACCTTGAAAACCCAGTGCAAATCTCTTCCATAAAACCCTGCCCTCATCACACAGTCACACCAGTGTTGCTTTCATTGTACGCACACTGACATTCCTTCTGCCTAAAGTCCTTCTCAGCATTGATATGGACCTCCTGAAGTAAGGTCTGTGTCTCTAACTCATATTTCTTTCATCAATGTTTTCTTCTTTCATCAATTTAACAACTGCTTATTGAGGCCCAGAGTCAGTTTCCAGGAATATGGCAATGACCAAGACAAGCTGCTTCTTGTGCTCAGAAAGCTTACATTCCAGAGGGGGAAAACAGATGGCAAACAGAAAAACCAAGAGACATAATGATCAAAGATTAGGAGGACTGCTGGGAAGGAAGCAAGAAAGTTAGGGAGCCAGTGAGGGAGCCCTAAGCCAAGAACCTAGAGCTTCCATTTTTCAAGAGAAAACAGAGAAATGGATCTCCTCCTCCTCCTCCTCCTCCTCCTCCTCCTCCTTTCTCCTCCTCCTCCTCCTCCTTCTCCTCCTCCTCCTCCTTCTCCCTCTTCTTTTCTTCTTCTAATTCTAATTCTTCTTCTTCCTCTTCCTCCTCCTTCACCTCCTCCTCCTCCTCTTCTTCTTCTTCATTTTCTTTTTTCTTTTTCTGAGACAGGGTCTCGCTATGCAGTTCAGGCTGGCCTTGAACTCACTTTGTAGCTCAGGCTGGCCTCAAACTCACAGTGGTCCTCTTGCCTTGGCTTACCAAGTACTAAGATTACAGATGTGTGCCAACAACCTGACAAGATCTGGATTTTTATGTAAAAGTTTTACAGAAAATCACATCTTCTCTGCACCTTAAAATTCTCCTCTGTGGGACCTCCACTTGCTCTGGAGAATCTGCCTCCTTCCCATTTTCTGGTTGACTGCCTGTAGCATTCCTCCACCCTTAGAATGACTTACTTGCAGATCCCAGCCCCAGAGCATCCAAATTCCTTGTTTCCCATGCACTGGACTTGCTCTGGGCAGCAGCTGATAGGAGGATGTAGGATCCACTGCCTAGAATCTTAGAGGCAAGTAGGCATTGTTTATTGAGGCCTCCAACTGAGATCCTGGGGTAATCATCCTGTAGGTGGCCTTTGGGGAAGTGAGACACCTAATGTCTCCAAAGCTGCAACAGTGGAAGCCCAATACTCACACCCTAGGCCAACTACATACATCTCTGGGGATTGACCTGGAGAAGGTGGAGGGCCAAAGAAGAGAGACAGTAAAAGAAGGCTCAAGGGACTCCAGAGCTTTTCTGGGTTTGTCCCCCAGCTCTGATAGGTTCCCAAGGGATGAATCAGGACTATCCCTGACATGGGGCAGTTTATGCTCTCTGTTTTTCTTTTTGTTTGTTTTTTGAGACAAGGTCTCACTATATAGTGCCAGATAGTCTTGACCTCACAATGAAGCCCAGGCTGGCCTCAAACTCACAGTGATCTCCTGCCTCAGCCTTCTAAGAGCTAAAATTACAGCTGTGTACAACCATATCCAACAAACAGGATAGATTTAAAGATGTCATGTGCCTGATACACAATAGCACTCATCACTGGGTAGCTTTCCCGGCCTCTAAGAAGTAGGCCACACTAAGCCCTCTTGAAGAACTGCTGCTGGACAACATCCCTTCATTTGGATTTTTCCAAGCCTCTGAGCCCCAGAAGTAGCTAATTATTGGTGCTTTGGGTACTTATAGCTGGGAGAGGTAAGGTTTCTGAACTTGGGATCCTGGTGAAAGCTATCATGTCTTATGGTACCATCAAACCATTCTTCAAGTTCCTAGATAAGTATCAAGAAGCAACCTATCCTAGGAGCACCATTTCATTCTTGAGACACAGAATATGTTAGCTAGGGGTTCTGGACAGAGCACCAAGCAGCCCAAGTAGGGCATTGTCAGGGCCTGGAGATGGGTATGATAGGGTCCAATGTGGGATTTGGAGAATCAGCACCAGCCTCCCTTAGTCCAGAACCTGGAATGGGAAGGTTAAGTCACTAGCCACATCTGAGGGCAAGGTCTTCCACACTCAAGGGCAGAGTCTTTTGGAGAGGACTTTCCAAGGGTTGCCTTCCCCTACTTTCTTTTTCTATAGATCCTCAGGCTTCTAAAAGCTCAGAGAGTTCCGTTAACCCTGCCTTGGGCTGCCATTTATAATCAGCTGTCCACTGAGCCCAATGCTCCCATGAAGCCAGCTTCTTTGCTCAGCATCAGAGTTGGCACTTCTTGGACCCACTTGCCCCGGCGGGGATAGAGCAGAGAGGAGCAGTGGGGTAATAGTAGGTTTCCCTGGATGAAAAGGAACTGAATCCCAGGGTGGCCACCCATACATGTTCTCTGTCCCCAGCACCTTCAACTCAGGAAGAACTTCCTTGTCCCAGGTCTGGTGACACATCCAGCGAGGGGGGTCACTGGACTGTGGAGGGAGGGACAGTGCACAGTGCATCGAGGTAACATACTACCCAGGTGGTCTCGGAGGAGGAGCAGGGTCCCTTTTTTTTTTTTTTTTTTTTAAATCCTTTTTCTTTTTGAGACAGGATCTTACTATGCAGTTCAGACTAGCCTTGAACTCATTTTGTAGCCCAGACTGGCCTTAACTCGAAGCAGTCCTCCTGCCTGGGTTTACCGAGTGCTGGGATTACAGGTGTGCACTACCACGCCCTGCTGGAACCTGGTCTCCACGACTGACTGCTCCACCAGGCCGGGGTTCAGGAGCTGCTCAAACCCCTGTCTCTTTCAGCCTCTTGACACCACCCGGGCGATCTCCTTTGCATGGCCACGCCCCTCTCCGACATGGCCATTGGCGGAGGCAGAGGTGGGAGGCGGGGCCTGGGCAGCTGAGCTGCCTGTGGGATGGCTGTGGCGGGGCGGGTGCGGGGTGCCCGGGATGCCGCCGCGGCCACCTTTCGGGTTCAGGTCCGGCTGGGGCTTACTGGGCGCAGGGAGCGGGGTGACCTGCGGCACTACGGGCGCAGAACGAGCGCACTAAGCACCTGCCTGCCATGTCTAGAAAGAAGACCTCCAAGAGCAAGACGGGCACTGTGCCCGCTGCCTCTGTGCTGCCTTCCGCTAATGGGGCTCGGCCTGTGCGCCCTGGCCCCGAGGCGCCACCCAACGGGCCCCATCAGCCTGGCCGACTGTCGCTTGGTGGGGGTGGTGACTTCTACGACATCGCCTTCAAGGTGAGCCAGGCACCTTGCCCCCGGGCGCGTGCAGCAGGTGGCGTCTAGTCGTCTGGTCCGAGCCAAGAAGGGAGGGAGCCTGAGAAGGGGCGCAGGGCACCCTGGATCTGGCGGAGGACACCTCGCTGCTGGCACAGCTGCAATGTGCACCTCGCGCACACACACAGCTGTCAGGCTCTGTTTGGGGTACTCAACAGCTGGCTGGGCCTCCCCTCCTCCCTTCTCAAGGGAGAGCCACACAAGGGGTCTTGGGACATCAGAACCTGGTAGGCACCCCTTCTGGAACGTCACTCTCCACCTGGGTTCCAGTTTCATCATTTCCCATATGTTGCCTTCTCTCACCCAAGGGCTGTGAATCTCTTTTTTGGGGGGAAGCAGGAGGCTGGGAAGAGGTTTGCCAGTTGGATGGGGAGACTGAGGCCTCCCCCAGACCAAGGCAGAAGCTATGTGAATTTGGCGGGGGTAGGTAGGATCATCTTTGGATTTTTAGAGCATTTAGCAGCAGGCTGGGTGGGGGAGGGAGAGGGCTTGTTTGTCCCTTCTGTCCAGGCCTACCTCCAGTAAAGATCTGACCCTGGGCTGGAAATCCTGCCTAAAAAGGCTGCTGGGATTTGTATCTTTGGGGGGATTTGAATAAACTCTTATGAACAGAGGTCCCTGGAGGTCTCTTGGGAGGTCCCAGCTCTCATTACCCTCTCCAAATGCTTCCCTCCCAGATCAAGCTTGACTTTCATTGGGGGGAAGGCAGCTGCCCTCACTCCCACTGATTGAGATGGGTCCTGTTGGGTGGGAAAGAAGGAATCAAGATTACCAGAGGTAGAACTGCTGTTTCCACAGGCCATCTGAATCTGCAAGCCTAGGACAGCCATCTCCTCTCCTGCCCCTCACTTTCGGACCTTTCTGGTTTGGGCAGTTTAGGCCAGATTAAAAACCCTCCCTAGGTGGGCTAGCATCCTATTCCCTTTTGCCCTGGCCTACTTCTGACTGTTGGCCTATTCCTGTCTGCCCTAGGTCATGTTGGTGGGAGACTCAGGTGTGGGGAAAACTTGCCTGCTCGTGCGCTTCAAGGATGGTGCTTTCCTGGCAGGCACCTTCATCTCCACTGTGGGCATTGACTTCCGGGTGAGAGTGGGGCTCTGATCAATTCCCCCTTCATGAGCGGAGTCCTCCCAGTATTCTTGGGCAGCAGCTAGTTTTCCATCTTCCCTATGGCAGCCACAGTTCTCAGGATGTAGAGTTCCTAGTAGTTGCTTCCCAGACACTGGACACCTTAGCCACCAAACTGACTCCCAACACCCAAGGGTCCTGAGATCTTCCAATATCTGAGGTGGTAGTTGCATCCAGGTGAAGTAGACTTCACCTGCACCAGGGGCTGGAATAATCCTGGGCTGTATTCCCAGGGTACTGACAGAAGTAGCTCAAAGCCCACTTCCCTTAAGCCAGTCACTGCCCCATTGCAGAGGTGGCTTAAGGCTGACAGCCAGGAACCTACCCAGGTCCTACAAGCCAGGTGGCTGTAATATAGCCCAGGAGGTATTTCCAGGCCTTGTTTGGGGGAGGGGTCCCTGCCTTTTGGTGTGGCCACCCCCTATTATCCCAAGCAGGAATCTGTGAGGCTCCAGCATCAGAACTGGTACCTCTGGCCACCAGTCTAAATCCTATGTACTGAGGGGCTGGTGTGTTCTTGGCAAATCCTGAATTTGCATTTTTCTTACCCTTTAATTAGATCCAGTTAGCTGGAGGCTGGGACAGTAAAGGAGGGCTTCCTCTAGTTTGAGCTGTCCTCCACCCAAATTGAAATGAAGGGCTGAGGTGCCAGAACAAGTATGGGGACACATGACTTTTTGCTTGTTTAGGCTCCTCTTCCCCTTGATCCTGGGGCAGGTGATGAGGCCAAGTGGATGAATGTTTGCACTCCAATTCAGAGTGCTAGGAAAGACGGTGTATTCTCTCCAGCCTGACAGATGGTTCAGTCTGGTTCCCCGGAAACCTAGAAGCACCTTTACAGCAGTAGCTTGGGAAGTGGTAGAGGTACCAGCTGCCCAGGGCTGCCCTTTCCCATCTGAGGGGAGGGGACTCTGGACTTTGTGTCTGGTCTCCCACCTGGAGAGCACTGTCAGACACAAATACAAGTACCTATTGTATGCCTGACACAGTTCTGGACTGAGGTTTTAGCATCGGGTCAGACAGACACAAGCCACCCCTTGGGGACTCCATGTTCCAGTAGGAAAACTTTTTTTTAAAAAAGGCCCAGGGGAGGTCTTTCTTTAGGGAGCACAGTTCTCAGTGCACACAACAGCTCTATGATGGAAATGGTACCCTAGCTGTCTCCATTTGTAGTAAGGAAACCAAGGCAGTGTCAGTAACAAAGTTTTGAGTATGGATTTTAGTGTGGCCAGGGTGCAGCTCAGTGGATGTTTGCCTAGTGTGGTAGAGGCCCTGGCTTTGATTCCCAGCATGAGGGGGTGGGGCATACAGTGGTTCTAAGTAGAACCCCCCACACCCCACACCCCAGCACATCAGAGGTGTCCATTTTTTGTAGCAGGGAAGAGGCTGACTTGGCCAAGTGAGTACATGGAAGCCCATGCAGAAGCCAGGTAAATGTGGCAGCCAGAGCTGGGGTAAAAGCCAAGGGGAAGGGAAAACAATGGCATTTGGCGTAGGATACAATAGGGTTAAGGCAGGGGGCCTTTCAGGTCAGTGGAACTGGTAGACAGGAAGACAAACCTGGCCCAGGATAGGTATAATGGTAGCTGTAGTCCCAGCACTAAAAAGGTAAAAAAAATTCAAGCCCAGCATCAAAACAGCTATCTGAGCAGGAGGGCCATGGGCAGTTGTGTAGCTGGAACCACTTTAGATTCCCAGCAGGAGAATCTGAAGTGGACAATGCTCAAGAACGACTTAAGGACTCAGCTAAGGGACTTTCATTCTTCTAGTCTGTGGACAGGGAATCGGCCCTGATCTGCATCCCGCCCTTTGGAGCCCCCAGGGATAGGATTAAAAGTACTTATTGGAGCTGACTGGTTCTGTTTCAGAACAAAGTTCTGGATGTGGATGGGATGAAGGTGAAGCTGCAGGTAAGATGACTTGGAGAACATATTGGGGGCAAGGGATAGGAAGGGGCTGGACAGCATGACCAGTGCCTGTTGTTACAGATCTGGGACACAGCTGGTCAGGAGCGGTTCCGCAGTGTTACCCATGCCTACTACCGGGATGCACATGGTGAGCCCATGAAGATGGGATTAGCTCCTCTGGGAGTCAGGGTTTTGACTTGAGCAAGAGGGTATGGGTAACCAGGAATCACTGGGCCCAGGTGTCCTTATTGTCCTCTACCCTCAGCACTGCTGCTCCTCTACGATGTCACCAACAAGGCCTCCTTTGACAACATCCAGGTCAGTAGCCTGCTTTCAGTGGGATAATAGGCCATGATGGCCCAGATGGCAACAGACTCCCAGAGTTCTGAAGACTGTGTTGACAAGAGGAGGAATGGTGGGCTCCTCTGGGCTTGAAGTGGCCCTAGTTGAGCATGAACTAAACATAGGGTTGGGCGACATCCAGCTCCCTCTGGAGAGGGTGGGCACCTCTGCCCAGAACAGGGAGTAGTTTCTGGAATTGCACATTCCATCAGGTGTGGCCTGGAGGGAACAAGGTTATGAGAGGGCAAAACATGCAGGGGGTACCAGCTTCCGCCTGGTCCTAGCTCTCCCCACACAGGCCTGGCTGACTGAGATCCAGGAATATGCCCAGGACGATGTGGTACTCATGCTGCTGGGTAACAAGGTGGGCAGGATACTCTGCTCTCTCCACCCTGGCCCCACAAGGCAAGGCAGGTAAGGGGGGTGGGTAGGCAAGCCATGGGCCAGCTGTCTCCAAAACCCTGTGCCTGGAGTAGGTGGACTCTGCCCAGGAGCGTGTGGTGAAGAGGGAGGATGGAGAGAAGCTGGCCAAGGTGAGTCACGGCGGGGTGGGTGGCAAGGAGGGTGCCCCTGAGGCTATGGAGCCTGGGCTATCCCCACACCACCACCCAGCTGGCAACAGCTGTTTGCAGGAGTATGGACTGCCCTACATGGAGACTAGTGCCAAGACAGGCATCAACATAGAGTTGGCCTTCACTGCCATAGCAAAGTAAGTAGGAGTAAACATAAATATCCAAGACCTAAGGTCTGAACCCCCTTATTGGTGGTTCAGATATCAGTTTGTTTCATCAATACTCTGGCTTTTCAGGGAGTTGAAACAGCGTATCACAAAGGCACCCAATGAACCCCACTTCCGGCTGCATGACTATGTTAAACGGCAAGGTCGAGGACCCTCCTGCTGCCTATCCTGAAACAGGGTTAATTCTAAAGGGACCCAACCCCAGAAGACTGGATGGAAACTCTGCTAGCAACTTCCAGGGATCCCCGAGTCAAGCCTCACCCCTTCCCTGTCCTAACAGCAATCTCAAACCTCCATTCCCACAAAGCAAATGTCTAGCTTCAGAGAGGGCTCCCTGCAAGTGTAACCAGACCATGTTGTGGGGCTCTGCTGCCCTCTTCTGGGCACTCCTAAAGGACTGTTCTCCAAAGACCAGCCAAAACTGGCTAAGGTACCAATGTGTCAAGCCACAGCTAAGACCTGAGATTCTGAACTCTACTTGTACTAGTACAGTGATTAAACCAGTCTTTTGGTTGCAAGCTGTTTTGTTTTTTTGAAATTGGGTTTCACTATGTAGTCCAGGCTGGCCTCAAACTCCTGACAACCTTCCCTGCTCTGCCTCCCAAGTGCTGGGATTACAAGGGGTGCACTACCACCTTGATTCCAAGTTTGTTTTCATTTCTAGTGAATAAAGGTATGCTTTCTGGAATTTGTCTTGTCTGTTGAAATCAGGTTCTAGAGCTTAGGGGAGTTGGTGAGACCCAAAGCTCACCACAAGATGGGTAAAGTTCCTTTACAACCCAGACTGCATCCAAGTTCAATGTTCTTTAGGGAGTACTTGGGAACCTCGGTGATTAGATTCCCAGGGACAAAGGCATAAAAAGTAATCTTTTGGTCTTACAGGCAAAACTAGGTAAGCCAGGCTAGGAGCCAGTCAAGTCATTAATAATGAACTTCATTTTAATGCTGTTCTCCTTTCCGTTTGCCTGTGGATGAGCCTGTCCTCTATAGAATGATATCAGGTTAAGAAAATACCAATGCTAGACAGAATTACGATTTGTTACTTTTGCTTTATTGCTAAGCAGTTCAGTTGACACAGACGCCCACCTTACCAGATCCTCCTGCCCATTGAGTCTCTGGATCTCAGCTGATTTAAGTTCAACGTCTGTAGCCGGCTCAGCACGACTCTGAAAGTCAAAGAGTTCGAAATGTAGATAAGCCTGTTTCCTCCGTGCCGAACCCTTCCCGTTAAGGAAGCTCACTCAAGCCTCAGTTTCGCAATATAATCAGACTGCACTATGCAGTTCTCATACGAGGTGTCAGAATTTAGAGCAATTCATCATTGGCTTGGAGCTGCATCCAGGTAACTAGGCCTGGCCCAGTCTTACCTGCCGGCGGTTCAAGAAGATACATTTAAACGACAATGGCTAAAGTGGAGCCAGGCCGAGGATGGATTCAAGGCCATACAAGCCTGCAGGGTTCGGGAGATGCCCAAGATCCCATTAAGCGCAAGACTTTTTCCCGTACTGTAACATACCATCTACAGAGAAGAAGCATTCAATCCTCGTGCTCTATCCAAAAAGAGGGCGTTCCTTCCCGGCTCAAGCTTTTATAGAAACTATTCCACTTCTATGATTGGGCAGTTCTGGCGGAAGTGCCGCCTTTCTTCGCCACTGATACGCTCCGCTCTCTACCCGACGGAGATCCGTGCTACTCCTTTTTGCAGAGACCATTGAGCGCAACTGTGAATGACGGTGCATAGAGTCAATCAGGCTCCGATGTGCAACATAGAGTGATTCTTAAGCCTCCAACCCTCCCCGGTACTCCGGGGCCGCCATAAATCGTAGTTTCTGAAGCACCGCGCTTGAGATAGCTGCCTGGGTCACTAAAGCCAGTGAACTACGAGTCCCGGCGAGCTCAGCGCCTGAACGCTTCCGGCTCGCGCGTCTTGTTCCTTTCTCCGCTAGCGGCAGAGGGGGCACGATGAAGCTAGCGGGTGGTGCTGCCGCTCCCGGGCAGCAGGCGGGTGAGTGTCCGTGCGGCGCGCCCGATCCACAACTCTGGCTTCTCGGCCGTGCAGGGGGTGGGAACAGGCGCATCCCGAGCCTGGCTTGGGAGTGTGGGGCCGAGACGGGCCCGGATCTCCGCGTCCGTATCTCTCAGTTTGTCCACCAGTCACACCTTTGCTTCATTTTTTCTTGCATTTATTGAGCCCCTCCTCGATACCAGGCACTGTTCTAAGCGCCAGGGAGACTATGAAGACCGCGAACCTAGTTTTATAAGCTCATAGGATCCAGGGTCCCCCAACCTGAGATGACAATTCGGGCTGGATTGTTACATACTGCGAGGGGCTGTCCTGTGCACTATAGAATGTTGAGCATCCTCCCTGGCTTCTATTCACCGGAAGCTAGCAACCTCCCCACTCTCGTTGTGACAAGTATTTCAGCAGACATTGTCAAATGTCTCCTTCATAATCCCTGGTCTAGAGAGACAAGGAAGAGACTGACAATAGACAAAATCATAAGGGATTAGGATAGGTATTATGAAAGAAACTGCTTTCTGGGAAAGTGAATACTGAGGACTACTGCCTTGGTGGAGAACCCTACAGTTGGGCAAAGACCTGACAGAGAAGCTATCAGTCCTGGGATATTGCCGGAAGAGATTACAGGGTGGAACTAGGAGAAAGAGATTGGCGCACCCCAGCGAGTACTGGTGAGGTGGTGGAGAGGTGAGGTTAAGAAGGCCAGATGATTCCACAGGGTACGGGTCAGGGATTGTACGGGGCTTCAGACAGGCTGTGGAGGACTTGTTGCACAGGAGATGGATCATATCTAAGTCTGGAGCCATCTGGTTATGTGCAGTGGGTGGGTGTGAGGATTCAGTAGAAACACAAGACTGAGGTAGGCCAATATGGTCAACTGAGGCTGGGGTCCTGGGCTCTCTACTTTGCTACCTCACTTGCTTAGGAGCTCCATTTGACATACTATTGGAGATATAGAGCCAGATGGCTCTAATCCCTGCACTCAGGAGGCCAAGGCAGGAGAATCACCTCGACTTGGAGGACAGTTTTGGCTAACGAGTTCGAGGTCAGCCTGCACTAAATAGCAAGAATGCCACAAAAAAAACAAAAAAAGAACTCCATTTGCCTACCCCTATGACTGCACCCCTGTCATACCACCCCACAGCTCTCTCCCCATGTACACGTAGGTCTTCTCTCTTCGGGGCTGTTAACCCTGGTTTTCAACAGGCATATATTTCCTTTTTCCTCATTCTTTCTCTGGCCTCTCCCCAGGTCCCTTTCTGTGACAGGCACAGGCATCTGTTATAAATCTCTACCTGGGCATTCACAGTTCTCTGTGGAACCTCTAATCCTTTTATCCTGAGGTTCCCTGTATCTATTTACTGAATAACTCCCAGAACCCAGAACTTCATTCTGAGGGGAAGTAGGGATATGTGCTGTTTGGCTGAGGTGACAGGCTAGGAAGGTGTGGCCAGGAGTGACAGTCCAACCTGAGAGGTTCCTTGAAGTTATGCCCTGTGACTTTGTGGGATGAATAGAAAAGATCAGAGTCAGGACTGGGGATTTAGCTCAGTGGCGTAAGTGCCTCGCCTTGCAAGTGTGTGGTCCTGAGTTTAATACCTGGTACCGATTAAAAAGAAAAAGACAAAAAAGAAAAAAGAAAAGATCAAAGTCTAAAGTACCCATGGAGCAGTACTTCTGACAGATAGAATGGAGATTAGTGGGGGCTCCTGTCTCCTCCGTTGGCTCTCAGCTCCTCCAGGGTGAAACTCGTATTTAGCCTAGCACGTCCCCAGTCCCTGGTACTGAGTAGTATGAACTTTGGCCTGCAATTTGACAAAGAAATAGCAGGTGTGGGAAATGGGTAGAAGGTGAGTTAAAGGGCCTAAGCTGGGCAGGACATACAAGCAGCCCCAACTCTGTGGCTCTGTCACTTTCCGCCTTGGCTTGACAAAGGGCTCAAGGGCCCAGCAGGGTTCCTAGGTTTGGCTATCAGTGGTGAAGAAACCAGAAGGAACAGAGTTTGAGTCAGCCTTGGTGTTACTTTCTACTGGCCAGGTACGTGGGCCAATCTCTCTGCCTCTCTTAGCCACCACCACTTTGAGCTTTTTTGTTTCTGAGAGAGGCCTGTAATTCAGGCTGACCTTGGACTCACTATATGGCCCAGCATGGCTTCGGCCAGTGGCAATTCTGCCTAATTCTCCTGAGTGCTGGGATTACAGGTGTGGATCATGTGGATCATTATGTCCGGCTCTAGTTTGAGCTCTTAGTGACAAACTGCTATTAGAAAAGCTGTCACTGTTTATCATGTGTCACCTCTCTTTTTTTTTTTTTTTTTTTTGTCTTTTTCATTTTTATCGGTACCGGGGATTGAACTCACAACCTGCCTGCTTGCAAGACAGGCACTTATGCTGCTGAGCTAAATCCCCAGCCATGTGTCACCTCTCAAAGCTCCTTCCAGATTTGTCCATCTCTACCTTGTTTTATGGTCAGAAATCTATGACAGTTGAGGATAAGCAACTCACCTAACCACACATCTATTTAAGCTGAAGAGGTAGAATTTGAATCCAGGTCTCTCTGAGTCTGGAGCCTGTGGGCTTGACCTGTGATAGACACTTCAAGGGGTCTATAAGAGTGTGTGTGTAAAAATGCCTAGAGCTGGCGGCTTCTCTGAACCAGGGTCCTCACAGGTCTAGTCTTGCTAGTAAACAGGCACCTTGTATTTTACCAGCCCCCTGAAGGGCTCATTAAGAAAAGAGCCTTGGAGAAGGACACCAAGCCTTCACCCTTTTACAAATGCTTTAATTTTAGGGCAGAGAAATGTGGCTGTTCCCTAGAGGATTGTGCTGCCAGGTGAGGTAGATGAAGAACAGCCGCTGGGGGCTAGAGTTGATATGGGTACTGGTGCCAGGAAGTTCCAGATAGATGAGAGGACAATCTGGAAGCTGGGGAGTGGGAATGAACTGATCCCAGGGGAGAGTGCCAGAGTGGAAGGGGAAGCCTTGCAGACCCCTGGACTAAAGGTTAATGGACTCTGAGTGATGGTACATAATGGGGAGGGAGTGGCATGGGGCCCTGTGCATTCCCAGAACTGCCCTTAGTACATTCCCAGCTTCTTTTTGAGCAGCAAGGAGAAAGTGAAGCCATGCAGGAAGCAGTGAGAAATCTGCCTGAGTAGTCCTGAAAGATAGAATGAGCGTAGGATGGGCTGGGTACTTGACTCTCAGGTGAAGGTCCAGAATCTGTTCCCAAGAGCTTGAGACTGCCTTGATTTATTTAAGATAGGCAGGCACATGCTTCCTAGTTCTATCTGGTCTATCAGCTAGGTGTTGAAACAGGAAGACAAATGCCATCTCTTTCCATGCCTCAGAATTTGCTGCCCGCCTACTCTAGATCTGGCCAGCCCTTGCTCTGAGAAGCCCTCTTGACTTCTTTCAGACTAGTCCTGGTCCCTGCACAGATACAAGACATACAAGATCTGCAAAAGGAAGGACAGGGACACGAAGCCAGCACCAAGGGCAGTGAAATGCATTCTGGCTGGGCAGTGGAGCTGAGTAGGAGGGACTCTTTCCCTCCAGTAGAGAGAGCCATGGATGCTGGAGAGACTCAGCCCGGCAGGCAGGCTGGGTGTGGGGTGCCAGAGGGAAGTCCAGCCAGGTGTTGTGGCACAGGTCTGTAATCCCAGCATTTGGGAGACCCAAGGCAGGAGGATCACCATGAGTTGGAGGCCAGCCTGGACTACATAGTGAGTTCAAGGCCAGCCTAAGCTACATAGTAAGACCCTGTCTCAAAACAAAACAAAACAAAATAAAACAGAAGCCTAGGAAGGGGGAACAAGTTAAGGAGCTTCTACAGAGCTGGGACTGTGGGTGTAGAGAGCAGAGAAGAGTTGAGGTAAGGGAAATGGCTGGGCTAGGATGCTGGGTGGTGGAGAATACTAACCAGTTCTTTGCCCAGGATCGGCAGAGCTTCTAAGGGGGTCTTTAGGATCAAGGGAAGCAGAGGCCAGGAACACTCCAGGCCACCCCTCCACTCCTGTGTCATATTGCCTGGCTGATATGGAAAAGATGTGCTAAAGGGCCATCAGAGAAACAGCCAGGGAAAGTTCATGTGACTTTGCTGTGGTAACCAGGCTTGTTTCTATAAGACTTGGCGGCAAGGCCTGGACCTGAGCCAAGGGGTCAAGATGGGGCTGAGCTAGTGGTTGGGCCATCTGTGGCTCACTAGGGATGGCTTCATGATACCAAGAGCTGTGTTTGGAGGTGTGGCTATAGTCCATCCTGTTGTCCACCCATAGCTCAGGCAGGGTTGAGGCCTCTTTGAGTTATCCTAAGTTTTTCCCAGCATGGTCACAGACCTAATGGGACATCCAAGGTGTGCCTTCCCTATACTAACATACTCTTCAGGAGCTGTCTCTCCACACTCTATGTGCAAGGAGCTATTTGGCCCTAGGAGGGACTACAGACTCCCTCCATCCTTCACTGTAGCAGGGCCCATCTGAGCTGACCTCTCCACCAGCTGCCAGCCGCAGAGTCTAAGTGGTCAAGGATCCTGCCAAGTTTAAGTCAGACCTTCTTGAGATATGCCCTAAAAGAAAAGGTGTAGAGACTGTGTTCCACATTTCCTCTGTGGGTGATACCCCAACAGATCTTATGCTCTGGGCCCCACCCAACTCTCCCTCTTCTAAGCTACTCAGAAGAGGGGGCAGCTCAAGGTTCTGAAAAAAGAGACTGAGACATTCCATGTGAGAGTAGTGAAGATAGTCGCCCACTCCCCCTTGAACAGGTAGCAGGGCTCAGGAACACCCGGGTTGTGGATGTGGGTACACAAAGATCCCAGACTCAGATGAGATGGGGCAGGGGGCTGCTCTGCATTATCTCCAGGTAGAGAATGCCACCCACCCTGCCTTGCTTTTAGCACCCTTGGGTCACACTTACCTGTGATACCCAAGGTGGACAGCTTTGGTTTTTTAAGACCTTTGCTCTCTAAAAGAGTGTATCTCCTGGTCTTTAGGGGCACTTACCCTGGACCCTGAAGATAGGCAGGTGGTATTACACTGGAAAGGAGGGACAGGGGAACTATGGGGAAAGTTCTTTTTCAGCTACATAGCCTTTCCCAGTTTGGGACAAGGGTGCCAACACTGGGGAAGGCAGTTCCCCATACATATGAGCACTGGGAACTGTAGGACAGGAGAGGTAGGCTTCTAGGGTTCAGAGAATGGTTAGAGAAGTGTTAATCTAGTTGACAACTTCCTATTCCAGAGCCTCAGCAGAGAGGGGATGGGGCAGAGGTATCTGTTCCCACTCTGACGGTGTCAGGGCACTCCTTGGGACAGCTGGTGCTAAGCTGCTAAGGTTGTATTTCCCAGGGATGGTTCCTAGGGGTTTGACCTGCAGGGCATGCACCCTCCTATCCGGGTCCTGGGTCTAAAACACCAAGGAACACTGTTACTGAAAAACTCAGTGATTGGAGAACCTGGCTGAGGGGAAGACTCAGGCATCTTGCCCAGTTCCAAAATGCTGAGAGTACACACCTGTGATCCCAGTACTTGGTAGGCTGAGACAGGAGGGTTGCCGTTAGTTTGAGAACAACTTGAATTTCAGAGCAAAACCCTGTCTCAAGAAAAAAAAAAAAAGACAAAATGTTGGGAATGGATGGATAGGCCATATAAATGGGGTTGGTAGACTCCAGCCTGGGAAGCTGCCCACCCCTGGATCCATAGCTAGGACTATACCCATGTGAATTAGAAAACAGCTTCCCAGGCCAATTTGTAGTCTGCCTACCTCCTTCCCTGCTAAGTCTGGCTCTTGGGCTGGTTCTATACACTGCTACCACCACCATCAGTATCATTGCAGGCTTGGTTGCTATTGGCCCATTCAGGACTTCTGGCTGATTTGCATGTTTCCCTGCGTGCTTTCCTGTTTACCTTACCAGAGGGAGGGAGAAGCCAGACACCCATCTCCCAAACTGAAGCTGCATGCGCTGGGCCCTCTGTCTGTGGGGACGCTGTCTAATGTCCCAGGGGGAGTGTTTGCTAGGGTCTTGGCCATTAGGCTTGGCATCACTTGGTGGACCTTTAAGCTGGCCTAATGGCCCTGGGAGCTAGCAATAAGAAACAGATGGGTTTATGAAATTCAGGTCAGTGTCTTCTAAGGCCTCCCTGTGAGCCAGCCCTGGGTTCCCAAAAATGATAAAACTTTACCACTGATGGGTGAGTCCTAGAGCTCTCAGCTTCTGGCTGTCTGGGGCTCCCAGTGTCAGGGGGCACTGGCCACCCATCCTGGACCTTCCTGCTAAAGGGATTGGAGGAAACACAGGCAGAGTTAAAACAGTGCTTCCAAACCTGCCACATTTACATCTCTAGCCCAGGGCCCCCTCCTCTGGGCCTGTCTTTGGCCCAGGCTGTCTCTGGAGAACCTAGTCTTAGGCACACAGCCAAGCCCTGAAATCACAGTCAGGCCAGGAGTATGGTTAGGGCAGCTTCTGTTGGGTTCTGAGGCTGGTACAGGGGCAGAAGAAGCCAGTGTGGTGAAGCCAAATGTGTACACTGATAGGTCAACAGTAATGAGTATGTCAGGGGCCTGAGTGTGGCAGGGGCCTTGGGCTGAAAAAGGGAGGCCTTAGGTAAGTTCTTGGGACCCCACCCATCCACCTAGATCCAAGAGTGCTCAGAGCCAGAGGCAATGCTGACTGCAGGGCTCCAGGGCCATCTCCAGTCTGCAAGATAGTTGTTTGACGCCTGAGCCCTGAAGACTGAGTAGACCCCTAACAGGTGAGTGGCATTGCAGGTGACAATTGAGGCAAGTGGGGTCTGGGCATTGTGAGGAGGAAAGGACAAGCAGTCAGCAGAGGTGGTAAACAGAGCAGGAGCCAGCCCCTCCTTGTGAACCCTGGGGCTGAGGTAAGAAGTGTACTAATTCAGAGGCCCTATCCTTGGGCAGGGAATTTGGAGTGCATGTTACTAGCTACAGCAGTATCCCCCTGAGTGGGACAGTGCATATTGGCCCGATGGCAGAAGTTGTGGTATGTGGCCTTCCTCCCCATGGGGAGTTCCTTTGTTACCATGGCAATCCAACTATGGTGGGATATGATCCTCCCAGCCCCACCCAGGCAGCTTGCAGACTGTTGGTTCCTGAGAGTGTGGACACCATTCGGAGGGTGTGCCTGCTGTGCAGCAGGGGAGGGAGGTATCCTCTTAGCAGTGGTCAGCTCCATTGACAGAACCTGTCCTGAGTGTGACCAGTCGCCCTTCCTCTTTAATCTTCTTTTTCCTGCAGGTGCCCCAGGCCTGGCCTTTCAAGGGGCACAGTCCCCCAATTCCCAACCCAGAGCTTCTCTTCTGGGGAGGGGAGGGATTGTTGGTGACCCTGTGTGCTTCCTGCATCTTCCAGTGCCCCCAGCCCCTGAACTGCACCCATTGAGATACTAGTGACCTGTGTGGAGTTGAAGTTGAGGCTACTGTCTTCATGTGACTATACTTAGAAGTTGGGCTCCAGTTATTTCAACCCATGAGTTCTTTCTGAGGTGTGACCAATGCCCTGCTGTCCTGTAAACCAGGTCTAGCCAGGTCATGACGGTACTTTCTGCAGCTGGAAACATTTGTCTTACCCTAGGTGGGCCCTGTGTGATGGGGTCCTGACATGTGTCACATCGGGGCCAGGTCCAGTGGGCGGGTAGGGATACCCACTGAGGCCCAACCTTGGCCCCAGGGACATTTGGCCTATAGAGGAGCAGGCCTAAAAGTGACCTGCTGTGACTTAGAACCTGGAGAAGCAGACAGCACCAGTGCAGTGCCAGGGGGCGTCTCTACCTCTGGGGTAAAGAGCTTAGTAGGCTGGGTGGGTTCCTCAGGGCTCAATCTTGAGGGCTGGGGAAGCTGAGGGCTGACTACCTCATGGCTCCAGCTGCCTGATCCTGGGGCCTATATAGACCCGGGCAGGAAGGACGACTTGCCTATTGTGGACCCACCAAGTTGGTAGTGGGGATAGGAGAAGGTTACCATAAACCCTACAGTGGACCAGTCAGGGCAGGGTGCTGCCTCTCAAGCCCCTCATTCATGTCCATCTGCAGGGGATGCTGCCCAAGGACCCTGCATGCTTCTCTAGAGCATGAGCTCAGGCAAGAGTACCCGCTACAACCGCTTCTCCGGGGGGCCCACCAATCTTCCTTCCCCAGACGTCAGCACCGGGGTAAGGGGCTGCCCTCTTTGCACACCCCTGCCTCAGACCCCCAGCATGCTCTGGTAACTTGAAACTGAACTTCCAGAGCATTCCCCTACCTACTTAGGGGGTCTCGTGGGGAGGATATATATGTGCTGTTGATGGGTCCCTGCAGTGCATGCATATGGCTGGGCCATGGAGAAGCATGTTAGTGCGTGTCCATGTTCTCTCTTAGACCAGAATGGAAACGACCTTCGGGCCTGCCTTTTCAGCCGTCACCACCATCACTAAAGGTGAGCCAGTGCGTGGGAGGACACTGAAGCCCCATCCCTAGGGGACACTTACTGGTGTAGTGAGAGCTCAGTTCTGATGTTAAAGAATGAGTAGTTGGCCTCTGATTTCTGTCCTTTGCCATGTCCAGTTCTGGGCTGTCCCCTGCTAGACAGGAGCCAGGACATTCCACTCTGGTACCTTACCCCTGTTTCTATCTTTCCCTGGTGTCCAGGCATCATCCTATCACCTCTTCCTGGCATCTGGCCTGGCACATGTCTATTGAGAGCTGTTCTGACCTTCTTGGCACCACAGCCACATCCATCCCTTGTCACAATGACCCATAGCTCATTCCCAAACCCAGACTCTTAATCCCTGAGAGGTTATGGGATCTTCTTTCAGGTGTGGTCCTAGGCCTCGGCCCTGCATTGTTGTCCAGGAGCTGAGGAAATGGCAGTGCAGGGCCGACCATACTGTACACCTCCTGGAGACACGGGGCCAAGTGAACCTGCGCTCAGGCCAAGGTTCTGAGGAGAGTGTGTTCTGTTTTCTCTCCGATGCCCAGCCACATCACCAGCTGCTAACTAGCTTTTTAATTGCCTTGATATGGTTTCCTGTGGGTAAACCTAGCCAGAAGTTCCCAGATACGCTTGCTCATACCAGCTCCTCCTGCTACACATGCAACATAGCCGTCTTATGTGGCTTTTTCTGAGGAAAAAAAAATCCCAAGTTGCTACCTACAAAAGACTTTCTTTTTTTGTTGTTTGTTTGTTTTGAGATAGGGTCTTATATACAGACATTCAGGGGCTGACCTTGAACTCACTATGTAGCTGAGGCTGGCCTTAAACTCATGGAGATCTTCTTTCCTCAGTTTTCCCAGTCCTAGGATTACAGGTGACAGCCACAATACCCAGCTAGGAAACTTATTTGTTCTCACCAGGTTTTGGATTTTTTTTTTTTTTTTTTTTTTTTTGAGACAGGGTCATGCTAAATTGGAACTCAAATTTGCTATCTTTCTGCCTCAGCCATCCAAGTGCTGGGATTGCAGGCATATGCCACCATACCCAGCTTCATGCATCACTTTTATAGACCACATAGTACCTGTCACAAATGTTGAAAGCTCTAGGGACAAAGAATACCCCTTACACCCTCAAATCCTTGTCCCTGGGTGATTGTGGTGGTAGGGGGTCAGCTGAGCAAAAACGCACCAATGATTCCTCATTTGACCATATTTGTACAGTTAAGGATAATAAAGCCCAGTCACAGGGCAGGCAGGTAAAGTTCTGATCTTGAGCTCAAGGTCTAGTCGTTTTGACAGCTGAATCTGGCTGGGCCTGGTGACATCTACTCTGGGACATCTGGCTGAGGGAATGAGTCTCCTGTCCCCAGAGCTGTTGCTTATAGGGCCTCTCTGGCTCCCACATGGGCAAGACAGGGCTGCCCTGCCCTCTGTCCAGGCTGACTGGGGTAACGTGGGGAGGAGAATGTAGAGCACCTCATCATCTTCCCTGGAAGAGCCCAAAAAGGCTGTGGCCTGTTTTTGATTCTGGCTATGTTAGGGAATGAGGGGCCAGAGAACCAGGCCAACAAGATGTGGTCCTGGCCCTACCAATGTCCAGCTAAGGACCACAGGCTGTCAAAGCTTACTTAGCACTTACCCTGAAAGTCGAACAAGATGTAGTCTCATTCAGGGGTCGTCATTTGGCACTGGTTGTGTACCTCAGCTGGATGCAGTGCCTCAGGCCAGGGTGGATGCTGGGCCTTGTAGAAGCTCTGAAAGAAACCCTTCCTGAGTCAAGAATAGTGGTCCATTCCTGTAATCCCAGCACTCTGGGAGACTAAGGCAGGAGGACTATAAATTCAAATCCAGCCTGAGCAACTTAGTGAAACTCTGTAAAATAAAATAAAATGAAAGGCTGCAGATATAGCTTAATGTAAAGGCTCTAGTGTTTAATCTTTAGTACAGAAAAAAAGAAGCAACACCAGCCTCTCCTCCTGGAGTAGTCAGGGCAGGGGCCCAGGACTATCCAAGTACAGGCTGAACCTCACAGCTCTATAGT
Source organism: Cavia porcellus (assembly GCF_034190915.1). Lineage (NCBI taxonomy): Eukaryota > Metazoa > Chordata > Mammalia > Rodentia > Caviidae > Cavia > Cavia porcellus. Next base: position 33,458,958 of record NW_026947499.1, read on the forward strand.
CCTGGCACTGGCTTCACCTTAGGATACTATCCCAGCACTGCCTCCCCACCCTGCCAGAGACAGAGAGGGCCAAGAGCTGGAGATAGCCACAGGGCCCACATACTACACAGACTTCACCAGCTAGGCCCCCTGTCTGCCCCTCTGCTTGACCCATTGCCCTGCACTTTGGGTCAGGCCTCTGCACAGCCTGTGCTCATGGTGCCTGGCCCTCCCCTTCTTTCTTCTCTCACAGCTGATGGGAGCAGTACGTACAAACAGCACCGAAGAACACCTTCCTCCTCCAGCACTCTTGCCTATTCCCCGAGGGATGAGGAGGACAGCATGGTAGGCTTGTCTTCCCCTTTTCCCTCTGTCCTGTAGACTAGGCACAGGGGATGCTGATGGTAGGCTGGTGACAAGGAACTGTATCCAGGCTGAGGGAACAGCACATGTAGACAACAAGGCTTGAGTGCATGTGATGAGATCCTGAGACTAGGAGGTGGCTCTTGGGCTTGGTAGTAGAGGCAATAGACAGCCAGTTTGGAGAGTTGGGCTAGAAAGTATACCTGAAGACAAGGCAAGGCACATTGGTTTCATCTTAAGTAAGGAGGGTGACAGGGTAAAATTCATGTTTCAAAAGCTTTTATTGCTACTGAAGAGTGAATGAGGTTGCATGAGGTTGAAGAGGGTATCCTGACATGTGCACGGTAGCTGGAGAAGGAGGATAGACCCAAGTTGTAGAGTCAGCAGGGAAATGGGCTTAGGAGCCTGTAAGCCCTTAGAGGAGCTGGAGAACACCTTGCTTCTGGCAGTCTGAGAAAGGAAGGGTTCTGGGCTGTTGGCTGGCTGTTGGTGCCCAGGTCCTGTGGGCAGGCTCCTGGTGGCCATTCCCTGGCCGGGTAGTCACAGATACTCAGAGCACAGGCTCTTGAGACCCCTAGAGAAATAGGGGCTGACCCTGGTAGGACTGAGCTCTAGGGTGCACAGGAGCAAAGTGGCTGAGAGGCAGGGGAACTGGACACATTCCTTTGTGCTTGCACTCACTTTACCTATTACAGTGTCCTTGCTGGGCGCGGCAGCCTGCTGGTGGCTTCAGCTGGTTCTCCAGCACAAGTAGGCTTTCCTCAGGACTGAGACATCTCATCCTCAGTGACCAAATTTTTTTAAAATGAAAAGGAAACCCATCTTTAGTTAAATGAGCAGGCACACAGGGGTTGTCCATGAGGTCCCAGAGAGTCAGGTAGTCCAGTGTTCTGACCTCCAACCTCTGCCTGCCTCATGTCTGTCCAAGACCTCTGACTGTTCCACATGAGGAGGCTGGGCCCTATGCTCAGCAGAGTGTGATCCCAGGAGGAGCCCCTGGCTGGTGGGCTGATGTGAGTGAAGCTCCCTACCTGCTCCTGTCTGGTCTTGCTCTTGCCTCTCTGGTTTCCATCACTAGCCATGGAATATTTGACTCATTTTGTCTTATTTTCTCCTCTGCTTCTCATGTGGCATTTCCATGTGCATAGGCCACATGGGGCACTGTGGAGGGAGATAGGGCACCATCCTGGTGTGGAGGATAAGTGTCTCTTCTCTACTGTCTGCTCTAGGACACCCAGACCTGAGACTGGCTATGCCTCCGCACTGTGGAGCTTCACAGCTGAACTGGCAGGGAGTGGGCTTTTTCCCTCAAGTTGTTTGTGAATGGGGGATGAGTGAAGGGATGGTGTTTGCATGTTGCTTTTCAAAGGTTGTAGCTTAAGAATATGCTGCTAGTTCTATCAGAGTCTGGAGGAAGAAGCTGTGGGAAGCAACAGATCTTAGAAACATTGGAAAGTTTCTAGGGCCAGAAGGCAAGAAAGGACAATGTCTCCCTCTTCCCCCTAGTGCCCTCCAAGCCCTCACTGTGAGTGGCTGAGAAGAGGCAGGCACTTGTGCCCTCACTTTGGTACTCAGGAACCTCAACTAGGGCTCAGTGGGAATGCTGTCTCTGCTTCCTTTGTGAGCCTCTCAGCCTGGACCCAGTGTCCTCTGGCCGGGAATACCAGGCAGGCATCTGAAACCTGGCAGCTTCTCCTGAGTCTGCTTTCCATTCCCTTCCATCTAGAGGTCCAGGGGCTGGTGACTGCTCCAGGATTGGCTGGTGGAGGCACCCCCTCTATGGCCCACGTTCCCTCACAGGAAGCAGGAAGCAGCCTGAGCATGTCCTCGTAGAATTGAATAGCAGGAAGTCTCTCCATTTACACAAAGAAAGTTGGCAGTGGAGAGCGGGCAGCCCAACATCAGAGCCCAGGCTGACTCAGGCAGGCAGGCGGGGGACCAAGGCTGCACCGGCCGTGGCCCCCGTGGTCCCTGAGAGTACCAACTGGGAAAAAGTGGCCCAGAGCTGCTGTGCCCTCCAGTCTTTCCGCTGCACAAAGCCTCCTGATGGGTTGCCTGTCTCTGTGTAGCCCCCCATCAACACTCCCCGCCGTTCCGACTCAGCAATCTCCGTCCGCTCCCTGCACTCCGAGTCCAGCATGTCTCTGCGCTCCACATTCTCACTGCCTGAGGAGGAAGAGGAGCCGGTAGGTGTGGGCAGCTTGTTGTGGAGGGTCTTCCAGGGTTGTCACTGTGCTGCAGTATCATGGATTATCTTCTTAGGCCTGGCCAGGGCCTCACATCCTTACTGATACATGTTAGAACTGAGGGACCAGGCCAGGCCCACCTGGCTCAGGAGGCCCTTGCTACCATTCATCCCAGCAGGAAGGGCAAGTGAGAGCAGGGGAAGACTGTGGTGTACCTGCTACCCACAATGGGGACACAGTCCTTTCTGCTTGAGCTCTGCCTTTATGGCCATAGCTGTTCCTTCCTCTCCAGCTAGTCCCCTCCCCCAGCCTCAGTGTCCCTCTCAGCATAGATCTCAGCTGGTTGGGGTAGGCCAAGTGGCCAAGGTGGCATGACTGAGGGTAGCCTCCCTGGCATGTCTACATCCCTGGCCCACCTTTTACTATCCTTTGCCCTGCTTATTTCAGGAGCCACTGGTGTTTGCTGAGCAGCCCTCAGTGAAGCTGTGCTGCCAGCTCTGCTGCAGCGTATTCAAGGACCCTGTGATCACCACATGTGGAGTGAGGCCACCCTGGGGACCCCTCCCCCCTAACCTAACCCCAACTCACCCCAACTCAGGGCAATAGATTGCTGGCTCATTTCTTGTACACCTGGGCTTTTGTCATACACCTGCATTGGTTATGGGGTGGTAGTGAACCCAGATCTGCCCCTAGGCTTACCATGAGGTGAGGACTGTGCCTATACCCTATGCATGCCCTTTGTCTCCACAGCACACGTTCTGTAGAAGATGTGCCTTGAAGTCAGGTAGGTCTTGCCTTCCCATCCAGGCCTGGCCACCTTGTTCTAAAGTGGGAGTGGGTGGTCTCAGTCCTGCTTGGGGTCTCTTTTAGATATGGTTTCATGCCTCAGTCCCATAGTGTGGTTCAAGAGGTCAAAGAAACTGGCAAACAAGGGGCTGGAGATTTAGCTCAGCGGCATAAGTGCCTGCTTTGCAAGCAGGCAGTCATGAGTTCAATCCCTGGACCTGATAAAAAAGAAAAAAAAAAAAAAAAGGAAAAGAAAAAGAGAAACTGGCAGACCATATGATCTGTGCAATGTCCAGCACCCTTGGCTGCTGTTGGGCCTGGGCCAGGACTGCAGGCACTCAGACCACACTCAGAGCCTCCACAGAGGAGCCTGAGAGCCAGAACTCCTGTTGTCTCCATACCAAGAGCCCTCCCCATAGCAGGCATGGGATAGAACCTCCCAGTGTTGGCACCTACACTCTGCCAGAAGATGCCATCCCTACCAACTTCTGCCTCTGGCTTTCTGGCTCTGTGCCACCATTAGGTCTACCTGCACACCTTGTCTTCTGTCCCCTTGGCCCTTCCTAATACCTTACTAGGTTAACTGAGAGGCTTCCATGACCACTTCATCCTCCTGGCTGACCCAGCAATGTAACCAATCCTCTGCTTCAGGGGGGCAGGTGGCTTGGTGAATTACACAGCTAGAAGGCTCATGCCCACCTGGGGCACCCAGGGAGAGGGTGGCGGGGCAGGCTGTAGAGTTAGCATGCCGCCTTTCCCCAGAGAAATGTCCTGTGGACAACGCCAAGCTGACAGTGGTGGTGAACAACATTGCGGTGGCTGAGCAGATTGGGGAGCTTTTCATCCACTGCAGGCACGGCTGTCGCGCGGCAGGTGTGGGGAAGCCCAGCGCCTTTGAGGTGGACCCCCGGGGATGCCCCTTCACCATAAAGCTTAGTGCCCGAAAGTAAGTACTCCCCACCCCCAGTTCCTGGCTTCACCACAGAGCCTTGATTCAGACCTGGGTCCCACCTTTGCACAGGGATCACGAGAGCAGCTGTGACTATAGGCCAGTGCGCTGCCCCAACAATCCCAGCTGTCCCCCACTTCTCAAGATGAACCTGGAGGCCCACCTCAAAGAATGCGAGCATATCAAGTGTCCCCACTCCAAGTACGGGTGAGTGGGTGGAGGTGGGTGGGATTCCAGGTTCTTTTCAGCATTTCTGGGTGAGAGACCCTGTGTGCTGGGCCTGGAGTGATGGACCTGAGCCAGGAACTAGACCTGTCCCCATCAGCACAACCGATCCAGAGGCCCAAGAGATTTAAGCCCTATGGCAATGCAGAAAAGGGACTGGACTGGATGGGGAGCTGGGGTATTAGGGAAGGTGTGCACAAGGGTGTGTACCAGGGGCTGGTTTAGCATGGCAGATTGAGCAAATAGCAAGAGTTGTGAGCAGAGAGAGGAGCTTAGTTTTCAAGGCAGGGAGGCCAATGAGTGTTGGTTTTATTCCCAGGGTGGGAGAGCATTTTAAGCACACTGCAGGCTCATGATTGGATTTTGCTAGTAAAATAGCTGCTGGCTACTGGGTGGAGGAGGTATGGCAAGTTGGAGAGCAGCTGGATCTGAGGCTGGAGGGCCTGGAAGTAGAAGATTCTTGAAGGCTTTTCGGGGTTAAGAAGATGGGTAGGGTCCTACTAGGCAAGCAGGTTGGCAGCCGTACTGTCCCTCCTCCACCAGGTGTGCATTCATTGGGAACCAGGACACATATGAGACTCATCTGGAGACATGCCGCTTTGAGGGCCTAAAGGAATTCCTGCAGCAGACAGATGACCGCTTCCACGAGATGCATGTGGCGCTGGCACAAAAGGACCAGGAGATTGCCTTCTTACGCTCTATGCTGGGCAAGCTCTCAGAGAAGATCGATCAACTGGAGAAGAGCCTCGAGCTCAAGTTTGGTGAGAACCAGTCTAGAGGGCACAGGGTACAGCCAGTGTGCCTGACCCCAGTGACGCCTCCTCTCCTGCTTCTTAGATGTCCTGGATGAGAACCAGAGTAAACTCAGTGAGGATCTCATGGAGTTCCGGAGGGATGCATCCATGTTGAATGTGAGCAGGATCGGGGACTAACAGTATTGAGATACAGAAGGGGAGGGTTGGGTCCCAAGGGCAGCCCTGCCCTAATGGCCTCTGCCCATACTAGTTAGAGTTAAGGGCCTGAGTTCTGGCAAGAGCTGCTGCCACACCTGGCCAGTGCCAGACTTCAGAGCTCTGTGGCTATACTAGTGGCCATGGCAGCTTCACGCATTTGCCTTCCACTGCTCTTGACCTTGCAGGATGAGCTGTCCCATATCAATGCACGGTTGAACACGGGCATCCTAGGATGTGAGTATTGTCCACTGCTACTCTCACCTGCTATCCCTAGGGCCCCACTTGGTCCCTCACTGTCTTTTCCACTCTGCAGCCTACGACCCTCAGCAGATCTTTAAGTGTAAAGGGACTTTTGTGGGCCACCAGGGTCCTGTCTGGTGTCTCTGTGTCTACTCTATGGGTGACCTGCTCTTCAGTGGCTCTTCTGACAAGACTATCAAGGTAGGGCCCAGGGATGTAGCTCAGGGGCCTAGCGCCTGCCTGGCAAGCATGAAGCCCTGAGTTCAATTCCTGGTACAAAAAAAAAAAAAAAAAAAAAAAAAAAAGGCTATCAAGGTGGGAGGATCCTGCCCATGGTCTCTGAAGCCTGACCAGGCTAGGGTAGACTATATGCCAGCCTTGCCAACTTGGGTCTACCTACATGGGGTAGGCTGCCATCCTTATCTTGTGATCCTAAATTTTCGCATGGAGATGACTCCTTGGGAACCCACTATGACCCTGGTTTTTGCAGGTGTGGGATACCTGTACAACTTATAAGTGCCAGAAAACACTAGAAGGCCATGACGGCATTGTGCTGGCTCTCTGCATCCAGGGGTGAGTCTGGACACTGCCTCCTAACCTTGAAGACAAGAGAATGTGCTGCTACTCCTTGGGCTGCAAACCATGAGCTTGAACCTCTGTAGCTACACATCTGACTCCTACCCTGTGGAGCGCCTCAAATCTGAGCAGTGCTTGTCTTCTGTGTAGCATTGTATAAACCCTTGCATGGCTGCTGCATTTCCAGAGTTGTATGTTCACAAAGCCTGGCACTCTTACAAGGTGAAGGCAGTGGTGTAGCTATCACTAGTGTAGTTGGGGTCCATGGAACAGCTCCCCTAGCCACCTCCTTGCTCTGGCTGTCCTCTTCCCTAGACCTTCCCTCTTGATCATGTCAGGAGACCATGTGTAAGCATCTGTATGGAAAGGAAGGGCTGCACACTTATTGGAAGCAACAACTTGGGTGGCAACAGCCAGCCCTGAGACTTAGTGTTAAGGGCAGAGACTCATTCCCAGTGGTTGAATGCTGTCTAGGCAGGTATCAGGGGCTGGGCCACCACTTCCAAAGTTCCCACACAGATAAGGCCTGGCTCGGGGAAGCAGCATTTGTCCTCATGCCAGGCCAAACTGCTGGTTCCTATGGCCCAGACAGGGCAGTGTCAGCAACGACAGTGGCTTTCCCTGCCCTCACACACTGACTTTGCTTCCCTAGGTGCAAATTATACAGTGGCTCTGCAGACTGTACCATCATTGTGAGTAGGGCCCACAGGCAGGTGGGGGTGGGAAGAGATGACACAGCAAGGCGTTTTCTCCTCATTGCCCTAGCTCCAGGTAGTGGGGCTGGGCCCTGAGGCTTGACATCCATCCCTTCAGGTGTGGGACATCCAGAACCTGCAAAAGGTGAACACTATCCGGGCCCATGACAACCCTGTGTGCACGCTGGTATCCTCCCACAACATGCTCTTCAGTGGCTCCCTGAAGGCCATCAAGGTAAGGGCAAAGGGCATCCATACACATTTAGGCCACTAGGTGCCACTCAACCCCTGCTCATAGCAATTTCCACAGGTCTGGGACATTGTGGGCACTGAGCTCAAGTTGAAGAAGGAACTCACAGGTCTCAACCATTGGGTGCGGGCCCTGGTAGCAGCCCAGAGTTACCTGTACAGTGGCTCCTATCAGACAATCAAGGTACATGGAACCATTCCCTATGGGCACAGCCACACCCTCTTCCTCTCTTCCCAGCTGATCCTTGAAGGTTCCCTCTGCCCTATACCCATCATGATGCATGAACCCCTGCATGGGTGGGCTGCCTTCTGGTGTCTAACTGGCCTGGGACCGTCCATAGATCTGGGACATCCGGACCCTTGACTGCATCCATGTCCTACAGACGTCTGGTGGCAGTGTCTACTCTATTGCTGTGACGAATCACCACATTGTCTGTGGCACCTATGAGAACCTCATCCACGTAAGGGCCAAGTGTCCAAGGGAAGGACTGACTCTGGGCCCATCTCCGGCTCTCTCATTTTGGGTCTTTGACTGGCTCGTGCCTGCCCCCTCAGGTGTGGGACATTGAGTCCAAGGAGCAGGTGCGGACCCTCACAGGCCACGTAGGCACCGTGTATGCCCTGGCAGTCATCTCAACACCAGACCAGACCAAAGTCTTCAGTGCATCCTATGACCGGTCCCTCCGAGTATGTGCTAGCCCAGCACCAGCAGGAGGCCCAGGAGGGTGGTTGTACCTGAATAGACCCTTACATCCTGTGTGCCCCCTAGGTTTGGAGTATGGACAACATGATCTGCACGCAGACCTTGCTCCGTCACCAGGGCAGTGTGACTGCTCTGGCTGTATCCCGAGGCCGGCTCTTCTCAGGAGCTGTGGATAGTACCGTGAAGGTCAGTGACTATGGTTCAGAAGCTGCACAGATGGAGTAGGGGGTGGGGGACAAGGAACTGGAAATATCAAGCAAGTGGTAGTGGAAGGCAAGCATTATCACCAGGTATCCCCTGGAGCACAGAGGACCTGAAACACCCCTTTCCTTGCAGGTTTGGACATGCTAACAGAATCCAGGCCAGGCCTCAACTCCCTCTGTGTATTGCCTGAACCAGGCTGATCACACAGGGCCTTTGAGTTTCTGCCTGCCATGTGTGGACAGGTAAATATGCTCAAGCAGCCAGGCAGTGTCCACCCTGCTCCACACTCAGCAAACCTCCCTCTACTTGGCCCTGCCTTCACTCTTGCCAGAGCAAGGCCAAGGCCCCTCTGGGTGCCAGGTACGACACTCCAACCCACCCTTCATCTACACTCCTGATGAACTGAGAGCCTTTTTACTCATCTTTTTTACTGTTTTTAGACTGTATATAGATTTGATTACTTCTAGATTGAAATAAAAATGGCACAGACTGTGGCTGTTGAGTGGGGAGAGGCTCTGAGGCCTGGGACCTGTGTGGCCTTGGGGATGTACATAGGTACCACCACATTAAGGAAGCTGGGCCCTTCTTCCCCTGCAGAAGGAGGCACAACAAATTTGGTTCCTGTGCCCCACTTTCCCCAACACCACAGTCTCAAAGAGTAAACCAAGCAGCTCTGATTTCTGCAGTTTATTGACAACCAGCTGACATTAGCTCCTTGCCTGGATGACCCCCCCCATCCCCACCTCCCAGAGCCCTAGCTGGGCTGCCCACTGATGGCTGGCTGGTCAACTCACTAGGAAGCCCACAGGTGTGACAGTTGGAAGAGGACCCATGCCCAGACATCACCCTACCTGGTCCCTCCTACCAGCCCACAGCACAGTTGCTGGTTTTTGGTGGTTTTTTAATTTTTTAATTTTTTTTAAGAAATGTCAAAGTTGTGCCCAACACTTGTGGACCAGCAAACACAGTAGAGGAGACCAGTCAGTACTTTTTAGAGGGAGAGAAGAGGAAGGTAGAGAGAGGACAAAAATGACCATACAACACAGCCTGGACCATGAGCAGAAGCATCCATGGGAACTGAATGAGGCCCTGGGGAGGAAGTGACACCCTCACACTCACATCTACCCACAGGCTGGCATGCATACCCCTGCACCCATACTGCTGTCACTTAGCTGACATGCCCATGATCACATGCTGCCCCAGGGCACTCCTATCAGCAACCCCAGGACATGGGCAGCCCAAGAGGAAGAAGTCCTCCCCACAGTTGGGCACAGAGGACACAGCCCATCAGCCAGCAAGGCACATCCTTTGAGTTCTTCCAATGCAGAGAAGTTACAAGAGAGGAGCAGGGGAAGAGACCCTGGGCAGAGCCCTTCCCTAGATAGTCTTCTGTGTGTTCATTGCCAGGGCATGGCTACTCCTAGACACAGGGAAGGAAGGACACACAGATAGATGGCCTGGGTCCCTGACAGTTTTAGTCTCAAGCTGGGCTCCAGTGTCCTTTCAGTTGGTAAATGTTTTTTCTAATATAATCAATAATATTTCTTTTCTTTAAATATATATTTGTTAAAGTTATACCTTTTTTGTTTCTCTGGGGAAATCTGCCTTAGCTCATTCCCAATAAATTAATACTTTTGATAGCTTATATTCTGGGGGTGCAGTGGGGCAGCCAACCTTGGCCCCCTGTCCCTTGTGCTGCGCCAAAGCGGCTGGCAGATTCCCCAATGGGCAGTTCTGTGCTGGGCATAGGCCTGTGCTCTGCCACAGATTGGGGAAGAGGTGACAGCAGCTACCCCATCTCATCTACACGGACCAGAGAGGGGGCAGCCCTCCACTCACTCTGAGGTGGCGGTTGTGGCCCAGCAGTTATTGCACAGGGAGCAGCAGACAGGGCCGGGCACCACGGGGCAGCGTGTCCACCCAGAGCCCTTGGAGCCCCTGGCCAGGTGGTCCTGCAGGCGGGCACCGGTCTGGACCAGGACGAGAGTTGTGCTTGTGCCAAGGATCTAGCAGCCTTGCCCGCCCACACCTGGAGGGTTCCGTCCTGAGGTAAAGGTTAATGTGCAGGCTGGAGCCCGGTGGGGGCGGCAGGTCAGACGAGGGCAGCCACCTCACTCCAACATAGCGTCCAACTGGTCAGCCAGGTCGTCAAACATGCTGCCAATGTCATCCAGGATGCTGCCAGTGCTCTTCTCCTCAGCAGCAGAGGGTCTGGGGCGGGCCCGCGTGAGCAAGGCCCAGACAAACATAGGACCCAGCCCTTAGGCTAGGTGCTCCAACGACCAGGGAGAGGTCACCCACCTCCCCACCATGTCTCCCGACCCCACCCTTCCCAAGCCAAGTCTCTAGAACCTGTCAGCTTCCCTGTACCTCCGTCCCCACAGTGCCCCCACCTACCGTGAACCCTGTCTGTCCTCCTGCCGAATCTTCTCCTCCACAGCTTGCAGGGCTGCGGCCAGGCAAGCACTGGTCTCCTCCAGTTTCTGCCTCGCACTATCCCCAGGTGAAGCGCCGTCCAGCACGGTGGGAGCCCCAGCTGCAGCAGCAGCGGCAGCACGTGGGGGCTTGGCAGGCACGTGCAGTGCAGGTGCGCTGGGGGATGGAGGCTTGGCCGGGCTGGCGCTCAGTGAGGGTGGCGTGCTGGCTGGCTTGGCGAGGGCAGCGGGTGGCTGACGCACTGGTGAGGGTGCGGGTGATGGGGTGGTACTACCTGACTGCAGCCCTGTTGTGGCCTTGGCCGGTTTGGGTGCTGTGGGGGGCGGTGGTGGCTTGGGAGACACAGGAGGCGGTGTACCGTGTGCACGTTTCACTTCTGCAGAGAGGGTTGCATTGGCATCCCAGCCAGTGCAAGCACAGTGGGAAGCAGAGACCACCCCCAACCCCAGTCTCCCCAAGGCAAACCTTTTTTCATCGTGCTTCCCAACCCTCTCCCCCTAGATGTGACCTGCTGGAGCCACGTGCCCATCCAGTTGTTTGAATCCCTCACGTCCTTAGCACTGCCATCCTACCTGGAACCCCACCCCTACCCCACCCTGTTCCTGGGTACTTCTAGTCCTGGGCCAACTAAGTTGTCACAGGGTAGATGGGCATGAGGCTGAGAACACTCCGACCCTACCCTATCTGGACCTCATCAAATCCAAAGAGGCAAACCCCTCAGACCATGGGATGATCTTGCACTCCCCAAGAGGGCTCCTGTACCTACCTGGGCTGCCAGGACCAGGCAGGGGCACCTTCTTGGAGGAGGGCGTGGGTGAGCCCTGAATCTTGGGCACAGGCTGAGTCAGGACAGGCTTGGGAGAGACAGGCGGCTTTGCTGGCTTTCGGGCATCACCTTCTGGCAGGGGCAGTGGGGGCAAGTGTGCCAGGTCAGTGGGTGGGGGCTCAGCAGGTGGAGGTGGGGGAGGCAGCTCTGGGGGCCCAGCTTGCTCTGAGGCTGGGCGGCGTCGAACTGTAGCTGTGCCATTCTGATACACGGACAATGATGGGAGGGTCTCAGAACCAGCCTCCCGCTCCTTGGCCTTGGGGCGTCGCTTCACTGTGTCAGACTCAGTCAGGATGAACTTGACATTTTCCTGCTGGTTCTGCTTGGCCCGGATGCGCCTTTTTAGTGTTGCACTAGCCTCCACCCTGGCCAGGGGCGGGCCATCAACACTTGTCTCTCCCTTGGCTGGACCCTGAGGCCGCTGCCGGGCCTTACCATCTTCCACAAAGTGGCCATGATCTGTTGGTTCCCCAGGCCCCTGACGGGCAGTGGCCAAAAGTCCAGTGACAGGCCCACTGAGTGTGCGGCGCCGGTTCACTACCTCACCATCAGGCCCAATGGCCTCCTTGTGCTTCACTGAGGCTAACACAGTGGCCACCCGGCCTGGCTCTGGACTGGCAGGATGAGGTGTGGGGTGGCCCTCAGGAGGCCGACGGGCAGCCCGGCCACCACCCCCAATGGAAGACAGCTCGAGCATGGCTGCAATGCTCTTCACACTGCCAGCACTGCCTGTGTCCACACTGCCAGCCAAGTCACTAGCCCGCCGGCGCTGTGCCCGGACCCCTAGCCTGTCGTCTTCAGTTTCAGCATCCGGAGCCGGCTCATCAACCAGGTTGGCACTGGCCATGGCTGAGCTGGAGCGCTTGGGCGGGGGTGGTGGGGGACCCTTCTTGCGGGGCCGAACAGCGAAGGACTGACTACGGTTTACGTTCTTGTCGGTGCCAGCAGGCGCCCTCACAGAGTGGCTACGACCCACACGCCGCTGGACTGTGGCATAAGGTCCTGCAGCAGCAGGCACCAGCAGCTCATCTCGCTCTGGCTCACTGTCAGATGCTGCATAGCGGTTCAGGCTGTGAGCACGCTTTTTGGGTCGTCCAGGCTCTGCCTCAGCCTCAGGAGGCAGGCACAGCGTGGGCACAGCTACAGGCATGGTTTGGGGCACAGGCCCTGGTGTAGCTGGCCCTGTGTCACCTTCCACGGGCTGGGGCAGGACATAGGCAAAGCCGCGGTGTGTGGGTGACTGTGGCAGGGAACGGGGTGACATGGGTCGCTCTGTTGGTGGCAGCAACTGTGGGGTGGGCTTCACCTTAGCTGTGACAGGGCTTGGACCATGAGGTCCTGTGAGGGCTTGTGGAGAGCCTGGCCGGGCTTTGGTGGGCGTCTGAGGGGGTGTGAAATGGCTGCCACTTGGTGGAAGGACCTGCCTTGGCTTGCCTGGCACTGGGGGCACACTGGCCCTCTTGACACTATGGCCATGGCGGCTAGGCCGGACTTCCTTAGGTGGGGTACCAGGGACCTGCCCCTCATCTAACAGGTATTCCTGGCTTCGTGACATGGGGCTGCCAGACCCAGGGGGCCCTTCCCCTAGCAGCTCCTGAGAACTACTCATATGCCGCACTCGTCCACCTAGGCTAGGCTCATGCCGCATGGTGGCCTTTGGAGTGGGCAGGTGGTTGGAGGGTTTCTCAGCAGTGCCTCCTTCAGCTGGGCCAGTCATGGCAGCCTGCAGCTCACCACTGAGCTCACTGTCCTGGAAGGTGGTCATCTTGGGGGACTGGCAATCAGCTGGAGCAGGCTCAGGTGGGGGTGGTGACTCAATGGCCATCATTTCAAGTGACTGGGGTGCCTTCCGACGTAGGGGTCCCCCCTCATACTTGGCATATTCTGCCTTCTGGAGCTCTGCCAGCTTCCTCACTGCCAACATCAGCTTCTTCTGGTGACCTAGGTAGGACATGGGGGCAGGTCAGGTGGACCCAGAGGTAGAGGGGCTGGGTCAGGGCCAGTGCCTCACCCAGTTTAGTGATGCCGATCTCCTGCAGGTCTTCCCAGGTGATGTCTGTGATGAAATCAATATTCTCATAGCCGTTGTCCACCAGCACCTTGTAGTACTGTGCCAGCCCGATCATGGACAGCCACACAGCCAAATTAGCCTATGGAGCAGGGGACACAGAGGGGCAGCCCAAGCTGGTTGCTGTACCCTGCCCACCTACTTGGAGCTACTGGAGAAAGCAGCACTGGGCCAGCAGGGCACAAACAAACAGAAGGACAAACAAATATACCCAAGGTGTCACTATTGGAGACAGCATTAGCAGGAGCCCAAGACAGCTCGTTAGCACATCCATGGGGCACTGGTACACACAGAAACCAACACACACACACACACACAGGAACCTATTACTCAGGACATGGTTTTAGGGAGAAAAAAGGATTTCTTCACCTAGCCAGACAGCCATGGGCACAGTGCCCTAAGAAAATGTACCCACACATCACAGACACAGATGCACAGTATCACATTGGGAATCTTGCATGATACCACTACACCAGCAGTGCCACAGTATCACATTGGATACACATATACATGCATACCCTAAACCCTGCATGTCCAGAACACACAGGCATATGCACACACACACACACACACACACACACACACACACACTAACGCTCACATTCTTGCTGTTTCCCCACTTACATCAGACAGTTATTCACACACCACATCTATATCACACAGCCACATCAGCACACGTGCAAATGTCCACAGCAGTCTTACCCAGCACCACCTGATCATTCCTACGCACCCAGCAAGACCCACTCATGCGCCAACACTCACTACTCTCAGTCTCACCAGTGACAGAGTGAGGCAAGGCTACAGAGTCCAGACATGCTCCTGGGAGGATCTCTGAGCTGCTGACTGAGTGAACAAGGTAGGATAAATGTAGACCTCTCCTATCAACAGATCCAGGACACTGTGGGGTTTGGGTTGCCACCAGTGCCTCTCCCATAGATGAGTAGGACCCCAGAGTGCAGTAGACCAGCAAGCCAGTCTCAGGATGGGCAGCCCTGCACCCACCTCCTCTTTGCTCAGAAGCTGCCCCCACATAGGTAGCACAAGCCCCTAAAACAGCACAGGCCATGGCCTGAGGACATACTACCAACTCCTGCACTGAACTGGCACAGGTCAGCATACACAGCAGACACTGTGTAATGTAGAACAGTTGTGAGAGCCTGGAGAGTATTTGCACATACACACTGCTGTATAGCCAGATGTTCCCACATGGGCCTTCTATATTCTGCATGTGAGTAGTGCCCTAGGAAACACTCCTGGCCTCAGATTCTCCTCACCCTTCCAGCCCCCAGTGTCACCTTGCCCCTGCGCAGTGAGGTTGACCCCAGTGACTGAGGTAGACCAATAGAGACTGTCTGGGAGCTCCCCGCTGGTGGGCCATCCTCCACTCTGCTCCCTAGAGCTCCAGCAAGAAGGTTAAGGCTGTAGGCATGTGTCTGTCTGTCTGCTGGTCCTGGCTCAGCCACCAGAATGCAAGGAGCCTTACAGGTTTGTGTTCAGGTAGCCAGTCAGGGATGTTCAGGCCGCTGATCTCTGCTGTGATCTTCTTCCGGTGGCCTGGCTTGGTGACACCTATGGCCGTGAGGTCCTAGGCAGAGTGAAGGCCCATAAGCAAGAGGCAGGGGCCCCATTATTGGAAAGACATAGCAGCCAGTAGCCAACCTGTTGCAGCTTACCTCAGGGGTCATACGGCTGATGGTGGGCAGATCGTAGCCAGCGCTGGTGAAGTTAGGGGCATAGAGCTGCAGCTGGAACGTGGCAAGCCACTGGCTGACCGCCTCAGCACTCTGGAAGACACAAGGCACTGGCTGCAGGCCGCCCACCACCAGGCCTGTGCCCCGGCCACCACAGCACCTCCTTTTCTGCTCAACTGGTGGGCCATGGAGTGCTGGGTCTGCTGTCCATTGTCCATCTGCGGCCAGGCCCTGGTAAGCCTGGCACTGGTGCTCCGTCATCTGCCATCCTGGACACTGAGCATCCTCAGCCCTCCAGCTTTCTTCTGTGATCACCCGGAGGGTACAGCTGTTCAAGTCATAGCCTTTCCGACCTGCCCCCTGTTCCTGAACCAAGGACACCCACACCATCTTGGAGAGGCAGGCATTGTGACCCCATGTGAGGAGGCTCTGGGGAATGGGAGTTGGGGTGGGCTCTTCAGTGTTGCCCCCAGGTCTCTGGAGGGTGGATACTGTGCCCACAGGCAGGAACACCATGCCTCTTCTGCTGTGCAGGACCCAGCCAGCAGCTCACACCTCCCAGCACATGGGTACATACACACACAACCCCTTGCATTCAAGCACACATCCATGTGTCTCACATCCATCCCCTTACATGCATGCAGCTACATACATGCATACCCAGCTCATAATCACACTATTGCACACACACATACCGGTCATCCTGTATGCCTCCACAAGCACATACATGTTAGCACACAGACTACATAGTGGACAACACCTACACACTCACATGTGTGCACACATGACACATTCATAGACTGACAGACAGAAGGACAGGATCTGGTCTTGCAAAGGTCCCCAGCTACTGCTGTGGCCAGGCCAGACAGACTGCTTGGGTGTCAGTCAGATTGTCTATCCCTGCCCCCCAGCCTGTCCCCAGGAGCCTGCCCGGCCTATACCTTGCCCTCCGATGCTGGTTCCAGCTTCTTGGGAGGCTGCTCCACATAGACCTGCCCAGTGTGGGCTACTGGAGGCTGAGACCGGGCTGCACCTGTTATCAAGAAGAGGTAGCAGGGCAAAGGTGTTCAGGAGCCACCACCCTACCAACCCAGTGCAGCTAGGTCTTCACCTGTGGTGCCCTCTGGAGGCTTGACAGGGCTGTCCCCTGGGCTGGATTCAGAGACAGACTTCTGGGAAAGCACCGTTGCCAGGAGCTACAACCCAGAAAAGCAAGCTCAACCAAACTGCTCCAGGCCTGGTCACCCAGCTGTACCAGCCCTGGCCACCACCTCACTGACCTTAACCCCTTCAGAGCCTGCATGTAGGGTGTGACCCCCACCACTTCTGCCACCAGCCACACTGCTCAAGCTGCCACTGCGATCGCCACCTGCTCACACAGGGAGTGTGAGGCCAGTGTCAACCCTTGCATGGTCTAAGTGACACCACCTCCACCCTCCTCCGGGCCCTGGCATACCTGCAAAAGGCTTCCTCAGCACCCAGATCTCCTCAGAGGGCGCAGAGGATCCCGATGAGCTTCCTACCTGGGCTGTGCTTGGCTCACTGCCTACCCGGGAACCTGCAGGCCAAGTACAGCCTCTCAGTCCTGGGTCTGCCCAGGGGGGGCTGGCATAGGAGGAGGTAGGACATGGTCTTTCTGATTCCTGGACCTGTCCAAGTGGAGCCTAGCGTGGAAAGGGAACCAAGCAGAGGTATAGACCTCTAGAGATCACATTATAGCTTCCTTCTGGGCTAACTCCAGGAAATTAAGAGACCCTTAGGAGACCCCTCTCCACCTCAGACATTTGAGACTAGGAGAGTGGTTGAAGGTGCTCAGGGCCAGGTGTCCTTATAGGCAAAGGGCTGAGGGTTGCTAGAAGACCATTTCTATGTGAGAATGATGTAAGAAGTTTCACAGGAGCCAAATGCCAACAATTCCATCCCAGGAACTAAATGACCTAGTTCCGGAACACACCTCCTAACTGATACCCTATGCATTCTTGTGCCACCTATCAATCTCCACATCCTTTAGGAAAGGTAAGTCACCCTAGCCTACTGAAACTAACCTGTAGAACATTCTTTTTTTATAATTTTTTTTTTTTTTTGGTGCTGGGAATCAAACTCATGACCTTGCACTTGCCAGGCAAGCGCTTAAGCTACTGAGCTAAATCCCCAGCCCTTGCCTGTAGAATATTCTAACCTGATCCTGCACCCCACTCACTCTGTCCTTTCAGGTGCCAGGCTTCTTGTCTCAGTATTTTTGCATATGGAAGTCCAAAAGCCTGAACTGCTGCATATAGTTTAGGCTGCCCTTGAACTCATTAAGTAGCCCAGGCTGACCTCGAACTTGAGGTGATCCTCCCGCCTGTTTGCCAAGTGCTTGAATTATAGGCGAGCATCACCACATCTAGCTCAGAGCCTTTTCTGACCTCCAAATTCTCCCTGACTACTTCACTGCTTCTCCTACTCCACGGTGAGCTTCTGGAGAACCAGAACATCTGTCTGGTCCTTGTGTGTCTCCAGTGGCTAGCCCAGAACTAGAGCATGGCAGACATGCAGTATTTGTTGAATAAAGAACTCTGTGAAGGGTGCTGCTGAGATGATTGGTGGGACACATTGCTAGTCCCCAGTCCTGGTGGTGGCTAGAAATCAACCCTGGCACCACTGCAGCAAGGCAATGCTCTTCCTGGACCCCCAGCTCAGGCCAAGTGCCTCCCTGCTTCCCCCCCAGAGCTGGGTGGAACTTGCCTGCTCTCTTGACGATGGCCTCACCCAAGGAGGATGGGAAATAGCCCACCCGGTCATTGCCTGTCCGGTTGTCATGGATACAGCCCTTCCACCTGCCATCTGGATGTTGTTCCAGGACCTGGCCAAATAAGTAGGGCAGTATTCTTAGGGAACTGCCTCTAGGTGAGTCCTGCTGCCCAGTGTCCCCACCCCAACTACTATAGGAGAGTGCACTGGGTGAGCATGCCCAGGTCCCACCCTTCCCTGTCTCAGTAGCCCCCAGGGCCATTCTCACTGTGATGATGTCCCCGGCTTTCACGTTGAGGCTTGTCAGGTCATAATTGTTGCAATAATCCTTGGTTGCCCGGACCTGCAGGGCCGCTGAGGCCTCTGGGAATACATGAGGTGGACCCCCCAGTTCTGCGAGCTGCCAGCCCTGACCCCATCCCACCCTCAGATGTCTGGGCCCACCTCGTAGCAGCTGCTTGATCTCCTTGCTGGCCTGTGATGTGGTGAACTGGTGCACGATATCCAGTGCCGTCTGGCTGTAGGTGTTCCTCACCTGGGCATTGATCCCGCTCTGCACACAGGAAAGTGTGTGGCCCTGATAGGGGCCCCCTTACCCTCACCCAGCCCCAGCTGCTCTCCTAACCCTCAGACTCACATCCAACAACAGCCGAACCACTTCTGTCTTCCCACAGAGTGCTGCCTCATGCAGGGCTGTGCCAGACTTGGTCTGGCGGTTAATGTCGATGCCGGCTTGGAGGAGGAGTCTGGTGGGAAGGTGAGGAGGGTGGATAGGGCCTTTCAGGCAGTCTGTCCTCCCTGACCCCCAGGCCTTGATTCCTAGCTGCTTAGGCTGAAGAATGGGCCAACATGGTTCTGTGTCCCTGACCACATCAGTATCTGATCTTTGGCAAGCACTTGCCAGAGGGCCCACCCCTCACAGCTATGACATCATCAAGTCCTCGGTATAAGCACCCCTGTGAGCCTCACTTGATGGATAGGGAGAGGCTCTGAGGCTCTCTGAGGCTCAGAGAAGCTAAGTGCCTCTGCAAGGTCACCCAAAAAATGGAGAGCCCAAGGTAATGAGCTCTGACAGACTGAGGCAAAAGGATCATAAATTCAAGCCTGGCCTGGGCACTGAGGTGACCTACTGAGATTTTGTCTCAAAAAAATAAAATAAAAACCTCTCTCTGACCCTTCCAGGTCACCCTTTACCTGGGCCTCTACACAGAGGCCTAATCACATCCCTACAGCTTCCTAGAGGCTCCTATTTTGTTCCTAGGCCAGTAGCAAGAACCTCAAGCCCATGGATACTATTTGAGCCCCAGGAATCCTGAGGCTGGGTCCCCCCTCCCTGTCACTGGTTATACCTGATTATGTCGATGTGGCCATTCTTGGCTGCCAGGTGTAAGGGGCTGGTGCCATTAGGGTCAGTGGTGTCACTCGGCCGGGGCTCCAGCAAGGCCGCACACATATTGCTGCTTAGGAGTAGCTGGACCACCTTGAAGGAGGGATCAGGGTAGGAGGGCCCTGGCCTGGGACTGCTCCTAATCCCTCCCCAGATGAGGAATATAGGCAAGTAGAGTCCCACTCAGTTTCCAGGGGAGACTTACCCCAACTCGGCCAAACTCACAGGCCAGGTCCAGAGGTGTCTTTCCGGAGTTGTCCACCATGCATGGGTTGGACTGGTGCTGCAGTAGCATCTCAGACTGAAGACCCAGGCCATGATCAGTTTCCAACAGCACCAGTCCTGGTGTCTATCCAACCCATCACGCCACCCAGACTCACCACATCATAGTGACCATGCTGGGCTGCCAGGTGCAAGGGGATGTGGCCCTCATCAGATGGGACATTCACTGCTGAGCCAGCCTTCAGCACTAGCTTCATGGGTTCCTTCCGGCCCTGCCAGGCTGCATAGTGCAAGGGCCGCATGCCTGGGGGCAGGTAGGGCCAGTGAGAACTGACCCTGGCTCTGAACCCCACCCTGACCTTAAGAACACAAATCTTTCGTGGCCCAGACTGAAATCCTGGGTAAAGACCTCAGTGGAGGAACCATCCAGGTTAAAGACTCCACCCCTGACCTGGATCTTTTGCCTTTGGCCTCAGGGCCCTAGGCCAGTCTTGCCTTTGTTGTCCTTGATGTCCACAGCAGCCTGAGCCTCCAGCAGTAGGGAGATCAATTCCGTGTTGCCATTCAGGGCTGCATGGTGTAGAGCTGAAAAGCTGGGCAGGCAAAGGACAAGTCTAGGAGAGGACCTAGCGCCCTGGCCTTCCCCAGGAGATCCCCACCCCAGTCACTACCATCCCAGCTGAGAACTCACCCATCTGGGTCCTGAAAGTTGACATTGATCTTCTTGGTGGAGCCCAAGAGCTCTGGGGAAAGAGGGAAACACGTGAGGAGAAGCTCTGCCCAGATTTCTCAAAGCAGCTCAAGAGCAGGGGTGGATAGTGGTAGCTCCCTGTGGCCGAGAGCCAGGGAGGCTATAAACATCCAGTCCACCCCAAGTGCCAGCATTTTGAGATTTCCTATTGCACTAAGTATGTGTGTGAAGGTCACTGTGCCACTGGCCTGTCCAGATTCTCAGATGGGAGACAAGGAAATGCACCCACATGTGTACCCACATGTGCATAGACAGCATCTCTCAAGATGCTGGCTGAGCACCTGCCACTGGTGGGAGGGAGAGAGCCGCCCAATCTGTCTCTCAGAAGGACCCAGATGGGCCCGGGGGTGGCCAGGAAGGCTGGAACACCGGAAATGGGGTATCTCTAGGGAAAGAGCTACATCTCCACTGTCAACCCAGACCTACAGTATGAATGGGCCCTACCTTCACAGGGCAGAAAGGGGTGGCTGGCAAGGAGGCCATTGCCTCAGAGAGATATGGCCATAATCACCTCCTGAAGCCCAAGGAGCCAACACCCTGCCATTGAAACCCATTTTCCTGGAGCCACCCCTGGCTGCCTGCCAGAGAAGGGGAGCCCACCGATACCCTCCCAGTCGGCTCAAATCCATAAGGCCTAGGGCCAACCCCCGGCCTGTCTGGGCCATGGTTACATAACCCATTTGTGGGTCAGTTGCTCTGTGAGCTGGGGCTGGTAGGACAGAAGCCCCTTTGTCCAGGTCCACAAGGGGGTGGGGGTGGGGGACCAAGGGCAGGAGAGCCAAGGGAGTCGAGTCACAGAGGGTTGGTGCAGGGCTCTACTCTAGCTCTCTCTCAGCTACTCGGTGAAAGGTATGGCTCCCCTAGGGCCCTTTAAACCCATAAATCAGACAGAACTGAATTAGAATCTTTTTTTTTTTTTTTTTGTCTTTTTGAGATGGGGTCTTGCTATGCAGTTCAGGCTGGCCTTAAGCTCACTTTGTAGCCCAGGCTAGTCTCAAACTCTCAGCAATCCTCCTGCCTCAGCCTCCCGAGTACTGGGATTACAGGTATGAGCCACCACATCCAGCTCTGAATTTGAATCTTTATACTTGGTAACTCACTAGCCTTCCAGGTTGGCTTTTGGCTCCTCCCAGGGCCTGGTAAGAGACTAACAGAACAGGGTTTGGTGGCATGCCTGTGATCCCAACTGGGAAGCTGAGACAAGAGACTCACAAATTTGAACAATTTAGATGCTGAGCAACTTAGAGACTTAGCAAGAACCTGTCTCAAAATTTTAAACAATACCTTCCTGGCAAGCATGAAGTCATGAGTTTGATCCCTAATAAAAAAACAAACAATTTTAAAATGGCTGAAGGGGGCTGGGGATTTAGCTCAGCGGCATAAGCTTGCAAGTGTGCGGTCGTGAGTTCAATCCCTGATACCGATAAAAATGAAAAAGACAAAAAAAATGGCTGAAGATGTAGCTACACATACACATGTATACACACGTGTGCATGCATACACACACACACACACACACACACACAAATGTTACTATGACTGACCTGAGATATAAAGCAATTCCAGACCTAAGTTTTCACTAAGGCCAGCTATGTGGGAATGTATGCTCCGGAATTTCCAGGAGCAGGTGAGCAGAGTGATTCCACCTCTCTGCCCTACTGCCTCTGTTCAGACAATGCTAGCACCAGCGTCCATCTTGGCTAGCAGCAAAGCTACCCCTGCCTTTGGTAGTAAGTCAGCCCCAGGGCTTTTTTTCTTTGATATCCAAATTATATCCTTAGGAAAAGAAAATTCTATTGGTTCTACCTCAAGATTTGCTCAAAAAAGGCCAGGGCTTAGCTCAGTGGCGTAAGCACCTGCCTGGCAAGTGTGAGGTTGTGAGTTTGATCCCAGTACACACACACCCCAAAAAAAATTTGCTCAAAGAACACCCAAGATCCTATGGTTCTCACTATGCCATGCCGCTAGCTTGAATCAGGAACTCTAGCCCTTGCCTTGCCTTTCCATTGGCATCCTTCCTCCCTCCCTGTACCCCATGCTCTGTCCTTGTACTCACCAGTTGGGACCCTGTTTTGTTTGTTTGTGTGTGTGTGTGTGTGTGTGTGTGTGTGTGTTTTGTTTTAAGACCTTGCCTGAACCCTCCCCCCAGAAAAAAAAGGTACCCTGTTAAAATGCAACTCAGCTCCTCTAACTCTCCTCCTGGAGACCCTGCAGTGCCCATTTCATTGGGATGAGGATGCACTGGGCGATGGCTCTGTGGGACATGGCCCCCTGACTTTCTCTGACCTCCCCATCCTCTACTTCTTTTTTTTTTTTTTTTGTCTTTTTCCTTTTTATTGGTATCCCCTGCACTGTCCAACCAGCCTTATGGGCACATGGCTAGTACAGTTCCTCAGAAAGGCTCCATGCTTGAAATTCTTAGCTATTGGATAAGGTGACCTGCAGTTTCATCATGTGTGGGGTGCTGCAAACTATGTAAATGGGCCTACCACAAGCTGAAAGGCATGTGGATGTCACTGTTCCACTGTATCCCCTCTAGAGTCATGTTCAGAATTCCTACCTCACTGTGGAATATGTTGCCCCTACTCTTCTCACGCCAATGTAGCCATTCCTAGCATCTTCCAAGACTTGCCAAGCCAGACCTCTCTCCCCTGTTCCACCACAAACCCTCTAAATTTCCGTGAGCTCACCTGGCCACACCTGCAAGGGCTGACATTTCACAGGGGCATGGAGCTCAAGGCCCAGAAAATGATACAACTGGGGTGGGAGGGTCCTCCATCAGGCAAGGGACTACCTCACACAAGGAGTCTCATTACTAAGGTCCTCTGCCTATGATCTCAGGGAGGAAAAGAGCTGAAAACTGGAAAGGCAGCCAGAGGATCACAGGAGATCCCTCCACACAATGCCTGTAAGGGGCAGTGGGTGTCCAGGATGGGCCCAAACTGAGAGTGCCTAGGGCTGAGGAGATGGCCTCAGGAAGATGGCTTCTCTGAGTAAACCAGGGGCAGAGCACAGCTGTGGTGGGGACAAAAAGGTGGGGGAAATACTAAGGTCACAACAGCCAGTTCCTTTCCCACAAGGTCACAAAGTCCTCCTGATTCTACATCAGTTATACAGTATAGCTGGGTGTGGTGGTACAGGCCTATAATCCTAGCACTAGGAAGGCTGAGGCAGGAGGATCACTGTGAGCTCAAAGTCAGCCTGGACTACATATCGAGACCCTGTCTCAAAAAACAAAACAAAACAAAACAAAACAGTACAAGTTTTGCCCCCCATCCTGCCCCACATCAATTCTCATTTCTTGGGCCTCCTAATCATTCTCCTGAAACTACCCCTGCCTTTGAGGCCAGATGCAAACTCTAGACTGGGAGGGAACTCTTAGTAGGCCAAGGTGATGGGGGCAGGCAGGCCTGGCTCACTGTTGAGAGAGTATTCTCAGGCCCACAAGGAGAAAGCCTGGACCAGAGGAAAGGGCAGAGCCCCTTCCTCACAGCAGAAAGGGAGTTTCTGGACCAGCATATTCCCTGAATAGCAATCTCTTCTCCTCAAGGACAGCTACTAAATCTGTGTGTGTGTGTATGTGTGCACATGCAAGGGGAGGTTCCCTTCAAGGCAGAGTGGGGAGCTGACAGCCTAGGGTGACAGGCACTGTGGAATGGAGGAAAGGGGCTGGGCACTGAGAGGGCACATAAAGATCCTGGGAACCCCTCTGGGTCTGAGGGGTGGGAGACTCTCAAGGACACTGCTTGAAGCCCCCAACCCCATGGCCCAAACTCCTGCTTTACTTTGCTGAATCAAAATACATGTTACTCCAAAGCAGGCCAGTGTTGCTATGACGACTGAGCTAATTCATGGAGGGATTTCTCCATCTGATTTATTATGCCCGCCCCTGTGAGTCAGAGCACAAACATGGGGAATAGGGCAGGTGTCTCTCTTGCTCCAGAGGCCAGACCAGGTAGAAACAGAGGAAGAGATTCAAGTAGAGGTGAAAGTGCCCATGCCTTTCCAGGATGCAGAAGAAAAGGGAGAAGGAAACCCCAAACCTAAGGCCCACAGGTCCCTGGCTGTGGAAGGAAGCCAGCTGGGTTAGTATTTACTGAGCACCTACTAAGTGCTTGTGCTTGGCTCACTGTTCTCAGAACAATGCTGTGTACCAGGGATCAGGGACACTCCATCCTACAGACAGAGACTAAGGCCCAGAGGACACTGGCCACTAGGTGGAAGCCTGTACCATGCCTATTCCTGCCTCTCCCTGGAAGCCCTCCCTTTTTCAGCTCTGAGGCCCTTAAGCTAGCCTCAGAGAGCAGAGCCTGCAGAGCCTCATCTCAGTCTGTGGAAGCAGTAGACCGTGCGCCTGCAAGGGTGGATGCCCTTTGCTGGTGGTCAGCCAGGGCTGCTAAAAGGTGCTGTTCTGGAGCTCCAGAACCAAGCCCCTCCCAGGCAGTCAGAGACCTCAGTATCATCCTAAAGAAAGGGAAGAGGGTATCCTGCTTGTGTGTGAGGGCACCCAGATATCACGTGCTGACCTGCAGAGCCCTGCCTATACCTGCACCAGTGCCCTGACACACTGACACGGTCATACGTGCGCAGCCGCACACGTAGCTCGCAGCTGGTCTACACACCCATCCATCTATCTCCAGTGGCCCCCAGGGAGGCTCTGGGCTGAGCCAAGATGAGCCAGGATGAATGCCAAGATCAGGGCTGCAAGCCCCAGGCCCTTCCCTAAGAACCCTACTGTGCAGGCTAGGGACAGCTGGAGGCAGCCCCGACTCATCCACAGCCCCTTTTCCCAGCAAAAAACTCAGGGAAGATCAGTCTGTTGAAGTCAACCTGAGCAGTGGGCCCAAAGCCCACGCTGTCTAGGCCATCCTTGCCGGGAGCCTAGCCTGCCCTGGACTGGCGACCTTGGGCCTCAGCTTCCTCATCAGTAAATGACCCACACAGGCCTTGCCTGGGCAGCCACACCCCCAGTGTGGTCTGCTCCCACCTTCCCTGCAAAGCGCGTTATCAAGCATGAGATGGGGAGGGGTGTCTCCCCGAGACTGTCACTACCAACCCCCGCGGACCCTGCTACAAGGGCCCCCTGCTAGAAGGGTCCCCTCCTCCACACTACATGAGGGGGCGTCCGCCTATTAACGGTCCCAACAGAGACACCTCCCAACCCCAGCCAGCCCATGGCCTGGGGAAGAAAGGGGCATCGTTAGGGAGGGACGACGCGAATGCCAGAGTCGCCGGCTGACCATGGAATACGTGCCGCAGGTGCCAGCCCGCCCGCCCAGGGGCTCGGGGGATAGTCATGTGAAGGGGCCGCCAATCCTCCAGCTCTGGGGGACTCGGGGACGGGAGGTGGGGCAGACCGTGGGTCCAGGCGCTGTCGGCCCCGCCCCGTCTCTGGGGACCCGCGGCACCCCCTCCTCCCCATCCTGCGCGTCTCCCCACCCCGCTTGCGCCCACCGCACTCACTGGCCTTCCCGGGCCGCGGCCTCTGCAGCAGCCTCTGCGCGGTCCCCACGTCCTCCGCCTTCACCGCCTGCACGAGCTCCTGCTCTTTCCCCATGGCTCGGCCGGGCCGCTGCGACGCAGCGTGCTCCGTGCGCCCGGCTCAGAAGCAGCAGCGGCTCCGCATCGCCACGGCCCCGCACCGCCTCGGCCCCGAACCGCCCGCCGCCCTGAGCCCTAGGTGGGCTGGGCCGGGCTGGGCTGGGGCTCTGCGCGGAGAACACCGGCACCTTACGGGCAGAGGGCGGCCGGGGGCCGCGGGCGCGGGGCGGGGGCGCGGCACCGGCGCCGCCTCCCGGACGCCTGGGTCCGCTGCTGCGGCCGCCGTCAGCCCGCGCCCGCCCGCACGCCCAGCTCCGTGGCTCCGCCCCCGCACCAGAGCCCTCCCCCGCCCCCGCAGACGCCCCCTCCCCACGAGTAAGTGCGCGGGTCAGTCCTGGCCTCTGCAGACTGCCGGGCCAGGGTGACAGCTGGGAGTGGGGGGCTGGCCTCGGAGCTCCGAGGCGGCGGCGGCTGGAGCAGCGTAAAGCTGAGCCGAGGAGAGGCTTCCAGAGGCTGCGGGACCCAGAAGGGAGGGACTCGGCGGCAGTGGGCGGGCAAGGACCCAGGCACCAGTGCTGAAAGTCTGCTCGCCAGAGGTTGTCAGACATTTCTGGTCCGTGGTTCCCTTAGGAGGTGTCGAGGGATTGTGAAGTGGAATCTCCAAATAATGAATTCGGTGTCAGGGAACCCTCACCCCTCCCCCAACTACACCTTCTTCCCTGGCAGCTGCTGGCTCTTTTCCACAATTCTGGACAACAGCTCTCCCCCAGAGTGGCCCCAGAGGGATGCTGACTCCTCCAACCTGGGCACCAGTTGATTTGTAGCTCTGCATATCCATCAGGAAGGGAACTCAAACTACCTACATCCAGTATCAGTCTGAACTCTGGCCCCAACCTTCTTACTCTCCAATCTCCAGCCTCAGGTTCCTGCAACCCCAGACTGAACAGTCTGCTGGACAGATCCTGGAACCCTGCATTCCCAGAGCCTTCCTCTTTATATCCTGCCTGAAGGCCAGGCCCTGGGCATCAGGTCTTATCCTTGCAAATGTGTGCAACAAGGTAGACACAGACCTGTTAAATTCTGTATGTTGGCTTAGGCTCAATGTCCTCATTACCAGCAACAAGATCAACAATCCCAGTCCAGCAAGGGTACTGGGAGAATTTGGTGTCGCACATATCATGTATGGCCTGAAGCCCCACTCTCTGTGGCTTGACCCATCAAGAGGGTGAAGCCAGAGGGAAAGGAGAAGCAGCAGTCCAAGGGACACCCTCCCTTCCCCTAAAATCTTATAATCCCTTTGTGGGAGCTCCCTTAGGTCTTCTAGCATGTGCCATACTCCCAAAGGACTCCAAATGCAAGGATCCTTCACCTCCACTGTCAGATGAAGTGCTGTACTGGTCACTTTTTAGACGGAGATGACTTATTGTCACCATTCTATAAAACTGAAAGCCTGATATGGTGGCACAGGCTATACTCCTATCTACTCCGGAGGTTGAGACAGGAAGATTGTGAGGTCAAAGCCAGCATGGGCAGGGCCTGGGATTTAGCTCAGCGGCAAAAGCACCTGCCTGGTAAGCGCAAAGTCGTGAGTTCAACCCCTGGTACCAAAAAAAAAAAAAAAAAAAAAAAAAAAAAGGGCCAGCATTGGCAATTTAGAGATGCTGTATCTCAAAGTAAAATACAAAAAGGGATGGGGAAGTAGCTCAGTGGTGCCATCCCAAGGTCATTCCCCAGTACTGGGAAAAATAAAAAACAAAACAAAACAAAACCCAGAGGCCCACTCATCAAATGTTGAATATTTAAATGTTTTAATGAGCACTAATAGCCTGTTAAATAAAATACATTTTCTTTTCCTATCTCAACAAATATACCTTCATTATAATCTGAAAGATCAAGTTTAATTTAGAATTCTTGGATTCCTTTTGAGTAATGAATTGGCCTTTGCCTGCAGCAGCCCCTCTCATTCCCTGACCTGCTTGGAAACCAGCCACACCTGCCGGATAGGTACCTTTGAGGCACTGGTTAAACTAGGAGTGGCATCTGACTGTGTGGCTCATTCAAGAGGACATACTCTGGAAGAAGGCTCTACAGTCACTGGAAGAAGGCTGGCAGCCTTCTGGGCAGGAAATTCCAGAACATGGTCTACAATAGGGCAGCTGGGCTCCAGATAGGCTGTTCTTGTGGCCCCAGAGATTCTTTACCCCACAGGGTGGAATATGGCAGGAGAAGAGCCAGATAAAGTTAAAACCTGGGGTGGGGGGTACAGAAGCCACCAATGACTTGAGACAAGTTCTGGACGCTTGCTTGCCTTGTCTGTCAAACAGCCCAGCAGCTGTACTTGCAGCCCACAGAAGATGGGAAGGTCCACATGGAAATATAGATGTATGCCTGCCTAGGGTCCTCCCAACCTGCAGATGAGGGCAACATAGAGGATGAAGATGGACTGAAGGCCTCAGGCAGCCCTCCAAGAAGTCAGGCCTCTGAGGACAATCCGTGGAGGAGGGGCCGCTGAGCTAGCACAATTGATGAGGCTGAGCCTAGAGTAGCGCTAGTGGCAGCTCCACTGCAGCCCCAGCTGGCCTTTTTCCCGGATGCACAGCGGCCACCAGCCAGCCTGCAGCCCTGCCTCTGCCCACTAGCTGTCTAGGGCCTGCTCAGGTGCTCCCTCGGACCTTTCCCACTCCTAAGAGCCTTGATGGCCAGTCCCTCGGGTGTAAAAGGAAGATGGTGAATATGCTTTCTCCTTAAGCTGTTGCAAGCATGCAACATATGTCAGCTGTGTGGTCCTTATCATTCTTGTGGGTGCCACTTCTATGAAGTGCTGGCCCAAGCCTGATACATTGAAGAGGCTCAACAATTATGTGTTCCCACTAGCTTCTTGCCCAGCGTAGATGCTGTAGTTGCTCAGACTGGTCAGTGGCCCTGCCCAGTTTGTCAGCTACTTCTTAGTTGGCACATTTTAGCCTCCTGAGTCCTCAGCCCCTGCTCTACCCAGAGACCCACTGGAAAGGGAACAGCTCAAGACCCTAGGGAAACCTGCACATACTCAACCAAGTCTTCTTTAACCTTACCCTTCTCTCTTGCTCTTACGCTCTGTCGTGGTTTATACAGCTCCTGATGTTCAAAGGTCTCTTCTGTTGCCACTACGCCCTACACCTACCTGCTGTCCTGAGCCTGCTGTGAAACTGCCTTAGATGTTCTTGTCTCTTTGGAGAGGAAGATGAGAAGGACAGGGAGCTTTCTCCTCAGACAGAAAGGGAACAGGAGAGAGTGGGGCTTGGCAGGAAGTTGCCTGACCTGGAGTTAAATGAAACCTGGTTTCACCATTTTCCAGTCTTGTGTCTCTGACAGCAGTTCTACAACTCTGAATCTCAATTTTCTTTTCTTTTCTTTCTTTCTTTTCTTTCTTTCTTTTTTTTTTTTTGTCTTTTTGAGACACTTTATAGTTCAGGCTGGCCTTGAACTCATTGTGTAGCTCAGACTTGCCTTGAAGTGGCGCTTCTGCCTCAGCCTCCTTGAGTGCTGAGATTGCAGGCATGTGCCACCAGGCCTGGCTTTTCTTTTCTTTTTCTTTTCCTTTCTTTATTATTTTTTTAGACAAGTTCTCATTATGTAGTTAAGGCTGATTTGAACTCACTATGTAGCCCAGGCTGACCTCAAATTCACAGCAACCCTCCTGCCTCAGTCTCCCAAATGCTGAGATTAGAGCTGTGCATCATGAGGCCTGGCTTGAATCTTGAGCCTCAATTTTCTTGTCTTCAAATGTAGTAGATTCTTGGGGCTGGAGATTTAGCTCAGCAGCATAAGCGCCTGCCTTGCAAGCAGGCAGTCATGGGTTCGATCCCCGGTACCGATAAAAAGGAAAAAGACAAAAAAATGTAGTAGATTCTCTTCAGCAGTCATTGTGAGATATTGATACATAATCACAGGTAGGTGGTTCCTCAAAAATGAGTTTATGACCCAGTAATTCCATTCCAGGGATATACTCAAGTGAAGTAAATATCTTTATGCAAACAGGTGTTTGTATATGAATGTCTATAGCAGTACCATTCATAAAATCCAAAAAAGGAGAAAATAACCCACACATCCACAAGCAGATAAAAATCTGGTCCATCTGTAAGATGGAGTATTATTCAGTCACAGAAAATAATGAAGTACTAACACATACTGTGATGTGAATGAACCTTGAAAACATAATGCTAAGAGAAAATGGCCACAAACAGCCACAAATTATAGGATTCCAATGATATTAAATGTCCAGAATAAGCCAATACATTTATTTATTAGTACTGGGAATTGAACTCAGGCAGTGTTTGCCAGGCAGGTGCTATGCCACTGAGCTACACCCTTGACCCCCAGAATAAGCCAATTTATAAAGACAGAAAATAGATTAGCAATCGGCAGGTGGTAATGGAGGTGGATGGGAGCAGCTGCTTAGTATGTGCATGTCTCCCCTTTGGAATGATGACAAAGTTTTGGAGCTAATGAGAGGTAGTGGTTGCATACCAGTCTCACTGTACTAAGTGATACTGAATTGTCCACTTTAAAAGGTCAGTGTTATGTGAATTCCATCTCAATTAAAACAAAAACAGCCCAGTGCAGCAGTGCACATCTGTAATCCCAGCTCTCTGGGAGGCTAAGGTTGGAGGACCAAAAATTTGAGCCCAGCCTGGGCAATCTAGTGACTTACTGAGACCCTATCTCAAAATATAAGATAAAAAAGAGGCTGGAAATGCTGCTCAGTGCAAAGTCCTGGGCTAAATTCTCAGAATTGGTAAAAAAAAAAAAAACCACCAGATATAACATGTCCCCAAAATGAGAATAAAGGTGTCTTGGTTATTTTTTCTTTGCTGAGACAAAATACCCAACACCTAAAGTTAAAGCAGGGAAGGTTTATTTTTGGCTCACAGTTTGTAGAGGTTTCAGTTCATAGATGGCTGGCTCCAAGGCAGGATGGCAAAGCAAGAGAAACAATACCTGGTGGGTAGAAGGTAGCAAAGCAATGAGGTAGTAAAGAAGCATCAAATGAAGATGGAAGCCCTCTTTCCGTTCCTTATATTCTATACAGGCTACTGAACCTTTGGGCATGTAGCACTCATCCCCAGGGATAGCCTTCTCATTATTCATACCCAGAATTATGCCAAACAAATCAGTGAACAATTAATTTACTAAAAAACACCCTTGCTCCCAGCATCATACACTCTAGATCCAGCCACTTCTGAAAAGCATCACTTAGGACTGGATAAGGCTTTGGGGAGACATCTAGACACAGGCTACAATGGGTGCTGAAGCTCAGGAGTTAGGCAGGAAAAGGGTAGAGGGAAAATATCTCAGGCAGAGGCAAAGGACCTAAGTGAGAGTGTGAAGAAGTGAGGGGGGGCATCTCTACTGAGGCTATGACCTGTGGGAAGCCACATGGTAGACCACAGTCAGGCTCAGGAGCCTGAAGGGTACCAGGGGTCCTCTGAAGGCTTTAATGGGGTGATAAGACCTGACCTTTGCTTGTGAGAGACCAATCTGAGAAAGTGGATGTACAGCCAGACATGGTGGTACACACCTGTAATCTCAGTAGGCAGGAGCCTGAGGCAAGAGAATCACTCTGTCTCAAAGAAAAAGTGGATGTGGCAAGTGGGGAGGTTGTTGTCAGGGGAGAAAGAGTAGGGCAGCGGAAGAAAGGGAGGTCAGAGGAAGGAAAACTTATGGGAGAAGGGAAGGGTGAGGGACGCAGATATGTCTACATGATGCCCACCTGTAACACATGGATGGGCCCAGGTCGCTGAAGTGTAAGCTGTTAGTAGAAAATTGCCTTGGCCATGAAGATGGTGTCCTCTGTGGGGCATGTAAGGGGCTCAGTCTAACTGGGAGCTGGATGTGCATAAAGGGCAGACACTCTGTAAGCCATCAAAGCTGGAGACAGTGGAAAGTTCCCAGAGCAAGGATGGCACTGGATGCTCTGAACTAGTGGTCACAAGCCTTCAGGGATCTTGTGGGGAGGCTCCTGTATCTGGAGGAAATGGAGAAAGATCAAGTGTTGGGGCATAATTGTGGCCATGAAAGATGAAAGTTATTCAGGAATGATGCTGTCAACCATGGGGTAAACATGTCAAGAGAGAGGAGGAAAAGTATCCACTGGATTTGGCAAAGTGAGATGGCCAGTGACCTTGGAGAGCTGTGGGTAAAACTGAAGAATGAGAGGGAGGCAGGGAAGTTGAACTGACAAGGAAGTAATGAAGACAGCTTTTTATGGAGGAGGGGTGCCAGGGATCCACTCATGATCTCATGTTTGCCAGGCAGGCGCTTGTGCCGTTGAGCTAAATCCCCAGCCCTTTTGGTTTGGTTTTTGAGATAGGGTCTTGCTATATAGTTCAGCCTGGTTTTGAACTCACTATGGAGTCCCCACTGGTCTTGAACTCCAGTCATCCTTTTGCCTCAGCCTCCCCGAGTTCTGGGATTACAAGTATATGCCACCATGCCTGGTGTGCTTTGGTTTTGTGTCAGGGTCTTGTTATTTTTTTTTTCTTTTTTTTTTTTTTTGTGGTCTTTTTCATTTTTATCGGTACCAGGGATTGAACTCACGACTGCCTGCTTGCAAGGCAGGCGCTTATGCCGCTGAGCTAAATCCCCAGCCCCAGGGTCTTGTTATTTAGTTCAAATTGGCCTTGAACTCATTATGTAGTTTTTCTGTCCTCAAATTCACAGTGATACTCCTGCCTTAGTATCCTGAGAGCTAGGATTACAGGAATGTACCACCACACATGGCCTGAAGACAACCGTTTGGGTTTGTTTTGCTTTGTTTTGGCACCAGGGATTGAATTTATGACCTTGCACTTTGCCACATAGACATTGTACCACTGCCCCAAAGACAACTCTCTGAAGGAAAATGGCAGTTGAAAGTTTTGGAATTATTTTATGATGTTAAAAGGCTAAGGGGAGTACTCACTTTGGCAGCACTATACTAAAATTGAAATGGTACAGTGAAGATTAGCATGGTCCCTGTGCAAGAATGACATGCAAATTTGTGAAGCATTTCATATTAAAAAAAAAAGGCTAAGGGGAAAGCCAATAGTGGTAAGTGCCTATAATTTCAGCACTGGGGAGGCTGAGGAAGGAGAACTGCCACAAATTCCAGGACAGCCTGTGAGGCTACATAGTGAGTTCAAGGTCAGCCTGAACTACACAGTAAGACTGTCTTAAAAAAAAGAAAAAGAGAGAGCCAAGGATGCATACCTATTTGCAAGTTTTGCAAGTTTAGCGCAGTCTAGGTGACTTAGCTACTTAGCAAGTAGCCTCAAAATAAAAAAGCACTGGCGATGTAGTGTGGAGACCCCTGGATTCAATCCTCAGTATAAATAAATAATAACACTAAGTGGTAGGAAGGAGAGGAGGTGGGGAAGGTGTAAGTAGGAAGGTCCCTGGGACCCAGGGCCTGGGTGAGTAGATTAGAATGTTGGCAGTAACCAGATCCACTCTTTTCATCATCAGAGAAAGAAGTGGTTGCAGTCACATTCCGAAGTATGATGGGAAGAAACTATTGTAGAGCCTGACTCAAGAATTTGGAGAGACTGGGTATGATGGCACAGGACTGTAATCCCAGCATTGGGCAGGCTGAGGAAGGATCACTTTAAGTTCAAGACCAGCCTGTGCTACACAGTGAATCCACAGCCTGAACTACATAGGGAGACCCTGTCTTAAAAAATTTTTTTGGAAGGCTGGAATGGAAAGCAAAGCATGAGTATCTACAGTTTGAAAAGGGTCACAAGTGGGGTACCCCAAGGTTTAGGTTGGGTGCTGCGTAGGTCATAAAGTGTAGGGACCGGGGGCTGGGGATTTAGCTCAGCGGCATAAGTGCCTGCCTTGCAAGCAGGCAGTCCTGAGTTCAATCCCTGGTACCGATAAAAACAAAAAGACCAAAAAAAAGTGTAGGGATCAAGGTGTCAGATGCAGAATGCCCAAATACACGTGAATGTAATGTAAGTGAGTCATAAATTTTTAGTATAAACATATCCCAGGTAATGTTTGGGATACAATTACATTTAAAATTTGTAGCTTATCTGAAATTCAAGAGCTGTGAACAAGAACAGTGTAACACCAATAGTGGGTCAGGGAAGGAATACGGACCGTGCGACCCTGCTTGATACCCGGGCTTGGAAAACAAGCCACGCCGGACTACTGGCAAGTAAGAGTCCGTTACATGTCGTGATTCTCCGTCGTCCCCGTTGTCCCCGTCCCAGAATTTTAGTCTCATCCTACCACCCCTCCCGGCATTCCATGGTATCGCCCAGAAGAGCCATCGATAACTCAACGCTCGGCCTCTATCGACTCGCTCCGGCTCTTCTAGCCATCCTGGGTCACGGCAGAGTGCGGAGCGCAAGTAAGGTATGGAGGATATGGGACAAAGGCCAGGAATGGGCTGCTGGGTGGCTAGGGAGTGCCGCCAAGGAAAGGTGCGACCAGAAGGGACCCAGGTCTGTCAGCGAAGCAACGGGAGCTCGCAGGTGTGGCCAGACAGAGCCCCGTTCTATCAGGTCGAGCAACCAGTGAGCTACACATGCGCAGCCGCAGCTCGGTTTTCTTCCCCTCCTCCCCCGCCAGCGGCCTGCGCATGTGCGTCCCGCCCCTGCGGCAGACGGCGGCTCGCGTGACTGCCCTCTCCCGGCGCGAGTGGCGTGGTTTTCGGCAGGTGCCTGCACGGGCTGGGGCTTTGGAAGCTAGGTGCCGTGGCCAGCAATCAGCGAATCCTTGAACTTACCCAAGCCTCAGTCTCCCCATCGCTAACGTAGGAATGTTAATGCGTGTTTGAGAGCACCAGACATTTACTTCGTACCGAGACAGTATCTCCTAAGTACTTAAAAACCTCTCTCTTTTCCAAATGGTCTGACCTTTGACCTCTTCCAATCAGTTTTCCTGCCGAGAGACTCGAAGCTGCACCATGAACACCTCCCCAGGAACAGTGGGCAGTGACCCTGTCATTTTGGCCACTGCGGGCTATGACCACACTGTGCGGTTCTGGCAGGCGCACAGTGGGATCTGCACACGCACTGTGCAGCATCAGGATTCTGTATCCTCCACCAGAGTGTGGGCAGGGTGGTGTTGGGTAGGCCAGCGGGTGGAGATGATGTAACAGCTGTTGCCATATAGTGAAGATGAGAACCATGGCCCCAGACTCCCTTTCTGTCATCTTCCTTAACCTGATCCTAGCAGGTGAATGCACTGGAAATTACTCCAGACCGCAGTATGATTGCTGCTGCAGGTACCTGTGACTCTTGACCTCTGATCCCTGACTTCCCCTTGACTTGGAACAGCCATGTTTCAGTTTACCGTGTGTTCTTAGGTTATCAGCACATCCGCATGTATGATCTCAACTCCAATAATCCCAACCCCATCATTAGCTATGATGGAGTCAATAAGAACATCGCATCTGTTGGCTTCCATGAGGATGGCCGTTGGATGTACACAGGCGGAGAAGACTGCACAGCCCGAATCTGGGACCTCAGGTGTTGGGTGCTGGGCAGGAGGGGCCTGCTACCTGGAGGTGAGGGTGGATCAGGCAGGGGCCTGGCTTGGGCAGCTTTTCTCAAGCAGATGCTGGGCCAGAGAGGTTTGTGTGGGTGGCTTATTGAGGGAAGGAGAAAAGCCTAGTAGAATTACATCAAAGAGATAGTACTTTGAGGCCAGGACCTGGCTTTTCCCTCCTCTTCAGTCTCTCACTAGCTTCAGGATACTGCTGGTTGGGAAGAGCAAAACCTCGTGCGCGCGCGCGGGGGGGGGGCGGTGTCTAGGAAGAGGACATTTGGTGGGACACCAACAGCATTCCCTAGAGATAGTGTGTGATACCCTCACAGGTCCCGAAATCTGCAGTGTCAGCGGATCTTCCAGGTGAATGCACCCATTAACTGTGTGTGTTTGCATCCCAACCAGGTGAGAATTACTCATGGGGCCAGGGACTTGGTTTTAAAGACAAGGATCCCACTATACACTCCTATACCCTAGGCAGAGCTCATCGTGGGGGATCAGAGTGGTGCAATCCACATCTGGGACCTGAAAACAGATCACAATGAGCAGCTGATCCCAGAGCCAGAGGTCTCCATCACATCTGCCCATATTGATCCTGATGCCAGCTACATGGCAGCAGTCAATAGCACCGTGAGTCCCTGTACTCCCTGCAAATGTGCTGATTTTCCAGTATCCCTCAGGCCCCTTGCCTTCTCCCAGGTTCAAACACCTATCAGCTCCCAGAGCTGTAATACGGGTACTACTGATGTCCTTTTTGCTGCCTGCCATGGCCCATTCAGCAGGCAAGCAACCTCAGGTTTTCCTTATATGTCTGTCACCTCCTGGCCCCAGTCACCCTTATCTTCCCTAATGCTGACAATCGCTCTGTGGTCTTTCTTCTGACCTCCCTTGTTCATTTGTCCAGTCTTCTTTGGCAGCAGCAGTACTATTGAGACTGCATCATTCCACTGAGGAGACCCCAAGATGCGCTGGATCCTTGTGCATAGTCTGTTTGGGCTCTGCTCCCTTCTAGCCTCATTATTCATTTAAGTCACACTTCTCCCACATCCTAGCCTTGGCCTGCTACATCTCTGTCTGGGTGCCCTCTTCTCCTTCTGCACACCTCTTTTGTTCAGTAGTGTTCCTCCAAGGAGGTATGTGGAGCCTTTGGCCAGTATGGCCTCCTGGTTTTAGCTGGACAGGTGTGGCCTTTGATTGGGTCCTGGTCCAGCTCCATATATGCAAGCCCCAAATGTTGGATCCAGGTTCAACCCCCAGGATGCCCTTTTCTGAGGTTCCAGGTATCAAGTGACTTCCCTTCTACCCAATAGGGAAACTGCTATGTCTGGAATCTGACTGGGGGTATTGGTGACGAGGTGACCCAGCTCATCCCCAAGACCAAGATTCCAGCCCATACCCGCTATGCCCTGCAGTGCCGTTTCAGCCCTGACTCCACGTGCGTGCAGAGCCTGTTGGCCTGGGAAGGCATTTGCCTGGGGCTGGGCTTTGATGGGTTGAGCCCACCTGTTGCATGGTAAAGGGAACGAATTGACTACCACTTTAGACTCCTAAATCTGTACCTCCAGGCTCCTTGCCACCTGCTCAGCTGACCAGACATGCAAGATTTGGAGGACATCCAACTTTTCCTTGATGACAGAGCTGAGCATCAAGAGCAGCAACCCTGGAGAATCATCACGTGGCTGGATGTGGGGTTGTGCCTTCTCAGGGGACTCCCAGTACATCGTTACAGGTGAATCCTGCTTCCCCTCCCTTACCTGGGCCCAGCTGTTGTTCCTCCTTTACCTCAGGCCAGCTATGTCAGACTCCAGACATAGCTATTGTCCTGTAGGGTAGGAGGACAGTCACTTGAAACCAGAGTCTTAGAGAGGGGAACCCTGGGGGTGTACATAGGGACCTTGGCTAGGGTGTGCAGATGGATAGCTGGAGTCCTGCCTTTAGGAGGTCCCTTGGAGGCCTAGTCCCAACCAAGAGCCATACCTGGCCCTGAGCTATTGCCACATCTTTCCCTACAGCTTCATCTGACAACTTGGCCCGCCTTTGGTGTGTGGAAACTGGAGAAATCAAGAGAGAGTATGGTGGCCACCAGAAAGCTGTTGTTTGCTTGGCTTTCAATGACAGTGTCCTGGGTTAGCCTGTACCCTTAGGACTGCAGGCAGCTACTGGACAGTAGGAATGGCCTCTGCAGGGTCTACAGCTGGATATATCTGTGTATCACGTGGTCAGAGTAAAACCCCTGGGCTAGCCTCTGCCCACCAGGTCCACTGTACCTGAGCAGGCTACCCTGGCCCCTCTCAGCCGATCTAGACCTGCTGTGTGCTGTGGAACTCTGTCAGTGCCCATTTGCTTATCAGGAACCTATCAATCCAGGGTACACATGCCTGGGTTGGGAGAGCCTGCATTCCCTTCAGAGACTGAATCTCTGCCTGGAACTGCTGGGGGAACCAGAGGCTGGTGCCTGTCTCCACATCTTGCTTCCCCTTCCTGCCCCAATCAGACCCTGAGGCCCACAGAACACCACCACAGCCAATGCAAGAGTTTATTTGTTCCTGCCAGCAGTTGCCCTCTATAGTGCTGGTGACCAGCCAACTGCTGGCTTGTGGAGACAAATCCAGATGGATCAGGCAAAGGACTTAGTCTGGAAGATAATAAAAGCAGACAGACATGCAGATGTTGCTTGGGAAGCAGATGTCAATGCAGAGATAGATCAGCCGCTGTCTCTGGGGTCCTGGAAGAAGAAGGGTCATGAATCCCAAAGAACTTCCACTCAGCTTCTTCGATATTCTGTGAGAGTCACAGGCCTCTCCATACAGTATCCCCCAACTCACCGTCCACTCGATGAGCCCAATAGATGGGAGTTTTTGCACAGAGCTGTTGGACTGAAGTTCCCACCTGGGTAGGATCCACGGTATGGCTCCCATGCACCGCCAGCAGCTCTTGGGCATGGTAGGTGACCTGGCCAGGGGCATAGAACTCTTGGACCTGCAAAAAGACTTCGGTGGGCCATAGTACAGGGAACTTTCCTGCTTTAGGCAGGGTCAGGGCCACACATCCCACCCCAACCTGACAGTCTAGCCATCTGCTGCTATCAGCAGCTTTAGCTAAGAGAAGATAGAACTCTCTGTTCTCTGAAACCAGAGCCCCAGCTGGCCTGGGCCAGCTGCACACAGGACCCTTTGTCTGGATCCTGTCCTGGGGGCTGAGTGGAGTAGGGCTGCTCACCCTGGAGGTGTTCACCATCAGCTGCAGGGTCTCTCGATCTCGAGCCTCCATCAGGCGGAGGAAGCAGGCCTGGTGCTCTGCTGGGCGGTAGCAGATGCAGCCCTGGGGAAGCAGGTGCGTACGGTGGGACTTTTCTCTAACATACACAGTTTGACCCCCTCCCTGTTAACTCACGTTTTGCCCATCGAACAGCACTGCCCAGCTGCGATTGCTCTGAGGTGGAGTCACCATAATGGTTGCCATGTTCCGGGCCATGTCCACCAGAGTAGTTTGGTTGGACCAGGGCCCCCGTGGGCTTGGGAGAGTCAGTCGGAGCATCTGCAGCAGTGGCTGAAAGTGGGAAGTTGGAGTTCAGCCAGACAGGCTTTATAGCCCCATGTCCCCAGCCCTCAGCCTTAGCACTTCTGCATCATCTGAATGGGCTTTTGGGGCCAGGGGTTTAGCTCAGCAGCACAAGCACCTGCCTGGCAAGTGCAAGGTCATGAGTTCAATCCCTAGTACCAAAAAAAGGGGGGATTTTGAGGCTTCTGGTCCTCTTGTCATTTGCTACAAGGCCAATGGCCTGCTCTGGGCCCTAGCTCCTCTGGAGGGCTGGTATGTGCTAGCCTTCTTGCCCCCCTTCCACTGTGTATGCCTTTGTGCCTGACAGGCTCACCTTGGGAGGGTCATGGGTGAAGCCAAGAAGCCCTCCAGCCACAGCCCCTGCAGTGGCTAAGGCTAACAGCAGCAGCAGCAGACCTGCAGCTTTCCAGCTCCCATGGCAGGGCTTAGTCTTCACCTAAAGGGACATTGTGGTCAGTGGGTCCATTGCGTTGGAGACCCAGAAGCAGGGTTACTCAGAGAAGGAAGCTATAGTGGTGGTGGCACTCCCAATCCCTGGAGATTCCCTATCCAGGCAATGGCAGAGGTACTCACCTCTGTAGGACAAGGCTCAGGGCCCTCTGTGTAGCTGCTGCTGTTCTCCATGCTGTAGCCCCTGCTGACAATACACTGATTGTCTGCAGCCCCTTGGAGGATTCCAGCAAGGAAACCTCAGGATGCCTCTAATGAGCCAAACAACTGTAACCTCCCCTCAAGACCCTACTGCCTCCTCCCTACCTCAGTATCTGATATCTAGGTCAGAGCCATGACAACTCCCTCCCCTACTGGGGATGCCAATCACCAGGCCAGGTTAACAACTGGCCTATACAGACTAGAGAGCACAGTCTCAGAAGACTTGGGAACACGCCTCAGTGGGAATGCAGTCCAGCTAATTGATGGGGGCAGCTCAGGCCCAGCCTGGATAATTGGCTGGGGCAGTTTTAAGATCTTTCCATCTGTTATCTCTGGATTCCAGAACTGAGGGCAGAGTGTGGCACACGGCAACCCGTCAGTAAGTACCTGTCCAATGACAGTGGGCACCACCTGTGTACCACCTGTCCTCTCTCATGTCCCTAGCTGCTTTTAGCCTGTCCCCCTCCCCACTACCTACAAGGCTGTGGGCATCCAGTAGAACACAGGCCTAGCACTAAGGTTAAAGACTGAATCAGCAATTGTCACCCAACTGGAATCTCCATGTTGAAGATGGTCACTTTGGCTTTTTGGGTCCCTCCTAGAATGGCTTGCTTCAAATTCATCCCTACTCACACGTCCTAGCCCATGGTCCATTTCCACACATTAATGTCTAGGCTATATGTGCTTCATCACATGGCCCTGCCCTGCTCTGGTTTTTTCCAGAATAGTTCTGGTTTCTCCAGAACTGTTTCTGTAATAGGCCTGAAATGGTCTAGGCTGCAGTAGCCATTGTTCCAGATCTGGAATTGGAACCCTAGCCCAGGTTTGTTGTTTTTTTTTTTTTTTTTTTTTTTTTTAAGCCCTCCCTCCGATTCTACCCCTGCCTCCCCAGCTCGACAGCTGCCACCTGGGAACAGCTGTAAAGACGAGGAAGGAAGGCCCAGTCAGTGCAGGTTTGAGAGTTTAATGTGCATGTAAGGTCACACAGCGCAAGGGGTCAGAGATGGGGTTCACACAGGCTCCCAAGCTGGCTGAAGAGGGAAGCATTGCTGGCTGCTGCACCTGCTGTGTGCTCCTGGTGTGGGTGACAACGCCCTGACAGGCCTGCTCAATATCAAGACCCACCTTGAGCCGACCTCGCAGAGCCAACGTCAGCACCACCAACCTCACAGGCA
Source organism: Cavia porcellus (assembly GCF_034190915.1). Classification (NCBI taxonomy): domain Eukaryota; kingdom Metazoa; phylum Chordata; class Mammalia; order Rodentia; family Caviidae; genus Cavia; species Cavia porcellus. Next base: position 33,499,621 of record NW_026947499.1, read on the forward strand.
TGGCTGCCCTCCTGCTGCCATGTGGCACCATCTCAATCCCAGCCACCCTGGCTGATACCCTTTATTGCTCTGAGAACTCTGAACAGGTGATGGAGCACTGATCACAGGGCTGAGAGAAGCCACTGGATACAGGGTGAGGCACTGGGAAGGAGTCAGCCAAAAGGAACAGCCTCCCAGGATCTGCCCTGCATGTGCTGCCAAGCCTACTCAGCAAACTGCTAAAGTTCAACAGCCTTAGGGAACAGGCAGAAAAGGCCAGAGCCCCTGCAGAAAACCCCAGGTTGGCTGGTGGACCCTGCCAGTCCTCCTACTGACTATCATCAAGGGAATATAAGACCAGATAGGTGGTCTCACACCTAACCCTTATTGACATGTAAGTCTAACCCTGATCCAGGGTACAGGCAAGCAAGGAGAGACCGAATACTTTGTAAACTTCCTGTTACCTGGGAAACCTCTTTCCTCCCCCACCCAGAGGGCACCCAAGGTGACAGGCAATCCTTGGCCAACACATGCCTTTAGCCATGTTGCTGGCTATGGGACATGGAGACTTCTTCAGTGTGATTTCTCCTATGAGACAGAGCACAGCTATTAATCCACATACTTAAGATTCAACTCCACCACTTGACAAGGTTGTCCACAAGTTAAAAAAAATTTTTTTTGGTACCAACACTGCTCCAAGCTCCCTGCACAGCAGCCCAGAGTTCAGTGAAGGTGTCCACACCCGCCTGAGTCACCTGCATTTAAATGCATACTTGAGACAGCCGAAGTTTAGCTGGGGTCTGGGCTGTTTACAGAACGGGGCAGCTGTATATGAGAAGCTGCAGCCCTGGGATCTGAAAGGGAACAGACAATTGTGACATCAAAGTGGTTTTCAAAGGGAACAGGAGGGGTGACAAGGGCAGCACCCCCACACTGAAGGACAGGGTGACAACATTAGGAGTGGCCTCCTTACTCCACACAGATAAGGAGCTGGGGCATAGCAGCAGCAGTCAGCTGTACTGCATTACCACATACAGTGGGGAGGAGGCAGAGGACTTCCTTCTGTCTGCACAAGTGTCTCACAACAGTCACAATAATCAGGTTCTTCTTTTCTCTGCCCTCCAAAAGGGCTTGATCCCTGAACAAAACTTTTAAATACGTGACACACCTCTAGACCTGCAAGGTCTGAGGTTACCTGAATCTTGGACAGGTGCCAAGCCTGCCCTAACCAACACATCCAAAGCCAGGACCCAATCCTACAATGCCCTCCAAGCTTAAAAAGTGCATCTTAAATTAAAATATAAGTATCTGTAAACAACATTGTCCCCGGAAACGTTCACTTACAAGGCTAACAACTACTGCCTCTGTTTAACTCCAATTACACTCTTGGGCTATATCGCTGAGCCAATGCCTAAGCCCCACCTATTAATTTGGCTAACATTTTCAATTACTTTTTATTCTGGAGATTAAAGACACTAAATCTTTAACCTTGAAGGGCGGGTAAGAGATCGGCTATGCTGTCAACATAAAAGTCAGGAACCATTTTCTTCTTAGACATGCAGTCACTTTCCTGATTACTCTTCACGTCCCCCAACGTGGAGACTCCCGTGAGGGTCAGGATGGTCTTCAGGCCGCAGGTGACGCCAAGGAGGATGTCGGTGTCCAGGCGGTCCCCGACCATGACAGTGCGCTCCGGGTTGATGCCATATTCCTGGGACACGCAATCGAAGATGAAGCGGCTGGGCTTCCCGATGATGTCGGCTTGGCGCTGGGCGGCCATCTCCACCGCGCGCACCAAACAGCCGGTACCTGCGGGGCGGAGGGAGGGAACGGGACGCTGGGGTCAGAGGGTGGGGACGGGGCGGGGGCAGTGTGCCCTCCGGCCTCCCGCCCCGGGGCGCACGGACCCGCGAGGAAGCGGCCGTTCTCCAGCGGTAGCCGATTATCCATGTTGGTGCCCACGAGCAGGCAGCCGGGCTGCTGTAGATAGCGCACGGCCTGGGTGAGCTTCATGTAGCTGAAATGCGGGTCGAAGCCCACCACCACCGCACGCACCTCGGGGTCGAGCGGCAAGGCTAGCCAGTCAGCGGCGCCGTCGCCCCGCAGCGGCTCAGGCCCCACGCCCACGCTGGCGACGCCCACGGCCTGCAGCTCTGTGGCCAAGGCCGGGCTGCCCAGCACATAGGCCTTGGGGGCCGACGCGCCCGCCAGGCGTTCGCGCAGGTAGAGTGCGGCGCAGTAGGCCGTGCCGAACACCTCCGGGCCGGCCCCCGGCCCCGTGGGGCCGCCGAAACCCAGCCGCCGAAGCTTCTCGGCGTAGGCGGCACGCGTCTTGCTGCTGTTGTTGGTGATGAAGCCCAGGCGCTTTCCGCGGGCCCGCAATGCCCTCACAGCCTCAGGCGCGCCGGGCACCGCTGTTTCCCCGCGCCACAGCACGCCGTCACAGTCAAACAGCAGCGTGTCCACGTCGGCCAGCAGTGCTTGGGCCCGCTCGGCGTTCAGCCGCACGCAGCGGGCGTCGTCGCCGCCGGCCTCCGCCATAGCTGTCCGCCACAGATACTGCCGGCCACTGCTGCCACCGGCCTCTCTCAGCCGCTAGCCGCGGCGCCCGCCCCGGCGCCCGTCCCGCCCCCAGCACGATTATTGGCCCTGTGTCTCGCGCGCATCGCCTGTTGGTTATCGTCTGCACCAATCCGTCTCCTCCCCTGGCAGGCAGCACCAACCACCGCGGCCCAGAGAGGGTGTGCGTTTTTCCATTGGCTGCTGGGTTTGAGCCGCTCCAACCATTGGCTGGCAGGGTGCCAACCGGCTTGCGGAAAAGAGCTCTAGCTGCAGAAAAGGTGCGGCCGAGGGAAGTGCAGGACGTAAGGCCTTTGCTCATTGGCGGCCACGGGACAGCTCGCCCATTGGAGGCGCGTGGTCAGCCTAGGTGACGGAGGCCCCTGGTCAAGCGACCCGGCGCTAAACCGGTTGTTCATTGGCTGGATTTTCTTGCAGTCTCGAGGGAGGGAGGTGCTGCAGCCAAAGAGGGAAAAGTCACGTCCGCCCCTAGGTTAGGTTGTGTGAGGTTCGGGATATGTAGTCACCGCGTGAGCTGTATATTTCCGAGGTCTTGGAGTTATCCTTAGTCCTTCCTTCACCACAGGCCTGGCCCTCTTATCTCCATACCTTTCCAAAAACGTTTCCAGGCGGTGTAGTAGCGTTAACCTGTTATTCCAGCGGTGGGAAGGCTGTAGCGGGAGGTTTGCAGAGAGTTCCACGCCAGCCTAAATTACATAGCGAGACTCTGTCTCTAAATAAATAAAAAACAGGCCTCAGGATATAGCTGAATATGAAGCCTCAGGGTTTGTTCTTCACTACAAACAGAACGAAACAGAATAACTGTATTGCCTATGAACCACTGATTCCAAGGCAATGGGATTAGGGTTTAGGAGGAGCACCCTACCAAAACCTATTACTATCATTTTCAGTTATTAGATACCAACTTCTGTTGAGGCATAGCATGCAGTAAGGTGCGGTTTTTGTTCTTTTTGGTTTGGTTTCTAGTGTTGAGGCTTGAACTCAGGGCCTTTGCAGTGAATTGCACCCCCCGCTTTTGTTTTTAATTTTAAGACAGGGTCTCCCTAAATGGCTAAATTGCCCAGGTTAGACCCGAATTTGGGGTCTTACCTCAGCCTATCAAAACGCTGGACTACAGGATTGCACCACTGCCTACGTACTGTATTGAATTTTTATATTCCTATATGCTTATATAAACAACCCAAATAAAATTTATTTTATTATTGTTTTTGTCTTTTTGAAACAGAGTTTCACTATGTAAGTTCAGACGGGCCTTGAATTGACATTGTAGCCCAGAGAGTCTCAAACTCTCAACAATCCTCTGCCTCGGCCTCCCAAGTGCTGGAATTACAGGCATGTGCCACCATATTTGGCTCAAATAAAATTTAGAATACTACATGTGATTAAATATATATATATATATATATATATATATATATATATATACACACACACACACACACACACACACATATAGTAAAGCTGGCCATGGTGGTGCTTACTGGTAATCCACTGCTTGGGAGGCTGAGGCAGGAGGATTGCTGAGAGTTTGAAGCCAGTCTGGGCTATGTAGTGGGACCCCCTTTCTTTTTACTTTACTTTGTCTTTTTGAGATAAAGTCTCATTATGCAGTTTAGATTGGCCTTGTGCTCACTTTGTAGTCCACAATGGTCTTGAACTCATAACAATCCTCCTGCCTCAACCTCCAAAGTGCTGGGATTATAGGCATGTGCCTACCACCACCTGGCCATGACCCTTTTTCTTTCTTTTTTTTTCTTTTTTGTCTTTTTGAGACAGTTCACTATGCAGGGCCTTGGGCTCACTTTGTAGCCTACACTGGTCTCGAACTTGCAAGGATCATTCTGTCTCAGGATTAAGTGCTCCTGAGTGCTGAGTGCTAGGATTACAGGAGTGTGCCACCATGCCCGGCTGACCCTTTTAGAAAAAAAAAAAAGTATGGTAAATGCTCAAATTTAAAAATATTTGTTACAGTAGGTGTATTATCACTAATGCTCCTCCAAATACTTTTACTTAGAATGCACTTATCCCATTGTTCTTGTAAGTTTCTTTTCTTTTTCTAATGGTTAAAAGTCTTTATCAACAAAGGTCACTTCATTTCTTGTAAATTCATCATAATATTAAATAGGATAAGATGCTTAGTAGCTGTAATTCAGGGCTTAATTCCAGTTTAGTCCTTTTCAATGAACTTGTTCTTGCCAGTTTCTGAAACAGTTCTAGAATTTTTTTTTTTTTTTTTGGTCTTTTTCCTTTTTATCGGTACTGGGGATTGAACTCATGATTGCCTGCTTGCAAGGCAGGTGCTTATGCCACTGAGCTAAATCCCCAGCCCCACTGTGATTCTTTTAAATTAAACATTCATTATAGTTTTCAATCATCCCTTGTATTTCCAACACCCCAGAGAGTATCCCTCCATGTTCCAATTCAGTCACCAGTGAATATCTTGTCTCAATCATGCTTGAGACTTCCGTTGCATAGAGTTGTAGCCTAATTTGCCTATTCGAGACCATTTGGACTTTTTTTTTTTCTCGTCTTTTTTGAGGCAGGGTCTCACTATGCAGTTCAGGCTGGCCTTGAGCTCACTTTGTAGCCCAGGCTGGTCTTGAACTCACAACATCCTCCTGCCTCAGCCTCCCAAGTGCTGGTATTACAGGTGTGAGCCACCATGCCCTGCGCCATTTGGACTATTTTCCTGGACTGGTGATTAAATGCAAAGTTTTGCACATGCTAGGCAAACACTCTAGCACTGAGCTATATCCCAAGGCTTTATTTGTTTATTTAGATAGGATCTCACTATGTAGTCCAGGTTTGTCTCTGACTCTGGATCTGCCTGGCTCAGCCTTCCTACAGATGTGTGCCACCATGCTGGTGGTAACAGGTGTATACTACCATGCCTGACTACTGGGCCTTGCTTCTTTGGCTCAATATAATGTCTGTGAAGAGGCTGGGGATTTAGCTCAGTGATGTGCCTGCATTGCAAGCACACGATTGTGAGTTTGATCCCTGGTATCAAATTTTTTTTGTTTATTTTCTATATATATTTAATTGTCCCATAAGGAATTGTGATACCATAGCCTTATACGTGCATGCATGTGCACTCGCGCGCGCGCGCGCGCGCACACACACACACACACACACACACAGCTGCTGCTGCTGGACATTTGTGTTTTGTCTATCTAAATAATGCTCCCGTGAACATTCTTGTTCCTCTGTAAACATACATGGATATATGTATCCTTCCCTCAGATATATATTTAGGAATGAAATTGCTGGATCATAGGATAAGTGCCTGTTTTCAATATTACTTTCACTAGGGTCAGGTTTAGAACAACAATGATTCCTAGTTTCCTTAAGCCCTGTCCTGATTGCCATCTGGACCCTGAATTACCAGTGTGTTCATTCCATATTCTTCTCTTGGGCCCCAGCTGTCCATAAAGTCTTTGAATCCACCTCCACCTCCATTCCCAAACCCATCAGGCAAAATTAATGTCCTTGGCAAACTTCAGGTCTTATTTGTTTACATAACAGTCCATTTCTTTTGTTTTTTGCTGGCTTAGGAACCTTTGGAGGACAGGAACTATAGCCCAGAATTGTAGGGTCTATAAAATGTTCCTGTGTGGAGAGAACACCTTAGTTCTGTTTTTTTTTTTTTTAATTGGTACTGGGGATCAAACTCACGGCCACATGCTTGCAAGGCAGGCAAGCGCTTATGCTGCTGAGCTAAATCCCCAGCCCTTAGTTCTGTGTTTTTAAAAAGTGAGAATTAAACCCATGATGTAATCCCAGCACTAGAGAGGTTGAGGCAGGAGGATCAATGCACATTCAAGGCTAGCCTGGGTGCCACACTGCATTCAAGGCCAGCCTGCACTACAAGGAGAGATCCTGTCTCAAAAAAATTGCTAAATTGTCTAGGCTAGGCTCAAACTTGCAACCTTCCTGTCTCAACCCCCAGAATGCTGGAATTGCAGGTATGAGCCACCACACCTCCTAGTCCCTGATCTTCATGTTGGGTTTTGGTGGCTGAACTGGCCCTTGGAAGAAATGCCTTAGACAAAAGATCACAAACTCTGTTTACTACTCAGTATCACTCAGTTGATAAGTATGTCTAGATGTGCCTGGGCTTTGGCAGCAATGTTTATTTGATTGCCTTAGTTTATGGTTGGACAATCAATGTCTGGACAGAAATCTTTACTTGCATATTCTTGCAAGAGTCATAGGACAGAGCTCAAAGCAAGGACTGTCAGTATCTCTATTTATAGATGAGGGAAACTGAGCTGCTGAGAGCCACTAGCTATACAATGCAGAGTTAAGGTTAATTCAGCTAACTCCAGTGTGGAGTTCTGCCACATCTGACTGGTTTAACATCAGATAAGTGTGCTTGTATGTTGATAGGTGGTATGGGCTGAAATGGAAAGAGAGTTAAGTATAGACAAACAGGATGGTTGTGGACAAAGTCCTAGAGTAGTCTGGAAAGGACCATGGCCTTCACGGGGCAGGGCAGACTGACCTTGGGTGGGGACAGCACATAGTAGCCACATATATGGGGGAAGAGTCTATCACTATGTGTTTCTGATACACAGTGCCTACTTTCAAATGCATGGGACCAACATTGCCCCAAGAGAGGGTGGACGAAGGGATGAGGTAGTATAAGGACAGACACTTTAATTTTTAATATAATCAACCTTAATAGTTGTATGGATTTACAAGTTTTAGAAAATACATGTGGCTACCGAATCTGTTTGAGATAGAATCTCACTATGTAGCCCAGGCTATTCTCAAACTGCTGATTCTCCTGCCTCATCCTCCCAAGCGCTGGTATTACAGGTATGCATCATCACACTAAACTTCAGTATTATTGTTTCTAATAAGCCAAGCAAAAATGAGGGTCACTGTATCCATTAACTTTTCTGTCACTGAGACACAATCCTTGAGACCAATAATTTAAAGGAGGTTTAATTTAGCTTATTCTTTCATGACATTCAGTCTACAGCTGTTAGCTCCAAGGTAGGAATATCATGGTAAAAGGGCAGAGCAAGGTTGCTGAGATCATGATGGCCAGGAAGCAGAGCAAAGGAACAGTGCCAGAAAAAAAATGGACAAGGGATAGTCACCCCATCCAGAAGCATGCTTTACTAATCTGCTAGGTGTTCTTAATTGAATGAAACTGATAATCAGGGATTAATAGTCACAGTTTTTTTTTTTTTTTTTTTTTTTTTTGGTAATGAGAATTGAACTTGTACTTGCCAGGCAGGCGCTTACATTACTGAGCTAAATCCCCAGCCTAATAGTTACAACTACTGAAAAAAGGGCTCAAGTGTTGAAAAAAAAAAAACACTTGGATGCATTTGAAAAGTTCTTCAGCATGGGATTAAAGTACATTCAACCAATAGAGGGTTGTGGAGTCCCTGTCCAAGTGTCAGGGAAAGAGTTAAAAGTAATTAGAGTCAGTGAAATGCATGTGTTCATTGAATGACTTTGGCTTGTGTGCCTTTCTGCAGGGAGGCTATCTTCTGAGAAAGAAGTGTATAGAGATAACCGTTAATTCAGACACAAAACTGACTATTCCCAGGCTCTAGCCAAGACTGGGAATGATCCCTTCCAGCCACATAGGCCTGTTGGCATCAAGTCACTTTTGTGTGAATGCATTTAAAAGAATGCATTGTGGTATTTTCTCTACTGTGAGCTGAAGGCTCTGTCTCATGCAACCTTCATCTTTGGTGCTGTCCCCATGTCTCATTGCGTGGTAATATATTATTTGACTATGCTCATTTCTGCTGTACTTTTACAGTAACTTCTAATTTCTGTGGTGACAACCTATATGCAACTCCTTGCTGTTACAATAAATCTTAACATGGAAAACACATGGTATTCAGCTGGAGCCCAGGCTGAGGCAGGTAAGACAAAAGGCCATCATAAAGAAAAAGATTGGTCTTCCTGCCTGTTACTGCAATCCTGCCTTCCAGTGACTTAGGTACTTCTATCCTTGTTGTTCTGCCTGGGTCTAGCACTCAACTTGGTTAGGATACCCTTTTCTGAACCCCGGGGAGTAACCAAGCAAGAAGCCTGGCCTGCCCCCATTAACTCTGTTTCTCCTGGGCTGGCTTGTCTACCCAAACCCAAGCCATTCCCTGCCTTTTCCATTCTTCTTCCCTGCCACCTCCAGATTCTGGCTTCCCTACTCTTGAACACATTGTCAAGGAAGGTGACCCAGGACTCTAAACTTACTTCTTCCCTGGAAGCTGCCCCCCAAATTCCTTGTGCTCCAAAAGGTCCAATTTGCTATTTCCGCTGTCTTCCTCTCACAGATTATCCATCCTGGATCCCAGTGGCTGCTTGAGCCACTTCATGCCTCTGCTGAGCCCTGAAGGTCTTCTGGAAGGTAGCTGGAGGCATCCTCCTGAAACAGACAGTTGTTTTCTCTGCTTAAAATTCTTCAGTGGTATATGTCTTGCCAGTGGAAAACAACTTCATCGCTACCTCAACCTGACTGCTGATGAACTGGCCTGCTTCCACATTCCAGCTCCTTCCAAACAAAAGGTCCCTAGTTTCCCAGCTAGGAAGTCCCAGGGTACAGTCAACCCTTATTTAGTGCTCTTCCCAGGTAGACCTGCCCATTACCTGCTGAGGGACACCTGGGATCTGGAAATTTCCTTTGCTGGAGACAAGTAGGTCTGATTCACCTGGGTCTGTTAGATCTGGCATGTGGCTGGCCCATAGAAAATAGACATTCAAGAGCAAGCCCTGGGTATTCCCAGCCTGGGTTGGACTCTTGGGTTAGAATCCTGTCAGTTCTGCACGTTGGTTTTTTTTTCTTCTTTAAGACAAGGGTGATTGGCATTATAAATTCTTTCTTTCTTGTTTCTGAGACAGGGTCTTGGTATGTAATTCAGACTGGCCTTGAACTTACTTTGGAGCCCAGGTTGGCCTCAAACTCACATCAGTCATGCTGGGATTATAGGCGTGTACCACCATATCTGGCTTTGTAAATGCTTGTGTGTGTGTGTGTGTGTGTGTGTGTGTGTGCTTTAATCCAATTGTACATTTACTTTTAAAGAGCTAATTAAATATTGCCTTAAAAACTTGCTGGATGTGGTAGCTCAGGTCTGTAATCCCAGCACTCAGGAGGCTGAGGCAGGAGGATTGCAGCAAGTTTGAGGATAACATGGGCTACATAGTGAATTCAAGACCATCCTGCACTGCATAGTGAGCCCTTGTCTCAAAAACAAAAACAAAAATTTGCATAAGAAAGTTTAGAATAGTACTACTCAAAATAGTAAAAACATGGAAACAATTTAAATGTTACAAATGAATATGTAAAAAAAAGGTAGAAATGAATATGTAGGGCCGGGGATTTAGCTCAGCAACATAAGCACTCAGCTGGCAAGTACAAGGTCATGAGTTTGATCCCGGGTACCAAAATAAAAAAAAAAATATGTAAAATGTAGCCTGTGGCTGGGGATGTAGCTCAGTGGCATAAGCGCCTGCCTTGCAAGTGTGCAGTTATGAGTTCGATCCCTGGTACCAATAAAAACGAAAAAGACAAAAAAAAGTAGCCTGTCGATAAAATGGAATATTACTAAATCATAAAAGTATGGCTGGGTATGGGGCAGACACCTGTACCCCTAGGATTTGGTAGGCAGAGGCAGGATTACTGGGAACTGGAGGCCAGCCTGGGCTACATAGTGAGTTCGAGGCTAGTCTGAACTACATAGAACTATGTATCAAGACTCTGTCTAAAAAGAAAAAGCACTGACATTCACTGTAAAGTGCAAACAAGTAGAGCAAAGTCAGATACGACAGCACACAGTGTATGATTCCATTTGTATGTGTTCAAAATAGGTAAATTGTGGAACAAAGTAGATTGGTGGTAACAAAGGGTGGGGGCAAGCGGAGATGGGAATGACTGCTTAACGGGTACAAATTTCCTTTGAGGACAATGAAAATGTTCTGAAACTAAATAGCAGTGATGGTGCTTATTTAATGCTGCGTGTGTACTAAATGTCACTAATGGTAGACTTTGTATTTATCGCAAATTTTGTAAAATATATTTAAAAAAAAAGACTTTGCGTAGCTGTACATGAGCCATCCCTCATGTCGTAGCAGCTCTCTGTGACCGGTAATCATTTTTTTTTTTTTGGTACTGGGAATTGAACTCATGGCCTCATGCTTGCCAGGCTGGCGCTTATGCTGCTGAGCTAAATCCTCCGTACAACCTTAATGATCATGAAGACAGATTCTGACATCTTAGAGGGCGAGGTGGATGGGCGAGCGCGACATCCTTAGTTCAAACTGGGACCCTCGGCTGGCAGTAACCTACTCAGGGTCGGATTTTGGCAGGGGTACCTCCGCTAGGAGGTGCTGTTGAGGCCGGTCGGGCAGGCTGCTTCATCGGGCGCGCCAGCCTCTTCCCTCTGGCTTCCAAATCCAGAAACTTCAGAATGGGGTCAACCGGGGCTGGGGATTTAGCTCAGCGGCATAAGCGCCTGCCTTGCAAGCAGGTCGTTGTGAGTTTGACCCCTAGTACCGATAAAAACGAAAAAGACAAAAAAAACGTGACCAACCAAGAATCCGTTCCTTGCCAGCCCCGCCCCAACCCCCTCGTTTTGGATCTGGACACACCCTCGACGCAGAGACTACGCCCACCCAGAGGAGCCGCTCCTAGCCCCACCTTTTGGCCTATCAATCTGTTTAATTGAAGCCACGCCCCCCCAGCTGTCTGCCCTGTTCTCGGCTGAGCCGGGCCCCACCTCTTCGGTTCCAGGCCACACCCCCCACAAGGCCTGTCTGTCAAATTTATTCAGTTCTTCCCCGCCCCCTCTCGCCGTTTCCTTTCACCACCCTCGGCGGCCCGTTGTTATGACGACACGGTCGTAAATCCGCCATCTTCCTGCGGCGCGTTGCGACATGGAGGGCGCGATGGCAGTGCGGGTGACGGCCGCTCATACGGCAGAAGCCGGGGCCGAAGCTGGGCGTGAAGCGGGTGAGGGCGGGGTCGCAGCAGCGGCTTCGGCCCCCGGCGGATTCCTTGGCCTCCCAGCGCCTTTTGGCGAGGAAGGTAACGAGGCTAGATGGTGCCGGCACGACCAGGGCGGGCGGCTCAGCCTGGGTTAGGGGAATACCCAGGGCCGAACCTTGGGGCGTGCAGACCCTCCTGGACCGCGGTCCCCACGGGCTCCGCATGCCTTCCCGACACTCGCGGGCTTCTCTGCGGGGCGTCCGCCACCTGCTGTGCCTCTGCGCTTTTGCTGGTGCCCCAGAAGTCTCAAAGTCCCAGATTGGACCTAAACAAACGCCGACAGCCCAGCCTTCTGGCCTTGATGTCAGTCCCGACGTCCCTGGGGGGGGGCGGGGGGCGGGGCCCTGGTTCTCTGCTGGATTGGGCTCAAATTAGGAGCTCATTCGCCCCTCCTACAAAATGTAGCTGAAGCCTCCAGAATATGCCGAGCACCCACTCCTTCCAGCTTTTTCCATCCTTTGTTGTTGGTACTGGGGTTTGAATCCAGGGCCTTAGCATTGAGCTACATCTTCGGCTTCCTCCTCCCTTTTTTGTTTTGAGACAAGATCTTATTAAATTCTCAGGCTGAGTTTGAACTTTCTATCCTCCAACTTTCCAGAGTGCTAAGGATTACAGGCGTGCACCACCACGCCTGGCAGTTTTTTCTATTCTTAAACCAACTCTGAGATATGGATGACAGTTTATTCCATCTTTAAACCAACTGTGAGATATGGATGCTATTATTATTATTTGTGTGTGTGTGTGTGTGTGTGTGTGTGTGTGTGTGATATCAGGTATTGAACTCACGACCCTGTGATTTCCAGGCAGGCATGTGTGCCGCTGAGCTAAACCTTCGACAGGATGTTATTATTAGCATTGCCACTTTATAGAGATGAGGACCATTGAGGTTCACGAATGTGGAAGTGGATGGGTCATGCATTTAGTTACTAGCAAAGACTGAACGGGATCCAGGCCTGTGTAGCTCCTCAACTCCTTTACTTTCTGGGTTCTGTTACTTCATGGGAGAATGGCAAGAATAACTGTGTGTGTGTGTGGAATGTCTGAGAGTAGTACTGAGACACTCAGCCAGTGCTGGCAAACCATGCATGCTGCAGTGGGAGTGCGTGTGTTATTATTGAAAGCTCTAAAAGGTTCCCCATCACTGCCTAGGGGCAATGATAGCTTTTTGAAACAGCCTAGGTGTCTATTTTTCTGGATTCTCCCAAAATCAGACAGGAAGGGGGTTGGCTAGTGATAATTGTGGTAAGGGTGATCTTTGTCCCCGCAGGGGTTCATAGTCGCTCTACATGTACATATATATTTGGTCCCTTATTTTAGCTTGGAAAAGGGCAGTGCCAACCTGAGAGGAGACCTTTTGGAGGTTGTGCCCTGCTGGATTTGTCTGCCTTGTGTTTGAAATACAGTGGTATGTCCCGTTCTGGGCTGGGGCTTTTTCAGTAACAGTACTGTTATGCTAAATCAGGCTCTCAATGAGTTGGGAGAGTTAGGAGGGTGACAGGATGCTCAGTGCTTGGTTTGTGACAGTAACCCAGCTGCCAGAGGAAATCACCCTCTGTTAGGTGGCCTGTGGATGAATCATAGCTGTTGTTTGGCACTTTATTCATTCATGAATTAAACAAGTTTGACTTGGGCTCCTCCTTTGTACCAGACCTGGATTTGACCTTGATTAATGACTATGGGAAGTGCTAGGAACTGTCAGACTTTTATGATAGCAGGGCACCTGGGTTGGCTTGTAGGTTCAGTTGGTTGACTTGAACCTCAAGTTGTTTTTCTAGGTTGGAAGTAGTCATCTATTTCCCCAGAGTACTGGCAGATTTGATGACATTCCTAGAGAGGTACCTTTCATACATGGGACTCAGGGAGCCATAAGTCTCTCCTGCAGGTCCTAGGACAGGCATGGTGACAGGCTTAGGTATAGGTATGGAGACCCTCTGGGATGCTCTAGCCTTGACATATGCATGTGAACAGGAGTTTTGTCTTTTGGGGACCGATGAAGCATCAAGTCAGGGAAAAAAGAGTGGTCAGGGGCTAGGGAATGTAGCTCAGTGATAAAAAGTGTGTTTTTAGTCTGGGGGAGGAAGACTGGTTCAATCCAGCACTAGTAATGAGTGGTTAGAGATTAGGATCCCTTTTGCGCCTGTCTTTTCTAAAAGCTGGGCTCTTAGCCAAAGCTTTGTGGGGCTCAATCTACTAAGCCCCTGTGGTGCCCTGATGTGAATACACGTCAGGTCAGACCATTTTACAGATGAAGAAAACTGTTTAGAGATGGTCGCTGAGATGCTCAGTGGCATATGCAATCACCAACAGTATACATTTTTGTTTGGTTTTTGGTGGTACATGTTAAACAAATGCTGTACAATTGAACTATGTCCCAAGGCCCTCTAGTCTTTAAAGTAGTGTACACCTATAATCCCAGTACTTGGGAGGTTGAAACAGAAGATTGCTGAAGAGTTTAAAGCCAGCCTGGGGTATATATTGAGTTAAAGGCCAACCTAACCTACATAGTGAGATCCTGTCTCAAAAAAAAAAAAAAAAAAAACAAAAAAAAAAAAACCAAAAACCGAACCCCCAAAACACGCTAGACATGATGGCAAATGTCTGTAATCCCAGCACTTGGGTGGCTTAGGCAGGAGAATCACTGTCAGTTCAAGACCAGTGTGTGCTACATAGTGAGACCTTGTCTCAAAAACAAAAGCAAATACATCTCCCCACAAAAATCCCCAACAAAACAAAAGCACATGCACCAAAACAAAACAAAATTCAGCCCTCTACTATGCCCAAACCCCTTTGCTTCCCACCTACTTCTGGGCCTTTACCTTCTTATTACTGGATTAGGGGATTTGGGCATGACAGCCTCAGTGGGTTTTGGAACCAAAGTGTGTGATAAGTGCCATTCTGGGTGGGTTTTGCCTCTGCAGACTCCAGAGGCTGGAGGCTATACCTAAGGTTCCCTAGCCTTGGACCCTCAGGCATGTTCTCAGCAGCCTCTGGAACAGGGACAAGAGCTCTGCTTCTGATGCCATCCTTGGATGAGTCTGGTTTGGGGCTGGAGAGGAAGCTGGATTGGCCCTGCTGGGAGCCTCTGACAACAGGCTCATTGCAGATGAGGATGATGTACACAGATGTGGCCGCTGCCAGGTGGAATTCACTGCGTTGGAAGACTTTGTTCAGCACAAGATTCAGAAGTCCTGCCAGCGGGCCCCTCAGGAAGCTCTGCATGCCCCCTCTGCTACCACCACACTCTTGGACCAGGAGGTAAGCTCCTATCCTACTGTCCTCACCCCTCCCTGGGGCTCACTTTACAGGAATAGAAGGAAGAATGGTAGGACAGACCTGTGTAGCTGGTTCTTGGTGACATGTGGGTGGGCAGAGGGCAGACATCTCCTTTCAGGTGAAGGAGGGTCCTGGTTGCACCATTAATCCTGGTGGTACACTTGAGCTTCCTGGATGGCCTGGGTGGCCTAGTCTTCTCACATCCTGTGTAGTTGAGGTACTAGGTCTCTCTTTCCTTAAAATTTTAGCTCAAAGTGTTACGATGGTGTTTGTTTTCTTGACTTGTTTCCTGTCCTGTATATGATTCTTCTTTTTTTTTTTTTTTCGCCTTTTGCCTTTTTATCGGTACCAGGGATCGAACTCACGACTGCCTGCTTGCAAGGCAGGCACTTATGCCGCTAAGCTGAATCCCCAGCCCCCCCTGTATATGATTCTTGAGGATCCACAAATGAAGCAGGGTCCTGTAGGTCCCACCACTTTGTCATAAAATGGTTCATTTTGTTGAACCCCTGTGATATGCTTGGGGCTAATCACAAAGCCTTATTAAGTTTCACAGCACTCTTCCCTGGTGGGAGCTCTTTACATTCTCATTGTGCAGAATCAAGAAAGGAGTTTCAGGGTAGAAGTCAGTGGCCTCAGGCCACCAGTGGTCTAGATGACATTGGAACTAGTTTGTCATACTCTAACCCTTTCCTCTGACCACCTAACTGTGGCTGAGGTGTGGATACAGCACTGTTGTGTCTGCCACAGCTCAGATTCAGTTATCATTGCTTGACTGTGGGTGCCAGTATGCCATGTCCAGGCCATGATGAGGGTGACAGAGTGACAAGGCTAGTCCCCAACTGTGTTGAAGAGCCAGGCAGGAGTCAGGTTCAGAGGTGTGGTCTTACGGGGCAAAATGGGAATCCCCACTCTAGCCATGCTGTAGGACAGGGGCCAGGCCTGTGCTCTCCAGTTTACTCCTCCACAACTTTATGCCAAGGGAGCCCAGGCCCTTCTCTGGAACTTCTGGAGCCCATGGACATGTCCTCTCTGTCCCCGTCTTCCAATTGGTAGGTGGTGCCAACAGCAGCAGGTCCAGAAGAACCCATCACCGTGGCTCACATTGTTGTGGAGACAGCCTCCTTGGCAGCAGACATCAGCCATGCTTCTGACTTTGTCGGTAAGCCAGCTGCACACCTGCTGTTCTCTTGGCGCTGAGGTGTTGCTGACTTGATAGCTTCTGTCATTAGGGCCAGAGGATAAGGCACTTCTGATACCATGTCTTTCACTCTGCCAAGAGCAAGACCTGGCTGTGGAGGGGCTTAGGGCTCCTGTAAGACCCTTGGACTGGGTAGGGCCCATAGGAGGAGGGTGCATCACACACCAGGCTCTGTGGGAACAAGGCCATGACATTCTGTATCCACAGTAGCCTGAACAACTTACGGTACATGCAAGCATCAGAAAGTCTTTACCCTGTGCATCCTGAACAGGCTTTCCCAGGGTTTTTCTCCCCTGGTCTTCTTAGACCCTTTTCATTTCTCTACCACTGCACTGGTTCCTGCCCACTGCCCCTAGTTGACACCCACTAGGAAAACCCCTCAGAGCCTCCTGGGCCAACCATTAGCTTTGGATGTTTGGTATGGGGCAACTGGGGTGCCCCTACTGCTGTAGCTGGTCCCAACTTGCTGCCTGACCTTGCCCTTCACCCCAGTGCTTGTTTACATTTGTGTTGGAATTCCTATCCTTATTGTCATTGGGCTTTTATGAGCATACAACGCCAAAGCCTTTTCAATGACTGTGTTTTAAATTTAATTGCCTCATTGATGTGAGAAAGGAAGCACTGAGAGGTCTGTGTTGGGTCAGGATCTCATTAATGGGGAATTCAAAGGGCTTGCTAGCTAAATGGAAGGAATCAGTGTTGTTTTTGAGGTGGGGATAAGTGGCTGGGTGTGCAGATGTCAGGGAAGGGCTTGATTGGGCCTGATGTTGTGGGAAGTTGGGAAGGAAGCAGTTGTTACTTGGGTTGCCTGTTGGGCAGGGGCCAAGGCAGGCAGCTGGGTTTGGGTTTGGGCAACAGGTAGAACTTGGTTTTGGAAAGCTGTGGGGACTGGCTGGAGCAGGAACAGGGAGGAGCTATGAGAGAGGCCAGCCTTGGACATGGGAAGGGGTGACTGACAGGTTGACCACCCCAGGGATGTAGCTAGGGTACCTGTCCAGGTTCTCCATGCTGTCTTTCCCTGATTTCCTAAAACAAAGACACCTGCTGTCACTTAGATTTAGTAATGTTGCTGTTGGAGGTAGGCCGTTGCTCTAGCTCTGGTTCAGAGTTTAGTTTCTGGGTTGGATGTGTGGTATCATTTGAGGAAAAAAAATTCCCTGGGTTTCAGAAGCATGTCCAGGCTGTAGCCTTTGGTCAGCTACAGCCCTTTCACCCACCTTGATCTCCAATGGTTCCCAGGCTTCGCCTGGCACGGTAGCCCTTGTTAAGTAGTACTGCAGCCCCATTCCCCCATCTCTTGCACCCCTTTAGACTTTTTTCCCCTTTGTGAGCATTCTGAGTGAGCCGGAGCTGAGGACTGCGAGTGTTTCTGTTGATCTTGGGGAGAAAAATGTCTGAGAGGTGATTGGGCTTACTGGGCTCTGTCCTTTGGGGGCAGGACTTAAGTGCCAGGGGGGTGCATGGGGTGGGTCACCACTGCCAGGTCCTCTTGCTTTTGCTCTGGATGCAGACTCAAGTTTCTTTATGGGCCAGTGAAGCTGTCTCCCAGGTCATCACCCATTAGGTCTCTGTTCTGGGGCACTGAGAATATCAGCTGGATCATACTCGAGAGATGCCATAATTGTTTTTGAGTCATTCGCTTGGGTTTTATTTCAAGAGAACAAGATGCCAACCAGATGGAGATGGTTTCCAAGAAGTAGCTTCTCAGCTGTTTCCCACTCATCACTTCTATGAGCAGAAAATGAAGTGTTTGCAGTCTTAGTTTGCACATTGTCATATTTCCTCAGCACCACTGAGAACAAAAAACATGACTTCCTTTCTTTAGGCCATCCAGGTGTCTGGAGAGTATTAACACTTGGCTGGGACTCATCTCCACAGCCTTCTCCAGGACAGGGCTCTGGCGGAGTCTGACAGCCCAGCCTGTGGGTGAATCTAGAGGCACCTTCTGTCCATGGGTCTGTGGCACTGGGGGTAGGAGGTGTGTACAGGATAGACACAGGCAGTTGGACTGGCCCAGCCTCTGTCTCTGCACCCTGGCATATTGTTGCCAGAACTTGCATATCTTCTTGGCATAAAAGATGGGGCATCTGTTCTTATGGTGGATCTCTGCATTGCATAAATGTAGTGTTTCCAAGCTGCTCCTTGGAGTCCAGGGTGTCTGTAGCCTACAGTCTGAGTCAGGCTGAGTGGCTCCTTGGCTGCGGCCCCAGGGCCTCTCCATTGATTTTCCTGTGCCAGGTTGGACCTGGACTTGGGCCAGAGCACAGGTCCCTCATCTGGGGCCAGGAGGAATATAGACAACCCTTCCTACTCTATCACCTTCTGTACAGATCTTTTCAGGCAGATCCTGTGGTACCAACCAAGGCTTATGGTGACTTGCCTTTCTTAGGCAGTGGACATATTAAAGAGGTCATTGTGGCTGCTGACACTGAGCCAGGGGACGCTGAGATGGCAGAGGCCCCGGTTAGTCCCAACCATCACGGGATTGAGCTTGCTGTGGAGGGTGAGCAGGCACAGGCCAAGCTGCTGGTGAACAAGGATGGCCGCTATGTGTGCATGCTGTGTCACAAGACCTTCAAGACGGTGAGCCCCTGGGGCCAAGGGCTGCCAGGCCTCCTGCCTTCTCCTATCCTGGGAGGTGCCCCAAGCCTTACTGCCCTTCCCTTGCAGGGCAGCATCCTCAAGGCCCACATGGTCACCCACAGTAGCCGCAAGGACCATGAGTGCAAGCTCTGTGGGGCCTCCTTTCGGACTAAGGGCTCACTCATCCGGCACCACCGGAGGCACACAGGTGAGCTGCTACATCTTAGCCAGCCTTGTGGGTGCCCTATCCCTGGCCTGTGTAAAGAGGCGGGGCCCTGTGGCTGCCTTCCCTTTGTCATAGGGTCACACAGGCTGTTGTCTACTGAAAGCTGACTGTTCTCTCCACAGACGAGCGTCCATATAAGTGTGCCAAGTGTGGGAAGAGCTTCCGGGAGTCCGGTGCATTGACTAGGCATCTCAAGTCTCTCACTCCATGCACAGAAAAAATTCGCTTTACCATGAGCAAGGATGTGGTTGTGAGCAAAGAGGATATGCCTACAGGTCAGCATGGTAGGATCTTCCTGGGTATTTGGGGCTGCTGTTTCTAGCCTTGACCCCCTGGCCTAGGTACCACTGCTCAGGGGAAATGCTTAAAGAGCTCACTCAATTCTGCCTTAAAGGCTCAGGTGCCTCCACCATGGGGACGGTTACATCTGCATCAGTGACAGGCGAGCCTATGGAGACGTCGCCGGTGATTCATCTGGTGACAGATGCCAAGGGCACTGTCATCCACGAAGTCCATGTCCAGATGCAGGAACTGCCGCTGGGCATGAAACCCATGGCCCCAGAGGTAGGGTAACTGTCCACTCTACCCTCTGCCCCTTATCCATTTTACCTTCCCTGTGCTCTGAGCACTGACTCCAGTAGGAATAGGCAATTAGAGCTGCTGGCAGGAGTTCAGTCTGCCTACTGAGTAAACTAAAGAGCTCCTTGGATGGTAGGTAGCATGCCAGAGGGTAGGGAACAGGTGAGGGGGATGAGTGAGCAGGGGCAAGGTAAGAGTGAGAACCGGGCTCCACCTAGTGAAAGCAAGATAGCTAGGGTTAGGAGGCTGGGAGTACATCATAGGGCTCTGAAGGTACACAGTACCTCTGGGTCCCCTGGATCTGGTGTGGGTCTGCACTGCCTCTCACTTCTTTATCTCAGCCTCCAGGCTCCGAGGAGCTTTCCTGTTCTACTGAGGGCAGCCGAGAAAACCTGCTGCATCAGGCTATACAGAATTCTGGCATCGTTCTTGAGCGGGTCACTGGGGAGGAGAGTACCCTTGAGCCAGCTCCACCCTCTGGGTCTAGTCCACAGTCCCTGGGAGATGGACCTCCCGAACTCCCACTATTGGAGGTGCATCAGATGGAAACAGTAGGTGTCTCTTCCTGGTATCCTTCTGGGTGCTGGACATGGGAATTTGGTCATGATGGTGCCTATGTTCCCTGCAGTGGATAGTAGCACTGATTTATTACCCTCCCTGGGGCCATGAGGGAGCTGGCTGGGGTGGCTGAGGCACAGCCTGCAGCGGGTGCTGGATACCTGCTTGTGGTCGCCCCAGCAGGTGACCAATGAGGCCTCCACTGTGCCCAGAACCCACCCATGTCCTCAATGCAGTGAGACCTTCCCAACAGCCGCCACCCTGGAGGCTCACAAGAGAGGCCATGCAGGTGGGTGCTATGAGGGCAGGTAGGTCCATGGACAGAGGCGCCTGGAGGCAGCCAGGATGGCCTGTGCTTCTGCAGTGGGTGGCCAGATGAGCCATGGGTGGCAGGTCTGGCTGATATTGTGTGTGGTCCTAGGGCCGAGGCCATTCCCTTGTGCGCAGTGTGGCAAGGCCTTCCCCAAGGCCTACTTGCTCAAGAAGCACCAAGAGGTACATGTGCATGAGCGCCGCTTCCGTTGTGGGGACTGCGGGAAGCTGTACAAGACCATCGCCCATGTGCGTGGCCACCGGCGTGTTCACTCTGACGAGCGGCCCTTCCCTTGTCCCCAGTGTGGCAAGCGCTACAAGACTAAGGTGGGACCCTGGTGTCTGACTCAGTTGTGTGGCCCTGGGACTAGATGTGCCTCTTTTATTCCTGCTTCCCCCACTGCCCTCAGCCTGCTCAGTCTGTGCCTTTCAGGCCCAGAGGTGGGTGGGGATAGCCGGGGTCTGCTTTGGCTGAGACCAGGCTGGCATGGACTGGTGTCCACAGAATGCCCAGCAGGTACACTTCCGGACACACCTGGAGGAGAAGCCACATGTGTGCCAGTTCTGCAGCCGAGGTTTCCGGGAGAAGGGGTCACTGGTGAGGCATGTACGGCACCACACAGGCGAGAAGCCCTTCAAGTGCTACAAGTGCGGCCGTGGTTTTGCTGAGCATGGCACGCTCAACCGGCACCTGCGTACCAAAGGTCTGGGCTAGTGGGTGGTGAGAGGCATGAGGGCAGGGGGTTGCCTGACGGTGACTGGGCTTCGCTGTCCTGGCAGGGGGCTGCCTACTGGAGGTGGAGGAATTGCTGGTGTCTGAGGAGAGCCCCTCAGCAGCTGCCACTGTACTGGCAGAGGACCCCCACACTGTGCTAGTGGAGTTTTCATCTGTAGTGGCTGACACACAAGAGTACATCATTGAGGTGGGTGTGGGGCTGGTGGGGCCCGGATAGGGCCCAGGGTAGTCCATGCTGACTTCTGACCATCTGTCCAGGCCACTGCAGATGATACGGAGACTAGTGAAGCTACAGAGGTTATCGAGGGCACCCAGACAGAGGTGAGGAACCTGGCAAGGGTGGGAGGCTGGTCTGGCCTCTTGAGCAGTCTCTTGGGCTGAGCTCTGGTTCCTGCAGGTGGACAGCCACATCATGAAGGTGGTACAGCAGATCGTGCACCAGGCCAGTGCTGGGCATCAGATCATTGTGCAGAATGTGACCGTGGACCAGGAGGCAGGGCTGGGCTCAGAGGCAGCCTCTGCAGACACCATCACCATTGCCACTCCTGAGAGCTTGACAGAGCAAGTGGCCATGACACTGGCCTCAGCTATCAGTGAGGGTACTGTGCTTACAGCCCGCACAGGCTCCAATGGCACTGAACAGGCCACTGTGACAATGGTGTCATCAGAGGACATTGAGATTCTTGAGCATGCAGGCGAGCTGGTCATTGCTTCACCAGAGGGCCCACTTGAGGTACAAACAGTCATCGTCTAGCATGGGGCCTGCAGGCTCTCGCTGGCTAGGGGAAGGGGCAGGACAGAGTAAGGATCCTCAGTGCCCACCCATGCCTGGTCTGGTAGAGAACACAGCCTGGAATTTCAGGCATCCAAAGGAGATGGTATGTAAATATGTGGAAATTTTTTGTTGCTTTACAATAAAACATGAAAACTTGCAGCTTGTGATGTTGTGGAAGTGACCTTTGGAGATGACTTCTGGTGATACCTGCCAGCACAAGCAACACTTGTTCAGATGTCTGGCCACCTGCCCAGGAGTATTGCCAGCCTTGGTGGCTCCTCTGGCGCGTGGGTGTCTCTGGCATGTTGACAGGCAGCATCTTGCCACTGCTCTTCCCAGCTGGAAATAGGACCTCAGCTTCTCCAGGCCTGCTGGAGTTGGGGAAAACTGGTGCTGCTTTCTGGCCTCCTACTAGGGCTGCCATGGGTTGGTTTCTGAGGCTGAGACCCAGGAACCTCAAGTTGAACTGAACAGCTGCAGCATTTCACCCCAAGGTGAGGACAAGTGTAGGCAAAGCAGCAGGGGATGTTGGGCCAGGAATGGGGCTGGTCTTTCCTGACTGCCTGTCTTCCCAAGAGGATATGGCTCAAGGAGGCAGATTCTAGGTGACCTAGTTTCTGGGGAGGCGGAGATGAGAACAAGGATTGGGCTATAGGTGTGGCTGCCCCTTTTCTGAAGTCCTGAGGCTGTCCTTATGGGGTCTCCAGGGGCTTCCTAGGTGTTTCTGGGACAAGTCTGGGGTACTACAATTGGTTTAAGATACCTGTCCCTTGCCTTCTGGGGTTTTGGCATGTATTCTATAAAGGAGGCGGGACGCAGTGGAGCCCTGCCCCTTCCTGGAGCAGTGCCTCAAATACCCATCAGTGCTCTTACATCAGAGCTCCTGGGCCAGGGCAGTAGTCTGTCCAGGGCTACAACAGGCCCCATCCTGGACCTCAAGTCCCCACTTGGACTAGTACCACAGAGCCTCTGACACTACTTAATCTACTTCCCAGGTAAGTCTTGGAACTGGGTCGAGCTGGAGACTGGGAATAGGGTCCTTGCATTTACAGCTTCACTGGTGCAGTAGAAGTTCCATCACAGGCTGAGAGGCTGATGTACCACTGGGAGTGGAGGGGCTGGACTGACCTGGAGAATATGAGTGAATGTGCTTTCTCCCAAGGCCAGTGCTTGGGTCAGATCTAGCAGACCCTGGTGAGGTATGGTCAGGGTTATTACTTGCAGGCTGTCCCTGACCCTTTCAGCTTCTGCCATGGGTGGGCCTGGAATTCTGCTGGTGGCAGTCTGGGTGCTGAGGTTTGTAGGGTCTGCAGCGCTGCGTGTTGGAGCCTTCAACGTCCAGAGCTTTGGCGACAGAAAAGTGTCGGACCCAGTCTGTGGCAGTGTCATTGCACAAGTAAGGCCAGAAGCATAACTGGGGATGATGGGGGAGGAGAGGGCAGACAGGGCTCTGGGGCATGTTTGACAAGCTCTTCAACCTGACTCCTCCCTAGATCTTGGCTGGCTATGACATCATGCTTGTGCAGGAGGTGCGGGACCCAGACCTGAGCGCTGTCACAGTGCTCTTGGAGCAGATCAACAGGTGAAGGAGACCCCTGTGTGAACCTTCAATCTTGATAATCTCAGAAAAGCACTTGACATAAGGGCCTGACCCTTCCCTTCACAGTAAGTCCAAACATGAATACAGCTTTGTGAGCAGCAAGCCACTGGGTCGGGACCACTACAAGGAGATGTACCTGTACATATATAGGTGAGATGAGGGGGTACAGGGAGGAGTGTGCAGGGTCCAGGTGATAGGCTCCGCGGACCACCAGGCCTCTTCTCTCAGGAAAGACACAGTGTCAGTCGTGGAGACGTATCAATACTCAGACCCAGAAGATGTCTTCAGCCGAGATCCTTTTGTGGTCAAATTCTCCACCCCCAGCTGTGGTGAGATTGGCTCCATCCTTCCTGGAGTCCCTGTCCTGAAGGCCACACCCTGACAGGTTCCTTCTCCCTCAGTCCCAACCCCCACCCTGTAATGCTGCCTTGTTTCCTCCCCATGACACAGCTGCCAAAGAGCTGGTGTTAATCCCATTGCACGCAGCGCCTCACCAGGCTGTTACGGAGATTGATGCCCTTTATGATGTATACTTGGATGTTATCAACAAGTGGGGCACTGATGTAAGCTCCCTGCCGGTTTTTGTTTTTTTCTTGGTGGGTTCTGGGAATCGAACTCAGTATCTTGCACTTGCCAGATAGGCACTGTACCCCTGAGCCATACTCCTAGCCTTGCCTCGTTCTTGGTCCCTTGGTCCTGTTGGTGCATGCCAGGGGTTTGAGTCACTAAGCTAGTGACTTCAGTGGCATCCACAGGACATGCTGTTTCTGGGTGACTTCAATGCGGACTGCAACTACGTTCGGGCACAAGACTGGGCAGCCATCCGCCTGCGCAGCAGTGAGATCTTCAAATGGCTCATCCCTGATAGTGCTGACACCACAGTAGGCAACTCGGACTGTGCCTATGACCGCATTGTGGTGTGCGGTGCCCGTTTGCGCAGGACCCTGAAGCCCCATTCGGCTGCCGTGCATGACTTTCAGGAGGAATTCGACCTAGATCAGGATCAGGTGAGTGGGCCATGCTGGCACTGACTGGGAAGAGGGGCCAGGATACAGTTTCTGTTTCCCCAGTCCCACTTGCGAAGGTGATTAGTCTCAGGTCTAAAGACCCTTAGCCCTGCCAACAGGGGGTGTTTGCGGAGTCCTCTGCTATTCCTACACAGGAACCAATTGTGGACCTATAAACAATAATGGGGTGGACACCTAGGCCATATTGGCCCCTATGCCACAGAGAGTGGTTTGCAGATAATTATTGGACTCATTGTACTGCAGGACTGCTGAGTCTCTGCTCTTCCCTCCTTCCAGGCTCTTTGCGTCAGTGACCATTTTCCCGTGGAAGTGACCTTCAAATCCCACTAACAGCCTGCCTGAAGAACTGGCTAGGGAATGCCATCTGCAGACTTAGGCCACAAAGAGTAGCACCACAGAGGCCGTTGAGGATGCAGGGCAGGGTCACCTGGACACATTATAGGACTACTTAGGGCATCTCAGTTTCCCTATCTGTAAGTCAGACTAACATTATCTACCTCTGAGGGTTGTTGTGAGAAATACCTACAAATGGTGCTGCTCTGTGCAGTGCTTCCCACAATCTCTTAATAAACAAGGTGCTCTCAGCTAGGATCATACAGGTTGGCTCTAAGGCTTCTGTCTTAGGACCCAGCTCTTCTCAGACCCAATCCTCTTTGGGCCTACTGCCCAGTGGGTCAATGGTCCCAGCTGACTTGGGGAAGACAAAGGGCCTGTCCTGCCCACTTTTTATTCTGGTGGAAACTTACAACCTCTTGACATACTAACCCTGAAGAAACACCTGTTCTCTTTCCTGTGCCAGCTGTGAATACCTTCAAAAGCCTGCTCCATGAGTATAGCTGGCGTGGTATTACACCACACAACAGCTTTCTGGCCCTTGATATTTCAGAACAGGCTTTTATGTCCATCCTCCTATCAGGGACTCATCTGAATCAGAGGTCCTACTTCACCCAGTTCTGTAAGAAGTCAGGGAACCTGGCCACACGTCTCCAGCCAGTCATCTGCCCCGGGACTTTTGGGGAGTTCTTTGGGTCTCTCTCATGCCACACATGTGGCTTAAGGGTAAGGTTCTGCCCAGAGACTACATACCTTGCCTGGGCACAGGTCTGTGTGGTTTTTTTCCCCAGCAGTCCCAGTTTGGGTGAGGACTTGCTAGAGGGTGAGCCTCTGTGCCTGGGGTGAGCCCATCACCTCAGGAACAGAAACAAGCAGTTTTTAGAAACTTGATGAGGTTTCTAGATTTTGAAACAGCTCATCTTTGGGAGAATTTGGAAACTGGCCTACATCATCTGGAAAGGAAAGTCTTTGTTTAAAGAGTTTAACAAGTTTGGTTCTTCCAAAATCTTTTTAAAATAAGATTCAGAATTTTGACAGTAGTGCATGCCTCAGACATCCAATGCTTTGGGTGGATCCTCTCCATGCTCCCCAGGATCATCTGAATAGCCACATACTCCCTCCATCTAACTGAAGAAATATGATACAAAAAGAATTTTTCTCTGGGAGAGGAGGTCCTGTGAGTCTTACTTCATCTTTTTTGTTTTTTTGACTCTTACTTCATCTTAAAAAGCCTCCAGCAAGTAAGTAGCCAAAGGTTAGGGATGATACAACCTGAAGACTTTATTCATAATGCTGTGTTGGGAAACCAGACAGTGTCTTGTCTGGACCCACAAGGACCCACCTGTCATTAAATCCAAAATCCAAACACTGCTCTTCAAGCCCTCTAGCCTTCCCACACCAGGTACAAAGGCACTTATGATAGTGGGCCACAAGAGATGGGACTCTCGTAAGATCAGGAAAACAGAGGTGAGCGAATTGAAAACTACTTTTGTTTAAAATCCCCTTGGAATCACAGGAGAAGCTGTGTGGCAATCTTGCCTTAGTGTTTCTTTTGTTTGAGCTTTTCTAAGTACACTTGCAGGGACTTCTGGATGGAGTCTCTGGAGACGAAGCTGACAAAGTTCTGGATGTCAGCTTCCCGCTGTTTGATCAGGTTGTCTGCTGTGGCCTTCCGCATCATGCTCTTGGTCAGCTGCCGAGCATGGTCTAAGGAGAATGAGGTTGCTGAGACAGTGGGGTCATTCCCAATCTTTCTCAAGCATTCAGACAGAAACCTGAGAACTTAGCAAATACAATAAAACTAAAATCTCCTATACCCATGGCCCACTGATTTTCCTAAAAACCATAGGGTGATATTGTAAAAATTGTCTTTTTAAACGATATTTTTATTATGGAAAATAACCTTCATCATCAAATATTTGCTCATCTCTCTGTATCAGAGGGTTCACAATTTTTCTTTTTTTTTTTTTGTCTTTTTCCTTTTTATCAGTACCGGGGATCGAACTCATGACTCCCTGCTTGCAAGGCAGGTGCTTATGCCGCTGAGCTAAACCTCCAGCCGCGCTCCCCGCCTTTTTTTTGAGACAAGGTCTCACTATGTAGTTCAGGCTGGCCTCGAATTCATGGGAGTGGGGGAGGTGTGGAATCCTGCCTCACCTTCCCCAGTGCTGGGATTATAGGCATATGCCACCATGTCTGGCTGTTTTCTTTTTAATTAGTTGGAAAAATTCAAAGGATATTTTGTGATGTAAGAAAAATGTGATACTTTCTGGGGGTTGCAATGCATACCTGTAATCCCAGCACTTGGAAGACTAAGGTAGGAAGATTATCTCAAGTTTGAGGTCAACCTGGACTACATAGTGAGTTTAAAGAGAGCCTGTTTCTTTCTTTTAAATTTTTATCAGTACCAGGGATTGAACTCGCAACCTTGCGCTTGCAATGCAGGTGCTTATGCCGTTGAGCTAAATCCCCAACCCATAAAGAGAGCCTGAAGAGAAAGGTAACAGTGGAGCTTCTGTGTCCCTACAATCTCACTGACACATGGTCACACATCATTATGTGTTCCTTGCAGTGTGTCCTGCCAGGACCCAGTTCAACAGAGAGACCTTGTGACCTAAAAAACTGACAATGTCCCTGGTTTTTCAGACAAAATCTGCTGCCCTAGTCTCTATCATTGTTGATATGACCATTCCTACTCTATACACAGTCTGGCAAGTTTCCAGCTGTCTTATCGAGGACTTCCAGAAAGATATGTTCAAGTCCTAACCATTCTCCTAGAACATGTAAATGTGACTTTAATCTGAAAAAGGTCCCTGCAGATGTAATTAAGACATTCATTTTAGGGGCTGCGGGTTTAGCTCAGTGGCATAAGCGCCTGCCTTGAAAGCAGGCAGTCGTGAGTTCGATCCTCGGTACCGATAAAAAGGAAAAAGACAAAAAAAAAAAAAAAAAAAAAAGACATTCATTTTGGATACAAGGAAGACCTTATTCCAGTGGCAGGTATCTTTTGAAGTGAAAAGACATTTGAGACAGACGGGAGGACACATAAGAAGGCAAAGATGAGTAATGTGGCCACAAGCTGAGGGATGGAGCCAGAATAAGCTGGAAGAGTCAAGTGAGCCTCACCATAGCCTTGATTGGGGGGGGGGGGAAGTGTTACTGAGAATTAACTGAATTCAGGATCTCATGTTTGCCAGGTAAGCACTGTGCCACTGAGCTATATCCCCAGCCCTTTCCTCAGAATCTTTATGTGGGAGAACTGGTATCACTAGGATGCATCATCAGGCTGAGGAGAAAGATTCCCTTTCCTATGAATACCTGCAACTGCCCATTCCCCTCAAGCTCCTCACCTGGAATGGCCAGCCATTCAGTCATCACTGAAAGTGCTGTGCTCTGTACCTGGTCCTCAGGAACCACCTGGTCCACCATGCCCACCTGAAGGGCCTCTGTTGGTTGGAAGAGCAGCCCCAGCTGCAGGGCATGCTCTGCGGCTCGGTGTCCAATGGTGTTCACAAGGACGTCTTTAAACCTAAAATGCAGATGCCTGCTCACCTCTGGCCTCTGGGGCTCCCAGCAGGTTCTGTTTAGCTCAGGGTCAAAAGCAGTGTGGGTGCAGCCCCTGGCCTTACCAGAAGGGGGCAACGATGCCCAGCAGAGTCTCATTTAGTCCTATTCGGTAACGAGGGTTGTCAGCTAGGACCCGGTAGTCAGAGGAGAGGGCCATCAGGCAGCCTCCTGCAGGGGAAGCTCCCTGCAGAGAGGAGAGACAGTTTGGAAGTGCCACTGGTCCCAAGTGTACCCCAGATAACAGGGGTCAGAGTAGAGCCCAGGAAGGATGAGTGGGTGGGCATAAGCTCTCAGAGTGCCCCCCAGCCCCACTGGGGGATGCACCAACCATTCACATTGGATGTGCACAATGAAGCAAAGGACCAAGAAGGAACTCTGACACCTCTGAGGACTCAGCAGCAGGGATCTCAAGAAGGGCTGAGGCTTGCCCATCAACTCAAGGGCCCCTAAAGACAGGACCATCAGCTTTTAGGGGCCAGAAAAATCTGCTACTGAGGACAGCAAGTTGCTTTTCCTTTTATAGTTTTCATCTGATGCTACTGCTCCAAACAAGCATTTAGCTAGGGCTGGCATTTCATGTCAGGGCCCACAGGGTCCCATTACCATCTCCAACAGCCAACCCCACTAGGGTGTCCTGAAACCCAAACTCATTCTGTGTCATCATATTAGCCCCACACTGCCCCAAACAGAAACAGCAGGTCATCAGTGTGTCCTCTTTAGCATCCCTATCCTGTCTTACCATGATACTTGAAATGAGGCCACTAACTTTCATGTTGTCTTTTTCTTCCTCATGACATGCTGCCTTTCTTGGTTAGTCACAGTTACCTGCTCAAAGCACAGTTCCAGAGCCCTGTTTGTCTTCTTCAGCTTCCCATGTTTCCTAGGTCTGGTTAGGGTGAGGGTCCCAAAAGGCAGACCTTGTCCACCACTTGCTCCACCATAGCTTCTTAGTGGGCCAGGCCCTGGTCCCTATCTACTAGCTCTTTTGTGTGTCATATCTGACTAGCTCAGGCTGGTGTCTGCCCCTACTCCTGGGCTGGTCTCAAGAGTCAGGGAGACCTCACGGGGTAGAGACACTCACATTGATGGCAGCAACCAGGACCATGTTGGACAGGTAGAGCTTCAGCCACGTCTCCTGTATGGCCCTCCAGTATTCAGCATAGTGGGCTAGGTTCTTCCCACACATCTCCCTCAAGTCCAGGCCAGCTGAGAAGATGCCAGGACAGTCCTAAGAGAAGCAGTCAGAGCAAGGTATTCATCAGAGTTCATTGTATCACCAGACACCGGATTGGGCAGGGTGCTGCCTCCAAGAAGTGAAGACCTGGGGGCTCCAAGGACATAGTCTAGACCTCCCTGACCCAGCCTCCTGTTTCTAGGATATGCTTCCCTTTCCAGCTTCAAACTGGAAGCAGCAGAACAGGTAGATACCAGCTCTCTGCACATATAGGCTAATACCTCCATATGTCCAGTTCTGTCATCCAGGGTGAGAGTTCAGGTACAGTGAGGACTCTGGAAGCTCTGGGACAAGTACCTTCCCTTATACAAGGTCAAGTAAGGCCAAGAGGTGCTGGGATAGAAAACTGACCCAGAAGGCATGTGGTCCCTGGTGGATGACCCACGTCCCAACACAGCTAGCCAGGAGTAGGTGGGAAGAACACAGAAGAGACTGCTAGGCTGTCAGGAAGGAGGTGAGCAGATTAGTGGGATGCAGCAGGTAAACACTAAATCTTGGGCATTTGGTTGAAGGGCTGTTGGCCAGGAGTACATCCCAGGGAGAACATCCCATAATGGGGCTCCCATGGGCCATGGTACCTTCCTCATGCCTTTCCATCCATGGTGGATTTCCTGGGATATGTTATCAGACACAGTCTCACCTATTCTGATTCCCAGATAGAAATGGATGGCCCATGGGGCAAATGTTTGCCCCATGCTGTTTGTAGCAACAAGGACTGACAACCTCACGGGTGTGTGGAGGAACAAGAACAGAGACAATGGATGGCCACACTCTGTAGCCTTAGATGTAATGAAGAAGTCATAGCATGAGGCATGGAATGATTTCATTCTTCTCATTGTGCTCATTTGTGTACTATACTGGGCTGATCTTTTTTAGGTTTCCATGAATAATGTTTTTGTTTTGTTTTTAACTGAAACCAAACAGAGATCAAAAGATAAGGTATGGTTAAAACTAAATTTAGCTATTTCTTTCTGTTTTTTGGTACCAAACTCACAACCTCATGCTTTCCAGGCAGGTGCTTATGCCACTGAGCTAAATCCCAGGCCCCAATTTAGCTATTTCTGATTGGACTGGTTCAGGGAACCACAAGTCACCACTCGGTGCTGACTGTACAAAATGGCAGAAGGGATAGAGCAGAGGTGATGACATTCATGTGACTTGGTAAAAAAAAAAAAAAAAAAAGCGCTTTATTCTGGATGTTCAAGAAATAATTAGTCAGGAATGGTGGCACATGCCCCTAATCCCAGCACTTGGGAAGCTGAGGCAGGAGGATCACCCTAAGTTCAAGGCTACCCTGAGCTACACAGCAGCAGATCCTGTTTAAGAAAAAAAAAAAAAAAAAAAAGTGACATATTACTGGGGTTACCACTTGCCAAAACGACTAGGAATAGCTGACATGGATAGCTGATTTGTAGAAACTAGGAACATACCTGTTGTTGGCTGAACTATGTCCTCTAAAGTAATATGCAAGCCCTTACCCCAGTATCCATGAATATGGTTTTATGTGGCTATTAGAGGTGTTATCAAGCAGAGTGATGAGTACACCTTTATCCAAGTATTCTGAGAGACTGAGGCAGAAAGATAGCAAGTTCAAGCCCAACCTGGGCAACTGCGTGATTCAGTGAGCCTTGTCTTAAAATTAACAAGGGCTGTGGATGTAATCAGTGTGAAGGCCTTAGATTCAACCCCTAGAACTTCAAAAAGAGAAGATTAAAAAACAAAACATGCTATCAAGTAACGATAAGGCAGACTGGATTAGGGTAGGCCCTGAGTCTAATGACAGATGACTTTATAACAGAGGGTAACTTGAGCTAGTCCTAGTGGCAATCAGGGAGGCTAAGCAGGAGGCTAAGCAATTGATAAATTGACAATTTATCAATTTAGTGAAATCCTCTCTCAAGATAAAAACTAAGAAAAACAGGCTGAGGATGTACTTAAGTATGATAGCCCTGGCTTCAATCCTCAGTACAACAAAAGAGAAAGAGAGTGGGAAGGGGAGAAGAAAGGGAATATAAACACAAAGACACAGCCACAGGCATAGGGATGGCAGAAGCTATGAATACTCTGGAGGCTGAGGCAGGAAGATGAAGCTGGAGTCTAGCCTGGGCAATTTAGCGAGACTCTGTCTCAAAATTACAAAGAAAGAAAAAGAGATAGGAATATAGTTGAGTGTGAAGGACTTTGGTTCAATTCCCAGGGCTAAAAAAAATGGGTTTTTAAAAATGAAGTGACAGCCTAGGCCTGGTGGTGCACACCTGTAATCCTAGTCCTTGGCATTCAGTTTCTTTTTTTCTCTTTTTTTTGGTACTGAGGATTGAACTAATGACCTCATGCTTGCCTGGCAGGCATTTATGCCACTGAGCTAAATCCCCGGCAACCCCAGCATTTGAAGTGTTTGAGGCCAGCCTGGAGTACAAAGTGACTTCTTCAAAGCCAGCCTGAACTGCATAGTGAAACCTTGTCTCAAAAGAAAAAAAAGTAAATAAATAAAACTTTGAATGGTGATAAATTTCAGGACCAATTCAAGTGCAAAAGACCTGGGTAGCTACCATCCTAGCAAAGGTCCTTGGAATTCTGACATCTCCAATCTACCCAGTATCACTGCTTTCCTACCCACAGGGTTGTAATGGGTAATCTCTTCTCCAGAGGGTATTTATACCTCTTCCCCACTTCTACTACAATCAACAGGATGTCCCAAGGAACAGAGCTGACACCAGATCCGAAGGTCACCACTTCTTTGGATGAAGTCCCTGGCATTTGCAGCGCTTGGAGCAATGCTGGAATTTAGACAGATGTAAAGTTTGCCCTCTGAGAATATGAGTTAAGTGGGACCCAAACATCAGCGGTGTGCTGGCTTTCTAGACACATACAAGAGGGATTGGCTCAGGTACCAGAGTCCCCGAGGGTAAAGCAGCCTAGAAGCCACTGAGTTCCTTAGGGTCAGCTTCCTATGAAGCATCATGGGCTCTAGAATGCCTTTGCAAAGACCTGGGTCCCCTATGGTTCCAATCCAGGCTGTGGAGCACCGCAGTACTTCTCAGGTCTACCCTGACAACTAAAGGCCTGGCAAATGGCCTTGAGCTTGGTCTGCCTTCAGGAAAATGACCTGCCTGAATTCACTAGTACAATCAAACCTGATTGACTGGGGACTATGCTATCTAAAAGCCTCCAGGGGGCAGGGGCTGCTTGATTTACTCTGTCATGTGACAGCTGGCTTCAGCTTTTCCCAGTGGCCCTGAGCAAGCACCTACCGAAGTTAAGATGAGGCCTCGGTAGGTCTTGTCATTCTCCAGCTTCTCCAAGCAGATGATGAACTCTGTCAGAAACTCCAGGGAAAGGCTATTCACTGGAGGGTTCTTGAATTTTATTGTAGCAATTCCTAGTTTAAAGAAGGAGGAAGAAAAACCCCACATCCAGCATGGGAAAAGTGCTCTGGCCAGGCTCTACCCTCATCCAGGACATGTAAAACTGTACAATTCTGGGGTTTTAAAAACTTAGGGGAGCTAGGAGAAAACCTAGCATTTGGTAGGCTGAGGCAGAAAGACTGTAGTTTGAGGCCAACCTGGGCTATATAACAAGTTAAAACCCAGCCTGGAGTACAGTGAAATCCTGTTTCAAAAATCAAAACAAATAAAAACAAAAGGAGAAGCCAGGTGTGGCAGTGCACTTCTGTACTCCTACCACTCAGGAGGCAGAAGCAAGAGAATTACCACCAGACTGAAGGCCAGGACGGGCTACATGTGAGTTCAAGGCCAGCCTGAAGTACACAGGGAGACCCTGTCTCAAATAACACAAAACAAAAATACACCAACATAACTGAAGGGAAGTCAGGTGTGGTGCTACAAGTCTGTAATCCCAGCAATCTAGGAGGCTGAGACAGGAAGATCAAAAGTTTGAGTATAGCCTGGACAATTTAGACCCTTACTCAAAAATATAATAAAAAATTTTAAAAAGCATGCTCAGTGATATGGCCTTGGGTTCATTTTCTAGAACAGAAAAATAAAACAAAAACCTAGAGATGAGATTTACATAATACAAATCAATCAATCTACGTTTCTTTTTTTTTTTTGGTACCGGGGACCGAACTCATGATTTGTCACTTGCCAGGCAGGCATTTGTGCTTCTGAGCTAAACCCCCCGGCCCCCACTATGTTTTTTGAGAAAGGGTCTTGGTATGTAGGTCAGGCTGGTCCTAAACTCAATACATAGCACAGGCTGGCCTTGAACTTGCAATGATCCTCTTGCCTTAGATTCTTCAGTAGCTAGGATTATAGGCATGTGCTATTGTGGTCAGCAAATTTTCTTTTTTTATGGTGCTGAGGATGTAACCCATGACCTTGCATATACTAGGTAAGCCCTCTGCCACTAAACCAAATCTCCATCTTTGTTATTTTTAAGAGTGAAAGAACACTCACCTGTATAGAACAGTCACCCTTTATTTGTGTACAGATGGACACTCTTTGGCTACTGCACAACACATCACTGAACATGTATGCACATATTTTATTTTTTACATACCTGTTCCCAGCTCTCTTAGATATATTCCTAGAAATGAAATTGAATTTGTTTTATTTTGGATTTTAGGCTGCCAGCAAGGCTGCACAGGCAGCAGGGCCCTGTGTGCCCTTATATAGCTCAGTTTGCTATGCTGGCTCCTTATCATATCAGGAAGGCTTCAAGTCCCTTGATGGTATCACCTCTCAAGGACAAAAAAAAAAGGCTTAAGAGTTGCCTCTTCTTGGGACAGGGAGAGACATCCTGGAAACCCATGTCATGCACAGATGATGCCAAGTGTGTACTAAACATGAATTCCACATCTGGTACTTTGGCAGGCAGAGGGGATACTGGGACCCAAGACATGGACCCTCTTCATCAGGACTGGAGATTTCTTGTCCCTACTTTTCAGATGTCAGAGGTTTTGAGAAGAAGAGGCACCCCACACAAGTAGGGAAGCAGTTGCACCAGGATAGCTTTGCAAGAACCTCCCACTTTCACAGGAGGTCCTAGGGCCTGTGACCTTGGAATCACTGCTAGTGGGCAGGAAATACTCTAGGCCTTGTCAAAGCTGCTCAGACACAGCAGGACTTTTTGTTTTGTGGTACTGGGGGTTGAAATCAGGAGTTTTACAATGAGCTACATTCCTATCCCCTGTTTACAGTTTTATTATTTTGAGTTACGGTCTCATTAAGTGGCTAAGTTGCCTAGATTGGTGTTAAATTTGTGATCCTCCTATTGCAGTCTCTCAGTGCTGGGACTATAGGCATGAGTCTCCACATCTAGTTTATATAAACACAACTCTGCAACTTTAACTTCGACTTGATTACCCAGTTCCTCACCCCAAAATGAACCCACAGTAACTGCAGATTGGTTCTGGGCATAATACCGTGGTCTCCCCTTCAGGCCCACAGCCTCTGTGCATGCCCTGTGTTATGTCCCATCAGTCCTCTCAGGCCATTCTAGTTGGTAATGCCTCTGGAAATGTTTTTTTTTTTTTTTTTTTTTTTTTTTTTGGTACCAGGAATCAAACTCATGACCTCACACTTGCCAGGAGGCCTGCTGTGCCACTAAGCTATATTCCCAGCCTCAAAAATTAGACACTGACTTTTTTTTTCTTTTTGGTACAGGAATTGAACTCAAGACCTTGCACTTGCCAGGCAGGTGCTCATACAACTGAGCTATATCCCTGACCCTTGGTAATGCCTTTGGAAAAGCTATAAAAACACTCTGTCCAACTTATGTAAAAACATTTGGGGAGAGCTGGTTGTGGTAGTACATGGCTGTAATATTAGCACTAGGGAGGCTGAGGCAGGAGGCTAGTTACAAGTTCGAGACCAGCCTGGGCTACAAAGGAAGCTGAAGGCCAGCCTGAACTGTGTAGCAAGACACAGTTCAAAATAAAAAAACAAAAATACCACCTTTGGGGAAACTAGGAGATGAAGACATCCAGCCATGTAGATAAGCCCTGCAATGGCAGGCGGGAGGTAGACAATGATCCAGTTGACTTACATTATAAAAACATAAGTTTTGTCTGATCCCTTGCTACTTTAAAGAAATCTTTCATGATCACTAACCACAATCCTGTCTTCTAGACATTGGTTCATTCTGCTGCATATATTTGAAATAGAATTTTTAATCTCTTGGATTTCATTTCTTTCCTATGCTGGGTATTCATGGTTTCCATCATTATCCTAATAATAATCTCTATTTTTTAAAAAAAAACCTCTATTTTTTATCTTTATTTAGTCTAGATTCACTAATTATGCCCTTCAGTATGGTTATCATCTCTGAAATTATCTGAGAAATTATTTCTGATTTGATTTTTTTCTAGAGCCTCATTCATGAGTTTTGTTGCTTCCACTGTTACCACTTCAGAGTCTAGCTGGGTAGTTTTTGAATTGTTCCATCTTACTGTTCCTGGGTTTGCCTTTGGCAAACTGGAATTCTGGGATTACTTCTTGCTTCCATGTCTTCTCATTTTCTTTTCTTTTTTTTTTTTAGCTTAATTCCTACTTTGATGCTTATAAATTATTTATGGTGGGTACTTTTATTGCTAGTATTCCAAAATGACTACTGAGAAATGTCTTTCAGGTTTAGCTGGCTTTTTGGTTTTGAGTCTGTTGCAAGATCCTCTTCAATTTATTAGTGATTAGAAATTGATGCCTAGGGGCTGGGGATTTAGCTCAGTGGCATAAGCGCCTGCCTTGTAAGCAGGCAGCTGTGAGTTCGATCCCTGATACCGATAAAAACGAAAAAGACAAAAAAAAAAAAAAAAAAAAAAAGAAATTGATGCCTATTTGGCTAAGCCCCTGGTTCTTACACATTGGGCTATATTTAATTATTATAACCTGGGATCACTGGGAAATCTCAGTCTTGGCATACAAGGAAGAACAACTGATTAGAACAATTATATAATAACTGTAATAACAACAGCATCAAACAGCCTAGAAAATGACAAACTATGGTAACAATTAATTTGCTACCTTTAACTGTAAGATTTGTAGTTACACAACAAAATCTGAAACAAACCAGAAAATTGTATGCAGTGAATATCTCAATATGATTTTACCCTTAAGAGAGACAATTTAGAAGGGATTAGGGGAAAAAAATAGAGAAGAAAATGAGATTAGAAGGATGAAGAACAAAGGAGGATTACGCAAGCTCTGGGAACTGATGAAGAAGCAGAGGGAAAGAAAGAAGAAACAGAAACAAGAACACAACAAAACAACAAAAAAATAGAAACAATGTTCATACTCATAAAAACAAGAACAAACCATCAAGAAAAAGACCAAAGTGGGGGCTGGAGGTTTAGCTCAGCGGCATAAGCGCCTGCCTTGCAAGCAGGCAGTTGTGAGTTCAATCCCCGGTACCGATAAAAAGGAAAAAGACAAAACAAAAAAGAAAAAAAAAATTACACAGCAAAGAAAGGAAGAGAAGTAGGAAAAAAAAAAAATCATTTTCAGTGTGTGTCTTTGTTGTCAGTGGTAGACAGAGCGAGCAGACAAAAGCCCAGATCCATGTTTACTGATCCTAGTGAGCTAGTAGTAGCATTACAGTGGTATTGGATAATCCCAGCAAAGCTGGGTTTTAGCTGCACTGAAGTTGGTTGCCACTTTACTCTTCTGTGTTGTGGCCCCTTCTTCATTCTCTCCCATGGCTCCAGTTTTTGCTTTAGGTCCTTGCTGGGTCCCAGGGACTCGTTTTCTTCTTTTCTTCCTTATGTTGATATATTTCAACAACTGGATTCCAAATATTGGAGAGGCTGTTTTTCTGCTGCTCACTATTCCTACATTGTCTCAGAAGTCCAACACAGTTTTGTCTGAACAGCACTTTCTCCCCTCTAGCACTAAGAATTGAACCCAGGACTTTTGAACTGAGATATACCCTCAGGCCATTTTAAAAAAAATTTTATTTTCCTTTATTTCTCAGTTTGAGAAGGGTCTCAATATGTAGTTGTCTGGTTTTGAGCTCACTTTGTAGCCCAGGCTAGTCTTAAACTTGCAATGATTTTCCTGCCTCAGCCTCCCACAGGCTGTGCTGGGATTACAGGTGTGCACCACCACATCCAGCAAATTATTTAATAATTGTCTCTCTTTTTTATTTTTTGGTACTGGGAATCAAACTCAGGACCTTGAGCTTACCAAGCAGGCACTGTACCACTAAGCTATATATCCCTAGTCCCTCCATTTTAATTTTGTGTCAGGGTCTCTCTATATTGCCCAGACTGAGCTAAGACTTGCCATCCTCATGTCTGAGCTGCCAAGAGTGTTGAGATTACAGGTGTGTACCACCGCAACTAGCTAAACAAGTACTACTTTCACCATTTTATCATTTAAAAATGAGCATCTGGTATCTTTTCTTGTAAGCCATGAAGAAAACCTATAAGAGGAACAAGCTGGTATGTTGGTGGTCGTGCCAATTCCTCATTAGTAGTGAAATTAATAAAAGGCATTTTTTTTTTAAAATAAAAGATATTCTCCAAGCTGAGCACGGTAGCACATGCCTGTTATCTCAGTTACTTGGAAGACTGAGGCACAAAGATTATGAATTCAAGCCCAGCCTAGACAAATAAGTGAGGTCCTACTTCAAAATTTAAAAAGGTAAGGGTGCTGGAGATATAGTGGTTGAGTGCTTGCTTAGTATATAGAGGGCCTGAGTTCAATTCCCTGCACTGAAGCAGGGGGAAAAAAGGTCCTCTTAAATCACAAAGCTACTATGCAAAATGAGGCCAAAGGTACAGTCATAAAGCCAAAACTCTCCTACCTTAACCCTCTGTTGTCCTTCCTCCTATGGGTCAGCAAACTTTTTCTGTAAAAGCCCAGGTAGTAAATATTTTTAGTTTCACAGGTCACATAGTCACTGTTACAACTACTCAGTATGAAAGTAGCCATCATTTGTAAACGAATAGGTAGAGCTACTTGCCAGTAAGTTTGTAAGAAGAGATTTGCTGACCCACTTCCTACATCTTATAACATTCTGTATTTTTCTATTCTTTTCTTTTTTTTTTTTTTAACAAGAAAATGAGGTGCATTTCTGCTGGTAACTACTGACTGTTCATATTCATGAAAACATCTACACTTGACTCAGGCCCTTGGCAGCCTCCAACAGACCACAAAGGAACCAGCAAAGTTAGCTTTCGCCTGCCCCACAGAGCTCCATATGAACAAGTTCATCATGTTTTTGCTGAGACAGAGCTAACCTTTGAACAGAGAAGAACAAATTGTTTTCCAAGCGTATTATGCTGGAGATATTTTTCCTCCAAGTAAGTCCAGAACCATGTTACTAGGTTGAAAGAGAAACAATATTGTGAGAACAAGGATGGAAGACCAACAAAAGTCCTCAAAAGGCTACAACTGCTCTAGGGAACCCTGAAAACAAAGGAAAAACAGACCTGGGTTCCTGGGTATTTTCCCTAGCACCTTCTTCTCAGCTTCAGTGCTGTTGTGGGCTTAACTATGGCCTCTCAGAAAGACCTGTTTAAGTCCTATGCCCTGGTATCTATTCTGAAAACCAACTTAATACCATCCAGCTGCCTGTCACTGCCATTGTCACTGTGCCCCCCATTTTGGACACTGAGGAGGGTCATTGAAGGTCACTTTCCACAAATGTGAGACAGAAGTTTTTTTTTTTTGGTACCAGGGATCGAACTCATGATTGTGTGCTTGCAAGGCAGGCACTTGTGCCGCTGAGCTAAATCCCCAGCCCTGTTCCTTGTTTTTTTAATTATTCAATTGTTTTTTAATTTAATTATTTTGTTGTTTTTTGTTTTTATAGTTCAGGCTAGCCTTGAACTCACTGTGTAGCCCAGGTTGGCCTTGAACTTGCAATGATCCTCCTGTCTCAGCCTCCCAAGTGCCTGGGCCAAGGTTCTGACTGCATGTCAGACAATGAATGACACTGGTCATAGCTCTTCTGCCTCTATTTCTCATCAGCCTGTCTTTATGCCTGGCTTATCTTTATTTCATCAGTATGTTCTTTGTTCTTTTCCCCCAGTAACATGTCCTGAGTCTTTATGGAAGGAGGATATACTTTACTTCCTTGAGGAGTGAACAAGAAAAATGTAAGCAGCTGTGTGTGGTGGCACTGCCTGTAATTCCAATAATTGGGAACCTGAGGCAGGAGGCTCACTACAAGTTCAAGGCCAACCTGGGTCATATAGTGATTTCAAGGAGTTTGAACTACACAGTGTGACCTTATCTCAAAAAAAAAAAAAAAAAATCTAATTGACTAGATGTTAGACGTGAGAAATTATAACAGGAGTTCACCTCATGCTCATTTAGAGAGAGAAGGTAAAAACACTGAGGTCAGATGTCCTTACACTGTCTTTGGCCCATTATCTGAGGTAGCAGAGAAAGCAAAAGGGACAAAGGCCTATTACTGGACAGATGCAGCTGTTAGCCAATGGCTCCTGTTTCTACTTCTCACTGATTGGTGCTTAGTGACCTCCAAAACATCACCAGTTGGGGCTGTGGATTTAGCTCAGCGGCATAAGCGCCTGCCTTGTAAAGCAGGCAGTCGTGAGTTCAATCTCCCGTATCGATAAAAAGGGAAAAGACAAAAAAACAAAAAAACAAAAAACAAAACAAAACAAAAAGCAAAAAAACCCAAAACATTACCAGTCAATTAAGAATTTCCCTGGCTAAGATATGAGTGTCTGGATTGTCAACATAAATTATGTTCTAGGAACTTGAACAAAGTCTTGGTGGCAGATAGGGTCTTTGGGACCTTTGATTTATGAGGAAAAGGTAATATTACCTAGCTACAGATATACATCTTAAAAAAAGTTTTACAAACTTAGTTGCGTAGGAAGTTTCTGGAACTGACTCTAAAGTCTGGCAGGGTAGCTGGTAACACTAGGGAAAAGGTAAAGAAGCCAAAGGTGAACGTGAGTTAAAAGACAGTTTGGAGGAATTTCACAATGAGGGAATTGCATTCCTGTACTGGCACAGAATGGGTACTGATAAAATGTCTTTTTTTTTTTTGGGGGGGGGGTTGGTTGGTACCAGGGATCGAACTCACGACCTTGAGATTGCAAGGCAGGCACTTATGCTGCTGAGCTAAATCCCCAGCCCCATGATAAAATTTCTTAAATAATGTGCTGAGAATCTAAAATTAGCTTCAAGAACTGGGCATGGTGCTGCACAACTGTAATCCCAGCACATGGGACAGTGACACACAAGGATCACTGAATTTTGGGCCAGTCTGGGCTATACAGAGAAGCGTTTTTTTTTTTTTTTTTTTTGGCAACATTCTAATTTTAAGACTAGCCTGCAATACATAGTGAGACCCTGTCTCAAAACAAACCCAAAACAACAAATCAGCTTCAATACTGTACTTACGGACTCCTTACTCTCCTCGCTGTACTGGGGACTGAACTAGAGACAGTCTACCACTGAACCATATCCCCCAGCCCTTAATTTTTCCTGCTACAGTCTTGTTAAATTGCCCAGACTTGATAGGTATGGTGGTGCACATGTGTAATCTTAGCACTTGGGAGAGGATGAGGCAGGAGGATCACCCTCAGTTTGAGGCCAGCCTGGCTACATAGTGATTTCAAGGGCAGCCTGGACTACATAGTGAGACCCTGTCTCCAAAAAAAAAAAAAAAAAAAAAAGAAAGTTGCCCAGGTTGGCTCTGAACTTTTGATTTCTCGCCTCAGCCTCTCAAGCAGCTAGAGCTGGGTGTGGTAGTGCACATCTATAATTTCAATACTCTGGAAGACTGAGGCAAGAGGATAGAAAATTTGACCCCGATTTAGCAAGATCCTTTCTCAATGTAAAAAGGTCTGGGGGATGTAGCTCAGTGCAAAGGCCCTGGATTCAATCCATAACACTGTACAACAAGGTAAGAAAAACAAAAGCAACAAAATAGAACCTCAACTTTTTTTGGACTCAAAGAGTTGGGTTTAGGACAGTACCCTCATCATCTTGCTCAGGCAGCCACTGAGAACTGAACCCAGGCTGGGAAGCATAAGGAACCTGGAACCATGACATAGCCTGTATGCGACTTGGGAGCGAGGGCCAGGCTGTAGGTCGGTTTGGGCAGGAGACGGCTTCCTCCTGGTACTCCTAGACAGAGCCAAGCCCAGCAGTGAGAGGCCATGCGGCAGCCTGTCCAAAGTGTGAAAATTTGCCAGCCTCAGACCTTCATCTCTAAGCCCAGCTGTCTCTTTTCTGCAGGGAAAGCCCGGGTTTCACTCAAAGTGTTTTCTTTATTTGTGCTGCAGGGTTTTTAATGGGGAGGGAGGCAGCAGTGGGGAGTGATCTCACTTGTGCCTTCATGCATTAATTATTATTATTATTTTTTGTCTTTTTCATTTTTATCAGTACCAGGGATCCAACTCAGGACCACACACTTGCAAGGCAGGCGCTTATGCCCCTGAGCTAAATCCCCAGCCCCTCAAGCAT
This sequence comes from Cavia porcellus, assembly GCF_034190915.1. Lineage (NCBI taxonomy): Eukaryota > Metazoa > Chordata > Mammalia > Rodentia > Caviidae > Cavia > Cavia porcellus. The sequence continues at coordinate 33,541,602 of NW_026947499.1, forward strand.
TAATTAGAACAGTTCCTACATTGGGAGGCTGAGGCAGCAAGACTGCAAGTTTAAGATCAACTTACTGAGACCTCTCAAAAATATAAAGGGCTGGACATGTAGCTCAGTGGTAGTGCACCTATGGTTCCATACCCAATACTTAATTTTAAAAAAAGGCTGGAGATTTAGCTCAGTAGTGTGAAAGTGCCTGTCTGGCAAGTGCGAGACGGTGAGTTCAATCCTGGTACCAAAAAAGTAAAAAAAAAAAAAAAAGAGAGAAGAAAAAAGTAAAACGAAAAATAGTAATCTGCTGCGGGGCTGGGGATTTAGCTCAGCGGCATAAGCGCCTGCCTTGCAAGCAGGCAAAGACCAAAAAAAAAAAAAAAGAAAAGAAAAATAGTAACCTGGTTCTGTGATATGTAAGATAAATAAATTTTAAGATATGTTAAGATGAATGAATTTTGTTTTATTTTTTTGAGATAGGGTTACAACATGTAGTTCAATCTGACCTTGAACTCACAAACCCACTAGGCAGGCCTCCAATTTGCACAGTAATCCTCCTGTGTCAGCCTCGTAGGCTGAGATTACTTACAGGTGTGTGCCATCACGCCCGCCAGAAAATGTTGTAAAAGAAAATGCTTCCAATCATCTTCAGCTAATTCAAGAACATAGATAACACTACATTCTCAAATTCAAAGACAGAAACACTTCTTAATGAACAAGATCCATTTAAATCATCGGAGTAAAAAAGCAAGTTTACACTGGGGCTTAATCTCTTGCTTTTGGAAATTCAACAGCGTTCACCGGAATTAAAACTTTAGACTCGATTTTGGGGCTTAGCTCCAGGGATCAAGGACGATATAGCTATGGCAAGGTTTACAGTACTCATCTAGCTCACCCGGCCCTTCCACCCGCGCTCACCTGCGGTCACGTCCGATTCCACCAAGACCCGCTGGCTCACGAAGCGTCGCGCGCCATTCCCGCCACGGGCCGCCGCCTCAGCGCCAAGCCAGACCCCTACGGACCAGGACCAGACGGAGGGCTAGTTAGCACAACGGGCGAGTCCCATCGTCCTGATCCTATTCCCAGGGACTCCATCCTCCAACCCATCATTTGCCCATACCGCACCCGCCCGCAGCAGCAGGGTCTTCCCTGCAGCAAAGGTCTTCCGCCCCGCCACCAGCGCCATCTTGCTCCACCACTGGATTGCTGCGCCGCTTAATCCCCATTGGGCTCCTCCCCCGTCTCGCCCCGCCCCACACTATCCGACCTATCCGGGAGCAGATCCTGGCCCTGCGGAGTTAGTCAGGGTCCTACCCGCTCAAGAGGAGGGTCAAAGTCCCGGGCTCGCGTTGGGGGAAGTGCCCAGAAATGATTCAAGTCACCCTCTCAGAGAGCAGTAGGTCACCGCCTCAGAGAGCAGGGCGGCCTGATGTGGCCACAATAACGGGGGATGGGGGTGGAGGGGTGGTGTTTGCAGCAGACTGAACGCTGGAAGGCCAGGCCCAGGCGCTAAGTAAACAATGAAAGGACACGAATAATTTGTTTAGCCTGTGCACTGCTGTCCAGTGTGGTGTCGTTTTGACTACTGCAATAGTAGATACAGGGGCTGGGGATAAACAGCGGCAATGAGCGCCTGCTTGGCAAGGGCTAGGTGTGAATTTGATCCTTGGTACCAAAAAAAGGAAAAAAAAAAAACAAACAAAAACAAAAAAACCCCATCTCTATCCTGTTTGCTCACAGGAGTAACCTAAAACTCCTAGGTACACTAACCCAAAGTTTTTCTGACCCAAAGGTTTTGGAGGTGTCACTTTGGAAACAGTAATTTATCTGGTCTGGCATCAAAAATCATGATTATGTTAAGCAGTTCTGGGAATTAAAGAACAGTGAAACCAGTACTCAATCTTCATTCTAATCCTAGGTTTATTCAATACAATTTCTTTATTCTACACAACAAAGTACAAACACAATCTTACCTAAAATGCTACAAAGTTACAAAACTCAAATTTTATAGCACTGACTGTACAATAAAAGCCAAAAAAGCAATGTACATGTTGCCAAGGTAACCTGAACAGCAGGTGACATGGAGGGGGCTCCATGATGATCTGCAAAGCTTGCTCTCAAACTGCTCACCACAAAGAGTAAAGGAGACAAATGGGGGTGGGGATGTAGTTGAAAACATAGAAAGAACCATTTATGGCAATTAACAGAGGGCAGGAGGGCCTTTTCAAGGTGTTTGACCCTAAAGGCTGGAAGAGGACTCAAGTAGGAATCAAAGGGCCAGGCCTAATAGGAATGGCAGATTGGTTCCCAGTATATGACCAGATTGCCACACTCTCCCTAAATCATCTGGAAAGGCTGAGGCAACCTGTTACCTGTAGGCTTGCTTGTTCCTATAAGCTCTGCCACTGACTCTCAGGAGATGGGAACGGGTGAACTTCCTAGACAGAAAACTGTGGGGTGCCTTTCCAGACACAAGCCTGAATCAACAGCACTTCTGCAGCCAGAACCTGCCTGAGGACCAAGTGTGTCCACTGCTGCCTTTGAAGGCTGTTTGAGGGAGGGATCCTCTCCTACTGCTCCACCTTAGGCTAGAGAAGTGACAAAACTGAGCTGAGTGGGACATAAGTTACAGCAGTGAGCATCAGTGGCCTTGCTTATCGGGAAGAATTGGAGCTAGAGCGGCTCCTATGGCGGCGGCGGCCAGGAGAACGGGACCGCCTGCGTACGGGAGACCTGCGTCTTGGGGAGCGTGACCTGTGGGAAAAGAAGAGGCTAAGTCAGAACATCAGAAGCAAAAGTCCCAAGAAGGAATGATGCAGCGCAAGCTGGCTTCTTTCTGGGATAATCCTTTGTGATTTATTTTGCAGCACTAGAATCTGTGACCTCTGCTCAGAGAATTATCCCTCTGCTGTTCTACTGACTCCAGAATTCCTCCTTCCTAATTTGTCCTGTTTTCCAACTAAGAATGGAAAAGAATTCATAGTTTACTGCTTATTCAGGAGGTAAGTGGTCCTGACAGAATCCCACAACCTCTTTGCTTATTACTGTCTCATATCATGACTGCCATTCTTTCCCAAAAAGCTTCTAAGGGCCAATATGCTAAACTGCACTGAATAAAAGATCCCAAAGTCATCACAGTCACATAGGCTTATACATCAAACAGAGCAGTCTGATGAGGCCAGTGATACTCCAAATTGACATACCTTCTTCTCATCCGTGGAGGTGACCTACGCCACATAGGAGGTGGTGGTAGCATTCTCCTGGGAGGGCTGAATCGACGGGGAGGCGGTCTAGGCCAGGGGGCCAGCACAGCAGTAGCGGTGATCTCTTGACCATCAATTTGTCCTATGGTAAAAGGACCAAGTCATAAAGCCAACCCAGGCAAAGCACCAAGCCAGAGGCTGGGCCCATAACAGTGAACCAAGGGACAAGAAACAACTACACTAGGACTGAAACTCACCAGGAAAAACTAAATGTGGCATGGGTTCTGACTGTGGACACTAGGTCAATGTGTTGGGTTCCAGAGCAAGTGGTACTCAAGCAAAGGCCTAAATATGCTAGATCTTGCTAAGCAGAAAGGCAAGTTTCAAAAAGCAGAAAAGAGGCAGATGTGGAGAGACTGATAAGATAAACATAAGGCTGGAAGACAGGATGAGGGACTTCCTGGAAGGCCACAAAGTGGCATGAGTATCTGAGCTTCTTTCTCAGGCACAGAGGTAAGTTGTACTAGGCCAAGTGAAAAAAAGCCTGTCAGGAAGTTTCCACAGCACTGAGATGAAATGATACCTAATTGAAGGAAAGGGAAAATTCAGGGGATCACTGGGAAATAAATTGGCTGAATGATGATGGCTTGCTGGGAGTGGTAGGGTAAAACTCTGTTGTGGTATAGTATGAAAGAGGCCTTGGGAGAAATTTACATGAAGACAGTATTAAACACTACATGTAGGACAGAAACTCTGTAGAGTATAATAAAGAGTACATTCTGTAGGGTGTAATGAAGAGAATCAACAAAAGACCCTAAGGCACAGACCTGGGAACTCACAACCTCAAGAAGTTGTCTTCAGAGTTAGAGGTATTTAAAGTCCACACATAGCCCCTTTCACGTCCGCAAAGGGCTCTCATCCTCTCAGCTCCTTTCTTGCAAGGTACCCAGGAACTAACTCAGGCACGTGAACTTAGAATACTTAAGAAACTTTACCTAGGTAAACTGTAGGGTAGCTCGTGGCCCATTGCCAAAACCATTTCAAATTAGGAATTTCATAGCACTACACTTGTTTTAACAGAGACAAATCCATCTTTTGGTAGGCTCTCAGTAAAGGTCAACTTCTTCCACTTTGCCCTAGAAACAGCACAATGGGGGATGGATACAAAAATCCTACCAGGATCTTCAGATAGTTTTCATATTCATACCCACACTGGATGTCCCTCAGTCTTCTAAGTTTTTAAGTGGATTAACAAGTGCTCAGTCTCTGTCAAACACCAGATGAATAGGAGATTCTAAAATGAAGGTATAATTCACAGAGTCCAGAGCTGATATGAGGGATATGCAGTTTATGCTGTGCTCCTGAAAGATGTAGGAGACTTTAAAGTTAGCTAAGGATCAAGGAAAGAAAATTTTAACGCCAGAGCTTTGTCAGTACTCAAAGTCAATTACAAAAAACCTACAGTAAAACCAAAAAACCCTCCCCCAAAACAAAAAAAACTTGTTGAGCTATCTAAGAAGCTTACCACAGAGCTCCAGAGGACTCTGAGATTTTGGGGCATTCAGAATCTCTTTCCCATCTGGGCCTTGCTATACCCATATAGTACTGTGCTGCCTGTTCACAGCCTCGTCTGCCCTAATCACAGCAGCAGAGACAAATTCTATTCCTTAAAATGTTGACTTCAAGGCCAAATGAAAACTGGCAACCCAAAACTGTGAGTGTTCGTATGCTTTCAAAACTATTCCACTCAACACAACTATAAATATTATGGAGCTTAAATACATAGAGGTTTGAGAAATGCATCAATTTTGTGAATTCAGTAAAATCTGTCACCTAGCAAAATACTCCTAAAACATGCTGAAATGTGGGCAAAAGAAAATGACCCAAATGACGAAAGAAAATATTCTTTTTTTCATTTTTTTTATCGGTATCGGGGATCGAACTCACGACCGCCTGCTTGCAAGGCAGATGCTTATGCTGCTGAGCTAAATCCCCAGCCCCAAGAAAATATTCTTACAAAAAGCCTAGTATATTCTTTATAAGAAAAGCTTTATTTGATCCTTAGACTTAACAGACTGAAAATTTCTTAAAGTGCTAATATACTCATATTTGCAGAATTTTCAAAAAATAGTATTTCATAAAACATGTTATTGATAAACACACCTACACTGAGTAAGAATTGGAATCCCAAAAGAGCTCCAGTAAAACTCAAGTACAGCTTGAATGGAAGTAAGCTGGAAAGAACTCTATGGGTCATGGGTCTCCATGAGGACAGAGGTGGGGGGGTCAAAGGGTGCTAACAGAGTAACCTACCTCCATCCATGTGCTTCAGTGCTTTCTCAGCTTCATCTGGGTTCTCAAACTCCACATATGCATAGCCTTTGGACAGATGAGGATGCATCCTTTCTACAGGCATGTCAATCATTTTAATTTTCCCGTAGGTAGAAAATATCTCCATGATGTGATCCTATAGGGAAAGGATTATACCACTAATGCTCATTAACCGCACGATGACTAAGCCTCAGCTGTGCAAAAATGTGTCATCTGACAAGAAGCCCACTGTCACACCACGCCATGTCTCCTATATAGATATTTAACAGTCCATTGAAAGGAATAGGGGCTGGGGATATGGCTCAGTGGCACAAGCATCTGTCTGGCAAGTGCGAGGTCCTAAGTTTGATCCCTGGTACAAAAGAGGAAAAAAACCTCAAAAAACCCACCAGACTAAACCAAACTGAACTAGAATTAAACCAGTGTACTATTTGAACAGGTAGGCTATGCTCTAGGCACACCTGCTGCCAGGGGCCTGCCTGTGTACACTTGACTGTCCCCAGAATGGATTTGTGATCCTTTACCTTTGTCACATTCCTGGTAAGTCTTCCAATGTGCACTTTGGTAGGTTTAGGAGAAGGGCTTCGCCTTTTCCTCTCCTTTTCATCTCTTTTAGGTGGTTTGGATCTGATAGAAAACACCAGAAACAATCTGTGTATGTCAAGTCAAAGTATACTGGATTTAGACTGGGTGTGAGTGGTACAGCAGTACCTTAACGTTTAAGGTGCTATGTTTGGTCCCTAATACTGTGTATAAATGTGTGGCTACCATGGGATGGGCATAGACACACAACAAAGTACTGGGTTCCTTCTTAGTGAGGTATCATGTACTTGTATAATATGTTTTACAAGCAAGTTTCCCCCAATTCACATATATTACTCCTGCCTTAGAAATTCAATTACAACAGAAAGACTTCATTTGAATTATCAGCCACAGTTCATGAACAGTCTCATCTGTCAATGTGGCACTCACTTGGAGCGGGAACGCCGCCTGTTGTCATGTCTGCGTCGAGAAGGGCTTGGGGAGCCAGAGGAGCTGCTGGAACTGGAGCTTCGAGATGTACTGGAGCTTCCAGAGCGGCTAGATGCTGAAGAGGAACTGGAGCCACTGCTTGAGCCCGTGCTGGTGCTAGAGCCTGAACTGGAAGTTGAGCTGGACCGAGACCTGAGGGGAAGGTGGAAGGGGTAAAGACAGCAATGGGCAGGAGCTGTATTTGTTTACAACAGACACCCCAAAAGAGAAGGATCGCTGTCCAGGTATCCTCAAGCCCCAGTGGACAGAACACTGCTCTTCTACCCCCAAACCACAGCATTGTACAAGAAAGGGAGGAAAAGGCTAAGGTTATAGGAACATTTCCTAACGGGAGACAAAGGAATCATTGAAAGTCAAAACCACCACCTCAGCTTGGAAGGGATGTTACAGATGAACTTGGGATTGTATTTTTTCTTTCCTTTTTTGTTTGAGACAGGGTTGTGCCATTTACTTGAGGTTGGCCTTGAACTCCCAATCTTCTTGCCTCATGTTATGTGTGATCATTGCCTGGTAAAGGCTGGATTTCAATTACTAAGAAATATACTAGGACAACACAATTGTAATTCTGAGTAAAGATACAGATGAAAGAAGATCACACCCCAAAATGTCACATTCCAGTCTCCATAGTGGGGAAAAAAAAAATCTAAATTATCTTCTGTGTATGAAAGACCCCAACTAGTATCCTATAATGTAAGGTCTCTATTAACAACCTGAGGGTTTGGTTGCTTTGTAATTAGTTAAGGAAAGATAGCCGTCTATGGAAGAATATGGTCCTGTAGTGGCCTCTCTGACCCACCTGGTGCTGCTGCTTCCACTGGAAGCACTGCGTCTCTTTCGGGTCTTATCCCTGCCGCGGTCCTTCTCACTAGACTCCTTGGTGGTTCCTTTGTCTTTAGAGCGATCCTTGGACTTCTCATCAGAGCGGTCCTTTCGTTTGGTAGGAGAAGGAGCCCTGGGTGGTGGGGAAGAGTATGAGATTGCATGCTCCTCCAACCAAACCCCAAAATAACAGCACAACCCAAAAAGGAGTCCAAAATGGCTAACAATCCCATGAAACTATACAACAGAATGATCTGTGGCTTAGGATACTCACTGTAGAATGCAAAAACATTTCCAATCTCCCCTTTCTGAAAGCCCCTATCAGTGAGCACCCCCAAAGTAGCACTAGAAAAATCTTACAGAAGGATTACCTAGTGCTGGACTTTTTATTATTTTCTTTGACTCCTAGCAAGCTCTTCTTTTTCACTCCTGATAAATCCATTCTCCCCTTCTGAGGTGTTCAAAGCAGCAATGCCGGCCTCACTTATCTGAAATCTCACTTCTAACTTGAGTCTGAGAACCGATCCCTAATCGATTGCAATTTACGCCAAAGAGCAGCCTAATAACAAGATAAAAGGATTTAAATAAAAAGTGAACGAGTTGTCAAGGCAACAAATCCATTTTGCAATTAAAAGTTGAACCACAAGAAGGCAGCATGAGAACACAGAAGCAAGTGTCCACTGAGCCTAAAAACTGGGGCAGTGGTGGTGATGGTGGGATGGCAGGCAAACAGTTTCTTTGTGGAGGATTCTCTATTCCCCATAGGAAGCACAGGTAGATAGTCACTTTAGCTTGTTTTTTTTTTTTTTTTTTTTACTTTTTTTTTACAGAAAAGAACATAACAATGTATTACGTGCCCAAAGCAACAGACTCATCTAGTTGTTTTTTTCTTAAGAAGATGGGGGTGGTGGCTGCCACTGCTGTTATTTTACAAGTTGCACACCACCAGATTTTATTCCTAGGTTTGAAAATAAGCCCCCTATAGTCCTTTCAAAATACTACAGCACTATATTGGCATGCAGATCAGAAAAACATCTAACCCACACGTGGATCTTCTAAAGGGTCAGACCTCTTGTCTTATAATTTCTATTTTGTGTGTGTGTGTGGTACTGAGAATTGAACTCAGGACCATGCACTTGCCAGGCAGGCGCTCATGCCACTGAACTACATCCATGGCCTCCTTTTGTGATACACTGGGTCATAACAGGACTGGAGGCAAAGATCATTGTTAATGAGACTAGAAACAACATTTAACATCCAACATAAACATTTAACATCCAAACATAAATGTTTCATAGAACATTAAAAAGCAGGAAAGACTTAAAAAGTCATCATCACACTGAAGTTTTTTTTAATGACTTATGTATCGGGAGGTATAGGCAACTGTGCAATTTACCTTGAAAATGCAAGAAAAAGTTAAGTGATGAACAGTTAAATAATACAGCAAATATGGCAGGAATGTGACTTGTAGATAATCTAGGTGATGGTCATGTGGGTACAATTCTTTCAAATTACTGTTTTTTTCTTTCTTCTTTTTTTTTTTTGGTGTGGCAGTACTGAAGATTGAATCCAGGACACTCTGCCACTGAGCTAGATCCTTCAATTTATTTTATTTTAAAATAGGTTCTCACTAAATTGCTGTGACAAGGGTAAACTTGCCATTGTCCTCAGCCTCCCAAAGTGCTGGGATTACAGGCATGTGCTACCACTCCTGACTTAAAAGGTCAATTCCTCAACTCACTTTCAACTTGCAAGGTGCAGACAGCGCATTATTGAGGTACTGTATTCACATATGCAGGGGTTGCTTCGAAATGCTGGAAAAAAAAAAGTTCTGATTCAAGAAAAAGTGCTCAGTTTTGGAAAGTTGAATAAAAGGGGGCAGAGTAACACTTTCATTGCTCCTTTCCAGAAATATACATTCCACCCCCAACAGGTACTGGAAACTGAACCCACAGCCTTTGTAATAGCTACATACCTAGCAACTGCCCTTCCCTTTGAGAGGTCTCATTAAGATGCCCAAGCTGGCCTCAAACTTGGAATCCCCTCCAGCCTCAGATTCCCAGAATGCTGGAATTATCACTGTATACCATCATGCTGGGACAGAGCTGCAATTTTTTTTTAAAATGTCTGTTTGAGACAGGGTTTCATTATGCAATTCAGGCTGACCTAGAACTCTCAGTGATCCTCCTGCCTCGGCCATGCTGGGATTACAGACATGATAGGATTATAGGCATGTGCCACCAAGCACAGGTGAACTGCAAACTATTTATGAGCCACTTTGCTTTAAACAGCAAGCTATAGACACCAAGTAGGCAGCACTGTATAAAGTTAACATTCCAGGACAGTGAATATAACCTAATGGTTGAACATTAAATCAACATGCCTGGATTTAATTTTAAGGTATTGCTGTATGACCTTGGACACGTCACTTGTGTTTTTTTGGCATTTCTCATTAGCAATGTGGTAACAATTACAGTTCCCACCTTAAAGTTATCAAAGGCATTAACTACATTAACCTATAAATCTCGATATGGCGCTGTTAAAGTTCAGTAAATGTTAATATTAGAAGAGTTGCTTCGGCCAGACAAGGCAATGCTCTTGCCTCCAAAGTTACACATTATTTCTGAATGCTCAGCAGGGGTCCCCGAATACTCTCACAGCAGCACTACCCAATAAAAGTGAGAGCCATGACTACAAGGTGTAATTTTCTAGTACCCATTTCACAAAAAGGTGAATATACTTGACATATTCAATTTATCTAACATACAACCAATATAAAATTTTATTAATAAAATTTTATTTTTTCTCATAGATTTTCTAAATCTGGTATATGTATAAACGTCTCAGTATGAATAAACATTTCAAATGCTTCATAGCCATTCGTGGCCTACGCTCTACTGGACAGTACAGATCTAGAGTGGTTATATTGAGTTACACCCCCAACATCTGCTGGCAGGTACTTTGTGAAACAAGCACCGCCGCTATTCTTTAGCACTTATAAATAAGGGAATGCTTTGCTGGGTGTGGTCGGATGCTAGAAGGCAAAGGTTGAAATTCTCTGGTCACACAAATTCAGTTAACAGCTCAGGACCTTGGTTACCTCCCCCATCCTCCGGAAGGGTGCGCGTCCAAAAGCCAGAGAAAGGAGAGAACAATTAGTTAAATCTTGAGCAGACGGCGTTCCTACACAATTTTTCAGAGCACCCTCCCCATGTAAGTGCATATTTCAAACACAGAGCATGCAAAACAAGTAAGCAGAAAACGCCTACTCCAGATCTCTCATCGTTGACTTTAACCTTCCCGTACCCTCCCTTCCGAGTTCAATAACTATGTTCGGTCGACCCTAGGCCGGATCTCCAGTCCTAGCGCAAAGAAAGTCAAGTAGGGACTCAGAAAATTTCGTAAAATTCACGATTAAACTAATGACTCCCAAAGGAAGTGCGAGGCCTTCCAGATGTCCTTCACAAAGCAGGTCTGCACGCCCCCGCCCAGGCCCCACGTGCCGACTTCGCCCCCAGTTCTCAATTGATCACTCACTGCTCCCCACGCAGGGCCTGGCGTGCCAGACTGGGACTGGGTCTCTGCCCGGCGTGGGACCCTAGAAATGAAGCCGCGTTCTCGGCGGCCTCCAATTCCCGCAGGCCTGACTGGGCCGTTCTTCCGTCCGCCGCGACCCCGACCACTTCCGGGCCGCGGTCTCGACGCCTCCCACTCAGCCCGCCCAGGGCCACAATCTTTCTCCTCGCGCTCAGCAGCTCTGCGCCAGGTCACCAGGCCGCTGCCCCTTTACAGGATTGCCAAGCCGGCAGGCTCCACGAAGTAACCCTCCGATTTTGGCGGGCGGCCCCCGAAACTCGGATGCGGTCGGATTCCGCCCCTAACTTACATCTTCCCGCCGCCGCCACCTCCTCCCGCTCTCCTCAGCCGCTGAGGCTGGCGCCGCTCTGCCGTCAGAGGAAGTTGCCAGCGTCTGGCGAGCAACTATGACGAAGGAATGCCTCAGCCAATGGGCGCAGTCGTCGGACTGTTAAAGGGTCCCAGTTTTTTGTAAGGCGCCGCTTTGAGGGTACTTAGTGTTTTTTCCCGGTAGGGTCTTGGGTTGTTCAAGGTTGGCTTCGCGCATTCTTGGGTAGGCAGATTGGCCGTTCGCTGGGGCCGGGAGGGACTTTAAGCGAAGACGGGTAGCGGAATGGTGAGAAGTGGGTTAACACTGAGGGACCGGTCCAGCTCCCGAATTTGCGCCCTGGGTCTGCTCCCGGCGTCGCAGCTCCGCCTCTGAGGCTCCCGAACGGTGGAAGAGGAGGGTCTGGCCGCACTGCAGCTTTACGCTGTCGGCTGTGGGGACCAGTAGAACCGCCCGCAGTCTAAAGGGGCAGATTTTGGGTTTATGCTGTAACTTCGAAGATGCGGCCTTAGCGTAGGCAGAGCTCAAAAACTAACGCAGAGAACTAGTTCACATAAGTTGAGGTAACATCCGTGGAGGCATCAGCCTGTGCGGCTAGAAAGAAGCTGTCACCGAGAAGGTGACACTGCAGTTGGGATCCGCCTGGAAGAGCGTGCGGTGGGCAGGGGAGCCTCAGGCACAGAGGCTTCCGAGCCTGTTGGGAGAAGGCAAAGGATGTCGGACGTGTCGGGTGCTGTGCCGAATCTTGACCCCAGCAGTCGCTGGAAGGTCTGAGTGGGGGACACTGGGCTTTTTTACAATGACCGAAAAGGGTGCGGGTGTGGCAAGGAGATGTGGTTATTTCTAGAAGGATCTGAGGTGCAGCCTCCCTGTCGTCTGAACAGGTTCGCAGCCGCAAGGAAAAGAAAAAAAGAAATAAACTACACGTCATAGGAAAGGACAAAAAGAATCCAGCACGCGGTTTGGTGGCATGAGAGGGGTGGTGATGGTGGCGTAAAGTGGTCTTTTGTGAGTTTTTCAACCTGTGCCTGGAGACTGATTTTTAAAGCCCATCACTCTGGCCCTGTCCCTGAGTGTTGAGTGGGGTCCTAGCCCTTTAGCCTGGGCTGAGGGGAATCAAAGAGTTGGGGACAGAACAGCTGGGAGAAACCTGCTTTCTGAGGCCGCACCACTGAGACACCAGCTCATCCCTGGGGGTTGGGGTTGGCAGATCTGGTCAGTCTGGTCACAGGCCCATGCACATACACACCTGCCATTGGACTTAGATTTGATGTGAGGAGCATTTAGGTTAAGTTCAATTCCCTAATTATTGTCACATCTACCATGGACAGATGAGGCATAAGTAGATCAGAAGGGCAGTGCCTTGGGGCCTTCAACCTGTTCTTGCTGTAAGGAAGGGGCTCTGGAGAATCACTGATGGGGATAGAGCCTTTGGTGGTCAAACAGGCAGCATGTGTAATTCTTTTAAGTCAGTGGAACCTTTAATCTGGGAAGCTTCTGGGTGGTCCCAGAGCCTATGCCCAGTGCAGCATTGACACTATGAGGGGAAGAAGACTGCTTGGTGACACCCACATAGCAAGAGAGTAGGGACAGGACCAGCTGGGCTGACAGTCCCTCCCTGCTTTTTGTTTTTGTTTTTTGGAGACAGGGTCAAGCTATGTAATTCAGGCTGACCTCGAACAACTCAGTCTTTCCGCCTCAACCTCCCAAGTGCTGGGATTGTGGGCATTTGCCATCTCCCTACTTTTTTGTTTCAGACAGGCTCTCACTATGTAATTCAGCTGAACTTGAACTTTGGAACCCAGAACCTTTTTGCCTTTCAACTCAGAGTAATTCATATGCTTAGCCTTTCTAACCCTGGGATTATAGGAATGTACCACCATGGCTAGGTCCCCTGCTTTTTTGATGTTCTGAAGTATTTTAATTTGGCATACATAAAAGCTTTAACACATTTTATATTAAATTTAAGTGCTTGATGTATTCAGACACTTTGATCAAATTTGTTTTTAAATGTGGACTTTTATAATCAAATGTGCTATTAGAGTTTGAGGTTTGATGGATTTTGCCATCTTGAGCATCAGCAGAAACATGTTTGGAACAGTTTTGGGCATTGAAAGTCTGAATATCTCTCCTTCCTTTTGGAGTCCTGTCATCACATTTCAGCCTCAGTGCCAACCTGCTAGAGTTTTGAAGGCTAAGGGCCATTGTCCTGGAGCATTCAGGGACCTAGAGCATCTTTGATCCACCTTGCTGGAGGAAGCATTGGTAGCTGGCCAAGGCTCAGGAGTGTTGCACCACAGGCATCCTGTAGACCCAGGCCAGTATCCTTCCTTCCTTTTGGGATTTTGGGGCTGTTTGGGGCTGTTGAAGGTCACCTGTTAGGGATTTGGAGCTGCTTTAACTTTGAAAGTGCATCTTTCAAAGTGGACCCTGAGCAGTGGGTTTAGCTGTGGTCCTCTTCACCTCAAAGCCACATATCCATTTCTGGCTTGTGGAAGTAGGTGGTGATACATGAGCTGTGCCTCTAGAGTGGACTCAGGGGATGGGGTAGGGACAGACTGATGAGAGCTGAATGCTGAGCTGATGAACTGGAGACAGGATGGACTGACTGAGCAGAACTATGGTGGAACCTATGATGTGGAGCTTCATCAATCCCAGAGGCACTGGACACTAGCATCTGTGGGGTGTGGGCCAGGCCCCAGAAATAGGGCCTGGGCAGCCCCATGTGCTGAGGAGGAAGTTAGGGCCCCTGCTCCCTGGGCTTGACCCCTAGAGCTTTAGTTCCCTACTGCCAGCCCAAATCCCAGGCCATGAGTTAGGTGAGCAAGGGTCCCTTTTCATAGCCATGTCACCAACTCAATGGGAATGATGATATGCCTGGAGAAGTGGGAACCTCTCCCTATGTGGTAGAGACTGCTAGACATGCTCTGGTGTCTGGGTTTACATTACCTGACATAGTCCACAATGTCTTTGTTCTGGGTGACAGTGGGGAGCATGAAGGATTCCCGTTAGCCCAGTGTACTTTTCCCTTCCCTATTCCATACTGAAAGATGACCCCAAGCAATGAAGCCTCCACCTGGATGACAGAGCAGGCAGATGGAGCCTAGTCCTTGAGACCCTGGAGGTGACAAAAAGCCCCATATTGCCTTGCCTGATCTTCATATATGTTGTGAAATAAACCATTGTCATCTGGGATTTTTGATACATGTAGCAAGCCTGGCCTGGATGTAGATCCCTCTTTATTGTGATTTGAGCTGCCTGGGGGTTGGCCAGGTCCTCCTAATCCCTTGGGTTGGGGTAGTACTTCTTTAAGCCTGAAAAGACAGTGGGAGAATCTTGGTCCTAGTCCTGTCTACTTTCCCTCATAGCCCCCTTGCCATATTCTAGGTACAGTTGAGCCAGGCAGGACTAAAGAACAAAATATACACGTTACATAGGCCTAATCCAGGGTCTCGTTGGAGGTGGAAGTAGGGCAGGATCTGGATCCTCAGGTGAATGCTTTGTAACCTGGTACACCAACAACCTAGAAACAGCATCTCTAGTCACCTGGGCCCTGTTAGTATGCAGGGATAGGAACAGGAAGGAGTGAGCAGGCCAGACTCTTCTGTCCCAGGAATCCATAGCTTCCCTTGCCCTCCCTGGGACTTAGAATTGGCACTGCTCAAAAAGCCCAATGGAGCTGGGCTGTGATGCCACACACCTCTAATCCCAGGAGGATTATAATTTTTGAGAGTAGCCTCAGCAATTTAGTGAGCTCTTGCCCTAAAAGTAAAAAAATAACTCAGTATAGAAGTCTCAGATTCAATCCCCATTACTGAGGGAGGAAAAGAAGGCTAATGGGTGGGCTTCTGAGGCTTGGTCTTGGCTCTTTTTCTTGAAGATTCAACTAATAGTGCTGAATGTTTAGCTCTGAAGACACTTCTGGGGACTACTCTGGGGTTCCTTCTAATTGGGTGCTCCTGTAGTTGTCCAGGCTTGTGCCTGTTTATAGCTTTGAACTCTTCCCATAGACATACAAATTCTTCTGGATGTTCCTCCTAACTGCCTGCTTCTTCTAGTCCCCAGGCAGTGGTCTGAGGCATGTCTGTCTGCACTGCCTCAGATCATCTTCCCAAATAAGATTCTGGTTTGACAGTCCTCACTTAAGACCCCAGTTGCTGGCTGTATGTAATCCCAAAGGCTTTTCTTTCAGGCCAAAACACCTTTCCCCACACATTTTTATGGTATCAAAGAGAAAAATGACAGATTCCTAAATCTCTAATACATGAGCTTAAATCAAGTTCAAGGACATCTGTTCTAGGGCTTTTGGGCATGATATGTGGCCAGACATGTATTCAGTGGCCTGTTTCTTCTCTAAACCCATAATCTCACCAAGGATGTAGGCCTAGGCCTAGATCTAGGGGCCTGCAGGCTTGCTGACAAATTGTGAGACTAGAATAGGTACACTACTAGGTGGTTTCTCTTGGGGTGTATTTAGGCTACAACTGTTCCTAACTTATTTTCTATAATATGGAACTAATTGATAATTTGAAGGCATTTAAAGGGAGTAAAAGTGCCATGGGAACTTTGCTTTTATAAACTTTCAGACTGATAAATTTGAGGAGTCAGGCATGGTGATGCATTGCATATAATACCTGCATTGTGGAGGTTAAGGCAGGAAGAGTGCTGTGAGTTTGGGGCCCACCTGGGCTATATAGAATTTAAGGCCAGCCTGAACTACAGAGACCCTCTCTCAAAACAAAAAAACATTGTTTCAAAAACAAATCTGAAATTGTCCCCAGGAGCCAAAATGATGATAACACATTTTCTAAGATTATGAAAAAAATTTTCGGGGACAGGGTCTCACTACATAATTCAGGCTAGCCTTCAACTGACAGGGTGGCCACAAAATTGCAGTGATCCTCCTGCCACAGTCTCCTGAGTGCTGGAATTACAGATATGTGCTACTATGCCTGGCTAAATTATGAATTATGAAGGAATTAAATTGCAGAGATTCTAATCACAAAGCTTTAGAAAACATTAGACAACATGTGCAAAGAAGGGGACTGATGTTGAAGGGTCTTCTAGAAAATGGCTTCATGTCCATGGATAATGCCAAGGCCAGAGATTTCCTGCCTACTTAGGTCTGCAGCATCCTGCACCGACCAGCTGTCTTTTCTTGATTGTAGACTAAGGGTGTCAGCTAGGCACTGATCTGACCTTTTTCACTTGTCTTTTGGACCTACTTTTTTTTTTTTTGTGGTACCGGGATCAAACTCATGCTTGCCAGGCAGGCGCTCATACCACTGAGCTAAATCCCCAGCCCCTTTGGACTTACTCTACCTCATGGCAGTGAATCTGTAAGTTTCCTCCCTTTGGGAAAAGCAAATTCCTATTTACATATATCTGAAACTTGGTATGAGAGCCTTTTATTGGAACTATGGGAAAGTGTCCATCCCCATTGGATGCTGCTGCCCCCAATACATGTGTGACTCACACACTATGACCATGTTCCCTTAGCCTTTATTTTCCAGACAGTCACAGTATATTTAGTGTATCAGCCCTGTAGTGGTCCCTGACTGTCCTATGGCTGGTGATGTCTTGAAGGTGCAGAGGTGGGAATGGAGTACTGTGCTCCGAGTCTTCCCACCATCTCTCCCTGGGCCCACTACTTCTAGGTGGTGATTGTCAGCAGTGCCAAGCTTGGCATCAGCTTGGCCTGGCAAAGCACTCATATCGATGGAGCAGTGACTACAAGGATGCCTCTGGGGCAACACTGGAAGCAAAGGTCTCAGCACCTAGTGGCTGACATCTTCCCTTCATAGAGGGTGATTTGCACCTTTAATGTCCATTCTTGGCAGCCTGATAGATTTTAGCTCATCCCTGCTGGCTTCTCTATTCCTTCCCAGGAATAGTCATTCCTTCCCAGTGTAGTCATGTGTAAACATAGATAGGTCCCTGGGTCCTCTCTGTGTGAATACATAGAGAAATTCAACCATACTGCTCCCAGGTCAGCTGCAGTCCTACCTGGGACAGCTCTCCACCCACCGACCTGTGGTTGATCATACACTGCTGGGCCAGCTCTGGAGCTGGGAACAGGCATTCCAGAGTTTGCCTTCAGGAGTAGAAATCTGCATGCTAATTCCTGTGTGACAGCACAGACACACTTGGTCCGTTCTGTGTACACCACCTTGATTTTTCATGTCCATCACAGAAAAAGTGATTAAAAATAAAAGTGTAAAAGAAATTCAGAGGAAGAAGATACACAGCTGTGCACCATCTTGTCCCATTTCTGCCTGGCGCCTTGGAAGCAGTAGATGCTCCTCATCACTGCTTCTTATCGCCCTTCCTCTGCAGTAGGGGGCTGCAGGTGGGCGAAGCTCAGGAAGACTTGTTCCAGTGAGATCTGGCTCACTGAGTAGTCATCCACTCCATACTTCTCCTTGGCTTTCTCCAGGATACCAAAAACCTTCAGAAGCAGAAACCACTGGTAAGAGAACTCAGGGCATATACTCTTCGGCTAGGTCAGCAAGTCCTGTGGCTCCAAGGTTCTACCTTTGCCCAACTCCACCCCAGAACCCCAGGACAGTCAGTCGTATAAGGTTAGCTGAATTTCCAGGGAGCTGACTGTGAAGAGTAGCATTATCAGGGGTAATGTGCCTATTTCTAGTTCAGTGTATGACATGACATTGGGCAATGTCTCTTCTCTGAGCCAAATTTTTTTTTTCCTAAATTCCTTCCAACTCAACAAAAGGTGATTATGCCCTGCAAGAGCCAGAGATTACTGTAAAAGAGGAAACCCCTGGAGGGCCTCTCCCTACTCACTGCTAGCACCCAGCAGGGGCCAAGTCTGTACTCACCTTTGCCCAGCTCAAGTTGTGGCCAGGCAGGTGATAGTGGACCATGCCTTGGTGTTCATCTTCTAGGACGCTGCCTGCACAAAGAAGAGATCTGTGAGGGTCAGGCTGGAGGGATGGGGGAGGTGTGCAAGATTGTGGTCCTTGTCCCAGGGGTCAGGGATGTAGGACTTGGAGTGAGGCACAGATTCTGTACAGCAGATGACAGAGACCTAGGCAGAGCTCCAGGGCCCACCATTGGGGGTTCCAGGGACAGCACATACCTGGGAAGGTCAGGTCCACAAATGCCTTGAATTTCTTCAGTGCTTCCTGCTGCCCTTCACTCTGGACCTTGGCCTGCAGGGAGTAGCCACTGCCAAACTTGCTCTTGAGGTGCTGAGGGCTGCCCAGGCACTTGAACTGACCCTGTACCATGATGGCCAGCCGGGTGCACAAGGCCTCACATTCCTCCATGCTGGGGAGAAGGGTGGAGGCCTAAGACAGAGCTGGAGGAAGCTGATGCCCATTCTAAGTGTGCAAGGGTTGTGCAGACAGATGGCTATTAATGCCCAGATCAGCCTGTTCCTGATTCCCATGCTCAGAGTGTGGCTTATGTGCTGAGCCTGGCAATCTCCTGGCACCAGCTGCTGACATTCTTTTACCCCCCCCCCACTCCCATTTGTCCCATAACCTGTTTAGGTTTCTTCCACTGCTGCACAGAGATGTAGGTGCTACCTGTGGGAGGTTATGACAATGGCCTTGCCAGACTCTCGGGCCCGGGCCACAGTGTCCCAAAGCAGGCGTCGGGCAACAGGGTCCATGCCAGTGGATGGCTCGTCCAGGAAGATGACTGCAGGCTCACCAATGAGGGCAATGCCAGTGCTCAGCTTGCGCTTGTTACCACCACTGAGGGTAAAGAAGTGCCAGGTGGGAGACAAGGCTGATAATTAGCATGAGCTCCCCAGATCCCAGCAGAGGCCTGTGCCTAGTGATTGCAGAGTACCCAGGTGAGAGGAAGGCGGTGAAGCCCATTACTAAAGCCAGAGTCCCCCAGAAACAAATGTAGGTCTACACTCCATAGGAGGCAGGAACACCATTTATCTGCACCCAGAGACCCAACATCACTCACTGGCTGTCCTTGTCCTTAGATGACAGAAACCATCAGGGGCCTCTCATCTGACGATATCTGGGTCATGCTACTAAACTCCCACCTGATCCTGGAGCCATGGGTGAGAAGGCCCTGTCTGCTGACCTGTTTTGTCAGTCACTCCAACTCTTATGCTAAGGAAGACCCTCACTCCACCCCAGGAAGGGCTGGGACTCATCTTTTCATTGGGGTGGGAGGCTGGGTAATAACACACCTGTATGATCTGACCAGCTTGTTGGCATGTGGCTCCAGGAGCAGGCCCCGCAGTGTGTTCTCTACACAAGCACCAATGAGGCGTTCGGGGATACCCCGCAGACGTGCATACATGACCAACATTTCCCGGCCAGTCATGTGGTCCAGGAGGGCATCAAACTGTGGGCAGTAGCCCATCCTCTGCCGTACCTGAGTGAGGACACAGCATCGAGAGGGGTGGGTTGGAGTGAGGCCCCTTGACAGAGGACCACAGAGACCATTTGCCAGAGTGCCTGCTTTTAAGTCTTCCAGAGAGCCCATTCAAGCTGAACCATGAAGCTAGTGCCCAGGCCACGCCAGTTGCTAACAGTGGAAGCTTTCCAAGCAGCCCTTCTATGGGGTCACAGAAAGAACCTGGAATGATCAGGGAGGCTCCTAGAGGGCCCACAAAGAGGCCAACAGGTGATCTAGCCTGAGGCTGATCCACAACAAGCAGCCACATAGGTAGGTTGCCTCAAGAGTAATTATACAATAATCACTATACATTTGTTCATCTACCCTGCGATGTTTAAATCACATCTAACACACACTGGAGCCTTCTAATAAAAGGTGCTTGTATGCAGCACCTCTGTGGGAGGTGTTAGATGGCACAGCAGTTGGTCTCTTTGTGAGTGCCGGCTTTCGGCAGAGTTGGGATGCAGTGGGGCTTTTTGGAGCTCCTATGCTGCTTGCTGTCTCACTACCTTTACCAGCTGGCTAGGGCAAGCTTCTTTCTCTCTCCTTTCTCTCCTCCCCGCCTTTCTGACCTCAAAATCACTCTGTAATTCAGGCCTTGAACTCATGATACCCTTGTACCTCAGCCTCCTAAGTGCTGGGGTTACAGGCTTGTGTCACCATGCTGGGCCTGCAGCATCTGCTTTTTTTGTTTTTTGAGACAGCATCTCACTGTGAGTTTTAGGTTGGCCTTGAGCTCACTATGTAGCCCAGGCTGGCCTTGAACTTGCAGAGGTCCTTCTACCTCAGCTTTCTGAGTGCTGGTATTATAGGTGTGTGCAGTTACACCAGGCTAGAGGCTGCTTTTTAAATTTTATCTATTAAACCCAGGGACTCAGAGATGTCAGGCAGGTGCTCTACCACTGATCATAGCCTCAGCCCTAGAATCTTTCAATTGTCCTGGAAAATTCTTTGTCATTACCTCTTCAGCTATTACCTTCCCCTATTTTCTCTCCTTTCCCCCTAGAACTTGATTAAACATACTTGGCACTTTTTAGCCTTTTCTCCATGTCCAGATTACACTGTGTATAGTTCTTTCTCTTCTATATGTATTTCCATTTTTTTTGTCCTAGTGATTGAACACAGGGTCTTTGCATTGAACTATATCCTCCATTCTTTTTTTCATTTTGAGACAGGTTCCCATTACATTTCCAAGGTTGGTCTTGTACTTGCAATCTTCCTGTCTCAGCCTCTCAGAGTGCTGGGTCTATGAGCATATG
Organism: Cavia porcellus; assembly: GCF_034190915.1. Lineage (NCBI taxonomy): Eukaryota > Metazoa > Chordata > Mammalia > Rodentia > Caviidae > Cavia > Cavia porcellus. Next base: position 33,562,520 of record NW_026947499.1, read on the forward strand.
CTACCACACTCAGCATTTCTTCTCTTCCTCCTCCTCTTCCTCCTCCTTTTCTTCGTCTTCTTCCTCCTCCTCCTCCCTATTGTTTTGTTTTTTTTGAGACAAGATCTCATTATATAGCCCAGTGCTGGGATTCTGCCACCACACCTGGCTACTTCTTTCATTATGATTACTATTGGTGGTGGTGGTTTTTTGGGAAAGGGTCTTGCTATGTAGTTCAGGTTGGCTTTGAATTTACTATGTAGCCCAGGCTGGCCTTGAACTCATGGCAATCCTCCTGCCTTAGCTTCCCTAGCGCTGGAATTGCAGGCATGTTCCATCATGTCCAACTATTTATTTCTTTAAACACACTTTATAATCTGGGCCTTATAACTGCAAATTTAGTCTGTGTGTTTGTTCCTCTTGTGGGGCCTTGGATATGTGGATTCTCATCATGTAGATTCACTGTCTCTCTTTCTTGTTTAAAAACACTGAGGTACCACAATTTAGAAGCCTGTGTTAGTAGTTCTGGAGAAAATTCTTTCGCTAACTCTTAGGCAAGGCTCTTTTTTTTGGGTCTTTTTCCTTTTTATCGGTACCGGGAATTGAACTCAGGACTGCCTGCTTGCAAGGCAAGGCGCTTATGCTGCTGAGCTAAATCCCCAGCCCCTAGGCAAGGCTCTTTGCCCTTCTTTTCCTCCTGTTTTGATTGACACAGGGAGACTGTCTATGCTTTACTCAAGGGTCAGGGAACAGAAGAGCTGTCCCTAATCCAGCCTCACCTTGTAGGGTTCAGTCCAGTTCTGGAAAACTATTGGTGTGGCCTGGCCCTTCCTTTCTGTCCCTTTCACTCAACAAGACTCAAAGCCTATGTCCACATTGGCTGGATACAGTATAGCTCTGGGATGGAAATGGCATGCTCAGTGCTGGCCATACCTCTTTGGCCCACATTTCTCTTTTCCCTGTCTCCTGCCACATTTCTCTCTCCCTGTCTGTTTAGCCTTATCACTGCTGTCTTATTTGATATCCATAATCATGTGCTGTGCCCACTATGAACAGAGGTCAGCCCATCCCTATCTCCAAGGCAGCCCCTGCTTTGCCCATCCCACCCCAGCAAGGCATCCCTGTGGTACCTACCTTTCCAATGTCAGAGCTGATGCTGTGGCCCCCAACGAAGGCATCCCCTGAGGTGATGGTCTCCTCCCCAGTCAGCATTTTGAATGTTGTGGTCTTTCCGGCTCCATTGAAACCCAGGAGACCAAAGCATTCTCCTTTCTGGACTGCGAGAGAGATCCTGTCTACAGCAATGAGGGGTGTCTGCTGTTCATATACCTGTGGGGTACCCAGCAGGAAATACCAAGTGAGAAGGTTGAGTACCCTACCATTAGTCTCTGCCAACTCTGTGCTCCAGGACCTGCTGGGTGGCTGTGTGGCCCTGTGAAGGGCAAGGCCTATGTTTGTTACCTTGGAAAGCTCCTTGATGATTAGAGGTGTGTCCAGCAAAGAGTCCAGGCCAGGAGTCAGGACTCGGTTCCTCTCTTGTGCCACATCGAGGTCCTCAGGAACCACTGATGTTCGGCTGTGCAATTCTGCCTAATTGTTTGAAACAAATGCCTATCAATCTCAGCCCCATGAGAGGAAGAGCAGGGATGGTGGAGGACGTGAGACATCTGATAGGAAGGACTAGGTCCTTTGAGCCATCTCAAGACCCTAAGGACCTTTACAAGAAAAGGTGGGTGGCCACAAGGGCTATAATCAAGACATCTGATAGGAAGGACTAGGTCCTCTGAGCCATCTCAAGACCCTAAGGACCTTTACAAGAAAAGGTGGGTGGCCACAAGGGCTATAATCAACATCGAGGAAACAAATTATTCAGTACCATAACAATTGCCAAAATTCATGGAGAAAAGGAAAAATTCTGCTGAGGAATGTGAGGAAAATTTTATATTTCTGAGATAAAGGCTTACTAAATTGCCCAAGCTGGGGCAGATGATCTTTCTGCCTCAGGCTTCTAGGTGGCTGACACTGCAGGTACCTGGCATAGGAGACTGTAATACATGGAGATAACTCCTTTTTAAAGAAGTGTTAACAATTTAGAGGACTCAACTGGCCCCAGATCAATCTGTATATCTAACATAATCTCAGCAGACTTTGTTTACTAATGCAAGGCATCAGGTAGAGACCTGATATGTGAAAAATACAAATGCTCTGGGAGGGTCAGGCAGCATGATCACAAATTAGGTTCAGCCCAGGAAATTTAGCAATTTACCAAGACACAGTCTCAAAAAAAAAAAAAAAAAAAAGGCTGGTGATGTAGTTGAGTGCAAAGACTGGGTTTAATCCTCAGTTTAAAAAAAGGTATACAGGGCTGGGGATTTAGCTCAGCGGCATAAGCGCCTGCCTTGCAAGCGCATGGTTGTGAGTTCGATCCCTGGTACCGATTAAAAAAAAAAAAAAAAAGTATGCAGTATGTGGAGAACCCTAGGTGGCCCTGTTCCCTCCCCTGCTGAGAAAGGGACCTTGGCCTCCAGATCAACTCTGTGGCAACAGAAGCTAGGACTCAAGATAGTCTAGTTCTGTGGCAGTGCTGCCCAAGGAGATAAACTGCCAAGCAGAGAGGAAAGAGGCCCCTTGTATCCCAGCCACAAGTAGTGCCTGGGGTCTCTGAGCTGCCAGGAGCCACTCACCAGCATCCACCTCCTCCAAAAGGCACAGACGAAGGTCCTCAGTCTCCATAGCAGGTTGGTTTCAATGAGGAAGAGCAAGGTGAGGTAGACACACCCTGAGGTAGCCATGGAAGTCACAAACCTGCCAACCCCCGGCATGCTCCAGGCATAGAAGTTCTCCTGGTATTCAATGTCTGCAGGACAGAAAACCAACCTAGGGCCTTCATCCAAGTGCCCTCTTCCCTCCTGGATCCCAGCCCAGACTTCCCTACAATTTGACTGGGGAAGTTTAGAGCAAACTGGTGCCCTGGGTAAGAGATCAGAGGAAGGGACTGCCCAAGGGAGTGGCTGGGCACTCACTGTACTTCTTGCAGTAGTGGGTGGCAACATCTGAAGAGGTGCAGTAACGCCGTGTCTCGTAGTTCTCATAGAAGCTGCTGACTGCCATTCCTAGGCAATGGTTGGGCAGCACCAGGAACACATGATCCAGGGTTCTGGAAAGTTCTTCCAACTTCAAGGCTGTGATGAGGAGGTGTAGACCAGTCAGTGCTGGAGGACACACCACACCTGCCTGAAGACAGATCCAGGGCGAGGGTGGTTCTTGTGCGCCCACCTGGGATGCGCATGATAGTGACCATGAGGAAGGTGGCAATGCCGGACAGGATATTGAATATGGTCAATCTGGTGTAGGCAGTGGACGCGCCCGAGAAGAAGAAACTTAGGAGATACATGAGGGGGACAATGGCCCAGCCGTATAGCATGAGCAGCAGCAGCATGTCGGCTGCATGACCATCCTGTATGAAGGCACGTACATCGAAGGCCCGGAATACCACCTGTAGCAACACAGAGGAGGTAGCTTGGTGTGTGGTCTGTGGGAAGCTCCCAAGAGGATGGAGGGGATTATGTAAGCATTCAATGATCCTTGGGCCCTGATCAATCAGCCAGCCTAGGCTCTTTGACCCCATGGTGGGTTTTGGTTCTGGGATCCTCTCTGACCAGCTGACTTTTCTCTTTGGCTGATATTGCTGGAACCAGGACAGCTAGCTCACTCCAGGCCCTGCCTATCCAAGAGGGGTAGGAGTAGGATGTGGAGAGGAGACAAGGCGAGAACCACTGATTTCCTACTGTCATCCTGGAATCAGGGATCTTCAAATATATAGTTAAGGTTGTTAAGGTATGAGTCTGGATTCTGGAGTTGAAGGAACCAGTCTCTGCTGATTCCAGTTCCACATAAGGGTTCCCCAGGAAAGTCCTTGTGATCTGTAAGTCAGGGTCCAGAACTGTCCAACACTTACCAGCAGTAGTAGAATGGGGATGAGGAAGGAGATGAGGTCCCACAGCAGAGCAGAGAGCCAAAAAGTAGCCACATGCATACCACTCACAAACTGAACATGCTTGGCCTGGACAGTCCTCTCGCTGACTGCCAGTATGGAGAATGTGCTAGCTAGGAATGCCATGGCAAAGAGCAAATTGAGGGCAATGTCAAATCCCTTTCGGCCCCTGGGAAAGACAAAGCATTATGTTTGGGTGGTAGTAAAGATTGAGCTGGTGGGTCATTACTGTCCAAAGCATGCAGTGCAGTAACCAGAACATTCATGAGGTTTCAGGAGAACCACAAAATCCCCCTCCTTGAGGAAGGCTCCTCCTCTGGATGTCATGTTCTGGCAGAGGCCAGCATCCCCCTCCCAAGCTCCAAGTGTCCCCAAGTCACCTATCTCCACATATTTAGGGTTAGTACCCCTTGCTGCTCTTTCTGTTGTCTCTCTCCTGGGAACTCCTGCCATGCCCTCTCCACACTATCCCAGTTTAGACTTCATTGTTGAGTGCCTGAATCACTACAGTTGATAATAACCCCCCACCCAGTACATTCTGTGTTCTGCATCCAGTTGCTGGCAATACTTTCCAGAAATAGGTTCTGATGTTATTCTGTGGAGTAAAGACCTCCTAATTGTCTTAACAAATACTGCTAGAACATATAGAATATTATTTGGCATGATGAAGACAGGAGGAAGAAGAGGCAGAGGAGCTGGAGAAAAGAAAGGAATAAAGGATGCTTGAGAATACCATGACAACTGAAAGCAGCAAGACGCAAAAGGTCATACTGTGTTTGATTCCATTTTTACCTCTATGGAGGTAACCGCATAAGGTCAAAGGAGGTTAGCACTTGCCAGGGGTTGGGTGCTGGGGGGAGTTGGGAGTGGATGTTAATGGGCACAGGTTTTTTCAGGGTGATGAGATATTCAATACATTTACATAGAAATGAGAGTGCCCACCTCTGTGAACACATCAACAAGCAAAAGATAGCATTGTGTGTGTGTGTGTGTGTGTGTGTGTGTGTGTGTGTGTGTGTGTGTTGGTGACTGTGGAAGTGTGACTGACATTTCTTCCTCTACTTTTTTTTTTCTAGTTCTGGTGACTGAACCCAAGGCCTACATCTTCACTCTACCTCCCTTTTAAAAGATTATTCTGAGACAAGGTCTCACCAAGTTGGTAAGTTGCCCAGGCTAGATTCCAATTTGCAATCCTTCTACCTCAGCCTCCAAAAATGCTGAAATTATATGTATATACCACCATATCCAACTGAATGCAGTTTCTTAAAACTGTTAGATAAGCATCCTCAGGCCTGATCCACCATCACCATAATAAGCCTGAACCCCTCGGCTTGATTTCTGGGTACAGTCTGGAGCCCTGCAGGGGAGTTTCTCAATGCTCTCAGTAGTCTTCCCTCTATCTCCACCTGCTGACAATCCTGCTGGGAAAGGAGGAAGTCCCTGCGAAAAACCACAGTGTGTGTGTGACAAGTCCCTTAGGCTGATTTTTGGCCACAGGAAAGGTGAATGTGGAAAGTTCTGGGGACAAGGTTTTCCTGACTAACAGCCAGCAGTGTCTGGCAGACAGAAAACTGCTTCATCCATCTACAGCGCCCCTGGTGGTCAGTACTGGTGTGGGCGCCTGTGGGATTAGGAGGGGTCTCACATACTCGCTGAACTGGTCCTTGGCGGCCTGGAGGGCGCTCCGGGGCTGGGGGTAGTTGGAGACCTCGATGGAGGCCTGGGGGCCACACAGTAGCTTGAACAGAAGGTTGTCCACGATGGCCAGCGCGGTGGCCGGGGAGTGGTATGCCTGGTTGTTGAACAGGGCGGTGACCACAGTTCTCTCTACTTCATCTCTGAAGGACACTGCCACCAGACACCGCTCATTAAAGCCTCCTCCCTCCACTGAGGCCCTGAAAACCAGGAACTCTTCCAAGTCACCTGAGGAGTAAAGGCAGTATCAAGGGTGTAGAACGGGGATGCAGGGGCACCCACTGGTGTCCTGCTGCTACTCATAGGGATCTGACAGTGGACTGCAGGGGCTCCTGCCTGGCCAGATATGGCCCCCATCCCACAGTGCCAGCATGCTCCCAGCTGCCTCTGTGTCATGCATTTCTTAACAAAGACATCATTTTTGCCAACTTCTTCATCATTAGTCTGCTAAGTGTCTATGCAGTTGGGCTGGATATGAGGAGAAGAAGAAAAGAAAATCTTCTAGCACATTCCATTCATCCACAGCACAGCTCTTCTAAGCTTAAACTGTCTAAGCTACAGTTTAGAGAGTGGTGGCAAACTTATGGTATGCAAGCCCAAGCCATTGCGGGCTGTTTGTTGTCACTGACAGCTCTAAAAGGCTCATCATCACTGGTTTAGAGTTTCAAGGTGTTGGAAGAAAATACCATGTCCCATGATGGCACACTGTGACCAGTCTGGTAAACAAAAACAAGGTAATACAAAGATCACTGTGCTTTTTGTATTTCAGTTATAAATGGTTCTGGAAACCAGGCCATTAGTAAATAAATGCCTTACTATGTCCTCTTAGTAAGGTATGACTTATCAACTGCCCTAACAACTGACCTGACTTGTCAACATGATCTTCCCCCAGGGGACATTTGGTGATGTCTGAGGCTTTTTTTTTTCAGTATTGAAGACTGAATCCAGGACCTTCACATCAAGCTACATCCCCATCCCCTTTTTACTTTTTGAAACAATTTCTCACTAACTCAAAGTTTTCCAGGTGGGCTTAAGCTTTCAGTTCTCATGTCCCAGCTTCCTAGAGTCCTGGGATTACAGATGTGTGCCACCACACCTGGTGCGAAGGCATTTTTAGTTGTCTTTGCATCATGGGGGACAATGCTAGGGATCCTGCTCACATCCTATGGGGCACAGGACATAAAGGACCACTCACCCAAGAAGTTTTCATTGCCACAGTGGGGAGTCACACTGTGCCTGCTCTACACCCCTACAGGCCCCACTGCCCCTTACCTAGCACCTCACGGGGTTCCTGTCCTGCTGCCTGAAGCATGTCCCTCAAGTGCTCTGACAGCTGCTGATCCAGCTGTGAGGTGCCAGGGACTGAGAAGGGTACAATGGTTCTTCCATACTCGCTCAAGCTCAGCTTCAGGATAGGGTCGTCAAAGACCTCTGAGGAGTAGTTGATGGCCAAGAGGGCCAGAGTGACACAGGTCAGGGGGACCAGAATCTGTGCTGCTACCATCTTCCACTCCCGCCAGCTGTATGTGGCTTTCTTCAAGAACATGGCCCAGAATTGCTGGCAGTGGAGGGCAAGCTGTGACAGAGAGGACACAAGTGACACATGTTTGGCCTCGGGGCCAGTATCTGATCCCACTGGCTCACAGCAGGTGTTTCCCCCACATGGTACTAGTGGGCCTCTAGCTGACATTCATACACCAGAGCACATGTCCTGCAGATCCCCACATGGTATTAGAGGCAGGGCAGACACTTATTGCAGAACATTTGGGGACCAGCTGAAGCCCGTCTTCCTTTTGCCCCTCACTGGAGATACTGTCATGTCCCGCTCAGCTCATTCAGGAGCAGAACACAAACCTTGCCTACTTCCCTGACTACCTGCTCATAATCCCCACTCTCATCCCTCCTTGGTTCTTTCAGTGTCAGAGCCAAAAGTGAACTGTTCAACTTTGGCTCAGGCTTTGGTTTCCTGCATGTAAAATGGGAACACCCTCTACTCCCACCCCACAAGGTTGCTGGAAAGCCAGCTTAGAGCAAGGCACAGGGCAGGTTTCCCAGCAGGGCACTGTTGGTACACTAAGCAAACATTTTATAACTGAGTGTGCCAGTTAGAACATGATGACGTTTAATGGCTCCACTGACGTACTCCCAGTTTCTTTTCTCTCTGCCCTCCGAGAATGAGCTATAATTTGCCCTTTTTCTTCTATATAATCTGCCCCTGTGGACATTCCCCGTGTCAGCTCATATGTCTCCTGGCCTTCCCATCTACTGCCAATTGTCCCCAGCCCAAGCCTCCGCTCACCCCAGTATTGAGCTGGACCACTGCATGCTCCTCCTCAATGAGGGTACCGATGCCATCAGTGGGGTCCATCACTCCACACAGGTTGCTGTCCACAGCCCAATCACTTGCCCGCCTCTCATGCTGGTACTGCAGGGCAGGAAGCTGGATGGCTTGGATGTCCATGCTGGTGTCTACCAATTTACCAACCCTGTATCAGAACACAGGCACAGTCACAGTTATGATCCAGCTTCCCGGTAGCAGGGAGCAGTTATCTTCCTTCAAGGAAAAGATACAGAAAGGGCTATCATTAAAGGTTCTGAAGCAAAATAATGCCATTATTTGTTAGCTTCTTCACTCAATCATCACTATGAGCTTCTGGAATTCATTAATTCATTCATGAAAAATATCATCTATATGTGGTCAGGCAAGGCCCAGGGGAAAAAGACAACTAGCTGGGCTCTTCTTTGTAGGGAATTTATTCTCATAAGAATGCTTCCCATAGCCAGCATTTATTACCAGGGTTTTCAAGATGGACAGGGGGCTCAGGGAAGGGGAGGCTCATCACACAGCCAGTACGGGATTGAGGCAAGGTGAAAGCTGATTGCTAAAGTAATATTGGGAGTCAGATAATTCTGTTCCAGGAGGGCCATCCTAGAATAACCTGTGGCAGGGCCAAACACAGGTGAATGGAAGGCAGGTGCAAGGCTGCAATCTCCTGTGGCAGATGCCTGTGATTAGGCTATGCTGGGACTACACTGGAGATGGAGCCCTCTGATCTCAGCTGTCAGGATGTTTGGCATCAGTGCTTTTGTGGGTGCTCTCCCCATCTGGCCTTGCTCATGAATGTAGGCTTTGATCAGACTCTCAATGAGACCAGAAGGTTGCCAGAGGCAGTGCCCCAACTGGTTGTTTTTCTCCTCTGGGTCTTACTTGGCTGTGTACAGAAGGTTTCCCTAACTTGTCACTGAGTGGCCAGGTGAAAGGACAAATGGGTGATGGAATGAGTCAACGAGTAAATGAATGAATGAGTGAACAAATGTACCAATAAACAAAATAAAGAAGCTGATGGTCTTCTATTTTAGTACTTCTAACAGTTGTCCTGAAAATGAGAATGGACACTTGTCATGAATGGAGTGACAAAAGATTAGACATAGTTCCATGTGATCCACAACTATGTAGTGTATACATCTAAGAGCAATAAAAACATATCCACACAAAATCTTGTACACAAAACATCCATAGCAGCATGATTCACCATAGTCAAATAGTCAAAACACATGTTTCTCAACTGAAGAATGGGTAAACAAAACATGGTCTAGCTACACAGTGGAGTGGAGTGCAGCCATAAAAAGGAATGTGTTTCTGACATGTGTCATCGTGAGTGGACTCTGAAAACATCAATGGAAGTGAAAGATCTGAAACAAAAGTCATATGTTGTGGGATTCTACTCATATGAAATGTCCAGAATAGGCAAATCCACAGAGACAGAAGGGATCTCTGTGTTCCAGGACAGGACGAAGAAGAGATGAAGAGTGACTGGTAGTGGATATGGATTTTTTTAGGGGGGACAGATGATAAAATTTGTGTGTTTTTTTTGTATATATATATATATATATATATATATATATATATATAATTTTTTATATATTGTAAATAACATTATTTTCTATACATTTTAAGATGAAGTCTTGCTATATAGTCTAGCCTGACCTGGTTTTGAACTCATGGTAATCCTCCTGCCGCAGCCTTCCAAGTGTTGCGATTACAGCCATGCACCACCACATGCAGCTATTTAAAATGTTTTAAAACTAACTATGATGAGAACTGCAAACTGCATGAATACACGAGAAGCTCTAAATTATACACATCAAAAGGTGATTTTTTTAGGAAGCTGATCATGATAACTCATGCTTGTAATTCTAGTATTATAGGATGGTGAGGCAGGAGGATTGCAAATTCAAGCCCAGCCTGGGTAACGTAGCAACTTGATGAGACTCTGTTTTAAAGTAAAAAAATAAGGGCTGGGGATGCAGTTCATTGCAAAGGCTCTAGCATCAATTCCCGGTATCACAACAAAGATTTTTTTTTTTAATATTGTGTGAATTATACTTTAGTAAAGCTTTTTTTTTGTGGTGGTGGTACTGGGAATTGAATCCAGAAACATTCTACCATTGTGCAGCAACCCTATATCTTAAAAAAAATTTTTTTTGAACTCACTATGGAGCCCACGCTGGCCTTGAACTCACATGATCCTCCTGCCTCAGTCTCTTGATTGCTTTACAGGCCTGCACCACCAGGCTTGGCTAAAAAATTTTCTTTGAGACAGCTCTTTGAATTTTGGTTTTTCAAACTTCCATTCTCTTGCCTCATTGGGAATTGTATACTGGTGTACCTGCTAGGAAAGCTGTTACTTAAAAAACACATAGGTGCTGGGTGAGTGGGGCACATCTCTAATTTCAGCATTTGGGACACTGAGGCAGGAGGATCTTTTTGAGTTCCAGACCAGCCTGGGCTACAAGGGGAGCTCAAGGCCAGCCTGAACTCCATAATGAGACCTACATGTGAGGTGTTTCTGATCTGACCTAACCAACCTTACCTGAGCCACTGTAAGCCTGCTAGAGGACCTTCCCACTGGCTTCCTTTTTTTTTTTTTTTTTTTTTGTCTTTTTCATTTTTATCAGTACTGGGGATCGAACTCACGACTGCCTGCTTGCAAGGCAGGTGCTTATGCCACTGAGCTAAATCCCCAGCCCCTCCACTGGCTTCCTTTGCCCCATTTTGCCTTTGGGCCTTGGTCTCTACTCTGTGGGCCCCACCCAATGTCCCTCAATTGATTCTCCCAGTCTCATTTATCCTTCAAGACTAACATATGAGTCAGAGACACCAAATATTGCCATCTCTCCAATATTGCCTAGTTGAAAACAGCCACTCATTGTCTGAGTTGCCTATGGATGCTGCTGGCTTCTCTGACTCTGCCAGAAGATCCTAGGGAGGCTTGGCAGAGTGTCAGTGATAATTTTTTTTCCCTGAGACTAGAAGCTCAGAGAGACCACTGCCGGGTGTGGGGGCCTAGAGCTGAGGCACAACACCAGGGCTAGAGGGCAGGTCGAGACCATGTGCTAAATGTGAATGAGGGAACAAAGTAATGCAAGGGTTCAAAGAGGTCCTGGATCCTGAGAAATAAAGAGACGAGAGATCCTGTGGTTGCTGAGAGCAACCTGGAACCAACCTCCAGATCTACTGACACCAGGTCAACATGTTTTTAATTCAATCAAGACTCATCAAGATCTACCCTGTTCTGCCCTGTGCTAGACAAGGGTCAGTGAGCAATTTCTCTCTTCTTCCGCTTTCACCGGCTTTGGATTCAGGTGCTTCTGTAAACACACAGGCTCTTTCTTAGTCCCCTTTTTCTGCCAGTTCCTGTGGTCACATTGGTCCCCACAGTCCTCTGGGGCAGACATCCACAGGACACTTACCACATGGCCTTATAACTTATGATGGTCACTTATTCTGTTGTCCCTCTAGGCCATGAGTTCCTCAAGGAAAACTATCTACCTCACATGTATTTTTATTGAGTTCTTAGTTCTCTCAAGCAAGCATTCAAGATGTCTGATAAATGTGTCAATGGTCTAGCAATCACCCTCTAACTCTCAAGGTCAGAAAGCTAAACTTTACAACTTTTGGTGCAGACTTGGGCCTAGATGACCTATGCCTAGAAGAGCTCAGCAGGCCTGGTGCTGCCCTGACCCACCTGTGGAGTGGTCTCCCCAAGAGGGACACAGGAAGCTCATACACACACCTTGCATATGGGTGACTGCTTCCCCAGTGTGCAGGTATTGATATGTCACATCTGCACCAGAGCCCTGATGCCACTGCTCTGCTCCACTGTCTGCTGCACCCTGTCTCTGGTTAAGAGAAGAATCATGCTGATTCCATTTCAGGTGCCTTTTAACAAAATCACCCCAGCACCAGGTCCAGACCGTAAGAAGTCTATGCCCACTGACCGAAGAAAGACTTCCTCCATGGTGGTGACAGAGGCTCCGAAGCTGGCAATGCCCAATTCTTTCTGCTTCTTTTCCAATTTAGCAAAAAGACTTTCAAACCTGAAAGCAAAGACACAAAGCAATGAGTGCTTCTCAGAGACTTTCTAGATAATTCAGCTCTAAACAATTTCATTTAGTCACAGGGCAGGGTAACACTTTCTAAGAATAAAAGTAACGGATGAAATCATAGTAGGAAATTTATGACCCATTAAATGTGAGATCTATATGAGAAAAAATTCTCACAAAAGCAAATACAACAAACTTAGAAAGTTATAACAAAATGGTTAATATTGATATCTAAATATGGCCCATAAGTTAGCAAAAGACACATACATTTCCCAATGCAGCATTTTTTAAAAAAGCAAACGGGCATGGCAATATGCCACTTCCTGCTGGCAGGAACTGGAAAAGGTAGCTGTGTGCTTTTTTACTTATTCAATATACAAATATTGGGAAAAAAATTCTACTCACAGCCACAACCATGGAATAAAGTACACATTCTCCTATCCTGCTGATGGAGAAGTGCAACCAAACCTCATTTCTAGAAGGAAACTTGGTAATAACTACTCCCACTATTAGGACTTTCCTGGGATAGTAATTGGAGATCTGAGAAAGCGTTTACTAGAAGATTTTCTATTAGAAGACTTTTTATTAGAATAATTTTGGGGAAAAAACATGAGTACATGATAATGAAGTAGTGGGGCTATGTGGCAGTTGGGTGGGGGAAATATCAACCTGAATGACTTTGGCGTTCCATCTTAGGTACTGATGAACACTTCTGGGAAGGTCTGAGTGGGAAGTGGATGCATTGTCTTGCAATCCAGGCCTAGTCCCTTGCCCACTAGTGCTGGTCTCCTGCTCTGTTTCCTGGCTGTCATGTCTAAGTGGCTTCTGCTCTGTCATTTCTGTCTTGGAGCCAGCTGACTATGGGATGAATGTTCTTAAAACATGAGCCAGCCTCTCCTTTGTTAATGTGTAGGTGTTGTGCATTGTGTCCAGCAATGGGAAATTTGATTAATATAGAAATTTGGTGCCAGAGAAGTGGGGCATTGTTGTGAATGTATCTGATCATGCAGTTTAAAAGATTTTGTAAGTGGTTTATGGGAAGAGTTCAGAAGGTTTGGAGATACAAGATACAGGAGCCCTAGAATGCTGTAAGTAGAACCTGATGAGAGATTCTAGTTGGAGCTCCAAAGAGCAGAATGTTAATTGGAATTCAGACAGGAAGACAAACTCAGAAGGATTCTACTGGGAATACAGCTTTCATTAGCTATTTAATTAGAGGTGATGTGTGCTACACTATGGAAGAAAATTTATCTACCTTTTGCTCATATCATAAGAATTTACAGAAAATATTAAAAGTGGTGGGCTAATTAATGTGGCCAAGAACATTTTATGACAGCCCAACATTCAGACTGTTGCATGGATACTGCTGGCTGCTTTTAAATAGATTTATAGTGAGAACTGGTAACAAAAGGCAGAGCAGAAGAATTTGGAAAACTGCTTTTGGCTCAGAACAAACCTTGTATAAAGTTGGGGCCAAAGCAGGCATGGCTACTGAAATGAACATCATTAAAAAGAAACCAAGTGGGCTTGGGATTAGCTCAGTGGTAAAGCACCTGCTTGGTAAATGCAAGGTCCTGACTTTGATTCCCAGTACCAAAAAAACCTCAAAAAACAAAACAAAACAAACAAGCAAAAACAATAAAACCAAGTATTCTGTGTAGGTGCAAGGAGGAATTTGCCTTGAGAGCATCTCAGAAGTTAGTAAGACCCTTCCCATCCCAGGATCAAGGTTTAAAAAAAAGTCAACCTTTCATTCGAGAAGAAAGTCTCTGGCATCCCTAGGAAAAGCACTTCCTAGGAAATTGGTTCCCTGGGCTCAGCCATCCAGGCATTCTGAGGCTACAGCAGCAATGGTCCAAGGGAGCCTGGCTACTACTTGAGGGGCAGCTGGGCTTGACATCATCCACATGATGCTGGTTTTAGAGACATGCAGAATCCAAGAGTTGCAGGATCAGGGAGACTTCTACACAGATTTAAAAGGAAGGCCTGGGAGGCCAGCAGGGAGCTCTTGAGAGCAGTACATGAAGCTGTGAGAATAAAGCCAAAGGTACAGTCAGAGATTCCAGAACATGGAAAGTCAGCCAAAGAAAGCTGTAGGCCATGAGCAGAGCCAGCCCAAGAGAGAGCCCACATGGGCTGAAATGTAGAGTTGTGGCTTCCTATGACCTTTGGAACACATATCTTACCACATGTGCCCTAGATGCTGGATATGGAACAACAGGACTTAATGTTTGTCCAGGTGGATTTTGATCTTTTTTGGTTCAATTTTTAAAAAATTCTCTACCCTTCCCTTTGGAATGGAAATGTTTAACCTGTGCCATTGTACCTTGAGGTTAAGTAGCTTTTGTTTTGTTTTGTTTTTAGAGATCATGGGTAAAAGTTTGACTTTAATCTCGGTAGAGACTTATACTTGGACTTTTGAAAAATGCTGAGAATTTGGAAAAGGGACTGTTACATATCTAATTGTTTCAGTTGTATGCTCTTACATGGAATCGTGAGCTTGCTATTGTCTTTACCTGGAAATTAAGCAGGGTTGAAGGAGCTGTGCTTGAGTATAAAGTTGACAAGGGGCAGGATGTGGTGGTTAGGCTGGAGTGTCAATTTGAATGGATTTAGAACACACCCAGGAGATTGATGGAACACATTTTTGGATATGCCCGGGTAGGTTATGGAGGCATAGCTTTTGGGTCTCTCCTTCCTCTTTGGCACTGTTTGCCTGCTCTGTGTCTTGGCCACCACAAACTAAACAGCGTCCTCCATGATGTTTTGGCCTTGGAGCCAGCTGACCATCGACTGGATTCCCTTAAAGCAGGAGCCAAACTAAATCTCTCCTCCCTTAAATTGTGAGTGTTTAGTATTGTGTCCAGCAATGGTAAAGCTGACTAATATAGGCTGGGGACGTAGCTCAGGAGTAGAGAATCTGCCTCGCATGTTTGAAGTCCTGGATTTTATCCCCGGCAAAAGGAAACACCAACAAACAAACCCCCTTACATTCTAGATTTTTTTTTAACTACCACTAATTTTTGTGTCAATATATCATTTTTTTAAAGAGACTCCAATTATTTTTTTAAAGTAATTTTAGTTTTTTATTTTATTTTATTTTTGGGACAGGGGATCAAACTCATGATCTTGCAGTTGACAGGCAGGTGCTTATGCTGCTGAGCTAAATTCCCAACCCTAGGTTTTTTTTTTTTTTTTTGAGACAGGGTCTTGATATGTACTTCAAGCTGGCATTGGACTTACTCTGTAGCCCATGCTGGTCTCGAATTTGCAACAATCCTCCTGCCGCAGCCTCCCAAGTGCTAGAACTGCAGGAGTGTGCCATCAGGCCCAGTTCATTCTTAGATTTGTAACATGATCAAACATACTTTTTTTTTGTACCAGGGATCAAACTCAGGACCTCACACTTAATCAGGCAAGCACTTGAGCCACTGAGCTAAATCCTTGGGCCTGATGAAATGTACTTTAAAGTATAAGTCTCAAAGTTTCTGAATGTGAATCAAGAGTTGGCTTTTTCCTCTTGCATTGGTAGCTTTACCCTGTATATGACATTAATGAAACAAATGCCTTACCTAAAATTCAGAAATTAGAAAGTTCATACATTCAAAATTAATATTCAATGCAAGTTCCTGCTAGACATTAGTGGCACAGTCAGTAATCCCAGCTCTCAGGAGACTGACACAGGAGTGTTACTGTGAGTTTGAGGCCAGCCTGTTCTACAAAGTGAATTCAAGGCCAGCCTGAACTGCTTGGTGAAACCTTGTCTCAAAAAGACAAACAAACAAACAAAAAACCCACAAAAACAAACAAACAAAAAACCCCCCAAATGACAGATAGATACTGAGTGCTTTTGCAATGAGCCAGGTTTGTCTCTCTAACAAAGGAACAAGTTACACTTCCTCCATCCCCACCCAGGAGGCCTAGCTTCCTGGGTCCAACCAAACATTTCTCATGGGCTGACCATCCATGGCCCAGGGGCTAAGAGATACCCTCTGGCTGAACCAGAGAAGGCGGACATTAATGAGCATGGAGGCCCCTCTCAGATTTGCACCTGTGTGGGTATTATCTGGGAGGCATACCTGTATATCCATCTTTCTAGGACACATACCTGTGTGTGCTCTCCTTGGGAAGAATAAAGGACAGCTCAGCCCCAGCGCTACTTTCCAGAGTGGCATTGGGGATGTGGTGGTACACCAGCTGGGAGATGGCTTTGGGGTTGCAATGTGGCTCCTTCACTAGTGTCATGTGGTAGCCAGCACCTGGAACACATCGGGTAGGCATGAGACCCTTTGGCTGTCCCTTGACTTTTCTTTCTGCCTTCAATAGGGCTCATGCCAGGTAGTTTCATGAGGAAAAAGCTGGAAAGCCAGAAGCAATCCAGAAGCCAGGACAGACACATCTCCACGCTGTTTTGGGTCTTTACCGGGAAGAACAGTGAGGGGATCTGTGATGCTGAGTGTAGTATAGAGTGCCTGCTGGAAGCCAGAGCCTTCCAGAAAGCATAACCATGAGGGAACCACACAAGAAATAATCTGAGTGTTTGATGGCATCTGCTTTGCAGAATTAACACTGTCACTGAGGCTCGAGGTTCACAGGAAGAAATTTAGCAAGAGCAGGAGCCGCCAACTACATTACACACATTAGATCCCTGTTCTCATCTCCTGCCCAATGTCACTTTACAGGAACTGTCACATTCATGTTCACTTCAGGGACTGGGAAGCCAGGTAGGAAGTACTGGGTAAAATTCTTAAGGCTATGGCAGTGATGGTTCCTTGTGCCCTGAGACTTGTACCATGTATTTTTTGGGAAGGGAACTCCAGTATCTTTGTAGGGCACATGACCACCCAGGATGAGGACCTACTAGTATCCTCAGCCTGCTGTGGCCACACTGGGGATCTCTGGGACTGTATCCTGGCCACTGGAAAGCCAGCAGAGCAGAGGTGGCAGCTCTTGGCCTTCTGAGAGGAAAGGCTCGCTTGTGTCTTAAGTGTTAGGGTGAGTGGCACACCAGTGCCATACTGGGTCAGGTGGCAAACTTCACAAGGGAAGCTACACCTACCTACAAAACTGGGACCTGACCTGGGTCTCTATCCACTGCCCTGGGATGTATTAGGAGCCCAAGTGTATGTGGCCTCCCTAAGACACTACTGCCCTCTGGAGCCCTGGTCATGTCTGAAACAGAGCCCAACCATTGGATGTTCTGTGCCACATCCTTTAGTTTTCACTTCTGCTCTTTCCTGGAGTGACAAAACAGAAAGTGAAGAGAAAGCCTCTCCCTGCTATCCTCAGGGGCTGTTATCAAGGTTTATAGTGGGCAGTTCTCCTCAGTACAGGGAAGGTGGTACTGATCCCACCATGGGATGGAGGCTGTCTGCTATTTGCCTCCTACCATATTTACCATATTTCTGCTTGAGGAACAGAGAGGATCCACAGCACTGCAGTTCACCCTTGGCCATGATGGCAATGCGGTCTCCCAGCAGGTCTGCTTCATCCATGAAGTGAGTGGTCAGCAGGATGGTGCGGTCATTTTTCTGCTGCTGAAGCAGGTCCCAGATGGCCCTCCTGGAGATGGCATCCATTCCTGAGGTGGGCTCGTCTAGCATCAATACCTGGGGAGCAGAGACATAGCCTCATAGTGATAGCAGTTATGTCTCAGGCTAGCTATGCTAG
The DNA here is from genome assembly GCF_034190915.1 of Cavia porcellus. Classification (NCBI taxonomy): domain Eukaryota; kingdom Metazoa; phylum Chordata; class Mammalia; order Rodentia; family Caviidae; genus Cavia; species Cavia porcellus. The sequence goes on from NW_026947499.1 coordinate 33,580,245, forward strand.
AGGCCTGTGGAGTTTGAGTTGACTTAAGTGGCTCAAGCTGTAAAGCCCAAAATCCATGGGCACTACTACAGTATTTGTTCACTGTATGTGGGGACTTAACCTGGGGTGCAGGGGTCCATTGTTCTGTACCTTAGAGCCTGCAATGAGGGCAATGCCAATGGAAAGCTTGCGCTTCATGCCCCCACTGAGGAACCTGCACAGTGAGTTCCGCTTGTCCTCCAGACTAAGGATATGTAGCATCTGCTTGACTTCTTCAGGGCATTTCTGGCGAGACAAGCCTTTCAGCTGCAATGGCAGGGGATGGGGGAGGTAAGGCACTGCTGTTGATGGGAGCCCACCCTGCCCAGCAAGCTCCTTAGCTCAACTTCTCCCAAACTAGTTTGATTGTCAACACTCCTTACTCTGGTTTTGGCAAAAGTGTTCATCAACAGACTTTGCTTTTCTGGGAGCTAATGTCACACATAAACAATGGAACCACCACCACCTACAAGTCCCTGTCATCTATGGACTCACCTGTGCATAGAAGCAAAGATGTTCTGCAACTGTCAGGTTGTCAAACAGGACATCATGCTGGGGGCACAGGCCCAAGCTCTTCCGGATTTGAACCATGTCTTGGGAAATTTCATACCCACTAATATAGGCACGTCCACTAGTAGGGGGGAAGAGTCCTGGGGCCAAGCAAAAGACCCCAAAATTCAGTCTGAAAATCTTGCTTATCAGCATGAAATATAATGACACCTTTCCTCAGTCACCAGGTTCCCTTCATTTCAAGGAACCTGTGTGGTGAAGAATACCAGGAGTCCCTCTTCCCCACCATGATGGGCTATGTCTACCTGAGCAGCAGGGGGCAGGCGGACAGGGACATGGCTCTGGTATGGCGCATATAAGCTTGTAAGGGATAAGAAACACACACACACACATGCACACACATTGCACACACACATGCTTGCAGATATGAGTGTGTGTAGGCATGGAATGGATCACTATCACATGACCTCCCACCTCACATATAGGTCTGTCTACTAAGAGGTGTGCTGGTGGTCAAGAAGATGAAGAGTCACTGCAGAATTGGGTGCCATGCACCAAGGATGTCTTTCTAAAGATTATGGGGTGGATCTGCCCTGAGTGGCTTGAAACTTTACTATGGTTGTTTTTACTGATGCTACTAGGTTTAAGCATTCATGAACAGAAGCTTGAGGTACACTCTATGTCCCCCTGGGCTGTGGGGCTGAGGCTAAGCTGGATATGAAAACATCTCAGGTCTCAGGGCTGGAAATACTGAAAGCTGTGTGAGGGACAAGGCCAGACTGGCATGCAGCAGTGTTGAGGGAGGGCCTGCCAGCCACATCAGTTTGCCCCTCACCTGTGAGCATCGACAGGGTGGTGGTCTTTCCTGCTCCATTGTGGCCCAGCAGGACAGTAATCTGTCCTTCATATAGGTTTAGGCTCAGGTCCCTGACAGCTGCCTTTTCCTTATTTCCCACTTGAAAGACCTGCAGGTGAGACAGAAAGCCACACTGGACTTTTCCAGGTCCTCAGTGGCCTCTCTCCATGGGCCTTCCATGGAATGTGGCCTCAGTGTCTCAGAAGCCAAGCCCAGAGCCAATCAGCAAACAGAGGAGTGAAATCTTGTTCTTCTCTTCCCACCCAATATGTCCCACTTCCTCTTTGATGTCTGTTTGCTGGGAAGACTATGGCACCCAGGATAACACAGCAGAGCATGTACAGGAGACACAGATGTGACTGTAGATTCTCTAGCATCATCCTAAGTCTGGTCCTGTGCTGGGCACAGAGAGGTGGTCCAAGTGCCAGGAAATATGTCAGGAGTGGCTAAAGGCCCCTTGTCATCTATTATTAAGTGCTTGGGAAAGAACAATGCCTGGAGAGGGCATCGAGGGCTATCGGACCAGCCTGTTCCCAAGGTCCTTGTTCCGTCCCCACTGGGAGGTAATACCTTGGACAGATGCTTGATCTTGATTCCAGCTACCAGGTCCTCAGGCTCAGCTTCGAAGTATTCACTTCTAAACGCTTTTTCAGGGTCACTGTCTTCTTCCTCTTTCCTCACAACCATCCTTGGGTTTCCACACCAGTAGGATGGCTGGGAAGAAGGTGGACAGCTATCAGTGATGTGTGTCAGTCCATTTTGTTTGTTGCCAACAAAGTAAACACTAATATATAAAACACAGGCAGCAAAATGGCTCAACTACTCTGTAAGAGCACAATGGTAAAGTGGATGCTACTCAGGGTGAGTCCCCTAGCAGCTCCTGATTTGACTGTCCCTGGGAAAGTCTAAACCTCAGCCTCTGAATCTGGCAAGTGGGCATCAGAGTCATTCACATGCTTGTTGTGAATGTCACCTCAGAGGCAAAAGAGAGGGATAAGAGTGTGTTGATGACATTAATATGAAGAGAGGATTATTTTCTTTTTGCTTTCAGTACTAAGAAATAAATCCAGAGGCTTTGCACTGAACTATATTCCCCAGTTCTTTTGTTTTTATTTTGTTTTGTTTTATTTTGAGATGGGTCTTGCTAAGCTAGTAACTTAAGCCAGGATGAGCTTAAATTTGTGGTTCTTTGACCTCAGCCTTCCAGAGTACTGGGATTATAGGCACACACCACATGCACAGCTTAAGAGAAGTGGCTATTCCAGTCCAGAGTGACATCCAGCCCCAAAAGGAAATGTTCTGCATCTCCATGCTACCTGTTTCCTCACTTAAGGTACACATGGTCTGCAAGTGCAAGGTCTTGAGTTCAATTTCCCATAGCAAAAAAAAGGTTACATGTGAATTTTATTTATTTATTTATTTATTTATTCATTTTTTGGTGCCGAGGATTGATCTCACAACCTCATGCTTGCCAGGCAGGCATTCATGCCACTGAGCTAAATCCTCAGCCCTGCACATGAATTTATGACCAGCAGCGAGACCATATTTATTTCCCCCCACTCTCTGACTACCACAGTAACAGGCTCTGAGCTAGGGTCAGAATACAGCCACAGACACCAATTCTCCAACCCAAGAGCAGCCTTGTATACATGACACAGTGGGTAGCTGGCACTGGAGGCAAGCTGTGGGGTGGAGACTTGCTAGCTTGTAGTTCGCTTCTCTGTGTATTCCCAATGTGTGGAATAATATATCTCATTGTTTTTTTTTTTTTTTTTTGGAGGAAGGGTCCTGCTATGTAGTACAGGCTGGCCTTAAACTCGCTTGTATAGTCCAGGCTGACCTCAAACTCTTGAGTGGTCCTTCTGCCTTGGCCTCCTGAGTGCTAGGATTATAGGTGTACGCCACCACACCTGGTGCACCTCATTGATTTTGAAGGACACATTTCGCATTATCTAAAATGACTTTGAAATCAGAATGTATTTCACTATACACACCGTAGTTTAACCTTGGCATTTCTCTTCCATAATGAGACAAAGTAACAGTTATCCCTAACGGTCAGGTGTCACCTTAGTTTTGATGAAAAGGCTAACAGACACTGCATAAGTATTTGTTGAATCAAAAAAATGAAATATGTTGCTGAGTATAGAGCCTCACATCTACTCAGTTCAGTGGGCTGAGGCAGAAGGACTGCAAGTTCAAGGCCAGCCTGGGCAACATAGTGAGACCCTGTACCAAAATTTAAAAATGTAGCTCTGTGGTACAGCAACTCTGAATTCAGCCCATAGTACAGAGAGAGAGAGTGGGTGAGGGAGAGAGAGAAAGAGGGGGCTCTAACCCACCAACAGAGAACTAGTTAAGTATGTGGAATGCATATCTTACAGTCATTATAAGTGAAGTTGGTTCATGAAAAGGTATATATTTAAAAATATCAATGAATAAACAAGATTTATAAATATCTTTGGATAAAAATCTAAAACTAATAGACAAGTATATATATATATATATATATATATATATATATATATATATTTTAGATATTGAAGCTGGGTGTGGTGGTGCATGCCTTTAATCCCAGCACACTGAGAAGCTACGGTAAGAGGATCACAAATTGGAGGCCAGCCTGGGTAACTCAGAGACTCTGTCTCAAACAATAAAAATAAAAATAGGGCTGGGATGTGGCTCAGTGAGAAAGCCCTCAGTCCTCAGTACACAGTATAGCTGAAAAAAAATCTAAGATATACTATAGATTTTTTAAAAGTTTCAAGCATTTTGTATAATTCAAGCATTTTGTATAAAATAATATAATATTTTGTGTAATATAATTCTGTTTTTATTTTTTCTTCAGCATGTGGGATTGAACTCAGGACTTAGACAAGCCCTCTACCATCTCCAGCCAACACAACCTACTTTAGTGAAGCAAATATATGCATACTACATGCACATATCTATGAGTCCCACATGATAGTGCACACAAAGACTGAGGAGGCACTGCCGGAGTGCCAGCGGTGCTCCTCTCTGGCAATGGGAAATGCTATATATTCCACCAATGTGATCACTCACAAAACACTGTATTGTTATATAGACAGAAAACCCGGTATTTTTTATGAGCAAGGAGGAAGGGGCGGGGGTAGGTAGACAATGGAGACTGTGAACACTGGTCGAAAGGTTGGGGGCCTGGAAGCCTTTTCATTTCAGAACAGGGTGGGAGGGACAGGTCTTCATCTCTTTCGAAACCAGTCCCAAGGCCATCAGGACAAACGGCTCACCATATACGAGGCAGGGTTTTCCATCCCGGGCCCATGCAGGCATTGAATGTCAGGGACACCTCCGCTCTCCACAGAGGTAGCTCCACTTGGACAGGGGCATTAGGACTCACCAGGAGGAAGAAGTACCAGGGCTGGGGCACACCAAACTGGCCTGGGAAAACGGCCTCCATGTACCAGGTCACCAGACCATATAGCACAGAGTCCAGCAACAGCATTCCTAGCACTTGACCAAAGCAGAAATCATCGTCCACATTCACAGGACTCAGGAGGTTTTGCCACTGGATGCCTGTGCCTGTGGATGCACCAGAAGATTGCCCCAAATCAGACAGATTGGGCCCAAGATCGCACATGTGTGCGCATTTGCCCTGTGTTGTTGCTGCAAAGTTGGTGTGACTATTCCCTTACTGGCTCAGTAACAAATCTGGCAACTTCTTTCAAGTCTTTAAGAACTAGCAAAAAATTGCTGAACTGACTAGATGAGTTAACATTTAATTGCTGATATGTATAAATATACACATGCATACACATATGCATACTTTAGGCACATATGTATTTATACATATATATATATATATATACACAGACATAAACATATATACACACATACACAAATACATATATGCATTCCCACACATTTACGCATATGTCTTGGGAAAGGCCAGAGTGAACAGGATGTACATTTATATCTTTCTTAAAGCTGATAAACACACATAAAGCTCTCTTTAATGAAGCTTCTGGTTTGCCAACATCATAGTCCATACAGACATAGTCCATACAGTCATCTTTTGTGGACCTGAGGGCCCTAGACTGAAGTGTTTGGCTTTAGCCTTGGTAAATGTTCACTTTCAAACAGCCAGAGATGTGTCTATTGTTGAAAAGAAAAAAAGGGAGAGGTGGGTACATATAGTTTTGGAAATGGCTTTTTAAAAAAGTATTTGAACTCAGGAAGGATCTACTCATGCACAAAGTCTACATTTTATCAGCACATTACAAAACACGGAAGCACATATATTTAAAACACTAGGGGGCTGGGGATTTAGCTCAGCGGCATAAGCACCTGCCTGGCAAGCAGGCGGTGGTGAGTTCGATCCCTGGTACTGATAAAAATGAAAAAGACAAAACAACAACAACAACAACAACAACAACAACACTAAAGTCATTGGGCTGGGGATTTAGCTCAGCAGCACAAGCACCTGCCTGGCAAGCGCAAGGTCGTGAGTTCAATCCCCAGTACCAGAAAAAAAAAAAAAAAAACTAAAGTGTTGGAAGGCATTGACAAAGGAAAAAAATCAGTTCTAAATAAAGACAAAGCAACACTGAATGTTTTTGTGGCCACTGACTTAGTTCCTTCAGGGGGCCAAGAACTTTGAAAGTTACAACTAGGAATTGCACAGTGCTATGGTTTGAATGTGTCACCTAGAGTTTATGGTTTATGTGTTGGAAATAGTTCCCAGGGCAACAGTATTACGAGGGGGCTCTCATGAATGAATCAAAAGTGGCCCTGTAGAAGGCTTTGCTTTTTTACTCTCCTGCCATGTGAGAAACAGCATTAAAAATGCCATGCTAGAATCAGAGACTGCTTCATCTTACACTAAACCTGCTGGCACTTTGATTTTGAACTTTACAGCTTCCAGAATTGTGAGAAAAAAGTTTCTGTTCTTTATAAATTACTCAGTCTCAGGCATTCTGTGATAGCAGCTCAAATACAGCAAGATAGATTCCTGGAGGAAACAAGAGCATTTAGCCTAGAAAAGAGAGTATCTGGATAGAGAAGGACTAAGACCATCTTACACAAGCCCAGGTCAGCTCTTCAGAAGGTAGATTATCCTTCATGCCTACCAATAGAACCAGAACTATATGCAAAAGTCCCAGGAAGGCAGAGCCTGAGCACTACTATAGGCCCAGACATATTTAGTGCTTCTCTGCTCATAAGGCCTCTAATGAACTTGCTTGTCACCTAAAGTAAGTTCCTCTGCTGGATACAGTTCAAGCAAGATGCTCCTTGGTGGCAAGAACCAGGAAGAACAGTTGGTGAGGACAACACTCACCTTTGGCTTCAAATTTTCCTATGAGCTGGGCTCCCATTGCCATGGCAACATTGGACAGGAGACAGGACAAGAGCTTCTGGCTCAGGGTCATCCAGTTGTAGTGGGGAGCCACGAAGAAGTAGGGAATATATGTGAAGAAGTACAGGAAGCCGCCCACAGCCGCTGCCATGTTGGCTGCAGGGAGAGGGAAGCAATACAGATCACGCTACAAACTCACCAGAGCCTCGTGCAGGTACCAGTGGTCATAGGGAGCCTGGACCCCATTCAAGTCCTGCCAGTGAGGAACTACAGGCAGCCTGCCACTTCTTATTATGATGAAATGCTCCAGGATAGCACCCTGCTTTGGGTCTCCAGCCCCCTCCTACAGACTTTCTACCCAGCTGCCTCCTTGAGGCTGCACACTTGTAGGAATCCTAGATTCTTGCCCCAGCTTCCCTTCTTGCCTGGTCTTCCCAGGCAATGGATGACCTCTCTCTCTCTCATTCACTCATCAGATGCTCACTGAGGACCTAGTCTGTATCACACTGTTTCAGGCACAAGGGAGATGGCTGTTTACAGAACAGAGCAAACACTCATTCCTGCAGCAGCCTGGCCTCCAGGGAGTAGTGAAGAGGGACATAAAGAATACAATGTGTTCCATAAGGACAAGGCCTGAGCAGAGCAGCAAGGCACAGAATGAGAAAAGGAAGGCCTCAAGGTGACATATGAGAAAAGGGCCAACAAAGGCAAGTAACCAGATGGGTCAGGAGACAACACTGTGTCAGTCCGTGCCCACAGGGTCAGACTCTGGTTTTAAGATCCTTTGCATCCTTAAAAATTGTTGAATACACCAAAGGGCTTTTCGTTATGTGTGATAGATGGATAGGTCTCTACATTAACGCTATGAGGAATTAGTAACAGAAAATTTGAAGTTTTATCTCCCTCTCTTCCCTCCATCCATCCTTGCTGCCTTTCCGTCTTTATTTTAAAACAGAGTTTCACTATATAGTCCAGGATGGTCATAAAGTCACTATTTAGCTAAGGCTTGTTTCAAGATTGCAGCGATCCTCCTGCCGAGCCTCCTGAATGCTGGGATTACGGATGTGTGCTCCCATACCCACCTGGAAAATCTGAAATTTCAAATAATTTAAAAAAAACAAGCCAGGAATGGAGGCACCTGCTTATGATCCCAGAACTCTGGAAGGAGGATTGGTTTAGGCAATTCAGTGACTGAGGCTCTATCTCAAAAAGAAAAAGGGCTGGGAATACAGCTCAGTGCAAAAGCCCTAGGCTCAATACACAGTAATAAATAAATAAATAACAACAATAAACCCATGATAAATATAAATTTATTTTTTTGAGGGACAAGCGATATAGTTCAGTGGTACAGTGCCTGCCTGGTAAACACAGGGTCTTGATTTGATTCTTGGTACCTAATTTAAACAAAACATTTTTTGATGCAGGGTCTCACTTAATACCTAGGCTGGCCTTGAACTTGAGATCTTCCTATTTCAGTTTCCTGAGTTGCTGCCACTACAGTAGTATACCACCATGTCTGGCTCAACATAAACTTTTTTTTTTTGTACTAGGGATCGTCATGATTTTACACTTACCAGGCAAGTGTTTGAGCCACTGAGCTAAATGCCTGACCCTCAACATAAACTTTAAAAATGAAAAATAGACTTCCTACCCAGCTGCCTGGGTGTATGCTCCCATACCATAATATTTTCCATAATCCTGTAAGAACAGCAGCATTAATTTATATTTTTGCCATGCCTGTAATATCTGACTTGACAAGAGGGTGTCAGCAGCCACATATTGCCTGTCGCAGACATAATCAAAGAGCAGGAGAAACTATCTTCCCAAAGAGATTGTTATATGCACTTAAATATTATTTCAGAATGAAGCAAAATAACAACATCTTTGGCTAATCCAAAAAAATTAAAAATAGTTAAATTAGTAAAAATTAGTAATTAGTAAAAATTAGTTACCAGCTACTCATTGATCTACAGTGAAAGAATCGAAGTTCAATATCAAAAAAGTAAATCCAAAAAAAGTAGACCACACAAAAAAATGTGGACATGATTATATATTAAAAATTATACACATAGAGCCGGGCGTGGTGGCTCATGCCTGTAATCCCAGCACTTAGGAGGCTGAGGCAGGAGGATCGTTTCAAGTTCGAGACCAGCCTGGGCTACAAAGTGAGCTCAAGGCCAGCCTGAACAACATAGTGAGACCCTGTCTCAAAGAGACAAAAAAAATTATACACATATACAATAGTAACTAATTGCTTGTGTTTTTGAAAAATAAAACAAATAACACAGTGGGAATTTTGGGAGCTATTAATAGGTATTTACTGTGTGGTCAGATTGAACCATATCTGGGATGAACCTAGACATATTCACTAATTTACCTTTTTAGAAACTTTCAAGGATAAGTGTTTAAGTTTCACTTACAGATGAGATTCCAGAGAGTAAAAAAAAAAAAAAAAAGTTTCACACTAAGGATCATCCCTAGAAGAGGAGGAACACAATGTATATCTTCTAAACCATTAGAGGTAAAAGAACCAGAGGCAATTTTCTTAGTCCAAAAGAAGGCAACAAAGGTGAAAAACAGAAGTGAAGGAATAAACAAGAGTACACAAAACTGGACAGCAGAAATAACCTCAGATGGCACTACAGTCACAAAGTAGATGGACGGCATGAACCTTTTCTTTTGGCTACTCCTAGCACTCAACTCAGTGCCTGCATCTGCGTCTTGCCAATTCTCTTCTACCCAAAGCCACTCTGACTCCTCTCTGGCCCACACCAGTGCTATCTTCTGTCCTCTTTCCAGCTCCTTTCTGGGTGGTGTTGAGGACTTTTCTGGGCTCCTCTGAGCCTGTCCCACAGAAATCAGATCCAATGTGTCCAGCTCCAGCATCCCAGTTTGGGTCATCTATATCAATGTCCTTCATCATTAACTTTGCACACCTCCCCCTCCCAGTTTTCCAAGACTTGGAACAGCCAGCCCGCAGTCCTCTGGCCTCAGGGAGCAAAAGGACTCACCTTTACTGAAGAATGTGCTGACCATGAAGCTGAAGGAGATGGAGGAAATGGCAAAACACAACAGGAAGACCAGTACCAGAGAGGGGTCACTCCTCGAGAGTACTGCCACATCCTTCTTCACCTGCAAGACAGGCCGCCCAACAGTGGTGGGTGGAGGAAGAAAGACAGAGATAAGGCAAGAGGGGTTTAAGCATCCTGCTCAGGGAGACACTGTTGGGGACAGTAGGAGCCCTTGCCTTAGCCAGTGAGAAGCCCTGCTGTCCCCTACCCATGAGACTTACCCTGAGGTCAGTGGCCATGAGCTACTCCATGCCAACAACAGACCCCGGCTTGAGCACGGGTCTCTGGACCTTTCTTTTTTCAGAGCCTGCTATCAAAGCTATACTCACCTTGACACAGAAGAGGAGCGTCATGAAGGACACTGCGATGAGGAGGAAGAGGAAGAACATGAGGAACCAGGCACTCCAGTGAAGCCAGCTGCTGAGCCCCATCATGCGCATGTACTCCTGCGAGGGATGGAAGGCATCACATCTGCAGGCCACTGCCCACATCTGCCCAGGGGTGCATATTTGTGTAGACAGGTGTGGGTCTGTCAGTGGACCAGGAAGAGGACTGGGATGCCCGTGTTACGGACCAGAGGTCTGGACCAGGTGCACAAGTGGGCTGGAAGGCAGAAATCCCAGGTCTGGCTATCACAGCAACCCTAACCAATAGTTCACCTTGTGTGTGGTGTGAGGAAACTTCCTCTTCCTACCTTTTCCAGTCTTACAGCCATGCCATCTGGTAGGCAATTCTGGGTTCCCAATCAGGAACCCCTTTCTCCCTATGACGTGGTGTGCCCTCTACCTTCTACTTGACTCTCCCTCATGGTGGAGCCAAGACTATCTCCCCAGTGGGCACACTGTCTCTTTTCTTTTCCTTTTTTTTTTGTCTTTCTGAGACAGGATCTCACTTTGTAGCTCAGGCTGGTCTTGAACTCACAACGATCCTCCTATCTCAACCTCCCAAATTCTGGGATTACAGGCATGCACCACCATGCCCAGCTAAGCACATTATGCTGGTACATCCCCATCTTCTGCTTGTGTATCTGGAGAGCCCGACGTGTGCCCAGTAGACCTTAATTAAGCTGGAAAATTCCCTCAAACTCCATCAGGGGTGTCTGTCCTTGTGTTCTATGAGAAACTTTCAAACTTCCTGTGTGTGTTTCTGAGTCTTATGTGATATCAAGTCTGCTCCCCAGAATCTTAGCCTGGTTCCCTCCCTTTAGCAAAGATCCTGCAGGTTGCACAATACAGACATCAGCCTCCTGGGCTGAGTCATGGCACCAGATTGGACTGTGGCTGTGAAGGTTAGAAGCCACAGTTATCTATTTCTTTGCCTTTGGCTATTCTGAAAGGAAGGGCCAGAATCTAAGGGCAGCCCTTGTCTGAAGCTTAAGGTGCAGCAGGTGTGGCTCTGATCACATCTTCCTTCCCTGCTTCAAGTCAAGCCCTTAGGAGGTGTAGTGAAGAAGCTCAGCTTCTCCACTGACTAACACTGTTGGGGAGTCTGGGCATTTAAAGCTGCAATGTCTAGTGGGAGCCAGTGGTCACATGTGGCTACTTGAATTTAAAATTTAGTGCAGTGAAAAATTCAACTTCTCAGTTCAAGTGCTCTGTGATGATTATAATCAATAGCAGATACAGGACAGTCTACAGTCACAGTTCACTGGGCAACACTGGACAAGTAGAAGAGACTAGGACTGACTAACTGACTCTCACATGCCAGGAATGAGGTTAGACTGTTGATCTTTCTCTCTCTCTCTTTTTTTTTTTTTTTTTTTTTTTTTTGTCTTTTTCCTTTTTTATCAGTACCGGGGATCGAACTCATGACTGCCTGCTTGCAAGGCAGGTGCTTATGCCGCTGAGTTAAATCCCCAGCCTCAATCTTTCTATTCTTTGTTATGCACAATTGCAAACCTTCAGGAAAATCAAAAGATGAAATATAATGGCCTCTGATGAATCCACCACTTAGACTCTGTAATCATGTAATGTTTTGCTTACTTATTTGATTGGTGTTATCTGAACCATTTCTATTCTACTGCTAACTATTTCAGTGTTGCTATCATTTATTTATGTTCATCATTTTATTAGCATTCTTTAAGGGAGCCAAGCAGGTCACTGACCTCCAATCACCAGAGATTTAAGAATGTTCTAAATGTCATTTCAATAGCACCAGGGACATTTCCAGAGGAGAAATGACAAGTAAGTCCTGGGTGATGGTGATGTTGTTAGTATGAGTATAGAAATGACACTGTTGATTTGTTTGTTGCTCATCAAGTCAGGTTTGACTTTACAATGGCACTTTGCATGCTCTATAATTTCCCATGTTTGCGCAAGGCTAACTGTCTATAACTATGGCTACCAATCTATATCAATGTTAATTATATTCCTATTTAGTTATGTGATTGAATATTTTCTCTCCCTACAGCTACCACGTCCAATAAAGAATCCAAGTCACATGTGTAACTTGAAGCTTTATAGCAGTCACATAAAAAATGGAAATGGTCAAGTAAAATAACCTTAATGATGTACTCTACTTATATATCTAAAATATATTCTTTATATCCTATATTCCACATATAAAAATGGAACTGATTACATTTTTGTAGTTAGTCTTCAAAATCAGGGTGTACTTTACACTTCTGGCACACCTCAGTTGTGACTAGGCACACTGCATGTCTCTGCAGCATAGCTCAGGGTCACCTTCAATCTTAGTGTTCAGTGCATGAGCTAAGGTGCTTCACCAGGTTTTAGGAGCCCACACATACCAACATGATTTCAAGGAAGCCAAGATGGGCTTCAGTCACAGTGAGCATCCACTGGATTTTAAGGATGGCAGCCTTAAAATGAGCCTAATTTTTTTTTCTTTTTTTGGAGGGAACCCTAAGACACACTGCCATGGCAGCACCATTCTCAGAACTGACTTTCCAAGATGTCACAAAGCCACACAGGAGAATTACCTTCAATTTTCTCTCTTTCTCCTGCACCACAGCCCGGATGATGGTGAGGGATGTGTAGGTGAAGCTCAGCATGAGTAGCAGGGGAAGCTGGTACTGGATGGCAACGAGAAAGGGGTCTGAAATAAACGGGGGGAATGGGAACCTCTTTGCGGTCACTGTGAGCTTCTGGAAGAGCTGGTGTGCTGACGTGTTGGCATGGTACTGCATGATGGCTCGGTCCACGGCATGCTGCACTGCCAGGAAGCCCTCGTGGATGTACCCTGGGTGCAGAGACAGAGAACAGTTGTGTTGTGGGTGCTGTGCTGCATGTTTGAGAACTGCCTACCCTCAAAGGCTCTGGAGCCTTGGAGTCCCCCAAGACAAGGGCTGAGGACTTAACCTGATGCCCCTTTCTGTGGTTGCTAACAGCATCCAACAGTGTTTACTGGTCTCATGAGAGAAGAAGAAAACATACCACATACTGACAGCAAATAAAAGTTTTTTCATTTCTACTTCATAATTAACACAACATACATATGAATCACACACATGATCATATTTTTAAAAAATCCTGATACAAACCTGGCTAGAAAGACTGTGTGCCTCAACTGAGTTTCTCGAGATTCTAATTAAAAAGAAAAATTTAGGCTAAAAATACACTAGGAAACAGTACATCAAGAGTTAGCATGAATCTCAGTGTGGTGGCACGTGCTTATAATTCCAGCACTTGGGAGCCTGAGGACAGAGGAGTTTGAGTTCAAGGTCAACCTTAGCAAGTTTGAGGCCAATCTGAGCTACATAGTGAGACTTCCCATCTCAAAACACACTAAAAAAAAAACACCATAAGTCAGAGGTTAGGGGAAGTAGAAACAACAACAAGAACTGAGGAACAGTAGAGCATTTCGCACATGTGGTGAGATAAGTGGATCCTGAGTATTTTCCCAACAGTCTGGGAGCCAAGAGAAATAAGCTGATGGCCCCGGAGTCCAACTGACTCCAGGTGGAAGGCAGCTGATACTAGAAGTAGGCCAAGATCTTTGCAAAGTGAGAAGAGAAGGCTCTGGTGAGTGGATGTTTTTTAAGGCTACTATAACTGCCATCAATTCAGTAGCAAGAAACAATAGGAACCAGTTTTCTAACAGCTCCGGAGGCTCAGAGTCCAACACTTGTGTCTCTGAGTTAGAAACCCACTGTTAGGAGGGCTGTATTCTCTGAGAATCACTCCTGAAATTTCCAGTTTGTAGCAGTCACCCATTACTTGTCCCTTACCCCTCTTTCATTTGTTCACGCTTTCTTTTCTTCCTTTCTTCTTCTTCTTTTTTTTTTGAGCTAGGATCTTGCTATGTAGTTTAGGCTGACCTTGAACTCACTACAAGTCTCCTGCCTCAGCTTCCTCAGTGAAATTATTTGCATATGCCACCAGATTCAGCTTCTTGTCTACTTCTAAGGATCCTAGAGATGACACTGGATGTGAGTGACTGGGGGCTGTCACTGCAAACCAGATAACTAACAATTCTGCCCTTTTTTTGGTACTAGGAATTAAACCTAGAATGTCATGCATACTAGGCAAGTACTCTATTACTGAGCCATATCCCCTGCCCTTTTGTTCTTTTTCTGTTGTCTCAATAAAGTGTTCAGCCTGACCCTGAACTTATGGTCTTCCTGTCTCAGCCACCTGAATGCTGGAATTTCAGGCTATGACACGTCAGGTTTATCTTGCCATTTTAACATAAGCTGACTAGAACCTTTAATCCCACTCTGTCATGAACCCTGACATGATCACAGATTCCCAGGAGTAGGATGTGAGTGACATTGGGGGCTATCACTGCGAATCACAGCACTTCAACCTGAGTTGCTCAGTGGCAGGAGGCTGTGGCCAAGTCATTAGAAGAGCTCCAAAGTACTTTGTGGCTTCTCTTAGCTTGCTCTTTTGGACACCACAAAGGAGACTGTGTCTTCTTTCTGGTTGAGGTCAGTGTCCCAAGGGGCACAAGGCCCAGGAGAAACAGACCCAAAAAAGGGCAGGCTTAGTAGTTGGAAAGAAAAGGCAGCCTGAGGCTCTGTGAACCTCTTAAGATGGAGAGAGGACACAGGCTACAGCTGCAGGTGATGGCTAGAAAGCCAAATTTCACCTGACACAGAACTGTTGGCTGCCTTGGCTGCAGCCTTTAGAAGAGAAAAAGGCAATATGGCAACCACCCCCTAAGGCATGGCGAGTGTATGTGTATGGTCTTCTGATTCTCTCAGGTTTTAGGGTCACTATAGCAGCAGATGTTTGACTATACCATCTATTAAGTGTGTTCAGGGTGGAGGTTTCATTCTCATCTTCATACTAAAGTTTCAGAGCAGCTAACGATATCCCCACTAGACAGTCATGGATACCAAGGCCCAGGGAGTTCACACGACAGGTGAGGGGTACAGTGGAGCATGAAATCTTGTGTATTCATGTTATGTCTTTTCATAACATCACACTTGTCTCCCCTACAAATCTTCTCCGGCTCTCACTCACATATTGTCCTCTCTGGAGATTTTGCCACTTGTCTCTGTGGTCTTCTTCATTAGGAGTCTGTGCTATTCACTGTTCTCAGGTATGAACCCATACCCTTTGGCTTCCCCTTTTTCCCCTTCGGAAATGTTTATGATCATAGATAAAGCTATGGTGAACATTTTTGCGCATGTAGATTTTCTTTTAGACCATTTTGGAAATCAACTTCTTATCAAAAGAATGCAGGGGCCTGATGTATGGACATCTACAGTGAAATCAGGATTAGAATTGACCTGCCTAATGGCAGTACCTACTTATTGGTGGGTTGAGTTTTTCTAAAACTTACATAAGTCCTTTCTAAAACAGGACATTTTCCTTTTGTCATTTGCTGTAAATGTTTTCCTGTAACTTGTTTGCTTTTATTTATTTATTTTTTGTCTTTTTGAAACAGGGTCTCGCTATGCAGTTCAGGCTGGCCTTGAGCTCACTTTGTAGCCCAGGTTGGTCTTGAACTTGCGACAATCTCCTGTCTCTACCTTCTGAGTGCTGGAATTACAGGAGTGTGCTGCTAAGCCCTGTGCTTCTTCTTAGCTTTTTTTTTTTTTGGTACTGGGGATCGGACTCACAACTTTGTGCTTGCCAGGCAGGCACTTACACCGCTGAGCTAAATCCCTGGCCCTTTCTTGTTTGCCTTTAAAGTCAGCTCCACTGTTTTGTTTTTGGTTAATTCTGAGCTTGTAAACAATGAAGTCTTTTAATCATTTCCTATTTTTCTATTGCTTTCAAGATTTGGATGTTTTTCCTGAAACAATTGAGTTGAGGAGTTCTAGCCTGGCATTTGTGTCTTAGTAGCAGCATCTCCCACAGCAGGCTTTAGGTAGCTATTATTACAGCTGGACACAACTTCTCCAAAGCCTCTGGTTATGTGATCTGCTTGGCCTCATTCTGGGGCTTCTCACCTCCTGTACCTCAGCTGGTTCATCTGTCTTCCTTTTCTGGGATTCAGAATCTCACCCTTAAGCACTAGCTTTGGCACAGCCCCTAGCATCAGTACAGGGGTCTCTATGATCACTGTTACTTGGAAGCTGCCTCTTTCCTTAGTATCTTATACTTAGGGTCTCCAAGGAGCCTTTCACCAACATCTCTAATGTGCTCTGTCTCCTGCCAGATCTGGGGAAAATTATGCTTTCTAGAACCCTTGGTTTTCCACCTGGAACCTATGGTTGGCCTTGATCTGAAAGTTAATGTTGGGTGCTGGGACCTGAGTTCTAGGCAGTTTTTTGCCTCTCCTTAGCTTGGTTCCAAGATATATTCATGTTTCAGAAGAGGCAAATATGTCAACTGCTGGCCAAAGCTACAGTGTACAGAACACAACACACATTGAAAGGGAATCAGAGAGACCAAGATCCAACTTCAATACAAATTACTGATTCAAATAAATCATGGCACAGTTGCATACAAGGACTGAAGACCTTCAAAAGCCTAGACTATTATACACAGACTGGGACAGAGAGAGGAGAAAGGTAAAACTACCCCCAAAGAGTGAATACAAACTCAGGAATCCTAAAAAAAACTGCAAGACAAATGTGTCATTCAAAGTTATGTGTCTGACAACATGCAGAGAAATCCACTGCTCTTTCAAAGCATATTTTTAGCCTTTCAGAAGATAGTTGCACTGAATGTTTCTTTCTTCTCCTACAAACAAGAAGATAAATGTCCCTAAGAAGTATTCAAGCAGAGAGACACAAGGTAGGTTCACCTTCCTGTCATTGGTCAGCAGCCTGAGGTTGATAAAGGGCCCCTAAGAGTGCTTCTCACCAGGCTCCCCACCATCAGGGGATGCAGGCTCCCGTGGTCCTGGGCTTGGGAAAAGTGGAAAAAGGGAAGTGGTGTGCCAGCCCTCCGTCTCTTTCAGGAAAAAGTTGCCTGTTTGAGTCCACATGTAATTTCTCCGGGTATGACTGAAGCGTAGGTGATATTTTACCTGTGGAAAGAAAGAGGAAATAAACTGCTCTGAAAGATTTGAAATAGACACATGGGTCCAGTGAGGTAAGTTCCTAGACCTCTCCTCACCACGTCTGGCACCACAAGAAACTTACCACACCCCACTTAGAAAATGTCCCAACAGCCTTGAAAGTGTCACAGGGAGTGGTTCCACCCAGCAGGAGTAGAAATCCACAGAGCTACCTTTGAGGGGCTTGTGGCCACTCTTTGTGGCCATTTAGCAACACAAATTTTACTAAATTTGGCAACATTTAGCAACACATGAGATGCATGTACCATTGACCATCACCTATGTGAGATCGGTGGAGGCACATCATCATGAGAGATGATTTTCTACTCTTAATGCTGTCAAGAATGAAAACAGCTTTGTGTGTGTGTGTGTGTGTGTGTGTTACTGGTGATTGAATCCAGGACTCGCACTGAGCACAGCCCTTGTCCTTTTTATTTAATTTTGAGACAGGCTCTCATTAAGGTACCTATCCAGGGTTCAAACTTATAACCCTCCTGTCTCAACCTCTGAGAGTACTAGGTTTACAGGTGTACACCACCATGCCTAGTCCAAGACCAATAAGATCTTTTATGAAATGAGAGAACCAAAAGAGCCTGAAGTGAGTGTCTATAGGTGGGTAGGTTTTGTAAACTGTCCAAGGCCAACAGGTTAGAATGTTACCAAGCTCCCTTCCATGGGGACAGGTAGCTTTGTTTGTAGACTACAAGTTAGTTACAAGGTGGGCTGTACTCACAGTCAGCGGCAGGGGCTCCTTGCTGTGGTTGGAGGCGTTCTCAAACACCACAGCAGCCAGCACATTGGAGGAGTGATTGTCATACCGAATGTAGTCCTCGAAGTCTTTTTCAGTGGGAAAGCCGTGTACTGTGAACCGAGCATTGGAGTTGAGTTTTCCAACCACTTCTGCCCCGCTGAAAGCCTAAGGGTGTCAGGCCACTTGAGATAAAAAGACAGTAAACTGACAAGACTCTCCAAGTAACACTGTAAGTGGCTCTGGCCTTGGCAGAGAGACATCCTGTTGTAGATGGGCAGAACTAACAGTCAGAACCACCTCCTGGGTTTCTGACATGGTTTAGTGTTGGGCTGGACACAAACTGGCAGCAAGATGGAGTCGCACACACGAAAAACTGTAAAAGACCTGCATCAGGGTCTGCAGCCATAAACAGCTTTTCTTTCTCATAATATAATGGCATATTTTAAAATTGGAGTGGATATTAATTCAATGATTTTTATATCACTTCAGTCCTATTGTACTTCAAAGGCTTTATAGTAATTTTTTGGTAGTGGCTGGGGAATACCCACTAACTCCTGCCACACTGGGGTATAAAGCAATAGGAAGAGGAACAATAGTTTTATTTTAAGAGGAAAAAGCCTACGAAAGACGGCCAATACATGTTTCCTGGCATTCCCCACAAATCTTTCTTTCTCGAGTTTTTTACTGGGGGGAAGGAGGTTTGAGACATGGTCTCACTAGGTAGTTGAGACTGACCTTGAATTCACTATGTATACCCCAGGCTAGCCTTGAACTCTCAGTGATCCTCCTGCCTCAGCCTTCTGTATGCTGAGATTATAGGCTTGTGCCACCAAACCCAACTCTCTTTTTGTTCTGGAGATAGAATACAAGGCCTTTGTATTGCACTATACCTCCAACCCTTTTTAAAATTTTTTTTATTTCTGAGACAAGGTCTTGCTAGGTCATTAAGTTGCCCAGGATGAGCCTGAACTTGTGATCTCTTTGTCTCAGCTCTCAGAGTGCTTGGATTACAGGTGTATGTCATCATGCTCAGTTCCAATGACTTTAAATCTGCCCTCCAAAATCAAATCTTAGAAAAGATCCTTTGTCTGTACACTAAAACTGTGCTTTGCTCTTGGAATTAAAGTGGTTTCCTTGGCTGAGTCCACTCAATTCCTCTTCACCTACTGCCAGCTGTAGCTAGCGACCCTGATATGGCTAACATGTCATACATGTTACTTTGCTAGGCCTCTTTGCTCTGGACAGATAGGAAGCCAGACTCCTGAACCCCATTTTTACAATGAGATATGGATGAAAGGGAGTCAGGGGATTCATCAGCTGGCATGGCCAATGAGAGGAGAAATGGCGTGGTCTTAGGCCACAGGTTTTTTGTTCTTTTTTTGTGTTTTGGCAGTACTGGTGATTGAACTCAGGCCCTTCCCACTAAACTACATTCCCAGGCCTTTTTAATTTTTACTTTTTGTCTTTTTGAAGCAAGGTTTCACTATGCAGTTCAGGCTGGTCTTGAACTCACTTTGTAGCCCACAGTTGCCTCAAACTCACAACAATCTTCCTGCCTCAGCCGCTTGAGTGCTTGGACTACAGGCATACATCACTACACCTGGCCTAATTATTTTAATTTTGGGGCTTTTAAGTCATTAAGTTGCCCAGACTGGACTCAAACTTACAATTCTCCTGTCTCAGCCTCCCAGAATTCTGAGATTACAGTTGTGTGCTGCTATACAGGCTAGGTTACAGCTCTTAAACCAGCTCTTTCCTGCATCCTGGGGCCTAAATCCCATCCATCCAGCCTGAGACAACAGCATCACCAAAACCCAGACCGGTAGCCATCAGAACCCCTCTAAGTTTTCCCAGCGCCTCCTGTGGTCTCACCTCTCATGTTGATCACCAGCGCCCTTCTCACAGACTCTGTGATGGTTTTAGCAGCAGCACTGTGGGAAGGAACATAGGCCAGCTCCCAGGTTCCCCCTAGCGGAGGAAAGCTGAAGAACAGGGGCAGCTCCTGGATGGACTGGCCAGGGTAGACAGTAGCATTGGGCACATTTTCTGATTGGATCGTCAAGCGAAGCCAAATCAGGATCCCAGAAAACAGCAGGGGTAGAAGGAGTTCCAGGACTGTCACTAGGACCTTCCTCTTCTACAAAAGAAATAACCAATGCAGCTGATGTTATGCTCCTCCCTTCAGGGAGGCCCCATAATTTCGGCATCAGCCAAATTCTGCAGCCACCCATCCTCTGGGGCCGAACCCACCTGCAAAGTGTAGTTCTTCCACAGAAGGAGCACCAGCTGCCGTAGCACTGCCATCCTGTCACCAGCAGGGATGCCCAGCACTAGCTGTGGACCAAAGATCAAAAGTTTGGATATGTGATGAAAACGCCACCATGAGTGTCTGGGAAAGAGCTGCAAACTCTCTTTCTCCATGTGTTCACTTTTTCTACCACCTGAACTCCAAACACCCCCAGAGAAGAAGGCATGCGACTTTGTGCCATGCTAACACCCCAACACTCCACTCCGTCTGAAGAGCATGTGCTCTGTTGGGAGACTGTCTTGTTCCTCAACAACATGCTACTCACGTGAACTCTGACTGTTATAGAGGCACTTATCATCTGATCAACTCTATTTAAAAGTTTTCTGGGCCAGGGATTTAGCTCAGTGGCACAAGCGCCTGCCTGGAAAGCTCAAGGTCTTGAGTTCGATCCCCGGCACCCCCTCAAAAAGTTCTTTGTAGTAAATAGGCTCATGGGATTTCCTTCCCTGACTAGCTTTACTTCCACTCATCACAGAGCCAGGAAAAGAGAATTCAATTTAGTATCCTAGGTGTGGCTGACTTCTAAATGTGGAGAGCAATATGGGGGCAGGGAGGGATTCTGACCCTAGATGACTTTGTCCACCCAAGAGCAGATCAAGGAAAGCTGGTGTCAATTATGACCAGTCATCTTCTCTTGTGTTGAAATGAGGATCAATTTCCCATTGTTATTAAAAATACTGGAATCTGATCCTCCACTACATAAGAATAGCCATTTTTACTTCTACTGCCTGTCCAAAGAAAATGTATACCAAGAAAAATCTAGCCTGAGGATGCTTGCACAACTGAAAAAAAAATCCTATATTACATCTAATTTTTTACTGAGGGATTGAACTCAGGGCCTTTGCCCTTTTTATCCCCAGTCCTTTTTAATTTTTATTTTGAAACAGGGTCTTGATAAGTCACTAGGCTCAAACTTGTGATCCTCCCGCCTTAGTTTCCCACCGTACTCAGATCACAGGCACGCCCTACCACACATACTTACACATAATATTTGAATTCAGCACATATAACTGGGGGGAAAGTCTATCATGAGATTATTAAATACAAGTGATAGCAGAAACAAGAGCTTAGATTTATAGAGACACCAGTCACACTTTATAAACCCGTTTACCTAGTTTCAAATGTAGAAACAGATTAGCTAACCTGTTTGAGAAGTAAGTGGTCTAAATTAGTTCACGAGTCCACGGAGTTTAGGATCAGAAGGACTGCATTCCAAAAGCTGAGGGCATGAAGGCCAAGTACACAGACCTACAAGGACAGAAGGTGGGCTAGCCACAGAACCTCCTGGTCTTTGTCCAGTATTAGGAGCTGCAGGTAAACAGAAGAACACTTCCCATCCCAACATCCTCCAAATGGGGAAAAACCTTGTGACTCATGGTTGGGTAGTTAGTTAATTAACTCCATGTTTAAGTTTAATACTAACTAAACACCAAACACCAGACAGGGTAGGAAAGTAGAGTATAGTTAGTGAATAATTTATTAATGAATTGACTAACACCACTATCAACATGACTCATGGTCAGGGGATTATTATTATTATTATCACTTGGCCTTTATTGAGATAGGATCTTATGCTGTTCAGGCTGGACTTGAGCTCACTTTGCAGCCTAGGCTGGTCCTGAATTTGCAGTGATCCCTCTGCCTCAGCTCCCAAATGCTGGGATTACAGTTGTGCACCACCATACCCAGTTATTATTACTGTTTTGTTGTTGTTGTCTTTTTGACACACTATGCAGTTCAGGCTGGCCTTGAGCTCACTTTGTAGACAAGAATGGTCTCAAACGCACAAGGATCCTCCTGCCTCAACCTCGTGAGTGCTGGGATTACAGGCCTGCACCACCATGCCCAGATAATTAGTATTACTTTTTTAAATGACCTGTTACTTTTGATTTTAGTCAGTTCCAAATAATCTACACTAAGGCCCTTGGTAGCACTACTTGCTCTCTTCCCCTCTCTTTCTCTTTTAAATACTAAAACTACTATATGTGTTTTATTCTTTTTTTTTTTATCAGTACTGGGGATTGAACTCACGATCACCGGCTTGCAAGGCAGGTGTTTATGCTGCTGAGCTAAATCCCTAGCCCTACTATATGTGTTTTTGTTCTTGTTTGTCTCGTTTTTCTTTCTGGTCTGTTTTTTCCCCTCTTTAAAATAAAATTTAAAAAACATTAAAACAATTTCCCTTTTTTAAAGCTGCTGATATCTAATACTACTCAGGATTTGTATTTTCAAAGGTAGTTAAGAAACTAGTTACAAACTAATATATGAGTTTAATTAGCCATATGGTTAACATGTGAAAAAGGTAAAATGGTGTAAAGTGTAAAGTCGTATTAAGTGACAACTTAATTATCTCAACTCTTTTTAAAAAAAAAATCAGTAAAGGTTGGTATGTGGCTCACTGGCAGAGCTCTCACCTAGTGTGTATGAGGCATTGGGCTCTATTCCTAGTGCCAAATAATAAATAAATAAATAAATGTAATAAGGTGGAAAAAAATCTTAAAATCAGCTGGAAATTAATAAAGAAGCAGTGAGTTAATGACATACACTAATTCTGTGGTGTGAAAAGGTTTCCAGAAGTGGTTTAGGTGAGAAGGGAATGGAGTGCCTTTGGTCAAGGCCAATTCAAACCGGTATCTGGTCTGGGCTGAGATTAATTTTCTTTCCCACCAAGACAGGAATATAAAAAGGTAACAGTTTGATTAAAGAAGTAGCTTCCTTTTCATAAAAAATCTGATCAAGAAAGGAAGTATCCCCTTCCCCATTCTACCCCTCAAGGCAGTGAAGGACATCCTGTCCACTCTCCTACTCCCCAACTTACATGAGTCCCAGGTGGGGCTGGCCACAGGTCCTCCTTGGGGCTATGGGCGAACTAGCCAGGTGAGGGTGGTGCTCCACAGAGGGCTTCGGGGTGGGACCAGCAAACCTATGGAGAGCAGCAGGGAGCTTTTGGGGTTCAGGAGTGCTGAGGCCTCGAGGAACATCAGGAAGAATCTGCGGCTCACAGGCATGACTTTCTGGCACCTCTGGGCAGATGGAGGGTACTTGAGCACAAATGGAAAAATAAGCACAAAACACCTCTTATCAAGTTAGAAAGTAAAAGAGCAAAATGGATTGCAAATATATTACTTAAGGCAGCAGATCTGATAGCACACAGAATGGGGCGGTGCTTGGTTCTTTCCTGGTACATGAAGACAAGAAACTTGTGTGTATGAGACTTTGACACTCATCAGCTCCACATTTTGGTAGCCTTTAATATGGTTCTGGCTTCTGCTAACATCATACTTGATGGACGAAAATCAAGCTCACACAGAACTGAAGCTGCAGGGTTAGTTCAGACATTGGCCTGTTTTAATCTACAAATCTGTGTTCTCAGTCACTATGTATCTAATCTCTCTGTCCTGTGTATCCTACAGATAGTGATCATCCTTCTTATGTTTTTATATATCATGCCTAGAATGCAAGATTAGAGATCAATAGGAAAAAAGTATTCCTTAGCCCCAGCATCTCAACAGAGATTTTATTTGCTCTGGTGTAACCTAGCACCCTAATTGTTGCTTTGTCCTTGCCAGGCCTCAACTAAGTCTCTGAAACTTAACTAAGGTCTCAATGAGCTACATTTGTGTCTGTTCTGTTTGGGCAAAGGAATTTAAAGGAGATCCTGGGTTACAAAATCTGGAAAGCTTTCTGGTTATGAAATTCACAGAGAAGGAAGTTAAAGTTCCTTAAAACACTCAACATTGGTAGCAGAATCCCCAGAAGTGGTGATGGCTGAGATTCAGAACCAGCCCTGGGGCCCCACCAGCTACTTTACAGCAGCTTTACAGCAAACAGAGATTAGGCCATTTGCAATGTGAAGCTGCCATAAGTGTACTAAGAACATCTCACTGAAGAGGTCTTACCTCACTCCTTCTGGGGGCAAAAACAGGAAGGGGATGGCAGATTCCCCTCAGATTCCCTACTAAAAAGTGTGCTTACTGTTAAAGTATTAAACATTACACAAGGTGTTGAGTATTTCAATGTTTGCTTTTTAGATGGAGCAATGGAATGGGTATAGAGTGAGTGCATAATGTGGGCTCCTAATCTCTTAAGAACTCTCTTGGTGGCATATAGGACTTCTCTCGAAATATCTTTCCCATCACTGTTACTAGTTTGGGAGCTACAGGTGATGCCAGGTCATGAGTGCACCGGGTGCTCTGCTCAGCAGCAAGCTGGAGGAATCCCAAACACCTCCATTTCCCTCTCTCTCTCTCTCTCTCTCTCTTTCCCTCTCTGTGATTCTTTTGCTTATGGGTATGAATTTGCCATCCTCTCCTTTCTTCCCTCTGAAATGCTGGGGATTGAATCCAGGGCCTCACACATGTAAATGCTTTACCATAAGGTATACTCCCAGCCCTGCCATTTAATTTCTATTATCTCATTCAAATGAAGTTCTTATGTCTGTGTGTATGTCAATGCTTCTAGATCTATGGTGGTGGCAGTGACAGTGACAGTGGGAGGTAATTGGTCTGGGTAAGGCTCCAGACCAATTCACAGGAGTATACACGGCTCCAGGCAAGACAGGAGAGCCAGCATGCCATGTGTTCCTCAGAACAAGTGCACCTTGAGCAAAGAGCCAGCCTCTATAAAGGCATGGCCAGATCTCCTAAGGTTTTCCAAAGACTCAGGGACCATGGCTCTGCTCACTTTACCACAGGTGTGAAACCCAGCACTGGCCATGCTCGGTGCTTTTCCTCCAGGGCAAGATCTCACCTTGCCCTGAATGAAATGTTTTTAGGACTTAAGGAACCCAAAACAGTCAGCTAGGATCAAAGGTCTCTGTGTGTGCCTGCTGAAGAAAGCATGATAGGTGCTTAATTAACATTTGCTGGTAGCTTCTGTGGCATTTATGATACACAAGACAAAAAGCATCTATTCATTCAACAAACATTTACTAAATGCTTACTGTGTGATGGGAAACAGTACTAGGTGCTAATGAAAACAATAATATTCTCAATAGAAGGAGCTCACAGTCTAGGAATGCTTGTAAGTCTTGTAAGTGCTATAAATGAAGATAGAACAGTATCACATGGTTCTGAGAAGACAGAGACAGACAGACAGGCAGGCAGGCAGAGACCAATCTTGAGTGAGGAGCGGATCATAAGATCATGCAGAAACAAAGGGCATATGCAGGAAATAGCTGTTCATTTTGAAAACTGCACATAGACATGGTGGGGGGCAGCAGTAGCAGAGAATGAGTCAGAAAATAAAGCAGACCCAGTTTCATGTCACCAAGACCATGGGCATATCCCCACGTTAAGTAATGCCAGAGTCTGTGTAGCTTTGCTCAAATTTTTACCCAGGGCTGGGGATTTAGCTCAGCGGCATAAGCGCCTGCCTTGTAAGCAGGCAGTCATGAGTTCGATCCCTGGTACCGATAAAAAGGAAAAAGACAAAAAAAATTTTTTTTTTACCCAGTACATGATCTTTTGGGGGATAGGGTGGCACACATAGTAAATATTTGAAAATGTTTGATTTGATGGGTTCTGCAGATGAAATGCACAAACACCAATAAATAATATAAAAGGGGGGAGAGCACTGACAAGAGCAGTACGTTTATAGAGTATGGTTCCCATCTCTGAATCCTACCAGTGGTCTCCATGTAGGGTGAGACAGCATATGAGTGATAGAATGAGAAATCCTATTTGTAAGCATTTTTCTTTAAAAACGAGAAAAGATCAGATTTACTAATATTTAGAGGATTTTTTTGTACCAGGAATCAAATTCATGACCTTGTGATTGTCAGGCAAGTGCTTGTGCTGGCCCCTACTAATATTCAATAGATGGATTCTGGCATTCCGCTGGCCTGTCAGCCTTGGCACTCAGACAGAGAAGGATCCTGTGACACAGGGGCTGGGGCGATGATGGGCTCTCACTTATGAATTTACTTAAACACCTTAGACATGCTGGAGTTTTCATGCTTGTGGTTAATTAAAAACAAAACAAAACGATACTTAGTCAAAGTTTTACAGTATTTTGCAACAATCCAGGAAGTGACCACAGTAATTTTGGCAGTGGCGGGGGTGGGGGTGGGGTACTGGGAAATGAACCCAGTGTCTTCACATTGAGCTATTATCTCTAGTGGTTTTTTTTTTTTTTTTTGGTACCAAGAATCAAACTCAAGACTTTGTGCTTGCCAGGCAGGCACTCATGCCGCTGAGCTAAATCCCCGGCCCTTCTCTAGCAATTTTTACATTTTGAGACTAGGTCTCACTCAGTTGCTCAGACTGGCCTTTAACTTGCTCAGCTTCTCAAGTGGCTGGGATTGAAGACTTACACCATAATGTCCAGCTGAAGACTTTTTTTTTTTTTTTTTTTTGCCTTTCAAGACTTCTTTTTTTAATGACTGCAGGAATGTGTCAGCTTTTTCTTCTGAATAAACAGCCACAATGTTGTGACAATAGTGAGTTTTATGGCTTTTTGAAATAATCTGGCTAGGAACAAAACATTTATGCACATATGTTATGGCATGGAATCCAAGTATCTCCCAAAGATCTAGCCACGTCCCCAATTTGGCTGTAAGGGAAGCTTTAGGAGGTGGAGCATAATGGGAGGTGTTTAGGTCACTGGGAGTAAGTGCTTGAAGGGGAGAGTGGGACTCCAACCAGCTTCTCTTTCTCTCTTGCTTCCTGACCATGAGGTGAGTAGCTGTGGTGAGCATTCCCTAACATGATGTATAGTCCCAAAGGCAATGGGGCAATTGATCATGGGCTGAAACCTCTACAACTGGAGCCAAAGTAAACTTTTACTCTTTCTAAGTTCATTTACCTCAGATATTTGTTACAATAATAGGAACATGACTAATATACTGCCTAACATAACACAAGATGTTTTTTTTTTTATCTCCCTCCTTGGCTCCTTTCTTTGTCTCCTGCCTGCCATGATGTCAGTAGCTTTTCCTCCACGCAGGGCCTTCTGCCATGCCTTTCTGCATTGGAGCCTGATAACCACAGACTGAAACCTCTAAAAAATGTGAGTCAAAATTAACCTCTTTTCCTTTGGATATTTTTCCTAGCAATGAAGAAAGCAACTAAGATACCAGTGATTCTACAAGAGTACCATCCACCTAAGCATACAAAAAATCCTTGGAAACTAGACTCTCCACTTTCCGTGACAGCCTCAAAACACATATCTGCCCCATTTCTTCAAGGTCTTTTATGATTGATGAATGAGACTCAAAAACAAATATATTCTCTGACCCCAAATCATAGTCTATGCGTGAAGCCTATCGTGTTTACCTGTAAATGCACAAGAATTGTGAACTGAAATAAACAGAACTTTTATGTAGGTATGGTGGTGCATGCCTATAATCCCAGCTATATGGGAGGCTGAGGCAGGAGGATCACCAAGTGTAAAGCTAACCTGGACAATTTAGTGAGTCCCTTTAATAAAATAAAATTTTAGGGTTGAGGATGCAGCTCAGCAGCATAGAGCCTTTCTGGTAAGCACAAGGTTCTGAGTTCAATTCCTGGCACTCAAAACAAACAAAAAATAAAATTATGGGGCTAGGGATATAGCTCAGTGGCACAGTGCCTGCCTACCAAGCATGAGGCCCTGAGTTTGATTCTTAGTACCAAAAAAAAAAAAAAAAAAATGGGGCTGTAGCTCAGTGGTAGAGCACCTGTCCAGGACATAGAAGGGTTGGAGTTCAAACTCCAGTACCACAAAATTTAAATAAATACAGTAATTCCCTCATAAACATTTGAGTTGCAAACTTTCACAAATATGAACAGAATTCACATTATTAACACTTGTAGGTGTGAAGCAATTGTGAATGTAGCTCACATCTGCCAGACATTGTCACAGTTATGCTGCTGTGTGTTTACAGTATGATAGTGTACAATATTTTTGTGTGTGGGCTTGATTTTTTATGCTTTATATTGTATATCTGTGTCAAAGGTAAATAAGACTCATTTTGTTGGATTTACCAATAAATCAGACTTAACGAACGTCCTCCCTGACTAGAACTTGTTTGTTAGGGACTTACTGTTATCTTTAAAAAACAGAACTTAGAATCAGGCTTTCAAATGCTGGAACTTAGGTTTCACCAAGAGTTTATAAAGAGGGTAGATCTGCTAACATGACTTTCATTTTTAATTTTTTTTTTTGTCTTTTTCGTTTTTATCGGTACCAGGGATCGAACTCACGACTGCCTGCTTGCAAGCAGGCGCTTATGCCGCTGAGCTAAATCCCCAGCCCCCATGACTTTCATTTTTAAAAGCATGCTTATGACAGTATTTGTATCAGCAATGTGTTGAAAAAAAATAATTATTTTTACTTCACCTTTCATTTTTTTAAAAGGCTCATATTTGTGTATATTTCTACATCTGTAGTGTCAGGACAGTAACATATGGCTATAATTTATCATTAAAAAGTAATATGGGAGTACACAACTCTTTTATACAGGAGAGCACAAGAAAACACATTGAGCACAACTTGTTTACAAGGGGCCCCTGTGAAGATGAAGCAGGCAGAAATCTACAAGTCGAAGTCATTGTCCTTGAGCTCCAGGAGGGCCAGGTCTGAGGCTGGATGGTCTGTTCTTCAGTCCAAGTAGCGACCCAGATCTCTGGAGGCATACTTACTACCACCTGCGCTCCATCCAGGGCTGGAAATGGTAGCATCTCTAGGACCATAAGATTCTAGTGGAGGTCAGCAACGTCTACTTTGGACCAAAGAGGACTCTTGGAAAACACTGCCACAATGTCTGCATTGCTGCCTGCTTCCCTTACCCTTGCTGTGACCTTGGTCCTGTTCCCTGACCAGCAAGCCTTTCTGCCTTCTTAGGTGTAGGAAACGAAATAATGAGGCATCAAGAATCCCTAGAGAGAAGTAACTATGGATGTTCTGTAACAAGCATGGCTTATTACAATGTTATCTCCCTGATGTCTTGAGCCATCCAGGATAAAAGGGCACTACCAGCAAGGATGAAACAAGAGGTCTTTCTTTTTTCCACAGGTTGTGGGTCTCCAGCACTCTTATCTGCTTAAAAATCACCCAATATCTTGCTCTACCTATTAAAACCTATCTATTATCTTTATGCTTCCTGGTTCACCATAAAGCACTCTGATAAGCCTAGTGTAAGGGTTCTTTGTCTTGGTGGCACAACAGAATCTTTTGGGGTGCTTTCAGGCAGGAACAGATACCTGATGCCACACCTTTCAGAGATTCTGAGCTCTCGTCTTCACTTGGAAACGTTTCACTGGCCAGTTCCAATTATGTAGTGTGGGTTCAGACCTGTTCCTGTTGAAGTCACCTTTCCTCCACCTCTGAAACCTGTGGCACCCTTTCTGGACACAGGCATATACTGTGATATCTCATTCTGCCTTATGCCACAGTTACTTGTGAATATATCATCCTTTTAGCTCCACTGTAATGTCCTCAAGAGCAAGAATCATGCCCAATTATTTTTGATTATCCAGAGCTCTGCCCATTAGAGCAGTGATGGGCAGACCGCAGAATTCTAGAATGTTGCCCCAAGACAGATTCACAGCTGAGGAGTTTCCGGCTTTTGCAGGAAACAGAGTTGGAGGAGAAACCGAAAACTTGATGTTTAATCTGGGCTTCCTCTGTTCCCATGAGACTGCCTAGCATGGCTGGGGAAGGCCAATGGCTTATGAAAAAACAACAGTTTCTCATTCCTGCTCTAAAAGGTCGTCTCATGAGAATGGTGGTAGGTCACCCTAGAGAGGGAAAGATGGCATCCCTGTCAGCCACAGTGAGGGTTGAATTAAAAAAAACAATTCTCAGGTTGGGGATTTATTTCAGTGGCACAGCACCTGCCTGACAAGCGTGAGGTCCTGAATTTGATTCCTAGTACCACCCCACCAAGAAGTTGTAAAAGAAAAAGGAAAAAAACAAAACAAAACAAAATAAAACAAAAAAACATGGATGAGAGAGATTCCCACGGCTTCCATTTTTGCTGATTTATCCCTTTTTTCTTGCATTTCTCATGAAGCTTTTAAATATGATCTTAGTCTTTTTAAATTTACCAACGACAGCACTAAAACTTTCTGAATGAAATGGCAGGGTTGCTAAGGAAAGTGGAACTAACCCTTTTACTCCTGCCTGGATCTCCACACTGCTACTAGGTCTCCACACTGATACAGGGTCTCGGCCATATATTCCAGGAGGATTTCCTGAGGGCTTGTTATATGCCAAGAATACAAACATTCACAAGATGCATCTATGCTTTACGAAAGTCCTAGAACAGGAGGGAAGGGTCAGGCAGAAATACTACCCTCAGAGGCCAGCCCTAGCAGTGCCACGCACAGGAAAGCAACAGGGCATTCACGCCTGCAGCACAGCCAGGAGCACCTGCCTAGGACTAGGTGCGGAAAGCAGCCCTGCACAAGCAGGCACACGGCCCCAGCACCTGTGCTATGGCGCTCTGTCAGCAGGCCAGGCGCGTACACAGTGTTTCCCCACCCTGCCCCCTAGGCAGGGGCGTCGCCAGCCCACATCTCTGACCAAGAACCCTCTGACCCCCAATAAACCAGCTCTGAGGCTCAAGGTAATGGAATGAAGTCGGTGGGACAGTGCGGAGCCAGACCCAAACTCGGCAAAGCCGCCGGGAGCTAACGGCAAGCCTGGCCCTCTGCAGTGGGGGCAGGAGAGCTGGACTGGCTATTTGTCCAACCACTCGGGGTCGCATAGAGGCACTCATGGGAGGCCCTGGCACTGCACATCGGAGACACACCCAGAGCTGCGGCGCCATGAGGGTAGGTCAGGGGCATGGTTCTTGGTCCACCAGGTTGGGCAGCGGTCGGCCATCTAGGGTGGGGCGCGGAAGCGAAGTCCCCAAGGCGAACGGCGAGTCCCAGAGGTACTCACCGAGCCTCAGCGCCGGGGCGACTGGGGCTGGCGCTTGGCCCTCTCACAGGGTCCCCTCCCTCGGCCTCCTCGTAGTTCCGCTCCAGCTTCACAGATGCAGCAGCAGCAGTGACAAGTGCAAGTCCGTCCTGCGGGGAGGGGGCTCCAAAGACCTACGACCGCGGACCGATGCACCCCACAGCCCAGACTCCTGCAGAGGGAGCGCCGGCTCGCGCGTGCGCGATGGGCCCGCCCTGCAGGTGACTGGCCACCGGCGGCGTCCTTCGCCGCCCCAGCCCTCTGAAATCTGCGCCTGCGTCCTGCTCTGTGCACAGCGCCTTTATCTAGCGGAGGGCGCCACGATCGCGCGTGTGCAATGGGCCAATCCCGCGGAAACGCTCGGGATCCTGCACCTGCGCGGTACCTCCCGCGTGTATCACCCAGGTCTGGCAGAGGGCGCGGCAGATAGCGCATGTGCCACCTGCCACCTCACTCCTCCGGATTACGTGTCTAGACCAGTGGTGGAGAATCCGTACTACGTACGTATGCTGTAGTGAACAAGCGGAGCTCTCTCACGGCACGTGAGCCAATTAAACCTGAGCAACTAGGTTTAATTGCAATGTTGGCACTTTTCCATAAGTAAGTGGGTTTGTATTTGTGTTGCAGTTAACAAGGTTTGACATCCTTGGCCCGGGCAATTTCATACATGTCGCATAAATCAGGCGGGCGCTGCACCTCACTAGGCGTGCGCAGTGCGTCGCCTCCACGGCCCAGCCCGGTCGCCAGGTGTCGGTTCTCGCTTGCGCAGTGTGCCGCCTCTGTGCGCGTTTTCAGCAGGAGAGGCGGGAGCGAGAGGCTGTGGTTCTGCGTGTAGGATAGATCCCGTGATGCCCAGGCCTGATAAGAATCATGGTGGCTACATGAGTTTAAAGTAGTTACAACCACGGTTCGCTTTCAATGACCATTTTTCCTTCTCATTCTTCGCTGTGTCTTTAAGCCCTGCCCCCAGGTTTGCGCTCCCTCCCCA
The DNA here is from genome assembly GCF_034190915.1 of Cavia porcellus. Classification (NCBI taxonomy): domain Eukaryota; kingdom Metazoa; phylum Chordata; class Mammalia; order Rodentia; family Caviidae; genus Cavia; species Cavia porcellus. Next base: position 33,612,385 of record NW_026947499.1, read on the forward strand.
GCCCGCCAACGCAGGGTAGCCTTTGCCTTGTTTTGGCCTAAGCAGAGCCAGGTCCTGGATGACAAGGGCAGAAAAACCTTCCCAAAGCCAGTAGTTAGGGTGAGGTGTCTTCTGGTTGACTGGAAGAGTTTAGGATTGGGGTAGAGGGAGTAGGGGCCGAGATTTCCAGGGGAAAGGTGAATAGTCAGGGTCTGCTTAGGAAGGAAGGGTTAGGATAAGGGGTGTGCCAGGGCTAAGCCAGAGTACTGTGGTGTCTGGCACCACAGGAGACCAGCAGTTGTCGAAGGCAGGCCTGTCCAGTCATCCTTGAGCCCTAGCCCTGAGAGGATCCCTTGCTCCCAGACTATGTGAGGCAGGACTGAGTGCTGTGGGTGTCACTGTGATCACAGCTTCACAGCTTCTTACTCGATGAAGGTGGAGTTGGCTGGCCTGGTGAGCCCAGAAGGTGGGAAGCGCTTTTACTTTGCATGTTGCTAGTTCAGCAGGCCTTGAACAGAGGAGGCTCTTGCCCAGTGTTTGTTGAATAGATTGACAGAGGCCTGACTTCAAGTTTTGGCCAGATCCCTTAACTAGTGAACTTCAGTTTCCTGGCCCTAAAACTGACCTGACCATAGCAACGTCAAAAAAAATTTTTTTGTTTGTTTTGCCTTTTTGTTTTTGAAGGTGAAATAAGAAAAATGTCTCTTTAAGCATTTTGTCATAATGCTTAGTGCATATTGCCAAATAAATGATAGTATAATTGAGAATGGCTATAATAAACATGTAGAAAAAAAGCAAATACAGCAAGGGATGGATTATTAATGTGCTGCAAACATCTCAAAAACCCTTTCTCTGCATCATTCCTTAAGTGTAAATCCTCCCTTCACTACTCATCGCTAGAAAACTGTATGAACCTGATGGACTTGGACTTGTCTTCAGCCTGCCTCTCCCTTAGTTTTTTGTCTTTAAAAACCAGTTCTTGCCATTTCTTTGATTCTTCTAATCAGTCTTGGTTTGAAATTCAATAGAATAGCTACCCCTGCTTTTTTCCAGGTTGCTGTTTCATGAAGTATTGTTTTCTGTTCTTTGACTTTTAGTCCAGGTGTTTCTTTTTTATTTAAATGTGTTTCTCACATTCAGCATATTGTTGGATCTTTTTTCTTGATCCATTCTTCCAATCTGTTTCTTTTTATTGGTAATTTGAGACCTTTACATTGATGATTGTAACTGATAAGTTTTGACTTGTCCTCATCAACGTACTATTTTCCTGTTGTCAGTTTCCTTTCTTTTCCTTTTATTTTTGCTTGCTTTCCCTGATGGACTAATTCTATTTGGATTCTTGGGATTATTGTCTTTGTTATCTTTTTTCTAGACTATTTTTTAGAACTTTTTGGAGTACTGGTTTGGTGATCACGAATTTCTTCAGATTTTTTTTAAGTCATGGAAGTATCTTATTTCTTCACCTATTTTGAAAGATAATTTTCCAGGGTAAGTCAATCTGGGTTGGAGGATTTTTTTCTTTTAGGGCTTGAAATATTTCACTCCAAACTCTGCTTAAGTAAAAGATTTGTATTGAGAAGTCTGCTGTGATTCTGATGAGTTTCCTTTTATAGGTGGTTTGTTTCTTTTTTCTAACAACTTTTAGTGTTCCGTTCTTATGTTGAGTTTCTGCAGTCTTGACTATTATATTCCTCACTTATCTGTATGTCAAATTCTTTTTCCACACTGGGAAAGTTTTCTGCTATTATTTCTGTGAACAGGGTTGTCATTATTTCTTTTTGTTTGTTTGTTTGTTTTGAGACAGCCTGTAGTCCAGGCTAGTCTTAAACTCAGTGGGTAGCCTAGGGTAGTCTTGAACTCATGGTGATCCTTCTGCCTCATCCTCCTGAGTGCTGGGATTATAGACATGTGTTACCACGCCTGGCTTGTGAACAGGTTCTGATTTTTCATAGATTTAAATTAATCTTATGTTCTTCTTTGCAACTTCTAGCAGCTGTTGGATTAATTTTTCATGGTCCTTTGTGTGTTTTTTTTTCCTTTTCTGCAGTACCAGGAATTGAACTCACGATCTCGCCCTGCTAGGCAGGCGCTTACACCACTGAGCCAAATCCCCAGCCCCCTTTGTGGTTTTTTAAGAAGTCTTCCATTTGATAATCAATAACTGCACCCTTGTCTTCTATATCTGATATTCCATCTTCACATTGATTGATTCTGCTGCATATACTTTCAATAGATCCATTTCTTTCCTATGTTAAGTGTTCGTGGTTCCTATCACTTTTCTAAGCTCCTCTATATTTCATCTGCATCTACTCTAGATTCATTAACAGTGTGTTTCATTATGATCATCATCTCTTTAGTTATTTGTGTAGTGTTTTTTCCTAGGGACTCATTCATCTGCTGTGCTACTTCTGTTGCTACCATTTTTGAAAATTTGGCTGGGTGGCTTTTGATTTCTTCTTCCTCAGTGCTCCCCGATTTGCCTTGGGTGAGCTGGAGGTCTGGGGCTGCAACTTGCTTCTGTGTTTTCTTATTTTCTATTTGGTTGTTGTTGCTGTTTATTTGTTTTCTCTATTGATGGTTGTAGATTACTAATGGTAGGTAGTTTTATTACCAGTATTTAAACTTCTGTAGGAAATGATTACTTTTCAGAGATGTCTTCTAGTTGTAGCTGGCTCTTGGCCTTTGAGTCTGTCCCAGGATTCTGCCTCTTCTGTTTATTAGAGATGAGAGGTTGCAGCCTGTTTGGCCTAGCACCCAGATCTTTGGTACTACCCTGTTCTGTTGTGTTTCCCAGACAATTTAGGTATTGACATACCAGAAAGATCAACTGATCACAGCAACTACGTCACCTTGGCTAAAGTAATATGATCTGTAATACAATAGCATCAAACACAGACTAGAAAATGACAAACTGTGATAACTAATAATTTTCCATTTTTAAATATATGTACAAGTTTTATAGCATATAACAAAATCTAAGACAAACCTGAAATTTATATACAGTCAATAATCCATTCAATAGGGCAATTTTGTCCTAGAGGGAGAAAATTAAAAGGGAGAAGAGAGGAAAATAGAGGAATAAAAGAAGTAGAGATTAGGGATGGGGATATAGCTCAGCAGCGTGAGTGCCTGCCTGGCAAGTGTGAAGTCATGAGTTCCATCCCCCGTACAAAAAAAGAAAAATTAGAAGCCCTGCTGAAGGACAGAGGGAAATTACCCAAGCTTCAGGAAACTGGTGAAAAATACAAGAGGGAAGGAAAGAATGAGAAAACAAAAACAAAAGGAAAAAACTACAAACAATGTTGACCCTCAAAAAGAAACAACAACAAAAAAAGTGGAGGAGGGGACCAAACAAGCACAAATGAAAAAAGGAGTTTCTCTGTGATTTCAAGTCTGTGGTTACCTTCTTGGATCTATAGTTTTGTGGCAGTGTCCAATTCAGGGCATGACTCTGCTCTTGATGGTAGACAAAAGGCAACTATCTGAGCCTAGATCTATGCTGTATAATCCTAGCAAATTGGCAGTAGGATCAGGGTGTGATGTTAGTTTTGGGATTTTCAAATCCACAAAAGTTTAGGCTGAAATTGACCTCTGGTTATGAGATTGGGACCTGAGTCATTTAGTTTATAATACTCTGGATGTCTCTTGCTAGTCTGTCCATGGCTCTCTGTCCATGAACATCTCCTGGGATGGTCCTTCATCCAGTCACTATGATAGTTTAACACTGGGAGCCCTGAGATGAAGCCAACATGCAGCTGCTCTGTTCAGTTGGTCTCTCCCTATGGCAGTTAACTAAGTACACTTTCCAGGGGACATGGCATTACTTAAAGTCACTCACCTGCTGTTGTATCCTGCAGCATATACTGTTCCATTCCACTGGTGCATTTCTCCCTGGAAGCCTCTGCCAGCCAGTTGCTGATATTCACTGTGCCTCTTTAGATTCAATCTTTCTCACACTTCTAGTCAGGAGTTGGGGGGAAAAATACAGATTTCCCCTGCTTTCTTCTGCACCGTGGCCTGTCCCTTTAATGTCTCCGTAGTCTCCAATTTTCCATTTAGATCTTTCCTGGATCTCAGGGATCCACCTCTCTCCTTTCCTTCCCCAAGTTGTTATTTACCAGTGTCTGCATTCTGAATCTCACAGAGGCAGATTTGTTGCTGTTTTTTGCTCCACCATCTTTCTAGAAGTTGGCTCTCCAAGGAGTCGTTTTAAATCCACAGAACCACTTCTGATGGGTGGCCACTAAACAGTTGAGCAATTCTGGTGCTTTGCTTATCTGTAATTGGTTCTGCATTGAGGGGCCTTGTGGCCACCCACTCGGGATTCCTCCTGGAAATCCAAAAGCTATTCCTGTTTTTATTTCCAATAAAAACTCCTGGCCTGGGGATATAACTTAGTAGCCCAACACCTGTCTAGCAAGCTCAAGGTCCTGAATTCAATTCCTGGTACAAAAAAAGAAACTCTCCTAACTTAAAAAAATCCACCTGCATGGGCACAGTGGTACCCACCTGTAATCCCAGCACTTGGAAGGGTAAGGCAGCAGGATTGTGAATTCAAGCCCAGCCTGGATTATATAATGAAAACTTGGCTCAAAAAGAAAAGAAAAACCTCCTAATTTATTTTCAATTGTCACAGTAACTTTTTTGTAAGTAATGTGTTATTTTGTTTCATCAAATAATATGCTAATTGTTGAAAAATTTTGGGACATGATATACATACTTGTAATCATAGCACTAAGGAAGCTGGAGCAGAAGGTTCATGAGTTTGAAGCCAGTGTGGGATCCTAAAAAAAAAGTTGCAAAATAAAAATAATGATATTATTCTAAGACAGCAACTATCAAGTGAGGCATGGTGGTGTTGCCTATCAGCCCAACTATTGAGAAGGCTGAGCAGGAATACCACTTGAGCCCAGGTGTTTAAGGTCAGCTGAGCCAAGTTGCCATCACACACACACACACACACACACACACACACACACACACACGTAAATCAAAGAAAATATCCTTCCCAGAAACTATTATTATTTGATTGTGTATCCTTTTGGACCATTTTATTACATACATTGATATATACATAACATCTTTTTTCTATAGACCAAGCCCAGGGCCTCATGCATGCTATGAAAGCACATTACCGCAAAGCTATATCTCTAGCTCTAGTGTTTTTTAAAAGATGCTCTTTTTGGGGGCTGGGGATTTAGCTCAGCGGCATAAGTTCCTGCCTTGCAAGCAGGCAGTCGTGCGTTTGATCCCTGGTAACGATAAAAAGGGGGAAAAAAAAAAGATGCTCTTTTCTCACTTAAGAATTTATGCTGGCTGGGCATGGTGGTACACACATACAATGGCACTTAATAAAGTGGAGCAGTAGGCCTGCCACAAGTTCAAACCAACCTGGACTTCATAGTGAGCTCAAGGCCAACTTGAACTAGATAGCAAAATCCTGTCTTAAAAACCAAAATAAAAAGAATTTATGCTGAATAATTTGTCAAGTCAAAAATACAGTTTCAACATTTAGCTTTTTTGTTGTTGGTGGTGTTTTTAAGACAGGGTCTTGCTATATAGTTCAGGCTGGCCTTGAGCTCACTTTGTAGCACAGGATAATCTTGAATTTGTAACAATCCTCCTACCTCAGCTTCCCAAGTGCTGGGATTACAGGAATGAACCACTATTTCTGGCTACATTTAACATTTAAATATGTTCAGAGTATTTAATTGTGTGTGATTACTAGTATACCTTTCATCAAGCTTCCGTTTTTAGATACCTGGTTGTTTTGAGTTTTTCAGTATTCAAAAAGTTTACTAGTTTGCATAACTTGTAGCTAAGTCATTAAGACTTTTTTTTTTTTTTGGTACCGGGGATCAAACTCATGACTCCGCACTTGTAAGGCAGGTGCTTATGCCACTGAGCTAAATCCCCAGCCCAAGACACTTGTTGAAAGGCTAACTGCTACTTTTTTTTTTTTTTTTGTGGTACTAGGGATTGAACTCAGAACATTGTGCATGCTAGGCAAGCACTGTGCCACTGAGCTACATCCCTAGGCCCTGAAATTGCTACAGTGGAAGGCCCATAAATTTGAAATGGTGCTGGGGATCCTAGGACCTTCTGTATACCAGGCAAGTGCTCTTCCACTGAGCTGTATAACCCCGGCTGTATTCAACAGATTTTTTTATGTTTAACTTATTTTTATTTTAAAGAAAAAACAGAAAAATCAAGAAGCAAACAAACCAAAAACAACAACAAAAGCAAAATGATAACAAAAAACATCAATAGCTATAATCGTTTTTAAAACAAGATGATACGAATTTAACAATGGTTGTTATATTGCATATTGTTATCTTTAAAATAGTTGCTAGGTTACCAAATACAGGAATAAAACGAAACAGTAAAAAGGAACAAAACATTGGATTTCAAAAACAGATTTCAAAGACAGAAGGAAATCCCCCACAGTCGCCACTTTGCATCCTCCAAATAGATGCCCAGACCACAAGCCCCAGGCCTGCAAAGTCAATCAAACAATACGAAGCATCATGCTATTCCTTTTACCTCAGTTACTATCATCTTATCCTGAGTTCCTCCAAATCAGCCAGTTGCTTGGGGATGGCCGGGAGCTCTTCTTGTCTCCCAGCCTGCATACTAGTTGACTTGGCTTCTTGATTCTCTTTGCATTCTGCATGGCTACTCCTGGCTCTTGGGAAGGTGTGTTTGGGTTTTGATTCTCTTCCCCTTCCTTGTGGCTAGCCCTTAATGTTTTTAATAAGTGACTCCTAGAAGAATTCATATTTTGTGACATCCCTATAAATTCTATTTTGGTCTTTGCCAATATTTAATTTTATCTTTGATTAATAAAAATACTTTTTAAATTACTTTTTAATATTCTTGTTGATTATGTTTTGTCTCTGAGAGTCAGTGAGAGAGAAAGAGGAAGGGAGAGAGAGAGAACGAGAGAGAATTAGTTTTTCCCTGTATGTAGGGACATTTTTAGGAAGATAATATAGTTGTACTACTAGCTGATGGTAATGCTGCTTCTGCTTTTTTACTCAATTGGTTACTTTCTGTAAGAACAGTCCTAAGGGCTGGAGATTTAGCCCAGGGGTGTAAGTGCCTGCCTGGCAAGCACAAAGTTATGAGTTTGATGCCCAGTACCCTCCCTCAATAAAAGAGCAGTCCTAAAAGAACCCTCTAACATCTTCCTGATTCAGGCATCTAATTCATACTTAACCTTGACTTCTGTACTAGTCTCACTCAGTCTTTTCAGCAACCAACTTGATTAGATCTCCTAACAACAGTGAGTTTCAGTATACTCTGATTTGTTTTTTTGTACCAGGGACCAAACTACAATCTTGCGCTTATCAAGCAGGCACTTAGGCCACTGAGCTAAATCCCCAGCCCCAGTAACTGATTTTGAATCAGAAGCTAGTTGTTCCAACTTCCACATGAATTCTCTTGGTTTCCAAAATGGGAGATAGTGGAACTTCTTATTAGGCTTTTCTCTTTTTGTCCCCAAATCTATTTAAGCATGATTAAGTAACTTTTTCGGTACTCACAGGTTTTTTCTTAGTGCTGTATTTCTACAACCAGGACACCAATGTAAAGCCGTCATACTTGATAAGAATTTTCCTCTATTCAGAACTAATAGTGTCCTAAATATATAATTTTAATGTTAAAAATTAATGGTATTTTTGTGTATAAATACATTTTACACTTGATATATATGTATATAAAAGCTGATTAATGTTATATATACACGTATATAAAGGATAATCAACCGAGGCATGGTGGTGCATGCCTATAATTTCAACACTCTGAAAGGCTGAGGCAGGAGGATAGCAAGTTCCAGCTTAGCCTGGACAATTTAGCAACTTAATGAAACCATATGTACCGATAAAAAGGAAAAAGACAAAAAAAGATATCTCAAAATAAAACACAAGGGCTGGGGAATGAATGTAGCTTACTTCAAATGCAATGGGTTCAATCCATAGCATCCAAAAAATTTTTTTAAAAAAGATAATTAAAACCCAGATGTGGTGGTAAACACCTGTAATTCAGCTACTAGGCTAAGGCAGGAGAACCATAAGTGCTAGTCTGAGCTACATTATGTAGTTCAGTCTAGCCTGAACTGTGGAGTAAGGCTATCTCAAAAACAAACAAACAAATAAGTTAAAAATAATAAATAGGGCTAGGTATATAGCTCACAGATAGAGTCCTTAACTAATATGTATAAGGCCTTCTTTCTGTTCAATCTCCAGTGTAGAAAGAAATAAAAATAGGAAGAAGAATAATTACATAAAACTGAGCATATCTCCAAACATAGCCCTGTCTTCCAAAAGATAAACAGTAAAGTACCATGAATGTGATGTTCTTTGACTATCATTCTCATCAATTTCTTGTAGTTTTATCCTATTTACTTTACTTTGCATGTTTTTTTTTTTTTTGTCTTTTTCTTTTTTATCGGTACCAGGGATTGAACTCACGACCACACACTTGCAAGGCAGGTGCATATGCTGCTGAGCTAAATCCCCAGCCCCTACTTTGCATGTTTTCAAAATATAATTAAATTGTATTACGTATATTTTTCTGTATCTTGCTTTTCTTTCTCAACATTGTTTTTGTTAGATTTGTCCCTATTGATCTATAGTACGTGATTGCCACAACCTGTTTTAAAATGATACCTGGTTCTGAGCATGGTAGTGCATGCCTGTAATCATAGCACTTGGGAGACTGAGGCAGGAGAACCACTGCAAGTTTAAGGCCAAATTGAGTTTACATAGTGATTTTCAAGGCCAGCCTGTATTACATAGCAAGACCCTATCTCAAAAAAAAAAAAAAAAAAAAAAAAAAAAAAGTAAAAATGATACCTGGTGAACTATTCCAAAATTATTCCAGTTTCACAATAATTTTTATGCCTAATTATTTTACATCCTATCATCTAATATAATATTCTATGAAATTTGCAAATTCTTTTAAGAGAAATATTTACCCCAGTATTAATATATGTAAAGCTCTGGACAATACCAGTGAGATGCATTTTCAACCTTCAGGAAGCTCTAGAAACCAACCAATTCTTCTTCCTAGCATACAGAAGACCATACTGCTAAATTGTTCAGGCTGGGGCTGGGGATTTAGCTCAGCGGCATAAGCGTCTGCCTGCAAGCAGGCAGTTGAGAGTTCAATCCCCGGTACCGATGAAAAGGAAAAAGACAAAAAAATTGTTGAGCTGTCATGATTCTTTTCATGTCACACATTGCCTATGTGAATGTCTTTAGTAATCCTTTCAAAACATTTGAAAAGCAGCAAAATAGTGATTCTTAGTGGCACATGCCCTTGATAACCCCTCTGGTATCAAGACTTCGAAAGCCCAGGAGATACTTAGTGGACTAACTCTGTGTGCATCAGGACTAGGTATTGAGTCTAACAGTTTTCTTGTTGGGGACATGGTGATGTTTCAAAACGGGTGACTCTTTTTCACATATAGTTGTTGCTGCTTTTGGCAGTATGAACTCCCTTGACACCCATTTGTGAGGTCCTTATTTCAGAAGGGAAATACAGTTACACTCACCCAGGTACTACAATATTTAGATAGGTCACAAGACTTTTTTACCTCACAAACTCTTCCCTATTGCATTCCCTTTTGTTTTGTTTCCAGTATTCCTTTAGTTCCTCTAAAGTTGAAATCTAATTTTTTGGTGTATAATTATGTTATTTCTGTCTCCTCTACTCCATCCTACTTTTTTTGGAATAATTTTTTTCAAACTTATTTATTATTATTATTGGACTATTTTGAGACAAGGTTTCATATGATCATATCAATAGATGCAGAAAAAGCATTTGACAGTATCCAACATCCATTCATAATAAAGACCCTACCGAAGATTGGAATAGGTGGTCTTTAACCTCAATCTGATAAAAGCTTTCTACAGTAAACCAGCAGCTAATATCACACTTAATGGTCAAAAACTGAAAACTTTCACTCTGCAATCAGGAACAAGACAAGAATATCTACTATTGCTCCTCCTATTCAACATAGTTCTGGAAATGTTAGCCAAAGCAATTAGACAAGAGAAAGAAATTAAAGGAATAAGGATAGGAAGTCAAATTATCATTATTTGCAGATGACATGATACTCTACATAGAAGACCCCAAAAACACCACCAACAGACTTTTAGACGTAATAACCAGGACTGGGGATTTAGCTCAGCAGCATAAATACCTGCCTTGCAAGCATGCAGTCATGAGTTTGAGTTCTGGTACCAAATAAAAAAAATTTAATAATCAAATTCAGTAGTATAGCTGAATACAAAGTCAACATTCAAAAACCAATAGCATTCCTGTACACAAGCAACACAGAAATTAGGAAAGTAATTTACAATAGTATCACAAAAAATGAAATACTTAGGTATCAATCTAACAAAGGAAGTAAAAGACCCATACATTGATAATTACAGTAGTCTAAAAAAGTTGATTAAAGAGGATATGAGAAATTGGAAAGTATTCCTTGCTCATGGATAGGAAGAACCAACATAGTGAAAATAATTCTACTCCCAAAATTGCTATACAGATTTAATGCAATTCCACCCAAAATACCATTTAGTATACCTCACAGAACTAGAGAAAATATTCCTAAAATTCATTTGGAACCAGAAGAGACCTACAGCAGCAAAAGCAATTCTAGGCAACAAAGGGAAGTGAGAAGGCAAATCATAATCCCTGACCTGAAACTATACCAAAGAAGAAATTTAACTTTTAAAAATAAAAGCCCACCAAGAATGCCCACCAAAACCAAATGGACATGCCTGGGCAAGCCTAATAATAAAACAGTCCTTCCTTTTTATAACCCAAGGTTATTTTTACTGATTGCCTTACAATGTAACCTGAGACAGGCTGGGGATTTAGCTCAGTGGCATAAGCACCTGCCTTGCAAGCAGGTGGTCGTGAGTTTGATCCCCGGTACCAAAAACAAAACAAAACAAAACCAATGCCTTCACAATGTAACCTGAGATGTTTAAACTCCTTTGGCAATCCATGATGTCATCTAACTCTCCAATCATAATGCACCAAGGCTGCTTGTGTACCTTTTGCTTGCTCTCCCTATAAAAGCCCCAACACCTGCTGGATGGGGTCTGACTCTTTGGGAAAGATCCCAGTCAGGCTCACTGATAATAATAAAGGCTGCCTTCTGAACGTCCTCAGTGCTGTTTCTTCCCGTGTTCAGTCTGTTTTCTGTAACAATGCTACAAAGCTACTGTGATAAAATTAGCATAGTATTGGCAAAAAACAAAAACAAAAACAGACCTAAAGATTAGTGGAACAGAATAGAAGATGCAGAAGCAATTTCAAACACACTCAGTCACCTACCTTTGACAAAGGAGCCAAACATGTTCATGGGACGAAAGACAGTCTCTTTAATAAATGACGCTGGAAAAACTGGCTTTCCACATGTCAAAGACTAAAACCAAATGTCTATGACCATGCACCAACTAAAGTAAAAATGGATCAAGATCTAAATATTGGACTGGGGATTTAGCTCAGTGACATAAGTGACTGCCTGGCAAGCATAAGGTCATGAGTTCAATCCCTGGTACTGCCAGAGAGAGAGAGAGACAGAGACAGAGACAGAGACAGAGACAGAGAGAGACAGAGAGACAGAGAGATCTAAAAATTAAAACAGAAACACTAAATCTACACAAAGAGAAAATAGTTAGAAATCCTGAAGACATAGGTGCAGACAAAGACTTCATGAACAAAGCCCAGACCACACAGAAAATACTACAAAGAATCAACAAATGAGATCTTATTAAAAATCTTTTGCACAACAAAAGAAATCACCAACAGAGTGAAAAAACAGCCAGAGAGTGGGAAAAAAATATAGCCAGTTGTCCTTCAGATAAAGGACTCATCTAAAACATAAAGAATTGAAAAAAATCAGGCCCCCAAAGTTCAAAGACCCAATCCAAAAAATGGGCATCTGATACGAATACACATTTTTCACATGAAGGAATACAAATGACAAAAAAGTACGTGAAAAAAATTTTCAACATCATTGTTCATTTGAGAGATGAAAATTAAAACAACACTGAGAGATTCCATCTCACTTCAGAAAGAATACCTGTCATCAAGTAATTTGAACCAATAACAAATGCTGGAAGGGCTGTGGGGAAAAGGGAACCCTTCTCCACTCGTGGTGGGAGTGCAGACTGGTACAACCACTGTGGAAGTCAGTGTAGAGATTCCTCAAAAAAGCTAAGATTAGAGTTCCATTTGACTCAGCTATTCCCCTTCTCAGTATCTAGGAACCTGTTCTGTTTACCTCTGGATCAGTAGTGCCTAGACAGTGCTTGGACAGACCAGGCACTCAATAAGTATCATTGAATAAATGACTGAAATAGTATATTAATGATTTTACAAATACTGCCAAAATGAGGCTGTAAATGCCATGTTAGAGGAGCTCCATCAAAGATTTCTACCAGCATGCTATGGCATAGAAAAAGCTAACTCTTCCCTGGCATAATTGGTGCCACTAAGAAACACATGATGAGATTTGGGAGCTGTGAAGGTGCTAAGCTGGGAAATGCTACTTGCCAGAGGCTTTGGTTTTTGGCTATTCCATGAGTTCTCCTACTTAGCTCTTCATTGTAACTTTGCATGAAAAATACTTGTTATATTTACTATAGAATATAATGATACATATTTTATTATCCACAACCAGATTAGAAGATCTAAAACCCCAGTCAGTAGATAATAAGGCAATATCAAAAATCAAAAGTTTTGTCCCTGTTTTTACCTATCACATATTAAAGTAAGGAAATAATTGTAGAGGTAGGTAAAGTTATAGAAGTTTATATTTATGAATAAATATATATATCCTAAGTAATATCCACCAATGTAGATTGAATAAATAAATAAGGAATATTTTTTAAAATTTTATTTAAGGAGAAAAAAAGCAGAGAAAGGGTACAAGTTATATAGATTTACAGAAAAAAAAATAAACAGTAGGAAATCACTAGTTAATGGATTACATATTGTCATCTTAGAAATAATTGTTCAAGCCACAAAATTAAAGCTTGTAAAGTGGACATTACAACAATGATACTGCAAACAGTTCTGTTCAATGATCCAATAAACCTTAGTGATATCATTTTCTATCTTATACACTTAAATATACATGCAGTTATATCGTTTAGAGCACTTTCTTTTCCTCTCTTTTGTACAATGACTATTACACATTTTGGGTTTCATTGCTCCCACGGTTCTTATTACTTTTTTGGAAGAGAGTAAAACCAAATGTGAGATAACAGAACAGAGTCGGTCAAATCAAAAGGGTGGACATAATAGATAATGTAAAAACATAATACAAGGTGATCAACAATGGTTACCATAATGCCTCCCACTATCTCTAATAGAATTGCCTATATCATTAGTTATAATAAAATTGAACAAAACAGTAAAGAACAAAACCGACAAAACCAAAACATTGGAGACATTGTAGGTCTTCAAAAGTAGATTAAAGTCAATGAGAATGGGAGTTATAATGAATCTCATTATCTTCACAGCTGTTGCCTAAACTTTCGAACCTGATACTATCCAGCAAAACAGAATAGGGGAACATCAGTCAAAAACAAGCTGGTGAGAGTAATACAGGGCTTTAAATCGAGATAATGGAAAGTCAAAGTGGGTTACTATAATATACCCTGCTATTTTTATTTATTTTTCCCTTAATTAAAAGGATAAAAATAAAAAAGTAAATAATGGAGTGGAGATTGAGATAAAAGAGGGCATAACAGCAAAACAGCGCAGATCAAAACATAACCATTTAAGCAGAATAGTGTTTCACCACCGGATAATCCTGACATAAAAGTAGTTACCATATTGTCTCTTTCCTTGAAATCCTTGAGTACAACTTCGTATACTGTAGCATTAAATATATCAAAACAATGTAAAACCATTTAAGAGAATGACAGCATTACAGGGTATTTAGAATCGACTAACAGAAAATGAACAATGGTTTCTGTATAATCTCCTTGTCTTTAAAAGGTTTTTGATAAGGAATATTTGTAGCAACAGAATCATCTTAGCCCTTAAAAATGATTTAGTTTTTTTTTTTTTTTTTTTTTTTTTTTTTGGTACTGGGGATCAAACAACTTCACATTTACTAGACCGGCGCTTTGAGCTGCTGAGCTAAATCCCCAGCCCCCGTTTTTTGTTTTGACATGGACAAATGACCTAAATTAATTGTTACGTTTAACAGCCAGTTTTAAGAAATTGTTAGCCTGGGCAGCATAGCAAGAAATTGTCTCAACAACTCTCTTTCCTACCCACCCCCAAAAAACCCCAGGACAAAACAAGATTTAAACCAGACGTGATGGTTCATATCTATAATTCCAGCCACTTTGGAGGCATGTTTGAGACCAGCTTGGACAATTTAGCAAGACTCTATCTCAAAATTTAGAAACAAAAATAATAAAAAGGGCTGGCATAGGGCTTAGTGGTAGACTATCTTTGGGTTCAATTCCCAGTATCAGAAAACAAACACAAAAATCCCACAATTTATATTTTCCCATTTAAATTTTGAAAGTAGATTTGTAGGACTTGGATGTAACTCAGTGACAGAGCACTTCTCTGGCACATAGGAGGCCCTTTGTTTGATCCCCAGTGCTGCAAAAAATAAAAGAAGGTATGAGCCAGGTTTTACAGCAAAATGTTAACAGCAGTTATCTTTTGATTATGGGACTTGATTTTTTTTTACCCTTTTTTTTTCCAACCTTGGTATAATAAGAACTTATTCCCTTTTTCAACTTGATAATAAAGACAAAGTGTGCAAGTGGTCAGTAAGTGCAATCATTCATTCATTTATCAAGCAGATATGTATTGGAGATGAGATAGTCACAAACCTTGCCTTTGAGGATCTCCATTAAAAATTGTTAGATTCCCAAAATACTTTTCTCCTTCATTATATTTACTAAGCATCCAAATTATTACTTAATCCATACAGTAAAAAAATTTGCTTTACAAGTGCTTATATTATTTCGTTTGCTTAATAAGATTGGAATCTCTTAAAAGCAAGGACATTTCCTATCTCTAATATGCCCTACATGCCCTTGTGTCCTTGTCCTGTTGCACATAAGACATACATTCCTTGGATACAACTAATTGACTGATAGTAGCAAAGATCTATAATAAATTTATGGGAGAATAATACTGCTGCATGCTCTGACTCAAGATGACTTTGAGAGTCTTTTCTATTTGGTTCTAGATCTTATTACACCTTTAAGTGGACAAGTATATATCAATGGATATGAAATATCAAAATACATGGTTCAAATAAGGAAGAACTTAGGCCCAACATGATATCTTTTTTTTTTTTTTTTTTTTGTACCAGGGATTGAACTCATGACCACGTGCTTGCAAAGCAGGCGCTTATGCCACTGAACTAAATCCCTAGCCCCCAACATGGTATCTTATTTGTCAACTTCACAGTAGCTATGCTCTGTGAATGTTTCTATGCTCAGGTGACTTGGTGAATAACAGGAATTTGTTTCTTCTGTCTGCATTCTTGGCAATGCGATCTAGACTGTCTCTCACTGATTCACTCTGGGGAGGTCCTTACAGGAAAAAATTCGTATTTCTGTAGTTTACTACAACTCATAAAATTCAGGGAAACATTTACTTAATGCTAACAACTTTACTGTAAAGGGAGTTGTAAAGGATAGAGATGAACACTTAGATAAAGAAGGCGGCAAGTGTGTGGAAAAGGAACAGAGCTTCCGTGTCCTCTGAGTGTAATACCCTCCCAGCACTTCAGTACGTTCACAATCTGGGAACTTAAACCTTTGTAGTGCAGAGATGTTTATGCAGCCTTAATCATATAGATATGATTGATTATTAGTTCAATCTCCAGGCCTTCACCCTTCCCCTGGAGGATAAGGAATGGGGTCAAAAATTCCAAGCTTTTAATCATTCTTTACTCCTTTTGGTGGCTAGCCCCCATCTTGAAGCAGTCCAGGAGCTCAGCTAGAGTCACCTCATTGGAATAAAAGACTCTCCTTTCAACTAGAATCTTCCAAGGGAATTAGGCACTCTGCAGCAGAGGAAGTCAAATATCAAAGACCAAATGTTAGAACAAAAGACACTTTTATAATTTTTATTATTCAGGAAATTACAAGAGTTTAAAGAGCCCTGTTTCAGGAAAAAAGGCAAAAACAAAATGTGTATTTCTTATGTTACAGCCTTGAAACCTCTTCTGGATAATATTTCCTAAATTTTTAGAAAGAGGAAGGGATGTGACACATAAGAATGTTTTTATCTTTTTGAAACAGGGTTTCACTATGCACTTCAGGCTGGCCCTGAACTCACTTTGTAGCCCAGGCTGGCCCTGAACTCACAGTGAATCTCCTGCTTCAGCCTCCCGAGTGCTGGGATTACGGGCATGTGCCACCATGCACAACCACATAAGATTTGTGAGTTAAAGGATTAATGGAAACTATTATGCTTTTAACTTTTGTATTTTTTAACTTTTATTGAGATAAAACTCATATAATGTAAATATCATTTTTTCTCAGTTCATTCTTCCCTTGTTTATTAAATATGAAAACTCGTGCATCACTTAATTCACTTTACAATGACCAGTTTAGTGAGTTTTAGTACCCTCACAATGTTGTGCAGCCATCACTATTATCTAATTGTAACACACTTTCTTCATCCCACAAAGAAATTTGTGTACCTTGCACTCCCCTCATCACTCTCTTTTCCCTAGCCCCTGATGATCGCTAACCCATTTTGTATTTATATGGATTTGCCTATCTTGGCTGTTTCTTATAAATGTCCTCTTATAATATGTGGCTTTTGTGTCTTATTTCATTTAGCATAATGTTTTTAAAGTCTATCCATGTTAGCATGTGTTGAGCTTTTAATATAGCTAGTTAAAAAGCTATTATAGGGCTGGAGGTTTAGCTCAGTGGCATAAGCGCCTGCCTTGGAAGCAGGCAGTCGTGAGTTTGATCCCTGGTACCGATAAAAAGGAAAAAGAAAAAGACAAAAAAGAAAAGCTATTACATGGATAGGCCATTCTATTTATTTGGCAGCTGATCGAGATCTGTATTATTTCCTCTTTAGCTTATTATGTATAGTGTTGCTATAAACTTTGGTGTTCACATTTTTGTTTGAACATCTATTTCATTTCTTCTGGGTATGTACCTAAGAATGAAACTCATTAATTATGTGATGACTTTATGTTTAACTTAATTTTGTGATACTGGCAATTAACTCTAGGCCCTTCACAATGAACTACATCCACAGACTTTTTATATCTTTTAAATTTTGAGACAAGTTATTTCTAAGTCATTAAATAGCCCAGGCTGGGCTTGAACTTGTGGTCCTCCTGCTTCAACCTATCAGGATGCTGGGATTACTGGAAAGGACCACCATACCCAGCTATACAATGATGGCTCAGTTCATGAATTTAATTCTTTCAACATTTCTGGTCACAAACCAAACTGGATAAGAACTGAATCAAATTCAGTGGTTAAGTTCAATGTTGACCTTATGGGAAAATTTGATTCAGTTCTCATCCAATTTCGTTTGTGATCAGAAACATGTAAACAGCTAAGTTTGTCCACAGCGCCTACCTGACAAGCTCAAGGCCCTGAGTTCAATTCCTGATACAAAAGAAAAGAAAGAAAGAAAGAAAGAAAGAAAGAAAGAAAGAAAGAAAGAAAGAAAGAAAGAAAATAAGAAAGAAAGGTTTGCATCAGGGATACAGTTCAGCAGCACAAGTGTCTACCTTGTGGGCACAAGGTCCTGAGGTTGCTTCCTGGTACCAAAAAAAAAAAAGAATTAAGTTTGTGAATCAAGGTACCACCATATAGTTAACTTTTTAAAACTTTTTAAGAAACCAGTGTTATAGTGGTATCTCTCAGATTTTGATCTGCGTTTCTCTGATAACTTCTCGTGATTGTTGACCATTTGTGTATTTTCCTTGGAGAAACATCTTCTCAAGTCTTCTGTCCACTTTTCAGTTGGCTTTTTTTTCATGGTTGAGTTTTGAAACATGTTTTAAATTAGATTTAAATACTAGATCCTTTGTCAAATAAATGATTTGCAAATATTTTCTCTCATCGTATGCACTTTTCCTTTTATTGATAGTTTTACTTTATTTTATTTTATTTGAGATTAAATACTAGGCCTCATACTGAGTCTTGGATTTAATTTCCAGTCATTTTTTATTTTTGGAGTCAAATCTTCTCTAAGTTGGGCAGACTGGGCTTGAACCTGCCTTGGCCTCCTAGAATGTTGTGACTACAGGCCTGCACCACCATGCCAGGCTGATTTCTTTAGTGTATTGAACTCCTGGAATAGATCTCACTTAGTCATGATGTATTATCTTTATAATGTGATGTTATATTTATTTTTATTAATTTTATATAGTTAATTTTATGTTTACATAGTTCAAAATTCAAAAGCCTTTTGTCTCTCTCTGAAAACAGTAAGTTCCTTGTATATATCATATACATATATATGTATTTACATACATATATGTATATATACATATGTATACATATACATATATATGTACACACGTGCGAAATGTTGGTTGAGTGGTGTTGGTTCCAATCAGCAGCACAACTGAAAGGTCTGTTTCACCAGAAATGCACTGAGAAAGGCAACCAGATGCTCATCCTCAATCTGGAGGACAAGAGGGACTCCCTGTGCAGATTCTTCATTTGGAGCATGAAGTGTAAACTTCCCATCAGCATCATTCACATCGTGGGCTCCAAGGCAGTGGGGCCCAGCACAGGTCATGGTATCACAGCTAACATGAGTTACTGGCTGCAAATGAGATGGAAATATAATGAGGGGATGGCTCTCGAGCCTGCTGACCATTATCTTCCTTGTTCACACTTTTCTTCAGGGGCCTCTAAAGGTCTCACACTGGCTTCTAAGACACGACCAATCAGCTGAGGGCTCTTGCAAAATTGATGTGAAAATCATGAATTTGCAAAGTATAGGTATTTTAATGTTAACAGCCCTGGGATTTTAATGCTAATACCTATCAACTCTTCTGGTTTTAATGGTCCTTCTTGTTTCTTGGAACAAGCCACTACCAGCAGGCCTTGGGAATTCTTCTGATTACTAGAGATAGTGACTGCTGATCATTCTTCTTTACTCTCTGTTCTCTGCTGCTAACTGCCTTCAGTGTTAGTAAGCCCCGTTTCTGTCTTCTTAATACCACCAGCCCTTGGTATTCCCAGCCCCAGTTGCTGGTAGCTTTTGATGCCAATAGCCTTTGATGTTGCCAGCTCCTAGTATATCAGTTCAGCATGCTATACTCAAGATAGCAATTATGACTAGGCAGGAATAGATCATCCAGAATAGATTTTATTAGGAAATATGCTGTACAAAGGGGAATAAATAGTACATGGGCTGAACCTGCTAAGAATGTGGGTGGAGAAATGGTGAGCTTGCACATGTACAGGGTCAGACTTTCTGTTTGGTCATGTGTGTGTGTGTGTGGGGATACCTCATGGACCTGAATGAGGAGGGCTTCAGAGTAATAGAATCATCCAGAGAGGCTGTAGGGTAAAGTCATCTGAGATAAGTCCATTCCTGAAACCTGCTACAATTGCAAAAGCAAGAAGAAACATCAAAACGACACTTTGGATTTGGAAGCAGATTTACTTACATTGATGGGCACCAATCAGGATCATTCCCAGAATATCAGGCCCTGATCTCTGGTGGTCTAGGGCTTTTATATGTTGCACAAACAGGAGTTATAAATGAGGTACAAAGGCAAGGCAAAACAGGCTGGCAGTTCTGATTAGCTAGCAGGGTGAGATCATTGATCACAAGGGTAGATTAATGATTATCAGTTTAGAAAGCTTGGTAAAATGGTACACTCAAGCATCCTATATGTTCTGTTATGCTCTTGTGGTTACAGAGATCAAGAAAGTAATTACAAAGCTATGAAGCAGCTACCGAGTGAGGCAGTTTCAAAACAACAAAGATTTGGGGGCTGGGGATTTAGCTCAGCGGCATATGCGCCTGCCTTGTAAGCAGGCAGTAGTGAGTTCGATTCCTGGTACCGATAAAAAGGAAAAAGACAAAAACAAACAAACAAAAAAAAGAAAACAACACCAAAGTTTTAAAAAGAATAATTTCTCTTGTACCGTTATTCCCTTTCATTTTTTCCTCTTGTCATTACTCAGAAAAATCTTTTTTAATGCTAGGGCTATTCTTTTTACCTAAAGCTGATCAAATCTGAGAATTACTGGGCCTTGTCCATTCTAGACTTTGGACTGAATTACCTCCCAGGTATCAATGTTTACTAGGTAAATTCCCATGATTAAATTAAACAGAGCCAGAATCCAGACTTCAACTTTAAATGCCAGCACATTACTAACAACAAACATTTTTTAATTATAACTGATATCCCTAGGCTTTTTAGATGAGGAAAAGAGTTTAAAATAACAAGTCCGACTAACAAAACCATACAAAGTAAGGAAAAGGACCTTACTAGTTGTCTTTTATTCCTTTGGGGCAACTGTCTACAGAGTTTAAGGCAAATAAATAAATAAATAAAATCACAGCTAGTAGAGGGTGGAGAAGCAAAGACTGAGGTAGGCAGAATCTAGATCAATTAACAAAAACCACAGCTAGCAGAAAAGCAGTCTGATCAATGTCCTCAGGCTTCAGTGGTGCGGAGACTGGTCAGCATGTATTGTTTCTCCAGAGTAAGGCTAAGAGATGTCCAGTAAATTTTTCACAGATCTAAGATTTCTGAAATTTGTGAAGGTAGTTAATATGTATTTAGGTTATATGTATGCACAGAAATCTCTACAGCTATAGCTGGTCTTTTAACTAGTTACAAACTGGTTTTTTGTGTTTGTTTTGTTTTACTTTTCTAGAGCTTTGTGGCCTGAATGCTATGTGTAGTTTTTATTTAATCTAGTTTTTGAGTTATCTCTGCTATAAATGTAGGCCTACTGTCACTGCCAATGATCAAGGGTTGGCCATGTCTAAGGATGATTTTTTACTTTTGTGGGTACTGGGAAATAAACTCAGGACATTATGCTTGCCAGGCAGGCACTGCACCACTGAGCTATATCCCCAGCCCACTGATGATTGTTTATAGCAGAACCCTATAAACTTTAGGGTCTTCTAAGTACAAGCAGGGAATGGGAGGTTGGGGCAGATGATATGAACAATGAAGCCTGAGCTGGCTTCAGGGGTACAGGTGCCAGTGCAGCAGCTTGAGCTTGCAGAACATATAGTGGGGGCAGAGGCGGTGCCTGAGGTTAATGTGTCAGTCAGTAGGATCCCTGAAGGGGGCTTAGGCCTCTGGACCAGATTATTTTGCATTGTTGATAGCAGGTTTCCAAACAGCAGTTTGATGTGTAGATTGTCCCTGCAGGAGAACTTTAGCCAAAATAGTTTTGTCTGAGGTGAATACAACATATCTAGTCTGTTGGACTTTATTCTAACAGAGATACTTCCATCCATAAATAGGGTGTAGTCCACATCTGTCAGGGGGTCTGTTTTTTAGAACAGCTCATCCAAGTACAGCATGTGGCACCTGAACAGTTACATCTTGGTCTAAAGTAAGCTTGTCAGTTTTTCTGATCAAGAAAGACAGTGGCTGTTAGAGCAGAGAGGAAAGGAAGGAGGCAGCCCTTAGAAGCCATTGAGCATTCCCAGGGACTAATAGTCTGAGTAAGCTTATAGAAGCCAGATTATAGCAGAATTTTTGTGTCTTTTCAGCAGGCAACTTGAATGTCATTTATAAGAAGTGCTTTTTCAAAGAGGAAACAAGTTTTTGAATCTCTGGGAGGTTGATTTCAGATTAGTTGGCTTTCAAGTCCAGAACTGGGATCCTTTTATTTAAAAGGAAGTGGGGCTGGCTGACAGGAGCCAATGAAAGGCAGAAGAAGTCGTTTTTTTAGATCCAGGCAGATTTACCGATAGGCTGCAGATGGCGGAAGATTGCGGCAATATATAAGGAGGGCAATCACAGTGACATTTGCAGCTTGGAGATCT
This sequence comes from Cavia porcellus, assembly GCF_034190915.1. NCBI lineage: Eukaryota > Metazoa > Chordata > Mammalia > Rodentia > Caviidae > Cavia > Cavia porcellus. The sequence goes on from NW_026947499.1 coordinate 33,634,387, forward strand.
TGAACTGGCTTTACAGGTAGGAGAGATGTACTGTTTGATGTGGGTGGGGGTTTTGGTACAGAGCTAGATCACCAAAGGGACATGATTGATAGCAAGCCACAGAGGTGATCCTTTGTCTATACTTCTGGAAATACGAAATGTCACAGTTATGATTATCAGACATTTCAGGCTGATGTAGATGCTATTTTTTCTCCTGGGGTACAGAGTCAATATCAAGTCCGGGACAGTTAATCCAAGGGAGACTGATCATGTCCCAGGAGAGGGATGGGGCACTCAGGCATGTATAGGAATTGATGTTTAATGTAGTATCCATTATTCTCACAGGATCTGCTTTGGCAGAATTTCTTTTCAATGGGAGCTCCGGTGGATAATTTCAGTAACTTCAGACATGTTTATTGGCTTTTGTCTCCCTCTTTGAGGGCCAGGAGAGCAGTGTGGTACTGATCTAAGGCTTCAAGGCCCTCTGCCACATTACAGTCCCAATTTGTATTCACTTGGGGGAGGACTGTGTTCACCTAAACATCAGGATCAGGCACAGTGGTGGGGATTTTTCACTTTAACCAGACTTGGGCTCCATCTAAATTATGGTCATGTTATTCATTATTAAACAGAGTCAGAAGGAGTTGATGACAGTAGAGGAGGAGGCTGTGATGCAGGAGACAGAACTGGTGATGGTGGCATCGTGGCTGTATGAGCAGCTTGAGGTTGATGAATGTAAGGAGGAGGCAGGTTGGACTCAGGGCCCTTGGGCAGAACAGGATAAAAACTTTTCTGGCTTAGGCTGAATCTGAGAGCCTCTCAGCTGGCCTCGTGGGTTTGTTTTGATAACTAAGATGGCTTCTTGTTGTGCAGGACATAGGTGCAGAGCTAAGGTGGGAGAGTTTTTAACCTCTTATGGCAATTGAGTCCAATTGAGCTGACCTCTTATCTCAGGATTTTTCCCAGTTGAAGGCATTTATGGGAGCAGCTCTCAAGCATAAAAAGTCATCTTTTAAATCTAGAACAGTCTAAAAGGGTGTGTGGGTTGGGAACCACAGAGTGCAATGTTATGGCTATGTTGTTTGATGGCACAGAGATCTTGCCCAAGGTGATTAACAGTCTATCAGACTGATGTGTAGGTGGATGTTTGTTTATGCTTCCCATGACATCTGGTAGCAATAGGGGTCACAGCTGATGGCACCAGGCCCAAAAGTGAGTCTTTGTTCACACCTCTAGGAGGAGAGTTTTTAGAACTTCAGGATTGCAGTTATCTGTCTCAGGGTAACTAACATAGGCATCATATTTTTCTCAGGGAACAGTAAAAGTTGCAGGTTTAATGAGAGGGAGGGTTAGAGGGAGATGTCCTCCCATGGTGCAAGTTTGTGCCTGGCAGAAGGGGTGAGACACAGAGCCTTAGTTGCCCTGGTAATGGTAACTTTTTGACAGAGGGAACTTTTGAAGGCAGAGAGTTCTGTTCCATTGTCAAGATTGGCTCCCCAACTTTTGCAATGACCACAGTCTCTTAGGATGCATTTTGTTTTTGTTTTTGGTACTGGGAATCAAACTCAGGACCTCACACTTGCTAGGCAGGTACTGCACCACTGAGCTAAATCCCCAGCCCAGGGGCCTGATTTTTTTTTTAATTTTTAAAAATTTTATTTTAAAGAGAGTAAAAACAAAACAGAATAGAACAGAACAAAGTAGAGCAGAGTAAAACAATGTAAATAACACAGGATTTCATAAAAAGACAGCAGGAAATCAACAGTGGCTACCATAATGTCTCTTGTTTTCTTCAAAATAGTTGTCCATACCTTCACACACAATAAGTTAATACACATCAAAATAGTATAAAACAGGGCTTGGGATTTAGCTCAGCAGATGCCTGGCATTCAAGAGGTCATGAATTCCATCCCCGATACCAAAAAAAAAAAAAAAAAAAAAAAAAAAAAATCAAAATAGTATAAAACAAAGCATAAGAATGAGAGCCTTAAGGGCTTTCAAGATCAGACACTAGGAAATTAATAATGGCTACCATAATGTTTCTTGTTTTCTTCAAAATAGCTTATGGGAATAACTCTCAAGCAGAAGTCATCTTTTAAATCTAGAACAGTCCAAAAGAGTGTATGGGTTGGGAACTACAGAGTGCAAGATTATGGTTATGTTGTTGATGGCACAGAGATCTTGCCCAAGGTGATTAACAGTCTATCAGGCTGATATGTAGCTGGATGTTTGTTTATGCTTCCCATGACATCTGGCAGCAACAGGAGTCATAGTTGATGGCGTGGTTGATAGCCATATCTTTTACATATTGGAATCAAATAACTGAAAACAGACTAAAACCAATAGACATTAAGAATAAAAGCCTTATTGGCTTTTGAATTAAACTGATAGGAAATCATCAGTGACTACAATGGTGTCTCATTTTCTTCAGTGTAGTTGTTCATAATATCACACATTTAAAATCAATGCTTGTAAACTCTTTAGGTGAAATTCTAGGCATATAGAAACATACATGTACATCTATCCTTTCTGTATTAGAGGAAAAACAAAACAACAAATAAAAAACTATATCTAAGAGCCTAAAACAATAATAATGTAGGCTTTCAAAACAAGGAGGTAGGAACCTAACACTTTTGGTTGTTTTGCATAGTTATCTTCATAAGCCTTATTTGAATTACCATGTATAGTCATGTAAAATTGATCTAGTCTTACAGATGTTCTGCATTATTCCAAGAACTAACAAAATTAGTAGTACAATCATCTTAGTAATCTTAAGTGTATATATATGAATTTATGTCTCGTTTCATTTCTCTTTTTCTGAGTTATTTTTTCCTCTTTCAATTACTTTACCCTTTCCAATATTTATTGATGACTTCATATTTTATTTACTCTTTCAGTTTCTTATACTCAGGAGACAATATGGTATTTACACATGTGAGTTTGATTTATTTCACTTATGAATATGGTCTCAAGTCACATCCATTTACTCACAAAAGCCTCAGTGTGGTCTTTCTTTATAGCTGAGTAGTATTCCATTGTATAAAAATATTACATCTTTTTTATCCATGCCTCAGTTGATGAGCTTTTGGGTTGTTTCCAAGATTTAGCTATTACAAATTGTGCTGCTAGGGCTTGGGATTTAGCTCAGTGGCACAAGTGCCTGCCTGGCAGCTATGAGGTCATGAGTTCAATCCCTGGTTTAAAAAAATAGAAAAACAAATTGTGCTGCTATAAACATGGGTGCACATATATCACTGTGATATAACTTTTCAATTCTTCTGGGAATATGCAACCTCCAATCCCAGCTTTTTGAGGAACCTCCACAGTGATTTCCACAGTGGTTTCACCAGTCTACACTTCCACCAACAGTGCAGAAGTATTCCTTTTCCCCACAGCCTCTCCAGTATTTGTTATTGGTGATTTTCTTGATCCTGGCTATTCTTTCTGCAGTGTGATGGAATCTCAGTATGGTTTTAATTTGCATTTCTCTAGTGACCAATGATGTTGAATATTTTTTCATGTATTTATTTGTCATTTGTATTTCATCTGAGAAGTATGTATTCATCTCAGATGCCCATTTTTGGATTGGATCTTTGAATTTTGGGGGCCTGGTTTTTAAAAAAACATCTTTATATATTCTAGATAGAAGGCTTTTGCCTGAGGGAAAGTTGACTAAGAAGGCAGGCCCTTGAGATTTCTTGAGTCCCTTTAGAGGTCTGGAAGAGGATTCCTGGCTTCCCGTTCAGGTGGCTCACATTGGACCCCAAGGGGAAGAGAACACAATCTCTCTGTCTGTCTGTCTGTCTGCCTGCCTAACTGCCTGATATTGGTAAAAACAAAGCCAAGCCAAAAAAAAAAAAAAAAAAAAAAAAAAAAACAACCCAGGAGCATCCCAGTTAAGTCTGTCTGTCAGTCCTGCTTAGTTTGAGCAGAAGAAGAGTTTGATCAATTTTTGTTAGGAAAGGCCACCCTCAAGGAAGGGGCGTTGGAATGTTCAACTTCTGAGTACCTACTGAATAAATGTGTGAGTGGATGGACAGTGTAAGCAATAGGCTGCTCCATCTATGCACCAAGACTGGGAAGCACTGATCTCGGTGGCTTATTGGGCACTCACGGGTGGTTCTATGGCAGTCAACATACAGCATAACAGAGCCCTCACACCCTTCTTTTCTAAGTTGTGCTTAAGTCCGCTTAAGGGGCTCAGCCAGTCAGGCATCTGAATGATCTCTCTCTCTCTCTCTCTCTCTCTCTCTCTCTCTCTCTCTCTGAGGGACACTCATTCTTTGTCTGTTGCACCATCATTCAAGGGTATGTAACATACACCACAGGGAGATAAAATAGGACCCACAGTTCCTGACTGCAGGAAAGGGGCTCTTATGGTGTTAAAAATAAAACCATATGGCTCCCTGCTTCTCAGGGTTACAGCCTTTCAATACCTTATGCAGCCAGGCTGCCCACAAGGCTTTGAGGGTAGCTGCAGGATAAAATACCTTTTAGAGAGTGTCAGGCACTTCTCTCTCATTCCTCCCCCAGCCCACATGTACAAGAGATTTTATATCCTCTTGAATCTTATGGGGAGCTTAAGGGTTATGATCTGTCTTCCGGAGCTGTTGTAGAACTGATCTGAGGCATTGAACCCTACATAAAAATCTCTGTATGACTGTTCTAGTGATTTGTAAGGGCCTGAGTCTTCCCCTAAAGGCACTAGTCAGAAGCTTTGCATTGTTATCAGCTCAACATGAAACTGCTGTAATCTAGAAGAGAGAAACTTAACAAAGTAGACAAGTAAGGGGGAAAAACCAAAAGTAAAATTGCAACAATTGGGCCTAGGAGAGGTAGACACCAGGTGAAACTAGACAAGGCTATTTTTTCTGCTCTCCTTTATTTTACCCTGTCTAAAACGCCTGTCTCATTTTCTATCTTTTTTTTTTTTTTTTTTTTTTTTGGTACCAGGGATTGAATTCATGACCTCACGCTTGCCAGGCAGGCGCTTATGCCGCTGAGCTAAATCCCCAGCCCTCATTTTCTATCTTTTTACTGTATTGGTTTGTGAACTCAGACAGTGCCGTATTCCCGTGGACCAGCTCTTTTAAACAGGTTTTAAGATTTGCGAGAGTCGAGATCATTCTGGTCTTTTTCTCTTTTCAGTTCAACCAAAAACTCACACTTTAAAGGGAAATGTCAAGTCATCCCCCTCTCATGTGGGCCTCTAAGAAACAAGTTTGACTCTAGAGATGTGAACTGAAGTAATGACCTCCTGAAACTTGATCATGGTAAGAATGCATAATAAAACCTACTACCATTTAGGTTATATTGGTCTTCTAAAGATCCTTTTAATTTTTAGGCAAAACAAGGTTCCCAAGTTGAATTACGGAAGTAGCTTGGTTTGAATCTGGTTTTGGCTAAAACTTTGTTTGCATATGGTGTCAGAGCCTTATGTATTTGGTCTACGTTGATAATTTAATATACCTAAAAATTTGAAAGTTTCCTTTGTCAATCAAGACATCTGAAACTAAAAAGTCCTGACATATGTCATATCAAGAAAGCTAAGAATTTATTCCTAGGGGTTGTCCTAGCCACAACAAAATTTTTGGAAACAGTAGAGAAGGATTCTATCTTTTGATATAACTTAGAGTCTGTTTTAATGCCTGGTTCATTCAACTTTCTCAGATTATTGTGGTCCACATGCAGTGCAGAGACATTTTATTTTGAGTCTATGAGATAAATACCAAATGACCTTGACAATAAAAGAGGGCCCATTATCACTTTAGATACTCTTTTAGAATCCAAGGTAGAGATTTATTTCCTTTAGGTGGCTTCTGCAATCTTTTGGGCCTTTTCCATCTGAGTAAGGAAACCTTGCAAATGTGTCTATAAGGGTTAGCAAGTAGTTAAAACATCCATACCTGGGCATCTGAATGAAATAAAATTGCTGATTCTGCCCAGGGTACATTACCCTATGTTAGACAGATTTAATTAGGGGTGGACAGACAGGATGACAGCATGGTTTATTTTACGCACAAACTTTATAACTGTGTGACTTCTCTTATGGTTTGAGACAGTCCAATTCCTCCAAAATCACAGGACATCAAATCTATAACCTTCCATTGGTCCACCACAGGAATAAGCAGCCTGTTTTCTTTTTAAAATCCAAATGAAAGAGACCCATTCCCATCTTCTGGAGGCTATTCAGTCAATTTCCTCAGGGATGTATTGGGGGTTTTTCTGCATTAGGTAGATTTGGGACTACGGCTACTGCCTAAAGGAGGCTATCTTCTTGGGCAGTCATTTTGACTGTCTGATTGGCTGCTTTGTTTACTTGTCAACAAGGAAGCCATCACTTTGATTCTGCTTTCCTTCCAAATAGCTGCAGGAGCACAGGGAACTAAGAAATCATACATGGAGTTTGTGTATGTTGGCCTGTGTTTTGCTAATTGGAAGACTCTTCAATTGGAGACTATGAACTCAGCCTTTTGGGCAGAAGGATGTGGAGACAAAGCTTTATCCTTGATAGTTTCATAGACACTGACTACTGCATGTCTTGGTTGTCTTATGCAGTCCAGAACAAAATGCTCCCATCTGTTAACCATTCCACATTAGGATCGTCAAGGAGATTATCTTTAAGATCTACCTTACGTGAATAAATCTGTTCCATAACTCCCACAAAACCATGGAAAAGGATACTCTGCCTGAATATCCTTTGCTAGGTACAGAGACACTGGTTAGAGTGAAAAACCCTCTTGGTAACATCTGGAGAGGCCAAAATGAGAGCCTGACATTTGAACAATTGTTTCTCTGTTCATCCACTAATAATATCCTTTTGCGTCTAAGACAGCTTTAACCCAATGAGGACTCTATGCTTCCAAAGACTGGCCCAGGTATAACTTAGTAGCTTTTCTGACAAGGAAGGTGCTTTCAGCCAGTGCTTTTAGAGCATCAGGCCAACCACTGGGAGATACAGGTTACCACCAGTGGGACACATTTTAATCTCTGAGTACAAACTATACCCATCCCTTATCATTCTGAAACATATAGGGTAAACGTCTCCTTCATATTAAGCAAGCCCAGAGCAGGAACCTGGGTAAAACTGACTTTGTTATCCTCTTTTCTTTTCTCTTTTTATGCTACTGAAGATTGAATCCAGGGCCTCATATTGAGCTACATCCCTACTCCCTTTTTAATTTGTTTATTTTGAGACAAAGTCTCACTGAGTTACTCAGGCTGGGCTTGAATTTATAGTCATCTTAGCTCAGCCTCTCAGAGTCCTAGGATTACCGGCATATGCTACCATTCTAAGCCCAAGATTGGATTTTAAAACTGGAAAACTTGCTGTCACTTACCATCCCATTCAAATGATTCTCTTTTTTTCTCTCTTTTAAGCTTCATATAGACTTAGCTATCTTTTAAGCTTCATATAGACCAGGTATGCAGATGTGGTAAAGATAGTCACTCCAAGACAGACCCTGAATTGCATTTTAATTTGAGGCAATTATACCTTAAGAATTACTCCCTTTCTCTTGGGGTTCAGTGTTCTTAAACCTACACTATGGAATTAGCCCAAATACTTCACATCTTGGAAGGAAATTTGAGCCTTGCTGGGTAACAACATTCAGTACCCTTGCTGAGCCAGGAAATTTAGAACTTGTATGGTAATTTATCAGAAATTGTTTTAGAATGACTGGAAATGAAAAAGTCATCTATATATTTGAGCAAAGAATCTTGAGGTAAATGGAGCTTGAGCATTCTAAAAATAAGGGCTGTCTCTGAATCTCTGGGAAAGTGCAGTCCAATTCAGTTGATTGGTTTCTTTTTTTCTCTTTTCTTTCCTTTGTGTGTGTGTGTGTGTGTGTGTGTGTGTGTGTGTGTGTGTACCCAGGATGGAACTGAAGCCCTCTCACTTACCAGGCAGACACTGCACTGCTGAGCTATATATATCCCCAGCCCAATTGATTTCTTTAGTGGAAAGGTTAGTCCACTCAACAGCAAGCAAGTAGTGGGAGTTGGGATGCACCTTCTAAATCTAATACAGTGAACCAGCCAGCCTTTCCTTGAATTTGAGTCAGAAGGATGTATGGATTGAGGGTTATGAGAATAGGAATTCTCATCACATAGGAATTACACACTGATATAGATTGCTGCAAGTTCAAGGCCAGCCTAAACTACATATTACTGTCTCGAAGAGAGAGAGAGAGAGAGAGAGAGAGAGAGAGAGAGAGAGAGACAAAGGGAAAATACTATTTTCTATATTGAATTGTTTGGGTTGTATCACCAAAAGTCAGTTGACTATATTATTTTCCTACATTCCATGTTCTGCTTCACTGATCTACTTTATGCCAAGTCCACACTGTTGGACTGTAGCATGTCTTGAAGTAATGTAATATATACATGTAGTTCCTCCAGCTTTGTGATTTTTTTTTAATTTTTTTTTTTTTTTTGTCTTTTTCCTTTTTATCAGTACTGGGGATCGAACTCATGACTGCCTGCTTGCAAGGCAGGCGCTTATGCCGCTGAGCTAAATCCCCAGCCCCCAAGCTTTGTGCTTTTTTAAAAGATTGTTTTCACTGGGGATATAGCTCAGTAGCACAGCACCTGCCTGGCAAGCACAAAATCTTGAGGTTGATTCTCGGTACCAAAAAAACCCAACCCTATTAAAAAAAAGATTGTTTTGGTATGGTATGTTTCAGAAGTACAAACTTAAATGGCCTGTTTTCAGGCTAAAGCCTTTAACTCTGAGTGGAAAACTACTACTACTTACCCTTTGTGAGTAAGGTCAAGTTTCTTGAAAAGGTGTGTAAAGTGGGTATTTAATACTCGTATTTATTTTTAGGTGTATTTCTATTAATTTATTTTAATTTTATGAATTTTATTATGTTTAGTAAACTAGTATAGTCTGACAACATGTTGTTGGTCAGCATTGGTTTTCAAGGATATTACACATTTTCATCTCTAAATTGTAATGAGCTTTTAGAAGAAAGGTTAGGAAAGCCACAACAGAGATTGCCAATTGAAATCCAAATTTATTTATTTTTTATTCACTTTTTTTTTTGGTCTTTTTGAGACAGAGTTTCACTAAGCAATTTACACTGGCCTTGAACTTATTTTGTAGTCCTGGCTAGCCTTGAACTCCTAGCAATCCTCCTACCTCAGCCTCCCAAGTGCTGCGATTACAGGTGGGTGCCACCATTCCTAGCTTCAAACTTATTTATTTTAATATATTGTTCAATTGTAATTAAAGCTGAGAATATTAAAATCTTGTTAAAATCATTGAGACAAGAATGGGGCCAGGAATTTAGCTCAGTGCATAAGCACCAGACTAGCAAGAACACTAAATAAAGAACAGTTCTAGTGTATATATATATAAAACCAAGGAATTATGGATCATCACAGTGCCAAAGTTTATGCTTGAATTATATCAGGGTAGAGATTCTGAATGTTATAACTGGGATCTTAAGGTCACTATCAGTTGATAAATTTGGGCTAATAAATTTCTAAAGTACTTAGGTACAGAGGCTTCTAAATCTAAGTACAGAGAGAGTTTTAGTGGGTTAGGAGTGTGACTCAGTGGCAGAGCACTTGTCTAACATGTACAAGGCCCTGGGTTTTATCCCTAACATATAGAGATGGGGGAGAGAGAGACAGACAGACAGAGACAGAGACAGAGACAGAGACAGAGACAGAAAATTTTACTGCTGTTTTATTTATTGCTACATAACAGTCACCCCAAAATTTAATAGCTTAAGACAATGAGCAATTTATTGCTTACAATTCTGCACCCAGCTCAAAAATTCTTCCACACCATAGGATGTTGGCCAGGGGGTTACTGGGTTGGAATAGCCAAACCATAATGGCTCATGGTTCCCACTGGGAAGCTAGGCTCAGCTAGGGTGCTGCTGAAATGACTCAATCAGACTCTCTCTCTCTCTCTCTCTCTCTCTCTCTCTCTCTCTCTGCCACCTCCTCTATGATTCCTCTTGGCCTTCCTATGACTTCTCCACATTGCCTCCTTTATATTTCTTACACAGTATCTTAGGCTACCAAAAGTGAAAAAGAAGAGCATTTTTAACTCCAGGAAAATAAAATATTGTTAAAGTATTAAATTATGAATATTTTGTAGTATTTATAATAAACACCAACATTGGCTGCAGCCCCCGCAGGGGGAGAATCACCAGTGTCTCCTGAGATCCACACCATGTTGGAACATAGGATGCTAGGAAACCAAGCAATCAGCCTGCCTCCCTGTTAAGCCATAGTGAGCCTACCAGTGCACGGGCTTAGAGTCAAACATCCTACCTCCCCTGCCCCGCTTTAGCAAATGGAAATCAGAGATCTGAGCATCTCTTGGGAGGTTGACCACATGCAATATAGCAAATAAGGGAGATTTCCTTCTAACATCTTTTTGAAGGCAAATATTTTTACTACTGTTTTGCTTTATTCTAATTAATGGTACTATTCTATTCAATATTCTGTTTTGGTAAGTTCTATAATGTTCTGTACTTCATTTTATTTGGCTATATGTGATTGAAAGACAACTATTGTGAAGATAACGAGATATACATATTACTGTTATCCTGATAACCTGCTGTGAAGTTCTGTACCAATTTCACTACACTGTCTCAATTGGCTTTGTTCTGTTGTATTTTTCTACCTTCAAAATAATAAATTAAAAAAACACCAATATTTTCAACATCAATTTTTTGTTTATAAAATCTAAAAGATAACAACATAAATTCTTACATGAACTAAGATGAAACTAAAAATAAGACTCTACAACAAAAATAATTTTTACTTCAATTGTGACAATAAATTCCTTGGCAGTTCAAGACAAAGTTTTCAAACAATGAGTGAATTATACCCATTTGTTGAATAGGCTGTCTTCTTTAATACATGCTTTTGGGCCCCTTTGTCGAAGATCAAATAGCTGAATGTGTCAGGGGAAGTATCTGTATCCTCAGTTCCATTCCATTGACCCACGTATCTGTTTTATTGTTATTGTTGTTCTGGTATCACGCCATTTTTTATTACTGTTGCTTTGGAATATAGCTTGAAGTCCAGTAACTTTTACTGAAGTCATTCCTTCAACTCTGTTGACTCTGAGGAAAGACGTTAGGGGTCCTGATACCAAGGAAAGGAAAGCTCTGTGCAGGTGTCCACCACGTCCTCACCACCAGTCTCAGGTCAGGCTGTGGAACACTGCTTCACGAGCTGCCATGACAGGGCTCGCCAGATGTGAAGGCTGCACATTTAAGGGGAGACACAGTGCATCTGCTGAGCAGGTACGGGAGAACTTCTTACACACATTTCAGGCTGCTGTTGTCCAGACACAGCTAACACAACTGTGGCTTTCCAGAGAGAAGCAACTGATATTGTTCAACTGTCAGGTAAGACTACAGCCAGTGGCGTTCTTCTGAGGCTGGGGTGCTTAGTTTAACGTTTTCCTCTTGAATTTTGTGCCTCCCTACCTTGGGCTCTGGCGTCTGCTAATGCTTTCCTGAGAGGCTCCTATTGTTCTGCAACCTTTTTCCCCCATTTTAGTTCTAAGTCAAGTTGGTTACTTTGTTCCAGTTGTTTAATGGTAGCAGCCATATGATTAGTCTTCTCTTCCAAATGACTGTTTAGTTCACCTTTCTGTTTTATTCTTAAATCTGAACTGTGCAGCTTAATAAGGCCAGTTCATGGAGACCTGAGGTCATCCAGCTGCTGCCTCGTGGCTTCTCACAGGCATCCTTCTCCAGCATCTTCATTGCCAGCTCCATCTCCTGCTGTATGCTGATCTGGAGTTCCAGCTCCTTCTTGACATCCATTTGTAATTGGGCTTCCTCCTTTAAATGCTTTCTTGTCTCACTTAGTGCTTTCTCTTCAGAAGTTCTGTCTTGCTTAGGACCCTTCTGATTCGATTCAATAAGCCGGAGCTTTCTTCTTTAACTCGTTCCATTTCTTCTTGCATGGTAATAATCTTGTTTGCACCTGCAAGCTCCTCGGTCAGTTTAGTGTTGGATTTTTCTAATGCATCTACTTTTGCCTGAAGCTTATTTTTGTAGCATTCAGATGTCTGCTGAGTTCTTCAACATAGTTCTTCTGGTCCAGAATTGCACTAATCTGACCATCCCCTTCACTACCTTTACTGCTGTTCCCATCCTTGAGATTTATGGAAAAGATTATAACTCCAACCTGAGTTCAAATCTCCTTTCATGCAGAAATTAGCTTCAATGACCTTCAGCCCCATCAACAGACTAGCAATTATAGCTCCTCCTTCTTCTTTCATCATGAAGGTTCATAGAACTCATTGAGGTGTTCCTTTTTATTGACCAAATCTCTCAAGTATTCTGAAAGTTTCTTTTATGTAAATGGCAAATGAATCCAAGTTTTTCCTCTGCCTACTGGTGTCTTTAGTCCTGAAAGACCTTTAACACTTGCTATTATCTTTGCAGCTTCAGCAACAAGTTTTTCTACTAATTTTAGAGCCCCCCAGGAGGATTTATTCTGTCCAAGAAAAGTTTTCTTGGCCTCAAGCCATGCTTCAGTGCTCCATCACCATGAAGAACTGATGGAGGGGTGCTAGTCAGAGTCCAGAGTCCTGCCCAGGTTAGAGCTGACTCAATCCAGCCCTTGACACTCACCTTGGCCATGTTCATTAGCCATGAGATGATTAGGGTGGTCCCACATGGCTAAGCAGCAGAAAGAACACCAGGGAGTTGGGCCACTGCACTGTCCTCCAGGAATGTGGGGACTGCAAAGGCGGGTACAGTGGGAAGAAGGGGGTGGCCACAGGCTCTGAATGCAAAGCAGGGCCTCAGCTCCACCTTGAGTTCCCCATCCACACTCCCAAAGGCTCTTGCCCAGCAATGCGCCCATCTTTGCAGCTGTCCATACCCTCGGCAGGCTGACCTGCAGTGAATGCGGTGAGGTGAGCGTTTGGCCCACACCCAGCCAGTACAAGCGCTAATTGACTTTTTTTTTTTTTTTTTTTGGCTTTTTAAAATACGGTCTGACTATGCAATTCAGGCTGGCCTTGAACTCACTTTGTAGCCTCGGCTGCAAGTTCAAGAACTTTTTTTTTTTTTTAAGTTCAAGAACTTGCAGAAATCTTTCTGCCTCAGCCTCCTCAGTGCTGGGATTACAGGCATGTTCTCAGCTCCAATTCGCTTTTGATTTTATTTTTTTCTTAAAAGTAAGTTAATGGTTTCTCTTTGCTTTTATCCTGGGAGTCATTCTGTCTCCTAAAGGACTCTTAATGATAGTCTGTTTTTATTAACTGTAGAGGCAAGGACTGCATTCTCCTTGTCTGTCTGTAAGACATCGTACCAACAATTCTAGAGCTGGCCCTGGATCCTGCTGTCTGGCCCAGCTCACCTCACACCTTCTCCTGCCCTACACCGTGCCATCCTTACCCTGTATGCCATCTCCACCCTCCACTATGTCACCTTTGCTAGATGATCTCTGCAACAGCCATGATCTTGCCAATTCTCCAGATATACTTCTTGTTCTGATTTGCCTGCATGAACAATTTGAAGGGAAATAAATTGATACATTGGAGAATGGCAAAGGAACACACTCATAGTTTGGAGACTGAATAACTACAGAGAGAGGGGACAACCAGGCCTCTGATGTGGAGGCCTGGGAGTGCAATGGTCCCAGAATAGAGATATGGTAGGGTAGGAGAGATGGGGAGGTATGCCCTTTCTTGTGCAAATGGAGTTAATACTTTGCATTTTCTTCACAAAGCTAGGCCACACAGAAATCTCAGAGTCCTTGGATCAAACATTCCTAATACTCCCAGGGCATTGCCTGAGGATGACCTTTTCCAAGTTGTGTTAAAATTTTGAGCTACAAAAGTTTTGCAGTACCAAAACTCTAAGCCACACTGAATACAATGACATTTGTATTATACATTCATTAATCTCATTTTTATTGAGACATAATTCGCCAGGGATTTAGCTCAACGGTGTAAGACCTGCATGGCGAGTGCAAGATCCTAAGTTCGATCCCCAGTACCAAAAAAAAAAAGGATACTATTGAGATATAATTCATGTAATAGTCAAATAAAATGAAATAGCATTTGCATCTAACTTACACACATCATCCCATATACTTTAAATCATCTCTAGATTATTTGGTTTTTATCATTGTGTAGTGCTAGAGATGGAATTCAGGGCCTGCTGCATTAGATACTTAAAATGCTTAATGCAATGTAAGTGCTTAATCAATTGTGGTTATACTACATTGTTCAGGAAATAAAGTCAATATAGACAAAGTTTTTCTTTTCTAAATATTTTCAATTCTGTGTATTTTCTGAGTCAATGGATACAAAACCTATGATACAGAGGGCTGGCTATGTTGTGCCATTTTATGTGAGGACTTAAGTGTCTATAGACTTTGAAGCCTGTACCATACAAACACTGAGGAATGATTGTAACCTATCTGTGCATGCACCAAAAAGAGACCAGTTACTGAGTTATGACACACATATGATGTAAAATGCTACAGACCAAAAAAGAATTATTTGAAATGTATGTTCTTGGTGGTCAGTGTTGGTTGTATAAAAGTCTGCCAAAAAAATGTATACACACTTCAGGAAATGAAAAACTTGTATAAATATTTTAATACTAAATTTATTGAGATATCATGAGATTAATAAAAGTTACTTTTGGCCTCTGCAATTATAAGAAGTTCTCAAACTGGTGGCCATTCACTTCCAGACATTTATTAGTAATGTGAGCTGCTGCTTTGGTAACATTGGTCACTGAGATTGTGAAAATGCATTTTCAGTTTCTTCTCTAAGAACTGGCAGTGTTGTAGTGGGTTTTCTGTGATATACCACATCCTCTAGCATCCCCTATGTGAGGCTAACATTGTCTATTTTAAAAAATCACAATATTTTTCTTTTTCTGAAACGTGTATACATTTTTTGGTGAACTCTGTATTATTAAATGAAACAATTCAGTTGGTAATGATAATGTATAGTATCATTTCATTTTTATTTTGAAAGATTATATCTAGTAAATGAAACAATCTGACCACTGCTATCCTAATTAGAAACCTCTCTAAGAGCTGGGGATGGTGGTGCAAGCCTGTAATCCCAGCAAAAGGGGAGGCTGAGGCAGGAGGATGATTGCAAATTGGAGACCGGCCTGGGCTACAGAGTGAGCCCAAGGCAGCCTGAACTATATAGTGAGACTGTCTCAAAAAGACAAAAAAGAAAGAAAGAAAGAAAAAGAAAGAAAGAAGAAAGAAAGAAAGAAAGAAAGAAAGAAAGAAAGAAAGAAAGCAAGCAAGCAAGCAAGCAAGCTGAACCTGGGGAGGTATAATAATATCAGCCCAGCTGTTGATAGTAGCCACTACTCCCTGTGCTTTCCTAACCCTTGTCCTTGGGGAACCATTACTGCTTGTGCTCTCTCAAGCCTTGTTCTTGGCAGGTAGCCACAACCTCCTTTCCCTTGACCCTACAAAAAAACTCCATAACCTGTAGGAGAGATGCTGCTCTGGTCTCTAATGCCAGAGTGGTCCCTTTCAGGTTTGTTCTGAAAAACCTGTCCTGTTGAGCTCAATATATCTGTTTCCTTTTTCCCTAACATTAAATATGGAAGACTCATGTACAAAACATTAATAGTGGTTACAACGGTCTTGGAGAACATAAAAGCACTTTTACCTCTACTTCATAGCTTTCTCTTTTTTCCGGTAAGTCTATATCTAGTGTATAATTTTAAAAGAAAAGCATTAAGACAGAAAAAAAATTAAGACAGAGCAAATCAGAAAGAGTAGAGACTCCTGATTAGTCAGTTGAAGTTGCAGAGGGATTAATGATTAAAAGCAGAACCAAACATAAAGATTTTTCATTTCAAAAATGGTCATCCAGACAGGGATAAGTCTTTTGTTTGTTATACTTTTTTCATGTTGGATATTGAGCCCAATGCCTCATAACTGCTAAAATGCTGTACCACTGAGCTATACCCCTAGCCTTTTATTTTTTAACTGATAAAAAATTATATACATATTTCTGGTGGACAACATGAGAAAAATCTTTTATTGCATTATTTTTATAGAACATTAGTTATAACAAGGAAAATAAAATGGTGATGTTTATCACTTGCTGGGATGTGGTAATAGCATTAATGACAATAATGCTTCTTTTAATGATATTTATTGTAATAGGAATTTTTGTACTGCATGTAAAGGTGAGAGCTAGCTTTGAAAATCATTCAAAATATGACAACATCTGTTAATATCATGTTAATAGAAGAATATATGATCCAAAAGAACATCTATGACTGGGAGTTCCTTCAAATAGGAAAGTATCTGACAGCCTTGGCTATCTTAGGACCAGTGTACATTATCCTGCTTTTCCTTGCTGAAATCAAAGTATTCTGGAAACTGCAAGCCAGGATTTTTTATTTCTACAGAGCAAAATTTAGTATGTCAGGATATAAGTTTTCTAGGGCCTGGCTCCATATTTTCCTCCCTATGTTCTATAATTGCCTTGCTTCTCGGCATCAGTGGGAACCTGTAGATTGTTAGGTTCAGTCTCAGGGCACAGAGGTGATAGTACATTCCAGGAACCTCCAGAGAGGGAAGAAAAGTCTGACTTAGCTCTTTGGCTCTGGTTAGCATGCCGGAGATCTTGGGTGTTTTAAGGGCCAGCTCATTAGATAAAGAGAAATAAGACCCTGGATGCCTAAAGCCAGGGCCTAACTTGTGGAACACCTCTTCCCCAGTCATCCATGAATCATATAAGAGATAAAAATATTTTTATTTGGTCCGTATTTCATTAATCATTCTGTGTGTGTGTGTGTGTGTGTGTGTGTGTGTGTGTGTGTGTCTTTTTGCTTTTTATTGGTACCAGGGATCGAACTCACGACTGCACACTTACAAGGCAGGTGCTTATGCTGCTGAGCTAAACCCCAAGCCCCATCATTAATATTCTTAGACTTAGCTTGGTCAATTAGCAGACAAGGACCTGTGGACTGCACAAAGATTTAACTTGAGATAAGTCTTCCCAAATCCTGAAAAGCCAAAAGACTAAAAATAACTACAAGGAGAAATACAGAGGGAGAAAGAAAAAAGAAGGAAAAGGAGAGTGGACATCAGATATGGGATAAAAGAGATTGTTCAAGATAGACTGTGAACCTCAGGTCCCAGACCATGGGAGAGGGGTTCAGGGTTACCTGTGAGCTAGGAATTGAAGCACACAGGCTCACAACTGGAGTGTGGCTCTCCGTGTGTATAGGTACCTCTCTTGCAAGAGTATGCATTAAATGCCTTACTTTTGCTGCTTCTGGTGTCCAGTTTCCTTTCAGTCTGGATGAGTAAGTGCATTCTTAACAAAACAGACAGGAGAAAAGTGTGTTATTTGAGCTTTTGGTTTCAGAGGCCAGAGGTCCCCAAGGAAACTGTGGGAAATGGGTTTTATTTTATCTTAATGTCCCAAGGCTCTAAATCTTAGTTTTCCACAAAAATTATCGCCCCATCCCAGCAATAGGAGTTGAGTCTTGAATACCATAATGTTTCTGATGGTGGGATGCTCTCATATGCTTGAAAGCTAAGGTTGGCTGAGGTATTTTCAAGGCTTCCTAAGGGGAATACAGACCTTGTTGTTTTCTTCAATTGCCACTTTCTCCCTTAGAAAGGGTTAAGTTTCCATCCTTGTCTTGGAAATTTAGGAAGTGTTTCATGTTGCATTAGTGTCCAAAGACCAATATGTAGAAGAGGCAAAAATCATTGAGACTTATCTAGAAAACTTGGGAGGGGGGGAACCCTAGTTGTTAAACATCTGTCAACAACTGTCAAAGCTAAAATCAAACTGGGATTTAGAAAGCCAAGATCATCATTTTAGGCTCTGTGCATGAGGAATCAATTCACTGGTGGTGTTGACACCTGCCTACACTGAAACTTAAGCCTCTGGGGAAGACAGACTTAGAGTGATGTTTCTCCATTTGAGAATGAAATACATATATGTTCAGTTTTGTGGCCAGGGACAGAGATTCCACCTTCCAGTGTCTTTTCTGTGGTTTCTTGGAAGAATAGAAAGACCTAGAAAGAGAGGGAATCAGAGAAATGAACCCTAAATAGTTGAAACTCTCCTGGATCTGATAATTGTGGAGGAGGCAAGGAGCAAAAGGGCACTGGAAGCTCAAACTAAGCCTGCTTAGACTCCCTGACAGCCCCAGGGAGAATTGAGATCTTTAAAACATTCAGGAACTTTGTAGCATTTTCCTCAACTTGTGTTAGTCATATTGTTTCCCTGTAATGTTGGTGAATCAAATAGAAACCATCAGGCAATATCAAAACATTTTTTGTTTGTTTGTTTTGGGAACCGGAAGGGGAAAAGTCTATCATAGGAAACTAAGTTCTTAGTGTGCAAGGATGATGGGAGGAGAGACAACCTCACTGAGCTTTGTGGAAAGTAGTAGCTGAGAGAAGAGTGCAAGGAAGAGCTGGATAATAAGAGGCAACTCAGATCTGCCAGAGTAGGTGTGCAGCTATTGCTGAGTGCACTCCTGTCTTGCATGTCTCAGGTCAAGAGAAGATGCCCCTGCTGACTGTAAACAAAGTGTCCTTCACTGTTCAAGCAAAAGAATGCTTTGGTCTTCTTGGCCTCAGTGGAGCCGGAAAAACCTCCATTTTCAAAAATGCTGACTGGGAGGAGTCTATCACCACTGGAGTTGCCTTTGTTAGGGGGCTCAGAAACAGCTGTAACCTAGGGAAGGTGAGTGGACTGCAAACAAAGCAAGGGTTCTAACACCGGATTTGGACTCAGGCAACTGGAATGGGTCATGATCTGTGAAAATTTCATGTATCCATTTCATCTGTGACCCCCAAATCTGTATCTGCTCCCTACTCACTTCTCTGAGATATTGCTATACGTACTTAACACCATCTCTTGAGAATCTCTAGATTCCAAAAGTGTGACCAATCCCTCCTCTTCCCTTTTCCTCTCCTGTGCTTTCTGGGCAGTGATTGTCATATATCCATTTGCGGTTCAAGACATCACCCACGACAACCATTCAGTAGCCCTAATCCATGGATGCTCCCTTCCAAATATCCCTAGAATCTGTTCTCTCTGGGCCTGTTTGTACGGTAGGCCTGCTGATTAGGATTGAGGTGACACCTGATATTCAATCTGGGTCTTCCTTGACTTCTCTGTGCATTTCATAAGGCTGGCATTTCTTTCCTTCAAACTTAAGACTTCTTTGCTTGTCCCATTGCTTCCCTCTCTCCTTGCTCTTTTTTGTCACTAACACTTGTTTCTCTGACTCTTCTTTTTGTATATGTTCCTAGGGCCATACCTGAAGTCTACTGTCCCTGTTCTACATATGTTGTCTTTCTTAGTCCTTTTTTGTTCTTTTGGCTCCCATTACCATCTGTTTGTTGATATCTCCAAAGTAGCCATATCTCCAGCTCAACTTTAGTAGAAAAATGAGAAAAATCATGTCAGAAGACATTTGATTGAGGAAAAGAACATAAATCTATGGGATAAATAGCCCTGAATAAGATGGTAATTTAAATTCAAATATATTAGCAATTACATTAAGTATAAGTGGATTACAATTATCAGAAAGGATACTCAAAATGTTAAATGTGCTTGCCATATTATTATTAGGTATAAATCAAAATGACCAAAAACCTACATCTCATAAAAACTTTCACAAGAATATTTATAAAGTGTTATGCATAATAGTGAAAAGTGGAAACAACCCAACTGTCCATCAGCAGATGAATGGTAAACAATGCAAGGTATTGCTATATAATGAAGTATTATCCAATAATAAAAAGGAATGAGGCCAAGTGTGGTTATGCAGGTGCATAAGAATGTTACATTTCTTCATTTTAAAATCAACATACAGCATTTCTGAACCTTGCAGCCCAAAATTGGTTTGAGAACTAGAAAGCTTGTATAGACTCAAACTAGAGGTAAAATTGAAATGAGAGCCAAACACCTACTTCTAGGCTAAAAGGGACCAATGAATCAGCTCACAGATCATTTCCTTTGAGCATCTTTTAATCCCAAAGCATGGAAAGTGACCAGGCATACTAGGATCCACCTATAATCCCAGCACTTTGAGAGGTTGAAGCAGGAGAATTGCAAGTTCTATCCCAACCTTGGCAAGACTCTATCTCAAAAAATAAAAAGAGCAGGGGATGTACCTCAAAGGGAAGGCCCTAGGTTCAGTCTGTTACAAAAAGAAGGGAAGGGAAAGGAAGGGAAGGAAGACAAAAACAAAAGAAAGGAGTAGAAGCAGTCAAGGAGGGCAACCACAGTTAGCCCCTGGCCAGATTCCCTCTGAAATGTGACCTAACTGAGACATTAACAAGCTATATTAACAGTGAGAATTCAGTAGTGTGTGGTGGCACACCCCTATTATCCCAGCACCAGGGAGGTTGAGGCAGGAGGGTCACCATGAGTTCCAGGACAGCTTGGGCTACATATTGAGTTCAAGGCCAGCCTGAACTATCAAACAAGACCCTTTCTCAAAAAACAAATAAATAAATAAATAAAAATATGAATTCAACAGATGATTAAAGTCAGGTTTACTCTAGAAATATAATTAAGGTCCAGTAGTATGAAATTTTTCAACATAAATCACTACCTTAACAGATTAAAGGAGAAAATACTTATCAATAGATGCTAAAAGAAAGTAAGTACTGGACAGCCTACTAGTACATGACTGTCATCTCAGCCCTCAGGAGGTTGAGGCAGAGAATCACTGCAAGTTCAAGGCCAGTTTAGGCTAGATAGGGAGTTCAAGGCTGGCCTGAACTACATAGATCTTATCTTCAAAAACAAACAAAAATACAGTGATGATAACATAGTTCAGCAGAAAAAAAAAAAAAGAAAAAAAAGCAAGCACTTGAGAAAACCACAGTATTCATAATTTTTTTTAAAAATTAGCAAACTAGAAATGAAACACTGTCAAAATAACTTGGTAAAAGCTATTTTACCAATGAGAAATCTGAACCACCCTCATTCAAGTCTTCTGCATCTTTTTGTCCAGCAGTTGCCTGCACATTTGTCTTCTAGAGGAAGCCTGTCTCTAGCAACCAAAGCCCCTTCCTTAGTGTGTGAAGTTTGCAAACTTTCTTCTTCAGGCCTGGGAATTTAGCTCAGTGGCACAAACGCCTGTCTGGTAAGCACAAGGTTCCTCCACTCTTCTTCTAGCTATCTTCCCTAAGCAGACCATTCAGCTGGTTTTTCTTCTTACATCCTAACACGTCCTTCCCAGATGGTGTGGACTGGGGTCATCCAGGTGTTTGAGTGGAATGGAAGAAAGAGGAGGAGGAAATGTGATTATTTTTCAAAAATGATATTCCTCTAATTTCACCATCTACTGTAGGGGACCACTTGAACATGGGCATAAATGAGGGTGCTGAGCTGCAGGTTTGTAATAAAAAAAAAAGGATATAATGCAAATGTACCTGCATTCTTCAAACAACTAAATCTAGAGACCTTTTCTACATGACTAAGTAGTAGTTAAACTAAGCAAGAGTAGCACCTAGGAGTTGCGATGACCTTGGAGGATCTGTAAGATGTAATCTTGAGTTAGAAAAGCATGTTGCAAATATGGGATGATGCTCTTTGGCAAAGACAGTACACAATCAGTCCTGTGCCTGGAATGCTCCTCTGTGCACATTCCCACATTAAGGCAGAAGGCTGAAGGGTGCACACTAACCTGACCACGTGAGCCCAGGGCAGGCCTTTAGGGAAGACTCCTGTAGCTTTTGTGTATTTTACAACAATCTATTTACAGATGTTTGATAGAAATATTTCCAAGGATTAAAAGAAAATGTCTTCTCTGGATGAGACAGTTTGATAGTGATCCCAAAGTGGTTTCAGGCCAGGTGGGCAGAAAGGAGCCAGAAAGGATTCTACCCCACGAATCCTCCAAAAACAGGCACCACCACCAAAAGCCACAGTCCCAGTCTCCCAAACATTATTCTAATCCCACTTGTGGTCCCTTCATGTGGCATGTCTGTTCACATGGAAAACGTGAATACTGGCAGGGTAGAAGCAGGGGCCTGGATTGGAAGAAGAGCAAGGGAGGACTGTAGGCACTGGCTAATTGGGCAAAGGGGAACCTAGCAAAAAGAGGCTTCACTCTGTGTTTTTCCCTCTCCAGGCTCTATTCTGACCCAGGTGCAGCTGTGGATCAGTTACTGTCCTCAGTTTAATGCCCCACTGAACTTCATGACTGACTGTCCGAGAGACACTGGTCATATATGCCCAGATTTGGGGCATCTCCGAGTGCTGTATCAGTGTGTATGTGAAACCAGATTTTCAAGGACTTAGCTATGTATCTATGCAGAGAGGCTAGTAAAGACCTACAGATGCGATTGGGGGCTTTCTTCAGCCACTTTCCCCGTTATTGGGTGAGCCTCATGGCACTGAAATGTAGGGACAGGCCTGTCAGCTCAGGCCTCATGGACCGTAAGTCCATGCCATTTCAGGGCTGAGGGTAGAGGTGGCCTCTGTCCCACACAGAAGAGGTCAGTGGGTTGGGCTTCCCCAAGACCATTTCCTTCTTGGTCCTGGGCTCTGGGAGATTATGGGGCCAACTCTGACCAGTGACAGTTTCCATGCCGAAGACAGGTAGATAATAGCACATGTGATAGTGGTCCAACAGAATAAGCAGGACTTTCCTACTTCCACTTTATGATGGGCTTCCTATTTTTGGTAGGCTTGTATTTTAAGTCTAGTTACCTCATTCTGGTGTGTCTCCTGAGGTTCTGCTGAGGAGCCTGAGGTATTTCCTAGGCATCTGTTGCCTTTTGATAGAACCCCGATTTTAGTCAGCTCTACCAAAGCAAAACACTCACTGCCCAAATCTAAGGATTTTGCCCTTTGCTTGCACTGTGCACAGTGTTTCTGGAAGTGCAGAGCGGTATTGAACGCCCAGGCTGTGAAGTGGAGAGATGCCAGTGACCTTCCGCAAAGTAGGTCTGGAAGTCAGGCCATGATGTTCTCTGCTTTCTTTGTTCCTTGTCTGCTTGAATTTCAAGCAGCTTTAAATGTTTCCTTACATCTGTACCAATAAATCTGATTTTAAGAAGAAAAAAATCCCACTTTTTTTTGGTACCAGGAATCAAACTCAGAACCTTGTGCTTGTCAGGCAGGCACTGTGCTGCTGAGCTATATCCCTGTCTCCTTTTATATCTTTTGAAGATCATATTAATTTACTTCAGGATGTGGCCAGGCATCCTAGGAACTTGGGAGTCTGAGGCAAGAGGATCATAAGTTGAAGAGCAGTCTGGGAAACTTAATGAGACCCTATCTCAATCAATAAATAAAATGGATGAATGGATAGGTTGGGATGTAGTTTAGTGGTAGAGTACTTGCCTCACATGTGCAAGTCCCTGGGTTTGATCTCCAGTACCATAAAAACAAAAAACTAAAGTTTAGAATGGTGCCTTGCACATAGCATATACAGCAAGAGTTTAAAAAACAAAACAAAACAAAAAAACCCAAACATTACCTAACCAGGTGTGATGATTCACTTGTAATTCCAGCACTTAGGAGGGTGAGACAGGAAGATAATGGCAAGTTTGAAGCCAGCCTAGGCTATGTGCTGAGTTCAAGGCCAACCTGAACTACATAGTAAGACCCTGTCTCAAAAAATAGGGGCTGGGGATTTAGCTCAGCGGCATAAGCTGCCTTGCAAGCAGGCAGTCGTGAGTTCAATCCCTGGTACCAATAAAAACGAAAAAGACAAAACAAAACAAAACAATGGGCTGGGGATATAGATCAGTGGCACAAATGTCTGGCTGGTCCTGAGTTCAATTCTTGGTACCAAATTAAATTAAATTAAAAATATTACCTAAAATGGGCCTATGTTCTTACTCTCAGGTAGAAAAGCACACCTCCCAACAGCCATGGAGATCCTCAGAGAAGACTCTGCCTACACGCTCACCATAGAATAATCTCTGTGTTCAGAGAAACAGTTTAGATCTCCAGTAAAATTGCCCAGTGGGAAAAAGTGGTAAGCTATGTTTCTAAAAGTCCTACCAGAATCTCCCAAATTGAGAATGAAAGGGTCCAGTGTTGGGTCAGCACAACTTACCACTAGAGACTAACAATCATCCTTGGAAATAAATGTAAGCTGAGTGTCAGCATTGCCCTTTTCAGAGAGCCTAGTGTCATCTTCCTGGATGAGCCATCCATTGGCATGGACCCCATGGCTGGGTGACTGCTCTGGGACACTTTGGCCTGAGCCTGGGAATCTGGCAAGGTTTTTATCCTCACCTCCCACAGGTACAGCCAGCATCTCTGTAGGTCTGTATGGCAGAAATGTCAATAGCTGGTGCAAAACCTGCCAGGAGATTCCTGGGCACTGCACATGGACCATACTCTCTGCACGGGAATCAGGAACAAGGTAATCTGGGCATTGACAGGCATCTGTCTGCACAAGACTTGCACACTTGGAGTGGGTATCAGCTTCTCCAAGCCCTATTTCAGGCCTCTAAGCTTTTCCCCAGCATGGAAGAATGTGAGGCCTTGTGCACCCAGCTGGCCATCATGGTACAGGTCAGTTCAAGTGCCTGGGAAGCCCTCAACACCTTGAGAGCAAGTTTGGTAGGCCAAGGTTCAGAGAGAGGGGCAGCAGGAGGAGATGGAGAATTCAAGACATTTGTGGACCTGACCTTACCAGATGTATGCTGGCCCTGGAAGATCCCCTGGGTGGACAGATCCTCTGTCACTTGTCTGAGCCTCATTCAGCTGTGACTCACCCCACCAAGTCCCACATCCTTGACCCTGGGAAGAAGACCATGATTCTATGCACCAGATCACTTTCCCCATCCTTCCAGCCCAGCCTCACAAGAACATGTTCTCTCCTTTGTGCAGACAGTGTCCTGAAAGGTGAATACCAAGGCATGGTCCACTACAACCTGGCTGGCCACAATCTGAGCTGGCAAAGGTGAGAACACCTCTGATTTCACCTGCTTCCTGGAAGAGGGAACTCAATCTTTCCCTTTTCCCCTTTCTTTCTCCCTACCGAAGTGGCATTCAGTTATCCTTTCCATGGCAGTGTTCATACAGATTTCATACAACATGATTGTTTGAGCTGAAAGGGCCTTGGAAGTCAGTTCTTCCTGCTTCCTACATTTTACAGAGCAGGGAACAGATCCCCAGAGAGGAAACCACAGGTCCACAGTCAGACAGCAAGCCAGACTTGCCTTTGCCTTTCTGGCACTGTTCCTACCCCAGGAGCAGACAATTGAGTTTCACAAAACTGACTTCTTGGAAGGTGCTCTGGAGTAGCTGAGAAGGGGGCTGGCCCTTGGGGGTCTGGTCATAAGCATAAAGGCCAGCCCTTTCTTCACCCTCATATTATCCAAGAATAGCCTGTCTTCAGCAGCACCTTACCCTTTTTACAGGTGTTTGGCGTTCTGGAACAAGCCAAGAAAAAGTGTATGACAGAAGACTACTCTTTCAGCCAGATTTCCCTGGAGACCAACTTCTTGCTTGTCACCAGCCCTGTGTCCCCCACTCAAGTTAAAGGGTGAGCAGAGCCAGCTTGCCCCTCATCACCCTCATGGGGTCCCTCTTGGCCTTCCTCATCTTCTCTTTGCCATACTCGCTCACACCCTCCTTCAGAACATGTTCTACTGTAATAAAGACCTTGGTGCATGCTAGGCCAGTTTAAATGGCTCCAGAGCTGCTAAGGGTACAGAGATGAACTCTGCACAGGGTTGTCCCCCAGGCTCCAATTTGCAGAGTGAAATGGGGCAGTCACTTCAGAGGCTTGGCAAAGAACCCAGGTGTGTTTAATACCCTGCATTCCAGTTGGGTGGCCTGTGGTCTCATCAAGATTTGGCTGTAGAAGCAGCCTCAGAGAAACACTGTGTGTCTTTTTTTAAAAAGGAGTGGCCCAGAGATGATACAGTATCATTCTTTTTTTTTTTTTTTTTTCTTTTTGGTCTTTTTCGTTTTTTATCGGTACCAGGGATCAAACTCATGACTGCCTGCTTGCAAGGCAGGCACTTATGCTGCTGAGCTAAATCCCCAGCCCCTACGGTATCATTCTTGACAATGTCTGATGCTCTGTACTCTGCATGCACCCTGTCATGTGACTACACCATCCATAGGCTCAGGTGCAAGGGGAACTGTCCTGGGCCTACCACTCTGAAAAGCCACATCCTGGCCATACTATTGTTTATGGGCAAGAAGTCTGCAGGGTTGAAGTGACAGCTCATCCGAACCTAATGCCCTCTTTCTCTGGAATCACCTGCTTAGATAGGTGACCCTTCCAGCACACCTCTGCTCAAGTATCCAAGCCATTAGAAAAATCATGGGCAAGGTTTAGATAGGTATATAGGCATATTCACATAGCTGCACACAGAACTCTAGGTGAGCAGGATGAACCCAGAAATAAGAGAGAAGGGGTGACTGCAGATGAAGGCCAAAGCTGGCTTTCCATGTGATGTTACATTGCAGAACAGAAATTCAGAGTCCCCAAATTCTAGATTCAAATCTGGCATCCCAGCTTATAATGATGCTATTCTCAAGGTAGGAGAAGAGAACATATTGACATATTTGCTAGCTTAGGTCATATGTTTTCTTTTTTTTTTTTTTTTTTTGGGTAGTGATCAGTTGTTTTGAGACAGCGTCTCACTAGTCAGGCTGGCCTTGAACTTGGTATACAGCCCAGACAAGCCTCAAATTCTTAATCTTCTTGCTCAGCCTCCCAAGTGCTGGAATTATAGTCACCATGCCAAACTAGATTACAATCTTTGAATATTTAAATATTTGGGTGTAGGTGATCCGGCCTGCGGATCAATCTATGGGTCTCAACCTGGAGAGGGGATCGGGGATGGGGGCAGGACAAGAGAAAAGAGAGATGGAGACAGGATGAGATTCCAATCGAGTCTCGTTTATTTTCAAAATGGTTACAACTTATATAGGGTGGGGGCGGGCCATAGGCAGGAAGAAGGCTTAATCTGATAGGTCATCATCATATCCGGATATATGATGTAAGCAGGAGAGGATTATGGGTAATGTAGGCAGGCTGAAACAGGAAGTTTGCTTGTCATGTGCATTGCAGGCAAGGGGAGGATCATGGGAAATGTAGGCTGACACACAAAATGCCCTCAGGCAGGAGGGGCAGGGCAGCAGCAGCTATTCAAAACCGCTCCCTACATCTCCTCCCTTATTATTATATATATTTTTTGGAACATGGCAGGCCCTGGGAGGACAGCGCCTGCCTTGGGTCAAGGACTCCTCATATGAACCCAATCGAGCCTTACCCGTCATGGGCCTGCAGGACAGCTGTTGGTCCTGGACCTGTCTTAGGTGGCCGATTGGCATTACATATGTGTCCTAGTTGCCCGTCTCTGACTGCCTGTCCAGTGCCTCAGGGCGTCTGGGCCACAGCATCATGTGGGCCGTCAGTGGGTGAATTTTCCCGATAAGTTTGTTGTTCTGCCATTTCCAACCGATGGTAATATACCTGAATGGGCTTTGCCATAAATGTGTCAACCTTGTTATTGATGTTATTAATGAGTGTCATGATCCTCTGGAAAACACAAGGTCCTACAGTAAGCAGCAACAGCAAGGCAGCTAGGGGTCCCAAGAGGGGGGCAATGTAAGGGGAGAGATCCTCCCACATGGAGAAGGTGGTTGCTCCGATGCGCTCCTTTTCTCTCTCTTCGAGGTGCTCTCTCAGTTTACTCATGGACTCTTTGACTACTCCCGAGTGGTCAGCATAAAAACAACACTCTTCCTTGAGGGCTGCACATAAGCCACCCTCCTTCATAAACAGGAGGTCTAGTCCTCTTTTATTTTGCAGGACTACCTCAGATAGAGACGTCAGGGACGCCTGTAGAGCTGTCACAGATGCTTCTATTTCTTTTAAATCCTGATCTACTCCTGCCTGTAATTGAGCTAGATGCTTATCTCCCAACACTAGAGCTGTGGTCCCTGTCCCTATTCCCGTTGCTACTCCTAACCCTAGTAACACAGCTAAGGTGAATGTCACAGGTTCTCTCTTAGATATATAGCTGGTCTGCGATGCCTGGAGGTAGTAGTCTCCTGGGTGGAAGGTTATGCGTGGAAGAACCTGTACAAGAACACAAAAATCTGTAGACTTGTTAAAAACAGCAGTTGCTATACAGGGTGATAGGCCAAAATTGCAGGCCCAAGACGTTCCTGGGGGTGGAATGAGGTAATTATTTGGCTTGAATTTGGAATGAAGCTGGGCACAGAGTTGTGCTGCCAGTGCTGGTGGACAGCTGGAGTCCCCAAGACAAGTTCCTCTACCTGAGACGTCAGGGAGAGTCAGCTTGTGGTGATTGTCCCAATCACAGGCAGATGAGCTAGAAGAACTGATAAAGGTTAAATTGAGGGCCTTTCCTTCATAATATGGGGGAGGAGCAGCCAAGCATAACCAACATGATTGGGTGAGATCAGGTTGGGTATGATTTAAAGCCATGTATGCTCCTTTAATCAAACTGAACAGGTTAGAATGTGAATATTGAGGGGCAGGTTTATGATCTGCCTGGTGTAGCGGAGCTTGAGAAACCGTTATGGCTGAGGGACTTACTGTGGTTATTTGAACAGCAGTAACAGGATCTGTATTGGGCTGATTGTATTTTGGATTTGGATAATATTTTGGCTTTAGAGCAAAGTTTGGGCCTATGGGCACAACTGAAGTCTGTAGGGGAACCTTTTTTATGAGAATAAGATTTCCCCTGTCTTTACCTGACTCATAAATTCTCAGTCCCCAGGTGCGTCCTATCAGCCAACCTGGGTCCTCAGGAGTGGTGACAGTGACGTTTAGAACCTGACAGGATCTTTGATAGGCCAGTGGGTAGTCACCTAGGCTGCACCCCGGCGGCCCCCATGTCAGTTTAAGGTGTTTATCGGGGAAGGCAGGTTGCCACCCTGTTGCAACTGTTTCACAGCCCCAATAAGCACAAAAATATTCTCCCGGGGAATTACAATATGATCTGCCCCCGGTTGCTGCGGGGCAAAGGTAAAAATGGCTTTGTTTGGGACATTGGAGCCCTGGGAAGAACCAACAGGGTGTGGGCGCAAACCATGGACTTCCTGATCCTATCCAAGTCAAAACCTTTTCTTCGTTGTTCCAGCGGCTAAGCTCCCATTTCCAGGGTCGATGGGGGTTGCTGTCCATTAGATGTAGTTGTGTCACAAGTCCAACGATGATCCATAAGATTTTGACAAGTCGCACCATCTGTAAGAGAACACAGGGAGTTGTGCCTCAGGAGGAAATTTTATTCCTGGGCGTCACATTGGGTCCTCGATGAGGAACTATCTATTTGTTTTATAAGCCTTTCAGGGAGCCATCTAGCTCCTTTTTCCTGTTTGGAATAAATGCATACAGAGCCTCGTCCCCAGATGAGGACTGGGTCTGGACCATTCCATGTGTTGGTCAGGGGATCTCTCCAGAGAACAGATGCATATTGCGTGGCTGTCTGTGTGTGCCAGAAGCGAGATGCTGCAGAGTAGCCTAAGGCATCTAGAGATAAAAAATTTAAAATAAAAAGAGCATGTGAAAGAATATTTTTAGGAGAACCTCGGGTTGGATACCAGGTTCCTCTTTTTATCTTGTCTATGGTAGATTTGAGGGAACGATGTGCACGCTCAACAATGCCTTGTCCTTGAGGATTGTAAGATATACCCGTGGTATGGAGAATATTAAGGCATTTACAAAATTTGGCAAAAGAGGTACTAGTATAGCCTGGTCCATTGTCCGTTTTGAGTTGTTGAGGACATCCCAGAACTGAGAGAGCTGATAGCATATGGGCTATAATATGTTTAGTAGCCTCTCCAGTCTGGAGTGTGGCGAAGATGAAACCACTGAATGTATCAACACTTACATGTATATATTTTAGGTTGCCAAATTCATTAAAGTGAGTGACATCCATCTGCCATAAGGCATTGGGGATCAAACCTCTCGGGTTGACTCCCAGATGCTGAACAGGCAAGTGAACAGCACAAGAGGGGCAGTTTTTTACAATTTGTCTGGCTTGTTCCCGAGTAATTTTGTGGAGGAGGCGAAGGGTCTGAGCATTGAGATGGTGTAGCTGATGAGCCTGTTGAGCCTCAGATATCTTGGAGTCATCTATAGGCCCAGAGTGGGCCATGAATACCTGTGTCCGTGTGGCAGTATCAGCCAAGTGATTTCCCTGTGTAAGGGGACCTGGGAGGCTAGAGTGAGCTCGTAAGTGGCCAATGAAAAACTTATGACTGCGAAGCCGAATCACGTCCTGTAATTGTTTGAATAGGTCTGCAGCTGGGGAGGCATGGCTTATGTTTGCAACAGTTTCTAATAATGGAACAGACTGAGCGAGGTAGGCACTATCGGTGTACAAATTGAAGGGTTGGTTAGGATAAGCAGTGAAAACTGCAAGAATGGCCTGTAATTCAGCTAGCTGTGCGGAAGAGGTGTTTGTCTGAAGGGTAAAAACATTGTCTTGGCTTACATAAGCAGCCTTGCCAGAGGAGGAGCCATCAGTAAAAAACACTAGGGCATCAGAAAGGGGCTCTGAAGCTGTGATTTTGGGGAATACAAATGGATGACGGTTAGCAAAATCAACTAACTTATTTGGAGGGTAATGGTTATCAATGGTTCCTGAGAAGGAGGCTATAGCAATAGGCCATGCCTCAGTGGTCTGAAGTAACCAGTCCACTTGATCTTTGGTGAAGGGTTGAATGATAATATCTGGTTCTTTTCCATAATAACATTTTCCTAGCCTTCTGCCTTGAATTATCAGGTCAGAGACTGCGTGGTAGTAAGGCAATAATACTCTCTTTGGGGAAACTGACAAATGAAGCCACATAAGAGGAGCCTGTTGCCAAAATACTGCCGTGGGAGAAAGTTTTGTATTAAAAATGAGATAATGCAGTGGCCTATTATAATCTATAAATGAGACAGTTTGTCGAGCAATAGCCTCTTCTACTGCATGGAGTGTTTTTCTAGCATTAGGTGTAAGCTCTCGAGGGGAAGTTGGGTCAATGTCTCCTCGGAGGATCTCATAAAGGGGTTGCAGGTCATGTTTGGTCAATTTTAAATAGGGCAAAAGCCAATTAATATCACCCAGAAGCTTTTGAAAATCATGAAGTGTCTTAAGGCCATCAAGCCTTAGCTGAGGCTTTGGAGAAA
Source organism: Cavia porcellus (assembly GCF_034190915.1). Taxonomy (NCBI): domain Eukaryota; kingdom Metazoa; phylum Chordata; class Mammalia; order Rodentia; family Caviidae; genus Cavia; species Cavia porcellus. The sequence goes on from NW_026947499.1 coordinate 33,665,475, forward strand.
ACACCTGAGTGCCTCGTAACTGAAAACCCAAATATGTATATGGGTCAGTAAGCTGGACCTTGTCAGGGGCTATTTGAAGCCCAGCCTTTTGTAAGGCAGCTTGTAATGCCTGGTAACACTGTAAAGTTTGGTTTTGACTCTCTCCCGCCAAGAGGATATCGTCCATATAATGGGAGATATATATATCTGGCCAATGATCTCTAACTGGCTGTATTGCAGCCGCGACAAAAGACTGACATAGCGTTGGAGAGTTTGCCATACCTTGTGGTAAGACCCGCCATTGAAATCTCTGCATAGGGGCTCTAAAATTAATTGATGGAAGACTGAAGGCAAAACGCTTTTGGTCATTTGGATGTAAAGGAATAGAAAAAAAGCAATCTTTAAGATCAATGACAATTTTAAAAAATCCCAGAGGAATGGCACTGGGTGAAGGGAGTCCTGGCTGCAGATGTCCCATTAAGACCATGGTCTTATTTACTGCCCTAAGGTCTTGTAGCAGCCTCCATTTCCCTGACTTTTTCCGAATAACAAAGATGGGTGTGTTCCAAGGGGAATCACTGGGGACAATGTGGCCCGCATCTAACTGGTCCTGCACCAGCTGCTGTGCAGCTGCGAGCTTTTTAGAGGTAAGGGGCCACTGATCGACCCAAACAGGTTTGTCTGATAACCAAGTAATCTCTTTTGCATGGGCCGCAGGAAGGTCAATGACCCCTATTGAAAATGGCCTAGGCCTGCTTTAGAGGGGTTTGGAGTTGGGGAAATAGGCACTTTAATGCCTGAGCCTCGTTTGCCTAAACCTTGATTAGGAAGGAAGCCCTGAGTGAGCATTTGTTTGGTGACTACAGCATTGGGACTGCCCATCATCATTCCCATTTGAGTTAGCAAATCTCTGCCCCACAAGTTAAGGGGCAGCCCTTCTACAATATAGGGCTGTATGTGTCCTCTACCTTCCAGAGCAGATAGTTGCCCCCTGAAAGTGTAGCTCTGGCTAAATCTCTCCAATCATTAGGCGTAATCCAGCCTTGGGTTAAAGAATCCAAGACCGCAAGGGTGAAGGCCGCTGTGGGACCATATTGAGATACTGCTTTTTTTAATTTTTTTAGGGCAGATACTGGGAATGGTGCATGGGCCCTATTGGCTCTCAGTGCTAGGGCCGATTGGTCTGTGTCTGTATCACTGCTATGCGAGTCAGAGTCATTTTCTTTCTCACTATTATCAGTTTTTATATCTCGTCTTTGTAGACGTGGTGGCTGTCTTTTTTTATTTCCCCTAGTTGTGGTAGTGGCTTGTATTTTATCTCTTTCATGTTCCTGACTTGGGGATTGAGTCCCGCGTCTAGTTCGCCTCCTTTGTCTCCCCCTTTCCCTAATTGATTTAATGTCGCCCTCTTGTGGACTGGCACTAGCTTGGGTGGGTTGAGTTGTCTCCCCACCATTGTGTAAGTTATCGTCACTCGCTCCAGCTTGGGCAACTTCTGTTACAGGAAACAATAAGGGATGTGTTACTCTCAAGGCCTCTGTATTGGGAGGGCAGGCAGTCTCTGTAACTGGGAACATCATTGTGGGCTGACCACCTGGTGACCCTGAGATAGGCGCTATCTTAGAGAGTGGCAGGCCCGTGACGGCCATCGTTCTAGGGGGGTTTGCATGCAAAGTTTGGAGCTCTAAGGAAAGCCTTTGTATATCCTTAGTCAGCTGAACCTGCTGTTGTAAATCATGAAATTGTTCCTCTAATGAGAGAAGGGCAGAAGACGGACCGGGTGGTCGCTGAAAACTGGTGGGTAGTTCTGCAGCAGCAGGAGCCATAACCCGGGGGGAATAGTATTGGGCAGCCTCTTCTGCTAATTGTGACCAATCAACTTCCTGGCCACTGGAAAGGTTAGGGTAAATAGGGCGGTATGGAGGAGGGGCCGTGGCGGCGCCATTTTGAGGACCCTCGTGGTCTCCAGACAAAGGGAGTGTCGGCACATCGCCATCTTGAATAGGCTCTGGGATCTCAAGGACAACAGAGCTGGGAGGGCTGGGTGCCTTAGATAAGACTGGTGGTGGCGGAGTACAATTGCGGGAGGCAGCTAACGCAGCCTCACCCTGGGCAAGCGTCTCCGCGAGCTGGGGATCTGCGTGACGTTGTGCCAGCAGCTCAGAGATTAAAGTCCAATATGAAAAAGCAGTTACAGGAACCCTTTTTGGACCAAAAACTTTATAATAGTCCTTAAGAGCATCTCCTACTCTATTCCACCTGTTTAAATTAATCGTACCCTCTAGGGGGAACCATGGACACACTGAATGTATGAACTGAAAATACTTTATTAGTTCTTTTGTCTTAACCTTGATCCCTCTAATCTTGAGAGCCTCCCTGAGGCCAGTCACGAACAATTCGTGCTCACTGAGTGCTTGTCCCATGTTAATGCCGTTCACCTACCGTGATTCAGGCGAGACGTAAGGTGGCCGTCTGCACAGATCACAGGAACAATGTCCTTGAATCAGTCACGCTGGCCAGCGCTTTACTCCTGTGAACGGTCCCGCGTCGTTATCCCTCGTGCCAGGTGAGGTCCCTTCGTGGTCGCCACTTGATCCGGCCTGCGGATCAATCTATGGGTCTCAACCTGGAGAGGGGATCGGGGATGGGGGCAGGACAAGAGAAAAGAGAGATGGAGACAGGATGAGATTCCAATCGAGTCTCGTTTATTTTCAAAATGGTTACAACTTATATAGGGTGGGGGCGGGCCATAGGCAGGAAGAAGGCTTAATCTGATAGGTCATCATCATATCCGGATATATGATGTAAGCAGGAGAGGATTATGGGTAATGTAGGCAGGCTGAAACAGGAAGTTTGCTTGTCATGTGCATTGCAGGCAAGGGGAGGATCATGGGAAATGTAGGCTGACACACAAAATGCCCTCAGGCAGGAGGGGCAGGGCAGCAGCAGCTATTCAAAACCGCTCCCTACATGTAGGAGCATTAATTTATCCTCTTCCCCCACTTGAGTAAATGTTAGAAGCCTGCATGTGACCCTATGTCAGCTCATGAAGTACACATTTACTGTGCCCTTTCCCAGATGTATAAACTGAGACCTAGAAATATTCAGTGGCTTTCCAGAACCCTATGCAGGATTCAGCTGAAGCAGAATTCTCAAAGTCGGATTCCCAACCAGCAGCAGTGGGAATGTCTGGAAATGCAGATTCTCCAGGCTGGTGGTATGCAGCTCAGTGATACTGCGCTTAGCATGTGCAAGGCTCTGGATTCAATCCTTAGCACCAGGAAGGGCAAGGGGAGGAAGAAGAAGAAAATAAATGCAAACTTCTTGCTGAGTCAAAAATTGGTGAGTCACAATCCAGCAAGTCATGCCACTAGCCCCATAACAGATGCTCAAATGTAGCTCAATTGCCTGGATCCCTGGGCCAAGGCCTGTGCTCTAGCCATACATGCAGATGAATGTTGTGTGCACCTTTATCACAAGGATAGTATTCTCTCCTCCGAGAAGTGTTCAATCGGACAGCCTGTGTCTGTCTACCAAGGTCACCCTGCCCTGCTCCTCACCACAGCTCCTCAGCTCCCCTCTCGTGCTGATGCTGTTCTCTGCCCTTTCTCAGCCAAGCTTTAAGAAATGTCTTCCACAGCCCTTGTTCACATATCTCACAGCCTCTCACCCAAAACAACAGTATCGGCATACTCCTGGTTGCCACATTGATTGGCTTCTTGGTCCTTTTTTTTTTTTTAGGAGACTGTTCTGTAGCACTTCACAATGTCCCTTAATCCCTTGTGACAGAAGCCTACCTGGACCTTCACCCCCAGAATCCCTCCTTCAGCTTCCTCTGGAAGTTCTTCCCCTTCTCTGAACGATTGGGTTCCCTGAGCTCCCAACCTACATGTTTCTTATTCTCTCCTCCATACCTTGTTGCTCTTGAATTTTTTTCTTATTCACTACCAGGCCTTCAGTTGCCACCTTATACTGCCAGGAATTCTGCTGAGCTCCCAAGAATGGAGTCTTTCCAAAGTTTTTTTCATCCTCAAGAAACCACAAGGGAAATGAGTGGGTTATTACTCCAGTTTGACCCTTGGGGCCCAGCTAGAGCACAGTGATGGGGTAACAGGGGAGGCACAGCTGCAGAATGGCCTATAGTTGCAACAAAGAGAACACCTGATTCCTGAAAACTAAGAATTTGGCCTCTGGATAAATGAGGTGGTTAGGGCTGGGTGTGATGATGCATGGTTGTAATCTCAGCACCAAGAGGCTAAGGCAGGAGGACTGCCAAGAGTTCAAGGATAGCCTGGCTACAGAGTGAATTCAAGGCCAGCCTGGACTGTGTAGCAAGAACTTGTCTTTAAAAAAAGGTGGCTAGTAACAAAGAGCTGAAGGGGCTTTGAGTAGCTAGGAATGCTGTTATGCATCCTAAAACGTGAGATGTGAGGACTTGATTTATTGTATTTAGTTTACTTGTATTTGTATTTAGTTGTATTTAGTTTACTCATCCCTTCAAAGTGCTACCAAAAGCAAACACAGAAATGGTCCTACCCTATGGGGGCAGATAACAAAGTAACATGGTGCAAGGGAGGAAGATAAAGTAACAAAATGGGATACATATAACCCATGGGGACAAAGAAGAGACAAATGAGAAATCTGAGGATCCTCGTGGGAGCCAGGAGCAAGAAGGAACAGACCCAAGTCTTGCCTAGCTCCATCTGCCCGTTCTCTGTTTGGGTCATGGTGAAGGGCAGGAAATAGTCCCACTTTTCAGGCACTTTAGCCCTTATCTATCTGGTGTCCCTGGGTTTCCCTCTCTTTCCCTGCCCCCCCCCCCTTTGTTTTTGTTTTTTGAAACAGGGTCTCCCTATGCAGTTCAGGCTGACCCATTCACTATGTAGCCCAGGCTGATCTTGATCTCTCAGCAGCCACCACGCCTGGGGCGGGCGATGGGGGAGGGGGGGATTGGCTTATCCACTGTGCTCTCTTATCCTGTGTTGTGATCAGATTGGCTTGGGCCTTGACCCCATGCAGCCGCGGCACCCCGCACTGGTCAGGTATCTTAATGGGTTCGGAGAGCTGTAAGACAAGGGACTATGAAGGCTGACCCAAGCCAAGGGGGGAGGGGAGAGCCTGGGCCCAGGATCCCCGGCTTCCCCAAGGAGACTGCTCATCTCTACTCTAGACATTATGTCTCGTTAAAAGGTACGACGTGATGCATCTACGGTAATATGTGGTGAGTGACCACACCAGGCGGCTCAGCTGAATGACAACTACCTGTGTCTGGCAGCAGTCAGTTAAAATACACAGGTACAGGAGGTGAGGATGGCAGGTTGGGGACAGCAGAACAGCATGTAGTCAAGGCGTGTGTGAGGGCTTGCCCTGTGGGTCTAGGACGAACCACATTTCACTTAGGCTGAAGCCTCAGCCTCAAACTCTGCACGACGCAGTCCACGCCTGGACCTCTAGGACGTGACTCCGCTGGAAGCACGAGGCAGGGGGAACCGGCTGCGCGGGCGGAGGTGGGGGTCGGGCCCAGGATCCGCTGGCGCAAGCAGGGGGCACCCACGTCAGGCCTTACCAGGAGGACACCAAGCAATTCCCTCCGTGGTCCTGCCCCCAGAGCAATCAGCCAGTGCGCCCACCCCGATCTAGCCCGGTAGTTTAGGAGGCAGGGCGGCCTCCGGGATTCGGCTAATCGAGGGCCCGCGTTCGAATTCGCGTCCTGGTGCGCCCAATCATAAGACGCCTTTGTGGGTGGGGCAGAGGGCGGGGTCCTTGGCTGGCCAACTGGAGTGCCCAGATCATTTGAAAACGAGGCGGGGGCGGGCGGCGGGCGGCGTTTGCGCTTGCGCTGGGTTTGGCGGCTGCGGGCTGGAGCTGTAGGAGGGCGCGGGCGCGGGCGCACTCGCAAGGGGGTTTGCACCGAGGTACTGGCAGCGCGGCGATGGGGAGCGGCGGCGGTGAGTACCGGCAGGCCCCAAGCAGAGTGAGGTCGCGTGGGGCCGAGGCCCGTGGAAGTTAGGCCCGGGCCTCTGCCACCACAGCGCAAGGCAGTGCGGGACGCCCAGCCTGATTTAAATGCCCACGGCTTCTTCTTGCCGGTATTCTGCAGAGCAAACTATAGTGACTTCTTCGTGGAGTCAGGTGCCTGCGGGACAAGTGGCGAGGATGCACCCTGCGCCACTCACCAGATGCCCACTCCAGCGATCACATCTGGGGGTCCTGGCGCGCTGGAGGGCTGGATCACGAGACATACAATTCACTTGTTATCTGTTCTAGAGCGAGGGAATGAGGAAATTTTTATGGTAACATCCGTATAATCTTTGCAAATGTTTCGCCCTGGGTTTATGTCTGGCTTTGAAGTACGTTTCCTTGCTGGCAGGAAGACCTAAATTGAAGGGAAGCAGCTCCTCGGACAACCTGGGAAGGGATTCACATAGACCGAAAAGCAGTCACTTTCCTCAGAACAGTAAAGATGAGCAAAAAGACGTCAACTTGTAGATGAAGAAACAGGATCTCAAGGTTCCTATCAGAGGACTTTCTTTTTCCCAAGAAATAAGAGATAAAGCTATCTATCTGCCTAGAATGAGGAAGGGGCTGCTGGAGGAGTTGGAACCACTTTGCTGAGTGCAGAGGGCTTGACCTTTAATGTTGGCACCTCTGTGGGTTTAGGTCTTGTCATTGGGATTTGCACTGCCTTACTGGGTAGCCATCAACTCCTCTTTTTACAAAGAAGGTCACTGAAACTCAGGGGCTGTGCAGCCCTGACATCTGCCGAATTGAGCCTCCAGGTCCTTTGCTTTCTTGCAGGGCCAGCCCTCCTAATTGGGGTCCAAAAGCAGATTCTTCAAGCTTGTACGGCATTATTGAACACTATGCTTTTTTATCATGTGAAGCAAAGATAACAGCCAGGATCTTAAGGGTTTTCTTAAGAATGGCTGCATTTTCCCCCTTCTTGATTGTCATGTAGACTCTGGATCAGAAAATTACCAATAGCCAAGTTACCGGGTAACTGCTCTTCACAATGAATATTAAATACTGAACAAATTATGATGTCTTCCAACGTTCATATACATTATTTAATCTTTGGGACAAGTCAGCTCCTTTTGTGGTACAGGGGTAGTAACCATTAAATCATTTTCAGGTATAAGTTTTCACCAAGACTTCTGAGTTTTTTTTTTTTTTTTTTTAAGTGATCCACTGTAGGTGTGCCAAGTGTTTCTGTTACCCTACCAAGCGAAGAATAAGGAAGAGACCCCAAAACCTGTCTATCTTGAGTCTACCAGAAGATGCGCTCTTTCATATTCTAAAGTGGCTTTCTGTTGGAGACATCCTTGCTGTCCGAGCTGTAAGTCACCAGATGAAAGCAATACCAGCGCTGGCATTGATTATATCATCAAGGCCTCAGAATCTTATATGTCACAACAAAACCTTAGCTACAAAGAGGGCAAAGGAAACAAGGTGATATTGTTGATAGATAATTGAAGATGTTCTAATTATAGGACAGCATGCTGACTTACTCATTATAGTGTTTATTTTAACAGAGAAAGTATCCTTTTTTGTTTGTTTGTTTGTTTCTTTGTTTGTTTGTTTTTTGGTACCAGGGATTGAACTCATGATCTCATGCTTGGCAGGCAGGTGTTTATGCCGCTGAGCTAAATCCCCAGCCTGAGAAAGTATCCTTTTATGACAGTAAAGTTTGTGTCCCTTAAGACATATGATAGACTGGGAATGGTGGTGCACACCTATACTCCCATCATCTAGGAGGGTGAATCAGGAGAACTTCAAGTTTGAGACCTGCTTAGGACCTAGTGAGACCCTGTCTCAAAGAGCAAAAAAAATGTATTGCAAAAAATTCTTGAGGATAAATCCCATGTAACATGCAATGCTGAAGTGAACTGGAGGAATTGTTTTGGAACCACACCCTCACTTTGGTGATTTATCCTGGGTTATGCACCAAATTGGTAGGAAATCTCCAATAAGAACCCATTTCCTGGCACCCGAGACTGCCTCCATTATATTTATGATACACTCATGGAACTCATCAGGTTCTTGATTCCCAATAACAATGACAACTTTTGTCATTTAAAATGTTCACCTGTGCTCAGGGTCCTATTCTGAGTGTTTCCTGTGCAGCAGCTGCTGGTCCTACCTGAGGCTACCACCACAGATGTCAGTTTTTTCCTTGAGTCCCTGTGACCTCCACACTCCAGGTAGTGTGCCCACTAGCAAGGGCCTAGGCAGAGAAACACAAGACCACTCTCCTGCCTGTTTCCTTTTAGAGTTGGTTTCCCCAATTCTTTGCAGAGGTTCCACTGTACTTTTTCTCAGTCTAGATGCTTATTCTTTTCTTCTGGGACCATTGTCTTTCTCCTTTTAGAACCTCGGAGAAATTCTTTTCTGAGCTGTGTTGTCTATGCAATATATGTCTGTCTTTGATATATGGAGACTGAATATTTTACTGCTTGAGGTTGGGCAGGAGACAAGATGCCCTGAATCTATGATGTTCTATTTTCAAGAGCCTCTAGGAGCAGGGTTTGGGGAGCAGTCTTTCAGTAATCCCCACTTGGTTTCCATTGCTTTGCAGGTAAACTCCCAACTGAAGTACTTGGTGGATAACCATGCCAGTGTTTGGGCAAGTGCTAGCTTCCAGGAGCTGTGGCCTTCTCCAAAGAACCTGAAGCTCTTCGAAAGGTATCGCTGAACTCTGAAAAACAGATGGCTTGATTTTTTTTTTTTCCCCTGCCTTTCGTCCCTCTTTTGTCTGTGCCCCAAAGCCTGATTCAGAAACTTTTATTGTTGCTGTTTCCCAGGTTATTCACTCATATCCCCAGGAGTGAGTGACCCAGGATTATAGACCTAATCCATAACCGTACCCCATCCAGCAGCCCATGTTATCACCGTTCCGCCGTGCCTGTTATGCTTTTAGAAGGTCTCCCTTGGGCTGTTGCCTATTCCCCTTGACTCAAATGTGAGTCACTTGCCAGTGGAAGCTTTACTCAGCTTTCTTTTACCACCAATTTTCCTACAGTAGGCTTACAGTCCTGTTGCATTTCGCCCACTGGGTGGCCTCACCCACTTGGAGTCATTTCCCCAAAGAGAAAGCTGGAGAGGATACAAGGCCTGCAATCTATGAGCCCAAGGGCCACAACCAGGCCCACTAAGCAAGAGCACTAATGGTTCTAGAGCCTGCTCTTGGAACCAGGGGGTTCAGTTTGTGCCTTCTCATTTACCAAACTGAGAAAACATAATTCAGGAAGGAATCTTTCTAACTATAGTTTGCTTGGGCCTCATCCACTTGAGCTGCCAGAGATCTAGGTAGCTCCTAGAAGTGTACTGTGACCATTTTGCTGTGCCTGTACTTGAACTGCTTCTGGATAAAATATGCATATTTCTTAGAAATATAATCTATGCACCAAATAGGTACCTCATTTATAGTGATTTTTTTTAGTATATTCAAATTATGCAAATATCACCACTAATTTTAGAACATCCTTAGCATTCAAGAGAAATCTTGTACTTGTGACTGTCACTACCTGCCCCTTGCATGTACATTTTCCACATAACTCTTGAAGCCCTAGACAACCCTCAATTTATTTTGTCTCTGGATTTATCTATTCTAGATATGTTGTGTAAATGGGATGATACTATATGGAACTGGCTTCTTTCACAGAGCATATTTTCAAGGTTTATTCAAGTCATAGAATGTAATGGATAGGGGGCTGGGGATTTAGCTCAGTGGCATAAGTGCCTGCCTTACAAGCAGGCAATCGTGAGTTCGATCCCTGGTACCAATAAAAACGAAAAAGACAAAAAAAAAAAAAAAAAAAAAATGTAATGGATAACTGATAGTTCTGTTGCATGAAGATTTTTTTCAATTCATAAAACAAATATCCCAGCTTCCAATGCTTTGGTATATAACCTTTATGGCATTAAATCCTGATGTTTGTGTTCTTAATGTTTTAGGGCTGCTGAAAAGGGAAATTTTGAAGCTGCCGTGAAGCTTGGCATAGCCTACCTCTACAATGAAGGCCGTAAGTCACAACCCCCTTACTATTGACACTTTACACAAGAACCTGCCTTTGACCTTTTTGAGATGTGTACCCAGTATGAGCAATTGAGATTTTAGAGTCAGGGTCTTGCTATGTAGTTTAGGCTGATATTGAATTCTCTTATATAACCCAGGCTGGCCTCAAATTTATAGTAGTCCTCTTGCCTCATCCTCCTAAGTGCTAGCATTACAGGTGTGTGCTGTCATGCTCAGCTTTATGAGCTATTTAGGTAACTCTTCGTGCTATATCTGATGGTCTGCTTTACTGTCACCTCATGATAGCTTATGCCATGAGATGCTTTGTGAGGGGAAATCCATCAATATTTTGACCATAGTTCCCAGAGAGTCATCTCTTGTTTTAGCAAATCCTAAGATTGAATAGAATCTCAGAATGGGAGCTACTTGGACAAGCTGGGCTCCCACCTTCAGTCTAACACTGAGGTCCACCTGTAGACATGGCTTTTCTGTGGTCTGTGGTCTGTGGAACTTTGAGGCAGAGGTACATGCCTGATTCCATAGGAATCAGAAATATAAGAAACTGTGGTTCAATGTAGAAGGCAGGTCAAAGCCAGTCTCATGGTTAGATTCCTCTGCACCCAAAGGCTAGGTGCTCTTCGAGAGATCCTTGTGAAGGCTCTCCTGCTTATCTGCTCAGCACCTCAAGAAATGAGTCCAGGGGCTGGGGATTTAGCTCAGCGGCATAAGCGCCTGCCTTGAAAGCAGGCAGTTGTGAGTTCAATCCCCGGTACCGATAAAAAGGAAAAAGACAAAAAAAAAAAAAAAAAAAAAAAAAAAAAGAAAGAAATGAGTCCACAGTCGTGTTAGCTCAGATTCGAATGCATATGATGATTGGATTATAGCCTTCCATTTTCTTGCCTCTGAAAGATCTGATATCTTGGGCTGGGGAATGTAGCTCAGTGCCAAGAGTGTTTCCATAGCATGCTTGGAGCCCTAGGTTCAATGCCTAGTATCACACCGGAGGAAAAACTTTAATGTTATTTGGGTACTTTATTCCCAGCTACTAGGGAGGCTGAGGCAAGAGTACTGAAAGTTCAAGACCAGCCCAGGCAAATCTTGTCTCAAAAAGTGATAGGGAGTGGGATATTGCTCAATAGTAGAGTATCTTGGATTCAATCCTCAGTACTGTCAAAAAAAAGTCTTAAAAATCTGGTTCCTTAGGGGCTGGGGATTTAGCTCAGCAGCATAAGCGCCTGCCTTTCAAGCAGGCAGTTGTGAGTTTGATCCCTGGTACTGATAAAAAGGAAAAAGACAAAAAAAAAATCTGATTCCTTCCTAGAGATATGCCTTGCTCTTGAATAGCTGACAAGATTTGTGCAAGTGATGGAGCCCTTGAGCAGCCCTCTCCTTCAGGGCCAGGAGAGATAAGATCCTGTGCCCATGCTTTCATCAGATGGCAATTCTCAGATTTCATTCATGTTACTACAGTTTACAGTTTAATGGACTTTTCGTGGTATTGGGTTTTTGGTTATTGTATTTTTTGGGTCTAACTAGGTTGCCCAGCTTGGTCTTGAACTTCTGAATTTCCTACCTCAGCATTGCAAGGAACTGAGATTATCAGCATATGCCCCCCTTGTCTGTTTTCCAGTAGTTTTTAATATATTTACAGAGTTATATATCCATTAAACTTACCTAATTTTAGAACCTTTTGATCCCTAAAAGACCCACTCTCCATTACCCCATTAGCTGGGGGTCAGGCAGCAGTTTCCTGCAGGAAGAAAGATGGGACTGGCTTTGTGGGGAGCACCTTCCCTTGATGTTAGAATCCATGCTTCCAGAAGGACTACAGCAGAGCCTGTGATCACAAAGACAACCTGAACCCAGATAGACTTAAACAGGGGAAGAAAGGAAAGATTCCCTAACCTAGAGGACTTTTCTTTCCTAAAACATGAGCAACTTTTCATAGTGGGTTTGAGCTTTTAGACTGTCCAGAAAATTGGGGAACTTTCTTGATCCCATCTCCCAAAGACATCCCTGGGTTCTCTTCTGTCTGTCCTGCAGTGTCTGTGTCTGATGAGGCCCGAGCAGAAGTGAATGGCCTGAAGGCCTCTCGCTTCTTCAGTCTGGCCGAGCGACTGAATGTGAGCACCTCGCCTTTTATCTGGCTTTTCATCCGCCCGCCTTGGTCTGTGTCTGGAAGCTGTTGCAAGGCTGTGGTCCATGAGAGTCTCAGGGCAGAGTGTCAGCTACAGAGAGTAAGTCCTGGTGAGGGGTAGCATCTGCGAGGCCCGCCACAACGTCTGGGGACATAGGAAAACCCTTGGGTAGACCCTTTTTACCATGTAAAGTTGGAACCCAGAGGAAATAGGGTGTAGAACATCAAGTATAGATGTAATGGAAAGATTGGGGCCTGGAGAGGATGGCAGAATTTTTGTTGAATGTGTTGGCAACTAGAAACTTGGGACTGAGGCCCCATAAAGCAGCCAGAGCTAAAGTCTGATATCAGGGCATGGTTTTATTCATGCAGGATTGAGGGGCTACAGGGGTGGGGAAGGTGCCCCCCAGCAGTTCTGTCCTGGAACTTAACACTTGTTTGTTTTTTCTTTCTTTTAGACTCATAGAGCATCCATACTGCATTGCTTAGGAAGAGTACTAAATCTTTTTGAGGTTAGTCAAGTTGTTCCCTGCACTTGGAATTTTTGCCTGGTTTGATACATTCTGGCTGGGATCCAGGAAGCATATGAGAAGCAGTGGGAGGCATCAAAGGTCAATGCAAACACAAAACCCTGCCCTGAGTGGCCACAAGAGGCTGGGCAGTGAATCCTGGTTCCATCATCACTACCAGAGAGTGGAGGTTATGTGACCTGATTCTTGAATAGTTGTGAGAATTAGATGGGACATGTTTGGAAAGAGGCATAGCAGAGCAAAGCTAGCAGAAACTGAGCAGATAGTGCTGACATGTTTGTGTGATAGCTCTATTAATAATGGACTTCATCTGCTAGGGGATTGGATTATCTACTCTTTATATTTTATTAAGCTTTATGACCACAATGAACCCACTCTGCAGTAGCTTTAGAGAAGATCATAACTTCTCAAGAAAGGAATCCTATGGGAGAATGAGGAGGTGGAGGAGAGCCCAGAGACCAATTGTACTGTCCAGGCTCAGGGCATTTCCTTTGGTAGCAAGAATGAAGGACAGGCTTTCCGTGACCCAGAGTGGAATGAGGGAATCTGCAAGCCAAACCCATACATGAATCTCCACAAAAAGCAGAGTCCCTGAGGCCGGAGGTCCGAGTCTGCACTCTTCCTTGGTTGTCAAGTGGTGTATCTTTAGAGAAGTCATTTCTAATTTGATTTAGTTAACATGTCAGTTATCACAGAGAGTTTGATTGCTTAGGAATGTGGGAGGAGGGATGAAGGAGACTGGTAGAATGAATTAAACGTTGAGACAAAGATAAGAAAACCAGCTGTGTTTCACCTTGCTCTAGGATGAAGAGAAAAAGAGGCAGGCCCGTGACCTGTTTGAAGAGTCTGCTCATCAGGGATGTTTGGCCAGCTCGTACCTCCTCTGGGAAAGTGACAGAAAGACAGATGTGAGTGGACCAAGGTTTGGGGAGAGGAGGAATCATGTTGGCCAAAGGCACAGTCTCAAAACTGCCCTTGGGATGCGACTCTTAGCAAAAGGAAGGATCCTCTCACAGCTTCTGGAAGCTACTGGACAGCAGGCTGCTGTCAGTATCCTCAAAATGCCCACCATTGTTTGGAGATAAACGCTAGGGACCCAGTGCGGTCAGGCACCTTCTGGGGATGGAAGAGGGGACATTTAAGGACTCCATAGGTCATTTCTGAATTCGTCTGACGACACAAAACTATAAAGGCAACTTTTTCTTGTTGACAGATGTCAGATCCTGGACGTTGCCTTCATAGCTTCCGGAAACTCAGGGACTACGCTGCCAAAGGCTGCTGGGAAGCACAGGTGACAAGGGAAACTGGCCTTTCTTCTTAAAACTTTGGGGTAGGACTACCTGGGCTTAAAAAAGGAGACTGAGGAATGTGATGAGATTGGTCCAGGGCTGGAGTTTAATCTTTTACTTCTTTGCTTTTTTTTTTAGGCAGGGGGAAGACAGGGTCTTGCTATGTAGTTTATATTAGCCTTGAATTCACTATGTGGTACAAACTGGCCTCAGATTTGCAACAATTTTCCTGCCTCTGCCTCCCGAGTACTGGGATTACAGGCATGTGCCCACCTGGAGCTGAATCTTAAAGGAGTTTAGCTCTTCAGTATGCAGGGAGAAGACCTCAGAAGTGCCTCATTCATTTCTGCTCATGGCCAGTCTTGCTTGTGCTAATGGGGTATACCTGCTGCCAGAATGTATTCCACCACTCTCGAAAGTTCTCCTATAACTGGGCATGGTGGCACACATCTATAATCCTAGCACTCAGGAAGCTGGGGCAACAGGATCATTGTAAGTTTGAGACCAGCGTGGGCTACTTCAAGGTCAGTCTGAACTGCATAGTGGGACCTTGTATCAAAAAGAAAAAAAAAGTTGTCCTATAGATAATGCTTGTCCTGACAGTGAAAGTCCAAGCTATCAGAAAGCAGAGGCACATGAAGTGCTTTACTGTTCTTGTGAGCAGCTAGCCCTGCTGAAGTCATTTAGCTAGGAAATCAAGGATTTGTTGTTCTCCTTTATCAGACCATCTCCCTTCGCACCTGCAAAGAAGCTTCAGGACAAATAAGTAAGCATCCCTCTGTCTTGCAAAACATGATGAAGGAGACTGGTAGAAGTGTGAACTAGAAGTGTGATAGAAAGTCATCTAGATTAACATGCTAGGGAAGAAATCATAAATCAATAGATGATTGGGTATGGTGGTGCATGCCTGTAAGCCTAGTACTCGGGAAGCTGAGAGAGAAGGATCATTGCAAGTTCAAGGACAGTCTGTGCTACAAAATGAATTCAAGGCCTGCCTGAACTGCATAATGAAACCTTGTCTCAAAAAGAAAAAAAAAAAAAAAGAACAAATAGTTAATATATGTGTCATAAAAACTTCTGTATTCCTATCCAAAAAGATTTACAAGGAATACTACATTTACAAGAAGTGTACTTCTAGCAAGCTGAAAGTAATCAGTAATAATTAAGAGCCTCACGAATAATCAGAGGGCCTTGATAGATTCTCAAAAAAAGGAGAAATAAATACAACTGGTTAAAAAGCAGAGCAAAGCCAGGTGTAGTGGTATGCATCTAAAATCGTAGCCCTCAGGAGGCTGAAGCAAATGGATCACTGCAAGTTTGAGGCCAGCCTGAGTTACACAATGAGTTCAAAGTCAGCCTCAAATACATAGCAAGACCTTGTCTCAAAAAAGTTGGGTGTGGTGGTACATACCTGTTATCCCAGCACTTGTAGGAGGCTGACTGATGCAGGAGCATCACTGAGGGTTCAAGGCCGTCCTGGGCTATAGAATGAAGTCAAGACCAGCCCAAACTGCATAGTTAAACACTGTCTCAAAAAGACATGGCTCAGCAGCGCAAGTGCCTACAAGGTCCTGAGTTTGATTCCTGGTACCAAAAAAAAAAAAAAAAAAAAACAAAACCCAAAAAACAAAATAGAAACAACTCACCTTTAAATGAGATATTTGGAGTTGATTACATTAGCTAATTGATTTTCTTTGTGTTTTTTTTGCGAAGATAGCTAAGTTTTTTTGCGGGGGGCAGGGGGGGGGTACAGGGGATTGAATTCACAACCTCACATTTCCTAAGAAGGCACTTATGCCACTGAGCTAAACCCCGGCCCTAATAATTCTTGACAATATATATTTTTAATGATAAACTTTTGCTGATGAAGATAAAATACATAATTAAAATATATATACTTTTTGCTGGTGAAGATAAAATATATCACTAAAATATATTTTAATGATAAATTTTTGCTGGTCTGTGAGTGGTATAGAAATCAGCACAAGGCTTTCAGAAAGCACTCAGTGGGTATAGCAAAGCCTTTTCCTGTGGACTCCCTGGGTAATAACATAACAAAAGATGAGCAACAAAAATACCCTTAGTGGGAAGATAGATGGAATATGCCTCTAAATGTTTAAGGTGCCTGTAGATGTTTAATTATCTATAGAAAACTTATGTTATTGTTAGGCAAAGAGAAGATAAGTATGTAAGTGGATCCAGATGCATGTAAATGTACATATGTGCATATAGCACATATATGGTAGTATATATGTGTTATACATAAATGTAGAAGAAAATGTATAAAAATGGTTGACAGTGACCACCTGTCTTAAAGGTTGCTTGGCAGGTGAGTGCAAGTGTTGGCCCAAAGGTCTATCACGTACCATTTCATGCAAAAGGAAACTGGAGAGGTTTCCAGTTTGCCTGTGGTCGCACACAGGTCCAGTTTGTGGTTTGGTTTGGGGTGGTGTGGTTTTTTGGTTGTTGCTTTGTTGTTTTTTTTTGTTTTGTTTTGTTCTGTTTGTTTGTTTTCCTTTTTAGACATAGTCTCTCTATATAGTTGAAGCTGGCCTTGAACTCATTATGTAACCTAGACTGGCCTCCCACTCACAATGATTCTCCTGCCTCAGCCTCCTGAGTGCTAGGATTATCTACATACACCATCATGCCTGGCCTTTGCTTTTGTTTTTTTGGCACAAGGCTTCACTATGTTATTCAGGCTGGCCTTGAACTCACCTTGTAGCCCAGGCTGGCCTTAAACATGTGGCATTCCTCTTACCTGAGCTTCCCAAGTGCTGGGATTACACACATGTACCACCATGTCTCTCTTGTGTCCAGATTTTAAAGCTAGATAATCTGAGCTCCCAGCCAGTTCTTTTTTGTTGTTGTTCTTGGTTTTATTTTGTGATGCTGGGAATCAAATCCAGTGCATAGCATGTGCTAGGCAAGAGCTTTACTACTAAGCTACATCCTTACCCTTCTTACTTTGAAACAGGGTCAGTTCCCCAAGCTGGCCTCAAACTTGAGGTCTTCCTGCCTTAACCTTCCCAGCAGCTGAAATTACAGGCATGTGTCACCATACCTGCCTCCCACCTAGCTCTTTCTACTTTGTGGTACATCCTTCCCTGGAGTGTCTTACTTTCACACTGGACTTGGACAGTAACAAGTTATTCACAATGTGAGCAGAAGACTTAAATTCCCCGAGAACCTGTACTAGGGCGAGAAGACAACTCATCCTCCTTTCATTCCTTTAAAAAATTTATCATGTGCTATATTACTTATTCAAAAAAATATTAGCCATACTGTTCCAGAAGGTTGAGAAAGCTTAAGTAGGCAAGTATGTACACTTGTGTTTTCTACCTGAAGTGTTCTTCCTTTTGGAAGTAGACGATCTCATGTCTTTTTGTTCTCAGTTGGCTTTAGCCAAAGCCTGTGCAAATGGAAACCAGCTTGGACTAGAAGCAAAAGCCTGCAGTGAGGTAGTCTGCCAGTTGTTCCAGGCCTCCCAAGCTGTCAATAAGCAGCAGGTCTTCTCTGTGCAGAAAGGACTCAACGACACAATGAGGTGAGACATTCAAGAACCAGAAGGTAGCCCAGCATGGTGCAAGTGGGAGGCCAGCCGTGGGTTCTGTCTCTAATACAGCAAAAGAATAAGCCCAAGGGTCCAAAGCTGTGGCAGAGCAATACCTAAGTCACCTTCGGAGGGCAGTGTGATATTTCACTAACAACTTAGTAGGATTCCTCCATTCTTGTGTGTGCATGTCTAAAACCAGTAATGACTAAGTGTTCAGGACTCTGAGGAATCAATATCCTTGCCACATTATCTTTTTTAAGCCATAGAACACCTTAAAGCATTCTTTCAAAAATGATGGAATGCTTACGCTCAGTTTCTGATGGTGAAACACTACATTTTTGTGGGAATGGGGGGCTTGAAATTAATTCCACAGTCTTGTACAGGTTGAGTTACTAACCCTAAGACCCTACAACATTTTTCGTAACAGCTTATCTTTACAAGCATCAGTATGCTTTGTGAAACTCAGTGACTGACTAGTCCCGGCTGGACCTGGGAAGCTCTGTCCCCTATAATATCTGCTATGACACTTGGTGTGATCTGCATCTTCCTGCAGGGGCTCCAAGGTTAGCAGAAAACAGTTTCACACTAAATCACAGAACATGTTAAAGAGTAAAATGGAAAATGTGAATGAATTTTTTAAACTTGCACATGAGATATCAAATATGTTTTGGATTTATATTGCATAGCCTGTGGCTCCAAGAAAATACTGCCTAGCACCTAATAAACTTATAGTAAACAGAGCAGTTAGCATTTATTTTTTTAAAAATGATTGTCCCTGTAAGAGTTCTGATTTCTTACACACATATACTTGTATTCTGACACCTCTGCTCCCATGGTAATGCCCACAACCGGAGTCCCCTTGCATCCTGGGTGTGTAATTGGAAATCCTCCCATCTGGCCCCCATCTGTCTCACCTCTTCAATTAAAAGGAATAATGCCATCTAGTTCTCTTAGTCTGCAGTTTGTTCATTTTTTTTTTTTGATGTTTTAATTGTTTTTAAAATTGTTATTCATAGCCAGGCATGATAGCACAAATCTATAATTCCAAAAGTCCCAAGTCAGGAAAATCTAAGCTTGAACCAAGTCTAGTGAATTTAGTAATTTTTTAGTAAGATCGCTTCTCAAAATTAAAAAATAAAAAAATGGACTGGGGATATAGCTCAGTGCAAAGGCTCTGGGTTTAATCCCCAGTTATTTGTTTATGTCCATGTAGGGTTTAAGCATAAATTTTTTTAGTGTGTGTTTTTTTTTTTTTGAGACAGGGTCTCGCTGTGTAGTTCAGGCTCACCTTGAGCTCACTTTGTAGCTCATACTGGTCTCGAATTTGCAAGGATCCTCCTGCCTCAGCCTCCCAAGTGCTGGGATTACAGGTGTGAGCCACCACACCTGGCTCAGATTTAAGCATAAATTTAACCATTTTAAAGTAGTTTGATCGGGCCGGGGATATATAGCTCAGTGGCATAAGCACCTGCCTGGCAAATGTGAGGTCATGAGTTTGATCCCTGGTACCAAAAATAAAATAAAGTAGTCTGATTGAGAAGTCAGATTATTAAGCTCCTTAGGCTGTTCAGAGTCCTGGCAGGTTTAAACACACACACAATCTTGCATGCTTTTCCTCTTAGGAATAAGTAGAGGCTTGTCTGACCCCACTCACCTATCAGTCCCTCACTTATGCTATCTCCTTCCTTCCCACCACTTCTGAATATACTTCTATCTTCTACCCTGGACCCTGTCTCTCTTGTCTCCTGCAGAGTCTTTCATTATCACTATTCTTTTTTCTCCCTGCTTTTAAGGAAAGTGTCCCCTTTGTTCAGAAAGATGTTAACCATATTTGAATATTCTTGCAGCATTCTCTTGGTTGTTTGTGGCCCAGATCCTTGGGTTTAGCCCTCTGGTAGAGAGGAACCACATCTGTCAGTCCTCAGGTATCAGTCAGGTTGCTGAGTTAGACCAGCAGCACTCTAGTCCAGGGTCTCAGTGCTTGCTGTAGTGGGATTTTTGGCTCTTTGATTTCTTGCAGAATGCTGTTACAAATGAGGGGGTAAGGGAGGATAGGGAAATGGGAAAAAAAAGAATCAAGTTGTATCATACAGGTATAAATTCTCTATGATTCACTTGATCATTATATATACCTAAAATGTACCAGTAAAATCTGGTTGGAAACTGGAAAATGAATGAATGAATGTTTTAAGTAACCTGGGTGGCATTCTTTCCACAGGTACATTCTGGTTGACTGGCTGGTAGAAGTTGCCACTATGAAGGACTTTACGAGCCTGTGCCTTCATCTGACAGTGGAGTGTGTGGACCGGTACCTAAGGAGGAGGCTGGTGCCCCGGTACAAGCTCCAGCTGCTGGGCATCGCCTGCATGGTTATCTGTACTCGGTGAGAGGCCTATTGGTCCAGCCAGCAGGGCTCATGTTTGAATGTGTCGGCTCTTCTTGGAAGTCACTGTCCTTGCTGTGCTAGTGGCTAGTTTGTAAGGGAAATAAATCTTAAGGATCCCATCTAGCTCACAGGTGGGGATAGCAGAATTGACTCTTTGTGTGGCCATTATGCAGGTACTTGTGTCGAGGCAGCTTATCTCAATATATGGTTTCAAATCTCAGAGCATGAACTCAAACAGGTGCAGTCTGAACTACACTTTCCCTGGCTCCTGAGGGGATGGTGCCAAGGAGGGACACAGTTAACTGTGTTTCTCCTCTTTGGTCTTCAGAGAAGAGCCAGAGATACAGCTCAGCAGCTTTGCACTTGCCTGCCTAGCAAGTGCAAAGTTCAGAGTTCAATTTCTAGTACCAAAAATATCAGAAAAACAAACAAAAAACGAGTCCACAGAGAAAACTGTCTCTGAGGTTGGAGTTTTCTAGTTTTGCTAAACCAGCATAAGCCAACACTTCCAGTAGGAAGTACATTCCAGAAGCACTAACCTTGGCAGGGAGGCTTAGTGAGTAAGCAGTAGGTTTGGCTGTACTTGGCAGTGATGTTAACTACAGAGATTTATTTCTGTCTTGCATAGTAGACAAAGGATCTAAGGTCACTGGGATATTTTATTTCCAGAAGTCATGAAGGAACTGTGGTTCCCATCTCGCTCTCTGCCACCTCCCAATGGCTGCCTTTTTCCCCACGATGTGCCAAAGCTGCTGCATCCACTTTCCTAAGCAATTTAGTCACAGTTGCCATGTCTAGCCAAAACAGAAACTGTAACCCCTCTGGACGACTCTGTGCCAGCTCAAAGAAGCATAGTAACACAGAAGGGAATGAGGAATTTAAGGTCAGTGAACAGACCCTGCCATACCCAGAGCCCCCTTCCAGCACCCAGGTCTTCCAGCACCATACCAGGTGTTCTGACTGGAGATGCTGTTGAACAGGTGAGGCTGCTGCCTCCCTGCATGTAACAGCACAGTTACATCATCGCATTCTCAGACCCAGTTACTGGGCTGCAGACAAACAGATTGTAACTTCTGGAAATGGTTTTAAAGGCTGAGATGTGCAGCTCTGCTCTCAAGGTAGCACTACACCTATCTTCACTCGCCCATATCCCCCATCTCCACCTTAGACATCCCCTCTTTGGGGCATGTGTTACCTTTGTGCTGGGAGCTCTATTCCTTGTCCTTTCTGACCTATCAAGGCAATGATAAAATATGCAAACTCTAGAGACCCAGACAAGTAGCAGATAAACTGGCCATGATTCATTCTCACCAGGGAGATCATCTTAAAGGCCTCTGGAGGAGTAGGATGTTCCATGATGGTTGGTACTGTCAGATAGTAGTGTCCCAGGCACCCCCTATCTCAAGGACAATCAGAATTCCTGTGGCCAGCTGCCATGTTGCATACAGACTTTCAGATAACACCTAGGCCCTTCATCTCCAAATCTTGGGTCCAATGGCTCACTTATCTTTGAGTTTAAATTGTTTATACTCTAACTGATAGACACTGTCAAAAAATAGGGTGATACAAAGAATTTGAGCCTGGAAATAAAAAGTTCAAGACTAGCCTGGGCAATTATCAAGACCCTACCTCAAAATTTAAAACAAATTTTTGAGACAGGATTTTGCTGAGTTATCCAGGCTAGGCTTGAACTTGTAATTCTCTTGCCTTAGCCTACCAAGTGCTAGTTACAGACATGGGGTATGACTCCTGACATCAAAATAAAAAAAATTTTTTGAAGGGCTGGAGTTGTATCTCAGTTATGGAGTACTCACTTAACATATATAAAGCCCTGTGTTCAATCCTCAGTACTGCACTCAAAAATTAAAGTATAGTCTAGGAGTACCATTTAATAGTAGACAATTTGTCTAATGCATGCAAGGTCTTGGGTTTGATCTCTGGTAGCACCAAAAAACAGAAAAGTCAGGTGTGGTGGCACATGCATGTAGTCCCAGCATTCAGGAAGCTGAGGTAGGAAGATCACTGTAAGTTCAAGGCCAGCGTGCACTACATAGCAAAACCCTGTCTCAAAAAAAGAAAAAAAAAGCAAATCCTTGTCTCTAAAGTCATTAGGAAAACTGAAAGACAGAGTCATTCATGGAGTCTTTTGCAGAGATAGGTGTGTGTCTGATCAATAGCCATTTCTTCCCACTCTGCCTCTGTCCAGGCTCAAATCTTTTCTTTTCAGCATCTTCTGACCATCACTCTTTTTAAGGTTTCTTATTGACCACAGACAGCTAAGTTCATTGTATAACCTCTCTTTGGTACTAAAGCTCAAAGTCACAGTGCTTTCCTTACCTTGAGGCCTCCCTAGAGCCCTGGGCTGCCCAATTTGTATCCTGCCTAAGGAGATGGACTTGGAGCTAAGACCCCATCTCCATGCTCCAGGTTCATCAGTAAAGACATCTTGACAATTCGAGAGGCTGTGTGGCTCACAGACAACACCTATAAGTATGAGGACTTGGTGCGAATGATGGGAGAGATCATCTCTGCCCTGGAAGGGAAGATTCGAGTAAGTGGGGGTTTCTTCTTTTTGGTCCCAGGGATTAAACTCATGACCTAACGCTTGCCAGATAGGCACTTATGCCACTGAGCTAAATTCCCTGCCCAGTGGGGGTTTCTTTTGTCTTCCTGCATCGATCTTGGGGGGAGTAAGAAGACATCCAGCTTTTCTGCTCTGGAAGATCCTGTAGTGACCCAAGGTCAGCTGTCTGTGCCATGTCCAAAGCCATAAGCAAGAATCCATGGCTGCAGTGCATCATCACATACCTTGATACCCTGAATGAGGACCAAGTACCTGCTGGGCTGTTGCTTGTTGTGTCGTTAGTGGAAACAAGCCCACATCTACCTTCTCCTTTTATCCAGATCCCCACTGTGGTTGATTACAAAGAAGTCCTGCTGACACTGGTCCCCATGGCACCCAGAACTCAACACCTGTGCAGCTTCCTCTGTGAGCTCTCCCTACTGCACACCAGCCTGTCTGCCTACACCCCAGCCCACTTGGCCTCTGCGGCTCTGCTACTGGCCAGAGTGATGCATGGGCAGAGTAAGGAGTGGCCCCTCTAGGGGATTGCTGGTGGCAAGGAAAGTCTCCAAACAGGAGAAGGGTGGTGGGGCAACAAGAAATTTGTATCCTACACATAGTGGCATTTGACTGTAATCCCAGCACTTCTAAGAGGCTGAGATGAGTGGATTATAAGTTTGAGTCCAGCCTGAGCAACAGTGATTTACTGAGACCATGTCTAAAACTAAAATTTTCAAAAGGACTAGGGATATAACTCAATGTGAAGGTCCTAGGTTCAAGCCTTAGTATTATAGGCGGTAAAAGAAAGTGCTCATCCCTTCAAAATGGGCCAAAGGCAGCCTAGGATTGGGAGATGGGAGATGGAGATGGTGCTAGTTTAAGTATTTTCCAAATTTTTTACAATATGCATGTTCTATTTTGGGACTTGTCAAAGCCATTTTAAAGAACTGCAACTTTGAGATCCCAGAACATAACCTACAGATTCATGGAGTGGGACTGGTCAGACAACCATTGCATTCCTGGCCTGCTTTGCTCCCTAGCACAGCCCTGGACCACTCAACTGTGGGACCTCACTGGGTTCTCCTGTGAAGACCTTATGCCCTGTGTCTTGAACCTACATAAAAAGTGGTAAGTCTGAGACAGCAAGTCAAGGTGATGTATACCTGTAATCCACCCTCCCACCCCCTGCAAAGTAAAAGTCTAGAGGTGTAGCTCAGTAGGGTTTTTCAACCCCCAAGACATTTAAAAAAAAAAAAAAAAAAAAAGTAGATCTGTAAAGAAATGTGCGCTCTGGTCAGATCTTGCCAGGCACAGGCTCAAGTTCCATTCAGCCCTTTGTGTCTTCATGTGATAGCTCTCAGTGCACAGATCTTTCCTCGGTGAATTTCATACAAGAAACATCTTTCAAGTTGTCTTTTTAAAATTTCAGGGCCATGCTTCATATATTTTTGTCACAGTTCACAGAATTTCACACGTTTTTCACATGGAGCTTCTAATTGAGGAAGTAGAAGCCAGCAGGCAAGCAGACCCTCACTGCTAAGCGCCATCTGTGCCTGTCTGCTGCCCACCCCACTTGCTCATGCTTGTGCTCCAAACCTCCGTGTCCTGCTGCCTCCTTGTCCTCCCACCTTATCTTCTTGTGGGAGTGCTGAAAGGCCAGAATACATCCTAGACAAGGTGTCAGGTTGTAAAGGACCTAAAAGAAGAAGAAACTTGGTGGAGGATACTGGTATTTGGGAAGACCAGGGTTCCCCTAAAGAAAGTACTAAGGCAAAGGGGGGCAGTTTGTGCAGATCAACAGTACTGTTGGTTTGGGACATATGGGCTGAGTTTGCATCTGGCTATTACTGGCTCCTTAATTTCTCTTGAACTTTGCTTACAACTTGCTTCTCCATTTCTCAGCTCCCCTCATTCCCTTGGGCCTTCCTTCCAAATCCTACCGCTTTCTCCTGCAGGACACCCTGCCTCAGTCTGGTTTTCCTATCCCCTACGCCATCCTGAGAGACCAAGTAGTTCGGGCTTCCTGTTGCTCCTCAAATTCTCCCCCAAGGAGACTTAACCACTTCTAGATTTAGACCACATCTAACTCTTGATCTTTACCCCAGCCCAGATCACCTTGCCACGGTGTCTAAGCCAATTGCCCTCATTAGCCTGGTTGAGCATTCCCCTTCATGTTGTATTTGGTGGTTGGTGGTTGAGGCCTAGTCATACTGGCAGAGGCCAGGACCAGCCTATTTCTGCTTCTTTATCCCTGCAGCCTGGCAGCTTTTATGTGTGACACTTGACACTCTTTACACTTATACGCTGTAGGATCTGCTCCTGTCAGTACACCAGATGTGCACTCCAGGTGTTCCTCAAACTAGTTATGTTGACATTCAAGATTTAGTATCACAGTTGAGAACGTTTATTTATAAAGTCAGCTTTTTGTTTTTCTGAGACACAGTCTTGCTATGTAGTTTAGGCTGGCCTTGAACTTGCAGTGGTCCTCCTGTCTCAGCATCCCAAGTGTTGGGATTACAAGAGTATACCACTAAGCTCAGCAGAACTAAGACTTTCTTCCTTTTTTTTTTAGAATAGTTTTTTTAAAAAATTGCACAATTTGAGCTGGCTGGTGGCACACTCTTGTAATCCCAGCACTCAGGAGGCTGAAGCAGGAGGATTGTTGCAAGTTTGAGACCAGCCTGGGCTACAAAGTGAGCTCAGGGCCAACCTGAACTGCATAGAGACACCTTGTTTCAAAAAAGATTTAAAAATAAATAAATTGCACAACTTAATCGGCCTTTAGTGTATTCACAAAGTTGCACGGTCATCACAACCAATTTTATTTATTTATTTTTTTACCCTCGACTTGTAAGAATGGAATCACAACCAATTTTAGAACATTCTTACCACCCCCAAAGAAACTTCTTAGATATTACCTTCCAATTCTACCCAATTCCCTCAGCTCTTGGCAACCATTTACTGCGCTTTTTGTCTCTGAATTTGTCTGTTCTGGACAGTGTATATAAATGTAGCCATATGGTAAGTAGCCTTTTGTATCTAGCTTCTCTTACTGAGCATCATGTTTTCCATGTATATCAAACCTTCATTTTTTTTAACTGCTGTGTGAATGGACCACGTTTTTTTAATCCACTCAGCCACTGATGTATGTATGTTGTATGTTGTTTCCACCTTCTGGCTATTGTGCATGGTGATGCTATGAATGGTCTGCTGTGAGTTTCTGTGTGGACTGTGTTTTCATTTCTTAGGTGTAAACTCCTAGGAGTGGAATGACTGGATCATATGGATACTGTCTAACTGCTTGATGCACTGCCAAAATACTTTCCAGACTGACTACACCATTTTGTGTCCTCATCGTAGGGCAGGTTTTGAAAGCTCGTCCCCTCCACTTGAGGGAGCAAACTAAAACTGGGTTGGGGTGCCTCACATGTCTACCTCTGTGTCCATTTCCAGCTTCCATGACGACGCCCCCAAGGACTACCGGCAAGTCTCTCTGACTGCTGTGAAGCAACGATTTGAGGACAAGCGTTATGAGGAAATCAACCAAGAAGAGGTACCTCCCCCTCCCTGGCCCCGGGGTGTCTGAGTGGGGTGCAGGGTGGGATCAGGGTTCTTCAGCCTCACCCACAATGCCTCTTCCCTCTTGCTGTTTCTGGCTTCCCTAGGTGCTGAGCTACAGCCAGTTGTGTACAGCACTGGGAGTAAAAGAAAGCCCAGAGCCTGCATCTTTCCTCAGTTCAGGGGAGATCTGCCCTTTCCTCAGCTCTCCCTCTGAGAGGAGAACAAAGCGGTGAGTACCCCACCGCTACCCCCAGGGCCACTCTGTGGGTGTGCAGGGTAGTGCTGCAGCCAAGGGCTGGATTCTTTCACTGATGCCTCAGCTGTCTGAGTTCCACATGGGTGAACTGCTCTTGATCCCAGGCAGCTTGACCCTGGATGTATTCTTGAGCTCCACTGCCTTCAGCTCTCCTTTTTCAGAGGTGCCTGTCCCTTTTGCTTTATCCTGGTTCCCTTTGAGGGAAAATGGTTCTGAGCACAGTGGATCCTGACTTAGGCCCTGGCCTTGCCTGTGCTATCCCGAGGCAGTTTCCTCCATGGAGGCTGCTGTCACTCCTAACACTTGAGTTGCAGCCTGATTAACTTCTCTCCTTCCTCTTGTGTCCTCCCTCTTTTCCTGTGTGTATTCCTGCTTATTCCTATCACATGTGCTCTTTTTCTTTTTGGGGGGCTGAGGGGAGGATTGTGGTGTGGTATGGAGTAATGTCTCACTATATAGTTCAGATTGGCCTTAGACTCACTACATAGCCCAAGCTGTCTTTGAACTCATGGTAATCTTCCTGCCTCCATCTCCCATTCCCATCTCTCTCATCTCTGCTCTCACTGTATTTCCTGGAGTAACTGTTCCTCCCCACATTTTCCATCTGAAGAATTCCTGTTGATTCTGCAAAGCCCAGATGGACAGGACCTTCTCTGTGCTGCTGACTCTTCCTCTGTAACTCCTCAGCACCTTCTGTGCCCCTAGCTTCCTGAGAGGGGTCACTGCATAGTTGAGACATTCTTGCTACATCAGGGCCAGGCAGGTCTACTTCCATGAGTGGGTGGGGAATACACCCCTGGTCATAGACCCTTGAAGTCCAGGGATGCCCCAAAGAAGCAGCTGATAAACAGCCCAAGCCACTCCCATGATTCACCATAGCATTGCCACAAGGTTGAATATGGGTGATGTGAGTCCACCTGAGAAGACCACCACTTATGTCCTACTCTGCAGATGATAACCTGACTATGCATGGATGGGGTCACCCACAGGGGAAGACCAGACAGACATACATCTATACCTTGGCAGGTGGAATTCTTGGCCCTACCCCATACCTAGTCTCACTGTGTTAAACTGCTTCCCAGCAGACCCCATAGTACTATCAGTCATTTAAAGGGACCTTGTATACTGAGGGTATACTGAGGTAACTTTCCATCCCCAAACTCAGGAAGCAGAAAGGCTCAGCAGCAATGGTGGCTTCTCCTAAAAACAGGCCCATACTCCAGCTTCAGCCCTGATTCCAGGTGGCAGAGGGCCCAGCACTCCTTGGGGACAGTCCCAGCATTGCCTACATCTTCTGTGACCACACCCTGGAGGATGACTGGCCTAAGTCCTTCTAGCTGACTAGGTTAAGGCAGAGTTGACACCCAGTCAAAGCCCGCCTCCAGGCCCACACTAGTTCTAGCTTCACTGGCATTCTCTACCTAGCACATTCTTCCAGAGCACATGGGAGGGCCCTGGGGTAAGCAGATGTTTGAGGCCAGTGTTTAACTGGAGCTTCCTGGCTTTCCCTACATCACAGAAAGCGGGAGAACAGTATTCAGGAGGACCGAGGCAGCTTTGTCACCACACCCACTGCTGAGCTGTCCAGCCAAGAGGAGACATTGCTGGGCAGCTTCCTCGACTGGAGTCTGGACTGCTGCTCTGGTTATGATGGTGACCAGGAGAGTGAGGGCGAGAAGGAGGGTGACGGTGAGTGTATAGCAGAAGGACATTGCATAGGAGGTGCCTTCTACTGAGTGTCTCCTGCACCCAGCAATTGAGGTCTGGCCTTAGCCAATTGGTACTATACCCTCACCTAGGAGATCTTGTCCCAACCCAGAGGTGTGAGAGTAGACCCCCTTAGATTCTAGCCCTTAGGGTGGGAATGGGGATTACTGCCACTTCACAGGGAGACCTGTGTCCAGTTCCAGCTGGGTCTGTGTTGCTGGAAGGCCCTCTTAGGACAGGGAGGGACAGGGACCCTAGCTGGAGTTCCTAATTAGATCTTTCTAGAGGATTGTTGAGTTGTATCCACACATTTTACATAAGCTCCTCACCACCCCCTTTAGACTGGAGGAGTCCTATCCCCAGTGTCCTAAAAAACAAACTCCACCTTGGGCAGATTCTTTAGCCTTTTCCAGTTGCTTCATTTTGTGTCTACTCAGGGAGAGTAAGTTACATAGCCAGTTGCCCCCTTCCACTGCCCTCCTACAATGAGAAGCATATCTTCCTCAGTTTCAACTGAGTGATAGAAGGGACCACGGCCAAGTAAGGGATATTTGACCAGGTGCAGGAGGCTGTATATTGTCTTGGCTGTAAGCCACAGTCTGGTCTACCCACATCCTAACTGGGCAGAGAGGGTTACCTCTGATGCTTGGGCTGTGGCATGACCTCTGCCATTCCAACATTTCCCACAGTGACAGCTCCCAATGGTGTCCTCGATGTCACTGTGGTCTACCTAAACCCAGAACAGCACTGCTGCCAGGAATCAAGTGATGAGGAGGCCTGCCCAGAGGATGAGGGATGCCAGACGCCAGGCACTCAGACACCTCCAACGCCAGGGCCCAGGCCGATTCTCTGCAAGAGGAAGCCTGGCAAGGACATCATGACCTCAGGGTACTCCTCTGTCAGTAGCACAAGTCCCACAAACTCTGTGGATGGCAGCTCAGGGGACCCTCCACAATCTACCTCAGTGCTGTCCCTGGGCAGCGACTCCAACACACATCCTTGCCACCATCAGGCCAAGAAGCCATGTTTACAGTGTCGTCCCCCAACCCCCCCAGAGAGTACTCTTCCCCAGCGACAAGTGAAACGACAGAATCTATCTACTCACAGTGATGAGGACATGAACTTGGGCTTCCTGAAGCTGTGACTGTGTGTTAGTGTGTCTGTTGCAGTGAATGTTTACCAAGGAGGGCTGCTGTTCTGCTAGGATGGGTAGAGATACCACAGGTGAGAACTGTATAGATCTGGGGGGGATCCACAGAACAGAGGGTAACTTGTGGGTATGGAGTTTCTCCAAGGGATTCCTGTGCAAGCCCTCAGAAAGTCTTATCAATGTGAAAAATCAACTCTTAGGAAAATTATGCCTCAAACTAGTCATACCATGCCAAGTGAAACCCACCTCTCTGTACTTCCTGTGTCCCACTGTCTTGAAAATTAAACCTGTATTTGTTCTGGTCTTCTCAGCTTCACAGAGCTCCATGCCAGAAGCTGACAGCGTTCACACACACAATGCATGTGGTCCAGGTATCCTGCCACAGCTTGAGTTCCTGGCTGGCATCTCCCTGGTTTTGGATCTCAGCAGGTATTCAATGCTGTACACTCAGCCACGTTGGCCTGCATCAGATATCTACTCCTCTCTGGACAGTCAGCCTCATGGCAAGGGTACCTGTGTCCTTAGACATCTGTGTGGACTGTGCCATGACTACCAGATGTGGGAACCACATTCCCTCCCTCTGGCATACTCTGTCCCTCTTCCACAGTGTTTGTCTGTGTCTCTGTGGTATTCATATGACATTTTTCTTTGCACTGAATTTCTGGGCCATTTTTTTCCCATTTCTAGATTTCTTTAAACATGAGAACAAAGTTAACATTTAAAATAGAGGTATTAAAGCAAGAGATGAAAAAAAAAAGCAAGAGATGGTCAGCATTATTTAGGCTCAACTAAAAAAAGAAAATCTGACAGCCTTTCCATGCTATCCTGGTACCTTGTTTCTACTTTTGTTTATTTGTTTGGGGTGTTTTGTTTTTGTTTCTCTGGTTTTTTTTGTTTTGTTTTGTTTTGTTTTTGTTTGTTTTCAATACTGGGATTGAACCCAGAGTCCCCACTGAGCTACATTCGTAACTCTTTTGAATTTTTTTATTTTTACAAAGTGTCACTAAGTTGCTCAGGCTGGGCCTGAATTTGTAATCCTCCTGCATCAACTTCCCAGAGTGTTGGGATTACAGGTATGTACTACCTTGCCCTGCTTATCCTAGCACTTTTTATGCAAAAAGGTTTTTCCCAGAGGTTAGCCAGAAAAAATTCAAGTCATCTGTAATATCTGAGGTGAGCAAGAGACAGAAGAGCAGCCAGAAGATTTGCCTTTGACTGAATCCAACTGTAGATCTACTGTGAATTCTGTGGGGAACAAAGCAGATCTGCCTTTCCTTTTGTGGAGCTGGATCACTGCCTCACAAGAGACAGGGCTGGGGATATAGTTTAGTGGTAAAGCATTTGCCTACTATGCATTAACCCTTGGCTTGTGAGCCTTATAGGAAGCACCCCAAACACTGCCTGGGGAGTCTGGAAGGTCAGTCACAAATACATCAGCTCTGCTAGGGTGCACTCTTATTTCCTCTTGAATGTAACAAAGAACCAGTGGCTAAATGCTTTTGAACCAGGGACATACAGGGAAGGGGGGAAGTTGACTCAGTGTTCACTTTGCTTTGTGCTTGTGTGTATGTGACTGTGTCCATGGCAACTGTCTTTGCTACTGTAAGAAAATTCTAACCAAGTCAGGTGTGGTGGTGCACACCTAACATCCCAGCACTCAGGAAGCTGAGGCAGGAGGATCATTGAAAGTTTGAGACCAGCCTGGGATACCAAAGTGAGCTCAAGGCCAGCCTGAACTGCATGCTGAAACTCTATCTCAAAAATGTTTAAAAAACCAACCAATCAACAAACAAAAAAATACCCTGGCTGGGGCATGGTGGGGATGAGGCCCCAGGTAATGGAATTGTAGACCTGTCCTGACTTCCCCTGGGTGTATGTGAGCCTGTTCCTCATCTGTAAGATGGGGCAATAATACCTACCTCACAGGGGTGTTGTGAGGATTAAATGTATTGACAGTTGCACACTGGTGATAACTCATCACTTAACTGTCTTGAGTCTTGTCTATGGTCTCTGTGAACAAGATTTCTACTCCAGATGGACTTAATTCTCTGCTTTCTCCCAGCCTGCACCTATAGGAGGAAAGCACTCCAGGGAAACCTGAGAGCACTTGATTCTACTGTGGGATCTCTCTTAGTTACTTTCTCTCATTGCTGAACAAAATGCCTGACCCAAAGTTAAAGGAGAAAAGGTTTATTTAGGTCACAGTTTACAGAGGTTTCAGTCCATAATCAGCTGACTCCAAGGTAGAATAGCAAATGGCAGAGGGGCAACAGTTCATGGCAGTGGAAGACACCAAGAGCAATGAGACTGGTATCTCTTGTATTTTATCAATTAGGATGGTGCCAATTCAATTAGTGGGCAGATCCAGCAATCACCCATCCTTAATCCCAGCACTGCCCTACAAATCAATCACTTCATATTTAGTTACCTCCAAAGAAGAAAAAAACGACCACATGAAGCTTTGGGGCGACACCCAGACAAACCCTAACAGTTTCCTTTACTTAAGTACTGTTTGGAGATTTTCCTCTTTCCTCTACAGTTATTACTTGGGTCCCAGCCCCATTTCACTTCTCTGGTAGGCACCTTCAGCACCTCCTCACCTGTGTCTTCTAACCTCTTTCTATACTTAAGCCATACCCAAGGCTGGTCATCCAGCTGCCATGTGAGATTTCTTGGCCTCTTTAGGGGTAGGAATTCATTGTTTATTCTACTGGAGCTGCTGCCCTTGCTTCTAGCAGTATCTATATCCAGGAACCTTTGGCAGCTGTACCTGAGTGACATTCACTGAGGCCTGGATTTCATTCCATGCTCAGCCTTTAGCATCTTGTCCATGGCCCCCTCCTAGAACACACCTGACCCCTGCTGTTTTTCCTGCTGTCAGTTCTCTGGGTTCCTTTCCTGTCTACATATCCCACCTTGAGCCATCTTGTCACACCCATGGTTCATGTACACCTGCTTTGAAAGTGGGCTTCATAGCTATCCAGGTGCCTGATACTTTCCCGGATGTCATCACTACACGTCATTTCCAAAACTGAATTCTTGTGCCCAGTTGCCAATCCTAAACATATCATTCTTCCCTCATTCATGCGCCTGATCTAGTGCTAGGTGGCCCTGGGTTCAGCAAGAGAGCTCATCTCTGTTTTAAGAGCGTTCGACAGGTCAGATTAAGACATAAAGCAAACAATTAAAGGTGCTCTGCAAGGGGACTTTAAGAGTGATGCCCTCGCGTACCGGTAATCCAAACGAGAAGCTTCTGTCAGTCGCCTGAGATCTTGGTGATTCAGGTTCCGACTAGGCAAATCTGTAGTGGGCGGGGCTGAGCGCTGCTCTCGGGATTGGGTGGCCAGGTCGGAAGGGGCGGTCTCGTGCGCGGAAGCGGGGAAACAAACTGCAAAGCTCCAGGAATCGGAATGGCCGTCATGCTGCCGGCTGACTGCGCCCGTCGGTAGGTTCCACGCAGAGGGAATGGGGCTGTAGGGCGCGTGGCCCGAGGCCTGATCCCTGTCGGGCTGCTGAGTCGTCGGTGTATTCTCCCAGGCTGGTGTCTGAGCTTCAGGGTGCGCTGGACGTCTGCGCAGAGCGACAGCGGCAACTGGAGCAAAGCCTACGCGTCTCCCGGCGGCTGCTGCAGGCCTGGTATGCGGATTGCAGGAATCCGGTCCTCCCTCGTATTCGTATTCTTGGAATACCCACTTCCAAGATGCTAGTTGTCAGTGCCATCTCCGTTACCCTGCAGACTTCAAGGCTTGTGAGGCAGTAGGATGGAATTTGAACGATGGTTGCTCTGTCTTTGTAGGGAACCAGCAGGGACCACAGCTGTGGAGCCACCTCCTGGGTCAGAAACTAAAAAAGAGGATCCTTCTCCAGGTAAACCTCCATCTACCTTCTCCAGGTGCTTCCCCTGGTATCTCATGTGCAGTGCTAAGGGACCCATTCTGGGGTCTTGAGAGGGAACCCCTGTATGTGTCTTGGCTTTCACAGCATGCACATCAAACCCCCAAGACCTCAAGGAGATGGAGCTTCTGACCCAAGCACTGGAGAAGGCAATACGGGTGCGGAAAGGCATCTCTAAATCTGGAGAAAGAGGCAGAACCCCCAGCCTGAAATCTGGGTCCATTGCTATATCTTCTGGCACCACTGCCTCTGCCCTACCCCAGTCCTCCAGCCGGGCTGCCCACTATTCTTCAAGGACAAGACCCATGAAGGGTATCCATCAGACTACGGTGCCTACCAAGGGTCACGCTGAGCACAGGCTTCCATTGGTGAGAAACAGGTCTCATGTGGGGCTAGGAGCCCAAGCCACCAGGCTTGAATTGAACCATGGGAAAAAAATGACCCTGTCACCTGCTCATCATACAGCAGAAACCTTCACACTCAAGGAGAAGGGGTAGGTTTTCCTGACAGACTGAAAAATTTGTGTCTCTACCTGCTGAGACCCCCTTCCAACAGCGGGAGTCTGGGCCGTGTGGTACAGAGAGGGAAGGGCATTGAACTAGATGTGGGAGTCACGAGTATCACCCTATGAGACTTATGTTCTGCAGCTGGCCAACTGCAGCAGGTGGCTGGGATGGTACCAGGTTTGACATGCTGGAGGCTGACCTGCCATCTCCACCAGCTACCCTTTTATTTACCCAGCCCAGGGGCTCCAGGTGAGTTCTGAGCACTTGGGCTCTACTTATGGTATTCTCTCTCTTGCTTTGTTGGTGTTTTGCTTTTTTTTTGAGACAGAGTCTCACCGTGCAGTTCAGGCTGCCTCAGTCATGTGCCACCATGCCTGGTTTATAGTGTCCTGTCTTCTCCCAGCCAGGTACTAGGACAGGCTAGCTCCCTTGCCACTGTGAAAGCCCCTTCCAATGGTGCTTGTGGTGGCACATGCTTATAGTCCCAGTACTCCAGGAAGCTGAAGGAAGAGGCCTGCAAGTATGAGCCCAGCCTGAGCAATTTAGCAATTTACCCCGTGTTTTAATATATAAAAGGGACTAGGGATCTAGGTCAATACAAAGGCCCTGGGTTCAGTCCCCAGAAGCACAAAAGGTGGGTGAGGGATAAAACTGGGGAGAGAGTGAAGAGTCTTACCACTAATGAGATATGAGCAGGAAAAATGACTGGAAGCCCCTGAAGTAAAATGAGGTTACTCTAAATACTGGCTTCTCTGACAGGACCCTGCTAAAGCTGCCCTTGGCCTTCAGGAAGGCGGCTTCCCGGAATTCCTGGTAAGGCTGGGTAGGGACAGAAGGACATATGGAAAACATCACCAGCTGAGAGATATAGGCAACACTTGTAGCAGGTCTTGTCTTTCTTTACTGGACATTGTCACTATCTGTGTTCAGTTTGTCCAGCTAGGACTACTATATAGTTGCCTCAGGTTCAGGGAGTTTTGAGACCCCTACCTCAGACACTCACAAGTTGTAAGACCTAAACATGATACTTGGTGTCCCCAAACCCCAGACAGTAGGCTCAGCTTCATAGAAGTGTTGGGGGTGGAGGATTCTAATGGTGCCGTTCATGTATTTGCATTATGCATTATACAGAGCAAGCACATAAGTCTCTTACCAGTCATAGTAATTGGTCACTGCCAGCTCCTTTATCCTTAATTTTTTGGTTGGGGATGGTGGTTCTTTTTAGTTCTTTTTTGAGATATGGCTTCACTATGCAGTTCAGGCTGGCCTTGAACTCACAGCGATCCTCTTGCTGTAGCCAAGGGCTGGGAATTCCAGGCATATGCCACTATACCTGGCTCAATTTTCTTTTAGTACTTTTTTTTTTTCCCCATATGTGTGTTGAGCTTTATTTGTGCTAGATAAGGCCTAACACTGAGTTCCACCCATGTTCTTTCTCTTAGTATTTCCCTGACCAGCTCTGTTCCCTGTCTATTATCTTGGTCAGTGTCCTTTAAGTTTCCCAGTGCCCCCTTAAAGCCCCTGCTGGTATTCAGCAGAGCCATCTACCCTGCCTGGGGCCTCTACCCTATCCCTGACCTTTCTCCTAATTCCTAGCCCAATTGACTAGAATAACTGCCTCTGTTTGCTTCCTCGGGTACCTCGGTATGTATTCTAGCCTATGGACCCAGCTCAACTCCACACAAACCAATGATTCCACAGATGCCACCAGTGCTGCCAAAACCCAGTTCCTTCAGAAAATGCAGATATCTGTATCCTTGCTGGGACTGTGGGAGCCTGGTGACTTTCTACTCTAAGCTTAAGCAGGTTTAAGTAGCAGCCCCAGGAGGTTCCTTGGTGGAATCGCCAGTCTCTCTCCCAACCATTTCCATGGTGGGAACTGAATTCTAGCCATAGAAGAGTTTTCCTGACCCATATCCAGTCAAGCACATCCAGCTCCAAGTTCAGTGCCGTGGAGATAGAGATGGAGACCCAACGCCTGCAGAAAGCCTGTGCACTACTTAGACGACGCATGCAAGAAGAGCTCTCAGCAGGTCAGCCTAGACTAGGGCTTGGGGAGGGGGTGAGTAGGGCAGGTTGCAGGAACAGCATGGATGCAGCCTCCCCTCCCTGTTGTGTAGCCCCTGTAGACTGGATGCAGGAGTACCAATGCCTGCTCATTCTGGAGGGGCTGCAGACCATGGCTCAGCAGTATCTCCATAAGGTGCAGGAACTCTGTACAGGTAAGGCCTCATCCATCTACCACCTGTACCAATGTCTAGATCAAAACATGGCACATTAGCCCATCTTGCCCTTGTTTTAAGGAAGGGTGAGCAGTGCAGGGACTAAAGGCAAGCACCCTCATTCTCCCCCCTCACCAGTACTGGATTATCACCAGTCGTCCTTGGGACTAGCCAGCCATCCTTACCTGCTTAGAACAGTTCCTTTACCCTCTTGACAGACAGAACCTCACCAAACTGAGCAGTTTGTTTACTCAGGTACTTAAAGGGTAACTGAGCAACAGAGCTGCTTTTCTCCTTTGGTCCTGCATTTTACTCCCTGTACCAGGAATTGAATCCAGGGCCTTTTTGTATGCTAGGTAAGTACTCTACCACTAATCTATGTTCCCAGCCCTTTTTCCTTCTTTTCTTGTTTTTACTTTCTTTTTTCTTTCTTTCTTTCTTTCTTTCTTTCTTTCTTTCTTTCTTTTCTGTCTGTCTGTCTGTCTGTCTGTCTGTCTGTCTTGACAGGATCTCACTGTGTAATTCAGCTGGCCTTGAAATCACTTTGTAGCCCAGGCTGGCCTTGAACCAGCCAATCCTCCTGCCTCAGCCTCCTAAGTGCTAGGATTACCCTGGCATTTTTGCACTTCTTATTTTAATCTGATAGAGTATCTTGCTAAATGGCCTAGACTGGCTTCAAACTTAAACTTCATTCTGCTGGGGCTGGGGATTTAGCTCAGTGGCAAAGTACCTGCCTGGCAAGTGTAAGGTCCTGAGTTTGATTCCTGGTACACACACCACCACCCGCTGCAAATTCTGTCTCATTTCTGAAACTGGTTTTACAGTTGTGTACCACCATGCCCAGCTCCTCTGAATCTTTTAAGTACAAGTTTTAAGAATGAAGATTTGTCATCTATCAAAAACAAAGTTAGGCTCAAGAAAGTCACAAGCACAGTGAAGAAACCCAGGTGCCAGTTATGATGGCACATAATCTATAATCACAGTACTTAGGAGGCTGAGGCAGGAGAATGGTAAGTTTAAAGGTAACCTGGACTACTTAGCAAGTTCAAAGTCAGCTTGGATTATACAGCAAGACTCTGTCTCCAAAAACAACAAAGAAACCCAGTAGGTAAAGGGTGACTCCACAAAGTTCTGTCCTTGCTACATCAAGCCCAGGCAAGCCCACCACACTGCCAAACACTGAGCTGTTCTGAAAGCATAGATTTTCACCTTTTAAAGTCAAGCAAGCCAGATGTGGTGGTACACTGCTGTAATCCCTGCTGCACAGGAGTGAAACAGGAAAGCAGAAGTTTGAGGCCAGTCTGAGCAACTTAGCAAGACCCTCTATCCAAATAAAAACGAAATAAGTTGGACATAGTGGTACATACCTTTAATCTGAGCACCTAGCTTTCAGGAGATTGAGGTAGAAGGGCCTGAGGTTCAAAGCCCACTTGAGCTACAATAGTGTGTTCAAGACAACCGTGGAATACTAAGGAGACTGTCTCAAAAATGGGGTGTATGGAGGATTGGGATGTAACTCAGTGCTCAGTAGGTCCAATCTCCAGTATACCAAAAGAAAAAGCCAGGGGTGGGGAATGGATACTGGGAAAGACAGGCTTGGGATTATGGGATGGGCAAACCTCTCAGAGAGAGCCCCCACCATGGCTAAAATGATGTGGAGCCCTGGGCCTGGCTGTCCACCCATAAGGCCATGTCCTCTGGTCTTCACAGCTCTGACAGAACAGTTACCAGGATCTAATCTCATGGGGAGGCCTCTCCAGGCCTCATTACCCTCTGGCGGTCATGTATGTACTTCTTGGGGCCCCCAGCTCCTTCTCTACTCCAGCACTCAACAGCTGAAGACCCTGGGAACTCTCAGGCTGCGGGTAGCCATGCTGGAGCAGCAGATCCACCTAGAAAAGGTACTTACAGAGCAGAAGGTGAAGGGATGTGCACTGGGCAGGGAGCCAACACCAAGCAGAAGGCTGGCAAAAGAAAAAGAAACCCCGTATTAAGGACTTTCTGGGTTACTTTCCCAGGACCTACTGGGGTGACATGAATAACTAAGCACCCCTAACCTGCTGTGAAGGGCCCCACATACACTGCACACCCTGGATGTGTAGTGCCTTAGGAGAAAGGAAGACTGGAATATGGAAATTTGTCCCAGGATTTCCTGCCTGTTGGAGTTCTGGGATAGCAGCTAAAACAGGTCCCTACTAAGACCATGGCATTATACTGCTCCCAGGTTCTGATGGCTGAACTCCTTCCCATTGTGAGCACCCAGGAGCCACAGGGCCAACCCTGGCTGGCTCTGTGCCGAGCTGCCCATAGCCTGCTCTGCGAGGGAGGTGAGCGCTTCCTCACAGTCCTGCGAGAAGATCCTGCAGACTGATCCTACAGCCCAGGTCTTGGCATCCTGGGGCAAGGAAACCTTTCAGAAAGAGCCTTCTCCTGGATGGAGTAAAGGGAACTGGGGGTGAGGAGAATTTCAACCCCCCTGTATCTCACTGTGTATCCAAGGTGGAGTAAGTGGGCTGCCTTATGTCTTCTCATTGTGGCCAAACCTGCTGGTCAGGGCTCAGATTTCTGCCTCTCTGGGACCTAGCAGCTGAGATGTGGGGATGGAGGGTTTTGTCTGTTTTCTCACTGTAGATCTAAGAACTGGTTTTATATTAAAACTACTACTTTAGGAAGTATATCTATTTAAGTCATACCAAAGTGAGTTTGATAGAAGTCTTTTATAGTTTTTATTTCCTTATAGTTTTATTTCCTTAAGTTGGGTATGGTGGCATCATAATCCAGCACCGGGGAGGGTGAGGCAGTCGCAAGGCAAATCTAGGCTACATAGCAAGAACCTGTCTCTTAAGAAAAAAATTGTATGAAGTGAATTGATCAAGTTTATGAGTCTGCATAAAGGATGGGGTTAGGCTATTCAAAGTGAGGATTTTCCTCAGCATGTCTGAACACTCCCACCCTTTTGCCAGGTATGTAGAGTTGCACTGGGCTTACCAAAAGACAAAAAGCCATTTATTCATATTGAAGAATAGGCTGGTTACTCTCCCTATTTCCAGCCATCCCAGCTTTCCTCACTGACTCCTGATCCCTTGTGCCCAGCATCTCCTAGCATTAATTCTCTGGCTGGTAATGTGGCCTCCTTTCCACAGTGAAGCCTGTTTCAGGGGAAAGGCCCTTTATCACCTCCTCTGAGACTTCCCTATCCCCTGTGAAAGGAATCATCATCACCCCCCAGAAGTCAATAAAGGGCAGGAATCAGGATTGCAGCCCCAGGCGTGGGTTTATAGCATGTCTTGTTCCTTATTGTGAGACTTTTAGCAAGATTCTTAAGCCTCAATTCCTCCTGGCAACTCCATTACTCCCTATAGAACTTAGGTACAGGTGCTCTGATCTGGAAGACCTTGTAATTTCCAGGATGAACACACCACAATTACTGTACTGTGTTAGTTTCCACAGCAGGCAGCATACCCAGACTTTTTTGTTTAATTTGAGACAGGGTCTTATACTGTAGTTTAGGATGGCCTTGAGCTTACTATGTAGGCAGTGATTTTCCTGCCTGTTTCTTTTTATTTGTACCAGCGATCTAACTTGCCTCTGTTTCTAGAGTGCTGAGGTTGTAGGGATGCACTATCATACCCAGCAACCCAATTTATGTCATCACCTGGTCTGACTGGTTTATTGCCACTGTGTCTCCTGTCTCAATGTCCTGCATTCCCTATATCCCACATCACAGGAAGCAAGGCCACTGTTCATCTCTGTCCTGGCCAGGTACAATGGGAACTCATAGTCTTCGACTCAGTCTACCCATTTTGGGGCTAGTCTATGGCCTGGGGGTGTCCCATGGATTACCATCAGTGTACAAGGGCCACAGGCAAGAAGGTGCTCTGGATAGAACTGTTATTATGAGAGCGTATTTGTGAGTAGGACCCAAGTGGGATTCAGTCCAAGTTAGGGTTTCCTCCACCAAAGCTGGAGGTGGTGGCAGAACTCCCTGGCATCTTGGGTGTCATCACCACATCTAAAGCCAATCAGCTCTGATGTGGCTGGCCCAGATGCGAGAGCCAAGGCTGCAATAAGTGCTCCCACCCCCCACTTCATGGTTGCCACCCAGTTGGTCATTGACCTGAGTGTGCTGGAGCTATTGCCCCCTTACCCCAGCCTGCCCCACTGGGTTCTGTACAAAGTACGTAGCCACTGGTGGTGTGGGGTACTCCTGGCCATGCATCCTGCCTTTCTGAGCTGTAGCCTTATTAGCTAGTGCTGTACCTCACTGTGTACGGACCCTGCCTGAACCACACCCCAAGGCTGGTGGCCTGTAGCCCTTGAGGGTATGGCTCCTGGAGCCTTGAGCTGGCAGGCTCTTGGAGCAGAGGACCCCCAGAGCTGGGGCACAGGTTCCCATCCTCCCATGAGAGGGAGAACTATGGGAGCACCTTTCCTAAACCATGGCTTTCCAAGAAGGTTCCCACAGAGGGAGTTATGGGCCTGTTTCCTGGGCTGCCAGCTCATATCCTCTCTCCACCCAGAACTGCCTTTTACCATTTGTCTTGGCGTGCAGAGCTAGTTGCATTGCAAAGTAGGCTGAGAGCTAGATGGGTGGGAGCCTCTGCACATAGGAGCTTCCAAGCACTAGTCCTTACCTGGCAGCATAACTTGGGTCTACACGACCACTGTTCACTGAGGCAAGTATTGTTCACCTTCTGGGTATGTCTCCTTGAGACATAATAGGCACACAATAAATGTGTGTATAAAAACTAGGCGCTAACCTGTAATCCAAGAACTCACAGGCTAAGGCAAGAGGATCACCTCAAATTTAAGGCCAGCTAGGGCTACATAGTGAGTTCAAAGCTAGTCTGATTTATATAGTGAGACCCTGTCTTTTTTTTTTTTTTGTCTTTTTTTCCTTTTTATCGGTATGAGGATTGAACTCACAACTGCCTGCTTGCATGGCAGGCGTGTATGCCGCTGAGCTAAATCCCCAGCCCCTGAGATCCTGTCTTTAAAAAGAGAGGAAAAAAAAAAACTTTGTACAAAAAGAGAACAAGTTGTGGTTTATAACAGTCTGGAGGGGACAATAAACCCTGGCTTGGGCCTGGAGTTACATGATCAGTCAATATCCCCTGTGGCTTGGAACTGTCAAGCCCTCCATCTTTTATAAGATTTCCCTGCTGCTTGTATGCCTAAGGCAGTAGCTATCTCTCTTGAGTTAGTAGGGTGGTAGCACTGTCCTGAAGAGTTGCAAGTGAGGGGAAAAAGTGTGGCAGAGACAAAAAAGATGGGCAGTGTAAGGGGCTGGGACAGGTAGCTGTATCCACTGGGAGAAATGGGTGTCATCCATAGACTACAGGGAGGGTCTTCCCAAGCTCCCATCAAACTATCTGAGAGAGCAACCCTGAGAACCCCAAACAGTATGTGTAAAGGGTAAATCCATGGAGGGAATCTACATTCCCAAAGAGCTTGTTAACAGAGTGCTTCTGTGGGTCCCAGCCTCCTTCCCCAGCAGAGCTGATCATCACTGAGCCCATCACTTACTTTACCCACACCAGAAGCTTCCAGATGTTCTATAAATCCCAGCTCACAGGAAGATTAGACTGGCTTCAGGAACTCTGGTAGTGGTTCCAAAATCCAGGGATAGGTCTGGGGATTTAGGTCAGCGGCATAAGCGCCTGCCTTGCAAGCAGGCAGTCATGAGTTTGAACCCTGGTACCGATAAAAAAAAAAAATAAAAAAAAAAAAAATCCAGGGACAGCCTGGCTTTCCTGGGAGACATGGAGCTCCCTGTAACAGACTTGGGCCTTCCAAATTATAGCCCTTAGCCCCTATGTGCCCACCAGTGATTTGGGGTTAAGGGTCAAGAAGGACCTTGAAGAGGGTGATTGGGAAGATATTGTTTCTGAATATGAGAGCAGAGCATAAGCCTACAACAGCTTATTGTTTGTATTGTTTTGTTTAAGACAGGGTCTCTCACTATAATGAAGATAGCATTTAAACTCACTGTATATCCAAGACTGACATTCAACTTGCAATGATCCTCCCACCTCAGCTTCCCAAGTGCTGGAATTACAGGTGTGTGCCACTATGCCCAGCATACAACTGATTATTGTAAGGAATACATTTTCATTCAACAGGAAGCTGAAAAGCAGTAATGGCTACTAGACACAAAGAGATTGGCTAGTAGTTCCTGTAGTCCTCCGGGCTCATCACCATCCCCATCCTTGCATGTATAGAATACTGTGGCTAGGGGAGTCAATTGGTCCAGGAGACAAGCCTACTAGGCCCTCTTGCTCCCTCTGCCCCTTTGGCTTGCCTTGGGAGGCTCCAATGTCCTCTTTCTCTCCTACTCCCAAATAGCACACTTCTGCTGCTTTTCCTCTTTCTGTTGATCTTTACAGCATCTCTGTCCTGGTCCAGGTGGCAGCTCTACTTACAGGACCATGCCCATGTGGCCTCCTCCATTAGCTAGCTGCAGAGCCCAACCTGGAGTCAGCTTTCCTTCCAAAATTGTGGGAATTCATGCATCAGGGATTCTCTGGAGGTATAACATATTCCCTGCCCTCCCCTACCTGGGGCCAACCCTTACTACTTCTTGGGGGCCTCTATCAAAGACCTAAAGTTGGTACAGAAAGGGGTTTCTCTGTCCCAAATGAACCCACTAATTGGATTCTGCCTGTTTCCCTGCCCAGACCTGGTGGAGTGTGGGCCAGAAGGATAAAGGTTCTGACATGTGTATTTGTGACAAGCCCTTCCACACAGGTCAGACCTCACCCTCTACCCCTCCACAGTATTCAAGAGCTGACCCAACTCTGAACCCCAAGGGGCCCCCTAGTGGGCTGTCCCACCTTTCTAGAGCATTCATATCCTCCCTGCTAGCTCCCACTTCTGCATTCACAACGGTGACAAAACCAGACATTCTAAGTCAGAGATGCTTTGGCACAAAAATTTGGCCTTTTTCAGCTGAGCTCAGATCTGCCCTACTAGATTTCTCAGTTTAGAATTGATTTCTATATGTACTCATAGATCCTTCAAGCAGAGGAAGCTGAATAAATTTGGTGAATGGGAAGCTGAGGAATCCAAGCTATATAGCCAGAAATTAGTGCTACTTGGATTCCAAATCAGACCTCCTCACAACTCTGGGTTCTTTCTGGGAGAGCAGACTGCAGCTTTAGGGACAAGAGTCCACTAGCCCTACTTGGTTCTCCTACTCAGGGCATTTCCAGGCCTCAGCCATCAGACCCAGGACCCTCCTCCCTAGTGATGGGCCTCAATGAGGCAATGGCCCAGACTTCCTAGCCCGGCACCATGGCACAACCCCAACAGCAGCCAACGCCTGGGACCCTGCTGGGTGGTCCCCCACCGGTTGGAGGGCTGAGCTCCCCTCTCTAGGTCTCTCCGCCAACGCATTCCAGGCTCCCTAAGCCCCTCCCCCAGCTCCTGGGCCTCCCAGCCCCCTTCCCCGCTGGCCCGGCCTATGTCTGAATCTGCTTCTGATTCCCGCGGAGCAGACAAGGACCCCTCCCCCCCGCCCCCCCCCCCCGCTGGAGCAGCCCCGCCCCTGGTTGGGCTTGGGCTCTAGATTGCTGCGCCCCCCACCCCTTCCTGGCACAGCTCGCCCGCCCTTGCTGTAGCCAGGAGGAGGCTTCGGCCGGTGCGCCCCAGGCCTTGCCTGCTCTCGGCCCTTCCCCAGAGGCCAGCAGCCCTGCTTCTAGCCCACGGTGGTGAGTGCGCTCGTGGGCAGCGGGTGGGGCCTCCCGGGTGGAGGCACTGGGAGTGAGGGCAACGCCTGTCAATGCTCCAGGCCTAGCAGGAGGACCCGCCAGCATCTCCACAGAAGAGCTCCGCCAGGGGCAGCCCACAGCTGCTCCTGCCTCTGGGTTGCGGCTGCCTAGGGGCTCTGCTTGCACCACTCTACAGGCCAGCGGGCAGAATCTAGGGCCAGCTCTCCCTCCCTGGGGCAGAGTTGTGGGGCCCTGGCCAGCTGACTGACCTCCAGTGCTCCAGTCATGTTCAGCTGGCCCTGGGTGCTGCTGCTGGCCTTGGGCACATTCTCCATTGCGATGAGCCCGGGGCCACTAGTACCTACTGACCCCTGCTATGAGGAGGGGGGCGCACCCCGAGGCTGCATACCGGGCCTGGTAAACGCAGCCCTGGGCCGTGAGGTACTGGTGTCCAACACGTGTGGGCGGCCAGCCACTTGGGCCTGTGACTCCTCAGACCTGATGCGGGCACACCCTCCTGCTCTCCTGACATTGGCTGGGGGCTCGACCAGCTCTGTGTGCTGGCGCTCTGAAGTGCTGCATCGAGTGCCCCTCAATGTGACTCTCACAGTGCCCCTGGGCAAAGCTTTTGAGTTGGTCTTCGTGAGCCTGCGCTTCTGCTCAGCTCCTCCAGCCTCAGTGGCCCTGCTCAAGTCCCAGGACCATGGCCACAGCTGGACTCCGCTGGGCTTCTTCTCCTCCCACTGTAGCCTGGACTATGGGCGTCCACCTGCTTCATCGGATGGGCCTGCTGGCCCAGGGCCTGAAGCCCTGTGCTTCCCTGCACCCCAGGCCCACAGTGATGGTGGTGGCCTTATGGCTTTCAGTGTGCAGGATGGTAGCCCACCAGGCCTGGATCTGGACAGCAGCCCGGTGCTCCAAGACTGGTTGACCGCCACAGATATCCGCATATTGCTCACAAGGCCTTCTATGCCAGGGGATACCAAGGACTTGGATGCCATAGTCCCTTACTCCTACTCAGCCACTGAATTGCAGGTGGGCGGACGCTGCAAGTGCA
This sequence comes from Cavia porcellus, assembly GCF_034190915.1. NCBI lineage: Eukaryota > Metazoa > Chordata > Mammalia > Rodentia > Caviidae > Cavia > Cavia porcellus. The sequence goes on from NW_026947499.1 coordinate 33,709,992, forward strand.
ATGGGCATGCTTCACGGTGCCTGCTGGATACTCAGGGCCACCTGATCTGCGACTGCCGACATGGCACAGAGGGCCCTGACTGTGGCCGCTGCAAGCCCTTCTACTGCGACAGGCCATGGCAGCGGGCTACAGCCAGAGAAGCCCACGCCTGCCTTGGTGAGGCCTTGGAGGGTGGCCTGGGGACCTCAGACCAGGCAGGCTAGCCCCTGACCCATCCCTCCCTGCAGCTTGTTCCTGCAATGGCCATGCCCGCCGATGCCGTTTCAACATGGAGTTGTACCGTTTGTCTGGCCGCCGCAGTGGAGGTGTCTGCCTCAACTGCCGGCATAATACTGCTGGTCGTCACTGCCATTATTGTCGGGAGGGCTTCTATCGTGACCCAGACCGTGCTCTTAATGACCGTCGTGCTTGCAGAGGTGAGCCTGCCACCTGCATGCTGTCATATACTCTGGTTTCCCAAGATCCTCTGACCAAGCCCTTCCCATCTTTTCCATCAGCTTGTGACTGTCACCCTGTTGGTGCTGCTGGCAAAACCTGCAACCAGACCACAGGCCAGTGCCCCTGTAAGGATGGTGTCACTGGCCTCACCTGTAACCGATGTGCTCCTGGCTTCCAGCAGAGCCGCTCACCCGTGGCACCCTGTGTTAGTGAGTGACCCTGCTTGTCTCAGCCAACTCAGCTCCTGGCTGTTGCCTATCTGTCCCTTGAGGCCTGAAGATTGCCCTACATCCTCACTGCAGGCCATTTTTCCCATCTTCTCTGTAGAGACCCCAGTCCCTGGACCCACTGAGGAGAACAGCCCTGTGGAGCCAGAGGGTGAGTGGATAAAGGAACAGGGTCCCAGACTGGTATGATCTTTGGTAGGAAGCTATAGGTTCAAGCAGGAAAAGGAAGGGGGGGGTTGCCTGGGAATCTGTCAGCATCCTCCCTTCCTCCCTAGATTGTGAGTCCTACTGCAGACCCACCCAAGGCAGCTACCGCATCAGCCTGAAGAAATTCTGCCGTAAGGACTATGGTAGGCTGCCCCAGGACTCCAAGCCCAGGCCCTTCATCTTCTTTCCCCTAATTTTTCCCAACCCTTGCTGGGCCCCAAGATCCATCAGTCCCTCAGGTCCCACTGTTGCTGACCTTGCCCATTCCCCTCTCACCCAACTCCGTTTGTGTCCTCTGTGTACTGGGTGGGCGACCTGTGTCCTCCCTGCAGGGCCTCAAGCTTGACCAGCCCTGCCTGAGCCACCCGCCTCCTTTCCGTCTCCTCACAGCTGTACAGGTGGCGGTGAGCGCGCACGGTGAGGCACACGGCACATGGACACGCTTCCCTGTGGCAGTGCTTGCAGTGTTTCGGAGTGGCGAGGAACGCGCTCGGCGCGGAAGCAACGCGCTCTGGGTGCCGGCTGCCGACGCGGCCTGCGGCTGCCCGCGCTTACTTCCTGGCCGCCGCTACCTTCTGTTGGGGAGCGGGCCGGGGGCTGTCGCCGGAGGCCGGGGACCTGGGCTCAGCGCTGCTCGTGGGAGTCTCGTATTGCCTTGGAGGGACGCGTGGACACGTCGTCTGCGAAGGCTGCAGCGGCGCGAGCGACGGGGGCGTTGCGGAGCGGCCTGAGCTCTTGGTGGAGCAGGAGTGGGGCGTTGCTCCCACAAAGCGGAGCATTCCCGACTGCTTTTTGTGTCGGGCACGCAGCCTTCTGGGCCCCCACATTCTCCCTCCCTTGGTGCCTCATGACTGGATCACACAGATGTGAGTGATGGCTTGAAGAGCTGCTGGGAGGTGCCTTGGGCAGCTGTAACTCCCAGAGGCTTCCTTGATAAGCCATCCCCCACACACATTCACGTACATGCGATATCTACTCCGTACAAGGAACAACTCAGCACCTGATACCCCTATAAGGCTGGGTCCTTTTATGATGCTGAGACCCCCCTCAAGGGTTTTGAGAACATCCAAAGGCCACTGTGATTCAAACCCCTTATGCTGTGACCAACAGAGGGCATTCTGACCTCTTCCAAAGCACTGAGGCCACCATGGACGCCTGTGGACTTCTATGGGGTGGGTGACTCAACTCCGCTCGGCGTACTAAGAATCCCCTGCCTCTTGCAGAGGGCGCTGAACTTCAACAAGAGGTCCGCTGCCTCTGTCAAGAGGTGCGTCTCTTGTCTACACGTTGGCTTTGAGCAGTCTGCCAGTTAAGTGTCCACGTCCACGTCTTTGGTCTTCGCACAGCTGACGTCTGCTGCGTCACCGAGCCTTGGCTTTAGGACTCCAATAACTAGGATCCCGCCCCACAGGCCTCCACGTACTCCTTCGCTTTCTCTAAATAGGACGTAGTGGATGATGTGCGGTCAAGGTCCACCCGTGACCTTGGCGGACGGCGACTCCGGCCGGCAGCTGTGGCCCGCAGCTGTCCGGACTCTGGATGCGCGAGGTGCCGCCTCATTGAACACGTTCCCTGCCAGGCGCATAAACCCCCGCCCCTGCGCGTTGTACCGTTGTTCCGCGGGCTCTTGCTCTAGCTTTGGCCGCCTTCAAGCGCCAGTGCGCATGCCCAGAGCCGGCTAGGCTGAAACGCGGGGCGCTCGAGGTGGGCGGCCAGCGGCGCGTGCTCGGCAGGGGCGGGGCCGCCTATGCGCGTGCGCAGAAGAGCGGGCGCTGTGCGGCAAGCTGAGGAGAGCGGCGCGGCGCGTGGAGGTGGGTGCGTGGCGGGAAGGCGGGGGCGTGGCGGTCGGGTGCGGGGTCAATGGGGCGCCGCTGTCATCGCGCTGGGGCCGGCAGAGCGAACTGCGCTATGAGCCTTGGCCGCGGCGTCGCGCGAGTCGGAGGGTTTCGGGAGCCCGGCGCTGCCCAGAGGTTATGACGCGGGCCCAGGAGCCAGACCCCCACCCTCCGGCCGGCCGGTCATTTCATCCCCCCACCCGCTCCGCCGCCGCGGCTCTCCGGGCCCAGGACGAGGTGTGGAAGTGTCGTCGGAAAGAAGTGTTGTTTTGTCATTCTTTCCTTGGGGCATTTTCCACCTCTGCTGGGTAGGAAGTCCTCTTCTGGACTTGATCTGATACATTCTGCCCTTGGAGACGAAAAGCTCTGAGCCCATCACTTGCTCAGCATGACATCCTACTTACCTACCTGACGCCTAGGTTTCTTCTCAGCCTCGGAGACGTGTCTGGCAGGTGCCCATGTCGGACCATCGTGTTAGGTGGCAGCTCTGTCCTTAAAGCTGGGCCCTGAGAAGTAGAAACAAGGACCCTGACCCTGCTATCTCAAACCCGTGGAAGTTGGGGTACTTCAGGTTACCCTACAGTCAACGGTACTGATAGCCTGACCATGGAATCCTTTGTTACTAAGTGCTGTGTGGAAACAGTTGTACTGTAGGCCTCCTGGCTGAGGACTTGCTGGCCTGATATTAAGGGTTAAGGATTGGCTAAATCATCTGGATCATATACAGACATAAGCTGGCTGTTAGTATTTGTGGTGGTGTTGGTTGTGGTGTCTTTTCCCGGCAGTTTATCCTTGGCAGGAATCTAGGAAGGCAAGAAATCTGCCTGCCTTTCCAGAGTGAATGAAGACAATTTTGCTATGTGTTTGCTCCACAGTCAGCATATGACTCTCAGCAATTTGCAGAACTATCCCATAATGTCATGAGGTGCCATTTCATCCATTTGAGGGTAAAAAAGAGCTCCATTTTCAAGTTGTCCCCAGCACATAGTAGACATCCTTAAAAGTTTGCTTAATTGCTTTGAAGATAAGTAAATAAATTCTTTCACTTTAAGGAGACCAGCCCAGATAAAGAACTGATCAAGAAACCTCAAAGTTGTCACAGTTCATAGCTGGGATATGACTTCCTTTTATTCTGAACGTTGATCCTTGCCTAATCTCTTCAGCACTCAGATAAAGCCTTTATGGAAAGTACTAGGTAGCAAGTGTTCTATTTAGAATTCTTAGTCAGTGAGCAGGGCTGGAACCACATCCTGACCACTTTTGCTCCCCTTTTGTCTGGCATAGGGTGGGTCAGGGGATCGTTCAGTAGTTGTCAAAACCAAAGTGGTGTTATCAGAGTGGTGGGTGTGAACTAGTGAACTAGTACAGTAGCATTCAACTGGATTAAGGGTGGCTTGGGATGCAGAAATAGCAAAGGCAGGATTTTCATAACAATAATACCACCACCGCTGCCACCACCTCACCCCACCCTCGGTCTGCAAAGTCACCTGCAAGTGGGCCGTGCTAGCAGTCCCTAATCTTGCCTGCCTGGACTGTCTAGTAGGTCACAATGTCCTTGGGCATGCAGTGTTGCACCTAATCCTCATTAGAGACTGAGCCAACCTCAGAAGATATATTTAAGTGTTTACTTTTGGATGATTTCTGGTTTAAAGTACATAGGACAATGAGGCAGGTTGTAAAAAAGCACTTAACATTTACCCTGTTCAATGTTTTACCTGTTTGAACATTGAACATACCTTCTCTGTTGTGACAACTCTGTAAATGGAAGAAACAAATCCTTTGTTTGCCCAGTGGCATAAGCACTTGCCTGGCAAGTGTGAGGTCATGAGTTTGATCCCTGGTACCCCTCCCCCAAAATTGCTAGGTGGTGTAGCACATGCCTGTAATCCCAGCACTCAAGAGGCTGAGGCAGAAGAATGATTGTGAGTTTGAGACCATCCTGGGCTACAAGATGAGCTCAAAGCCAACCTGAACTGCTAGTGAGACCCTATCTCAAAAAGACAAAAAAAGAAAGAAAGAAAAAAAAAAAAACCTTTTCAATTTGAAGCAGCAGTTTCAATGGCTGTGCATCAATTCTACATAGAGATAATATCAAAAACATAGAACCTTGGGCTTATTACTGAGAACTAACCTAAGTTCATTATTTGATGAGTTTCTTTGTTCTTTCAATATGGATTTACTGAATTTACATTTCATATAAGGAAAAGGCTCTGTGCTAGACGCAATGGTGGGTGTGATTTGCTCTTGGCTTTGAGGGAGTTTAAAGTGCAGTGAGAAAACATGCATAGTGATTGATGCCTCCCAAAAAGGTGGGAAGAATTTGCTGTATGTACAAATGATCATTATCCAGACTATGTGTATAGAGAAGGGTGTAAGAATTCAGAAAAAGCCTTGAGCTTCATTTTGAAGAATGGTCAGGAGAGCCAAGAACATGTGAGGAAAAGAAATTTCTGAGCAGAGGAACAGCATGTATTTAGATTTTTTGTTTGTTTGTTTGTTTGTTTTTGAGACAGGATCTCAATATTTAGACCAGGCTGGCCTTGAAGTCCCTTCTGAGTGATGGGATTATAGGCATGTACTGTTGGGAAAGGGGCAGTAAGTACCACTGGGTGTCTGAAGGAAGACAGGAAAGGAGAGATAGGAAGCTGACTTGGCAGCAGACTGGGAAAGGCCTTAAGTACCAGGCCCATGAATTTGAATTTTACCTTGAGAGTGGTGGGAGCCTCCAGAGGAGCACAGCTTGACAGTGACCTGATCAGATTTGTGTTTGCTGAGGATGAAAGATGTCTCTGACAGGCTAGTGAAAGGCCACACTGAGACTAAGGGTCAGTTGAGAGCCCTCTGGCCCACACAAATATATAACGAAAGAAAAGAGCAAGACTTTGAGACAAGTGGCAGCCAGGATGGGAAGAGCTGAGGAGGAAAACAAAATGGCGACATTCCAGGACTGGATAGCCAGCAACTCAGTGCCACAGTTCACACGGAGTTTGTGGGAAAGGAACAGGCCTAGGAAGACTCCAGGCTTTGAGTTTGGAGAGGCCACATCTAGGCAGCTATGTGTGGGCTAGTGGGTATTTGGGGAACCTTCGTGTGTTGTGTTAAAGCTGGGGACTGGGTTGGATTTTATCAGGAGAATATATAGAGGGGCAAAAAAAAGGCTGTCCCTACACACTCCTAGTATCACATCCCTAAGGCTACACAAGACTTGTGAGTAACCCATTGCCTTGTTAGTAGATGGGAATAGAGGACCAGTTTGCTTATTAAAGTAAAATGTGGATGTCAGATACTAAAGGTGTAAACCACGGTTCCACTGTTCTTCCAGGAGCCTTTTTGTGTCAGTTTTCTGTTTGCCTTTTGGAGTATCTCCAGGTTGGTAGAGATTCATTTCAAAAACCTCATTTGCTTTTAGACTGCTGGTTAGTTTTCTAAAAATGTTCTCAAATTAGAACTCTGGAAAAAAGCATCTCATCCCAGAGATCAGTGATGGAAGAATTTTCAGAGTTATTCTGCTTTCTCTCCAGAACCTTGGTTTTTCATCAAGCAAGATTTAGGAAGAAATTAACTAAGGGCACAGAGACTAAGCATCTGCTAATCCTCTCCCCAATCTTTTTTTTTTTTTTTCTTTTTTATCAGTACCGGGGATTGAACTCATGACTACCTGCTTGCAAGGCAGGTGCTTATGCCACTGAGCTAAATCTCCAGCCCCCCTCTCCCCAATCTTTCTCTCACACAGAGGGCCTGCATGGGCAAGGCTTAGGAAAAACTGATACTGCCAAAGGAGCCTTTATCTACCCACTGCCCGCTTGTACTCCCCATAATGGTGACTGGATATCTGATGAGTTTGTGAGCAAGTATCTTTGTCTCTCATATAGGAGCATGTGGCTGCTCAGCCTCAGCTTTGACTTGTAGATTGTGTGTAAGCAGTGGTGGCCTCCCTCCAGTCACCCTGGTGTTAGGCATATTCACATTTTTCTCTGTCTCTGTCTATCTCTTTCTCCGTATCTTCCTCTCTTTCCTTCCACCTCTGTCTCTCCCTATCTCTCTTTCTCTTCCTCCTTAAAATGATTAAGTTTGCACACTCCATCCTGTGTGGGTAGTGTTCCCCCTTCTTTCCTTTCAGTACTGGAGACTGAACCCAGGTACTTGCACATGCTAGGCAAATACTTTTCCATTGAAGTAAATTCCAAACACTTATTATCTTGAGACAGGTTCTCACCAAATTCCCCAGTTTGGCCTCAAATTTGAGATCATCTTGCCTCTGCCTAACAAATAGCTGTGATTATAGCCATGTGTCACCATACCTGCCATGGCCTGCTATCTTACAGGTGATGGAATAATGCTGTGCATGACTTGGGGTGTTTCCCTTAATCTGAAACTGTGTGTCTACCTGTTATGGTTTTAATTAGAAATTAAGCTCAGGTTTTCAGATATTCTCAGGAGAGTATATGGAATGAGGAAAAGAAAGCTGTACCTGCAGAATCTTAATGATATGTCTTCAAGGCAGAAAAGGTTGGTAACCCATTGCCTTGTGGGTGGGCACTCTCAGAGATTGTTTACTGATGGTATTCTGTTACCAATAAAAAAACTAATCAACTGTTCTAAGTGTACTTCATTGTGTGGGTCCCACCAATAGCCCCCCTCAGCCCTTCCTTGAGTTTTTTTGTTCTCGGTAATTCCTGTCCATAGTTTATTTCCAACAAAGATCTTTCCAACAATTTAGCCTTTGTATCGTTGAAAGTTATGAACTTTAAAAGAATGGAGGACTGGCAATAACTTCTACCTTGGTGCCTCTGCCTCACTCCCTGCATGCTTGGGCACTGTATGTTGTTTGGCAGCCAGTGAATCTCAGGTCTTTAGCTTCTGAACTGGGCTTATACCACCATCCTTTAGTCTGAGCCACAAAAATTATTCACTGGCTTGCTTTCATCTCATACAACTCCCATACTCTAAGCAGGCTGTGTTCTTTGTGGTCCTGTCCTTTGCTCACACTGTCTCTGCTGCTATCTGGGACTAAAGTCTTCTCACCCTGCAAGACTCAGCTGAGGCTTGCATTGGCTCCAGGAAGCCTTCCCTGGGTCCTTTTTCTTCATGGGCATGGTGGGTGGGGAGAGACACACTATGCTTTCTAGTTTTAGCACCTGAACCTTGAATTTCCATAATTAATACGCTGCCCGAAGCCAGCACTCATTGAGAGCTAGGGCAAGGCCTTGCCTTTTTCTCCTCCAGTACTTGGTACCTTGCTATATAGAAGGTGTCTTAAATCTTTGTGTGTGTGTGCGTGTGTCTTTCTGAGACAGGGTCTTTTCATGTTTCAGGCTGGCCTTGGACTCACTTAGTAGCTCAGGCTGGTCTCGAATTTGCAACGACCCTCTTGCCTCAGCCTCCCAAGTACTGAGATTACAGGAGTGCGCCACCATGCCTAGCTTTTAAATCCCTTTTAAAATGATTTGAGTCTAAACTGGACATGGTGGCTCTTGCCTGTAATCCTAGCACTTAGGAGGCTAAGGCAGGAAGACTGTTGCAAGTTCGAGACCAGCCTGGGCTACAAAATGAGCTCAAGGCCAGCCTGAACTGTATAATGAGAGCCATCTCAAAAAGACCGAAAGAAAAAGAAGATTAAGCCTGTACAACTCCATATAGTGTGGCTTGGTTATCTTACTGGGTATGAAAATGCTTGCTAAGAACCTCTCATGTCCCTGGTTTCCCAAGGCACACTGAAATGGTGCTGAATTCTCTTCCTCATACCCTAGAGGCTATGTTCTTCTTAACCTGTTATTGGGAAGACTCTTTGAACTCAGAAGATAAAGATGCTGAATTAGCAGAGCTTTATTAGTGCTTAGCCCCTGCCTGTGGGGGCCAGGCGAGGCTAGGGAAAGGTATTTGGTTAAGCAAAGGATGTAGAAAACTATTTGGAATGACTAGTTGAGTTTAAGAGATGCAGAGTGTCCACCCAGGATCCCATGTGTAGGCTCAGGTGCCATTCCTCAGACTTGGATCTGAACATCCAGCCAACAAGCAAGTCAGCTGGCCCAGAGTGCTATGACTAATAACTCATAAATGTTTATATCCCTGTTGTATGTGGCAGGTGCCTGCCATTGTGTGTCACCAGCAAAGCGCTCACTATCAAGTTCCCCATAACCAGCTACTTGGTGAACCAGGCACCATTAACATTTGAAAAATTCCTGTGTGCTGCTTTAGGACTAAGGCAGGTACACCTTCCAGTCATGTGAAGATGCCTGTGGGGCAAGTTACTGCCTAGCGCAAGTTGTCTAAGGCTCCTTATTTTTCTGCATTAAGAATTAAAGTTTCTTGGAAGACATAGTCATGGGGGAAAAAAAAAAGAATAAAAGTTTCACCTTGGGCCTCAGTGGTTTGCAATTATTCTTGAGTCCCCACCCATTTTCTTGTTTTCTCCATTCCCAGGGCACCCTAAGGTATAGTGTGGCATTGTGTGTGGAAGCCACAATCTAGTGAGGAAGTCAGATGTGTAAGCCATGACAGTAAGCTGAGGCTTGATGCTCCAGAGAGGTGACAATGCTTTTAAGGAGGTGGCTGAAGGGCTGTGGAGAGCACTGTTTGGAGTATATAGATAAAAGGAAGGAGGTAACTCCTCTTCAGCAAAAAGATAGTCCCTCAGTGTAGCATGGGCTTGTAGTTGGTACTGTGCAGTCAGAGCTCCTGAAACTATCCTGAGTCCAGGAGGGGCCGTCAGTGGTAGAGAACATATGGCATGAGTGTTGCAGTAGGCTGTTTGTTATCATTAAAAGGTCTAAAAGTTTCATCATCGCTGGGCTAGGTCATGAAGGGTGGAGAAGAAAGGATCTCAGATAGAAGGTTGTGACAAATCAAACCCTGACCTGGGCAAAAACACTGGGAGTCAGAGCCAAGTTGCACTGGATTCACATGGAGCATGAAGGTGCAAGAGTTCAGGAGATCCCTGGGAAGCACCTGGAGATATAGGACCAGAGAGCTTCATGGGGTTCTTTGTGTAGAGGCTGATTTAAAAAAAATGACATTGAAGGGACATGAGAGGAATCATAGCCAGAATGGTGAGGAGAATCCAGGAAGTTGCATGTCCTTCAGAGAGCAAGATAAGGGCCCAGTGTCTGTTAGATCTGGTAGCCAGGCAATAACATCCTAGGGGTGGGAGGGATGGTGGCAGCCAAGTGCAGCCTGCTATTGCAATAACTGAACTGAAAGAAAGGAAAATGGAAGAGAGGCAGAGCTGGAATTGAGTGAGCCTCAGGGTCTCTGCTTTGGGAACTGCCTGAGATAACCAAAAGTGAGCATTGAATATATAGGGAATCAAGATCTCCAGGAGATGAGATCAGAATTTAACTAGGGGCCCGGAACTTGAATCCTGCAGCATGCATATGAATGCAGATAAATGGCTAAACTTGGGAGGAAAGGAAACTTGCCTGATACCACCTCCTCCTTCTCAGATGAGAGTGGGAGAGTGAAGCTATGAACCAGGGCCTAGGAACAGGGCAGGGTGTTAGAGTCCAGCTGGAAAAGGCTGCCAGGTAGCACTGGGAGCTGGGCATGCTTGAGTCCCTTGACAGATAGCTTTGAAACACCCCACTACAGGCTGGGGATTTAGCTCAATGGCATAAGTGCCTGCCTTGCAAGCACGTGGTTGTGAGTTTGATCCCTGGTACAAAAACAAAACAAAAATAAAAAACACCCCACTACTGCCACCAGTGATTATGCAGGCAAGGAAAAGTATGCCGCGTCCTGGCTTCCTCATGTTGCCCAGCATACGATGGGCAGAAGTTGAACCTTGATGTGATTGGACTAGGCTGAGCTGTGGAGGAGTGAAGCAAGAGGCTGGTAGTCTGGGATTAGGGGTTCAGGGTAGGACGAGGGATGTGCCTTTTAGGACAGGGACCTAGTAGGCACTGTTCATGAATTTTTAGCCATGGGTGGAACAGGTTTCTGAATGGCTTGGATGTGAATAAAAATGTGTAGCCAGCTGTGGTGCCATACATCTGTAGTTCCATATGTTTGAGAGCTTGAGACAAAAGAAACACAAATTCGAGGCTAGTCTGGGAAATTTAGTGAGTCCTTGTCTGAAAATAAATAAGGACTAGTGACATAGCTCAGTTATAGAGTGTTTGCCTAGCATGCATGAGGTTCTGGGTTCAGTTTCATAGTACTACACACAAAGTAAAGGCTTTAAAGTTATGGGGATGTCTTGGTTACTTTTCTCTCATTGCTGAGATAAAATATGCAGTGATCAAAATTAAAAAGGGAAAGGTTTATTTGGCTCACAGTTTGTGGAGCTTTCAGTCCTAATCAGCTGGCTCCAAGGCAGGGTAGCATGGCAGAGAGGCAACAGTTCATGGCGGCAGAAGACAGCAAAAGCAACATGAGCAAAAGATGAGGAGCACAAGAGAAGACACTCTATCCCTTATATTATATGCAGGCTATCCACCCTAGTGTGAATGTAGCACTCACACCTATAATCCACCTAGCATTGGACCATGAATCAATCACAAACTCTAGAAATCCACTCTCATGACTACATGAGGCTTTGTGCTACATCTAGACACAAACCATAACTGGGAGTGAGGCTAGGAGTGGTGGCATACATCTGTAATCTCAGTAATCTCAGAGGCAGGAAGATTGAAAGTTTGAGTCCACTTGGGCAACTTAGTGACTTATAACCTGTATCAGAATAAAATTTAAAAAGGGCTGGGGATGTAGCTCACTATGAAGGCCCTGGGTTCTTTCTTTCTTTCTTTCTATCTATCTATCTATCTATCTATCTATCTATCTACCTACCTATTTATCTATTTATTAGAATCAAACTGAGGACCTTGTACTTGCCAGGCAGGCACTGGTGCTGCTAGCTATATTCCCGGTCCCTTGGATTCAAGCTGGGGAGTTGTATCTTGAGTCAGGGCTCCCTCATCGGCCCTTTAGTGATAGCAGCACAGAAAAGAGCTGAGCACTGGAGGTAGGGGAATCCTGTTTAGGAGGTGGTACCAGGAAGGCTGAGGAGGGAAGGAGAAAGGGTAGTTTCAGATAATTTCAGGTAGAAGTTGAGAATGTGGTAGGGAAGGGCATTTGCTATGGCAAATTCCAGAATAAGAGGAGGTGAGAATATGGGTCCAGGGGGTACAAAGCAGAGTCTTAATGTAAAGAGTATGAGGAAGACCAATGTATGTACCCTGGTTAATGACAGTATTATCCATCATTGACCATCTGGTCATCCTGTAGTCTGATTCTCCGCCTACTGGCAGCCTAGAGAGGTTGGACCTCCAGGCAAGTATTTTCAGAATATACCCATAAGGATCATCTTCCACCCAGCATTCTACAAAGGAAGGCCCAAGGAGACTCCCTACTACACATGCAGTAGGCCAGCAGTGGTCCGCCTACCCTCATGCTCCCCTGAGCTGAATGATTCTAATTGCTGCTGCTTCTGCATCCACATTCCAAGCTGTCAGTGGACAGATCTTTCTACAATGAAAGCTTGATTGTGCTTCTTTACCCCAATAACCTGTTGGTACACCATGTCCAGTGGGATGAGGTTGAAGCCCCTCATGGGGCAGGGGCCTATGTGATTTGCCCCACCCCCACATTCCCAGGATAAGTTAGCTGCTGTATTTATCCAAATACAGCAAGTCTTTCCATATTGTTCCTTCACCTGGGGTATCCACCCCTCTCCCAGGCCCCAGGGGAATTCAATTCTCTCCAAGAAGGGCTTTGGAAGCTCCACAGTCTCCCCTAAGTGTGGCCTAATATCCCCTCTGTTATCTGTCTTCAAATGTGTTTACAAATCTCTTTTCTACTTGAACTGCCAAGTAACTTATTTTGGTATCTGTTTTACCTACCTCAGTGCCAGAGACTTAATAGGCACTCAACAGAGGGCTCTAGAAAAATATGGATGCAATGGGGTTGATGGATTAGACCAGGGGCCCCTTTCTTTCAAGGCCTGTGTTGTACTGTTTTGTTCTCAAGACTCAGGCCTCAGAAAGAAGATGCACATGCATCCTACCCTAGGCCTCTGCTCAGGATTCCTGACAATGTCTGGGAGGTTATGTCTCCAGAGTGTCTGGAACATCCTTGGAAACTGGATGTGGTATATACCCTTGCCCTCTACCCGGTGAGTGAATGGGAGGATAGGAGTTTCATGAGGAAGTTAGAATTGAGAGGAAGGTTCCTACCTCAAGAGGGCTTGCTTGTCACTGACCTTGACTGTTAACAGCGACCTATCCCCTCATCTCTTCCATCTGTGCCCAGACCTAAACCCTGATCCCTTCTGGATGCCTAGTGTGTTCCACCGGCCCTTCTTTCCTCCCCACTCAGGGCAGATGTGCCTCTGAATATCCCCTTCTCCCCAGGACCTGCCTGCCTATTGCTCTCTAGCCCATCCACCCTTCCATATCAAACATGCCCTCTCCTGCCATTACCTACTTGGCCCCTGCCCCAGGTATCCTAGCCCTGTGAACATTTCCTTACCAAATAATCGCTATGCCCTCCTCATCCCTAGATAGTATATTCTAAGACTAGAATGTCACTTGGCAGCTCTGCCATCCGTACCTGTGGCCTGGCAGGTATGGTTGGTGCCCAGCAGATGTCAAGGGATTAGTGAATTCTGCCATCTCTCCTTAGCTGTCTGCAGATTCCACCTTACTATGACCAAGGCTTTTTCCTCTTCTGTCCACAGAGTTTAGCAAGGTTGAAGAAGTACATGAAGTGCACCTATGCTTTGAATCCTATCAGGGGAACCTGCTTGTGAGGGGCATGCATTTCTCTCTCATATGAAGTCCCCATAGCCACAGCTCTTTACTGCCCCTCCTTTCTGTTGTCCACCACTGAGTTCTGCTGGGTGTGGAAGTTCACACCTGCTTGTGCTGGAACTACTTCATTCTTCCTGCCTGCCTGCTGTCCTGTTCCTGGGAATGCATGTGGGGCTCACTCAGGCTATAGAGGAAGCACTGAGCTAAGCAGCAGCTGATGCTACTGCATATTCTGTAGCAGTGATTAAGGTCAACCAGGAAAGCCCCAGTCAGTTTGTTTTGGGGCTGAGAGGCCTTGTAGCTAGGAGTAGTATGGCAGGCTGCAGCTGCTAAGGCCACTGGCTTTTCAAACGCTTTGACAGCCATTAGGGATATTTTTCTAAATACAGGTTGGAGGTATCACCTGCTAATCCTGCCTCCTGCTTCTCATTCCTCTTCGAGTTCCTAGACATTGCCCACCTGGAGGACAGCCTGTCTCCTGCCAAGCTGGCTGTGCCTGATAAGACTGTGGTTGATCCTCAGCAGTGTTTGGATGCATTTGGGGGACCTTCTATGCTTCATTGCCAGGGAAACACTATGCTGTGACCCCTACTGTGCTCTGCCCCCACCCTGATTCACTATAGCATTTGCTTGAGAAACATCTAATTGAAACTGGCACCTGATGCTCCAAGATGATGCTTCCTTGGGCTGGGATTCTCTCTTCACTGTCTGTTCTTCAAGCTAGAATCCTTGAGTGACATGGTCTCTGCTCCCCCACCATTAGACCTCTGTGTCAGCTGGAATCAAACTATAAACAGTCTCTAGGCACCACCCCATTTTCACTCTTTCTGGTGTGCTGGCCCCCTTAAGTCTTAGCTAGATTCTGCCATCTTCTCCTTAGGTTTTTGACAGCAATTAGGGGGATTTTTCTAAATATAGGTTGGAGGTATCACCTACTAATCCTGCCTCCTGCTTCTCATTCCTCTTCGAGTTCCTAGACATTGCCCACCTGAGACCTTTAACTTGCTGCTTCCTCTCCTCCCTTTTGTCTCTTCGTGCTCCATTCCATACACATACCAGGCTGATGCCCTGTGTTTATAGGTTAGGACGCTGTCACCCTTGTGATGCTTGAGCACTAGGTCAGTGCCCTTCCTTAGTGTTTTCTAGTACCCTGCCTGGATGTTTACTACACTTCTTACTGGATTTGTGGCTTTGGTTCTCTTTTGGAGCTTTCTTTACCTTTTATTTTTGTTGTTGTTTTTTGAGAAAATCTCTTGCTATGCAGTTCTGACTGACCTTGAATTCATTGTACTTCAGGCTCACCTGGAAATTCATGGTAATCCTCAGCCTCAGCCTCAGCCTCCCAAGTGTTGGGATTACAAGTGTGTATCACCATATCTGGATGTCTTTATTGCCTTATTGCTAGTGCTCAACTTGGGTCTGGCACAGAAGAGTCAACTTAGTAGAAGTTTGTGGAATGATTAAAATTTTGGCCCAAAGGAAGACATGATTGTTGCTGCCTCCTCTGTTCCCTGTAACCTGCAACAAGGAAGGAAGACTCATGCCCAGTGTTGGCAGGTGTTAAAATGTAATCACCACAGCTAAATGTGTGGTTCTATTTTTGTCACATGAGAAAGAGTTTGTTTTTAAATCCAACTGGGGAAATCATGTTCTTCATTTAAGAAGTGAAAAATGCCCAGTCTTATGACTCCCTGCCTCTGAAGCAGTGTGTTAGGACAGCTTTGTGCCATTGACAAGCAAGTCCCAAACTTGTCAAGGAGGCAGTGGAACAAGGCTGACCATATAGTTTGATCTGTACCATGGAGGGAAACAGTAGCAATGGAAGGGACTCGTGGATCCTAGAAGGTCCAGCAAACCAGGTTGGCCCTCCCTGTGCATTGGGACCCTCTAACACCTGTCTGCATCCTAGGTTCCTTATCTGTAAAGTGAAGCAAATCCCTGCATCATCAGACTGTCCTCACCATTAAATGAGATGGGCTAGGAAGACAAATCTCTGGACAGTGAATTGCAGTGGGATTTGTTCTATAGCTATCAAAGATGGGGTTGACATAGGGTCTGGCACTAGCTGCATGGTCCTAGGCATCTCCTGCCACATTCACTTTCATCCCTCCCACTCTTTGTTGTTGCCTGTGCACTTGGTGGTGTGGAGCCTCCTCCCCAGCTGCTCCTGGCAGCCTTCTGCTGGGTACACAGCAGAGGATTCCCTGTGGAAGATAGATGTGGCGTTTATTTGAGTTGCTGTAAGAGATTTGGTGCTGAAGTGTCTCACAGGACTAAGGCTCTTACCTCAAGAAGTTGTGTGGCTGTTCTCCTGGAGCTGTTAAGGGGCCTCTAAGGCTTTGGTCTTACTCTTGCAGACAAAGGACAGTGCGCCATGGCCCGAGGGCACAGTGGTTCTGTGACAATTGAACAGCATTACCTGGAAGTCTCCCAACATGGCAACATAACATTTTGGGGAAATAAAAGTCACTTGTTTCTACTTACAACCGACCCCCCCCACATACCTTTAAGAAATACTTGCTTTCTAGCTTCAAGTATCCTGAACTCTCAAATAGGCATGTGTTGGTGAGGAAAAAGCCATGAAGATCACTGAAAAAAATTTATAGGCTGGAGAAAGAGGAAGCACAGGGTAAGGGAAGAGAAATGTGGCAGTTAAAAGGGGCAAAGAGGCAGTTAGGGATCATTACAGGAATGCAAAGTAATGCTACACCCTGCCTGCCCATAGGCTTCCTGAACTATACTACTCTGCTGGAGACTCTGGCCTTGGCCTGTAGAAATCACTCTCAGACACTCCTGAGCAACTACCTTTATCCCAAAGTTCTGGCCATGCCTTCCTTGGATTTCATTGCTGCCTCAGAACCCTTACACTTGCTCTTTTGTCTGTCCCTAGCACTCTTTCTTTAATCTTTCTGCTGCTTCTGCTTTTTTCTTCTGATGTCATCTCTTGGGTCTGTCAGTACCCTGCAGACCCTCTGTAATTAGCCCCCCCCCCCTGAAACTATCAATACTATAATTTGTGAGGGTATTTATTTATTTATTTATTGGTACTGGGAATTGAATTCAGGACCTTGTGCTGGGTAGGCAGGCACTGTGTCACTGAGAGAAATCCTCAGGCCTTTTTTGTCTTTTTGAGACAGGTTTCACTATGCAATTCAGCCTGGCCTTGACTGAACTCATTTTGTAGCCCAGGCTACCCTTGAGCTCAACAGCCATCCTCCTGCCTCATCCTCCTGAGTGCTAGGATTATAGGCATATGCCACCACTGAGTTTTAAGAATGCATCAAGTACAATTTTATCTACTTTCCTGAAATTGACAGTGAAGTTCAGATTTTAGGACAGAGATCAGGGTGCTTCACCCACTCTAAATTTAGAGACTTATAGGTAACTAGGGCTGAACAGAGGTGCCACTCTTCTGAGCCAGCCTCTGTCCCTCCTTCCTCAACTTTGAATTTGAGGCTGGGGAAGGAAGAAAGGATTTTAGGTGACTGCAATATTTGTAGTCGAGGGGGTGTATTTTCCCAAAAGAACTGTCTCACAGCTGGTAAAGGTACTGCTTTTCTGGGTGGCCCCAAAAAAGGGCAGAGAATGGGATGTACTGTGTGTATTTTGTCACTTTAGTATTACTTGCACCCACCTCAAGAGGCCCACAGTCAGAACTGAACCCATAGGTGTAGCCTGTGGACTAGTCTGTGAGGGTTGTGTATTACTTATTAGATGCATTTTACAGACAAGGCTACTACAGTTTGAATACAATTTATAGCTTGTCTGAGGTTCACACAAACAAGTGGCAAAGCTGGCCTGTGAAACCAGGCCTATCTAACTTCACAGTTCTCCATGGTAGCTTCCTGCTTTCTTTCTTTCCCGCTAGCCACATGGGTAGGCTCCAGGCATGGCACCTTTGTTAGGAGCTGATGAAACAGGAGAAACCTTGCCTGCTGTAGAGGAGCAGGTAGGGTGTGTAACCTTATGCAACAGCAGCAAGCTAGGTGGGCCCTCAGAAAAAGGTCACTTCGCCTACAAAGACTTGCTGTCTTGCGCTGGGGGTATAGTGTAGTGATAGAGTGCATGTTACTTGCTTAGCATGTAGGAGACCCTGAGTTTGATCCCCAGCAATGCCAAAAAACCTCCAAAGTGTAGATGTACAATCCTGGCTCATTTTGTATTTTTGATGATTTCCCTACCTGTTTTTACTTCCTATACCAATGACCAAGGAGTCTATAAAAGATCTCCTTTGTAATTGTGTATATGTAAGTGCATGAAAAAGATTTCAAAGTATTTGTGATGGTTATCTTTCATAGGAGGGGGATAAGACTAGAGATGTGCAGGCTGGGGATGTAGTTCAGTGGTGCAGTGCCTGTCTGGCAGGTGTGTGGCCCTGAGTTCGATTTGTGGTACCAAAAAGGAAGAAAAAAAAATTTTTTTTAAACACTAGAGAGGCGATTTTTTTTTTTTTTTCATACAGAGCCTTGCTGTGTGATTTAGGCTGGGCTTGAACTCACTATGTAGTCCAGGCTGGCATGGACCTCTCAGCAGTCATACTGCCTCAGCCTCCTGATGCTCAAATTATAAGCATGCACCACTATGCCCATTAGAGGGGTTATTTAAATAGAATTCTACAGAGCTTTACTCTGTAATTTGGTCTTACTTGACATTTTGTGATTATGAATTCATAGAATAATAAAATGTTTTTTAACTGTCCTCAAGAGCATGCTTATCATCTCAGCACTTAGGGAGGCAAAAGCAGGAGAATCAATACAAGTTCAAGGCCAGCCTGGGCCTGCATAATGAGTTCAAGGTCCAGCCTAAATCACAGAGCAAGACCAGCCTGAACTGTATAAGAAGACACTGTCTCAAAAATATATATATATATTCCCTGGTACCGATAAAAACAACAACAAAAAACAAAACAAAACAAAAAAAATATATATATATATAAAAAGAGAACCACCTTGGGTTTATTTTTAATTCCTTGAAGAAGTCAGTTCAAGGGGCTGGGGATTTAGCTCAGCGGCGTAAGCACCTGCCTTGCAAGCAGGCAGTCGTGAGTTCGATCCCCGGTACCGATAAAAAAAAGGAAAAAGACCAAAAATAAAAAAGAAGAAGTCAGTTCAAGACTTGAACTTGAGGGCCCCAGATACATTCTGCCTTCTTTTTGGATAGGAGTCTCTTTGCCTCATTGTCCCTCTGAATGTGGCATGTCCCTAGACCGCTTGTTACAGCAAACATTGCTTTTTATCTGCTTCTCTGAAGGAACTCTTTATGAATTGTAACCGCTATTCAACCTGAATCTGGGCCAGTCAACTGAAGGTTGGCAGTACTCTGTTCATTTCTCATTCTGTTTATAAACATGCTTATTATGCTGAGAAGGATCCAGTTCTTTTCACCCAGACAGGATGGGCCTGGAGTTGCTCCAGAAGTTTATGAGCCAAGAACTCAGAATACATAACTGTTGATAACTGGTGAATAGAAGACTGTGTACTGTAACCTGGCCATAGCCATGGGGATGCCAGTGGGCCTGTTGATGCACCCTTTAGAGCTAGGGAAGGGGGAACTTTCACTTGTGCCATTCTGGAGATGAATGGCACTCTGGAGACAGACTTCCTTAAGGAAATTTCACTTTGCTGAGAGAAAATGTCCTGACCTTTGCAGAAGTCTTAGCCCTGCTATGGCACAGCTTTTACAGGGGACATAGTAAATGTAACATGATTTTGGTGCTTTTGTGAGAAAACATTGTTTTAAGTAATGTTTTCTATGAGGAGGCCCTATAAAAACATATCAATGGGTATAGATATGAAAGATTGGAAGCAGGAGCCCAGCTATTTGTACAACTATGTTTATGGCAGCACATCGGGGGCTGAGGCAGGAGAATCACAAGTCCCACTTGGGCAGCTTAGCAGCTTATCCCTTTATCTCAAAAAGGGGATAGGGGACAGAGCTCAGTAGTAGAGCACTTGTAGGTTTGATCCCCAATAGCTCCCCCCAACAAAACAAAACGAAGCAAAACAGATGCTGAGCATCGTGGCACATACCTATAATCCAGAACTCTAGGAGGCTCTGTCAGAAGGATCACAAGTTCAGGCCCATTCTGGTCAGCAAATAAATAAAAAAGGCTGAAGATGTAGCTTAGTGCAAAGCCCCTGGGTTTGAACCCAAGTACTGGAAATAAAAAAGGAATGTATATATTACGACATGGATGAACTTTGAGGATAGTGTATAAGTGAAATATATCAGTCACAAAAGGACAGATACTGTATGGTTCATGCATACAAGGTTCCCAGAGCAGTCAAACTTTTGGTGATAGTGTAGAATGTCTGGTGCTGAGAAGAGGATGGGAGTTCATGTTTCATGAAACCAGTTTCAGTTTAGGAAGATGACACAGTTCTGGAGATGGTAGTGGCAGTGGTTGCACAACAATATGAAGGTACTTAATAATCACTGAATGGGATATTTAAAAATGGTTGAAAGTCTTTTAAGTATATTTTAGACACACACACAGCGATACACCAGGATCAGCTAGGCATGGTAGTGTATATCTGAAATCCCAACACTTAGGAGGCTAAGGCAAGAGGATCACAAGTTCAAGGACAACCTGTATTGTATAGTGAGATCCTATCTCAAAAGAACTGAACAAAACAAAGCACAGCATCAAGGTGCTTTTGCAAAACATTGGATTTTACATTATAATTCTTTACTTTTCACTCATTGTTTTGCTTTTTCTATTTTTAGATCAGTGTTCTAGATGCAAGAGAAACTGGAATGGTATGCTTACTTACCAAAACCCACTGAAGCTAACCCTGTGACCTGGGCACTTGTACCATTACAGGTGGAAAGGTTAGTCTGATATGTGTGGGTGATATTCACATTATCTCCCATATATTTACATATTTATGTGGGTGATATTCACAAAAGCTTGTATATCCAACTATCCTTTGGCAAAGGAAGGTATAAGTTGTGGATTCCAAAGCAGCAAACTGCTGGTATAGTGCCCTTCTGAGTCTCAAGTAGCATGTCTTACCTATTTCTTTTGTGTATACCTGAGTCAACACAGCTGTTATGATGGTAAGCCAACACCAAATCCTCTAACACTTGTAGGGGATTTGGACCTAGAAATGTCTTTTTAGTACCAGAGATTGAACCCAGGGGCACTCTACCATTGGGCTATATCCTTAGCCCTTTTTTATTTTTTATTTTTTGAATCAAGGTCTTGCTAAATTGTTCAGGCTGGACTTCATCTTATAATCTTTCTGCCCCAACCTTTCATGTATCTGTTTTTTAAGTAGAAGTGTCCAATTTTGAAACTATTGCACCTTCCATTTGTTTCTTAGCTCTATATTCAGTGACTCACTTGAAGTTACCTTCCTAGAACTTAGCTTCCAAGTTGGCACTTTCAGAAAGTTAAATAATGGCTTCAGAATCCCAGCTTAGGCTGGTTATAGTGGCATATACCTGTAGTCCCAGCACTCAGGAGGCTGAAATAGGAGAATTGCCATGAGTTCAAGACGAGCCTGGGTTACATAGTGAATTCAAGGCCAGTCTGAACTACTTGGCAAAACCTTGACTCAAAGAAACAAATAAACACAATCTCAGCTTAAACATGGTAGGATCTTGAGCATGGTCAGTGGCTCCTCTTGATCCTAGGCTCCTTTCCAAAAGGGCCCAGGGTTATAAGGTGGCCAAGAGGGACCTCTCTGAGTTGAACACTGTTTGCAGCAGAGTCAGGCTATTGAAGCCCTTCTAGGAACCTTCTCCCTAGCTTCTCAATACTGAGAAACTGTGTGACCTGTGCTAGTAACACATAAACTCTATAAAAATGTTATTCTCAGGGGCTGGGGGTTTAGCTCAGCGGCATAAGCACCTGCCTTGCAAGCAGATGGTCGTGAGTTCAATCCCCGGTACCGATAAAAATGAAAAAGACAAAAAAAAAAAAAAAATGTTACTCTCTGAAGTTCATAAGTTCTTAAAACAGCCTCCTATCTTAAATGGAAACTCTTATAATACTTCTTTGTTTTTAATTTTTTTCAGGAGTGGGGATTAAACCCAAGGTCTTTACACTGAGCACTTTTTATTTTTTATTTTGAGACAGGTTCTCACTAAATTGCTAGATTAACCAATTTTGGTTCAAACTTGCAATCCTGCTATCTCATCCTCCCAGAGTGTTGGAATTACAGGGATGTGCCACCTTCTAGTACTTTTATAAAAATATTCAAACAAACAAACAAAAAAGTTCTTTAAAATATGTACCTTCAAGCCAGGTATGATGGTGCATACCTATAATCCCAGCATTTGAGAGTGAGGCAAGAGGATTGCCATGAGTTCAAGGCCAGCCTGAACTATATGACAAAACCTTGTCATATAGTAAAATAAAATACAATATAATAAAATAAAAATGTGCACCTTCCAATATATAAGTGAAAAATGATTTTTTAATCCTACAGGGTATGATATGGCAGTCAAATTAGCAGAAAACCCCATCAGAAGGGGCTGAAGGATTTAGCCACTCTGCTGCCAACCTTGCAGTCCAAAGCCTCCTGCTGGACACACCAGGCACCATGGACTTCCCAGGGTACAATTGCTTTGTAGACAAAGACAAGATGGATGCTGCCATCCAAGATATGGGACCAAAGGAGCTGAACTGGACTGAGCTTCAGGAGCTGAAACAGCTGGCTCGAGAGGGCTTCTGGGCTCAGAGCCACACCTTGCGGGGAAAAGTATACCAGCGCCTGATTCGGGACATTCCTTGCCGCACAGTCACACCGGACGCTAGTGTGTACAGTGACATTGTGGGCAAGATTGTAGGCAAGCATAGCAGCAGCAGTCTGCCTCTGCCTGAGTTTGTGGACAACACTCAGGTGCCTAGCTACTGCCTGAATGCCCGAGGTGAGGGGGCTGTGCGCAAGATCCTCCTGTGCATTGCCAACCAGTTTCCTGACATCTCTTTCTGCCCTGCACTGCCAGCCGTGGTGGCCCTGCTGCTCCACTATAGTATTGATGAGGCTGAATGCTTTGAGAAAGCCTGCCGCATCCTGGCCTGCAATGACCCCAGCAAGAAACTAATTGACCAGAGCTTCCTAGCCTTTGAGTCATCCTGCATGACATTTGGAGACTTGGTAAACAAGTACTGCCAGGCAGCCCACAAGCTGATGGTGGCTGTGTCAGAGGATGTGCTGCAAGTCTACTCTGACTGGCAGCGTTGGCTTTTTGGGGAGCTACCCCTCAACTACTTTGCTCGTGTCTTTGATGTCTTCCTTGTGGAAGGCTACAAGGTATTATACCGTGTAGCTCTGGCCATCCTCAAGTTCTTCCACAAGGTAAGAGCTGGGCAGCCCCTTGAATCAGACAATGTGAAGCAGGACATCCGCATGTTTGTCAAAGACATTGCTAAGACAGTGTCCCCTGAGAAGCTTCTAGAAAAAGCATTTGCCATTCGCCTCTTTTCCCGCAAGGAGATCCACCTCCTGCAGATGGCCAATGAGAAAGCACTGAAGCAGAAGGGCATCACTGTCAAGCAGAAGAGGTAGGCAAGGCCGGGGGTGTGTGTGTGTGTGTGTGTGTGTGTGTGTGTGTGTCCTGAGGCTGAGAAGGAGAGTGCAGAGTTTTGATTGAATGCATCATGGGGATTTGAGCTTATTCTACCAGACTGTTGGTTATCTGTCTTGTTCCCAATGTGGGTAAAAAGACTTTGGAAAGTAGGAAAAACCTTTCTCATTATGACCACAGCAAGACAAGCTGGGGTTTGTCCTTAAGAATGGAAATTCATAGCTGAAGCAGAAGTTAGATATTCTTGGGGGGTCAGTAGTTCCCGGCTGGCCTCCCAGGGTTCATGTCAGGGCAGCCCTCTGGGCTTCATAGATGGTCATTTTTGTAGTGGCTGGACATGGCCTCCCTAGCTAGGCAGAATCATAGTGTTTGGCAGCGATCCTGTGATCAGGAGTGGCTGTTGGCATGTAGTTCTTTCTCCAGGACCAAAAGAAAGCACATCCAGGGTTCAGTACCCACCACTAACCTCTCCTTGTCTGTTTTATTTTTCTTCTCTGTGTTCGTTGCTTCTTCCTGTTTTTCAGTGTCTCACTTTCTGAAAGGTAGGTCTGAAACCATAGCTCCATGCATTGCTTCTCTGCCTTCCTGCCAGCAGCACTGGACTGGCTGCTTGCTGTTTCGTAGGCTTTCACAGACTGGCTGCTGCTCACTGCCTCAGTTGTGTCGTCTCCTGGTGCTTGGCTGGCCCTGTAGCCTTGTCTTGCTAGAGCTGTCTCCTTCTGTTCTTATTTCTTATAGAAAAGGTGCTTTTGCCCCACCTGCCTCCCTGGCTTGATATTCTTCCCTTTTTGTGGTGGGAGGAGGGTCTTCTAAGAAGAGGTTCACCTTGTTTCTTCCTGTCTTGCACCTAGAACCAAGCTATAAACCTGGCCGAGTAGGTGAGATGTCCACTCCAAGTTTAGTTCTAAAGAGAAGCTTTGGAGCCTAAGGTGGGGGTATGGTCAGGACCAAGATCATTGTAGGCTCTGACTCCTCTTGTTCTCCCCAGGCAGTTTGTGCACTTAGCCGTCCATGCAGAGAACTTTCACTCAGAGATCGTCAGTGTGAAGGAGATGAGAGATATTTGGTCCTGGGTCCCTGAACGATTCGCCCTCTGCCAGCCCCTCCTGCTCTTCTCCTCATTGCAGCATGGGTACAGCCTAACCAGGTGAGGTCCAAAGAGGCTGTACAGTCCCTCCAGGCACATCCTACCTACTACTTTTGGGAAGTGACAGGGGTGGCCAGAGATGAGCCTTTGAACCTAGACCCCTGGCTCTTCCTGTGGGGACTGAGAGCCAAGAGACTCTTATCTACACTTGTGTCATTCCCAGGCCACCCAGATTTTGGAGATAATTGTCATACATACTACAGCTTGGTGCCCCACATAGGCATAGAAGGTAGAATTTTTACTTCAGGAGCTCACAGAATCGTTATGGAGGAACTACAGAGCTCAGCTACTAGGTACAGGGATACTCCTCACCTTGCATGTTGTTCATAAGCGTGGCCTGGTTGGCCCTCTGTGGGGCTACACCTGTGCTAACTTCTGGCCAGGTAGCTCTAGATCAGTCATTTCATGTGGTTTTCCTTCAAGAATCTCCCCAGGCCACACTGTTCCCCATGGCAGCTAAGCCAGGTTACCTGGCATCCAGCTCTCAATTTCTCTGGCTTGGATCACAGCAGAGGTAATGGAGACAGAGCTGCCCATCTCCCACCCAGACTCTGTCTTCAGCCATACAGACATTTTGGCATAGCTGGAGCCACTTCATCCAGCCCTACCAAGAATGCTAGCCAAGCACCAGCCACCACGCTGGCAGCCTCAGGCCTCCCCATGTGTCCAGGCTCCCAAGAACATGCTGAGCCTTCCTATAATGAGGACCTGTTCTTCTAGTTCTTGCTTCCCTGTGGCACCTTGGCACTCAGATCTGCCCTTGGGGGTCATCTGTGGTGAGGGTTTTCCCTTACTATACCAGGACACACAGCCCTGGATGGCCCAGATGAAAAGACTACCTGATGAGGATATTGCCAGGTCCTAGGCCATCATGGACAAAAGATGGTGGCAGAAGATCACCTAGGTCTATCCCCAGCCTAGAACATCCAGAATAGCATATGTAATCTCTGTCCTCAGGTTCTTTTTCCAATGTGAAGGACATGAGCCGACCCTCTTACTCATCAAGACCACACAAAAGGAGGTGAGGAGGGACTAGAGGGAGTCCTGGGGTCTGGCCTCAAGAGTCTTGATGAAGTCTGCACCCCTTTGTGCTGATACTAAAATCTGAGTGTGGGTGTGACCCACAGGTAGAGCTTGCTTCTGTGTTTGAGAGCCACAAAGGGAGATGAAAATATCCAGAGGCATTCACCTCCATGCCCAGCCTTAATTTATGGGGTGAAAGGAGTGCACCTCCCCAAAGCCAACCCTCTCCCACACCCTCTTGCACATGGTGGTGGTACAGGCTGTGACACACAATATCCCCAGCTTGACTCAGGCTCCTCAGAAGACCTGAACAAGGAAATATTCCTGGGGGGAGAAGGTGTAGCTTCATCCCAGTCTTCTCCCAGGTGTGTGGAGCTTACCTATCAACGGACTGGAGTGAGAGAAATAAATTTGGCGGCAAATTGAGCTTCTTTGGGACTGGAGAATGCTTTGTGTTCAGGGTGAGTGGTGCTGGGCATGGCCCCTCCTCAAGTTTTGGCCAGGGTGCTCTCTGCCTCGACTGTTCCTGATGCTCCCAAGGGAGCTTGGGAGTCAGCAGGCCCTTTGCCTTGGGTACTCTGGCTCACATGGCTCTGTTTTATTTTCGTTATGTAGTTACCCTGTAAGGATAATCTCATTCACTTCTTGCTTTGATGGATAGACTTCAGCTTATGTAGCATGATTTTCTGTATTCCTGGCTCAGGGCTTTGTCCATAGCAGATATTTGAGTGTGATTTAGGGGACAATCTGAGGCCCAGCAGGGCCTCAGTTACTTACTGAGTTGCGTGCCAGTAACTTACACTGCTCATTCACCTTCAGCTGCAGCCCGAGGTGCAGCGTTACGAGTGGGTGGTCATCAAGCACCCGGAGCTGACCAAGCCGACCTCCTTCATGTCCTCAGAGACCAGCACTCCCTCTCCACTTAGCCACTCAGTCCCCTCAGACCCTGCTGACCGCCTTTCACCATTCCTGGCTGCTCGGCACTTCAACCTGCCTTCCAAGACTGAGTCCATGTTCATGGCTGGGGGCAATGACTGCCTCATTATTGGTGGGCACCCTCACCCTTCAAATATCCTGGGCCCCAACAGCACAAGGAGAAGGGTGCAGGGGATTGTGAGTGGCTGAAGCATTTGCCTCCCCTGGGATCGGTGTCTCACTTGGGCCTCTGTGATAGCAGATAAAGAGACCCTGGGTGGTTCTGGGTGGGCCAGGGATAAAAGAGAGAAACAGGCTGGAAAATAGAGTTGGCCGCATAACCAGGCCTGGGGCTGTGGTTTATTTAGTAAGGCTATTATAGGGCAAGATCTGCTAAGAAGCTGGTCATGGTGGCGAACACCTACAATCCCAGTACTCAGGAGGCAGAGGCAGGAGAATTACTGTGAGTTCTAGGCCAACCTGGGCTACAAAGTGAGTTCAAGGCCAGCCTGAACTGCATAGAGAAAGCTTGTCTCAAAAAAGACCAAAAAAGAAGAAAAAAAAAACAAAAGATACCCAAAGCTGCTGAGATTGCTCATGTCAGAGACACCATGAGGGCAGTACCTACCAATGGGTATGTGTGTGTGTGTATGTGTGTGTGTGTGTGTGTGTGTGTGTGTGGCAAGGGAGGGTTGCTGTTTGACAGAGGAATGGCCCCTGACCTAAACAATCCTGCAGGAGGAGGGGGCGGCCAGGCACTCTACATCGATGGGGACCTGAACCGGGGCCGCACGGGACACTGTGACACTTTCAACAACCAACCCCTCTGCTCTGAGAACTTCCTTATTGCTGCGGTGGAGGCCTGGGGCTTCCAAGATCCTGACCCCCAGTGATGGGCCTGCACTAATGGTGACTGAGCTGTTGTTATGGGGTGGTGGGACTAAGGCCAAGCTGCCTCCTGGGAAGCAGGAAAACCCCACATGGGCATGCATGCAGCAGGGCCACCCCGCCTTACTTGGTTGAGCTTAGACCCCTGCCTTGGATTTGGGCCTCCTGAACCTACCTGCTTCTTAGGATAGAGCTCAAGGGGTCACTGTGCACACCTAGCCCCTTCTAGTACTTGTGTAGGAGGCATTCTCCTCCCCACCTAGGGCCATGGCTTTCTGTGGAGGTGTCTTATGACCAGTGCCATGAGGTTGGGGGCAGGGGATACATTTCCAGTCTCCTTGAAAGAGCTTCAGCCTCTGTGGTAGGGGTGAAAAGGTGAAGGAACCTCCTGTCAAGTGTGGATCCATGATGCCACCTGCTGGTGCTAAGAAGACATTACTCCCCTCCCAACGGCCTGCTCTCACCTGACAGGTCTGAGGAGAATGACACTCCTGCCTTTGATCTCTGGTAAGGTCCCTGCATTAGGAGTGTCTCCTCAGCCTCTGACCAGTCCTTCCTCCCCAGAGCTTCCTTCTCCAGCATCAGCTTTACTCTAAGGCCCCCCTAGGCCACATTTGCTGCTGCCCGTGGGCAAGGGAAAGGCAAGATCTGTGCTGAACTCTGGGGTTCCTGGTTACTCCAAGGACAACAGAGAGGCCTGTGGGATGGGGGCTGGAGGGGATATCATATGTCCTTGTGTTTCTGCAGAATCTGAAGCTTTCTGGGCCTCACTGCAAGTCCACATCTGAAGAAGCGACCTGAGAGGGACCCTCTTTGACCAACCCTAGAGAAGCCAACTACATATCCAGGCACCTGTCCAGAGAGTCCTGGATTCATGGGAGCTTCTCAGCCCTCCTTTCTAGCCTGGTGGCCACTTGAGTGCATTGCAGTCTCTATAGCCACTCCTTACCTTTTGTTACTGTAGCAACCTGGTTCAGAGTCACACATCCAAATCCCTCAGCATGGCATGCTTGTCTCAGTTCCACACCCTCTTCTCTTCTAGGCTCTGTGCCTCCCTGGTCTTGTCCTCACAGCACCTCTTGGGCTAGTCTACCTGGATGTATGTCCTCCCTCTATCCCTTTTATGTGTGGTACTATGACTGGTACCTGTCATGGTTTTCTGTGTACTTTCACTTCTCCTGTAGACGCTTAAGCCTACTATGCCAAAGTATAGGCAACTTGTGTTGCCTATACTTTGCGCTAGCCTGATGGCCATAGGTGGTGAGGGAGACTTACCATAATACCTCCCCATCTGTCCTCAGCTGGTCTTGAGGATATAGGTGCCACAAAGGGAAGAGGAGATAAACATGATCCCAGTGGCCATGCTGGGGGCCTTAGAGATCTAGTTCATAATGACAGGTGCCCATTCTCATGTCTCAGCTGGCACTTCTTAGTGTCCCCATGGATGATTCCATATTCATTTCCACATCTATGCTTGGTCTTCTGAAGGGAGTGTCATCTTTCCCTGCCCTTCTCACATTATTTCTGAATAGGGTTAGGAAGTATTGGCCGGCAGGATAAGAATCCTGTTTGGCATTAGGCAAACTGGTAAACCTGCTCTGGGCTCACTTTTCTCACTTGCGAAAGAGCCCTGTATTCCAGTCTTGCTCTCCACATGGACATGGGGCCTGCATGAGGTCTTCTTGAGAAGTGCAGGGAGGGGGTTACCCCCACAGAGCAATGTCACCAGCCTTCCTCTGAGCTCCCACTGCCTAGGCCTGTAATGCCAACTTTAGTGTTCATTAAACGTGGTCTCATTGGATCAATTTAGGGTTGTAAGTCTGGTCTTTTTCAGCCAGAGGGGCCCTAGGGCTTCCCTTGATGTTTGTCCATGCATTGTCACTGGGACATGAAAGCCTTTTGAAAAATGTAGTCCTTCAGATAAAGTTAATCCTGAACATTGTTTGTAAGGCTCTGCAAACTTCCTGACTGGGGTGGGGGTGGGAATGGTTCCTGGCAAGTGAGTTCAATAGGATCTGTGGCTTCCCCAAGGGACTGTATTCAACCTTTACCCTCCCCATTGATTGAGCAAGAAGACTAGTTGCCATCTTTTTGTGATGTCTTCATCTTAAGCAAAGTGTGTGCATGTAAAATATTTAGTTTCTTTAGATTTAATATCTTTTTTCTCTGGCTTTCCTACCAGAAGGTATGTGATTATCTTTTATTTTAAAAATTATCTGTTTTCTTATTATTACTGTTTTTCTTTGATACTAAGTATTCCCAAATATAATTTATTTACTTTTTTTCTATTTTCTTTTCTTTTTTTTTGAGACAGAGCTTCACATGTAGTTCAGGCTGGCCTTAAACTCACTATGTAGCCCCAGCTGGTCTCAAATTCATGGCAATCCTCCTGCCTCATCCTCCTGAATTCTGGGATTACAGGCATGTGCCAACACTCCAGCTTTATTTTTTGTTTGCTTTTGTTTTTTTGGTTTGGAGATAGTGTCTCAGTGTTTAACCCAGACTAGTCTTCAACTTGTGATCCTCCTACCTCATGCCTGTGTTTATTAGCTTTCGATGTTAAGGAAATCCCAAAATTTGATGAACAATGAATTATCTTTTGTGTGTGTGTGTGTGTGTGTGTGTGTGTGTGTGGTACCAGGGATTGAACTCATGACCTCACACTTGCCAGGCAGGCACTTACGCTGCTGAGCTAAATCCCCAGTCCTGAATTATCATTTTTAAAGAAATGTATGAACATTTACTTTAAAATATTGAACCTGATTTAAACTAGTTTATTAAATACATTTTTTGCACCAACCATATGTCTCAGGGCTTTCAAAAAATCCGTATTTTATTTCTTTTTGTTTGTTTGATTTTTTTTTGAGACAGGGTCTCACTATGTAGTTCAGGGTGGCCTAGAACTCACTATATAGTTCAGGCTGGCTGTGAACTTCCAAGTGCTAAGACTACGGAGGTGTGCCACTGTCTGGCCAAAATCAGTATTTTAAAAATGTATAAGTTGAGCATGATGGTACATACCTGTTATCTTTGCACTCTGGAGGCTGAGGCAAAAGAATCACGAGTTTGCAGCCAGGTTGGCTATGTAGTGAGTTCAAAGCTAGCTTGAAGGGGCTGGGGATTTAGCTCAGTGACAAAAGTGCCTGCCTAGCAAGCGCAAGGTCATGAGTTTGATCCTTGGCAAAAAAAAAACTTGGCTGGGTGTAGTGACACACACCTGTAGTCCCACCATTTCGAAGGCCAAGGAGGAGGATCTCTGGGAGTTTGAGGCCAGCCTAGAACACAGCAAGTTGAGACAGGGTCTCACTACGTAGTTCAGGGTAGCCTAGAACTCACTGGGAGTTTCAGGCCAGCCTGAACTATATAGGGAGACCTTGTGTCAAAAACAAAACAAACAACTCAGCTACTTGGGAGGCTAAAGGCAGGAGGATCACAAGTTTGAGACCAACTCAGGCAACTAAGTGAGATCCCCCTACTCTAAATAAAAAATAAAATGGGCTGGGATTATGTATTGTTGCTGCTTAGGTTTAGTTGCTAGTACTGAAATATATTATGAGTAAATCATTTTTATATCGTAAATTTCAGTTTTATTGAACTGAAATTAATATTTCAGGTTTTTTGGTTTTGGTTTTTGGCCTTGAACTTGCTATGTAACCCAGCCTCCCAGTGTAAGGATTATAGGCATGTACTATCATATCTGGCAGTTTCTTCTATTTTTGTAAGCTACATCATTTAATTTTTTGTGTTCTTCAGTATAATTTGTTTTATAACATTCTGGACTTCAGAATGTATTCAGATTTCTCTTACCCATTTTCTAAAGCCGTAAAGCCATTACAGTCTCTTTAAGTATTTTATATTTGCCAAGCATGGTGGCAGATACCTGTAATCCCAGGACTCTGGAGGTTGAGGCAGGAGGTTCACTGCAAGTTCAAGGCCAACCTGTGCTACATAGTAAGTTCAAGGCTGACCTGAACTAATGATGATATTCTTTCTCAAACAAACCAAAAAGTATTTTATATTTGTTAATTTAGTTCCTATACCTTTTTGTTTTGAAGCGACTTTCAGTTTGCAGAAGAGTCTCAATGTGAATTCCAAGTGGTTCTCTTCCCCAGGCCAAATGTCTTGTTTGTATGCCCAAGTTACATTAGGCAGAAAAGTGTGTGGATCTTAAAAAATAATGTGGGGTAAGGAGTTGTTTATGATCTCCATTTTATCAGTATTCCATTGTGCTCCTAAAGTTATGTGCAGCATCATGTGATGCATTGCTACAGATGAACTCACATATTAGCAGCATGTTATTTTATCAGATTGCATGAAATTTGTCGACACTGTTTGTGAGACTAAGGAAACAATTGGTGGATACTTAGGCATATCTGTCAGTGACCTGACAGAAACACCAGCAGGAAAAAATCTTATCTGCAAACTGCTGGACCAACTGGATCAACAGTGTGTCAACTGACCACTTAGTTTCATGGGCTAAAGCTGCAGCTTTCCTCTGAGGGGGCCTGCAAGTCCAAGCTCTTCCAGCAATGCTATGGATGACAGATGATGGGGATGCAAACTATCTCTCTCCTGACCCCATTTCCTTAATATGTGAAGAGACTGGGACATTTCTGCCCCTGTGTCATACCAAAGGGAGTTGATTGTCAACGGAGACATGGTCAGAAGCTCATGGCCTAAAAATGGAAGAGGAAGAAGTTTTGTGTATAAGTTTACCTTTTAGTTCTTGTGAAGAATGGTTGTTGGCTATGAAACTGGCCACTGGATTACCACTGGAACATCTGAATGAATGTAATAAGATATACTAATGCTCAGTGAACCATTGTGTGGATTTCTAGCAAAGCCCAACTTTGTAAATGTGAAAATAAGTGATTTAGTGCTGTTTGAGTTGTAAATAAAGTTTGTGAAAACCAGTGGAACAACATAATTGTGTAGTATTGCAATGGGAAAGTTTAGTGGGATGGGAAACCCAAGTGCCTTGTCTCCCTGAACAATAGTATGTGTCTAGGAGATGAAGGCACTAAACTAATAATCAGGTGTTCCCTTCAAATGGAAATAAAAAGATGACACTATAGCCAGTGGTGCATGCCTGTAATATTAGCAATCAGGAGGTGGAGGCAGGAGGATTGCCATGAGTTCAAGGCCAAGTGGACTACAGGGGAGACCCTGCCTCAAAAAAATAAAGAAAATATGGCACCAACTGACAGTAGTTGACAGTGCAGTGTTTTTCTCCAGAGACAAGTGTGTCCATTGCTGCATTTATTACCATCAAAAACCACGTGTTTTCCTGAGTTTTGGGGGGTTTTTTGGTTCTCAAGGTCTGTTATCTATATGTGTTCAATAAAGAATGGAGAGAGACCACCTTCAAGAATCTTATCTCATGAAGAATAACCTGACAAGAGTTCAAGGCCAATGTGAGTTACAGAGGGTGTTCAAGGTCAGCCTAGCAAGGACCCTGCCTCAAAAAGTCAAAGAAAAGAAAAAATTGCCTGGGAGCCTAGAATTGTGGTGTACAACTGTAATCCCAATTACTTGAGATCGTACAGCAGGAAGATCTCAAAGAAGAGTTGAGGATTATCTTAATGATAGGGAGCTTATCTAGCATGCCCAAGGCGTTAGGTTTAATACCCAACATTGCAAAAAGGAAAATAAAGCCAGGTGTAGTAGAGTTGTGCACTACTGGCTTGGAAGGAACCTAAGGCTTGGGAAACTGACACAGGAGGATTGCCATCAGTTTGAAGCCAGCCTGAACTACATAGACCCTGTCACAAAACAAAGCAAAACAAAACAAGAATAGAAGGCAAGAAGCAAATTATCTGGACCTCTTTCAGGTGTCATCCAAAATTCAGTGTCAGTAGCCAAATACTGTACAGTGGTATACACTTATAATCCCAAGAATGGGGTGGGGGGCACTAGAATCCATTGTCAAAAAGCAAACTTACATTTCTCAACCAAAAAGAATATTTTATTTGAAAGTTTACATAAGACAATACTAATGCCCTGATTTTTTTGTTGTTGTTGTTAGAATCCTGTACTGCTAGTCCTGTCCACTTGCAGTGAAGCTGCTAAGGATAGTTTCCTCACTTTCCCTTCCTGTAGCTGCTATGGGGACTTTGCTGTAGGAACTCAGTTTCTTTCCATGACTATATTGCCTACTCCTTCCTTCCCAGACTAGCCCCAAAAATAGACAAGATCTTACACTCTTCCTTCACTACCTCCCACCTTCCAGGGCTTTTTTGCTGGTCTCAGGTACTGGGCATGTCTGGCACAGCTTGAGATGTCCTAGTCTGCTCACCCTGCCAGAGTTGGCCCACAACATTGCTTGGCACAGCCTCCAAAATCTGGTGCCAGTTTTTTTTTTTTTTTCTTCAAACAGTTCTGATAAACAGCCTCTGCTTCTGGGCCTTTGCACATGTTGTTGATAATTTCTCATGTCCTTTCCTGGGAGACTTTTCTAAGTCCCCCACTAAAGCTTGTATCTTAGTTACTTTTCTCTTGTTGCTGAAACAAAATGCCCAAAAACCAAGGTTAAGGAAAGAAAGGTTTATTTAGCTTACAGGTTGTAGAAGTTTCAAACAGTCCATAATCAGCTGGCTTCAAGGCTGGGTAGCATGGCAGAAGACCATGCTACCCATGCTGGGTAGTCGTGCAAGACAGCAAAAGCAACAAGAGCGAAAAGGCAGAGCAAGCCTGTTTTTGTCCCTTATATATGCAGGCTACCTGCCCTAGGGCAGGTATAGCATGCGCCACTAATTCCAGCAGTAAACAATGAGCCAATCACAAACTCTAGATTCAAACACCTCCAAAAAGTTTGTCCTCCATGTTACATGAGGTTTCATAACAACTGGGATGTACTGTGAGGCTTTGTAATAAGACAACACTGTCTCCTACTGGAGACTGTCAATCTCTGAAGGCAGAAGTGCCCAAAACTGCAAAGTAAACTTTGGCCCTTTTGGGCTAAGTGTTGCTGCTTATGCTTTGATGGTAGGGAATTCTCAAGTAGGTTCCTTGATCCCCAGCATTCTCTCCTACTACAATCATATCTTCCTTTTACGTCCTCTTACTGTGAGACTGCTTGGGACCATCTTTCAGTTGATGTTAAGGAATTGACACAGACCAGGATTAGGCAAGATCTGTTACTGAACAGGAATAGAAAATGCCCTGGCCAAAGAGGCAGAGTACAGAGCTGTATCCAAAACATTTGAGAGGCCTGCTGAGTTTGTGGCTAGTGTCTTCTGGAGCTTCACCCCTTCCCCTCCTGCTGCCTTTATTCTGGCCTCTCTCAGGGCCTGGCCTTTGGCAAGTGTCCAGGCCACATCTCCCCATCCTGCATTAAACTGATTTGATTATCTTTTTAATTCATGTGAAACTTGTGAGAAAAGACTGTGGGGGTCCAAGGCCTTGTGCATGCTAGGCAAGTTTCACACCCTGCCCTAGCTAATTATTTTGAAATGACCCTATATTCACACAGTTGGGCAACCTCTTCTTCTACAAGTTCTCCAACATTTTCACCACCTCAGAAAGAAACCTTGTCCCTGTGAGGCAGCCACCCCCTATTCTTCCCATTGTAGGTTCTGTGCATGGTAGAAATGTATACAACATGATGTGTCTGCTCCCCCAGACCTGCCAGATTCTGCAAGAACAGCTGCTGTTGTTCCTGTCACATTTCCAGGTAACATACCTGTTCATGTCACCTGCCACCTCTGGACCTAAGAGATCATTACACAGTGGAATATATCTACCTCTTTCAGTTTTATTCCCACAGCCATGTGTTCTCTCATTGGAATGGGTTATGATTTATTTTACACAACTGGATTGTATCTCTCTCATGCTCCAAACATGCTTCATATTTTATGTATTTTTTCTATTTTTGAGACAAGATCTTGCTTTGTAGTTCAGGGTGGTCTTGAACTTACTGTGTAGCTCAGGTTGGCCTACAACTTGTGATGATTCTCTTGCCTCAGCCTCTAAGCCACCACATCCTGCTGTCTTCATTTTTTAATACCTAGTTTAGAGCCAGGCATAGTGGTGCATACCTGTACCCAGCTCTCACAGGACGGAGGCAGGAGAATTTTGAGTTCAAGGCCAGTCTGGGCTACATAGCAAATTTGAAGCCAATTTAGAACATAAGAAAATTAGGTATCAAAAAATAAATAAAAGTGCCAGGGATTTAGCTCAGTGGTATAAGTGTCTGCCTGGCAACTGTGAGGTCATAAGTTCGATCCCCAGTACCAAAAAAAAAAAAAAAAGAAAAAAGAAAAGAAAAGAAAAAAAGAAGGAAAAATTCAAGCTGAGTGTGGTGGCACATACTATAATTCTAGCATTCTGGGAGGCTGAGGCAGAAAGACTGAAAGTTTGAGTCCACCTTGGGCAATTTAGAGACTTAGTGAGAAATGGTTTCAAAATAAAAAAAAAAGACTGAGGATATAGTTCAGTTTGAAGTTTCTAAATTCAGTGCACAGTGCTAAGACCAAAAATACTAAGGTCATTTATCTTGAGATATACTGCCTTCCCTTTTTTTTTGTGACAACCTGCATCTGATGTCTATAGGTTTGTGGTTTCCTATTTGCTCCCTTGGATCAGCTCCCTAAGCTTCAGGCATAGTAGGGATAGGGACTTCTCTTTATATTCCTTGAGCTTCACCAGTTTCTAACACATAGGTGCTCAGTAAGAACTAAGTGAATGGATCAAAGTCTGAGGCAGATAGGATTGGAATTGTGAATACTGATTTCTGGAGTGTTTGAAGGTAGTACTGGATTTCCAGGTGTGACTCCTGAAGCAGACACGGGATCATGGGCAGATGGGCCACTTTCTGGTCATTTACACTTTCTGAAAATCAGTTCCCAAGACCAAACTCCATGAGGCACTCATTTACTTTATGTCACCTGGGTTCAGAGAACTGCACAGTGACCCTGGTGGCCAGTGCTGGACAGTGGCTCAAAAAGTAAGAACCAATCGGGTACTCTTGGCAACCTCCAAAGTTTGGGGTCAGCCAGAAGGGAGAACTGCCTCATCTCTAGGTTCATCCTGAAAAGGGAAAAATCAAAAGTTTAAATAAA
This sequence comes from Cavia porcellus, assembly GCF_034190915.1. NCBI lineage: Eukaryota > Metazoa > Chordata > Mammalia > Rodentia > Caviidae > Cavia > Cavia porcellus. Next base: position 33,746,013 of record NW_026947499.1, read on the forward strand.
AGCCTTCCCAGGTTTCCTGACAAGACCAAGCAGACATGTCCGGCAGGCCTGATAACAGAACACTTCTTCCTTATGTAAACCCCTGTCTTTGGCTGCCCTTGTGTAACCAGTGGCCTTACAATGTAACTTAGGACATTTCTTCCTTTATATAACCCATGCTTTGTATAACTGATAGTCTTATGAGATAACCTGAAAGTTTTAGACTCTCCTAACAACACATGATGACACCCAAACCTCCAATCATATACACCAAATCTGCCTTTGTACCTCTTTGCTTACTTTTGCCTTAAAAGCTCTGAAGCCCTGCTGGGCAGGGTCCTGACTTTTTAGGAGAGATCCTAGTCAAGAAGCCCACCTGTGTAATAAACTGCTTCCTTAACCTCCACAGTGCCTTTTCTCCCTGTATTTGATCTACTTGCTGTAACATTTCTTTGTTCACCATCTGGGAAGACTGTGATGACCACTTAGGTCACCAGCTGGGGCCTGGCAGTCAAAGTAAGGACCTCTCCAGGCTTCTCAATGGGAAGGTGCACCCTTTAGATCTTCTTGGAGTCCCCTTGCAAGACCACAACCAGAGGGCTAATGGCTCTCATCAGATCCAAAGAGGGGAAAAGGACACAGTTGTGTCTGGTCTTCACATAAGTAAGACCTAGGAGTGACCCAGTCTGTCAGTCTGTTAATCAGTCCTGCCAAGATCCAGGGAGAAGGAGAATCTGATCACCTCTTATTAGTTGTTAGTTAAGGCCACCCATGAGGGAAAAGAGGTTGGAATGTTTAACCTCTGAATACCTGGTGAATGTGCAACTGTTAGTAACAGATGGTAAAAGCACTAGGCCATTCTGTCTGTGCTCCATGGTGAAAGGCTGTCTAGGAGCTCAGAGTTATGGAGCTTGATTGGGCCTCAAACTGCAGTTCCATGGATGTATCTAGTCAGGACAGAACAGAGAAACTACCAACACTTCTCCATAGTCTAGATAGTCCTAGCATTGCCAAAAGACAAGCAGCTAGGTGGGCATCTGAATGGTCTTCCTCTGAGGGACACCCACACTTTGTTGTGTCACCACTCAAGAGCACACCACAAACACTGCAGGAAGACAGAATGGGTGCAAGGTAAACTCACATTCCCAGATTGTATGTAAAAGAATTTCAAAAAAGGATTCCCTGATGACAATGGAATAAAAATGAAAACAAACTGACTCTGTTCTTGAACAAGACTCCCTGAACAAAAACTACATTCTTCCTGAGGAATCCTCCTTGGCAGATGTATCATCTATTATCAGCTACCACTGCTGCTGCTAGACCCTACAGTTCCACCAAGCCAAACCTCCCCTTCCAACTTCTGGCTCCTCTACTCCCAGCCAGTTGGAGCAGTTCCAGCCACAGTCCTTCTGTTACCAGCCCAGTTCATCTGACACCATGCCAGCCTGCCTCTCCACCCCCAACTCAAGAGAGTTCAGTCAGCCATTGCCTGCATTCTGTCACTGAGGCCCTCCTCATAGAGCCTTCTGTTGTACAGCTGCCCTTACATGCTTATTTTGGTTAGATGGCATCATCTAATGCCCACTTGGGATGACTGTCAGCAACTCCTTATACCTCTGTTCAACACTGAGGAGCACCATTGAATTTTAACAGAAGCTGAAAACTGATTGGAGGCAGAAGTCCCTGCTGTCACTGTCTACCCTGATAGATAAATAGTCTTTTCAAAGAACCATCCCACTTGAGATTACAATATCCCAGAGGGGAACAAAGAAATTCACAAGTTCTGTCAAGTGCTTCTCAAAGGCAAAGGGGGGGGGTCAAAAAGCCCATCAATATGTCAAAAGTTACTATTGTTATCCAGAAGCCTGATAAAAGCATTTCAGACTTTTATGAGAGACTCTATAAAGCCTATAGAGTCTACACTCCATTTGACTCTGAGGTTCCAGAAAATCTACAGATGGTAAATGCAGCCTTCATTGCACAAGAAGCCTCTCATGGCATGGAGTGCAATGAAGGCTGGTTATAAAAGACCAGTATGCAAAATTTAAGGACTACAGACATTAGAAAAATAAATGCCCATTCAGACTAAAAGAATTGTCAAAAGCTTTAACCTAGATCAGATGACAACATTTTCATTGGTCTGATGGGCTCAGACTAGGTCAAACCTGGCTCCCTTCTTTAGCTGAGTTATTAGGAATTCACGGTCACTTTCATATCGGGGCCAACCCATAACTTTCCTGGTAGACAGTGAAACAGAACACCTTATAGTTATCCAAACTGTTGTTCCTCAGTCAGAAAAATGTTACTGTCACCAGGGCAACTGGGACTCCTCTCTTTTACCCCTTCTGTCAGGCAAAAATTTGCAGCCAAAGAAGACATCAGATTACACACCAATTCCTCTACTTGCTGGAGTTCCCAATCCCATCCCTGGAGTGAGATATCCTATCTAAATTAGGGGCCACCATCACCTTCTCTCTGGGTCAATCTACTTCTCTGTCCCTCCAGCTCCACAATCACATTTACTGCTACCTATCATGGTCCCCTGAGAAGAAAAATGGCAACTGATGAACACACAGAGATAAAACCAACCCATAAATTCTCAAAACTCTTTCCCTGAATTTGGGACATTAACTACTTGCCTCTCATTGTAAAACCATCCCAGGGCAATCCTCTCCCCCTGCCGCATCAAACATTACTCCATGCCATGAGAGGCTCACCAAGAAATTCAACCACATGTCCAGAGGCTTCAGAACTTCAAAATATTCATAAAAATCTGGCCTATGCATGGGTAAAATGTCACCATGATATCATGGTGGGAGAATTTTGGGGGAAAATTGCTGTGAAATAACTCCTAAGCCACTACTATTACATTTCAAAATTATCCTCAATCTGTGCCGCTGTTAGTCAGAGATGTCAAGTCTATGCAAGGACTGAACCCTCACCAAGGCCTACACCCCCACCTGGCATTCAACAGGCTGGACTTTCCTTCCTGAAGACCTGCAAATAGATTTTACAAAAGTCAAGCATGTAGAGGTTAAAAATATCTCCTGGTACTTATTTGTATTTATTCAGGGTGGCCACAGGCATTTCCCACTAAAATAACAATAACAACAAAAAAGTCATTGAAGTCTGTAGAGTATTATTAAGAGAAATTATCCCCATGTATGGGCTCTCCCTAACCATAGGCAGCAATAATGAGACTGCATTTGTGGCAGAGATAATCCTGAAGCTGACTAAACTAAAAATCAGATGAAAGGTACATACAGCATATAGGCCACAAAGCTCTGGAAAAGTTAAAAGTCAGTATTGACTAAATATCACCAAGAGGCTGGGGATTTAGTTCAATGGCATAAGCACCTGCCTGGCAAGCGTGAGGTCATGTGTTCGATTTGTAGTACCAAAAACAAAACAAGCAAAGTAAATATCACCAAGGCACTATACTAAGGCACTATAGCTAGATTTGCTTCCCATGGCCCTTCTCAAGGTCCAAAACTCACCAGAGATATACAACCTTTGAAGTTTTGTATGGGAAACTTCCACCCATAATTAAGGAACCCCAGGGAGACCTACATTAGCTAGATAACATATCTCTGCAGGAATTACACAGTTAGGAAAGACCTTTTCTTAGATACACAAAAATGTAGCTGAGAGGTGTGCCATATGCACAGACCCACCTATAGCCCTGGGGATATGATTTGGATTCAAAACGGAGCCCCTCCAAAGAAAAATATCAATTTCAACCCCGCTGCCTAACAACTTGTTTGCCTGGCTGGCCTGGGCCCCTTGCCTTGTTGGTGGTGGAACAGCTTGTTTAAGTAGCTTGTTTTGGGGTCTCTGTCTTCAGGGCTAGCCTTTCTTTAGCCCCATACATGTGATCAACCTCTAGCTTCAACTGCTCCCTACCCCAAACATCTCAGCTGACTGTATAAATGTTCTGATTGCTACTTCAGGTTCCCTGTGGGATCTTCTTTATTTACTCTGATAGGGTCCATCTGGTGTTTTTGTGCACTTATCTATCTTGTACCTGACCTGTCTACTCAGGCTAACAGGGGCCCACATATGCCTACCAGCCGCATCAAAAACTTGACCCGTTGCACTGCCAATTGTGGCCAGAATAGCAATAACAGGTAATCTATGCCATTGCCCTGGGAGTGGGCCAACAACAGTACTTATAATTAGACACTGTTATGGTTTGTGTCTGGATATTCCCTCAAAGCCTCATGCAGTCATGGATGCAGGCTTCTAGAATTTATGATTGATTCATAATCCAATGCTGGGATCATGAATCAATGTGGTATGAGCACTACATCCACCCTAGGGTGGATGGCCTACATGCAGTATAAAAGGCAGAAAAAGTCTTTTCTTGTGCTCCTCTCTTTTGCTCCTTTTGCTTGCTACTTTTGGAATCTGCTGCCACCATGAATTGTTGCCCCTTTGCCATGTCACCCTGCCTTGGATCCAACTGATTATGGACTGAAACCTCCACAAACTATAAGCTAAATAAACCTCTCCTTCTTTAATTTTGAGAGTCAGGTATTTTGTCTCAGCAAGAAGAGAAAAGTAACTGGATTGTTATGGTTGATACATTGGGTCAACTTGAGAGGTTTAGAAATTTAACTAAGAAACTCAGCAGGGATCCAATATCCTTATTTTGTAAACATCCTTAGCCTATGAAGAGGAGGGCACAAGATGCTGTGATTGCTACCCTCACCTTGGTGTGTGTCAGGGTGATAGCGTGCTTATAATACCAAGAAGGAAAAGAGGCTTGCTCTCTCCTGCCTTTTGCTCTTGTTGCTTTGTTGTCTTCTGCCATCTGGAAATGTTGCTCCTGTGCTGTGTCACTCTGCCTTGGAGCCAGCTGATTATAGACCAAAACCTTCACAAACTGTGAGTTAAATAAACATCTGCTTCCTTAATTTTGGGTGTTGGGTGTTTTGTCTCAGCAATGAGAAAAAAGTAACCAAGACAGTAACCAAGACAGACACCCAGATAAAAGATGTTTTTACAGCAATGCAAGGAACACTTAATATACTCCAAGACCAAATTGACTCACTGGCTGCAGTAGTTTTCTAAAACCATAGAGCTTTAGACCTCTTCACTTCTTAACAGATAGGCATTTGCTTGTTCTTAGAGGAAAGATATTGTTATTATGTATTAGTTATTTTTCTTTCATTGCTGAGACAAAATACCTAAAGCTCCAAGTTAAGGAAGAGAAAGTTTATTTATCTCATAGTTTGTGGAGGTTTCAGTCCATCATCTTCAGTTCTAGGGCAGAGTAGCACATGGCAGAAGGCCACACTTCATAGTGGCAGAAGATAGCAAAAGCAACAAGAACAAAAAGGGAGGATTGTGGTGACAAAACTTTCTGTCCTTTATATCTTATATAGGCCATACCCCTCCTAAGGTGGGTATAGCACTGGGTTATGAATCAATCATAGATTCTAGAAGCTTGCTCCCATGACTGTATGAGGCTTTAGGTGGGGACATCCAGACACAAACCATAACATTCTGACTCTGGCCCTCAAAGACTCATGTATATCCTTTATGCAAAAGGCATTTAGTCTTTCTCCAAGGGTTGCCAAAGTCCTAACAGTTTTAGTATTATTGAAAAGTCCAGGTCCCAAGTCTCCTCTGAGCTTTCCTCTGAAATCTAAGGCAAACTCTTAGCTGCAATGCCCTGTACAAATGAAAACAAAATTAAGTATTTCCTTAGCCAGGCATGATGGTACATGCCTATAATCCCACAGCTCGGGAGGCTAAGGCAGGAGGATCTTTGCGAGTTCAAGACCAGCCTGGAATACAGAATTAGCTCAAGGTCAACCTGAACTGCAAAATGAGACCCTGTCTCAAAAATACAAAAAAAAATTTTTGAGCAAAAAAAAAAAAAAAGTTAAACACTTCCAACATTCATTGGCACAAAATAAATATTATCATTCATTCCAAAAGGTAAAAACAGGGGAATACAAAGGAATGGGACCAAAAGAAGTCCAAAACACAGCTGTGCAAACATTAAATCCTGCAGGTCCATCCAGAACATCTTGAAGAAATTTTGTGGTAAGTTATGAGCTCCAAAAAGCTTCTGTAACTCTGCTCATATGGTACTTTCAGTGCTTGTAGCTACCATGGCTTCTCTCTTAGGTCTGCTTTGTTCAATCCTTGTAGTGTTTCTGGCTTTCCCAAACTTGTAGGGTCTCCACTGCAACTTTGACTTCACCATCACAGATTCACACATTGCCCTATCAGGAGCACACTGCCTGACCTCCCAGACCTTCTTCTGAAATCTCAGTGAAAGCCTTTTTAACCTCAGACCTCCTGCGTTCTGCATGCACCTACAACCAGTGTCACGTGAATGATGCCAAAGTCTGCTGCCAGCTAGAGCAGTAGCCAGGTTTTCCTCTCTGGGGTTTAGGGGTCAAGCTCCTGAATTACTCATTCTGATTCTGAGGAGTGACTTCTTTATGCTGCCACCATTCTGGAACCTGCCATTTTAGAACCTGGTGTGGCCATTACCACCATTTTGGAACCTGGTGTAGCCAATGCCACCATTCTGGAACATAGTGTGGCTACCAATATTCTGAAACATGGTGCTCTGAAGCTTTCCCTTCAAAACAAAGTTTTTCACTTGTGCAGTTTTTTTTTTTGTCTTTTTCATTTTTACCGATACCAGGGATCGAACTCACGACTGCCTGCTTACAAGGCAGGTGCTTATGCCGCTGAGCTAAATCCCCAGCCCCCACTTGTGCAGTTTTGAGGCCACAAAGGGTGTAGACTTGCCATCATTTTCTATTGTTCTGTTCCTTCTCAGCAATGGAGATCTATTTTCAGCTCTATTTTTGCAGTCTACAACTTTACTGAAGCTTCCTTCCTAGACAAACTCATAACATTTTAAATCAACTATACTGGGCTCTTTGCTCTTCATCCACAACATTAATTTGGCTAAAAAGTCCCCTACAATAGCCATGCCACTGCCTTAACATTGGACTGTCTTGAAATTTTTTCTGCCAGATTAATTAGTTCACCACCCTTAATCGCAGTTTCAGGAAGTCTCTGGACTCAAGCAAAATACAAACTTTCTGCCAAGACATAACACATATTGTCTGAACTCCAATGACCAATGCAATCTTTCTTCCCAGTAAAAACCTCCCAAGCCTGGTCTTTATCTGCAGGATTTCTATCAGCCTTCTGGTCTTCTGAGCTCTGACCAGAATCTCCCATACAGAAAAGTCTAAAACGTTCCAGCTCTGTTCTTTTAGGTGATATTGCTGAACCTTTCCAAACACTCCCACAAGCCATTCCCAAAGGCTTTTGAACCACATGGTCAGGTAGAGTCACAACAACAATCCCACTTCTCTGGTACCAAATTTTGTGTTTGTAACTTTTCTTTCATTGCTGAGACAAAACACCCGATGTCCAAAATTAAGGAAGGAAAGGTTTATTTAGCTCACAGTTTGTGGAGGTTTCAGTCTATAATTTGCTGGCTCCAAGGCACAGTGGCACATGGAAGAAGGCAACAGTTCATGGCAGTAGAAGATAACAAAAGCAACAAGAGCAAAAAGGGAGAAGTGTGGAGACAAGACTCCTTCTGTCCCTTATAGCATACATATGCTACACCCACTCTAGGGTGGATGCATTCACACCATAATTCAAGCACTGAGCCATGAATCAATCACAAATTCTAGAAGCCTGCTTCCATGATTGTATGAAGCTGTAGCAGGGGAGACATCCAGACACAAACCATAACACTATGCAAATAAGTTTGGTGTTGTTAGGAAAATTTCCCCCCAGTTATGTGAACAAATAAACCAGTGGGCCCATGGCAGACAAATGGACTCCTACTGGTGGAGCTCCCTGGGAAACTGGGAGCTATGGTTAGGAACTCTATTGGTACTAACCTCCTCTCATATTCCTAACAGGACCCTACCTATTAAATTGGCTCACATCTTTCATTACAAAGCAAACAAACAACATCAGTGTTTTGATGACTCTCAGTTTATGATTTTTCTGATTAACTGATTTTTCTGATTAATAAAAAGAGGGGAATATGAAGGATGAAAATTAAAATTTTAAATAAAAGCCTGCCCCAGATGCCTGCCAAGACCAAGCTGCCCTTGTGTAACTGATGGCCTTACAATGTAACTTAAAATGTAATAGGACATTTCTCCCTTTGTATAACCCATGCTTTGTACAACTGATAGCCTTATGATGTGACTTGAAATGTTTAGATTTCCCTAACAACACATGATGACACCCAACCCTCCAATCATATGCACCAAATCTGCCTTTGTACCTCCCTGCTCACTTTCCCTTTAAAAGCTCTGAAACCCTGCTGGGCAGGGCCCTGGCTTTTTAGGAGAGATTCTAGTCAGAGGCCCACCAGTGTAATAAACTGCCTCCTTAATCTCCTTGGTGTCATTTTTTCTGTGTTTGGTCTGTTTTCTACAACAATCCTAGTCATTGTCTTCTGCCTCTTAACCTCCTCAGTATGTTACATGGGTTGGAGCAGCTTGAGATTTTGTAGCCTCAATTGCAGTTAGGGATTGCATGGAGCATGGGGTCCCTACCCATGGAGCACCCTTGCACTAGGTGATGGTAGTACTTGTACCACATTATATTTGTAAGACATTTTTATTTTTCACAAATCATTGCATTCTGTCACAATCCTTAACTTTTTGGTACTGGGACTGAAACCAAGACCTCCTGCATGCTAATAACACTGTCCTACTACAGACTTACACACCTCCAGCATCCAGCTTGTTTCTTTTTCCTTTTTTTCGTACAGAGTTTAATTATGCAGTTCAGGCTGAACTTGAACTCACTTTGTAGCCCAGGCTGGCCTCAAACTCAAACCTAGAGTGGGTGTAGCATATGTATGCTATAAGGGACAGAAGGAGTCTTGTCTCCACACTTCTCCCTTTTTGCTCTTGTTGCTTTTGTTATCTTCTACTGCCACGAACTGTTGCCTTCTTCCATGTGCCACTGTGCCTTAGAGCCTTGCCTCAGCCTCCTAAGTGCTGGGATTACAGGTGTGTGCCACTATGCCTGGTCTTGTTTTTTCTTTTTTTAAAGTAATAAAAAATAGTTTTTTCTTTGGGGCATAGTGCTACATACCTGAAATTTGAGAAACTAAAGCAGGAGGATCACAATGAGTTTGAAGTCATCCTGAAGTGTATAACAAAGACCCTGTCTCAGAAAAACCAAAACAGAGAAAAAAAAAATTTCCCCTTGGGCAAATATGAGTGGCCCAGGAACATGGTTTCAAGTTTCCCTGAATGACATGTTCCCAACATTTTAAACTTTTATTTACTTCTTATGATTGTCTTCTTTTGTTTTTTTTTTTTTTAGAAAGAGTGTTACTGTGTAGCCCGGGCTAGTTTCGACCTCACAATCCTGTTGCCTCAGGTTCCCAAATATTGGGTACAGACATATTACCACCAGACTAGTTCTCCCCATGATTTCAAGCTTCCCTTAGTCATGCCTTATTTCCCTAAATAGTGTAACTATGCTTTTATTCCATTTCCTCCCAGCCGTGCCTGGTCTACACGTGGCTCTAGCCAGCTAGCATGAGAGAGCAGTATGTTCTCTCTTAGCATTGTTTTCTGTCATGGAGATTTGGAAGAATGGGGCTGTCTGCAGAGCCACATACTCTGGTGTTTTTGACAAGGTTTCTAGGGCTGTCTGCTGGTTCCACCTTATAGTACTTAGTATAGCTTTCTTGGAATAAATCTGTCTTTCTGTTTGAGGCTATTTGGAGACTTTATTCCTAATCTCTTTATCTCCTTCCCTGGGGTTAATGTGAAGTACCATTGACTCTCTCAGGAACCCCCCTCCATCTCTCCATTCTTCTCCCCATATGGTCTCTGACTTGCATTTCCAGAGCTCCTCCATCTGCTGCCTGGAAATCCCCTCCTGTTCCAGCAGTGACAGTGACAGGCAGACTCGTGATCTGGGGGAGTAGTGGTGAAGGAAAAGGCAGAGCTATGCCTTAATCCCAACCCAGAGTCCACTTCACCCTAGGCCAATGTCCGGGAGACCTAGGAAAGAGGTGACCTGGGCCTGTCCTGGCCCCTTCACTACTTGGCAGATGTTGGTTGTGCTCCCTGAAGAGGAAGGCCTAGATCCTGGAGTTAAGTTTTGTTTCCACCACTGCTAGCCAGTGATCAGGACAATGTTCTTTATCATCCTGGGCTTGTTTCTTTGCCTACCAAAGAGGACAATGGGGACAGCTTGGTATGATAGCGTTAGGGTGCTCACTACAGGGCCTGGGACACCTCAAATGTCAGCAATATCAGCTGGATAGGCTGGGTCATCCTATATCTCTGATGCTGATGCAGAAAGAGGTAAGCAATGGGGTAGGGGGAGGTAATAGAGGAGGGGTGAGGGAAAGAGGTACCATGGAAGGCTGAAGGAAGTGCCAAGGAAGAGGAAGGAAGGGAAGGAAGCTGGGGCAGATGGGCTTCTTGACTCGGATAGGATGGGATGAAGGATCACAGATAGAAAGGGCCTGTGATCCCAGCACTAAGAATGCTGAGCCAGAAAGATTGCCATGAGTTTGTGGCTAGCTGGGCTACATGGTGAGTTCAAGTCTGAACTGCATAGAGACCCTGTCTCAAAAATCAAAAATCTAACCCAGAAGCAAGAGGCAGCTCCACTGTGGGGTGAAACCTGGGGGTGAGTGACTACGAGTAGAAAGGTCACATGTGTAGTCCCTGGTAGATGCTGGGGGTGTGACTTGTGTCTGCAGCTGCCTTAGAGACTCAGCCTGACCTCACACCACAATTAGGCAGAAAATAGGATATTGAGGAGCCTGTGAGTCTTGGAATCTCCACCACACTGATAAGGTGCACTTTACCAGCTCCTGTGTCAGCCAGAATTCCCCAAGGGTGGACTTCCCTTCTGTTCCTTGGTCTAGATTTTCCCTTACATGTACCTTCCTCAGCTTCCCAGCCAGGGCCACTTCCATGACTTGAGCTGCCTGGTTACTTGAAGATTGGTCAGGACTGGAAAGCTTGAGGCAAGAGACAAAAGAGCAAGATGGAGGAAGTCACCTAGGGGAAGGAGAGAGCCAAGAGAATATCTGAGAACTCTGGGAACCTCACAGTGAAGTTGAGGCTAGAAGACCTAGGCCTGTCTTTGCTCCTCATTATGACTTCAGGAAGAATGAAGATGGAAAAGGTATATGAAGTGAGCAGGGAAGAGGGAAAGAGGAGAGGCAGATGACTTGGGTAGTAGAACAAAGGTCCACTCTGAAGGCCTGTCACTGTCACTCTGCTCAAAGTAATAGCACTGTAACCTTGGCAAGGGCAAGGAGCTTTAGAGGGAAAGGAAGTTGAAGAGGTGGAGACAGTGAAGATTCTTCTTTTCAGAAACCAAAGAGGTGAAAAAGAGGGAGATAGAGGAATAGTTTCCAATTGTTCTCTGTATATGGCCTCCTACCCTTTGAACTAAAACAGACTGGGGCATAAAGTTCAGACAGACTCAATCTGCCAAAGGTGCCCCAAGGAGGTTCCTGTTGTGGAAGGTGGGCCTGAGATCTCAGCAAGAAGGCTAAGAGAAAGATGACCTTATCACCTACATGGAAAAGTTGGTGAGCAGGCACCTAGGCCACTTAAGAGAATTATCTGATTTTGCAGCATGAGTTTGGGGATCAAGAGAGACCTAGACTGGGTGACAGTGAAGCAGAGCTTCTGAAAGGGAGGGGATGAAAAGGGAAGCAGACAGCCAGAGCTGAAGAGTAGAGATGGGGCAAGCCAGTTGGGGTACCCAGGGTGTCAGTCAGTCATCTTCAAGGCATGGCCAGCCTCCAAGAAGCTTGGGGGAACCATTCTCTGCTGTTGCTGCACCTGTAGGTGTGGAGCATGAGGCATTAGTAGGACATGAAAGAGAGCCCTAACTCTAGAATGTTCAGAAATTCCGGGGGCCCTTGACAGAGCTTGGGGGGGGGGCTTTTTTTTCTGGAATTAAGAGATAATGTCACCAACTGCTGGTCAGAAGACAGTGGGTCTTAGTCTAGAAAAGCCTGGGTATAAGTGGAAGGATTCTTTTTTTTTTTTTTTTTTTTTTTTTGTCTTTCTCCTTTTTATTGGTACCGGGGATTGAACTCACGACTGCCTGCTTACAAGGCAGGCGCTTATGCCACTGAGCTAAATCCCCAGCCCCCCAAAACTGGAAGGATTAATATGAAAATACAGGAGGGCGCAGTAAAAGTCCAGGACCTCACAGGAGTCAGTGTCTCCCGAACATGGAGTGAAGAAGGCCAGCAGCCCACACTTGAGATTTTTCGCCTTCAAGATCGTCTCCTGGGGACACCGTGTTTTGGCGCCTAGAGTAATGCAGAAGGCTTGCCTTGACTTAGGAACCCCACCCTTAGCCGGAGGGCCTGGGGCTCCACTCACAGAACGCGAAGAAAACCACTGCCCGGAATCGAACAACTCCCGCCCCAAGCCACTGCAGAGGAGGCGGAGCACTTGAGGACCCGCCCTATATGTTAATAAGGCATGTCATCTCCCCGCCCCGGTCCGGTCACCCGACGGGTCCAACGCCGAGGAGGCTGAGGGGCCAGCGGCACCATCTACGGCCTCCGCCGATGCTGAGGCGTGGTAGAACACCTGGATTTGGGGCAGAGGGTGGCGGTAAAGAAGAGATTGTCAGTAGGTTGCCCGACGTCCGGGGCAGTGGCTCCCCCATCTGTGCAAGGTGGTATGGCCTATAGGGGCGGGGCCTGAGTCATGTGACGGGACCACTGCCGCCATTTTGCTCTGCGGCGCTGGTATTTAGAGCGCAGCAGCTGACGGGCTAGTTAGCCCTGTCTTTCGCTGCCGCCTACTTCTGCTAGCTTGCCTGCTTGCCCGCCTGCCTGCACGCTCTCCCTCCTCGTCCCGAATTCGCAAGCCTCGCTTGACCCCGCCTCGTCTGCAGACATGTCCGAGGCCAAAGCCAGCCCCGAATATGCTCCATTTTTCGGCGTGATAGGCGCCTCGTTCGCCATGATCTTTAGCGGTGAGCGCCGTGGCAGGCGGGGGCCAGCCTGGGGCGGGGGGCGCCGGGTCTCCGAGGTTTCTTGCCTGCAGCTTGCGGGGAGGCGTGACGTCACTCTGACGTAATCTCCCGCTTTGGAGGTGCCAGGCGCGAGTACCAGGAGGAGACGGATATTGAGAGCTTCGGGGCCATCCTGGGCTCGGGTCGTGCGGGCTCAAGATCCCCAGTGTTCCATCCCCGGCCCTGGCAGCCAGTACGCATCGGTGCGGGGGTGGGGCCGCAGCACTGCTGCCATTTTATCCCTGAGAAGCGAGAGGAAGACAGGGGTGGGGGCGTGAGGGGCGGTGCGCTGTCCAGGGCCTGCACCGCATCCCGCATTCTGCGGGCAGGTGTGACATCACATCTAGGAGAGCTCAAGATTTGTGGGCGGCGGCGGTCCAGGGTCGGGAGCGCTGAGGCAGGGAGTCCCTGGCCTTCTGGTTTCTTGGCCTGTGTGAACCTGTCCACACCAATGTCCGCATCCCAAACTTGTGGCGGCCAGACTGACTGGGGTTAAATGGGGTGTACCCTGAGCCAGACGCTTCTGTTTGGGGCTCGTCGCAGTTTTCCAGTAGTCCAGTCAGCTGTGTGGGTTGATTGGGAAAGCTGGGCTGAGGGATGATGGGCTTTTGGAGCGCGCAGGAACCCAAGGGTGGCTGTGAGAGGTTAGGGAAATGACGAGGCTGTTGTGGGGTGGTGTGTGGGAGACAGCACTTTTGTGAACATATGCTGAGGGTCTGTGCTTGGAAGTGGGAGAGAGGGCAATAAGAGATGTCAGCGTTTGTAGGATTGAGTTTTCTTTAGGAGAGTCCAATTCTGTACCAGTGAATGGATGGGTGCATGAATGACCTTTTCTTCAGGGACCTGGAACCAGGAGGGACTGTCTCATGGTGGAGAAGAGACCTTACAGGGTTCTTGATGGCATCTGCTTTTTTTTTTGCACTTAGGCCACTGAGCTAAACCCCCGGCCCGATGTCATCTGCTTTTGAGGTTGGGTAACATGGTCCTAGACTGTCAGATTTAATGAAAATTGGCTTTTCTGGATAGTGGAGGTTGAGCCAGGTCAAGGAATTTGGGACTGAGGGAGGTAAGTCGCAGCTCTAGGGACTAGCCTGGTCTGGTCTGGGCTTCCTTGGGTAGGTCTAGTTTTTTTGCTTAAGTAGCCCCGCCCTGCCCCACCCTACTTGCTGAACTGGGGAAGCTCCTAAAGTAGGTATGTTGAGGGTTTGAACTCCAAACAGTCTTTGCTGACTGTAAATACCTGTGGGGTAGGGGCTTAGAGGCCCTGCTTTTTTGGGGGCCTCTTTCTGCCTGGGCCTGTCTATTAGTCACGCGCTGCTGAGTGAGTCCTGACCTTCCCTATTCCCTTTGAGTAAGGGGTCATTTGTGGTGGGAGATGTGGTCTGGACTTCTCTTTCCTTCCCTGGCCACACCTGCTGTTCCCAGATCTCTTGGGCTTCTCTAAACAAGCTGTGGTACACCCGTTTTGTGCAGGTTTCACCTAGAATGCCTCCAGAAGTTCGGGGTCTGGCTCCGTGGATAGTTTCTGTTTGTGACTTGACAACTTTCATTCAAATCTTGATTGGGTAGTTATTATGTGTCATTTATGAGGGGGTTGGTAAATTAGCTACATGAAATTGTCCAGTGAATCTTGCACTGGAGCTGTCAGGGTGGGTTCTGCTGCTCTTTCTCTGTGCTCACCTCCCTCTCCCCTTTCTGTGAAGAACTTGCATGTGGCTGGGTACTATAGCATGCAAACTACTTGAGAGGCTAAGGCAGAAGGATAGAAGATCAGCCTGGGTAATTTACCAAAACCTTGTCTCAAAAAATAAAATAGGTTGATAGTGTAGGGTTTTTTTTTTGGTGCAGGTGGTCGAACTCATGACCTCATGCTTGCCAGGCAGGTGCTTAAGCCACTGAGCTAAATCCCCAGCCCCGGAGAGTGTAGCTTAGTGGGAATGTCAAGTGGATTCAATCCTCAATGCTGGAAAGAAAAAAACAAAAGCAGCAAAAAAAAAACACACCAAAAAACCCTGCATGTGCTGCTTTCCAAGCCTGGTAAGCAGATGTCTGCACACCAAGAGCACAGTCTTGTTGGTTAGGCCTTCACTGCATGGTCACACTCCTTGGGATTGGAGTCTACACAGGCTTTTTGGCCTTGGTGCAACATCTGTCTGTGTACCTTCAACTCCACTTCTCTACACATGGGGCTTAACACAGCCTTAGGTTGCTAACCTCTGGCTTGGCCAGTTGAATCAATGTCTGACCTCATTTCTGCCCTGTAAGTGTGTCTTTTTTCCACAAGACATGTCTTCATCTTTGCTACCAGAGCAGGTCCTTCTGACCTTGGTGGCCTCTGGTTGTTGAACTGACTGTAAGCTATGTGCTTGAGCCAGCTCACATTTGCTAGTCTTTAAACCAAATGAAGCCCACATATTTCAGGCAACCTGGACCCCATCTCTCACGTTCTAGCTTCCTCTTTTTTCATATGACAAACATCCTGTTGATTCTTTCTTCATCATGTCTTCATGAAGCTGTTGGTTGCTCTTTTCCGCATTTTCTGTGACTTCCTCCCTGCTTTGGTGCTTGTGTTCCTGTAACTGCCTCCTGACTCTGCTCTCTGCTTCACTGACACCGGCGTTGTTGGCAGTACTGTTGTTGTGGCCAGTTTTATCTTTTACAGTCACAGTCCCATCAGTTTGATTTCCTGGACCACTCTGCTGACCAGGTCTGGTTTTCTCTCACTTGATCTGGCTGCAAGTGTTCATTGGAATTTTTCATGTTCAGTCCTCATGTTTCCTTGTCCACTCTCTAACCACAAGGCCTTCTGAGGAAAAGCCCAGCTTACTTTCTGTCTCTTTCACAGTTTCATTACCTGCAGTGCTAAGCTTTCAGTTTTAAACCTTCCCTCATCCCAAGAGAGTCAGTCTGTGCTCTCCCTGTGGAATGACATGTTCCAAAGGTGTGAGCCTTGAGGCACTATTCTCTTGTATGTTTAAATATAAGTCTGAGATAGAACTAGGCCTGCAGAGAGGACCCAAAATTGCACCCTGACCAGTGGAGTTCCAGGAATGACCTCTCAAGCCAAGTTGCTGGCAGTGTCTGTACCACTGTGCTGAGGAAGAGGTAGTATGGCCCCAGCCTTGCTTCCTCCTTCCAGTTGCCTGCTTGTCCACTCTTGTGGTGTCTGTATGTATTGGCCATGATCTTCTCTGCCCTGTCTCCCTATGTCTCCTGCTCACTGTCGCACCTCCATCTGTCTCTCTAGCTCTGTGCCACTTTTTGTCTGTGGCCCTTTGAGAGGTACTCCTACCCCCATCTCCACCCCACGTTACTGCGTTGGTTACTTTTCCTGTCTTTTTGCTGGACTTTGAGTCCTGAAAAGACAGTCTCTCTGACCTCGTCTTTGTTCAGTGCTGGGCACAAAATAGGCATATTTTTGGCTCAGAGAGATTCCCAACAGAGAAATGACTGGGATGCCCTAGTCCCTTCCTTCTCTGGACCTGTGTTGTCTTCTGCAGGTTAAGCCAGCTGTTACTGTCTCTGCAAAGTGACTTATGTGGGTGCTCTGGCCAGATGGAGAAAGGGCTGCAGTGTGACCTATTCAAGCAGCTCAGTAGATCTTGAAGGGCGTTGATCTTGAAGGGCAGGTGGCAGAAATCAAGAGCTACACTTCTGGGCAATGTGATATACACCTGTAATCCCAGCACTAGGGAGACTGAGGCAGGTGGATTGCCTTGAGTTTGAGGCCAGCTTGGACTACACAGTGATACTTTGTCTCAAAAAGCAAAACAGAATTTAAAAGAGATGCATTAAAAGAACTGAAGGAGAGGGGAATTGAGAATTTAAAAGGCAACATTCCATGGAGATTTGAGATTTTAGTTCCAAAAGGGACAGGCTAGAGTCTAGCTTCCCTTAATTGTCATGTCATCTAGTGGGAGTCTTGAAAACCACAGTGCAAGGAGGGTTCACCTCAAAGCTTTCTGAGACCTCATGATTGAGTTGGATGAGGACTCACAGTCTGTCATCTTTCTTATGCCCTGTCTCTTTGGCTCACTATTGCGCCTCCCTCCGTGGTTATTTAGGGAGGATCCTCTAATCTTCTGAGGTTTCAGGGCCCTGCTGTATAGCTGAGGGATAGAGAGCTGCCCTGACAAAGTACAGCCCTGTTAGAGGCGGCCATTTTAGGACTGGGTGTAGAAGGAAGTTGAGTAGGCTGCGTGTTGAGTCTGGAAGCTCTGGCCTGGTGAGCAGGAATTGCCAGATCAGCTGCTAATGATGCTGATGTGGCAGGGCCTGTACCCCACCTCTCATGGCAATTCTAGCTTGTTTGTCCTTGATAGTAGACAAGAACTGGCTGCTGGGATCCCCTCATGCTTTTCTAGGCCTTTCCTGACTAGAAGTACTGAATACCTCAGGTGGGACCAAAAAAGTGCCTAGCATCTCAAGTAAGGCTTTTGAGGTCCCAGTGGCCTAGTCCTGTGTGACTGGCCTGCCTGGTGTCACAAGCAGCAGGCTGGGAGAGTGATGGAGAGCAGGATTGAGTTTCATAGCAAAACAGGACCCTAGACAACCACAAGAGCAACCTCAGGAAGGGTTTGGGGTGTGGGGTGCAGTGAGTGGACTAGATAAATGGTTACAGCTATGGCTGTTGTTCCTGCAGAGTTCTGGGTGCCTTCTCCCCCATGAGTGGTAACTTGGGGATTTCTCACAGTTGTGCCAAAGCTGCCCTTTTGGTCCTCTCTGAGCAGTCAGTGCTATTCTGGGCTGATCTTACTTCCCTCCCACAGCCCTGGGTGCTGCCTATGGCACAGCTAAGAGTGGCACCGGCATCGCAGCCATGTCCGTCATGCGGCCCGAGCT
Organism: Cavia porcellus; assembly: GCF_034190915.1. Classification (NCBI taxonomy): domain Eukaryota; kingdom Metazoa; phylum Chordata; class Mammalia; order Rodentia; family Caviidae; genus Cavia; species Cavia porcellus. The sequence goes on from NW_026947499.1 coordinate 33,763,869, forward strand.
GATCATGAAGTCCATCATTCCAGTGGTTATGGCTGGTATCATCGCCATCTACGGCCTGGTGGTGGCAGTCCTCATCGCCAACTCTTTGAATGAGGGCATCACTCTGTACAGGTGAGTGTGGCATGCCCTTCTAGGCACTGTCTTCCCTGGCAGGCATGCTGCTAATAGCCCTGTGTTTCTTCTTCCCCCCAGGAGTTTCCTCCAGCTGGGTGCAGGCCTGAGTGTGGGTCTCAGCGGCCTGGCAGCTGGATTTGCAATTGGCATTGTGGGGGATGCTGGTGTGCGGGGCACTGCCCAGCAGCCCCGACTTTTCGTGGGCATGATCCTGATCCTCATCTTCGCGGAGGTGCTTGGCCTCTACGGTCTCATCGTGGCCCTCATCCTCTCCACAAAGTAGCCTGTCATGAGCCTACCACCCCCCATTTCAGAAGGAACAGCCTGACACACACCCATGGGCCACCGCCCTCTCCATAGTTGGTCTTGTAAATGCGCAGTGTCCTAGTGCCCATCGTCTGTTGCCCCGCCTGCCCCTTCAGCCCTGTGCCGTGGACATCTGGGCCCACTCATCACCCATCCAGGCCCCAGACCAGTGAGGATGCCGGCGTCTGGCCCCCTCCCACTCATCGTCCTAGAGTGCTTTGTGTATAAGGAAGAATTAGAGTTGTCATTTTTCTCTTCACTGGATGTTTATTTATAAAGATTTGACCTGTTCCTACTTCTATCTATATAGTAGCCTTTAGAGTGTTGCCTTGGGATTCCCAGCGCTGAGGCGGAAGATGGCCCCACCCTTCTGCCACCTTCGGACTCCCGAGTCTGGAGGCACAGTGTCAGCCCCGCCAGGCTCTGGAGCCATGCTGTGCCCAATAAAAGTTCTCGGATGTGACCAGAACCTGTGTCTTAGTCCTTGCGGGGTGGGGTGGGGTGGGGTGGGGTGGGATAGGGTAGGGTAGGGTAGGGTAGGGTAGGGTAGGGTAGGCCAGGCCAGGCCTGCCTTGCCGTGCAGTGCTGTGCCGTGCAGGCTTCGGCCTCTGGCTGCGGTGCAGCGGCGCAGTTGATTACGCGGTCTGTGGGCGGTCACGTGGCGGGCCGGTACGTGGAGCCGCCGCCGTCAGCTGACAGTCACGTGGTACGGACTGCTTGAGCTGCTTCCTGAACGCTGCGGATCCGGCGTTGCCGGCTCAGGCGCCTCAAGATGCGCGGTGGGCAAGTCGCGGAGCGGGCAGCGGTGCTCCAGTTCACAAACTGCCGCATCCTGCGCGGTGGCATGTTACTCAGGTGCGGGGGGCGGGGCTTGGGGCGGGGCAGGGAGGGCGGGGGGTCGGGCGGGCTTGCTGAGAACCTGCCGCTCCATTTTGTCTGCAGGGAGGACTTATGGGTGCGTGGGGGTCGTGTCCTGGATCCTGAAAAGCTGTTCTTTGAGGAGCGCCGAGTGGCCGATGAGCAGCGGGACTGTAGAGGCTGCATCTTGGCCCCGGGCTTCATCGACGTGCAGATGAACGGTGCGACCGGGCGGGCGGGGTCGGAGGAGCCAGGGAAAGAGGCGTGAGCAGCGTGAAACCCCTTCTTTTTTGTGGCCACAGGTGGATTTGGTGTTGACTTCTCCAGGGCCACGGAGGACGTGGGTTCAGGTGTCGCCCTGGTAGCCCAAAGGATCCTGTCCCACGGTGTCACCTCCTTCTGCCCCACCCTGGTCACTTCCCCACCCGAGGTTTACCATAAGGTGAGATCAGGCACATTTCCTCAGGCAAAGAGGTGCAGCCAGCCCCTTAACTTCCATTCCCTCCCCCTCACCGCACACTCTGGCAGATGAGTGGCCTCTTTTCCACTTAGTTCTGGCCCTGGCCCCGTCACCCCACCATGGGGTTTCTCTGTAAATTGTCCCTTCGTTCCCTTTACAGCTGGCTACACATTTATCTCTTAGCACATTCACCTGTCAGAGGCCCTTTCTACCCTGATTAGCCATCTCCCAGCCTCCTGGCCCAGGATCTATGAGGACTCTTGATTGCTATAACGGTTGTCTCTGGTGGGGCTCTTCCTACCTAATCTGCCTGTGGTGTACGACTCACTTAAACATGCCTTCTACAAAGAGATTGTCCTCAGTGCTGCAGTTACTCGCTGCTGAATCCCCACCCTTCTTCCTCGGTTAGAAGGAATTTTCTTGTTTGGTTTTCCTTCCAGTTTTAACTTGAGCTGATTCTGCCTGCATGTCTTTTGCAGAATCATTTTAATATAAGTTACATACATTATTCATGTTTACTGCATAATACTTCTTTCTTAAAAACGTGTATATTCTCTTAAGCAAACACAATTCATGAGTTGGGAAATTTTCACTGCTAGCCATAATGTAATGCATGCAGTCTGTTCCTGTTTTGTCAGTTGTCCCAGCTAGTTTTCCTTCCAAATATAGGATGCACTTAAGATCGGAGAGTGTGCGACTGCCCCTGGGTCCCTTTCTGGATGTATGAATGAATCAGAGAAAGGAGCTATGAGGGTCTCACTAGGCTGGCCTTGAGCTCACTTTGTAGTGCACACTGGTTTTGAACTTGGAATGATTCCCCCACCTCCTGAATACTGGGTTTACAGGCTTGTGCCACCACGCCCATCTTAGACTTCTTTTCTACCAGTTTCCCCAAACCTAAAGTGGGAATGATCAGTCTCAATCTCTTGTGATTGCGTGGTTGGTGTGACTTGGTGTATATTAAGCACTGAGTAAATATTAAGTAGAGATGTATTTCTAGAAATACCCCACAACTCAGCAAATTCAGAGACCAAACTCACTTTTTCCACTGCCAACAGGAGCCCAGTTCTGTAAGCTGTCTTTCCAAGCTCTGGGTCCTGCCAGCTGTTCCCTGATTTCACCTCTATGATGTTCCCTTCCTACCTGAAGAGCTTCTTTTTTTCTTACCAGGCACATTCCAGAGCTTCAAGTGTCCTTTCTCCTGTCCCCAAGCTCTATCTAGAAGGCTTTGTTTTCTTGATAGCCAACTGCTCCCATGCTGCCATTGCCTCCTCTTGTGTCTTGCTTCAGCAGCAAGTCTGCACACCGTGATGTAGATAACTGGCTTTTTTTTCCTTGAAGAAGGACCTTAGTGAATAGTGCTTGTGTTTTTTTACCTGGCTCCACTGCAGTCCAGTAGCTTAAAGACTTGACAAACCTTTCCTTGGAAGCCACGATGCCAACTGTTAATTGTAGAGATTGTAGAGGGCCTTAGATGTGAAATTGTAATACCTGTGTTATCTTAGAAATCACAGGACTCTTCCCCCACTTTGTGCCCTTCTTCCTCCAAGGTCCTTCACACACTGAATTGCCATTTTGCCAGAAGTTACTCAGGTCTTTCGTTACTAATATCTAGTTCATTGATACCACCACCTCTTTTTCTGGTGTGTCCTTTAGCTCTGTCCTTTGCTATTCTTCCAAGAAGCAAATCTGATGCCATTGTTTCTTGCTTCAAGGTGGTTACCTGCTGAGTTGAGATTAGGCACCTCCTTAGGGTGGCATCCAGGCCATGTCTCTGGTCCCACATGCCCTCCTTCCATGATTTTTTACCTTTCCAGATGTTTGTCTGCATTCTTTGTTTTTTACTTAGTGCTCTCTTACTTTCCCTTTCAAAACTCTATTCTAGGAAAATTCAGTCTTCTTGTTACTATGTTTAATCTATAATGAAATTCTTTGTCCATATAGCTTGTTGGGAAAGACCGAACACCTTTGCCTCAAACTAGGTCTCACACTAGGCTTCATCACTTATCACTTCCGACTCAACTCTTCTTCCTTTTTTTTTTTTTTGAGACAGGATTTCTTCACTCTGCAGTTAAGGCCTTGAACTCATTATGTAGTCCAGGACTTGCAGTGATGCTTCTGCTTTAGCGTTCTGAGTGTTGGAATTACTGATACACACCTTTTGGAATTTATCCCCACATATCTCACAAGTGTGCTGGCTTTCCTATTTTTTTTTGGTTTAGGACAGTATCTGTTACCTCCTGCCAAGAATGATGAGGATGAGAATTAGCCTTCTCTAATCTACTTCCAATTCCTTGTCCGTATCAAGTAGTTAAGGTAACTTTGTTTTTTATTTGGTACTAGAACTCAAACTCAGAACCTCGCGTTTGCCTGGTAGGAGCTGTGCTGCTGAGGTATATCCCCAGCCCAGTTACGAGTGGCTTTGATTGGATCTGTATTGCTCAGTCATTGAATCTGTATGAAGGAGGCCCTAGGTCAGTTATATTTTCTTACCTGCCAACTCTGCTCTCCTTGGAGTTAACATTCTTTGCTTGTTTTGGTTTTTTGTTTCTGTTTTTTTTCAGCTATTAACTTTACCTATAAGCTTCCTGCTAATTGTCTTGTCTCAGGCACTTTTCTTTTCTTTTTTGTTTTTTGAGTCAGTATCTCATTGTATAGTTAAGACTGGCCTTGAACTCATGGTGGTCCTCCTGCCATAACCTCCTAAACTCTCAGGCAATTTAGCTACAATGCAGACTCAGATTTGTCTTCCTGCTCTTCCCAGCACTAGTTATTCTTTCACCAGATTCCAGCTCTCCTGGGGAGTCCTGTTCTCTCACCTGGAGCTAGGCTGGGCTGGGGGCGATATCTCTTGGCCTTTACTGCTGGATGTCTCATGTCCTGTGTTTTCCTCTTAGCTGCTTTACAGCTTTCTTTTGTTGGAGCATATTCTTCATTAACTTCATTAACTTCTAGTGAAGAGTCGTGGGAGGGTAAATTTTTGAGATTGCAAAGTTTGAAAGTGACTGTTCTGTTGATCCCTGGCTTAGCTGGTTTAGAGTTTTAGGTGAGAGGTCATTTTTTCTTAATTTTGTGTGTCTGGAACTCATGGCTTTAAGCATGCTGTTTATACTTTACTACTGAAATAGATTCCTAGCCCAAGACTCTTGTACTCCACTCAACTGCATTTTAACTTTTTCTTTTTGAAACAGAATTTTGCTATGTTGTACAGGTTAGCCTTGAGTATCTGGGCTCACATCATATCAAGTAGCTAGGACTACAGTTTGTGTGATTTCTCCCTAGAATGTTAAGGGCAGTACCTAAGATAGTCTTTGAAGTTCCAGAGTAGCTGCTGAGAAGCCATTTGATCCCTGATCCTCTGTGGGTGATTGATTTTTCTCTCTGGAAGCTTACAGGGTCTGTTATTGTCCCTGGATCCGAGGTCTCAGAGGAGCATACTGTGGGAATGAGGAGGTGTTGACCCATCTGTTGTTTACTGAGCAGCCATGTCCAACTAGAAGCTCTGCTTTGAAGTTTTGCTTTTCTTGAATTATTTCCTTGGTGATTTATTATTTTTTTATTTTTATTTTTTTAAGACAGGGGCTCCTTATATAGTACAGGCTGGCCTTGAACTGTGTAGTCAAGGCTGGCCTCAAACTCATAGTGATCTTCCTGCCTCAGCCTCCTGAATGCTGGGATTACAGGTGTGTACCTCCATGCCTGGTTTCCTTGGTGACTTTTCTTCTGTTTCTGTATCATTTTATAGGAGTCACACTAATTCACTATTGGGTGGCCTGGCCACATTTATTTTTTCCTCGTCCTCCTCTTCTTTTTTTGGATTCTACTTTCTAGATATTTCCTCAGCTTTTATCTTCTAGTTCTCTTGGTTTGGTGCTTGCATGTTTTTAGTTTTAAAGAGCTTGTTTTATTGCCCCCCTGAATGGTTCTTTTTTCTGATGTCCTATTTTCACATCATGGATCCAAGACCTCTCATTGCCCTGAGAGTATTTGGGATGGTGGTTTGCTGTGTACTATGCTCTCGGCCTGCTTCTCCCTACCAAATCTTCTTGTGGGCTGCTTCCTTGCGTGTTGCCTGGGTAACTGTGCTCTGTTTGAAGGCTGGCACCAACAGGCTGCTGAGAGCATTTAGCCTTAGGGTAGTGGGGAGTTTCTTGAGGGGACACTTATAGGTCAGGATCACTGGGTCCTGACTTGGGCTTGTCACATTCCCTGGGAAATCTTACCATTCTGCCCCAAGGTAACAAGTGTGGCTGGCCTTTCACTTAATTACCTGGTTTTCTATTGTGATTTGATCTATGCCTGCCTAGAGGCCTTCTCTTGTTTGAGTATATTTGAAACAGGAGTTCCAGGGACCCAGCTCTACTCTAATGAAGTTTCTTAACTAGTTGCCTTCCCCTGTCCCCTCAGCCCATTTCTTCCAGTGCCAGGGGCCGTGGGACCTGAGCCAGTGGGGTTGTTTCTTACCTTGTAAGTCTGCCCAGATCTGTTCAATGTCTGATGTCTAGCTCCTAGAGTCTGACTGACCCTCCCTCATTCTCTTCATCCTGTAGGGTTTAAGATCTTAAAAGACCTTCACTTTTGTTTAGAGTGGGCGTTCCAAGGGAGGGCATAGTCAGACCACTATTCTTGTCCAGCTTTTCCAGAGCTACAGACTCTAAGAAACCACTATGGCTATGCTCATGCTGGAAGAAGTTACCTCTGGCTGGGTCGCCTGGTTCTTCAGCCCCTGAGACTGAGTATGAATGTCTCTCTCCTCCCTGTGCTATGAACATCTCTCTCCTCCCCATGCTGTGAACTTCATAATCACAGTGGCTGCTGAGTCCTGTTGCCTTCTGCACTGAGCTCTCCAACTTGCAGCCCCTGCCCCGGCCCTGCTATTCTTGTGAGCCCTGGCCTGCAACTAAAGGAAACCAGAGTCATTCTTTAGGGACTCTTCTTGACACATACACATTTTAACTTCTGCTGGACACAGGGCAGATTAGAGTTGCTGTGGATGCCCAAGCTCCTGTCTCTGACCTGGGAGTGTTTTCATGTCCTGGTCTTCAGGGCCACAATGTAGGCCACTCTGTGTCTCTGTTTTTGTAGTTTCTTTCCTGCTTGTGAACACTATGGGGTGGGGGGCATTGGCCATTTTATAATTCCTGAGTGGGTGGCCAGCTGAACTAGGCCAGGCCAAAACCCTGACCTCTGATCAGGGATCTCTGACCTTGGTTGGGCTGTGACCTCTGGGTGCCAGGCCACAGGGGCCAGGGCTTTAACAGTTGGTTCCTCCCAGGTCCTTCCTCAGATCCCTATGAAGAGTGGTGGTCCTCATGGGGCAGGGGTCCTCGGTGAGTGACTAACCATCTCCCCACCCCCATCCCTGGAGGCCCCTCCTTTTCTAGATACATAGTTGGGGAGGGAAAGTGGGCAGTGGTTAGGCTGTGGAGTGGTGGTGCTTATTGGAGTCATCCTCATCTCCTTCCCCTAGGAGTACACTTGGAGGGCCCGTTCATCAGCCCAGAAAAGCGGGGTGCACATCCCGAGGCCCACATCCGCTCTTTTGAGGTCAATGCCTTCCATGATTTGCTGGCTACCTATGGGTCCTTGGACAACGTCCGTATTGTGACGCTAGCCCCTGAGCTGGGCCGCAGCCATGAAGTGATCAAGGCACTAACAGCTCAGGACATCTGCGTGTCCCTAGGTAAGGGGGGTCATCTGAAGTGGCTGGGCCTGTTTCTGTCCTGGGTGGGTGCAGAGTCTGATTCGAAAGTCCCTCACACAGGGCACTCAGTGGCCCACCTGCAGGCTGCAGAGGAAGCAGTACAGAGTGGGGCCACCTTCATTACCCACCTCTTCAATGCCATGCTGCCTGTGAGTGCCACCCAATTTCCTGGGTAGGTGGGGATTCAGTGGATCCTACTGTCACTTAGTTGTTTTGTCCTGTGCTGCCCAGTTCCACCACCGTGACCCAGGCATCGTGGGGCTTCTGACCAGTGACCAACTACCCCCAGGCCAGTGCATCTTCTATGGGATGATCGCTGATGGCATACATACCAACCCTGCTGCCCTGAGGATTGCCCACCGGGCCCATCCCCAGGGTAAGCCTCTGGGGAGGTTGGGGCAGGTAGGATGTGACCAGCAAGGTTCTGAAGCACTTTCTTACCCAGGACTGGTACTTATCACTGATGCTGTCCCTGCGCTGGGCCTGGGCAATGGCCGTCACACCTTGGGACAGATGGAGGTGGAAGTGGATGGGCTGATGGCCTGCATTGCAGGTGAGTACCCACTGCACTCACAGAAGAATAGCCCCTTGGCCCTTCCATTCAGAGAGGCAAGAATCTGGTATTCTTTGCCTGGCTGACCCTCAGATGCATAGTCCCCTGAGCCTGGCTTCTTTGTTGTCAAGGCACCAAGACACTGTGTGGCAGCATAGCCCCAATGGATGTGTGTGTCCGACATTTTCTACAGGCCACAGGTCAGTGGGCCTGTACATGGGAGGGTATGTGGGGGGGCAGTAGCTAGAGGAGAAGTGGGGTGACAAGAGTTCTGCATTAACTTCCTCATTTGCCTTTTCAAGGGGGTTCCCAGGGTATGAAGTAGAACTGGGAATGTGGACAAGGCAGAGAGAAGGGTAGTGAGCAGCAGGTTACTCAAGCTGACATTGAGATTAATGAAGCCAAGATCCCAGATGGAAAAGGGGCTCTCACACTATCTGATAGAAGGTCCAGGGCTAGTGCTATTGGATGGCAGGACTCTGCAGGGTCAACATCAGTGGGCAGGAAGAGTGGGAAAGTGAGTGGGTAAGCTGTACAGGGACCTCCTGAGGGAAAAGCAGAGAGCAGGTATCTGACAAATGCTTGAGACTGGATGTCCTTCTGCAGGCTGGGGGAACATCAGGGTTCAAAGTGCTGTTTAGGGAGATGGGCTGGGAACAGGGCGTAGCAACAGCCGGGGGACTTCCCAGGAGTCAGAAGATGCTATGCCCTGGCTTTGTTTGGTAAGTGGGCAACAGGAAAGAAAGTGAAGTCACTTGGCTTCTTGGTTACAGGAACAAAGTGTGAGCCCCATGTGTGGCTGCTGGTGTGGTGGGCCTGGACATTGCTTCTTTACATATGGTGGGCTCTCCATGGGACCTAGGAAGTGGTTGAGGGTCCTGGGGACAGAGTGCTTTCTCAGGGAGGAGAGGGTCTTTGTATGGCCAGGAAGGTGAGTGATCTAGGGAAGAATAGTAAGCAGTATCCCGAAGCTGGGGGAGGTCCTTTTAATCTGCTTCAGAGACCAGGCCTGTCCCACTTTGACTCTGGGCCCTAAAACGGGACTCCGCTGTGCATGGGGCAGTGGCCATGGGCTATTGCCAAGCTGTGTACCTGATCAGGCTGCAGTGTGGAGGCGGCCCTGGAGGCTGCATCCCTGCATCCCGCCCAGCTGCTGGGGCTGGAGAAGAGGAAGGGGACTCTGGACTTTGGTGCTGATGCAGGTAAGGCCCCATTCAGATGAGTCCCATGCAGGGGCTGGGACAGGCCCAAGTTGATAGGTCTTCCCTAGATTTCAGCCATTTGGTGGCCACCACAGCCTCTACTGGTCCTCCCTTTCTTGTTTTCTAGTCTTTCTGGCATTCACGATAAGGCCAGGAGCTGAGCATAGTGGTGCTGCCTATAATCTCAGCACTTGAGAGGCAAAGGCAGGAGGATCGTTGCTAGTTCCAGGTCAGCCTGGGCTACATAGTGAGTTCAAGGCTAGCCTGAGATACATAGCCAGACACTGTCTCGGAAAAAGCAGGGGGATTGTCCCTTGTCCCTGACTATGAGGAGTTAAGGACCTTTGTCAGTGTTGTGAGAAGTCAGGATGTCCTGCATTAGTGTTATCCCTGGGCCTCAGTTTTCTCACCAGGCTTAATTGCCTGGGAGTGACTTCATTTGCAGGGTATAAGGTCCCTTCCCAACACCTCTCACCCTCTGGCTCTGCCCCAGACTTTGTGGTGCTCGACGACAGCCTCCATGTCCAGGCCACCTACATCTCAGGTGAGCTGGTGTGGCAGGCAGAGGAAGCCAGGCCATGACCTCAGACCTCGGCTGGAGAGGACGCCTGGCCAGCCCCAGCTGGACACTGATCGGGCGGGCATCTTCGGGAGCTGGTCTCCAGGGAACAAGTTGGGAGCCCCCATGCCAGATCGACATTCATAGACCAGAGCTAGCAGCCACCCTGGAGGTGATGGCTTGCATAAATGAGCAGCAGGATTTGCCTTGTCTCTGGGTTTTGCTTATACTTCATTTGGGGCATCGGGGGAAAGTGTTCATGGCTTGGGGCAAAAACAGTTGGATTCCTCAGGGGGTCTGTTAGGCCTAATTTGCCTGAAGCCACAGGAAAATCTTCAGAGCCAGGAGTGGTGGTGGACGCCTGTAATCCCAGCATTCAGGAGGCTGAGACAGGAAGGTTGCTGCAACTTTGAGACCAGCCTTGGCTACATAGTGAGTTTAAGGCCAGCCTGGACTACATAGTGATACCTTCTCTAAAAAGAAAAAAAAAAAAAAAAAAATCAAAAGGAAAATGTTAAGACTTGAGTGGAGGGAGGGGGAGATTCATCCCAGTGAGATAGGATAGATGGAAACCATTCATTGGTTGGCATGCTGCACAATGGGGCTATTTTTTTTTTTTTTTTTTGTCTTTTTCCTTTTTATCAGTACCAGGGATCGAACTCAAGACTGCCTGCTTGCAAGGCAGGCGCTTATGCCGCTGAGCTAAATCCCCAGCCCCCTCAAAGGGGCTATTGACTATGATGATAAGTAGCTTCAGAAGTTTGCTCACTGCCTCTGAGATGGCTGGGCAGGTTGAAAGCCCATGGCCTGATTCTGGGTTTGGGCACCTCTCCAGGAACTCTGCATTGCAGGAGGGAGTCCACAGTGGGTTTTGGATCCCAGGTCACCCAGGGCTGAGTGCAGGAGTCTGTGGCCTACGGGCCTGCAGCTTGGTCCTGGAATATCTGGACACTGCTTTCTAGATTGCCTGGCTTGCCTGCCCTTCAGTTACACCCTCTAGCACCCTTTTGGGTAATCTAGGTTCATTTTCTTTTGTTTTTTTTTTATCGGTACCAGGAATCGAACTCTCGACTGCGTGCTTGCAAGGCAGGTGCTTATGCTGCTGAGTTAAATCCCCAGCCCTAGGTTCATTTTCTTTGATGTTGTTTTTCAACAGTCCCTTCTCCTGACCTAATCTTTGCATGTGACAAGCTTGCCTCACGTGGTATTTGGTGGCTACTTTGTCTGGTGCTGCAGTCTCACAGTCTCACAATTGCCTCAGACCCTGAAACTCTGAATTTGCCCCCTGGAAGTAATGGCAGTTCTCCTGCTTCAACCTCCTGAGTACTGGGATTGTAGGTGTATGCCACCATGCCTGGTGCCATTATTGTCTTGGGCCGTGCACCCTAGGCTGGCTTCTCCCTACTTGGAGAGTATGAGCTGTCAGTTGGCAGATTTCACTGCTCTCTTGGATCTGATGATGGTTTTTGACATGAAGGTCAAATGCCAGATCTGAAAATGGTGTCTTAACACTCCCCTTTTGGGAATACAGTAAAATAGTTTTACCTATACAATATGGTAAAACTGTTTCTTGGTGCAGGAAATTGCTGACATGTCGCAGGACGTTTTGAAGGTGGCTCCCATCAAAGGAGATGTGTCCAGATCCAAAGCAATAAAAATGGTCTCTGATCTCATGTTTGAGGACTAATAGCATGAGAAGGGCAACTGTTGGGGAAGGGGTCATTCACAGGGGCACATGGGGATAGGTCTTGGCCCACATGCCTTTGAATATACACTGTCAGCCCAAGACAATAAGCATGGGGATTCCTGGGTCTGCCCATGGACTCATGCCTTCTGTGTGGCTGACAAGCCCCTATAGGGTGCCTGGTGCCAAAGACAGACACAAATGTGGGCCAGGCAGACCTCACTCCAGATGCTTAATGAGAGTTAACTCCACCTTTCTGCCAAAAACTCAGAGTGAGGTCCTATTTGTTATCCCGACTTTTAGTGCACTATCAGAGGAGCTGCCAGATGGGAGGTCAATAGCAGTGGGAAGTTGGTGCTGGGACTGAATTACATATCAATAAACTTTTACAAGCCCAGAGGCTCAGAGCTTGTATAGATGGGATGAAGACAGCCATGTGGATGGAAAGTGGTTGGCGTGGTTAGTGGCATGGTGGTATGGACAGGAGTCTGGAGCTATTGTGGGAGTGTGGATTTTATTTGAGGTGTAGGGCCAGTGCAGATGGGATTGTATTAGTTTTTAAAAATATAACAAATTCTGCTGAGTATGGTAGCACATGTGTTAATTCCAACACTTGACAGACTGGAAGGAGGAGGATCACCATAAGTCTGAGGCCAGCCTAGTTTACCTAGTGAGTTTAAGGCCAGCTTGGACTATACATTGAGATCTTATCTCAAAAAACCAAAAGTCAGTAAATTAAAGAAACACATTTTACAATCAACCATCTGTGAGTGTAGTGCTAGAGATGGACCCTAGGGCCTCACACATGCTAGGTAGTGCTCTACCACTGAGCTATATTCCTAGCCTCTGTGTGTGTGTATATATATATATTTTTTTTTTTTTGTACCTTCGATTGAACTCGACTTTGAGCTTGCCAGGCAGGCGCTTACACCACTGAACTAAATTCCCAGCCCCCTAGCCTGTTAAATTTTTTTAAAAATTAATTTATTTATTGGTACCAGGGATCAAACTCATGACCCCGCATTTTCCAAGCAGGCACTAACACAGCTGAACTAAATCCCCAGCCCTTATTTTTAAAAAAATTTTTAAATTTATTTATTTTTATCTTTTTGAGACAGGGTCTCGCTATTCTACCACACTCAGTTCAGGCTGGCCTTGAGCTCAGTTTGTAGCCTAGGCTGGTCTTGAACTGGCAATGATCCTCCTGCCTCAGCCTCCTGAGTGCTGGAAGTATAGGCGAGGTATGTAACACCATGCCCAGCTCTAACCAATTACTTTTGGAGACAAGGTCTTGCTGTGTAGTTCAGGTTGGCCTTGAACTGACTGTGGAACCCAGGCTGGTGTTGAGCTCCCAGTGATCATCCTGCCTCCGCCTCCTGAGTGCTGGGGTTACAGTGGTGCCCCACTATGCTCTGCCCCATTGCCAGCCTTTTAATATTTATTATCTGTATTTACTAGGATGGTGCTGAGACAATGTCTCTGGTCTTACTGTGTAGTCCAAGCTGGCCTTGAACTCACCAAATTAGCCCAGGCAGGCTTTGAACTTGGGATCCTGTCTCATCCTCCCTTTCCAGTAGCATGCTCACAATGCTCTGCAACCTGTCACACCATCCATTTGCTTGCAGGCACCTGGCAAGGTGGTCTATCTGGTATGGTGGTCTTCCTGGTGCTGCATCAGCTTGCGCATCACGTGGGCCGTCCTGTAAGCAGCGGTCACTCCGGTGTGCGGGGCGGACCTATGGGTAATTAAGATTCAAGCTTCTTGGAACTGACAACCCAGTCCGGTGCTTCCTCTTCTGTGAGCTCAGCTTCCCAGGCCTGTTGCTGAGGGTCATGTACTTGAGATCTGGCAGTGATTCGAGCGAGGAATGGCTGCGCCCCGGACCAGAGACATGTCTCCCGAGGATGGGAGTGTGCTTTTTATCTTTTGACCCAGCAGAAGTGCGTGGGAACTCTATTGTGTCCCAGTGTGTTCACTGTGGTCTTCCAGAGCTTTTTTTGCTCAGCATTTGTCTCTGGTGTGGTGGGGTCAGCGACCTCTCAGGTGAGGGCCTTCACCATGGCCCTCTGGACCTTGTCCTTCCCACTGATAGAACCTACCAGAGTTGTGTCCTGGTCTGTTTTTTTTGGCGGGGTGCATTGGGGATCGAACTCAAGGCAGGTGCTTATGCAGCTGAGCTAAATCCCCGATCCTGGTCTGTTTTACCACATGGGACTGCTCTTTTGGTTGTGCCACCAAGTTCTCTATTTAAATTGAGGGAGCAAGTAGAAAGCTTCCCAGGTGGGAATGCATGGGTCAGTCTCGTAATGAAAAGTGCTCAGAGTCCTCGAAAATGATTCCCACAGTGAAACACCCTCACCTACCACCTCCCCTCCACACAGCTAAGGATTTGCCTTGGGTCAGGGATGGGCCATTCTGGGGACCCAGACACTCTAGGTGAGTCTTCTTGACTCTGTGACTACTTTATTCTACATGAGCCCTGGAGACCAGAGAAGGCCCTTCTGTGTATTTTCTATTGCTGCTGTTAAAAGTAACCACAAACCTGGTGATTTAAAGTAGAAGTGTGGGACATGGTAGTGCACATCTGTAATCCCAGCACTCAAGAGGCTGAGGCAGGAGGATCATTGTGAGTTCGAGGCCAGCCTGGACTACATTAGAAGACCCTGTCTTTACTAAAAAAAAAGGTGGATATGGTGTCACATCCCAGCACTCCGGAGGCTGAGGCAGGAGGGTCACTTTGGAGTTCAACACCAGCCTGAGTTACATAGTGTGTTCCAGAACAGCCTGAATTACATAGCTTAAAAAAAAAAAGAAAAAAAGAACAGAAGTTAAAATAGCAGAAGTCAGGCTGGTATAACGGCATACTCCTGTAATCCCAGCACTCAGGAGGCTGAAGCAGGCAGATTGTTGCAACTTTGAGAATACTGTGGGTTACAAAGTGAGCCCAAGGCCAGCCTGAATCACATAGCAAGACTCTGTCTCAAAAAGAAAAAAAACAGCAGAAGTCCATGATTTATGGTTTTGGAGGTCCATGTCATAAATTAGTCTCAATAGGCTGATACCAAGGTGATGACAGATCTTCGTTTCTCTCTCAGCAAAGAGATAGGAATCTACTTTCTGGTCTGGTCTATTTCCTAGAGGCTGCTGGCTTCTTCCCTCCCAGTTGAATCATTACAACCATGCCTTTTCCTTTCTTGTTTTCCATTATTTGTGATCCTTGTGTCTATATTGCCTACCCCCATGCCAGAATCACCCTGGCTACCCTCTCTGTTTTAAGGTCACTTGAATAGCAACTTTTTCATAGAGGAATGGTGGCAAACCTATGGCACACATGCTGTCAGCACAGGAACCAAGTCATTTCAGCAGCCAAGTCTCAGATAACAGTTTTTTCTAAAAATCAGGTTTAATTTAGTGTTGGCACTTTGTGATGAGTAAGTTTTGAATTACAGTTTGGACATCCTGTTTTTAAAAGGTTTGTCATCCCTGTTATAGAGCATCACCGGTAGGGCGAATTAAACAGTGGATATGTTTGGTGAGGCTATTACTTTTTTTTTTTTTGTCTTTTTTCATTTTTATCAGTACCGGGGATCAAACTCATCACCCCCTGCTTACAAGGCAGGTGCTTATGCCGCTGAGCTAAATCCCCAGCCCCTGGGCTGTTATTCTTAACTTGAATGTCTTACCAAGACCCAGAGAAGAGTGCTCCTTTTAGGACTTAAGCAAGGAGGGGCTGGGGATTTAGCTTAGTAGCATAAGCGCCTGCCTTACAAGCATGCAGTTGTGAGTTTGATCCCTGGTACCAATATAAAAAAAAAAGTAAAAGAAGTATATATTGCATTTTTATCTTCAGTGGGTTAAAGTTCCTGTTTTCCTACATTCTTACTAACATTGAATGTTTTCAACCTTTGAGATTTTAACTAATTTTTTTCTCAACCCACTTTATAACTGGGAAGTTGAGGTTTGAGGAAGGTAGGTTAAGCTTGTATAAGATATCATGCAACTTTCTGCTTCCTGACTCTCAGATTTCTCACTTAGCGCTGTTTTTAGGGGTGGGAGGATGTTAGTTCACTCATGTGGCTTGGAAATCACTGGGTCACTTTGTCATCTCTCATCCATCTATGCATTGGCAGCTATGAGCAAATACATGTTGGGAGCTGTGAGTATAGTATCCAAGGACCAGGGGGTGGAGGCTGGGGTGTTTGAGAATCCCTCTCCTTTCATCTGTCCATATCCTCACTGGTCTTCATGCCTACCTATTTACCCTGGTGACCCCTTCTCTAGACCCTAGTTAGATACTGCTGGAGAGTCTATATTACAAAATAACTGGCTTCACCGCCTGACAAGCCCTTTGTTGGCTTCATAATTCAGTGTCCATTTTGGATTACCCCTCTGTTCTTGTTTCTCCCATCTCTGCCTATATGCTGCCTACTAGGCATGAATCCTGACCTGCCCTTGGCTAGCCATGTTAGCCAGTCTTGAAGCTAGTCCTCATGATGCTACTCCTGCTGATGGATATGGCAGATGTAATGGTTTACTTTTTTTTTTATTGTGTAGTTTTTAGTATATGTTTGCTATACATAATGATTGCATTTATTGTGGTAAGTTTGTACGTGTACATAACACATTTTAATTTTTTGTCCCCTCCTTTAATTCTTCCCTGCTCCCTCCAACTCTTGATCCCTTCCCGATTTTAAATAGCTCTGTTTTGATTTTTTGCTGATTGTCTCCCGTTTTCATTTTTCAGACAAGGTCTCCCTGTGTAGTTCAGGCTGGCCTTGAACTCACTATATAACCCAGGCTAGCCTGGAACTCACAGCAATCCTTTTGCTCCAGCCTCCAGAGTTCTGGGATTGCAAGTGTGCACCACCATACTTGGTTTTAATTCTTTTTTAAAATCCTCTTCTCCTCCATCTCTTGTTCCCCTTCTTGTCTAAAAAAAGTGGCTAGGTGTGGTGGCACATTCCTGTAATTCCAGCCCTCAGGAGGCTGAGGCAGGATGCTTGTCTTCACTATATAGCAAGACCCTGTCTCAAAAAAATAAAATAAAATAAAAAGATAATCTCCCTATTTCCTATTACCTATCCTTTATTTTTGTTCTTTATATTTTGGGGTTTGCATACAGGGAAATTCATGTGATATTTAAATTTGTGTGTCAAATTTATTTCATTTAATGTCTTGGTCTCCAGGTACATGGTTTATCTCTCCTGAAGTTAGGTTATAGAAGGCACCATGAGTGGTTGGGATGTGGTTCAGTGGTAGAATTCTTGCCTCGCACACCCATGACCCTGGGTTTGATCTTCACTACCACAAAAAATTAAAAATAAAAAAAGAATTTCCACATAGTTCTTCTTTTGGCTGGGGGTGGTGCATACACCTCAGGATGATCACCACCAGTTTGAGGCCAACTTGGGCTACATAAGCAAGTTTGAGGTAAGCCTGAACTACAGAGTGAGACTTTGTCTCAAATAAATAGACATCATGGCTTCCAGGTTTGTGTGATCTGTTTTCCCTCTGGTCACTTGCTGTGGTGAGAGCTGGTTGCTGCTCCATTGCTCTGGGAATTGCTTTTTGGAAGTAGCATCTCCCACCCCACCCAAGCCTTCAGATGTTTTAGCCCTGAGGAAGCCTGAACCAGACTACCCAATCTGGCCCCTACTTGGTTCCTGACTCGCAGAAATCATGAGATAATGTGTGTCTGCTGTTTGGGGGCAATTTGTTACAGAGCAATGGGAATAGAATACTTTGCTGGTGCATGAAGTCATGGAAGTGACATATGCCTATCGTCAGTGCACAAAGTTTCCTGTTTCCTATAAGAGATAGGACATGCCTCATATAGCCCGTGCTCTGTGCATGCCAGGGGTCTCCCACTCCTTTTTCCCCTCCATTGCTCTGCAATGCTTGGCCAACCCACTGCATCGTTGGCTATATGCCACCTTTCAACCACAGACGGACTGTAGGCCAGGAAGGAAGAGAGAAAAACGAGGGAACAGAGCCTCTCCTTTCAGCGTGGGAGCCAGACCATGTGAGACATCTCTCCCAAAGTCTTGTTGGCCTGGGAGGTGCAGCCAGACCCATGCCCTTCCTGGCCAGGCCTGGGTCTCTCCTGCTGGCTGCCGTCGGACTCCTAGAAGCCTAAAAGCTGACCTTCCTCATTCCCCTGTGCTTTTCCTATTCTCCCTCTGCTGCCAACTTACCACCTTCCCTGAGACTGTTGGCAGCATGTTCACCCACTGCTCTATGTGCTTCCCTGAACAGTATACAGTCTCCAAAAGTTTCTTCTCTCTCCTTTTCCGTTTCTCTGGGAATTCCTCAAGAACTGCAAATTGGTACAGTAATTTAGATTCTTACACAAGTGAGAGATCCTTAAAATTTCTAGGGAGAAGATAATGCTATTTATTTGTATGTTTATTTTTTGAAACAGGGTCTTGCTATGTAGTTCAGATCACCTTTGAACTCTCTACTGAGCCCAGGCTGGCTTTGAACTCGTAGTGATCTTCCTACTTCAGCCTTCTGCCTGAGTTCTGATATTATAAGGCATTTGCTACTATGCCTGGCTATCTGGTATATGTGTGTGTATGTGTCACATTTACCCAATCATGAGCATAGATTGGATTTTAAGTTTGTTTAGTCTTTTTTTTTTTTTTTCATAGTACCAGTGATTGAACCCCGGATCTCCTGCATATGAGGCAAGCACTCTACCACTCAATTATATCCTCACCAACTCCTCTTTTTATTAATTTTTATTTGCATTGATTTTTTTTCCTGGTACTGGGGGCCAAACTCATGATGTCACAGTTGCCGGGCAGGGGTTTATGCTGCTGAAATAAATCCCCAGCCCCTGCATCAATGTTTTAAAAGCCCAAGTAGTCTGGATGTGGTACTGTGCACCTGCAATCCCAGTTGCTCTGGAGGATCACAGGTACAAGTAGTATTTGAGGAAAGGATCACATATTCAAAGCCATACTGGGTGTAGTGGCATAGGCCTATAAACCCAGTACTCAGGAGATCAATACAATTTCTAGGCCAACTGGACTACATAGTGAGACCCTCTCAAAGCAAAACAAAACAAGTTCAAGGCCAGCCTAGGTAACTTAGCAACGTCCTGTCTAAAAATAAAAAGTAGGGATATAGCTCAATATAAAGGCCTTGGATTCAATCCTGTGGTGGGGGGGAGAGTACAAGAATGAGTAGATTTTAAAAAGCATATAATGAAAAGTAGCCGTTGGCTGATTTCTCTGAACTCACATCCTGCTTACTATGGGTTCAAATGTTTTTCTTATCTATGTCCATCATTCTAAATATCTTTATATCTCTTCATTTGTGTTGTTATCTATTATCTTTCTATTGAAGAGATGAGGATTCGGCTGTCAGACACTCAGACATACCCAAATCCCTGTCGCTTGTCCAGGCAGAGTATACTGATTACTCGTTGAATCAAAGTACTTGATCATAACTGTAAATGGCACTCAGCAGAAAGGAATAAAAGGAGGTATGGACTGTGATTGTGCTTGCTTTTTGTAGAGCTGTTTTTCTGGAGTTTTTGTTTGTCAGCTTCTCAGTTTAGCTTTCCGTGTGGTGAGAGTCTATCATTTTTTTCTGCATTTTTATGGAATTTGCTGGAAGGTTGCTCTGCTTGTTTCTGGATGCTCCTTGTAGCTGCTGCTTAGCCTGAGTTCTCACCATCCATTTAAACTTATGTCACCTTCCTGGGCACTCTTGTGACCTAATTTTCTTTCTGACCCACAGCATTTACTATCTTCTAATATGCCATAAGGTTTTTTTTTTTTTTTTTTGGACTAGGGATCGAACTCATGACCTTGTGTCTGCCAAGCAGGCACTTATGCCACTGAGCTAAACCTTGCCATGAGGTTTATTTATTTATTGTGCTTGTTCACTTTCTTCTACCCCTGCCAGTGTACTGACACTTCACAAGCTCAGAGGTTTTTGTCTTGTGCACTGTGAATTACCAGTGCACAGTGCAGGGCTTGGCACAGAGGAGGGGCTCAATGAATATTGGTTGAATGGACAAATCCTGGGACTTCTCTATACTCCTGTGAAGTCTTTCCTGCTTCCTGTTTCCAGATCTCATGTCCTCTGTTTGGTTTACTTTCTTATTTGATAGAGCATATTCTTCAATAACTTTCTGGGAACAATATGTAAAAGATATGTAGTATCTATAGCTATGTATATATTCAATGTCCAATATTTAGTGTACTAGTTGGCAAATTGATTCACATGTTAGATGGTAATGAATATTGAGTATCTTTCTCAAAAGTTTGTAATGAGAAATTAAGTCAAATAAAATGGTTAGCAATCTCTAAGGACAATTTTTCTTTTCTTTTTTTGGTGTTGGAGATTGAATCCAGGGCCTTCACACCTGGTATACGTCCCTAACCATTTTATATTTTGAGGCATAGTCTCACTAAGTTGGCCACACTAGGCTCAAACTTGCACTCTTCCTATCTCAGCCTCCCAGATGCTGGGATTAGAGGGCTGGGCTACCACCCCTGTCCTTAATAACTTGCACACTGCTTTTCCAAGACCAAAATAAATACAAAACAAGGGTTGTTGGGAGAAGGTTGAGTACAGTGGCTAAGGGCAGGACATGGCAGTTGGACAGGTCTGTTTTGAGATGTGTGCTTTTTGATCTAACTGTTTGACACAGCAACTAATTTTCTAAAGCCTTGGTTTCCTCAGGAAAAAGTGGGAGTGATTATGGCTCTTACTGCTTATGGGGCCCAAGAAATCACATGGGGATTATTGATGAAGGATACTATTAGACGTGTCTTCTTGGTGGTGAGAGTTGGTGCCCAAGAAGGGTGAAAGTGGAATACCCTTTCTGAAGAGAGGCAGGTATTTGGCAGCATGAATTACACTTTTTTTTGGGGGGGGGATCTTTTTTGTTTTTATCAGTATCAGGGGTCGAACCCATGACTGCCTGCTTGCAAGGCAGGCGCTTACACCGCTGAGCTAAACCCCCAGCCCCATGAATTACACTTTTAGATCACAACTCTATAGGCTTAGAATTTATTCTAGGGGAAGTGTGCCTAGATTTTTGCGCAGGACAAAAACAAAACAAAAAGCAGAACAAAATGGAAGAAATTGACCAAAACATGGTTCCAGAAACATTTATCCCATCCATA
Source organism: Cavia porcellus (assembly GCF_034190915.1). Lineage (NCBI taxonomy): Eukaryota > Metazoa > Chordata > Mammalia > Rodentia > Caviidae > Cavia > Cavia porcellus. The sequence goes on from NW_026947499.1 coordinate 33,784,453, forward strand.
AATGAAATGTTCCTCCAGTGGAGTCTTTTGCAGCTCTTACTGCTGTGGAAGAAAGCAGTCAGTAACTTGAGACCTTCTCAGAGATGGGGTTATAGTTGCCTTCTTGTTCTTTTCTTTCTTGTGGTACTAGGGACTGAAAGTAGAACATTCACACTGAGATATATTCTGAGCCCTGTTTTATTTTTGCTTTGAGATAGTAAACTTGCCCAGGCTAGGATCAAACTTGCAGTCCTCTTGCGTCATCCGGTTAAAGTGCTGGGACTTACAGGTGTGTGCAACTACACCCAGCCTTTGTTACTGTTTTTTTTCTTTCTTTGGTGGTACTGGGGATTGAACTCACAACCTTGCACTTGCCAGGCAGGCATTATGCCACTGAGCTAAATCCCCAGCCTCTGTTACTGTTTTCTAAAGTCTTAAATGTAGAGAGGACTGACTGAAGCCTGAACAGTGGAGATGCTTTCTAGTCTGGGGATTTATGTACAGGCTTTGGCATGTAGATGTCTGGATCCCAGTCCTGGAACTCCCATTGGCCTCAGTTTCCTCATCTCAAAAGTGGGTCAACAACATCAGGGATGCTTGTTCAGAGTAAATGGGATTAGGCAGGCAAGAATTCTACCACTGAACCACCAATGCTAAATGAGATTACGAAGGAAAATCCTAAATTTTGAATAGATGTGTCTGTTATTGTTCAGTAATTTATCTGGTTTATGTAAGTTATGAATTAGTTTATCCACAAAAGTGTTTTTTGAGATGGGGCCACCTTCCTGATACAGCTTCTCAAATTACTGAGACTACAAGGGCATGTTACTGTATTTGGCTTTACATTTTTATTATTTTCATTTTCTCACAGTATGGGCATTAAACCCCAGAACTTTACACATGCTAGGCAAGTGTCTTACTACTGAGTTGCATTTAGCACTTTTTTTTTCTTTTTGATACAAGGTCTTTCTATGCAATTCAGGTTGAACTTGAGCTAGCTTCCAGCATTTTTCTGCTTTTTTTTTTTTTTTAAGACAGGGTCTCAATACATAGTTGAGGCTGGCCTTGAACTCACCTATATAGACCAGCCTGGGTTCAAACTCATGATGATCCACCTGATTCAGCCTCCCAAGTGCTAGGATTATAGAAACGTGACAACACACCTAGTTAAAAAAAACTTTGAAAAAGAATTTTGAGACTGTAGCTAAATTGTAGCTAAATTGCCCTGAGGTTGAACTTGTGATCCTCTTGTGCATCCTTAATAACTTGCACACTACCACATTCAGCAAGATTTTTTTTTTTGGTCTTTTTCCTTTTTATCGGTACCAGGGATCGAACTCACGACTGCCTGCTTTTAAGGCAGGCACTTATGCTGCTGAGCTAAACCCCCAGCCCCCATTCAGCAAGATTTTTATGAAAAAAATTGGTTTTGGAAATATTTAAAAATATGCAGGGGCCAAATGTAGCTTACTGGTAAGAGTGTATGCTTAGCATTAGCATGTGTGAGATCTTGGGTTCAATTCCCACCATCCCATAGGACTTTTTTTTTTTTTTTTTAATCAAACCCATGACCACGCACTTGCAAGGCAGGCGCTTATGGTGCTGAGCTAAATCCCCAGCCCCCTAATTCCCACCATCAAAACCCCAAAAGAAAATACTGTGATGTAAACTTGCAGATGACAAGGATGATCCTAACTTTTTAGAGGGTCAGGCGTGGTGCATGCGTATAATCCCAACACTTGGGTCACTGTGAATTTGAGGCCAGCCTGGGCTACATAGTGAGTTCAAACCAGCCTGAACACAGGGAGACCCTGTCTCAAAAAAAAAAAAAAAAAAAAAAAAAAAAAAGCCATAATCGTCATTATCCTTATTAACAACCAATAAGAAAAAAAAAAAAAAAAACCCACGCAACATTTACAGGCAAAAACAAAATTCCAAGAGTGCCCCCGAGCTGCTGTTGACAGCTACCGCCGGCGCGTTTCCGCCTAATGAATGACGGTTAGCTCAAGTCTGCGTGATTACACGTGATCGTGGAACTCGTCATCGAACTTCGTCATGCATCCAAGACAAACCCAGACTTTGAGTTTCAGCCCAGCCTCGCCGCTGCCTCGGGCATAACCTAATCTAGGCGCACAGCGAACCTCAGTTTCCCCCACTGGGAGCGTGGATGACAGCTGAGCCCGCCCCGTCCGGCCTCGCCCCGCCCCCGTTGTCCGGGATTGGCTTGCGAGGTATCCTCCTCCCCAGGGAGGGCCGGGTCCCAGTCCGGAAATGCGATTTGGGATAGAGACGCTTGCGAGGAGCGACGGTAGGCTTGGCCAATGGGCGTGGGAGGTGGCAGCGTCGCGGCGGAAGTACGGCCCGGCGTCGCGCGGGGGCGGGGCAGTGCCGGGGGCGGCGGGCGGCAGACGGCGGGGCGGGCACAGGATGAGGGCGGCCATTGCTAGGGCTCCGCCGCGGGGAGGAGGACGCTGAGGAGGCGCCGAGGAGCGCAGCGGTGCGGGGGAGGCGCCCGCGCAGACGCGGGGCCCATGGCCAGGACCACCAGCCAGTTGGTGAGCTCGCGACGGCTGTGGTGCGCGGCGATCCGTTATTCTCGAGCGCGGCGGCAGCTCAGGTCCGGCGAGGCGGGGCGGCTGGGTGCCTCGGCCCGGGCGGCGCCTCACCTGCGGCAGAACTGGCGGTCTGGACCGTGGGGCCAGCGGGGGACGCCTTTCGGCCGCAGCAGGGAGCGCAGGCCCCTGCTGCGCCGGTCGCCGGGTAGTTGGGGCTCTGACAGCGCGAAGGGCGGTGGAGGCTGGGAGGTATTACTCGGCTGGGCGGGGTGGAAGTGCCTGGAAAGTTTGTTGCTCGGCTCTGCCTGGAACCAGTCTCTGTGATTACCTTGCGGTAGTGTCTGCGGAGGAGCTGCTAAGGCCCTCATCTGAACTGGGGTCCCGAGAAGCAGAAGGTGGAGGATCCTCTTTTTAGGCACCTGATCCTCCCGGCCTGGTTTCTAAATTCTTGATTGGGGTGTTATGGGATCTTAGGGTACTCTTCTCACAGCCCAGGCAGTTGAGTACCCCTCCTGCTGTTGGCTCTGCTCGGCGAGGTGGGAAGCTCCCGGAGGCCGGGCTCTGAGGCCTTACCGAGGGGAGCTAGAGTTTGACAGAGAGGAGGGGTTTTTTTTGGGAAAAAACCAACCACTTGTTGGATGAAATGTTTCTTTGTGTTGCTAAAAGTATCCTTAATGTTTTTATATCTTCTTTTGTTAAATCTTGGAACCATGTATATCTTGTGAAGTGGGTGATAGAGAATGTCACATGACTAGCAAAATTTGGCTCAAAAGACAAATCCTCTGGGACTGGGAGTATGCCTTGGGTTCAAAATCGACAGCAACAATTAACAACAACAACAATGGCAAATCTCATTGAAGACCCAGAAAATTTACTTAGCTCCTTGTCTTTCAGGATGCAGCATTGTGATAAGGCTTCTTAATGTTTTTGGAGGATCGTCAGCTCTTTGGGAATCTGACAGAAGGTATAGCACAGGTTCTCGGTTGAGAAGTGTGCACAGCTGCACAGAGTTTTGTAATTACTTCAGGAGGTTCTTGAGCCTTCTGCAGCTCCATCCGTGGATTTAGGTTGCAGCTTTGTATTATAAAAGTGAGTGATAATTTAAAATCTGAAAGAAGGAGGACCTGTCTGGTTGACCGAAATGATAAGAGGCAAAAGGGATGTCTTTGACTCTTACAGCACTTATGGTTGTAGCTCAGGGAGTGGGGGAGTTCGGCTATTCTGAAAAAAATCACAAATTAGGCTACTACTGAACCTCAGTGGAGGTGGAGCAACAGTTACCATGATATGTGTATGTGTGTGTGTGTGTGTGTGTGTGTGTGTGTGTGTGTGAGAGAGAGAGAGAGAGAGAGAGAGAGAGAGAGAGGATCTCTGTAGTTCAGGCTAGCTTTGGAAGTCAAAGCAATCCTCTTGCCTCAGCCTCCTGAGTGTTGAGATTACAAGTGTGCACTACCACACACAGCTATCATGACGTTTGTAAGTGATCTTTCACCTAGTATTGTGCTGTAGTGCAAGGTACATATTTGATGGAGTTAGTAAGAAGGAAAAGAACACACTTTCTTCGTGGCCTTGGCACATCCAAATGATGAAAATTTGACTTCTGCAGTTTGCTTCACATCAGGTGGCTTTTTAAAATGTAAAAACACAGTCATCTAGCAAGCAGAAAAAATTGTAGAGGTTAGACCTCCACATTAAGGAAGAGTGCCCAGGCTATATCTTTTTCACCTAGCTTCCCCCACGTGATGTGTGTGAAAATATGCTATATTTTTGTCATTAATGACAGAAATAGTCCTATTGTTGGGTTTCCACCTGAAGCCTAATAGTGCATGATTGAAGTGGGTTTGTTTTGTATCTAGACTTTAAGATGGCACTCATGAACTGTTTGAGAAGGCCCTTGCCCTGATTTTCTTTTTTTTAAACTTTTTATCGGTACCGGGGATTGAACTCACGACTGCCTGCTTGCAAGGCAGGTGCTTATGCCGCTGAGCTAAATCCCCAGTCTCCCTAATTTTCATTTGAGCCTTTATACTTGTAATAGCCAACAAGAGAAGCAGTACAAACTGGGAAGGTGGAAAATGACCAGGCTTAGCTTAGGGTACCACTAAGGTGAGCTGGAGGGTATAGGTCGTATTTATCAAGCCCTTACTTGAAGGCAGATATTTGCTATATAGTTCATTCATGTTATCTTGTGATGTAGATATGGCTCCCATTTTACAGGTGGAGAAACTGAGGTGAAAGTGGTTAACTAAGAGTGCAGCCTGGCAAAGACCCTGCTATCATCCTGCTGCTTAGGTGATGAGTCTCAAGAGTGAGTCTACCAGGCATCTCAGCCTAGGACTTGAAATAAGAAAGCCTTTGGTGTCACTGCAGAGTGTCTTTGCAAGGTTTGAGCCTGAGTGTCTTGATCATGCTGTGCTGGAGCAGGAGAAGCATCTTCATATGGAAGGATAGCGCACTTATTTTTTTGGCAGATGACTGGACTGTATGACCCCTCGGGCCTGTTTTAGCTATGTCGTGTCAGAAAGCAGCTGTTTGGAAAGAAGCTCTGATTTGTTCTCACTGAGAGCTGATGCTTTGCTGGGATGAGGCTTGGAACCATTGCTTTGGAAAAAAGAAATGTGTAGTAGTTTTGTTAGAGGAAGAATTGGATTGAGTAGAGCAGCTTCCTGCTTTATTAGGCTCTATCATTTGAAAGGGTGTTGCATAATTGGAGAAGGTGATGGAGGCAGCTTTGAAATAAATGGCCTGCAGTTGTCACACTCTTTGGTAGCTCCCCCTCATGTGGCCTGGCTGACATGGTGGATGATACATTTTTGTGTCCAGTAATGCCCTGATAGCATTTACTAAACTGGCAAGGTGAGGTTGCCATGCTAATAAGAGATGGAAATGAGGGTCTGTCTCCCTCTTCCCCCAAGTATTTATAATTGGTTCTAGGGCCTATACACTGAGCTGCATCCCAGCCCTTTTTATTTTTTCTTTTTAGGTGGAATCTCACTAAGTTGCCCTTGTGATCCTTGTGGCTCAGTCTTACAAAGTGCTGGGATTAGGTTTGTACCACCATGCTCAGCTATTCCTTTGTTTGTTTGCTTGCTTGAGAAAAGGTCTCTGTGTAGTTTAGGCTGGCCTCAAAGTCACAGCATTCCTCCTGCCTGAGCTTCCTGAGAGCTGGAATTATAGACATGTGCCACCACACCTGGTTGTTCTTCTATTTTAACATGCATTTTACTGAGAAGAATCACAGCAGCATCCTGCAGAGCTGTGGGATCTGAAAGAGATGTGGGTAGTTCTTTGAGTCAGGTCTGGCTTCTAGGCTTTCTTCAGCAAGGTTTCAAAGGAGAACAGGTAGCTCCTGGACATGTGTGTCCCCCTTTTCAGTGTATGTCCCCACCCTCTGAGTCACCTGAGGCTGGGTTGGGATGCTCTGGGGCAGCTGATGAACTTTGGTGATTAGTTTGGAAACTGCAGAAATGAAGGATAAGGGCAGCCACTGCCCTCTGAGAATGATGTATGTGGAGGAGAGGGGCCTTAGCTTGTATTTTCACCTTCCCAAGGATGGACACCTTCTGTGGGATGGTCTTGGATTGGTCCAAGGGGGATTTTAGCTCTGTGAGGAGACCAGATCACTGCTGAGGAACACTGGGTACAGGAATGACTCTGCAGCTGGGGATTTAGCTCAGCAGCTCGAGGTCATGAGTTTGATCCCCGGTACCAAAAAAAAAAAAAAGACTCTCAGCAGATGCAACACCAAGGCCACGTGGGTGTGCTTCAGGTCTGCCCTTGGAATGACAGGTGGTAATGGAGTGCATAGCACAGTTGTTTTGAAGGCACATTGGAAGGGCAGTACATGGAGTAAAAGTGCCAGTGTGGAAATTGTAAGTTTTGGATATGCATTTCTTAGGTCTTCTCATTCAGGCATTGTTCTGTGACTGGCTCACACTCTTGTTCAATGTGATACCAGGTCCTTTTAAAAATACTTAAATGTTGCAAATAGATTGTGCATTCATTCTATAGCTGCTAGATCATAGGCAGGGTACATTTTCTCAGAGTTATGGGGAATGTGTTCTCTGAGAAGAGAAAGGATTATTTGAGATTTTCTTTGATTAGTTCATTGCGGTGAACCCAGAATATTTGCACTGAACTACAATTTCAGCCTATTTTTATTTTTTTGTCTTTATGACACAGAGTCTCACTATGCAGTGCAGGCTGGTCTTAAGCTCACTTTGTAGCCTAGACTGGTCTCAAACTTGCAACAATCCTCTTCTGCCTCCTGTGTGCTGGAATCACAGGCATGTGCCACCACCTTGCTCTATTTTATTTTATTTTTTTTAGTTTTTTGATTTTTTGAGACAAGATCTCACTAAGTAGTTCAGGCTTATCTTAAACTCACTTTGTAGCCCAGGCTGGTCTTAAACTCATGATGATCCTCCTACCTCAACTTCCTGAGTGCTGCAATTACAGGTGTGTGCTACCTGCCCGACTTCTATTTTTATTACACGTTTTCAATATGTAGTAATTATACTAAGTTTGGGGTTTGGCACTTATACATTTGATCATTTTTATTCCTTTTGTGCTACTGTCTTACCTTCCTTGAATTAAAATTTTTTTGTTTTACATTTTTTAAAATTTTGTGTTGAGGATCTTGCTAAGTCCCTAAATTGCCCAGGCTGGGCTAGAATTTGGATATTCCTGTGTCAGACTCCTAGAGCATTGGGATTACAGGTCTGTACCTACCATGCCCAGCTCCTGTTTGATTTTTGATGGCTATTGGAATCTGCTTTGGTACCTGACCTCAGATGCATTTGTATAGTTGCAGTTTGTTACCATTGTAGTTCAGAAAGTTTTCCTGATACTTAATTTGAATTTTTTCTGTTCTCTTTTTTTTTTAAATTGAATTTTTATTGCAATAAATGTCAGGTTGTTTTGCATGTGGTGAAAGTGATACTCAGTTCCTTGTAAAAGACTGACTTGCTTGGGCTTCAAATCCCTTAGCAGAGCACCTGAGTCAGGGTTGTGTTTCAATAGTTGGATTACACAAGGGGCCCACAAAAGGTAGACTGCTACTACTGCCAATTATATATATGAAAAAATGGACAAGGGTGAGTTTCACAGCCCACTTCTGAGTGTGAGTGTGTGGTTTCCACCTGAGGTTTTGCTGAGGGGACTAATGAAGGTGAGTTTATGGTTCTTGGATAGCATGATGATTTCCTTCATTCCACAAACTGGATGAGTGCCTTTTGTGGCAGCTTTCATGGTGAGACCGGCGCAGCCTATGTTTCAAATCAGTTTGCAGCCCACTAGGAATCTAAATAAAGTATGTGAAGACATAGTTTCATTATATAGATGTCAAGGACTTTGGTTCTGGAGGATTATGTTTTCTGCATGCCTGCAGGGCTGTGGTGGATCCCCCACTGCAGAGAGAATTAGCGAGTGTCTCAGCAGGCTTTTGGTTATAATTCACCCAGGTAAAGATATGGCTTCTACATTAAATTCATTGTTAAATCTTTATTTATTTTATTTTATTTTATTTTATTTATTTTTGAGACATGCTCTCACCGTGTAATTCAGGCTGGCCTTGAACTCACGGAATCCTCTTGCTTGAATCTTCTGAGTGCTGGAATTACAGGTGTACACCACCACACCCCACTCATTGTTAAATCGTGTTTTTTTTTTTAATCGTGTTCTTTAGCCTGTTCTTTGTTTATTGGTGTGGGTCTTGTTTTGGAGACTGGGTCTCCTGTGTAGTCTGTATATAAATGGTATTGAATTCACTATGCACTCCAGATTGACTTCAAATTCACAGTGCTCCTCCTGCTTCAGTCTCCTCAGTGCTAGGATTACACATGTGTGCCCCAGTGTCCAGCTCAGCCAGTTCTATTTTTGCAACTGACTAGGAAAGATTTGTAGCTCCAAGTGATAACTGTGTTTTGGATATTGTTAGAAAAGAATGGTAAGGTTTATTTATTTATTTGGTACCAGGGATTGAACTCAGAATGGTAAGATTTACAGGGATGCCTTGAAGTTCCCTGAAGTTTTCACCAAATACTTTGACCTGAGTGGAAACTTACGAGAAAAAGGCTTGAGCAAACTTTTCAATTCTCCCTCTGTGTTTCTAGAAGATCTGGGGTTGGAGATCAGAGCATGCAATGGCCATTGTGTCTTCTAGGCCTTATCTGGAGCCTGAGTCCTAGATGTAGTGCCTGTGCACTCCTCCCAGGTCCTAAAAGATTCTTTTTATACTGTGGGCTTGGTTGTAGTAAAGCCAGGGCTGCTGTCCCTCCAGAGGAAAGATGATAATGTGGCCTTATCCTTCTACATTCTGGCCCTTGGCTTTTCATTTTTTGTGGAGTAGAGTGGGGGTTGTACTGGGGTTTGAACCTAGGTGTGTCACGCTAGGCTCTGTCCTTGTAACCCCTTCATTTTTTTGTGACAGGGTCTTGTGAAATTTTCCAGACTGGACTTGAATTTGTGACCTCCCTACATTAGTGTCCCAGAGGGCTGGGATGACTGGCATCATAATGCCTGGCTGCTCGTCTTTTTTGAGATAAGGTCTTACTATGTAGTTAAGGCTGGTCTCAAATTAAGGCCTGGGGATGGGGCAGCAAGTCCAGAACAGAGTGATCAGAAAAGGATACACAAATACAGGGGGTTTCCACAGAGGGAAATTTCTTCAGGCAAAGACAAAGAGCCCGAAGAAGATGAGAACAACAGAGATCAGGGCAGCTGCAAACATCCTGGATAACTCCTAGGTAAGCAGGCTAAAAAGGAGGCTTATAGCCAGGTTCAGAGGCAGGATCTCTCGGAGAGCAACAAAGTGACAGGCCAGAAAGGCAGAGGATAGGGCAGGAATACTGGCACCTGGGAACCTAGCCAGCAAGTCTGTGGAGTGTTCCCTCATCAAAAGGAAGCAAGAAGAGCAGCCAAAAGCAGTTATAGTGGTGCACGTGTGTAATCCCAGCACTTGAGAGAGTGAGGCAAGAGGATTGCTGCTGTGAGTTTGAGATGGTAAATTTTGTGTTACACATATTTTACCACAATGAAGAACTCCTTTGCTAATTTAATAAGTGAGAATGCAGTGCCTGGGGTTGGAGGACTGGTTGTTGGGTCTAAGAATGTAAACTCCCACTTTTTCCTAAGAGGGATGAGGGTAAATTCCCAGGGTATATTCAGAAAGGCAGATTATTTGAGTCTGCAGAGATTTTGCACATACCTTAGACGATCACAGATTTGAAATAGGGAGGAATTGGAAATATTTTAAATTTCTCTTAGCCTGAGATAGGGTAAGAACATTTTGAGTCCAAGTATATTTTCTTGAGAGGTGGTTATAGAGTGTTTCTAGTTAAAAAGACCTGGTTAGGGGCTGGGGATTTAGCTCAGCGGCATAAGAACCTGCCTTGAAAGTAGGCAGTCGTGAGTTCTATCCCCAGTACCGATAAAAAATAAATTAAAAAAAAAAAAAGACCTGGTTAGAGAGCAATATACCCATAGAACTTTGCTAAAATCCAGAAAGAAGCCTGGGAAGTGGGAGGGTTCTGCAGAAACACAGGAATGTTAACTTTGGGAAATGTGAATCAGGCAGGCCTGCTCTGCCCTCCTGGAACTTATTCAGACCAATGGGATCTTTTCTGTCTCTTAATTTTTGTTTTAAAAATTTCCAAAATGGAGTTAAAATAGTATAAAAAATACTCATATTTCCTACTTTCTGCCTCCATTGCTCTTCTCTTCTCTTCTCTTCTTTTTTCTTGTGTTTTGGGGTTTAAACCCAGGGCCTTCATACTGAGCTATATTCCCTAGCTATTTATTTATTTATTTATTTATTTATTTATTTATTTAGGTCTTGGTTTTTTGAAATAGGATCTTGCTATGTATTCTGCTTAGCTTCAAACTCACTATGTAGCCCAGGCTATCTCAAATTAGTGTGATCCTCTTGCTGCAACCTCCTGAATGCTGGGATTAAACAGCTATACTTTTTATTTTGAGAAAGTCTTGATAAGTCACTAAGTTGCATAGGCTGGGCTCAAACTTGTGATCCTCTTGTCTCAGCCTCCTAGAGTGCTCGGATTACAGATGTGCACCACCATACTTGTTTTTTTTTTTTTTTTTAAATGGGATCTGACCAGGTCCCTGAGATTGGACTCAGACTTGTGATTTTACTGTCTCAGCCTACCAGAGTATTGGGTTTGTAGATGTGTGCCACTATACATTGCCTCTTGCTATGCTCTTTGGAAGGAAGTTGCTGCTTGGTGTGATGGCACACACAAATAATCCCAGTACTCTGATAGGGTGAGGGAGGAGGGTTACAAGTTTGAGTCCAGCCTGAGCAATGTAGTTACTTAACAACCAACCACCTACCTTCAAATTTAAAAAAATAAAAAAGGGCTGCAGATGTAGCCCATTATGAAAGCCCTTGGTTCAATCCCCAGTAATCCCCCACAACAAACAAAAAAACTCTTCAAAATCAAAGCAAACAAGAATTACTAATGGTGTTTGTTCCTGTAGTTTTGCAGTACTGGGGATTGAACTCAATCCCTTGAGCTTGCTAGGCAAGCACTCTACCACTGACATACTTCCAGTCCTGTCACCACTGTCATCGTCATCATCATCATCATTATTACTGTTTTCTTTTTGTAAGAGACTAAGTGTTATTGTTTTGTCCAGACTGCCCTAGCACTTGATCTTCCTCCTTTGGCTTCCAGAGTTGCTGCAAAGCTGGGGATGATATCCAGGGCCTTGTGCTTGCTAGGCAAGTGCTCTACCACTGAGCCACATCCCCAGCCCATACTAGCATCTTAAATTAATGTCATCTGTTTGCTGTAAGTATTGAACCATTGTTAATACATAATAAACCAAAGTCTATAATGTATTTAAAATCCCCTAATTTTAATGTAATGTCTTATTCTAGGAGGCCATCAAGGACGTATTACATTAGAGTCATTGTGCCTTCTTAGACCTTCTTGCTATGATGGCTTTTCAGAAGTTCATTTTTTTTGATGGCTTTGACGGTTTTGAATGATACAGGTCGGGGCTGTAAAATGCCCTTTATCCATATTGTTTGATGTTTTACTTATGCTTAGACTGAGGCTTTGAGGATTTGGGAGGAAGAACAGGGAAGTAAAATTTCATTTTCATCATATCACATCAGAGGCCATTCTGCCAAAGTTATATATCATTGTTGATGTTGACTGTGATCACCTGGCTAAGGCAACATTTTGCCAGCTTTTTCCACTGTGAAGTTATTGTCTCTCCCTACCTTTTCATACTGTATTCTGTGTAGCCCACACCTAGTGAGTGGGAGAGTTATGCTCTTCATTTATGTTTTGTCAGAGTATACTTTTATAATGTGAACATGTACAAATAACTTAGTACAAAGACACATGGGTGCTTGGGTTCTAGATAGAATTTTAAGGCATTGCTGACTATCATGAATGAAGAAAAGGATGTCAAACTGGTATTTCTATCTTGCCTTTGGAACTTTGGCTTTGAACAGTGAGATGACTAGGTATTGTTTGCATAACTGACAGAACATTTAGTTTTATTGAAATTTAAAATAAAACAAAAAGCTTTGAGTGACACATCCCTGTAATCCCATCATTTGAGAGGCGAGGGTAGGTGGATGAAGAATTTGACAGAGCCAGGTTTGGTGGTGCATACCTGTAATCACAGCATTTGGGAGGCTGAGACAAGAAAATTGCTGAGTTTGAGGCTAGCCTGGGCTATAAAGTGAGTGTGATATCATCCTGAATTACATAGCTAGACCCTGTCTCAAAAAATCAAAAACAAAACAACAAAGAATTTGATACATAGGGAGACCTAGTCTCACAAAACCTAGCTAGTGTTGAACTTAATGTGTAGTACAGGCTAGCCTCAAACTCATGTGAGTCCTCTTGCCCTAGCCTTCCCAGTGTTAGGTGTCCTAGCCACTTTCCCATTGTGGATAAAATACCTGCTAGCCACAATGTAAGGGAAAGGTTTGACTCATGGTTTCAGTCCATAGTCTGCTACCTCTAAGGCAGGAGCAGGAAGCAGAAGGGCTTGGTAGAGGAAAGTCTACCATTGCAGTTAGGAAGCAGAGAGAGAAGGGACCAAGAAGGAGGAGGAGGAGGAGACAAGAATACATTTTTCCAGATAATGCCCCCAGTGACCTATCTCCAGCTAGGCCTGACAGTGTATTCGACTACTGAACCCATCAATGGATGAATCAAAAGCTGCATCTCTGAACACAAGAGACTTTGGGGAGATATTCTACATCTAAACAGTAATACTGGGATTACTAAATAATCTTGATGTCAAGATGATACCTTGTATCTGTCTTCACCTTAAGAGGGGTTTAATTCTCAGCTCCCTGACTGGTTTGGAGAAGATTAGTGCTGAGCTGGGTGCTCCAACTTGACTTCTGGGATTCAAACATCATCACGTATACATTCATATCCCCCTCTGTAGCTCTTGCCTCCGATATGTCCACACAGTCTGTGTAGCTTCGCTTGTGGAAGTTAAGAGTGATCCAGTGAGCCAGGTGAGGTGGCAAACACCTGAATTCTCCATGCTGTGGGAATGAAAGTTTGAGCCCAGCCTTGGGAATTTAGAGGCTTAGTAAGACCCTGTCTCAAAGTTTAAAAAAGGGTTAAGGATGTGGCTCAGGGCAAAGACTTTAGTTTCAGTCCCTAGTATGCCTGAGATTTGTTACTTTGTATACTGAAGCCTTTCCAGGGATCTTGATCCCTTCCTTACCCCCCCCCCCAATCTTTCTCTTTCTCATTCTCCCTCCTTCCTCCTCTTTTTCCTCCTCTTGTTCCTGACCTTCTCCCCACCCTGTTCCTATAGATTGAACCCAGGGACACTGTACCACTGTGCTACATCTCCAGCTCTTTTTCTTTTTCTTTCTTTCTTTCTTTTTTTTTTTTTTTTAATAATTTATTTGGTACTGGGAATTAAATTCAGGACCTTGCCAGGCAGGTGCTATGCCATTGAGTTATATCCCTAGCCCTCCCCAGCTCCTTTTTTTTTTTTTCCATTTTTTTCTCCATCATTTTATTTATTAGTATGTTTATAGTACTCAGTGATTACAGTCATTGTAGGGATTTGGTGCAGGAACATTACACATCTTAATTTTCTTTACATCTTCCCATTAGCCTTTCAGAAATCTTTTATGGACCTCATCAGTTCTATTCGTTGTATATTGTCAGCTGTCAATCAATGTTGCCTTTGTAGGGTGCAAATGTGTAATACATAGGTTTTCACAACCCACCTGCTTTTCATTTTGAAATAGAAACCATCATATTCGCAGGGGTGTTATGTAGGCTAACCTTTCACCCTCATCTGGTACTGCTTTTCTCCTACTCCAAATTCTCTTTCCCCAGCTCTCAGAACTACTTCCCTAATGGCTCAACTCAAGCTCCTGTGGGCTTTTTAGACGCTCTTGCAAGTCCAACTCTTGTTTCACCTGGACGCAACCTTATTAAGACTTCTCAGAGCGCCCTCCCATTCTCCTACACGCCTGTCATTCCACCCCTTGTGGTCATCTTATCACATTTAAATTATTATCGCATTTAAATTCTGTTTACCTGTCGGTTTTCCATACCTGTTAATACCAGGAAGGCAGTGTTCGCATATCGAAAATGACACTGGCCAGGAGTTTTGATCCAAAGATAATACTTATCCACCATGAGGCTTATTTTTCTAATATTTCATACATTTTCGCCCTGTTGGAGCTGATCCTCCCTTGAGCCATGTTTTCAGGTGGGAACTCAATTGTTTGAATGCTCCCAGTCCTCAGCTTGCAGAACTTCTGGTAACAACGCGTACACGAATTGGTATGATCCAAGAGCAAGTACGCTGCTCTCTAGACAGTGAGCTGCAGAAAAGACCCTTAGGAACCACCGGGGTCCCACGAAAGAAGCCAGATTCATAGCCCCAGCTCTTTTTAGATTTACATATGTATGTATTCATGCATGCATGTTTTTTTGAGATGGAGTCTTGCTGTGTAGTTCAGGCTGGCCTTAAACTCACTGTGTAGCCCAGGCTGTCTTCAAACTTGCAGTGATCCTCCTGCCTTAGCCTCCTGAAGCCTACAGGCATGTGCTGCCATTCCCAGTTTTTGGTTTTATTTTGAGATAGGGTCTTATTAAATTGCCCAGGCTGGCCTCAAATTTGAGATCCTCCTGCCTCAGCTTCCTGAGTAGCTAGGATTTCAGGTATATGCCTCTGTGCCTAGTTTCCTGGGAGTTGTGACATTTCAAATATTAGATTGAGTCTGAATAAGCAGAATATAGTGTATAGCACACAGTGTTGCTATGGTGGGTGAGGCCTGCATGCAGCATTGTCCTCATGTGGCTGCAATCTGTGTTTCTAGTCTGTAGAAATTTCTCAATAGGAGGACTGTTTCTCTGAAGATCCTAAGGATTAGATTACCTAGCAGGCCCTCTGACTGGAAGCTACCTTTTCTTCTTGGCAGAGGGGCCAGTTTAGATAGTCTTTGCACTTTGGGCAAGGTCTGAGAGAGTTTTTCTTGATGTTGCTTTGCTCTAATTTCCATGATATTTTGTGGCAGCGAGTGTCAGTACATGCTTGATGGTTAAGGTCAGCCATCTGCAGAGCCTCAGCTACATCCCCAGGGTGATCATGTAGCTGCTACTGGTGGTGGAGTGGTTCCAGTGCTCAGGGTTGGAGCAACCTACTGTGGCTGTATACACTTATGCACAATACTCAGTGAGTGGGTACTGAGAACACCACTGTCAGGGAGGGGGCAGGCTATATCAGATGTTAGAGCCAGTATGCACCAACATCAGACCCTAGACTACTTTGGGAAATGATGGGGACACATAACCCTTTGATTGCCTTAGCACAGGTGTTTCTTAGAAAGGCTTGCTCTGAGGAACCTCAGAAGCAAGGTCTGGTTTAGATTTAGAAGCTAAGAAGCATAATAGATGCTTCGTCCTGAGTCAGTCACTATTTCCTGATTTCTTTCTGGGGATGGTAAGGATTTAATCACCATGAATCTCTTGCCAATGGGCTGTTACTCTGGACCTGACTGAGAAAATGTGCAGTGTCTCAGAAATCCACAGCACTTACTGTGTACTTTTTCTATTGTCAACTCCGTATTTCTTGCATTCAAGCATTTTTCTTTTATGAGTTTTTTTCATTGGTCAAAATTATAGTCATTTACTGATTGTATGTACATAACTGGTTATTATCAGATACACAATTTTAAAATGTGCATCCAAATATAGATTTTACTTGTGGATGCATTTTTTTCTCATTTAAAAAAAAAAAATCTCTTCCGGGAGAACATGGCGGACAGATAACAGCAACTACTGGAGGCTCTCTGAAAGACTCGGCTCAGAATCCAGGAATGGTGCGGACTAAGGAGACATAAGCAGGTGGAGATATGCTCTGCTGACTCAGGAACGAACTGGGCTGAGAGAAACCAACTTGGAATGCAGTCCTGGTGCTAAAACAGGAACAGAAAAGCCTCAGTGTGGAGGCTGGACCCCGCGCCATTGTAAGCCGCGATTTGGGTTTCCCGCCGCGCGGCGGCTGGCTGCCTCTACAGTGGCTCGGCAAGGAGAGAGACACACAGAAGCTCTGAGAACGGCAATCTGCGAATGGCAGGGAGGTGTGCACTGACTTGTGGTGAGGTGAGTGAGAGAAACTGACACTCTACCACAGTTTGACTCCAGCGGAGGACTTTCTGGGCCCGAGCAGTCCTGCGGGAGCAGGGCGCGGTGGCGACTCCAGCCACACATCCCCCTCTCGGGCGGGATTGGTGAAAAGTGCCTGGCCTGCATGACGCTGCCGGCGGACCTGGTAGGCTGTCCCAACCCAGATCCCAGAGCCTGACGGTGGCTGGGAGGGGAGACGCGTAGGCTGCCTGGTCCGTAACTCCCTGGTGCGCAGCGGTGAGCGGGAACACCTAACCGGCGCAATTTGATCAGGCTGTGGCTGACGGGGAGAGAAGCTGGGCCTCTTATATAAGCTTGCATATATAAGGAACAGAGAATATGGGAAGAGGCAGCAACAAGAAAGACTCCTCGGCCCCCAATTCTGAGAAACAGGCAATAGCAGACACCGCACCAATACACATAAGGCGCCATATAGAGAGCCTCATAGACCAATTCAGGAATGAAGTTATCAACGACCTGAAGCTAGAAGTATGCAGAATAGTTAGAGAAATGCTAAGTACCACCCAAGAAAAAACAGGCGGTGGAATGGAAGAACAGAAAAAAAGGGGAGAATTGTTTGATGGAGAAAACAGAGAAAGCATAGAATACGTGAAGCAGGTTCAAAGAGACTACCAAGATACTAAGAAGTCTATCGAAGACTGGCATAACAGCTTGAAAGAAACTAAGGACAGACTATCTGAACTGGAGGGCAGACTTGTAATATGGGAGAATGAAATGAAAAACTTCTTAAAAATAACAAAGAAACAAACAGCAATAATACAAAGACAAGAAGATGATAAGAGGATCCATAACTTAAGGATTAAGAACATAAAAGAAGAAGTAGGGACACAAACAAGTGAACTACAAAAGCTACTCACAGAAATAATCCAGGAGAATTTTCCTAATTTAGCAAAAGGTAAAGATACTCAGATGTATGAGGCATACAGGACCCCAGCTACCTACAACCCAAACAGAGCAACACCCAGGCATATAATAATAAAAATTCCAGAAATTCAATACAAGAACAGAATATTAAAAGCTGTCAGAGACAAGAAACAGACCACTTACAAGGGAACACCCATCAGAATTACAGCAGATTTCTCTGCACAAACCATCAAATCACAAAGAGCGTGGGGGGAAATAATTCAAGCTTTGAAAGATAATAATCTCCAGCCAAGATTGAGATATCCTGCACAACTGTCCCTGGAAATTGATGGAAAAACAAGGTGCTTCCAGGATAAAGAGGAACTGGAGGAATTTGCAACCACCAATTCAACTCTACAGAGAGTATTGCAGGATATTCTAAAAAAAGAAAAATACAAAGAATCCAGAAATAATGGCAGAGAGGCCACAACGAATGGAGCAGAGAACAAAATGAAGAAGACAAACTGACAGCTATTGACAGAAAAAGAGCTCAACAGAAATGAGGCAGAGAAGATTGGATGATAGGAACAGCTATTTTGGAGAAAATGACATCTTAATAGGTAATACTGATTTAGTATCATCTTGTTTTGAAGTCTCATCTAGCTTTTGTCCTTCTGTCTCCAATGGTCTAAATAGGCTGTATCTTATTGGATTTTATTATGTACAATAGTATAAGCAAAAACCTTTTAAAGACAAGGAGATTATACAGAAACCATTGTTCATTTTCTGTTAGTCGATTCTAAATACTCTGTAATGCTGTCATTCTCTTGAATGGGTTTACATTGTTTTGATATACTTAATGCTACAGTATACGAAGTTGTTCTCAAGGATTTCAAAGAAAGAGACAATATGGTAACTACTTTTAGGTTAGGATTATCTGGTGGTGAAACACTATTCTGCTTAAATGGTTATGTTTTGATCTGCGCTGTTTCGTTGTTATGCCCTCTTTTATCTCAATCTCCACTCCATTATTTACTTTTTTATCTTTATCCTTTTAATTAAAGGAAAAAAATAGCAGGATATATTATAGTAACCCACTTTGACTTTTCATTACCTTGATTTAAAGCCCTGTATTACTCTCACCATCTGGTTTTTAACTGATGTTCCCCTATTCTGTTTTGCTGGATAGTATCAGGTTCGAAAGTTTAGACATCAGCTGTGAAGATGAGATTCATTATGACGCCCATTCTTGTTGACTTTTATCTACTTTTGAAGACCTACAATGTCTCCAGTGTTTTGGTTTTGTCGGTTTTATTCTTTACTGTTTTGTTCAATTGTATTATAACTAACGATATAGGCAATTCTATTAGAGATAGCGGGAGGCATTATGGTAACCATTGTTGATCACCTTGTATTATGTTTTTACATTATCTATTATGTCTACCCTTTTGACTTGACCGATTCTGTTCTGTTATGTCACATTTGGTTTTACTCTCTTCCAAAAAAGTAATAAGAACCGTGGGAGCAATGAAATCCAAAATGTGTAATAGTCATGGTACAAAAGAGAGGAAAAGAAAGTGCTCCAAACTATATAACTGCATGTATATTTAAGTGTATAAGATAGAAAATGATATCACAGAGTTTTATTGGATCAATGAACAGAACTGTTTGCAGTGTCATTGATGGAATGTCCACTTTACAAGCTTTAATTTTGTGACTTGAACAATTATTTCTAAGATGACAATATGTAATCCATTAACTAGTGATTTCCTACTGTTCATTTTTTTTCTGTAAATCTGTATAACTTGTACCCTTTCTTTTCTCCTTAAATAAAATTAAAAAAAAAAAATCTCATAATCTAAATGGTGCTGTTTTTCATTTTAAGTTTTGGAGATTCCCCTGTACCCAGGCTGCTGCCACTGAATGCTGTGTGTCTGGAGCAGGGAGTGAGGAAGGCTGATGGGTTGTTTAGAAGTGGTTGTGAACAGTATAGGTCCAATGCGTCTGGCTGTAAGAAATACTTGGATAAAAATACATTTTTTTCTCCACAGTTTAGGAGACAGCCTATATGACGTTTCTATCTATTTGTGAGCCCTACCAGCCTGGTCCTTTCAGGTGATTTCTAACTGCAAGTGGGTGAGCTGCAAAGGGAGGTAGCTAGCCTTCAGAAGACTGCTCCAGAAGGGTGTGTAGGATGGATGTGACAGCCAGGGAGAGGGAAAAAAGGAGAGGTCCGGGATGCCTACACAAGTGTGACTAAGAATGAAGGAAGTTTCCAGTAGAAAGCAATGTTTTACACAGGTTGAATGACCTGGCTACCCTACTTGTATGCTTTCACTGGTGTTTGCATGGAAACTGGGTTTGTTTCTAAACTTTGAGACATTTGGACAATGTAAACCAAAGAAGTTGATGGTATTAAGAAATTCATACTAGAAGCTGGGCATTGGTGGTGCATGACTGTAATCCCAGCACTTGGGAGGTTTATGCTGAGGATTGAGTTTGAGGTTAGCCTAGGCTCCAGAGTGAGAACGTGTCTCAAAACATAAATGCGCACAAAACTTATGCTAATTTTTTTTTTTTTAAACTATGTAGTCCAAGCTGGTCTAGAACTTGCAGCAATCCTCCTGTCTCAGCTTCCTGAGTGCTGGGATCACGTTGAACTTTTTTATATTAGCTGTTTTCCTTCCAAGTATATTATTTTCCTTTGCTAGTTCTACATTCTTTTTTTTTTGTTTTGTTTTGTTTTGTTTTTTTAATTTTATTTAAGGAGAAAAAGAAAAAAAGCAGAGAAAGGGTACAAGTTATACAGAATTTCAGAAAAATAATAAACAGTAGGAAATCACTAGTTAATGGATTACATATTGTCATCTTAGAAATATTTGTTCAAGTTACAAAATTAAAGCTTATATAGTGGACATTCAAACAGTGAGTCCAAACAGTTCTGTTCAATGATCCAACAAAACTCAGTAATATCATTGTCTATCTTATACACTTAAATATACATGCAGTTATATCGTTTAGAGCATTTTCTTTTCTCTTTTGTATAATGACTATTACACATTTTGGGTTTTATTGCTCCCACAGTTCTTATTACTTTTTTTGGAAGAGAGTAAAACCAAATGTGACATAACAGAGCAGAGTCGGTCAAATCAAAAGGGTGGACATAATAGATAATGTAAAAACATAATACAAGGTGATCAACAATGGTTACCATAATGCCTCCCGCTATCTCTAATAGAATTGCCTATATCATCAGTTATAATAAAATTGAACAAAATAGTAAAGAACGAAACCAACAAAACCAAAACATTGGAGACATTACAGGTCTTCAAAAGTAGATAATAGTCAACCAGAATGGGCGTCATAATGAATCTCACTATCTTCACAGCTGTTGCCTATACTTTCAAACCTGGTACTATCAAGCAAAACAGAATAGAGGAACATCAGTCAAAACAAGATGGTGAGAGCAATACAGGGCTTCAAATCAAGTTAATGGTAAATCAAAGTGGGTTACTATAATATATCCTGCTTTTTAAAATTTATTTTTCCCTTAATTAAAAGGATAAAAATAAAAAAGTAAATAACAAAATGGAGATTGAGATAAAAGAGGGCATAACAACAAAACAGCGCAGAAAAAAGCATAACCATTTAAGCAAAATAGTGTTTTACCACAAGATAATCCTGACATAAAAGTAGTTACCATATTGTCTCTTTCCTTGAAATCTTTGAGTATAACTTCGTATACTGTAGCATCAAATATATCAAAACAGTGTAAAACCATTCAAGAGAATGACAGTATTACAGGGTATTTAGAATCAACTAACAGAAAATGAACAATGGTTTCTGTATAATCTCCTTGTCTATAAAAGTTTTTGTTTATACTATCACATATAATAAAATCCAATAAGATACAACATGCTAAGACCAATGGAGACAGAAGAGCAAAAGCTTGATGAGACTTCAAAACAAGATGATACTAAATCAGCATTACCTATTATGATGTCATTTTCTCCAAAATAGCTGTTCCTATTATCCAGTCTTCTCTGCCTCATTTCTGTCTTCACTTTGTTTTCTGCTCCATTCATTGTGGCCTCTTTGCCACTATTTCTGGATTCTTCGTATTTTCCTTTTTTAGAATATCCTGCAGTATTCTCTGTAGAGTTGAATTGAAGCACCGTGTTTTTCCATCAATTTCCAGGGATAGTTGTGCAGGATATTTCAATCTTGGCTGGAGGTTATTATCTTTCAAAGCTTGAATTATTTCCCCCCACGCTCTTCGTGATTTGATGGTTTGTGCTGAGAAGACTGCTGTAATTCTGATGGGTGTTCCCTTGTAAGTGATCGTCTCTGACGGCTTTTAATATTCTTTCTTATATTGGATTTCTGGTATTTTGATTATTATATGCCTGGGTGTAGCTCTGTTTGGGTTGTAAGTGGCTGGGGTCCTGAATGCTTCATACATCTGAGTATCTTTACCTTTTGCTAAATTAGGAAAATTCTCCTGGATTATTTCTGCGAGTAGCTTTTGTAGTTCATTTGTTTGTGTCCCTACTTCTTCTTTTATGTTCTTAATTCTTAAGTTATAGATCCTCTTATCATCTTCTAGTCTTTGTATTATTGCTGTTTGTTTCTTTGTTATTTTTAAGAAGTTTTTCATTTCATGCTCCCATATTACAAATCTGGCCTCCAGTTCAGATAATCTATCCTTAGTTTCTTTCAAGGTGTTATGCCAGTTTTCGATAGAGTTTTTAGTTTCCTGGTAATCTCTTTGAACCTGCTTCACGTATTCTATGCTTTCTCTATTTTCTCCATCAAACAATTCTCCCCTCTTTTTCTGTTCTTCCATTCCACCATCTGTTTTTTCTTGGGTGGTGCTTAGCATTTCTCTAACTATTCTGCTTACGTCTTGCTTCAGGTCATTAATAACTTCATTCCTGAACTCATCTATGAGGCTCTGGAGATAGCGCTTTATGTCTATTGGTGCAGTGTCCGCTATTGCCTGTTTCTCAGGATTGGGGGCTGAGGGGCCTTTCTTGTTGCTCCCTCTTCCCATATTCTTTGTTCCTTATATATGCAAGCGTATATAGGAGGCCCAGTTTCCTTCCCTGTTGGCCACAGTCTGATTAAATTGGGCCAGCTAGATGTTCCTGCCCACCGCAGCGCACCAGGGAGTTACGGACCAGGCAGCCTATGCAGGGCCTGCCCCCCCAGGTCTCCTTCAGGCTCTGGGACCCGGGCTGTGCTAGCCTACTGGGTCTCAGCCAGCAGCGTCACGTAGGCTAGGCACTGCTCACCAGTCCCGCTTGAGAGGGCGATATGTGACTGGAGTCACTACAGCGCCCTGTTCCGGCAAGTCTGCCCGGTCCCAGAATGTCCTCTGTTGGAGCCTCTTAGATTGTGGAAGAGTCCCAGTTTCTCTGACTCACCGCAGGTTGATGCACGGCTCCCCGCCTGTCTTGCTCTCAACTCTGTTCACCGATTCCCTTCTCAGAGCTTTCGCGTGTTTGTCTCCCTGCCAAGCCGATTCAGACGTAGCCGTGGCAGCAGGAAACCCAAATCTCGGTTTCCAATGGTGCGGGCTCCAGCTTCCACGCTGAGGCTTTATGTGTTCCTGTTATAGCACCAGGATTGCATTCCCAGTTGGTTTCTCTCAGCCCAGTTCATTCTGGGGTCAGCAGGGCATATCTCCTCTCTTGCTTAGGATTCCTCACTCTACACCATTCCTGGATTCTAAGCTGGGTCTTTCAGAGAGCCTCCGTAGCTGCTGCTATCTGTTCGCCATGTTCTCCCGGAAGTGTAGTCTACATTCTTTAAGCCCCTTTTAAAATTAATTAAGTAATTAAAAAAAATTTTTTTTGTCTTTTTGAGACAGGGTCTCACTATGTAGTTCAGGCTGGCCTTGAACTCACTTGGTAGCCCAAGCTGGGCTCCAACTCACAGCAGTCTTCCTGCTTCAGCCTCTGAGTGCTGGAATTACAGGCATGTGCCAACACGCTTGGCTTTAAATTTAAATTACTATTATTTTTTTAAAATTTAAATTATTGTTTCTCAGCCTTACAAGTACTGGGATTACAGGGGTTCATTCGTTAAGTTTTTTGATTGCTGAGTTAAGTTTTCTGGACCTGACTGAGAAAATGTGCTACTGCCTTGTGCAGTGTCTCAGAAATCCCAGAGTCTATAAATCAGATATATATATACATATATATATATATAAAATTTGTTTTTTGAGATAGAATCTCACTTGTAGTTTAGGCTATCCTTGGACCAGGGATGATCCTGCCTCCAAAGTGCTGAGATTATAGATGTGCACCACCACACCCAGCTGTTTAAATAAGTTGAAAAATAAACTTTATTTTGGAATTCTTAGAGAAACCATAAAATCCTACCCAGTGTCTAATGTTAACACTTTACAAAACCATCATATAGGCTGAGCAGAGTGGAGCATACTTGTAAGCTATTTGAGAGGCGGAAGCAGGAAGATTGCAAGTTTCAGGCCAGCCTGCATAATTTATTTGTGTCTCCAAATAAAATTTTATAAAGGTCCAAGAGGTAGCTTGTTGGAAGAGTATTTGCCTCACACATGTGAGATCCTTGGTTCAGTCACCAGGATTGAGGGGGAAAAAAAACCCCGTGATATATCTGTCAATATTAAGACATTAGCATAGGACCATACTCTTAGCGGAACTGCAGACCAATTTGGAATTTTGGCAGTGTTCTCTCCAGTGTCCTCATTTGGTTCTGGAAACCACCCAAGGTACCACATTCAATTTAGTTTTCATGTCTCTTCTGATCTATGGCCTATCTTATTTTTTTACTAGCTTAATTACTTGTGAGAGTACTGTTCAGATGTTTGTTAAAATATTTCTCAATTTGGGTTTGTATGATATGTTCTTGTTAGTAGACAGGTTATGGGATTAGGAAGAATCTCACAGAGGTGCAGTACTCTAGTCTCTACATGATTCATTGATTAAGATGAGCTTTGCTTTACTAAAATGCTGTGTCCTTTTCTGTTCTCTGATATTTGCAATGTGTCATTGATTATAGGTGTTTTAACTTTGAGTCCTTCCAGATGAAGACATTTGGGACTTGGAGGGCTTCTGACTTACTACAGGATCATAGCTGGCATGGAGTCTAGGCTCCTCCTTGATGATTGCCGTCTGTAGGTGTGCACTCTTCCAGGACATTGTGTAGGGACAGAGATGTCACCGCAGTGCAGTAAACCTGATTTTCCTGAGAAACGCTTTCTGATCAGGGCAGATTGATGTCCCTTGGAGCATTTGAAGACAGTGGTTTGGATTTCATCTGCTCTGCAGCTGTGTGGTCAGTCTTTTTGCATTTTCTGGATGGTGGGGAGATGCTTAGCTCTCTTAAGTTTGCTTTTGTGACCACAGGTGATCAGCTTTCATACTTTCTTAAGCTTATTTCTTTCAGGTGAGGCTCTGGTGGTGTTCATTGTCCGAATACCTTTGCTTGAAGTTGCAGACAACCTGGGGGAAGCTTTTAGATTGACTCTGAAGTAAAGTGGCCTTTTTCTAGTGCAGAACTTGAGATATAGGAATTTAGGGAAGGCCAGGGTTTTGGTTTGTTTCCCAGGCATCTACATTCTTTCCTCCAGTTTTCCACAGGCAACAGCAGAAATAGGATGGTAAAAAGGTAGAAGCTGATAGGAAGACAGGGCATGGATATAAGGGGAAAACGCTTTGAGAAAGTTGCTGGCATTGTCTCCTAGCTGCTGATAATTGGGGCCTGTTGTGGCAGTGGACAGACTTCAAAGCGTGGAGGGCCACACTGGGGGCCTCTGGGCTGTTACCTATGGTCCAGAGTTGTCTGTAGAGAATGTAGAACACTAGGTAAGTCCACTGTCCTTGCTTCTTAGTTTCTGAAATTAAACTCTGAATTGCAATTGGTGCAGGTGTGGATGAATGTCATATTTGACTAGATAGAGCTTTCTGTACATGTTGATGTTGTGTAGTTCTTTGGACTTAACATGCATAGTGGAACAAAGTCTCTGTATGTATCTCACTTGGCCATTATTGATCTCAGTAGGGACTTTATTCAGAATGCATAAGAGCTGGATGTGATGGCACATACCTGTAATTTCAGTCTTGGGGCTGAGGCAGGAGTATTGCAAGCTTGAGTCTAGCACGAGTAAGTATTGAGATCCTGTCTTTAAGCAAAAAAGAAACAAACAAACACCTTTTTAAAAATCCCAAATTAAAAAGAAGAAAAAAGCAACACCTAAAACAAATTAACAAGCCACCACAGTTTGTATGTAAGGAGTCCAAAAGGGAAAGCATGTGCCGTTAGTGACTTTTTAGGGACCAGGTAGGTACATTGGGTTAGGAATAAGCTAGTCTGTTTTATATGCCTGTGAGGCTATTTGAGAGAGTTCTTGCCTAATGACTTTTACTCTCATGCCAGCTGTATTCTGAGGGCCAGTTTTTGTTTTGTTCTCTCTTTTTCCCCCTTTTTTCTCCATTTCAGGGAGAGAATAGATTCTAAGGGCTAAAAACAAACGTCTGACCTTATGAACTAGCTTTATAAGTCAACCATCCATATTACAGGGTAATATGGATGTATGTAGGAAGCACTGGGTAAGCAATGTCTAGGGCATTTTTAGAACTCTGGCCTTTTCCAAGAGGACCCTTTACTGCTTTGGAAATCTAGCACCTTGCCTAGGGAGATGCTGTTCATCTGGATGACACACATGTTGCAGCCATAGAGATATAGTTGAAGGGTGGCAATAGGGGAGGGGAAGGAAAAGCTTGAGGAACAGGTGACTACATTAGTGATAGACCTAGAGGTGTGGAGGATCTTCAACCCACCATAGCACAGATTGCTCTTGAAAGGGAGTCTTGGGCCAGCCCTTGGGGATAGGATGGAATTGGTGGGACTGGTGCTTGAGAGTTGAAAGGTTTTGCTAAATGGTGTGTGCTTGCAGGTGCTCAGTTTCGTCACAGTATTTGACTTGTGGTCCTTAGAGGCTGAAGGGGTTTGTGTAAGGAGCAGGGAGGGACTAAAGTTGGGCAATGGAGACAAGGTGCCTGGGCAGGGCTCTAGGCAGGAGCAAAGGGAACAACAGCTGTTTGGCACCTCTTGGCTCTGAGCTATCGTTCTGACTCCCAGATTACATTTTGGGGAAGAACATCTGCTAAATGAATTTAATTTGCCTAGAAAGATTCATATTTAACTGAAGTAATGGTGTAAGTAGTGTGACTTCTGATTACAAATATGGTATTTCATAATTTAGTATATTAAATTCTTAAGTTTCATAATTTAGTATGTTAATTCTTAATTTTAGCAGTGTAGTAGGCAAAAGCCTATTGATATTATTTTCTGACCTAGAATAGGCTTCACTGAGTAAAGCTTTTATTTTTATTTATTTTTTGATAGTGGGAGTCAAACTTAGGACCTTGCACTTGCCAGGCAGACACTAATGCCACTGAGCTATGTCCCCAGCCTTAAAGGTTTTATTTTTTATTTGCTTTTGTGGTACTAGAGATAGAATCTGGGGCTTAATGCATGGTAGGCAAGCATCCTACCACTGAACCACATCCCTAGCCTGAGTAAAGCTTTTACATATTTATGCTAAATTTTTTCTAAGAGTATTTTTTTTTTTTTTTGTACTGGGAATTAAACTAAGGACCTTGCACTTGCCAGGCAGGCTTTGTCTCTGAGCTATATCCCTGGCCCTTGTCCAGGAGTGTTTGACTATGAAATGAAATTTTAAAATTAAGAACTGGGTTCATTACCTCTCAAATGTTGCTGTGTTTCTGATACAGTTCCTCTAGTAGTTAATGATTTCTGTATCGTAAAGATCCTAGTTCATTCACCTGATCTTTAGCAAATCTCCTTAGCATTCTTTCACTTTTGGAATAAATGAATGAATTAATGAAGCTAGGTATTCAAAAGTTACTGGCTTCAGCTGGTCTCATCAATGTCCAGGCAGGACTTAGCGGCTTTTAGAGTTGAGTCTTTAATAAGGTTTGTCTGAGATACTCTATAGACTTGCCCACTGTAAGCTCCCTCCTGCATCCTGGCCTATCTTTCTCCTGCCCAGGCCACCTTTTGTCCTTTACAGCTGTCAAGGTTAGTAGTGACGGGATGCCTGGCAGATCTGTCCATTCTTCCCTCAGAGATCATTCCTATTAACTCATTGATATTATTTCCTTTTTAAAAAAACATTAATTAGGATCTCTGTTGTATACCATACATTGTTTTGTTTCTTTCTGATTTCACTAAATATTTTACCTGTTTTTATTTCTGGTTTTTGGTGGTACTGGGGATTCAATGTAGGACTTTTGCACTGAACCACATCTATAGCCCTTTAAAAATTTTTTTACATTGAGTCAGAATTTGCTTTCCTGCCTCAGTCTCTGAGCATGCTAGAATTATAAATGACTGCCACCATGCTTTGTTTTTCTGAGCATTTCTTTTAAACTTCCCTTTCAGTGGCTCTGTAATACTCTTTTCTACGGGTAAACCATTTTCCTGGCCTTGGACTTTAAAGTAGATGCCCCTTGGTGGTGGGTACTGAACCTAGGGCCTTGTGTATGGTAAGTCTAGGCTCTACCACTGAGTTACCCCAACCCAGTCCTTTTTTTTTTTTTTTTTTTTATCCTTTCTATCCCTTCCTTTTCCTTTCCTTCCCTTTTCTTCTGGTGGTGTTAGAGATTGAACATAAGCCTTCCACACTGAGTTATATCTCTGGTTTTTTTTTTTTTTTTTTTTTTTTGTACCAGGGATTGAACTCATAGCCTTGCACCTGCCAGGTGGGCCTTTATGCCAATGAACTAAATCTCTGGTCCTTATCTCTGTTCTTTTAAAAATTTTTTTTTTTTTTTTTTTTTTTTTAAATTTGAGACAGGATCTCTAAGTTGCAGAGTTGGCCAGGCAGAGTTCAGATGGAATCTCTTGCTTCACCGTCCCAAAATAGTGGTGCAGGCCTTTAATTCTATCCAGCACTCTGGGAGGCTGACAAAAGAGGATCCCCAGGTGTTTGAGGCCATCCTGGGCTACATAGTGAGTTTGAGGCTAGCCTGAGCTACATAGTAAGACCCTGTTTCAAAAACAAAATAAAATAAAGCAAACAAACAAAGAAAAAGCCACTAAAACAAAACAAAGCCTTGGGCTACCATGCTGCCTCAGGAATAATTTTTTTTTTTAAGCGAATGAGTTTTGGTGTGTCAGGCTGGCCTCAAATTCCTGGGTTTAGCTTTAGCTTTAGCTTCCAAAGTATCAGGGACTACAGATGTGTACAACTATACCAGCTTGAATGGATATATATTTTTAATTTTTAAAAATTTTTTATTTTTTGGTACTGGGAATTGAACTCAGAACCTTGTGCTTGCCAGACAGGTGCTTATGCTGCTGAGCTATATTCCCAGTCCCCAGAGTGTGCATCTTGGAGCCTTTGAAAACCTCAGGAAACTGGCAGTCAATTCTTTTGTATTGGGTGGGGAGGTGGTACTGGGCCTTTGTATCCCCAGCCCTGATTTACTGATAGATATACTGGAAATTGAATCCTTCACATTGAGCTCTTTTTTAAAACTTTGAGACAGAGTCTTCCTAAGTCACTAAGGGTGGGCGCAAACTTGCAATCATTCTCTCTCAGTCTCACAGAGTACTGGAATTATAGGTGTGTGCTGCCACACTGAGCTTTGTCCCCGCTTTATTTTCTACTATTTACCTTGACACTGTGAAGGGGCTACACTGGAGGTGAGTGGGTTCTTGGCAGTCACGCAGTTTACCCTACTTTGGTGAAACAGTAAAAAGTCTTACTCAAGTCTATACCCATTCATGTGGTTCCATGCTGGTTGAGATATACTGCATGCTGCACTGTGCAAGTGCATTGATGTCCACCTGTGAGGCACCTTCCCAGAGGCCCATGATCTGTGATAGACACACCAAGACTGAGATTACTACTTCTGGTGTGCGATGCGCCTTGTGAGCCTACACTGGATTCCACGAAGTGCTTGTTCCTCTCAAGTATGGTACCCCACAGTCCACTTGCAGTAGATCTATGTCATCAACCTCATTTTGTGCGTTATGGCACAGAGAGAGAGTGGCTTGCCCAGAGAAAGTTGTAAATCTAGAGTTGTTCCCTGATTCTCTAATTTACTATTCCACTGTCATGACGTGGATAAGGGAAGGCAGCATCCCTACCTCCTCTTGGTATTCTCTGTAGGGCCTGGCTTTGAAGAATTTCCTGGGATGAGAGGAGCTTCTTTCCAGAATGTTCTTTACTAGTGAGCACAGCCTGTTTCAGAGCATTTTCTTTTGAGAGTGTACTGGTGGAATTTGTGGCAGACAACTTTTTCATTACTCCTCTGCATGTTGGAGGTTGAATCGAGTACAAAGCAAGGGATCTAGCACTGAGCTATATCCTAGACCTTTTCAGCTAGGGGCCTGGAAAGAGAAGTTCCCGTGTGTGTGTGTGTGTGTGTGTGTGCGCGCGCGCACACACACGAGGGTTCATATTTATGTATGTATCTGAACCTGCAGGACCTTTATCTGCACCTGTTGCAAACTCCAGGGCTCCAGAAAACATACTGGCATTTAAAGGCATTTCAGCCAGGCATGATGGCTCACGCCTGTAAGCACTTGGGAGGCTGAGGTGGGAGGATCGTTGTGAGTTCAAGAATGGCATAGCGAGACTCCATCTCAAAAAAGACAAAAAAAAACGGCATCTCAGTATTTTGACTCCGAGATCCTTTTGTCTTTCTGGCTGAAGTGTTAAGCTGTTGTACAGCATCTTGACTATAGGAGACCTTGATTTTGATCTTGATTCTCTTGCTATGTGTTAGGGAGCTCAACCTCCCTCCATGATTTTATTCTCAAAGTCAGGACTCCTAATACAATAGGTATTTAATGCAGTTTTATTCACAGATAAGTTAATAGCATTTGTAAAGAAGATGGACTTCTTTGTACCTGGCTGTGTCTTTCACTTTCATTCTTATATGAACTGCTTGCTTGTTTTGCATTTTATCTTTTTTAAAGGAATGAAGATACAGAGAGATCTGTGGAATACGGATCAACTCTCCTTTCAAATTCAACCCCCTAAGCTGAGAATAGAGCTCAGTAGCACAGGACCTGCCTGGCAAACATGAGGTTCTGAGTTCGATTCCTGGTCCCCCCACCTCAATTTCAACCTCTTTCTCTGCCTGCTAATAGATCCATGGCTCTTCTCTTTTCTCTTTAGTCTCAAGCCCCTGGAAGGTATGGAATGAATATTTATTAGGAGATGAGTGGATGAGTCATTTTTCTCTGTAAAGTGCTTTAAATTATATTTCAAAGTGGAATGGAAAGAAACCACCTGTGATTCTCCACTCAGACACAATCTCTGTGAACCATCTTGGACAAGAAAGTGCCTCTAGCTGGTCTCATCCCTGGAACAGTTAGACCTTCAGGCTATAGCCTGAATGCGGCTCCCCTTGAAACCTGGGTGCATCCTATCTCATCAGCTCTCATGAAAAATTGACTTACCAGTAGGTAACTAGGGACTGTGAGGTGTGCTTTAAAAATATAGGTTGTGTATCTTTTTGTTTTGTTCTGTGTTTTGAGGTGGTCTTGCTTTGTAGTTTAGGCTGAACTTGAACTCACTGTAACCCATGCTGGCCTTGAAGTTGGAGTGATATTCCTGTCTCAGGCTCCTGGGTACTGGAATTACAAGCAAGTACTACCATGCCCAGCTCTAACCTCTATATTTTAAAGACTATGCTTCTAGGTTGGGGATTTAGTTTAGTGACACAAGTGCCTGACTAGCAGGCGCAAGATCATGGATTTGAGCTCCGGTTCAAAAAAAAAAAAAGAAAAGAAAAGAAAAGAAAAGAAAAGAAAAGACTGTGCTTCTGTGTACCTGGCAATGAGTCTCCTAAGGGTTAATGAAACTGCTATCTATAGCTTTGGAAGACTTGGAGGTGTCTGGTATGTGAGACCTGAAGGAATTCATGGACCATTTGTTTCTCTTTGCCCTATTTTCATTTTTAATCTATTTGTTAATCAAATATTTGTTACATTTAGCAGTTTTGAATGTGAGTCACTGGGTACTTAGATATACTGACATTTTCCTAAACATTTATTAATAATTGAGCAATGTGTTTTGTATTTCTGCTGAACCTTTTTTGGTGGAGATGAAAAGGTAATTAGAGCTCAGATTTTCCCTTAGAATCTCTGCTTCTGAAGGGGAGACTACTAAACTCAATACTCAAAGAGTGAAAGGAGTTGAAACTCTTAAGTTATTTTATTTTTGTCTTTTTGAGACAGGGTTTTGCTATGAAGTTCAGGCTGGCCTTAAACTCACTTTGTAGCCCAGGCTTGCTTCAACCTTGTAGCAATCCTTGTGCTTCAGCCTCCCGAGTGTTGGGATCATACCTGGCAAAACTCTTTAAATTCTTTTTTGCAAAGTTTATGAGACAAACTGAAATCCTCAGAAAATACCCAGTTTATAACTAGGCTGTACTTTACAAGTTCAGTTAGAAGACAGTTACTTAAAATTTTCCTGTTCTCATATCAGATATTTGCAGAGAGGCCTTGGTAGTCTTCCCTGAACCCTGTTGCCCACTTGGGCCAGGAGCAACTGGAATATCCCTGGGAGCCATGTTCAGGGAATCAGTGTTAAGTGCAGTAGAGATATGAGGAGACCTAGTTTTTCAGAGGTGATATCCAGCATCCTTAAGGATATGGTGCTGATTGTCCCAAATTTGATTTAGGACATTGATATGTCCTTGTTCTCCATAGATCTGTACCATGGGCATATCTCACATTTTCTAGAAACAGTGTTCTATAATTGCAGAAGCTTGTTCTGATAGCCATCCTGTCCCTTGCTGAGGGATAAGTTGATTGTCAGAACTAGGGAGTGAGCATGGAAGGAGGAGTGTTGGGGCATGGTGATTAGGAGGTTGGTGGGGCAAGAAATGATACTGACTTGGGCAAGCCATGGCAGTGGGAGTGAGGGGTGGCCCCTGATGTGAGGCTGCCAGTGAGGTAGAACGAAGCTTCCAGTATTAAGTTGGGTATGAACAGCTTGGATTTGGGATATGTGCACATGTGTGTAGGAAGAGCCAGTAAGATTAGAACGTGTGTGTGTATGCATGTATGCATGCGTGGGTGGTTATCAGAGTAATATACCACCTGAGGATGTACAAAGGTCTGTGTTTTTGGTGATTTTTTTTTTGTTTGTTTTTTTGAGACAGGGTTTGCTATATAGTTCAGAGTTTAGGCTGGCCTTGAACTCACTGTGTAGCCCAGGCTGTCCTCAACAGAACACCTCATGGTGTTCTACCTGCCTCAGACTCCTGAGTGCTAGGATAATAGCATTTATCACCACACCAGGCAATTTTTAGTTTTTTGATACAGGTCCTCATTAAGTAGTTTAGGTTGGCTTCAAACTCGAAATCCTGCCTTAATCTCTCAAGTGTCAGTATTAGAAGTGTGTGTCACTGTGACCAGCTTTGGTGAACTTTTGTGAGGATAGGCATCCTAGGTGGGTATACCTTGTGTTTTTTGTTACTTTACATTTTCCCAGATTTAAATTTCTGAAACCATTGTATATCCGAAAGGATATTCACTGTAATTTTGGGCTACCAAGTGGGTAGCAAACTGGACTGTGTCAGGAGGGGATGACTCTCAGCAGAGAAAGAGCCCAGAGTCAGTTGAGTTCTCCAGGTGTGTAGTCTTGGCAAGCCTGAGAGCCATAAGGGATGTTTGAAACCTCATAGGACTCTTGGCAGTATGTGTCTTTTGGAGCTTGATGAATCTTAGCTGTGTATTTAAATTTGTCCTTGCCTAAAAATGCTACAAAACTTGCTTTTTAGAACAACAGATTTAGTCCAAATAAACATTTATACTTTATGTAGGATGATGTCGATGTCCGCTCCCGGCCGGCAGGAAGGACACACGACACAGTCTGGTAGTGGACAACCTTTTCTTTTTATTTTCCTTCTCCGTACAGCCTGCCCTGGGTTCTCCCAGCTGAAGCCTCCTTTGGTCCGCTCCCCGCGGCTCCTTTTGTGCTTCAGCCTGCCCCAAAGCCTCTACCGGTCCGCTCTCCGCGGCTCCTTTTGGGCTTCTACTTCCGGGCTTCTATCTGGCTTCTTCTTCCGCCCAGGGGTGGCACCGGTATATATACGGGTACAGTGTCCAATCATGTTAAAGTAAGCAAGGCAAGCTGATTGGCTAACATCATCAGTTGCCAGGCAGACTATATTGTTGAGCGGGTTGTTTACGCGGTAAGCAGGAAACTAACATATTCGATGGGAGGGGTAATCTACCTCAGGCCTCACTCTTTACTACAGGCCTCACGTCCGCCAAGTGAGGCGACCGGGCTCGGGGCTGCGGCTCCCAACATCTCCCCCTTTTTTATTTTTTATGAATGTGCGCATCGTAGCCCTTCCTGGACTGGGTGCAGAGGCTTATGCCCTATGCGTAGGCCCACCGTAGGTCCTTGGCTTAGACCCTGGTCGGCCGTCCCATGGTCTGCCAAGGCCCTGAGGCCCTCGTCCTTTTTCTAGGGCCAGGCACAAACTGGACGGAACCTGGATGCACACAAGCTTGCACTCATTTCCTCTCCGTAAAGAAATCCCCTCGGAGAGAAATTTAGACCTGGGCAGCATCTAACAGTCCAGCGGCTTACGTGCAGGATGGGGTAGGGCCTGGCTTAGGTCGAGTCATGCTGGGGAGGCACGCTCTTACCCGTCATTGACTCATCTACCCTGCTATATCATAATTTTTTAGAGGAGGAGTGTGGGAAGCTCACCATCCCTAGACTCGGTCGTAGGCTAGGCGAGCGAGCCATGCATATGCCTGAGGATCTTCTTGTCCATTTCGGGCTACCGCTATTTCTATTCATCTTGTTGGTTGGTCTGTGATGGATCTCCAGTAGGGCAGGTCTGATCTTCAGTCGAGGGCTTTGTTGCCCGTGTCAGTCTCTCCGGTATCCACAGTGGTTCTCGTCCCGATTCCTGTGGGAAAACACAAACCGCGCCTCGGTTCCAGCTGATTACCGGATCCGGGCCCATCCATTGTCCTGTCAGGACATCTTTCCACTTCACCCACCCTTTATGGTTGGGGGAAGGGTTGCAGTGCTCCACAGCTGGGGAGCGATTATCATTATTTAAATTTAAAAAATTGTGTGTGAATAGTGCCATGGATAATCGTGCCTTTGGGGCCAGGCCTTGGCCTACTCCCCCTTTTTGTTTTTGTAAAATTTTTTTGAGGCTTCTATGAGCCCTCTCAATGATTCCTTGACCTTGGGGATTGTATGGGATACCATGTTTTAATTGAACCTCCATCATTTTGCAGAACTCATTGAAGGCTTTGCCTATATAGGCTGGTCCATTATCAGTTTTTAATATTTTTGGTTTGCCCCATGCGGCCCAAGCCGCCAGGCAATGATTGATCACATTAGACACTTTTTCACCTGTTTCTGCTGTTGCAAATATGACGCGAGAACAGGTGTCTGTGGAAACATGAACATATTTAAGAGTCCCAAACTCCTGTATATGTGTGATGTCCATCTGCCAAACATCACCAGGGATCAAACCTCGAGGGTTTACTCCCATCGGTATGGCAGGTTTGTATGTGGCACAGGAGTCACATAGTCGCACGATATCTCGTGCATCTGCTCTAGAAACATGGAAATGGTTTGCTAGTGTCCTGGCATTAACATGAAATTTATCATGGAAGGCACGGGCTCGCTCGATTGGTGTTAGTAAGGTAAAAATCCATAACGGGCGAGTGGCAGTGTCAGCAGCCGCATTCCCCTGTGCCATAGGCCCTGGCAGGGATGTATGTGCTCTTATGTGGGTGGTGAAGACCTTATGGTGTCTGTTTTGAAGCAATGTCTGGATAGACAGGAACAGTCCAGCCACTGTGGAAGTGGATCTAATTAAACCGGCAGTCTCAAGCACTTGCATAGCATTGACCACATACCTAGAATCGGAGACAATGTTAATGGCCTCTGAGAACCGTTCAAGAATCATTTTAACGATCTGCAGTTCCACCACCTGAGGCTGATCTGGTTCAAATTGTATGGTAACCGGGGGCTTGCCTAGGATCACATAGGCGCCTATCCCCGTCTTAGAGCCATCTGTGTATATTGTAGTTGCTGGGACTAATGGCTCAGAGGCAGTAACCTTTGGAAAAATTATAGGGTGCTGAGTGACAAATGACAAGATGAACACCCATATAAGTCTGGAGGCGACACTGAGGTCCACACCTGCTGACCCAGGGGTGGCCCTTGTTGAAGGCTGCCACCCTGAGCTGTCCTGTCTCTGGGGCGGGGGCCCGTCTGTGAAGGGGGCCCCCTCTGGCCGTTTTTTGGCTCTCTAGCATCTTGTCCACAAATACGGTTGCCCTGAGCATCAAAGACCGACCTACACTCCTCAGCTTTGTGTGATCCCTTCTTGCATCGCCCACAAACATATGGTTCTTCATTCCTAGGGCGAGGCCTAGCATCTGCATTGTTTGGGCAGTGACGTTTAATGTGTCCTGGCTCCCCGCAGGCAAAACACCCTTTAGCCTTACATTCCCCTTCTAACCCGCGAGGTCCCCTCTGCTGTACAGCCGCGGCCAGGAGAGCAGCCACTCCCGAGTTGGAGAGCGGCCCCCCTATCTCTCTGCATATCCTAATCCAGGCATTGAGGTCCTTGTTCTTATGAGGAGCTATCGCCGCCTTGCACTCCTTTGTACACTGTTCGAAAATCAGCTGCCTTACCAGCGGTCGAGCCACTCCCGGATCAGAAAATATCTTATCGGCAGCATCTTGCATTCGGGCCACAAAGTCAACAAATGGCTCTGTGGTACCCTGAATTATTTTTGAAAGACACAAGGAGGCTGTTCCAGCACCACTTACTTGCTTCCAGGCGCGGAGTCCTATGGCATTGATTTGCTCATAGACAGCGCCGGGGAACTGGGTCTGGTCATCAGCGTGCCGACCTTCTCCCATAAGCATTTCCTTGTTCCACCCCCGGTTTCCTCGATTGGCGTTTTTCTCAGCCTGCTCGGCAGAGAACTCTGCATACCAGGCTCGCCAATCCAGGTAACTGCCCGAGGGCAGACAGGCCTTTGCCAGCTGAATCCAGTCCGCGGGGGTGAGGGGCCCAGAAGACAGATTCTCCAGCATGGCAATGGTGTAAGGCGCAGTCGGCCCAAAGGTTGTAACTGCATTTTTAAGTTCTCTAATCTGCTTTATCTCAAAAGGCTCCCATACATTGCGTCCCTGGCCCATAGCTACTTGTACAGGAAATATCTCGTAGGGGCCACTATCTATCCCAGGTGGATGTACCTCATGAGACAAGCGTCCCCCCTGCCAAAGCCGCCTGTAAAAATACCGACCTGCCGGCGGCGGAGCATAAGACAGCGGCCGTGATTGGGCGGAAAATGGGGGCCCGTGCATCACTTCCTGTTCTGGCGAAGAGGAAGGGAGCTCCCGGGCGGCCGCCCCGCGGCGAGGGATCGCCTCCGGAAACGGCCCCCAAGGTGGGGCGGAAGGCTTCGCCTCCCTCTCGCGCCGGGGAGCGCTCAGGAGCTCTCTACTCCTCTGCAGACCAGGTTGAGCAGAGCGCAATTCGCGGGGCAACGCTGGAAAAGAACCCTGCGACTCCTTATTGAGCGATTTAGGCTCCTGACAGCTGGTCTCTTTGGCCTCCTTGCCATTTAACTTTCCCTCGTCCTCGGAGTCAGACGACTCCGAGGCTAGAGCCCCGTCCTCCTCCTTAGCATCCTTGTTCCCCTTGACAGACACCTCTCGGGAGCTCCCTGACTGGGCCTGCTCAGATACCCTGCGTACTTTTGTAAGCTCTTGAGAGCTTTCTCCACAACCACCCTCGCTCTTAGTGCCGCTACCTAACATGTTTCCCATCTTTTAATATGTTACTCACCGCGTGAGGCCCAAGGAATCCGCCACTTACGCGTGAGCCTGAGGGGAGTCTAAAAGCCCTGTAGGTGCGCGCCACCCAGAGCCCAGGCTTATCCCCAACTCACCTGTCTCGCAGCTCTGTACTGGAGCGTTGTCCACTTCCACGTCTCGGGGGTGATCAGTCCCCGGGCGGGCCTCCAAATGTCGATGTCCGCTCCCGGCCGGCAGGAAGGACACACGACACAGTCTGGTAGTGGACAACCTTTTCTTTTTATTTTCCTTCTCCGTACAGCCTGCCCTGGGTTCTCCCAGCTGAAGCCTCCTTTGGTCCGCTCCCCGCGGCTCCTTTTGTGCTTCAGCCTGCCCCAAAGCCTCTACCGGTCCGCTCTCCGCGGCTCCTTTTGGGCTTCTACTTCCGGGCTTCTATCTGGCTTCTTCTTCCGCCCAGGGGTGGCACCGGTATATATACGGGTACAGTGTCCAATCATGTTAAAGTAAGCAAGGCAAGCTGATTGGCTAACATCATCAGTTGCCAGGCAGACTATATTGTTGAGCGGGTTGTTTACGCGGTAAGCAGGAAACTAACATATTCGATGGGAGGGGTAATCTACCTCAGGCCTCACTCTTTACTACAGGCCTCACGTCCGCCAAGTGAGGCGACCGGGCTCGGGGCTGCGGCTCCCAACAGGATGAGAACTTTTTTTCTCAGCCTTTTCATTTCATGATTAATGCTTACAAATGTTTCAAAAGGTGGTATTGGAAACATCATCTCCTTTTGCTGAAGAAGCGAAATCCTTCTTTAAAACATAGCCATAACAGCAAGTGAGGACTGCCTTAAGAGAAAGCAGGAGCACCAAATTGCCCTTGTGAATATCATCCTGCTAGGGGTGGATTGTCCCTTGAGAAGTTGTTGGCTAAGTGGTTCTGACAGGCGGGAAATTGCAGAATTCCACAAAGATGGAAGGGTGCCAACAGAAAGGTCCCTGTTTCTTCACACCCATAAAAATGACAGTGGTCTGGTGATTAGCACCTGGGAATCAGAGTTGCTACATGAGCTTGTGGGCTTTGAGTTTGTGGGCAGGCTGGTATCAGGCAGAGCCTGGGCCATTATGGATGACTCTGTGTCTTACGCTTTCCCCTCATGGTTTTAGTTCTTCAGAGGATGACCTTATTAGTGACTCCAAAAGAGGCATTTCAGGGTGCTGAGGTGTCTGGCTGTCACCCAAGGGCTCTCTGGAGAAGGTCATGTTGTGACTGGCTGGACTTCTGGGAGTCAGAGCTGTCTCTGACCCTGGGCTTTTTGCAGTGACCACTCCTCTGCCAAAAGACTCATTGCAGATGTCTCTGGGGCTTTCCTCTCAAGTGTTTGCTTAGATGCCACTTTCCCAGGAAGAGATTCTCTAAATGTTTGAATGTGCACTGTCCCCATCCAGATTGTCCTGTCCTTTTCCTTAGTGTAGCTTCTTGAAGGCCCGGGGTTAAGTTTTGTTCTTTGCTCTCTCCCCAGTGCCTGAGCAGTACAGGGCATGTGACAGGTACTCAGTGGACATCATGGACCTAAGGTTACTGTCTTGGCTTGACATGATTGAAGCTTTTGTCAGGTGTTAGAGCAGGATCTGCTGTTTATACAGAAAGTATTTGACAGGTTGGGATGTGAGTCTGTATTACATCATCTCTTGTTGCTGCTTCAAAATTCAAAGTTTTTTCTGCATGCCACTTTGATTTCAAAGTGCCTTTTTTTTTTTTTTTTTTTTTTTTTTTTAAGCTAGGGTCTCACTGCGCAGTTCAGGTTCGCTTCAAACTCACTTTGTAGCCCAGGCTGGTGTCAAACTCATAACGATCCTCCTGCTTCAGTCTCCGGAGTGCTAGGATTACAGGCATGGACCACCATGCCCAGCTTATTGTTTTCCTTTCTGATGTAGAAAAATTCGAAACCTGTAGGGAAATTGAAATGTTTAAATATATAGTGTATGTTTACTGTAATTATACCTCAAGTCTGTGTGTGACTGCTCCTATCTATACATGGTCCCCTTCATCACAGTCATCACAGTGCTGTCCAAGTGTCTTCCTCCTTTCTGGGCCCTCTAACTACTGTGCCTGAACACCATACCTAGCCTGAAAGGACTTGTGGTCCTTTTGTTAGGCAAGGTTCTGTCCTGGGTCCTAGCACTGTAAATGGATGGTGCTGAAATAGAGGAGGTCAGCTGCGTATGTGCAGGGGTTGTGTCTGTCTTCAGACCACATAACTTTAGAAGCTTCCTAGCACAGTGATCATATTTGCTGAGTAATTGGAGTAATTGGATGAATAGTGTAGTTAATTTACCTCCTTTTAGAAATTTTGATAAGCAAAACAAATGAGTATATTTTTATGGCATAACAACAAAAAAACTTGTGGCCTTGGAAAGTGTGATGTGTTTGTAGAAGACACTGTGTGTCATAGGCTGTATGCCGCTGCATATGCTATAGATCCCAGAAATCCCCTGAAGCCTTCCAGAACTATGAATTTGGAGTTGCCAAAATGCTATGACTTATGCAAACAACAGAAGTATGCCTGCTGAATGGCGTGCATTATAGACCAGAGACGTTTCCAAAGGTGAGAGCAGCAGAGACCTGGGAATCTAGGTAGAGGGAGATGCTGGCTATGCAGTGGAAGCGGTGCTCTCCTCTGATATATGTGGCCTTCTTTCCCCTAGATGGCCCCCCACTGTCTTAGTGTCTTTGTCTTCTCTGGCTGAGCCTTCTTCTTTATGACTAACAAACTTAAGTGGGCTTGACTTAGTAACTCAGGTTCCAGAGCATTGTGCACCTGCCCGTGACTTGTTAATGGTTTCAGATAGGTGTTAACAGCAAAGAAAGACTACTAATTAGTTTATGTTGATTTGTACTGAGATGCTGTGTGTCTGTTCAAGGAGATAGTTACTGACATCTTTGAACTTTTCACTGGAATTGTGCTTTGTACTGAGTGATGCTGCCTGTCACCTTAAAGGAAAGAGTGTTATATGCATTGTTTACAGATGGGGAGAGACCTAGGATAGAACTTTTGCCTTGACGGGCTCTGGGAAGGATATGAAATACACTGTTTCTGTAGCTACTGTCTCCATCGCAGTGTGCAGATCATCCAGAGTACAGCATTGTGGGGAAGTAGAGCTTAGTGCCCATTTTCCTGCTGCTGGATAGGCTGGGAAAGAGCCTTCATAAAAAGTGCCGCCTCCTGCAGGAAGTACTTGCTCAAGGGTAGGGGTAGTTCCTGAATCCCTATGTCATACGGACTCAACTAGAACTTCTATTCTGGTTGTCAGGCTGGTTGGGCTCATCTTCTGTAATGACTTGCTATACCATGGAGGAAACAAGATATTCTACCTTAGCAACCAGACCTGGGTTCCTAGGTGTTTTTATCATTCTTATTTTGTGCTGAGAACTTTCTTCAGGGAAAGAAATTTTTTCCCCTTAAATCAGAGATACATTGGGTATCCTCCTCACCATTTTTCCCTTTCCTTGCTTTTTCTTTTTCTTTCCCTTGAGACAGGATCTCACTGTGTGGTTCATGCTAGCCTTGAACTCATTATGTAGCTCAGGGTGGCTTCAAACTCATAGTGACTCTTCTGCCTTAGTCTCCTGAGTGCTAGGATTATAGATATGCACTACCATGCCCAGCTAATTCAGCATAACCTTACAGCAAGTGAAATATCAAAGATTGGCATTTGGAAACATCATTGCAAGCAGAATTGAGCTAAAACCTTTGTGGGACCATCTGAGCCAGGAGTTGAAGAGAAATTGGACCAGAAGGGAAGGGCTGGGACTGGAGTGGTGTTTCTTCCAACAAGGGCCTTGGGTGTCTTCCCACACTGACTTGGAGAGAAGGGGTGTGGATGGTGGACCAGCTGCTTCTCAAGAAGATAGTTTCACCCAGACACAGTGTGTAGTGTCTTAGCTGGGTGGCATCTGTTGCTAAGGAAATAGTGTTGCCTCAGCCATGGCATGAGCCTGGTTCACATATGGCTTTCTTCCAATGCCTTTGTAATCTTCTTGGGTTGCTCCCCCACCTTCCTTGGACTCTGGTGGGCTGTGGGCACCTGAGTTTGGTGTTATGCTTGTCCTTACCCAATTTCTTCCGGTTTGTCTCCCAGTTCAAAATCACACCCCTTGACAATTTCACTGTCATTTTATAGTATGTGTAATGTAGAACTAAGTCTTTATGCTTTCCAAATACTACATTAGGATTTTGAATGTGCTTCTCAGATTAAATGGCATCTTTCCTTTTCACCAGTCCCATATGGTTGTACTTCTTGATGCTACCCCAGGGGGCTGCATAGTGTCAGGTACTGGAGACCCACCAGAGTCCTCCTGGGGCACTGGAGACTTACAGAGGGAAAAGACAAGGTGTTAAGCCAAAGAAGAGTTTTTAGCAGGAACTGTTGACCCTGGGATCCAGTCTTTCTTCTTTGTGGATCATTTGCATTTAGGATGTTCAATGGTGTCCCGGTAAAGACCCACTACATGTGAGTCACACTGTCTTCCTTTTTCAGTTGTGACAACCCAAAATGCCCTCAGTCATTGCCAGATCTCACCTAATGGGCAAAACTGCCCCACTTTAGAGTCACTGGGGTAGAATATATACTGGGGCATCTACATTCTAGGGAGCAGGAACTCGTGGTGGTATTGGTAGTGGCTTCAACCTTCCTAGTGACTGTGCTTTAGTGTGGTATTGTGCTTGCAGCTCCCAGGATAAACTCCCTCAGAGACAGCTCAGGGACTAGGAGTGGTCAGCCATTCTTAGAATTATTGCTTTTGGACTGGATATGTGTACACTGCTGGGAAGAGGATCTTTTGCGGCATGTCTGGGCTAACAAGGTGTTGGGGTACGTATTTAGAGTCCTCTGGATTGAAACTGTCAACATTGATTGGCACATCGAAGGCTTAAGTTCTTTAATGAAAATGGCTGCTTTGAAATGCCTTCTTTGTGACTCTTTTAATGAATTGGTTCTCATTGTCTGCCACTTCACCAATAACAACAAATCACACATTTTCTGTCCTTCAAATCTCAGCTGTCCAGTAACTTCTATCTTTTTACATCTGCTCAGGTTGCCCTGGGTGGCACTTTTCTGTGGCACTTAGTGTTCCATATGTGGAAACAAGCAGGGTTTGTGTCCATTGGTTCTCTGCTTCCTTTTAAGTCAGTGCTGCCAGTATCTGGGAGTATGGTGGGGCAGATTGAATTCTGTTGATATATACCTGTAGTTTCCTACCCCATAGTGTAGCCTGCAGCTACAACGGGGTCTGGGAGCTACGGGTTGCACTGCCTGGTTGGAATCTGGAAGGAGGGGCTGCCCGAGCCCAGGTCAGGTGCAGACTGGCCTTTCTAAGGGCAGTGCTCCCCTAGGAAGATCTATTCCTGTGGCCTTTATTGTTATCATAGAGACTACACTTAGGGGATTAAAAAGTCTCTTTAGAAACAATGCCTATAAACCATAGCCCAGCAAGTTTTTGTCCTGTTGTCTGTCTTTGGTACACTCTTCAAGGGCCAGAACTCTTGTTAAAATTAGTAGTCAGGAAATTTGAACTCCAGATGGATTTTCTTGATAAGTGTGCTAAGACGGGGTAAGCATTCTTTTATTTTTAAAATTTTTTTATTTAGGATAAGCATTGTTTGCTGCTTTATGTCCCTCACAGGGTAATTGGTATTTGGATCATCTGTCCCAGACTAGCCAATCTGATGATGTGAGGCCTAGATTCTTCAGTGCCCTCTTGCCTTCTGTCCATGCAGATGACTGCTGCTTGTGGCACCCTGTTTCTTCTGTGGTCATGGCTGGGTGTGTGGAAACTCCTTATTGCTTTTGGATGTCACTTACAGTACCTTGTAGGGCTGAACTCCTCTCTAGCATTGAGAAACAATGTTGTCTTCCTGGGCCAAGAACTTGCAAGTTAGGCTGGGGGAATAGTTCAATGGTAGAACACTTGCCTACCATGTTCCAGGCTCTGAGTTGGTCCCAGAACATAAAACAAAAACAAACAAAAATCAATTTCCATGTGACAAGCCTTTTGGCACCTTTGCTAGACTTGTTGGGTCAGGAAATATGTTGGTGGAGTTAAGCATTCCGGGTCCTAAGTTAGCTAGTCATATTAAAAAGGTATTTCTGAGATTTCTCTCAGAAGTGCATTTGTGAGTTGGGTTTTTTTTTTTGGGGGGGGGTACCAGGGATCAAACTCAGGACCACTTGCTTGCAAGGCAAGTGCTTATGCCACAGAACTAAATCTCAGGTTATATTTGTTAGTTGTTAAAGAAACAATGTGTTTCCTTGAATACCTAAATCTAGGCTTCTTTTGTTGTGTTTGCCATGGTTGACTGTTAGCTCTGAATGCCCCATCAAGGGCTGGCTGAAAACCAGATTCTCCCTACCTGGTAGAGTAACAGCTGGACCTGATGTGGAGGACAGCATTTGCTATTGTTGCCAGTGTCTCTTTCTTTGTCTCTTGAGTCTGGGTTGGCAGGAGTTTGGATACTGGGAGGAACTTGAGTGAGGCCTGAAAAACATGCCTTGTAGATATGGTGTTACACATTTGGTGGGTCAGGTGTGTGTGGTGGGCAGTTCTCCCTTTTCTGGCCTGAGGAACAATGATGGCTGCCTCAGGCATGGCCTGACCAATTCCCAACAGTGCTATAGTGCTTGGGATTGTGCAGGTGAACCATGGCTCCTGCTTTCACCCTTGTGTCCCTGCAGGTCAGCCCTGTCAAACTGTTTCAGTTCTGGGCCTGGGGTTTTTTTCATGGGTGACCCTTAAGGCCCTTTTCAGTGTCTGGGCAGCTTCGGCTGCTATAAAGAGCCCATATGGAATGTGGCTGGCTTGTCTTATAAGGACAGTCCTGGCTGATCATAGTTCTTGCTGGTTTTGAACCTAGTAATTACAACCTTTTCCCACTTAGCATTGTGCCTGAAGGCAAAACATTCTTGCCAATTTCCAAAGAGAGAGTTGTGAGAGTCTGATTAGACTTACATTGTACACTTTGGTGATAGGGACTAATCATTAAAGTATCACCTGAATATCAGAGCTTTGTTCAGCTCTGTGAAACTGGTTCTTTTTGTGAAGTGGGGTATTTCTGAAATATATAAGAGCACACTTGAATTATTGCTGATCCACATTAGCTTTCAAGAAAACAGCAGCTTCTCACAAATAAGTGATGCTGTTTGGGTGCCCAGGCCAGCTAGAGGTGTTGTGTGTCTGGCTGTGCAGTGGGTCTCATACTTAAGGAAGGTTTAGGAGCTTTGGGAGTCTGATGGAAGAGGTCATGTGCAATTTCAGTGGATCCAGCAATCTTAGGGCCTCTGTGCTTATCCTGGTATTGGATCAACTTCTTGGACACATGGAATTGCTCTGTCTAGAGGCCATTCACCTACCTGGAACCTCTGGCATCAAGTTATATTTATCTTGGTTTTTGTTGCTGTTAGTTTAATGACTGCTTTGTAGTATATAATTCCCTTGTCTCTTTTACAGCTATATTTGTAACATTCTTGCCAAGTTAATACTCTTCCAGTTTTGCATTCTTTTATATGTTTGTGTTACTTTTTAGTTAAAAATAATTTCAGATTGCCAGCCCCTTCCAGCACACAGGCTAGGAGACAAGGAGAGCCAAGTTTCTCCCCCACCACGTTCCCCACCCCCACCCTAGGCAACGGCTGATTCAGAGAAACACAGGCTGTGATGATAGCTATTGAGGTAAAATACAATTTAATGCTTGTAGTGTTTAGTATTTCACTGACTTTGCAGGCCTGAAACCGGTAGTCTGATCATCTGTTCAGAGGATAACTGCGCAGTGAAGCATCTATGAGGGATCTCTTTCTAAGGGTGGTGACCATTGTTGATTCCCTATTATCTTGCTTTGAAGTCCTGTATCATTTTCATTGTTTTGTTTGGTTGGGTTTTATT
Source organism: Cavia porcellus (assembly GCF_034190915.1). NCBI lineage: Eukaryota > Metazoa > Chordata > Mammalia > Rodentia > Caviidae > Cavia > Cavia porcellus. Next base: position 33,829,287 of record NW_026947499.1, read on the forward strand.
CTGTTTTGTCTTGTTTGATTTTATTATTTCCAATGGCATGGACAGCTATTTAAATAACAAGATATATTATGGTAGCCATTTTGGGTTTACTATTATCTTGTTTTAAGTCCTTTTTTTGTGTTCATTGTTTTGTTTTTATTCGATTCTGCTCTGTTTTGTTTGATTTTTACTGTGTCTGAATTATGGGCAGCTATTTTGAAGACAACGAGGCATTATGGTAACCATTGTTGATTTCCTATTACCTTGCTTTGAAGTTCTGTATCACTTATGCTGTTTTGTTTTGATTGGCTTTGTTCTGTTTTATTTGCTTGGTTTTATTCTCTGTAAAATAAAACTTACCAAAAAAAAAAAAAAAAAAAAAGAAAGAAAGAAAAGAAAACTAAGGGAACCCACTTTAAACTCCTCTCTCTCAAATGGAAACTTTCTTTCCTCAATAAATATATTCTGTTCTTAAAAAAATAACTTTAAGTTTATAAAAAAATTTCTAGAAAAATAAAGATGATCTTATCAGATCCCTTCATCCACATTCACCAGTTGGTGAATTACACATTACCATTATATCTGTTTTTAAGAATTGCATAGTGTTTTATTAAATGTATACATTCTTCTGTGCCTAATCACTGTTTCTTGTATCTGGACTGTTCTATACTCAGAGCAGCAGAGGAAATCCCTCCTCCCCCCTCTCCATGCCAGGACCAAAACAAGAACTCTTGCCTTGCACATGCTAGGTTCTACCACTGGAAAATTTGGTGTATTTCTCCCCTTCTTCCTTGCTCTCCTTTCTTCTCCTTCTAGTTCTCTTCCTCCTCATCTTCTTTCTTCCTTCCTTCCTTTGAGAATACTTTATAAATGTGGCTTTAAAATAATGTTTACTCATTTTCTTAGGCTTAGTTTCTAGTATGAAGTCAAAGTGGTTTTGTGTGTGGAGATTACTTGTTAGCATTTTGACTTTACTTCAGAGTCAGCCTATTAAACTTCTGCATCTGCGGATTTCACTGATTATTTAAACACCTTGGCATATTAAAAAATGAAAACTGACATCTTGCTGATCATATTTCCTTAGATATTATCAGGTTAGTTGGTCATATTTTATTGATGCACAGTGTATCTGGTTGACTCCTTAGTGATGATGATCTTAGCAGACTCATAAGAAAGAGAACCTGTCTGGCCATGGACTCCTCTGGCGGTCAGAACTCCTGATGATTGTTCCCTAGCTGGGAGTTAATAAGGGTATGCTTCTGGAGAGCTGACCTTTCCAGGGTTGGCATCATGCATGGAACCAAGGTTCACACACTGCATTCCTGGGCTGCCCAGGTAACCACAAGTTCTCACCATCTGTTTCCTCCCTTCTCCATCTCCATGTTCTTCATGTTTGGGTCACTGGATGTTCCATCTAGATTTTTTTTTTTGTTCTTGTTATGCATTTTGCAATCTCAAGGTAAGTATCCCTGTTAGCTCTTTTTTTGGTGGCCAAGCTGTCATCCTGTACATCATTTGTTAGTTGCTGAGTACTCACATGTCTTTGTTGTATTTGAGATTTACTGCTTTTCCAGAACTCTGATTTCTTTATGGTTCTCTTTGTATATACCCTTCTGTTTATACGGACAGAAAACCCTTCTCTGTTCTTATAAATGTGCAGATAGTTGAAGAAACAGCTCTATGTTCACACTCCTTTGTTTACTCATAAAATTACTCATTCATCCATAGTCAGCCTCTTATATTATCATATGGAATGACTTTTACCACTTTATGTGTCATTGTAGACATATGGCTTTTCTGAGATCAGTCTGTTTAGTGTTTGAAAGCACATGGCTTGGTCAGTGATAGCCCTGATGAGAGATCTCTGCGCTGCCTCCATCTTTTAGAGACAGATTGAGAGACTTGGTTTTCAGATGCAGTAAGGGTTCCAAGACCCAAGTTAAGTGCCTTCTTGGCTTCTTTAGTTGGGTGGAATATTAGAGACCAGCAACTGGGTACCTTGTGTTTTCTGTCACAGTCTAATGGTAGGTTTGCCAGTATCAACAACTGAGAAGATATGTCAGGGACAGTACTGGAGAAGGGCTTTTATGTGTGTAGGCATACCTTTTATGGATTTAGCTTTAAACAGTATATGATCTTTTGTTATTGCCCATTTCATTCTTAACTGTGTATTTTTTTCTGTCTCTCTGTCTCTCTCTGTCTCTATCTCTCTCTCTTTCTTGAGACAGGATCTCACTTCTGTAGTCCAGGCCAACCTTGAACTCACTGTGTAGCCCAGGCTGGCCTCAAACTCAAGACAATCCAAGTGCTGGGATTATAGGTGTGTGCCACCATGGCCAGCTTCCCCTTATTTTCATATTTCTGTATCTCATTGACTAGTGTTCTTATAGTTGCTTTGTTAACAATTGCCAAATTGCTTTGTAAAAACATTTTAACAGCCAAATGGTTTTTTTGGTGCCAACACAGTTGTATGAGTGTGCTTACTTTAGCGTAATCTTGTCAGCATTGGGAATTTCTGAATTATATTTAATCATTGCTCTTATCTACTCAGCCCCCTCCACAACTAAAAATGTACAGTTCTTTCTTTGGTTGCCTTAGCTTAGCTTTGTGGGAGTTAATTGGAGACTCATGCAGTGCTGGGGGAGAGGTGAGGACTTGCTGAGGAAAAGGTGGGATAATAGCTGGATATGAAGAGGGAAGAGCAGCAACCCCAAAGTTATCAGTAGGTTAGATGGGCTGCCCTGCTGTAGACAGTGTCTTGAAATGGTACTTAAGCCATGTGTCCAGGACCAGTGAGCCTCTTGTCTTAACCTCTATCATCTGTGTCCACAGTATGACACCGTTCCCATCCAGTCCAGCGTGGTGTTATGTGCCTGCCCATCCCCATCAATGGTGAGGACACAGACCGAGTCTGGCACAGCTCCCAGTGTTCCCAGTGGTGGCAGCAGGCAGGGCCCCACCATGGATGGCACCACAGCCGAGTCCCGGCCAAGTGCCAACAACTTGCAGCATGCTGCCCAGCCTCTACCACAGCCTCGAAAGAAACGGCCTGAAGACTTCAAGTTTGGAAAAATTCTTGGCGAGGGTTCTTTTTCGACAGTGAGTATGTGCTGCCACTTCTTGTTACATGAGCATATTACCCCTGTCTTGGGTCTCAGAGCTGGGACACATGACTTGCAGGCAGTGTTCTTCCCAGGAGGTGGCCCCAGGTTCCTCCTGGGCCATCTCCTGTTGTGAAGGTTGGTGAGGGCTTCAGGAATAGACTCCCATAGCAGACTGTGTGACTTTGTTCATAAAACCTTTAAAAAGCATTTCTTGCTAAATATAGTGGTATACACCTATATTCCCAAGACTTGAAGGCTAAGGTGGGAGGATCATTTAGGTCCAATTAGAGGCCAACATGGGTAACATAATGAGACCCTGTCTCAGAAAAAAAAAAAAAAAAACAAAGCCTCTTGATTTTATTTTATTTTATTTTGTGGGGGGTGCTGGGGGTTGAACTTAGAGCTAAGTGTTTTACCACTGAGCTATACTCTTAGCCTTTAAAATTTTTTTTAATTTTTGAAAAATGGTTTCACTTGCTTTGTTCATGCCATCCTTCTGCCTCAGCCTCCCAAGTTGTGCCCAGCCTATGGTTATTGTTGTTATTAGTATTGTTATTATTTAACACAGTTAGTTTCTTTCTAACCTGGTATCAACAGGTTGCCTTCTGTGTTCTCTTTTCCCTGGACATGTCCTAAGACTTCTATCCTTACATTGAAAGTTAGTATTAGTGTTAATAACTCTTCAGATATGTTTTGGTAACATTTAATGATCTTTTAAAAAAGTGTTTCTGGTAGTTTTTGTTTTAATAAATCATGTAGTGTACCTGGACATTTGCTAGAGATACGGCTCCTGGATTCTTCGTTCTTAGTTTCATAGGCAGAAACATTGTCAAAGTGCTGTCAGATCAAACTCATGAAATTTACCTGTCTTGAAGTGCTTTTGCCCTGAAAGCAAAAAAATGAAGGTTGCATGTAGCAAACCTTTGCTGAGGCTACGTGGCTGTAGCTGTGCAAGGTTGTGACCTCAGAGGAGCCCCCAGCTCCAGGGGCACATTCTTAATCCAGAGGGGCCTCTCTGCAAAAGAATATATAGATCCCTTCTTATGGTGGCCCTATGTGTGATCTCTAGTTTTGGACAGGTACTTCAGAGTAGCCCTCGATGCCTCACTCTGGAAGACTTCTTAAATAGCCAGTATTTCCTGTCTCGGCTTTTTTAAGAAACCATATGTGGAATTTATTTTCTTTTTCTATTTTTTACATTTATGAAAGATTCTGAAATACAGAAAAAAAAAAAAACCCTGGGAATATAGTTTACCTATATTCCCAACATAAAATTAATGTTAACTTTTACTACCCTTATACTTTTTAGTTTTAAAGACAGGGCTCACTATGTAGTTTAGGCTGGTCTTAAACTCACTGTATAGCCCAGGCTGACCTCAAATTTGTAGCAGTCTTTCTACTTCAGCCTGCCAAGTGCTGGGGTTACAGATGAATGTGTACCACCATGCCTGCCTATTAGCAACATTTATAAATTAATTTTGTTTATAAAAGGACTGTGCCCTCATGACAAAAGCCTTCAGCCCTGAAGAGCTCCCAGTGATTCTGGTGCTCACCACCCCTTGAAGTAAGAGGAAATGGCTTGAGAATTTTGAGTGTTGTGCACAGCTACTAAGGACATCTCGTGAAAGCTCTCCCCTGTTCTCGGTTTTGCTTCTTCACATTTATCTCAGCTGGCATGAGGACATACTCATGGTACTGGCATGTTCCTCAGTCTCTGGTCTGCAAAGTAAATATCATCCTTTCTGGATGGCACTCTTGTCCTGTGCCATGTGGTACATGGAAAAGTGCTGTGATCCAGAGGTCCTTTCTTGGCTGTTAGAATCTGTAGCCTGGGTCTTGATTGAATGTTACCTTCTAAACTTTCTCACCATTCCTGAAATAGAGGCCACTTAAATTCAGATTTCCAAAGGCCAGGTGTGGTGGCACACGCCTGTAATCTCAGCACTCAGAAGGCATTGCTGCAAGTTCAAGGCCAGCCTGGACTACAAAGTGAGTTCAAGCTGAACTGCATGGTGAAACTGTATTTCAAAATGACAAAAAAAGGCTGAACGTGGTGATACATGCCTGGAATACCAGCACTTGGGAAGCTGAAGCAGGAGGATTGCTGTGAGTTTGCGGCCACCCTGGACTACATAGTGAGTTCAAGGCCAGCTGAACTGCATGGCAAGACCCTGTCTTGAAGAACAAAACAAAACAAAACAAAAACAGAATTTCAGGAGAGTGGTAAGGGATGGATATGGTTATAAGACTAAGCAGCATCTTCAGTTGGCAGGACTGGCACTGGTGTGAGAGAGTAAAAGTCCCCTACTTCCCAGGATGTCACCCCAGGTGATGTGGAGGGACATGTCATATAAGAGTGTTCGGAAGAATACTCCTTATCCCTCCCCATGGGAATCCTCATGACATGCTAAAATTAGACAACAGATAGATTGCCTTTCTGATGTCTCCTTAGGATTACACTTAACAGTAGTGTTTTCTAATAGTTCTTTTTTTCTTTCTATTCACAAAGCTAGCACACACACTCACTTGAAGGAATGTTGTGTTGCTTAGGTGTATAACTCTGAATGAGAAAGTCTTGCCCCAACCTACTCCCCTCACCCTTGCTGCTGGCAACCCTCCACACACACCATATTCCTCTGGAAAGATCTCAAAGATCTTTTCACCTAAGCACATATAACTCGACCTCATTTCTGATGATGGCAGACATCTCACAGTGCTTTTCCAAGTTTAAGTCTGAGACTCCTGCCCATAATTCTTGCAGGGCTGGGGTTATAACTCAGTGATGGAGTGCTTGCCTAACATGCTGGAAGCCCTGGATTCCATCCCTAGCATGGGGCATGGCAGGAGGTAGTGGTGGTGGTGGTGGTGGTGGTGGGGAGGGTAGAATCTCGAATTCTGTCACCAGATATGACTCACATAACCAGAGGCTAGGAAAAACTGGCCTTGTAATCGCCTGAAAGCCTTTGTGCCAGGCCCAACTATATCATAGGGACAGGTTTAATGCTATCAGGTCTTCAGGTTATCTCTCTGTAAATGTCTTAGGACATACATACAAACAGTAGTGAACCCTTCCATGGCAAAGCAACCCCTGCAAACACTAGCTAAACCTTAGTGCCATCACTCCTTCTACTTTGGTTCCTCAGGTGTGCCTAGGTTTGCTAGTGCAGAGTGAATTTTTCCATTTTGGGGATGCCATGTTGGGTGCTATGTCCCTGAAGTGGAGTCCTAGCATAGGCTCAGGTGTATTCTGAGAGGAAAGAGGGGGCCACATGGATGTGTCCTGGGAACATGGGTGGGGATGGCTCGTTGGTTTAGTCCCTGTGCCATTTATAGCCATGATTTATACTTGTATCCTGAAGTGAAATGTATGATAACAGTCATTCGAAAAGCCAGGATGGGGGATATAGCTCAACGGCACAGTGCTTTCCTGTCAAGCACGAGGCTCTGAGTGTGATTTCTGGTATCAAAAAGAAAAAAGAAAAAAAGAAAGAAAATGCCCATGTTCAGCACAACTTTTTACCATGGATATGTACTAAAAGGACATATCCTTGGAAGTTATTTTGTGAAAAAATTCCCAGTAGTTAATAGCAGCAGCATTTGACTATGTTACTCTTTGAGGCTTTTTTTCTCTCTTTCTGTGATGTTCTTGAATTTATATTTTTACTGTACATTCAGGACTACTGGCAGCTGTTCATGGGCCTTTTGGAAACAATACAGAGATTTATATGCTAATAGTTGAATACCTTAATATGAACAGTGATGTTCTACCATTTGTTAGTGCAAGAACCAAAATATTTAAATACGGTTTCAAACCTTGAGTGGGGTGGGGAAGTGTGTGGCAGTGATCAGTCAGACTATCTCTTGGTTATTACATTGTTTTTTTTTTCCCCCTTCTCTTTTTCCCTTTTCTTCCCAAACCAGGTTGTCCTGGCCCGAGAACTAGCCACCTCTCGAGAATATGCTAGTAAGTATTTGTTCCAGTGAGCTGTGTGTCTGGGGCTTGGAGATAGGGGAGCCTTCATGAACATAGCAACTTTTTGGCAGGGCTGGAGGTTTCTGTGCTGATTTTAGATCTAGGTCTTAGAGTCATGAAGCTGGTGTGGGTGAGTTTGGAAAAATTAATTTGTGCCAGTACTTTTATGAAATGTATTTTTACTGTTTTTACCTTTTCCAGTTATTGTAACTCATTTATCTCTTACCTTAAGTTAAAATTCTGGAGAAACGTCATATTATAAAAGAAAACAAAGTCCCATATGTAACCAGAGAGCGAGATGTGATGTCACGCCTGGATCACCCTTTCTTCGTTAAGCTTTACTTCACTTTTCAGGATGATGAAAAGCTGTGTATCCTTTGTGTGGTTAGTGCCATTTGAAATCACATCAGTCTTCCCTCTCATTTTGGAATCATGACACCCCACTGTTCATTCTCACAAGTAACCTCTTCCCCTGGAAGGAAAGGGTATAGTGCAAAAATTACCCTGCTACTCTTGGATTTCTGAGTGGCTGGCATTCCTCAAGGCAGCAGACAGTGCCAAAGACTGAATGAGGTCGAGGCTGACAACTGTCTTTCTCTGAAGGGGAAACTGTCCCATAATTTTTGAGATTTTTATTGATAAACACCAAACTAGTGAACTGTTGTTATTTTAAATCTGGCCACTGAATATTGATGCAAAGGCATGTCTTCATTTCTCTAACCAACATCTTTGTTAGTGTCAGGTAGTTATTGAACCCTGCACTCAAGTGAACAAGGGGCCAGGAGAGAAAGAACCATCTTGGGCATCTTCAGACTCCTACAGTGAGCTCCTCTCTGCCCTGTTTGGGCCTTGGTATAGGGTTTGGTTGGAAGGGACATCTCTCTCCCTGGACATTTGAGAAGTCCAGGGAGCAGGCCCATGGGAGCCTGAACTTTCCTCTTCACACTAGGTGCTGTACTCCTGCTGTGGGCTTCCTTAGTACCTCTTCTCTCTACAAATTTCTGTTATTTCTCTAACAGATTTGTCTTCCACTGTGTCTTTGTTTTGTCCATAGCTGTTGCTTCTCTGACCTCTGGGAGAACAGTGTTTTCTCTTGAACCATTGCTTAGAAATCCGGAGTCAGGCTTGTGGATGTATAACTTTGGGGCACCAGCTCACCTCTGAACCAGGCATTTGGGCCTTGCTCCCAGTGGCTAATCTCCCCTTCAGGGGAGCTTCTTCCTTCCTTCTCCTCCCATCATTGCCCTCAAAGCTGGTCCAAGTATCTGAGGGGTTATGTGCCTCTTCCATTTCCCACTGATTCTTCTGTGTTACAACTTTGTTCTGTTCTGTTCTCACTTTTTAAAAATTTTTTAATTTTTAATGATACTAGATATCAAACTCCACGGTACTCAGCTGCATTCCCAACCTTTTTTTTATTTGCTTATTTTTAATTTTAAGACAGTCTCACTAAATCTGCCAGATGACACTTAAACTCACAATCTTTCTGCATCATCTACCCTCATTTATAGGCATATGTCATTATGTCTGTCTTTAAAATTTTTACTTTTTGTAGTGCTAGGAATTGAACCAAAGTCCTTATACATGCTAAGTATGTGCTCTACCACTGAGCCATACCCTCAACCCCCTGTTCCCACTGTGTATGTGTGTGTGTGTGTTCCTTGGAGTTGAACCCAGGGCTTTTGTCTTGTGTTTCATTCTCTCTGTCTCTCTTTCTCTGTCTCGCTGTCTCTCTGTCTGTCTGTCTCTGTCTCTCTCTCTTATTTATTTTAAGTTTTGAAACAGGGTCTCACTAAGTCATTGAATTGCCCAGGTGGGGCTTAAATTTGCAGCCTTTTTGTCTCAGCCTCCTAAAGTGCTGAGATTAATTATAGGTAAAGGTCACCCTACCCATTCTGTTTCTACTGTTAATACTGTCTTTTGATTCTTCCTAGTGCTGACTGGATTTATCCTCCCTCTTCTCCCTTCAAGCTGTCATGGTGAGCCTGGAGTTAAAATTTTCTTTTATTCATTTAGAAGTGCTTTTCATTTCATTCCCAGGAAGATGGGAATGTGTTGGAAAGCAAGGAGAAGGCTCTGCCCTAATGGGCTTACATGATGAGGGATGTGTTAGCACAGAATATTAAGAAGTATGTCACAATCACCCAGATAGTAGGGCAAGCTAGCAAAAGTAGTTTAGGCCAGGTGCAGGCCTGTGGGGCTGAGTTTATGGACACAATTCAAGCATGTGGGTTTGATAGATGTGCCACCCCAAGATGAAGTGGTCTGGTTCTCTGAGTCATGATGTTGAGAGAGCAGAGTCTGGCAGCTCCAGGAATTAGCCCTCAGAGCCTGACATTCAGTGGTATTTGTTACTGAGCAACATGGCTGAGCATTTGCTGGGCTGGGAGGATACTGGATTGTCATTTGATATATCTGGTGGTGCTTATTGTTTGGATGAGTGAGCCATTGAATGGCTGCCCATGAAGGATGACTCTCAGATCCAGGGTTGTCACTCCTGGCCATCCAGGGGAGGAGGAAACTGATAAGATGTTGCTGGGTAGCTAAGTCAGCTTTGTTGATATGGTGGGTTGCCAGATGCTGAGCCAGATGTGACTCAGTGGTCCAGTGCCTGGGCCAGAGCAGAAGATTTGTCCCCATGCAAATTATTGACAGAACTGACAATTTCTTAGGGGCAAGGTTCAGAACAGAGAGTATGGTGGGGGTACTCTCAGGGCTTTTCCTTAGTAGTCTCCTTAAGGAGGAGCAGTGGTGTGCTCCAGGGAGTGATGACCCCATAGTCCTTTGTTGGTAGTTTTAGGTCTCATAGTGTGTTGGCATCTAGATGGGGCCGGCTATCTTCCAGTACCAATCTTTTTCCCCATCTCTTCTGGGACTGCTCATGTATCAGCCATCAGTGGTCTTTTCATGTTCTGTTTTGTGTCTGTTAACCTGGGACTGTCCTGATCCCTATTATGCCCCCTGGATCCCAATGTGACTGCCCCTCTTTGAGTCTGTGGAAGTCTCTGATTCACAGACATTTAAAGGTTCAGGCCATGGCACTCAGGATGCTGTGCTTGTTGTCTGTGCCTCTTCCCTGGGTATCTTTTATAACTACCGTGAAATGTCTGAAATAGCCAGTTTTATAAAACAAGAGATCTGTTCAGCTCATGGTTCTGAGACTGAACTCTCTACACCAAATGACATGGTGCAGGCAGTGGCCCTGTGGGCAGGTGGCAGACAGTAAAAGTGCAGAAGAAGGATCACATCTCCAACCAGAGAGCAGAGAGAGAGTGGATGGGGTGGGGCTTGCTCTTTTTATGACAACTTTCTCAAGAACAATCAAGAGCCAGGCATGGTGGTGTGTGCCTATAATCTTCTTTTCTTTTTCTTTTGAAAGGAATTACTCCAAGTAAATTTTATCAAAATTTCTGTCACAAAAGCCAGACATGGTGATATATGCCTATAATCAATAGCACTCAGGAGGCTGAGGCACTATTTTTGCCATAGTAAGGCCAGCCTGGCTACATAGTGAGTTTAAGGACAGTGTGAACTGCATAGTGAGACTCTGTCTCAAAAAAAAAAAAACAAAAAAACTACCAAGATATTCAGGAGAACAGCTTCCAGTCCAGTGACCTAAGGATGTCCCACCAAACTCTACCTATTAAAGGTTCCACAACTTCCCAATATTCCCTCACTAGGACCAAGCCTCCAGTCATATGTTCCTTGGGGGACACCAAAACCATTTCCAAACTATGGACATACACTTGACATCATCTCCAAGGGTCACAGGTAGTTGAATTAGGCCACAAAGTTTAGGTAAGAGTGCTCTTGCTGTCTGACTTTCAGGACAGACTGACCCAAGCTGTGTAGGTGGATAGCAACCCTAGGTCTTTCTTTAGTGATCATCAAATTTTATTCAGTTGCCAACATTACCACAAAAATAAAATAAAATGACAAATTCCAAAAGCCTTAAGGGTTGTGAGGGCTCACCAAGACCCACAAGAATGAGACCCAAGGACCTTGTGTGTGTGTGTGTGTGTGTGTGTGTGTGTGTGTGTGTGTGTGTGTACTGGAGATCAAACTCATGACCTTGTGCTTGCCAGGCAGGCACTTGTGCAGCTGAGCTAAATCCCAGGCCCATGACCTAAGGACTTCTGCCCCATTTGAAATCCGTGTGTGTGTGTGTGTGTGTGTGTGTGTGTGTGTGTGTGTGTGTGTATTTCTGAGACAGATCTCTTGCTGTATAATCCAGGCTGGCCTTGAACTCACTAAGTAGTCAAGGCTGGTCTCAAATTCCTGGTTCATGGCGATCCTTCTACTTCAGCCTCCCAAGTGCTGGATCACAGGCATGTGCGACCATGCCCAGGTCCATGGTGTGTATTATGTTGAGAAAGAAAAGAAAATGAAACTCTTCACTTGAGGAGATGCCTAAATAGGACACTATCCATTTAGCAATAATTTCTATTGGGAAAGAGAGGCAGAGGGCTCAGATACTGTTTCTGTTTGGGTAGCCATCTTTTTCTAGCTCTCATCAGGCTGATCTGTACCTTTTTGGCTTTGTGGTAATATATACAGTAAGGAGTTAAAAATACTGCTCTAGGTAGACTCTGATTCTGTACCACCTTTGCTTTGTGACCTTGGGTCAGATGCTTAATCTTTAGGTTGGGTGCCTCTTCTACAAACTGTAAGGATTAGGCTTGTCAGGCTCCAGAGGCTCTGTTCACAGGGCTGGTCTGTGTGAGGTAGGACAGCTGCTACTTCCTTCTTATTGCCCTTGGAGCATAGGCTATGGCCAAGGGTTGAACATTCTAATGAGTTATGAAGAAGCACACTTCAGTAATACTGGGGAAACACTATATTTAAGACCTGTTGGTCACCTCTGACCCACTGCTGAGTAGAGATGTACTATGCAGGAAGCAAGAACCATTGAGAGATCAAGTAAAGGGTTAAACCATAAAGCCAGAAAAGGCAAGAAACTGCTCCTTCTAATTGTAACCAAGTCTGAGCCTTATACCTGGGCTCCAAACAGGCAAGGTCTTGCAGCTAGCCCAGCTAGATCACAGCTAGTGACTGTGGGAGCAACCCCCCCCCCTTTTTTTTTTTTTTTTTTTTGTGAGGGAGTGGGCAGGTGAAGTGAGTGGCACCTGGCCAAGACTGTATGGTTCCCCAAAATAAAGAGGCTTTTTATTTCAGATTTCTGTCAAGCATTGTCGAAGGTGGGAGATAAAGGAGTCAGAGATACCCTGGATAGGGATAGCTTTGGATAGCTGTGGCTGTGGTCCCTTCCCTGTTGAGTTTGTTTTGCAGCCCTTGAGCCTCATTCTCCTTCCTTGGTAGAAGATGGTAGTACCTTGGCAGATAGAAGGCCAGCCAGGCATCTTGAACACAAACCACCCTTTGTGACTTCCAGAGCTGCTTCTCAGGGTGGTTCCTGGGCTGCCAGGGAGATACGAGGTACCTGAGAATTTCCAGTAACATAAAAGCACAATGAGTCAGGTGTGGTGGCGCGTACTTATATTCATAACACTTGGAAGGCTGACATAGGAGAATTGCCACAAGTTCCAGGCTAACCTGAGCTACACAGTGAGTTCAAGGCAAGCCCAAACAACATAGTGAGACCTTGTCTCAAAACAATCAAACAAACAGAGGCCCAAGTGTTTGGTGTGTTCATGGGAAATAGTTATATGAGCAGGAGCTGTTTCTGGTCAGCTCTCAGTCCCATCAGAACTAGGAGAGTACAAATGAAACATATTGCAGTGTAGGGTCCATGGGGATGCTGGATACCCCTCCTGTCTCTCCCTAGTGGACACCTCACAGATAGATCAGATAAATCAAGAAGTTAATAAAATGGCTCTTCTCTTACAAAGGGGGTCACTTTTATGCAATGGAAGGAGCAGCCACAGGCATGGATGTCAGCAGTGTATGGAAGGCAGCAAGCTCAAGCAAGGTTTGTAGTTAAAACCTTTTTCCAGATCTCTTCTCTGCGCTTGAAGCCTCACACATGTTATCTGTATCTTGGCCAGGGGCTGTAGAGCCAACAACCATTTCTGGTAGTTTCTTCCTATAGGTGACAGATGCCTCTAGGGACTGTATGTCTAGAAGTACAGTCCAGGCTGAAAGGGATGATGGTATTGTGTTATAGTGAGAAACATTGTGCTGATGCCTGGTCTTGGAGCCTGGGCTGAATCTGACTTAAAAAAAGAGTGACTGTCTTAGGCTTCAGTTTGCATTTAATAAAAAGTTCTGTTGGGCATGATGGCATATACCATTAGTCTTAGCTACTTGGGAGGCTGAGACAGGAAGGATCACAATTTTCAGACCAGGCGGGGCAACTTAGTGAGACTCTCTCAAAATTAGAAGAGCTGGAGATATATCACAGTGGTGGAATTCTCCTCAGTTTAATCCTCAGTACTGTGATTGGGAGAGTGTTTCTTACTGAGCTCTTAAAGTTAGTTTTTTTAAAAAAAGATTTTTCCATTCTTCCTTAACTGTACCATATTCAGACTTTGGCCTTAGCTATGCCAAAAATGGGGAATTACTTAAATACATCCGCAAAATTGGTTCATTTGATGAGACCTGCACTCGATTTTACACAGCTGAGATCGTGTCTGCTCTTGAGTACCTGCATGGCAAGGGCATCATTCACAGGTAACCCAAGGCTGCAGGGCGGATGTATAGGACAGTCAGTGTGAGAACAAAGGGCCTATGGCCTTTTGACCTCCAACCAAAAACCACTGCAGTCCTCTGGGGTCAGCAGTAGGGTGCTTTATGGACAGTGGGACATGGGTGTCAGGTGATGGTTGCTGTGAAAGCTGAGTAGAGGCTAAAAGTCAGAAGAACTTGTGTATCAAGAGTCCTGCCTTTACTTGCCAGGTCAGCATGAGCTGATGTCTTTCTACCAAGCCAGCAACTAATATGATCTCATCTGGCACTTTTATTTGGTCAGTAGTGCTTTTGTGTATATTTATTTCTAGTCTTATTCCCCTTGACTTTCTGATAAAGTCATATTGGGAGTATTTTTAAACTTTTTATTTTTGAGTTAAAAAGCATAGATTATATGTCAATAAAACGTTTATTAAAATTATGATAGTTATAAAATGTTATAATTTGAATCTCCTTACTGTAAGCAATTGGTATTTGTTTGGTGTGCACTTTGGATTTGTATAAAGATGGTAAGTATTCATTTCATTTTGTTTCATTGAAATATAGAGTGTAATATTGCTGCTGTTTAAGTATTTTATTTCAGCTGTAAAATTTTGCTTTTACAGGGACCTTAAACCAGAAAATATTTTGTTAAATGAAGACATGCACATCCAGATCACAGATTTTGGAACAGCAAAAGTGTTATCTCCAGAGAGTAAACAAGGTGTGTAAGTTTGATTTCTGTCAGAGCCTGGTTCTGCACTTAAGATCAAGAGCAACTGCAGCTTCAAAGAATGTGTTACATTATGTCAGCTTCATCATGAATGCAGGGACCCTGGTGCCTTTGTCTGGTTCCTACTACTGGGCTCAAGGCAATATGTGGTTTGGCCACTGGGGGCAGCTCCCATTTCTGCTGAGCATGCTGTGCTTTGTCTTCCTCCACAATACATGGTACAAGGTAATCATGGTAATTTGTGCACCAAGTGCTCAGCTGGCTCCTCCTGTGGATACTGTGTGTGGTGTCTGGGGAACATGTTCCTGGACTCTAAGGCCTTTTTAACCACCTACTCTACTGTGTCCCCATCCCCACAAGATGTGTACAACTGCCTGTATCCCAGGCACCCTGGTTTTAGGGAGGTTCTAGAAACATCACTAGAGGAGAGGGGATTGGTGCTGGTCACTTCCTTATTTGTAATTGTTGACTCTTGAGCCTTGAACCTTGTTCCCTGGAGTAGCATCTAGTCTTGAATTGCACTGTGATACCGCTATTCTTGAGAACTAGCTGAGAGTCCACCTGGGCCAGAAAAGTGGCCAGGGCCACTTAGTAGCTAGGTAATGACCTGTTGCCCTTCTAGTGCTCACTGGATGGAATCCAAACTCTTAAAAATTGTTCTAATGCATTGTGTAGAGAGATTGTACTCTTACAATGCTGTGTAGGGGAAAGAGAACTGTCTTGTGAGTTAATAAGTGACCTTGAAAAGGAAACTTGGGAGCCAGAGCACCATCTCTGTAATCCCCAGGTTCTAGGCTGGCCTGCTAGCTTGTCCTACTTAATATAAGCCCATAGTGTCCCATGGGACAGTAATGCTGGGACTCAGCTGTGATTTTTTGAGTTAGTCTCCAGAGTCACTCACCTGTGCTATGCTCTGGATGTTTTTTTCCCTCATACAGATTTTCTTTAGAGCTTGATAGTTTAGCGCAGGGCTACTCTTTTTTTTTTTTGGTACTGGGAATCAAACTCAGGACCTTGTGCTTGCCAGGCAGGTGCTATGTCACTGAGCTACCCCCGGCCCTTAGCACATCTTACCGCTCTGTAGCCACTTAAAAATACACAAAAATGAAGTATACTGGTGAACTAGTGAAATGGAATTTTTTTTTTTTTTGGACACTGGGGATTGAACTTATGATCTCGTGCTTACCAGGCAGGCATTTATGCCACTGAGCTAAATCCTTGGCCCTAAATGAACTTTTTTGGGGAGAGAAAAGAGACTTTTCTTGCTTGTCAGAGGAAAAAGGAGAATGACTCATTTTTACTTTTTTTCATCTTTTGTTTGAAGTAGTTCAGACTTTTAGAATTTATTCCTGCATTGATTGACTCCTTTTTACTTTGTGCAGAGATAGTTTACCCAAAATATCTTGAAAACTCCCAGTCTTGATGGGAACAAGGCCATTGTACTTAGCTATACAATGAATATGTTATATGCTGTCCCTCAAAAGATAGATGTCCTATAATTGCAGACCTCTGTCTCAGTGGTTCTGGGTTGTTGTGACTGCAAAGGGAAGAGATGGGCAGTGGAGCAGGGCAACTGTTGAGGGCCTGTGAAATTGATGAGGACTTCCTGGCAGAGAAGACTCGTGACTTTGCCCTTACTAAAGGATTTATAGATGTGTCTTGGTGAGAGTAATTTAGTCACTTGAAGTAAGCCTTTCATCTGCCCCAGCCTTGGCTCTCTTCATAAGAATCTTGACAAAACCCAGGGTATCTGAAATTTAGGGCTCGAAGTTTGTTTCTGGAAACTAGTGTTCTAGAAAGACTTGAAAACAGATCTTTCTGATAATGAGCCAAATGTGGAGGTTCTGCTCAGCAAGTAGAAGAGAGGCCTAGGAGATGGAAGTGGGGCAAGTAGGATGGTTAATCACTGCAGCCATCCTGTAGCACTGTCTGTGGATGGATGTCTAAAGCCTTGTCCAGCAGCCATTTCTCATCCTTCTGTTCTGTGGACTTGAGTCACTTTTACAACTGCCTGGTCTTACCACCATTCTGGCGTGGATTGGACTCCCTACCTCTACCTCAGGATAGAGAAGCTGCTTTCCAAATGGCAGGGGAGGGATGTAGTTTGCCTCGCATGTATGAGGCCTTCAGTTCCATCCTCAACACTGCAAAATTAAAGTAAGTCCTAGTGAAATGGATTTTCCTGTGTTACAAAAAAAAGGTTTGGAGCTGGGGATTTAGCTCAGCGGCATAAGTGCCTGCCTTAAAAGCACATAGTCGGGGCTGGGGATATAGCTCAGCGGTATAAGCACCTGCCTTGCAAGCAGGCAGTCGTGAGTTCGATCCCTGGTACTGATAAAAACGAAAAAGACAAAAAAAGAAAAAAAAAAAAAAAGCACATAGTCCTGAGTTTGATCCCCGGTACCAAAAAAACCCCAAAAAACAAAAATAAGGTTTGCATGCCACACATTCCCCTCCCCACACAGCTCTTTTCCATCTTGCAGTACTTGCTGTGGTTTTTATTATGGGCCTGTTCCTTATGATTTTTCCCCCCAGCAATGCTGGGGTTAGAATCCAGGACCTCATACATGTTAGGCAAGTCCTCTATTACTGACATACGTACATTCAGAGGCCAGCTTAAAAATTGTAGTCGGTATTGGGAAATGATACTCTGGAAATTACCCTGTAGTAGTCCTACTGCATGTCCCCAAGATCCTTACCAGTATCATGTATTAGTCCTTTTCTTGTTGCCTTTTGGATGAATTATTTTATTAATTCACGTCTCTTTGGCACATTACATTGTTGAATGGTCTTATATGTTATTGGCTCTTGGTTTGGTTTTCTTTTCTCATAGGTGTCTCCCCACTGTTGTTGACAGTATTTTTCTGGGTTTTGGAGGACACAAATGCACTATGAAATCTTCACAGAAACCAGTGTACTGAAGGGATCGTTTATAGAACTGAGGGACCACCTGGGCTGGGTCCCTATAGCAGAGCTGTGGGCTTCCTCTGTCTAATTGGTGGGAAGGACAGCTCACAGCCTATAGGCAGGACAGGTGGTGATGCCCTGCCAGTCCCTGGAACGGAGGAAGCTGGACCAGCTATTGTACTGTTCTTGTCTGCCATACTATAGCTGATGAATCGTCTCTGTCCTTGGGCCTTTGGGCAATCAGGAGTCTTCAGTGATTTGTGGGTCTAGAGGGTCTGCATGCCAGCACTGTAGCCTACTATTAAGTGTCACATAGGCTGAGCCTTGGGGGCTGGAAGCTGAATATTCCTATGATTGTGGTCTCAAACATGTAAGCTATTGGTGACTGAAAAGAGGGATCCCTGGCCTCAGCTGTTTGTTGTGGTTGCTGTGTGTTCCATGTGTTTAGGCGCCACAGGTCCAGCAGTGAGTAAAACACAGACAGGCCTGTCCTCATGCTGCCTTGGTCTGGTGACTGCATGATGAGAGAGTGTGATAGGCACTTTCTCACCAGGCATCAGGTAGGAGGGACCAGAGAAGAGGGTGCAATGTCAGGGTCCAGCAGGTGCCCTTAGGTGGGACCTGGGCTAGCTGGCTGCTCCAGATAACACCACTGCCAACCGACTCTTGTCAGCTATGTTAGACCTTGACACCTGAGGAATGCTCCAACAGGGCAACTGCAATGGAGGGCAAGAAATTGTGTCTCCAAGAGTGACCTTTTCTCTTTCTCCTCTTCTCAGCCAGGGCCAACTCATTTGTGGGAACAGCACAGTATGTTTCTCCAGAGCTGCTCACAGAGAAGTCAGCCTGTAAGAGGTAACCTGTTTTTATCCCACGACACTTTTTCTGGAGTAGCTGCTTGGTTTCTTCATGAGAAAGTAATACTTGAGAAAAGAAATTTGGTGACTTTTAAATATCCACACATACTTTACTTTTAATTTTTATTGGTACATGCTTATAATATATAATAATTATATTCTTCAGGAAGAGTTGATACTTGTATGTAACACATTTTAATTCTTTTCCCACCTCCTACTTCCCCAATGCTTGCAAAAGATCTTATTTCCCTATTTTATATAGTCTTATATTTTGCTCTTATTTGTGCTTGGGGTTTCTCACGTAAGGAAAATCATGTGACACTTAGCTTTTGTGTCTAATTTTTTCACTTAGCATTATGGTCTCAACATGTACCTGTTTTTCTACAAAGTATGACTCAAGTTTATCCTTTATGAGAGAGTACTACTTCATTGCATATAAAGGCCACATTTTCTTTATCCATTTATTTGGTGATTGGACATCCAGGCTAAATTGTACTGTTATAAACATAGTATGCATAAAATCACTCTAAGATGATGTCTTTAACTCTTTTGGAATGATACCTAGAAAGGGAGTAGCTGGATTAAGTGCTTTCTAATATGATAACGATACCATTTGTTGATTCTTGGTGCTATTTCTTGTGCATTTGGGGTTAGAAGCTCAGAAAGTTAAGTTTTTTTGAGGAATTGCTATACTGATGTCCATAGTGGTTGTGTTAGCTTAAATTCCCACCAGCAGTACAGAAGGGATCCTTTTTCCCTATAGCCTCACCAGCATTTGTTATTATTGGATTTCTTGGTGATAGCCGTTCTTTCTGGAATAAGTTGGAATCTCAGTGTTGTTTAATTTGCATTTCTCTAAAGGCTAGAGAGATGCTGAACATTTTTCATGTATTTATTGGCTGTTTGTACTTCTTATGAGAAGTATTTATTCATTTCAGTTGCCCAGTGTTAGACTGAGTCTTTATTTTAGGAGGAGTCTTCTTTTTCTTTTGAGACAAGATTTTGCTATATGGTCCAGGCTGGCCTTAAACTCAGTATGTAGCCTAGCCTGGCCTTGAATTTAAGTTTATCCTCCTACTTCAGCCTTCCAAGTATCTGGATTACAAGTGTGCGCTACCACACCCAACCTAATTTTTTTTTTTAGTTCTTTGTGTATTTGAGAGTGTGCTCTAAGGAATGGCTGCCAATTTCTTTCTGTTCTGTAGGTTGTCTGCTTTGCTGTGCACACGCTTTCTAATTTGATATGATACCATTTGTTGACTCTTGGTGTTATTTCTTGTACATTCTGCTCAGAAAGTCCTTGTCTATACCTGTGTCTTCAAGTCTTAACTATTTTATTTTCTTGCAGATTAAATATTGCTGTTTTAATATTTACATTATTGATCCATTTTGATTTTAGTTTAGTGATGGTCAGAGATATGGATCTAGATTCAGTCTACTGTCTGGCTAGCCAGTTTGCCCAGCACCATTTCATAAAGAAGCTATCTTCTTTTCTCAGCACGTATTTTTTACCTCTTTGTCAAAGATCAGATGGTTGAATGTGCCTAGAGTTGTAAATATCCAAACATATTTTGTGTGTGATGTTGGGAACTGAATTCACTGAGCCTCCTTACTCCCAGCTCTTTTTATTTTTTGAGCATATGTCTCAAGTTTGAGTTGCTCAGACTGGCTTTGAACTTGTGATCCCTTTCCCTCAACCTCCTGAGTAGCTGAAATTACAGGTGTGTGCCATGGTGACTGTTTTTGCTTTTTAATCTGTAATTTTCCTTTACAGCCCAATTATGTTACTTTATTGTAGTATTTTACACTTGGAGTTTGCTGTTGCTTTTTGATTAGAGATTTGACTCTTTTTCTTAAGGAAATCTGTTCAGTGGAAGAAGTGTGAGTGTTATGCTGAAGAGCTAACTGTTCAGTGACATAACCTCTGCAGGAGTGGGCAAAGGCCTTGGAGGAAAGAGAAAAGGAAGTTTCCATTAGAGGGCAGCCAGTCCTGGGACAGCCCTTCCTGTGCTAACGATGGCAAGGGTATTGGGGAGATTCAACTGGGCCTTGGTGGTAGACTCAGTCCTGAATAATAGAAGCGCAGTGTGACATGAGGGTCATAGGTTCTGAACTGGTCTAGGAGTGTGTTGTGTGTGTGAGATCATAGGTTTCAGAGTTGAAAAAGATCAGTCCATAGGTCAGCTGGGTAGCAGAAGACAGAAAGCCAGGGACCTGATGGCCCGCATCAGGGAGTAGTTGAAGATGCTGTTTTTGGATATTGAGAGGTGCATTAGAATCTGTGTTCTAGGTTTGGGAAACATTTCTAGGTAACAAAGTCTCTAGAATAGATGCATCTTTCTGTCCTAGGCTGTGAAACTCTGCTAAGTGCTTAGTTACTTTATTTTATTTATTTATTTATTTTTGCGCCTGGAATTGAACTCATGATCTTGTATTTCCAGGCGGGACTTATGCCACTGAGCTAAACTCCCATACTCATAAGTGCTTGGTTTACTCTGCTACTTGGCCTTGTGATGGCCTCTTTGAAGACTGTCCTGTTCTGGTTGGCTACCCTGGGGAGAATGAGTGAGTGATTTTAGTTAGCCAGCTTACCATCACTCCCTCCTTCCATTCCTCTCTCCCTCTCTTCCTTTCCCTCTCCCTCCCTCTTTTCTTTCTGTTTTTTCAGACAGGTCTCTCTATATAGTCCAGCCTGGTTTTGAAAACTCCAAGTAGGGGCTGAACCATAGGCACAAACTTGATAGCAGAGTGGAAGGGATGCTCTGAAAATTTAATCTTGGGCATCTCAGTGGTTATCAGCCCTACCCAACCTCATGCATTCGTTAGATTTTGACCTTTTTTTTTCTGAGTAATATTCCATTGTATAGATTTTGACTTTTTCCTGTGAATCAGAACTGTTGTATGTCAAAGCTGAGTGCAGTGGCACATGCCTGTAATCCCAGCACTTGGGAGGCTGAGGCATGAGGATTGTTGAGAGTCCAGACCAGCTTGAGCTACAAAGTGAGCTGAAAATCAGCCTGAACTGCATAGCGAGATCTTGTCTCAAAACAAACAAACAAAAAAACCAAAATAGACAGAAAGAAAAGAAAAATAACTGTTGCATGTCAGAGTTGCCAGGAGATGCAGTTCTGCCTCTGAGGCCACTTAGCCATGTCTGAAGACAGTTTGGGTTTTTGCATTTGGGTTGGGGGTGCTCTTGGCTCACCGTGGGCAGAAGCCATGGATGCTGCTCAGCATCCTGTGAGGCATAGGAGGGTGCGCCTGTCAATGTCTGCAGTGTTAGGTAGTGGGTAAAGTCTCCTGGCTTTCCAGATATATCACTTAATCCAAGAGCCAGCTCTCTTTGCTGTTGGTACTTCCCCAGATGCTGAGCTCTTCTGCACTAAGGAAAAGATCTCTAGGTTATAAGGTATAAGGAGTTAGGCACACAAGTTATCTTCTGTGTATAGAAGAGACATACATACATGTTCTTTGTGAATGATTAATGTTCTGTAGGAGGATATGCAAGCAACAAGTAAAAGTAGTCGGGTTTGGAGGGATGCATCAGTGTATTGTTTCTGCTTTTAAAACTTAATTTTGTGATAGTCATTAAAAATAATTAAAAATTTTTCTGATTTTTTTTTTGGGGGGGGGTGTTAGTAATACAGGGATTGAACCTACCCAAGGTCTTCATATTGGGAAAGATAGGATTGCTCTAAATTCCTCCACGTGAGTTTCAGCAAGTGGCCTGACTTGGTTTAACTGAGCATTTATAAAATCCTTAGTATACTCTGCTTTCCAGAACAATTATAGGACTTCCCTGTTTATTATCGTTTTATTGACAAAACATTTAAAATCCTAAATTCGTGGTTATGATGAAACTGAGATACTTCATAGTGATAGAAGCTAACCCAGATCCTTTTGTTTTGTTTTGTTTTGTGAGACAGCATTTCACTATGCAGTTCAGGTTGGCCTTAAACTTACTTTGTAGCCCAAGCTGGCCCCAAACTTGCTGCAGTCCTTCTGCCTCAGCCTCCCGAATGCTGGGACTTACAGGCATGTGACACCAGAGCCCTTACTTTATGTATTTATTTATATTTTGGAGACAAGATTCTTTCTGTGTAGCTAAGGCTGGCTTTGAACTCACTATACTATGCTGACCTCAACTTGCAATGCTCCTGAGTGAACCTCTCAAGTGCTGAAATACAGGTGTGCATCACCATGCTTGTCTCTCAGAGTGTCCTTACTGCTTGAATTCTTACATTGTGGAGGGAACTCTGTGAAGTGGCATGTGCAGCTTCACTGTGCCCTTCCCTTTCTACTGCTTCTGTACCAAGGTGGTGGTGATAGTGTGTGCTTTGCAGCCTTGTTTTTTCTGCCGTGCTTCTTACTTTAACTAAACATACATAAAGCCAAGTGTAAGAACTATTTACTGAGTTGCATGTAAATTCATTTGTTTATATGCCCTTCATTGTGTTGTGACTCAGGTTTCTAACCTGTTGTATTTTTAAACCTATCTCAAGTAACTCACCTGTGTACCAGCCAAGGTAGAGTCTTGTGGATGCCAGGGCCAAGATAGAGTCTTCTCTCAAGTCTTGGCACTGCAGCTGGTCTCTTTTTCTTGAGCAGTGGCTTTCACCCAGTTTACAGCATCATTTTCCAGAGCATCATGTTACTGTCTGCAGCCTGTGAGCTCAGTGTTTAGGGGAGTGGAAAGCAGGACTCAGAGGGAACAAGGCCGATAAAGTCATCTCAGCATGCTGCAGGTGTGCAGGAGAGCTGAATGTGTGGGAGAGTGTCTAGCCCTTAGGTGAGAGGGTGGCAACCTCAGAGTCATGCCAGCTGGGGACTCAGAACATCTAGCTACATTCTAGAAATGACTTAGAGGCATTTAGAGCTGAACTATTTTCTTTTTTAAATGGATAATCCAAATGTTTATAAAGAACAGGCGATATTTTTCATAGCTGAGTCTGCGAGGTGAAGGGCAGAGCCTATATCAATGTGCACATTTTATGGATAGTCAGTGATCCTTTGCCCTGAGGCATGTTTGCATACACACCTGTCCTGGGGTGAGCACAAAAAAGGATCAGAAAAGAGTCTGGGTTAATTTTAACTGTACCTCCACCAGGAGATGGGGCCAGCTCTCCCAGTGCTGTTCCTTGATGGCCAGTGAACTCTGTATTTCCTTTAGGATGGGACTATGATGCATGTGTAGAATTTGTTAGCCCCTAGTGCAATAGGGCCACCTAAAGCCTGGCTGGTAGTGCCTACCGAGTGCAGGCGCCTCTGAATCCAAATTTCAGTGGAGGTTTCACAAAAGGGCAGGTTCAAATTTCATACCTGTCTGATTCTAAGGGACAGAAATACATTAGAAACTGAAACTGGGAGAGTATGGAGTAAAAAATGAACTGTGTTTGTCATTTGAATTGTACCAATGCCATTTTTCTTTCTTTTTTTTCCCCCTACCTTAAAGTTCAGACCTTTGGGCTCTTGGATGTATAATATACCAGCTTGTGGCAGGACTCCCACCATTCCGAGCTGGGTAAGAAGACTTTGGGTTTTCCTCCTTCTCTGAAGCACACCTCCTTCTGGCAGAGTGGGAGAGCGGTTCCAGGGACTGGTGAGCTAAGGAGGAACTTACTCTGTAGCTCTCAAGTACATAGGATGTGATGACTTGTGGGTGGCAGGGCAATGCTGCGTTATCCCAGGAAGGTTGTACCTGGTACTGGAGGTTTGCAAGATCCTCGCTGAAAGACTGCTTTTTTTTTTTAAATTCATAGAAATGAATATCTTATATTTCAGAAGATCATTAAGTTGGAATATGACTTCCCAGAAAAATTCTTTCCTAAGGCAAGAGACCTCGTGGAAAAACTCTTGGTAAGCTTTTTGAATTGTCTCTGATGAGGGAACCCTGGCCACATATTGAATTCTCTGACTCTGTACTTGAAGGATCTTCCTGGAGGCTGCTATGTTGAAGGACAGGTATGTTCAGAGTTGACAGAGATTATAGATAGAGCCATGTCTTCTTGCATCTCACCTCATTATAATTCCTTTCACTTTTAAAGTACCTTTAATAAGACAAGAAATTACTCTTTCATTTTACATGTGCTCATCAACATTGCATAGCCCTTTCAGTTAATGTTGCTGGAGCAGCTAGGTTTATTACAGTGACAGATGGCTTAAATGCTACACAGTGATATCTGTTGATGTCAACTGTATAGTAAGCTACAGGAAAACTTTAAAGATCAACAATCCGGGGCTGGTGATTTAGCTCAGCGGCATAAGCACCTGCCTTGCAAGCAGGCAGTCATGAGTTCGATCCCTGGTACTGATAAAAATGAAAAAGACAAAAAAAAAAAATCAACAATCACATAATGAAACTAAAGCAGACGCACCTGGAAAAGGTATATCAATTTACATTCCAGAAACCGAAGTGTTCTGTCCCTGGTTACTTTGGACACTGTCTGCCCTTTTACCTCTGTTCTTGAGAGCAGAGTCAGTTCAAGCTCCAGGATCAGCTTCTTCCCACTCATTTCTTACTCCTTAGCACCCTTTGGTGAGAGTTGAGCTTGCTTCCTTGTGTGTCTGGTGAGCATAGGCCTTCCTGTCTCTTTTTTCTTTCTATGTCCAGCAAGAAATAGTGCTACAGCCCTTTGAAAGACAGGGGGGTATTTAGCATCATGTCTGAAAGAGCTTGCTGTCCAGGCTTTTTGGTTTTTTTTTTTTTTTTTTGCTATTAGAGCTGATCAGTTTGGTTTTTTTATTTTCTGTTTTTTGGGGTTTTTTTTTTTTTTTTTTTTCCTAGTTTTAGAACATTCCTACCTTCCCTCCCTCCTTTCTTTCTTTGTAGTACTAGGAATTGAACCCAGCGCGTTGTGCATGCTAGGCAAGCACTCTACTGCTGAGCTTTATCCCTAACTCTTTTTGATTATTTTGATAGTTTCTTGCCAAATTATCCATGCTGGCTTGGAACTCATTATCCTCTTGCCTCACCCTTCTAAGTAACTGTTAATACAGGCATGTGCTACTGTGCTTAGCTTGTTGTAGGATTTTTAACTGCATATTTTATATATTGTTTGTTTGTTGAGATAGGATCTTGCTGTGTAGTTCAGGCTTGATCTCACCATGTACTTTTTTTATAATTACATATTTTAAAAGAATATTTATTGCCTGCTATATTTTGAAGAAGTTGATGTCAAATCTATTTTCATCTTTGAGAGACAGAGAGCAGAGCCTCAGGGTAAGACAAGAACTCAGCAGCCTGGGATGGACCTCCAGGAAGCACTAAGAATCTAAAAGGATTTTGCTCCGAAACATCCTTTTTGTTAGAATTACGCTTTAACTCTGACAGTAACTTGTTTTGATTACCACTTAAGGTTTTGGATTCCACAAAGCGGTTAGGCTGTGAAGAGATGGAAGGGTACGAACCTCTCAAGGCTCATTCATTCTTTGAATCTATCACATGGGAGAATCTGCACCAGCAGACACCCCCGAAGCTCACAGCTTACTTGCCAGCCATGTCAGAGGACGACGAGGACTGCTATGGCAATGTAAGCCAGTATCAATGGGCAAGTCTGGGCAGAGAGGTCTGCTTGTCATGCTATAGGGCACAGCTCCTTTGTGTACAAGGGGTCCATGCCCTTGTGCCATGGAACATGGATTTGTGTGATTAGTGTGAGCCAGCATTGCAGACCTATGGGTGGTTAGACACTTCGTTGCTATGTGACTGTGGCCACAAGGCCCTGGGAGGGCTAAGTCCTTCTCATGTCCTCAGCTGTGAGTGGTTTGATGAGTTGTGTCCATAGAAGTGGAGTTGGTGGCCCATGCTGGGTAAAAGCACAGCTCCCTGCCTGCACTGATGTCTGGGCTTCTGGCATCAGAGCTCATTGGTTTCTGGCACCAGAGCTTTTGGCTCCATGCTTTTATAATTGTGTCTAAGAGTTTCTGAATGCTGCTTATCTCTAAGAGATACTTGGGCCTTGAATTTCTGGACATGTGGGTTTAGAGGGTAGCCCTTAGTCAGTGCAGATCCATGCTTAGCAGGAGCAGGCCTGCCTCATCTGAAAGGTGCAGCTCTAGGGTCACTGACTTTGAGGTTCCTTATCTCCCAAGACTTGATTACAAGTATAGGGTTTTATTATTACCTTGTTATTAAAACTTTTTTTTTTTTTTTTGAGATAGGGTCTTGCTGTGTAATTCAGGATGGCTGTGAACTTCCTATGTAGCCAGGGTCTTGCTGTATAGTTCAGGCCAACCCTGTGTTCACTGTGTGGCCTTGAACTGATTATGATCCACCTGCCTCAGCCATTCAGGGGTTGGGATTACAGACATGTGTTGTCATGCCCGTCATATCTGAGCTCAGCCATTCTCCATTGTGACCTCACTATACTTAGAAGTGATTTTTGGAAGTTCCTTGTCATTGATGTACGTTTTTTCTGGTTTGATCAGCATTGAAATGTTTTCCAGCCTATTCCTGAGCATAGAGTTCTACTTTAGTTGACTGAGGAACTTTAGCTTATACCTAAAAATCTTCCAAAGCTGCACTAAAATCACTGCTGCCTTGGCTTAGCAACCCAGATGATCTGGCAGAGGAGAATAAGATCTCTGTATGCTTACCAGAAGGGACAGACAGCCACATTCTTTGGTTGTGTGTGGGAGTCCACCAGGTGTGGGAGGACCTCAGGGATACATACTGTGTGGGGTTTTGACCTGAGAGGCAAGTTAAGGCACCTTTCTCTGTTTTTCTTCTTCCCTGCAGTATGATAATCTCCTGAGCCAGTTTGGCTGCATGCAAGTGTCGTCATCCTCCTCCTCCCATTCCCTGTCTGCAGTGGATGCTGGCCTGCCCCATAGGTCAGGCAGCAACATAGAGCAGTACATCCATGATTTGGACACTAACTCTTTTGAACTGGACTTACAGTTTTCTGAAGATGAGAAGAGGTTATTATTGGAGAAGCAGGCCGGTGGAAACCCTTGGTAAGAATTACAGGGATAAAAGACTTCTGTATTTAAATGCAGTGAGTCTGAGTAGCAAATATCCAGCAGGGATGCTGAGTGAGGCTCATAATGACATATTGACCTACCAGTTTGAATGTCCCTTCTTTTTTCTTTTCCCCTTTCTTTTTGCATATTGTCTGTCTGCCTGCCTTTCTCTCTCTCTCTCTCTCTCTCTCTCTCTCTCTCTCTCTCTCTCTTCCTTTCTTTTTTTGAGATAAAGTCTCACTATGTAATTCACACTGGCCTTGAACTCACAGCGGTCTCTTGAGTGCTAGGATTTGAGTGCTTGAATGTTCTTAAAAAGAAGACATTCTGTGGCAGGGGATATAGCCTAGTGGCATAAGCACCTGCCTGGCAAGTGCAAGGTCCTAAGTTTGATTTCTAGTAGCAAAAAAAGAGAGAGAGAATACTCCAAGAGGATGGTTGGAATGTGATGTTTAGAAGGCTGTGGGGCCAAGGATTGAGTGGACTCTCAAGTATCCTAGTTCAAGAGGGCAAGGCTGCAGACAATTTCTTGCTTTGCCAGATGTAGAAACCCTATGACTGAAATAACTGGCCTTTTGCTGAGGCAGTCAGAGGATTTCTAAGGTTTTGTTTCTATTTGTAGTAAGGCAAACATTTTTCATGTTTATTGGGCACTTGTATTTACTTTTTTGAGGTACTTTGTATACTTTGTTCGTTTATTTATTTAGAGTCAGGTTCTCACAGTGTAGTATAGGCTGGCCGTCAATTCACTATGCAGCCCAGGGTGGCCTCAAATTGCTGCAATCCTCCTGCTGTAGCCTTCTGAGTGCTGGGATTATAACTGTGTGCCACCACACCTGTTTGTTCACATCTTTTATTTTGTGTTTATTTATTTTTCCTTTGCATCTTTTAAAAGTCAAGTTTTAATAGCCATATGTATGCAAGATGTTCTGTGTTGTATATTTTGTCACGATTTTCCTTCCAGTTTATTCATCATTCTGTTGATGATGTATTTTGGAAGTTATAAAACTCAACTTGTTTTTATTTCCTTTTCCATTTTAGACTTGTTGAAAATGGCCTCAATTTTTTTAAACCTATATTTTATTCAAGAGTTTTTATGCTTATAGCTTTTTTATGGGTAGAATGGGGCCCAGGGCAGTGGAGATCTCTTGGGTAGACATGGAATAGGATGGGGTGTAAAGAGAAGGCAGACAGGAAGAAGTTGAGAGCTGAGTAAGCCAGGAAAAAAGGACGCATGGCTCAAGGGACCTTTGGGAAGAGTGAGAGGGAAAGGAGCTAAGCCAGGCATGGTGGCACGGGCCTATAATCCCAGCACTCAGAGGAGACTGAGGCAGGAGGATTGCTGTGAGTTCAAGGCCAGCCTGCACTACATAGTGAGAACCTGTCTCCAAAAAGGGATGGGGGTGGGGCCTGAATTCTCAGTGACTTTACTACCACAGTCCAGAGGAAGAGAAAAGCCTACATGTGACTAAGATTAGGATGTCATACCATTAGAAATTATTGTCTCTAGAAAGACTTGAGTATAATGCCAGTTCTCAGAAATAACTACAATTATAGGGAGTTTAAATATGTCCTTTAACACTTTGCTTCTTAAAATAAGGTTATTAGGGATAGGGAAAAAGTTAGTGTTTTGTTTTATTTTGTTTGCAATATTGGGGATTAAATCAAGGGAGTATGCCAGACATGGTAGCACATGTCTGTCATTTCAGCACTTGGGAGGCTGAGCAGGAGGGTCACCAGAAGTTCGAGGCCAGCCTGCACTTCTTTTTTTGTTTGTTTGTTTGTTTTTGTCTTTTTCATTTTTATCAGTACCAGGGATGGAACTCACAACTGCCTGCTTGCAACGCAGGCACTTATGCCACTGAGCTAAATCCCCAGCCCCTAGTCTGCACTTCTTAGTCAGATCCTGTCTCAAAAAAAAAAAAAAAATTTTTTTTTTTAATTGTACTGGGAATTGAGCTCAGGACATTGTGCTTGCCAGGCTGGTGCTTATGCCACTGAGCTATATCCCTAGTCGTGAGTTTTTTTTTTTAAATGTGGCTCAGTGGGAGACTTCTTTCCTAGTATATACAAGGTCCTGGATTTGATCCTCAGCACCCTCCCCAAATTTTGAATTTTATCTTAAAATGTTACTTTAGATACTAATAAATTTTCTAAAAGAATATCTATAATGTGTTTTTTACATGTAAGTATGAGTCATTGACTTAAAAACAAGAGACTTGTTTTTTCAACCATAACAGCACCATCTAAATCCAGAGATGCTCAGAAGGAACCCAAGCCTTCTGAGAAAGGTGCAGTCGTTAGTGCTGCAGACCTGTGCCTTGTTTTCTCCCATGCCTGGCTCACTGCTGTCCTCTCTTGCTGCGGAATGAATCATTCAGGAAGTTGTACCATGGCCTTGACTTTTCAAGATAATGGAAGGACACTCAGAACCAGAGATTGTGGTTTGGTAGGTTAGACTCATCTTTGTCAGCTGTGACAGAAATCCCTGGAGAGGATGTATGCTGATTGCAGAGGTGCAAAGGAATGGAATCTCAAAGTGAAGGTGCAGTTCGGATGCTGACCCAAGACTGAGAGTGTCCCTGGGGATCCTTTCCAGATAATAATTCCATAAGTATCACACTTGCTGGTATAACCCTTCTCAGGATGTTGAGCAGGTTCCTGCTGTCACTGCTGATTTAGAAGCTGAGGTTGAAGTACCATTGCAGATGTCTATTTTAATAAATTGATAATTGCTAACAAAAAGAAAAAAGAAGGGGACTGGAGGTTTAGCTCAGCGGCATAAGTGCCTGCCTTGGAAGCAGGCAGTCGTGAGTTCGATCACCAGTACCTATAAAAAGGAAAAAGACAAAAAAAGAAAAGAAAAAAGAAAAAGGAGTTGGGGATATAGTTTAGTATTTGAGTGCTTACCTCACATGTAAAGCCCTGGCTTTCATCTTTAGCACCCCAAAACAGAAAGAAACTGAAATACCAAAGAATTGTGTGATGCATGAAGTGGTGGAAATCTACACCATAGAAACTTGACAAAGCTGTAAATAAGAAACAAAAATGGAACAAAAGCATTCTTTCCCTTGGCTATATAGATGTTTATTCTTTGCCATTTTTGTCTGTGAAAAGGATGTTCATAGGATTACAGGTTCAATGAAATTGTGACATCATTTTGAGACCATCATTCAAAGTTTAAAGATAAAACAACATTTTAATTTTAAGGAAATACTTTACATTTAAAAAGCAACAATTTTTGTGGGTATGGTGGTATACCCTTACAATCCCAGGAGACTGAGGCAGGAGGATCACTGTGAGCCAAGGCCGGCCTAGCTTACATATGAGTTCAAGGCCAGGCTTGAGAACTTGTTTCAAAAAACCAACATTTTAAGTGAGTATGTGCTGAGTTCTTTAAAAACCAAGCACTGTTATAACCTTTTATGTCTGAAATGGAAAACCACACACTTATAAAAAGAGAAGAAAACCCCAGTTTCACCTCTGAGTGTTGCTAAGACTGATGAGTTTCACTGATGCTCTGTAGAATACATGGGAAGTATGCATAAAGCACCTGTGCTGCAGTCCATATATGAGAGCTGTCTCCAAGAGAGGACTGCTGAGACTGCTAGCCTGTTCTCTAGGGACACCACCATCTTTGGAATTAGACCTGTGGGCTAACTCTGGTTATACAAGTATGGCCATTTGGCTGATCTTTTTCCTGAGAATGATAGAAATGAACCTATGACTTCAAGGAAACAATTGAAAGTATTTGTACAAATGATAAAATTGAAACCTTAAAGTAAAAAGTAGGGTTTTGGAAAATTAACTGCAAACTTGACATCTTCCCATACTTGAAGACTTTTGACAAGATCAGTAGTGATGTTAATGAACTGATTCTGATTTTGTAGAATGTTATTTGTCATGATTTGGGAGTCTTCCATGACTGAGAAAACTGGTATTTTCCAGATAAAGAATGTATGGTGGGGGCTGGGGATTTAGCTCAGCGGCATAAGCACCTGCCTTGCAAGCACATGGTTGTGAGTTCGATCCCCGATACCGATTAAAAAAAAAAAAAAGAATATATGGTGTTATAAAGTCACATAAGGCTAGAGGATCCATTCTAAGTGTGAAGCAGATTGATTTTTTTTTTTTTTTTTTTTTGGGTACTGGAAATTGAACTCACCAGCTCGCACTTGCCAGGCAGGCACTGTGCTGCTAAGCTACATCCCTAGCCCAAATTGATGGCTTTTAATGTCACAGTATATGAAAAATTTCCTTGTCGTCCAGATTTCCAACTGCACTTAACATTTAAGAAACTACTGCTTGTTATGTTGCTAAGAAAACTGGCTATCCATATATAGAAGATTGAATCTAAACTTTTATTTCTCACCGCATACTAAACTAAAATCAAAATGGATCAAAAATGTAAATATTAAAACAGCAACATTTAATCTACAGGAAGATAAAATAGGTAAGACTCTTGAAGACAAGACTTTCTGAGCAGAACCCCAAATGTATAAGAAATAGCACCAAGAGTCAACAAATGGTATCAAATTAAAAAGCTTCTGCACAGCAATGCAAACAACCTACAAAATGGGAAAAAAATTACCAACCCGAAATAAAGGACTCAGTCAAACAATGGGCAACTGAAATGAATAAATACTTCTCAGAAGAAGTAGAAATGACTAATAAATACATGAAAAAATGTTCAGTATCTCTGGCCATTAGAGAAATGCAAATTGTAACAACCCTGGAATTGCATCTTATTCCAGAAAAGATGACTATCTCCAAGAAATTCAGTAATAACAAATGCTAGTGAGGCTCCAGGGGAAAAGGACCCCTTCTGCGTTGCTGGTGGGAATGTAAACTAGTATAATCATTATGGAAATCAGTATGGAGAATCCTCAAAAAACTAAAAATAGGAATTCCATTTAACCCAGGTATTCCTTTTCTAGGTATTTTCCCAAAGAGGTAAAGACTTTGTATTACAGTGATTTTATGCATACTATGCTTATATCAGCTCAACTCATAATAACTAAATCTTGAAAGCAGCGTTTATGTCCATCAACAAATGAATGATAAAGAAAATGTGGCCTTTATATACAATGGAGTAATACTTTGCCATAAAGAAGGATGAATTTTGAGTCATGAATGCATCTTGAGACTTTTTTTTTTCTTGAGGCAGGTTCTTGCTGTGTAGTGCAGGCCAGCCTTGAAGTCACTGTGTGGCCCAGGCTGGCCTCAAACTTGTGGCAGTGCTACCCCAGTCTCTCAAGTGCTGGGATTATAGGCATGTACCACCATGCCCTGTGAGACCATAATGTTAAGTGAAATAAATGAGACAGGAAAGCTGAAGTATCACATGGTTTCTCAAGTGAGAAACCGAAAGCATAAATAAATAAAGTCAAAGAAATACAAAATAGCTAGATCTTTTGCAAAAGGAAAGTGGGCAAGAGATAGAGGAGGAGGGGAGGCAAATTTTTAAAAAAAGGAATTAAGATGTGTTGTGTACCAGCTCTCCATGAAGAATATAATTATATTACTGCAAACTTGCACAGTAAATAAAAAGAAGACTTGATACAAATAATTCTTCCCAGTAATGATAGACTTATGGTTCTAGCAAAAGCCAATTAGAAAGACCATTCAAAGCACTCAACTTTCTTTTTTGCTTGGGGAAAATTTTGATTCTTAAATAAAATACGTAGCATACATACACACAGAAAAAATTGAAAGACAAGTATATAGAGACAGAAAGTAGATTCGTAGTTGCCTGGGACTGAGTGTGGGAAGAGGACTGATTACAAATGGGCATGCAGTTTCTTTTTTGGGTGATGGAAATGTTCTGACTTTAGATTGTACAACTCTAAATTTGATGAAAAACCATTGACTTGTACTCTTGAATAAATTTAGTGGTCTGTAAATTAGACCATAGTAAAGCTATTCTTAAAAAGAAGAAAATGTTGCTTGTTGCTAGGCATGGTGGTAACAAGCCATCCTAGCAGTGTAGCAAACTGAAGTAGGAGAATCACAAGTTCAAGCCCTGCCTGGGCAATTTAATAGTTTAGTGAGACCCCATTCCCTCCCAAACAAAAGAATTTTTTAAAAGTAATGACAGGTTGGGGATGCAGCTCAATATGAAGGCTCTAGATTCAATCCCTAAATACTGCAAAATAAACAAAAAATATTTACCGTCTTTTGAGTGTTGGTATAATATCAAGTAATAGTTTCCACATTTATCTAAAAAGGTTATTAAAATAAGCCTTCTTTTTTTCAGTGGTTCATGTAAATAAAGCTAGGCTTTTTGTGTACTTCAGCCTAAATGACAGATCAAACAGGATGAGGCCCAGGTTGATGTTAAGAATGCAACCCTATTGTGCAGGCTTAACATTAAATTTGTAAAATGTATAGCAGCACCAGTTATCTCATTTATTATTTTTGCTTTGGAAAACAGTTTATTTTTTATTTTTTAAAGATTTTTGGAGATAGATTCTTACTATGCTGAGACAGCCAGTCTGTGCTGAGGGCATCCAGCTGGGATCCTTGAAGGTGGTCCTCTCGGGATCTGTGTGGGGTACAATAGGATAGGAGGGGAGAACCCTGCTTTGAAATCTTGACAGAAGTGACATTTTACATGTTGTCCTTTGTGAGGAGCCTTCAGCCCTTGTGTCCCTGTATGTTTGACAGTGATTAAAGATGTTGCTGGTGAGATGTCCTGATTTGAGGCAGCCAAATGTGTGTCAAAGTGAAGTTGAACAGTTAGGAGTGTTTCGGCTGGGAGTTGTGGTGCCCTTGTACAGCAGTTTCAGCTACTTGTGAGGCTGAGACAGGAGGATCATGAATTTAAGGCCAGCTTGGACAATTTTGAGTCTCAAAATAGAAAGGGCTGGAGGTGTAACATGTATGAAGCCGTGGATTTAATCCTTAGCATTGCAGAATTGCAGAGCATTGCAAAAAGTATATCTCGGGGCTGGGGATTTAGCTCAGCAGCATTGCAAGCAGGCAGTCCTGAGTTCAATTCCCAGTACCGATAAAAAGGAAAAAGACCAAAAATAAAAAGTGTATCTCAGATTCAGATTTGATTTTTGGCTTGCTTGCATGCATGTGTGTGTGTGTGCATATGTGCGTGCATGCTTGCTTTCTTTCCTGCTTTCTGGACTATAGATAGGACTCTCACTGTGTTTTCCATGTGGGTCAAACTCCTACTTTGAAAGATTCTCATGGCTCAGCCTCTCTAGTAGCTGGGACTATAGGCACATGACAGTATATATGACTGGCTGAGTATTTAGATAACACAATTTGCAAGGGAGAAAGGCTGTGGGGTCAAGTTGGGGATGAGATTCTTTTTTTGTTGTTGTTTTTTTGTCTTTTTCCTTTTTTTATCGGTACCGAGGATCGAACTCACGACTGCCTGCTTGCAAGGCAGGTGCTTATGCTGCTGAGCTAAATCCCCAGCCCCAGGATGAGATTCTTCATGAGTTGGAACTGACTCTGAGGAAGATAGTCAAAGTTATTTCTTGAAATACTTCTCCATGTATATAAATATACAGCAGCTGGTTGTAAGCTAATTGATTGATTGTGTGGACTATAGTTAAACACAGTCAGCCTTTGTCCATCCTCTGTGTCCTCTGCCTCCCAGGATGCAACTAGGTGATTGTTCTCATCCTGGGGAAGAGCTAGGAGAGTCAGGGACTGTGAGTGCACATGTGTGTCTGAGAGTGAGCAAAATGCAGTCCTGGGACCGTACTATAAGGGGAAAGGAAAGCGCTTGCTGCTCTCCTTGTTGCCTCTGAACCAACTACAGGCTGTACTTTCTCTGCAAAGTGGCACTACTGCGATTGTTCTGTCCTTCTCCATTTTCTTTTTTCCCTTTGCACTGAAGGGTAGTCCTTTCTCCATATACCTTTCACACTGCTTTTGCAGCAAGCAGTCTGTCCTGGCCAGTGGTACTGACAACACTGTGGCACCTAGGGAATGGGGGGGGGGGGGGGTGTGCTGCAGCGGCAGCATTGTTTCTTTTCTTTGTTTAATAAGGTCATTCAGAATGTTTTTTTGTATTGCCCAGTTCCTGTCATAGGTTTCCAGTTGGGTGCTGTGTTCACTTTTTCTGCTGTGGGCTTGATGTTGGCCCATAGAGTACAGGCCCTGTACTCATAGGTGCATTTGCTAGAAATGTTCCCTAGCCTGTTGACTTGAAAACTCTGTTATTTTGTGGTTAGACTTTTTCTCATGTCCTGTCTGTTATTCAGTGTTTGGTGACTCCTTTTGCTTTCAGCCTGGAGGATGACCCCATCACATCGCTTGAGGAATTCCCCCTATCTTTATCTCATGCTTCTCTTGTCTGGTTTAAGATTTTTAAACTTTCTTTCTGGTGTGGTAAGAGAGGATGTATGGCACTGTGAGGCCTCCCCCTCCTTGCCTGTTTATCAGGCCTCACTGCCCAGGGTGCCAGAGGTGTGACTACTATCCTTTGTCTCCCATGTTTACTGTCCCCCACCCCAGTATAGTTAATAAATCTTCCTGTTACTCACCTGGGTTTCTTGATGTTGAAATGTCACAGGGCCTGCTTGTTAAGTGGACTGTGAAACATTACCCTCATGTCTCTGTGAGTTGTTTTTTCTATATTGTAGTAACTTCTTCTCAATAGATCTCCTCTTCAGAAATATCTAGCTGTTTTAAGTCTTGTGTGTGTTAGGTGGTTGATAAATGCTTTTTTGTGTGTGGTGTTTTTTTTTTTTTTTTTTTTTTTTTTTGAGACAAGGTCTCACTTTGCAGTTCAGGCTGGCCTTGAACTCACTTTGTAGCCAAGGTTTGCCTCAAACTCAACAATCCTTTGACCTCAACCTCCTGAATGATGGGATTATAGGCGTGTGCCACCACACCCAGCTAATAAATGCTTCTGAGAGTAGGCATATTACAGTTTCCCTCATAAAGGTCAAAGCTCTGTTCTCGGTCAGAATCTTAAGTTGTTTTTAAAGCCCACATGATCTATATTGTTTGTGACTTGAAGCCAGGCCCTTGGTGGAGCAGCCTCCCTGACAAGCACCACTGGTCCTAGTTGTTGGACTGGTCAGGTCACGCTAGGTCAGGCTGTGAGGCCAGTGGAGTTTGGTGAAAGAACTTGGTTCCATCGGTTTAGTTCCTCTTAAAAATGCTCTAAGCCATTTGTGGAGATATCCAGATATATTTTCATGGTTGTTCTAAGCCTCTTTCATTCTTTCATTTGCTCACTCACTTTCTTTCTTTCCTTTCCTTTCCTTTCCTTTCCTTTCCTTTCCTTTCCTTTCCTTTCCTTTCCTTTCTGTCTGTCTGTCTGTCTGTCTTGGTACCAAGAGTTGCACTCACAACTTCATGCCTGCTAGACAGGTGCTTTTGCCACTGAGCTAAATCCCCAGCCCTCTAAGCCCTTTTCAAATAAAACTATAGCATTTTTACAGTAGAATCTCAGATGAGGAATTTCAGTGTAATAAAGTACTTGCTTGGCATGCAGAAGGCCTTGGGTTTAATCTGTAGCACCAAAAAAAAAAAAAAAAAAGTCAGGTTTTGTGACCCATACTTGTAATCCCAGCACTCAGGAGGCTGAGGTAGCAGAATTAAAAATTGAGGGTTAGCTGGGGCAGTTTAGTATTTTAACAGGACTGTGTTTCAAAATAAAAAATTAAGGACAGGGAGAATGTTGATGAATGTAGTTTAGTGAGAAAACCCTGGGTTGAATCCCTAGTATCATTAATCAGCAATATAAACAGTAGTAGAGAATCTCTTTAACTAAATGAGATAGCCTGTAAACATTAGGATAGTCTCTTAAGCTTTTAGGAGGTAAAGTGATGTATATATACTGCTATTATGTATTAAATTAAAGCATATATTTGAAACTTTATCTTCCAATTCTTGTGTTTGAATAAAAATATTTCATTATGCCAAGTGTAGTGTTAAATGCCTGTAATCCCATCATCACTCAAGAGGCTCAGGCAGAATGATCATGAGTTTAAAGGAAGTCTGAGCTATTTACAGAGATCCAGTCTCACAAGCAACCAAACCAAACAAAAAAATGGACAGACAGACACACAGTGTTTTATTACTTGGGCAGAAATGTCAAAAAAATTTCTCTGTTCCTGGGTGCTGGGGTTTAACCCAAGGACTTAGGGCCTGGTAGATGCTAAGTGTGTGCTCTACCTCCTAGAGGAATTGTGTTCTTTCTTTTGCAGTACTGGGGGTTGAATCCAAGACCTCATAAATGGTAGCCAAATTTGCTACTTCTAAGCTACAGCGTCATCCATATATACATAGTCCACCTCAAAAAGGATATACACAGTTTAGGAAAAGGAAAACTTGCATAAATACTTTAATACTAAATTTATTGAGACCTTTGTTGTTTTGTTTTGAGACGGGGCTATATAGTTTAGATTGGCCTTTAACTCACTATGTAACCCAGGTTGGCCTTGAACTTAAGGTGATCCTTCTGCCTTACCCTCCTAAGTGCTGGGATTACAGATGTGTTCCACCGTGCCCAGTTACAAGTTACTCTGGCCTCTACGATTACAAGAGGTGCTCAAAGTGGTGGCCCTTAGCTTCTAGACACTTATTAATATGGCAGACTACTGATTTGGTGACAGTGGTCATTGAAATTGATTGCTGCACATGCATTTTATATTTCTTTTCTAAGGGCTGACAGGGTAGTGGGTTTTCTGCAATAGTATGACATACTCTTGGGTCTCCCATATGAGGGTAAAAGCATCTGTTGAAAAAAAGTCATAACTATTTTTCTTTTCCTGAAGCATATATAGTTTTTTTCTTTTGGCAGACTGTGTGTGTGTGTGTGTGTAGACAGTGTCTCACTATGCAGTTGAGGCTAGCCTTGAACCCAGAGCAGCCCTCTTGCCTCAGCCTCTGGAGTGCTGAGATTATAAGCATGCATCACCATACCTGGCATCTTTTTATATTTTAATTTTTTTAAACTTTTTATCGGTACCAGGGATCGAACTCACGACTGCCTGCTTGCAAGGCAGGTGCTTATGCCGCTAAGCTAAATCCCCAGCCCCTTATATTTTTGAGACAGGGTTTTGCTAAGTTGCCCAGGCAGATCCTGAACTTGCAGTCCTCCTGCTTAACCTTCTGAGGATCTGAAATTAGAGGTCTGTGCCAGAGTACCTAGCAGAAAAAATATTCCTGAGCCAAGTCCAACTTGAGTCTTTCAGGAATTTATAACTCTAAAGCACTCTGGATTCTGGGCACTGAACCAGGGGTCCTGGCATGGAAACTAAAGAAGACAATCTTATCCTGAAGTTTACTCCTAACAGTGTATGCCTTTCCAGGGAATTCATCACCTCTCAGCATAGTTTTGTTCTGTTTCATTTCTAGTTTGTGTGGGGATACTGTTCCTCATCACTGAACCCAGGGCTTCATGCACTCTACTTTTTTGAGATGACAGTGATATGTGTATTACCTGTTGGTATTGCAGCACCTCTCCCCAGCGCCTGTCCTGTGATATATAAGTGCCTCAGTCTGAGAGGTGACCACAGGGGATGCAGACTCCAGTTTAGATACAAGGAACATTCCCTATAATCAGAGTTATCTCCTGACCCTGAGGGGAACTTGATTCATGCTGAGTCCACAGAAGCCCTGGCAAATCTGTGTGGAAGGAAGAGTCTAGATAATGTCTATGACTGTCTTATTCTTCTTCTTCTTCTTTTTTAATAGGCACCAGTTTGTAGAAAATAATTTAATATTAAAAATGGGTCCAGTGGATAAGCGAAAGGTAAGTTGGATTCCTGCTGCTCTTCATCCTCATTCGTCTCTTTCTTCCTCATTCCTCTAACTTGGCCCAACTCCTTCCTTGGACTTCTGCTACAGTTGTTGAATGTAGCACCTTCATCCTGGCATACTGTTTAGAGAGTATTGCCATATTTTGTGGCCCAGGAAAGCAGTCAGAGCCCCACTGGGAGGCAGCAAAGGACAGGTAGAAAAGGCAGCCTTATGTTCTTGCTCTGGAACCTGGCTTACTTTTTCAAGGCTTCTGCCTTGTTGGGGAGGCCATATCTGATCCCCCAGTGTAGTCAAGTGTTTCATTAGAAGGACCAGGTGCCATGGCACACACCTGTAATCCCAGCTACTCAGGAGATTGAGGCAAGGGTGAATTAGATGTTCAACCCCAGGCTGTGGAACTTAGCAAAACAGCCTCAAAATAAAACAATATAAAGGTTTGGGAGTATAGCTCAGAGATAGACTCGTATACCTGGGTCAGATTCCATAGTATATAAAAATGAACAGAATAATTAAGGGTTGTGGTTTATACATTAAACAGATTGTGTTAGAAAATAATCAGAATGTGCTATCAGGCTCATACTGAGCATGGGCTTCTTACTTTCCTTCCTGGCTATGCAGCCTCCATGAATTAATGTGTCCATACCATATGGCCTGACTTGCTGACCCTATAGGCCTCTGTGCCTTGGAAGAACTGAGTACCTAGGAACAGTGGGGTGGCTGTCAGCAGTAAGGCCCTATCCTCATGTATTTTTGACCAAAGAAGTTGGACCTAGGCAGGAGCAGGTGTCACAGGTGAGTAGATAGGGAACTGGCAGTGTCCTTGTGCACTGAGGGGCTTTGCAGACCAGTCCCCTCTAAGGCAGTGGTTACCATTGCAGTCTTGTGATAGCAAGAGTCTTTTTTTTTTTTTTTTTAAATATCAGGGTTTGTTTGCACGAAGACGACAACTGTTGCTCACAGAAGGGCCACATTTATATTATGTTGATCCTGTCAACAAGGTCCTAAAAGGTGAAATTCCGTGGTCACAAGAACTCCGACCAGAAGCCAAGAATTTTAAAACTTTCTTTGTCCACACGGTGAGTCTGTCTCTATGGACTCTTGTTGGCAGTGTTACTGGAGAACGTGGTGCCTCTGCTGGAAGTATGTCTTGCTTTGTCCAAGGGGCAGCTGAGACCAGGGCAGTTTTTCCTGTCCAGAGGCTCTATATTAATGGCACAGTTCTGAGTTGGGCTGGGAGATACCCTGTGCTTGTTTTTTAGTTTGGGCTGGGTCCCTTGTCTACTACTTAGTTCTTGCACGCGTGACATGAAGGAAGACCACTGTGCCTACAGACTTCTGGGGCTGGTAGTGCTAGCAGCAGGATCAGTGGGCATGGTTCAAGTGTTTGGGACTCCAAGAGAACTATAGGTACTCTGTTTTTACAGCCTAACAGGACGTATTACCTGATGGATCCAAGTGGGAATGCTCACAAGTGGTGCAGAAAGATCCAGGAGGTTTGGAGGCAGCGATACCAGAGCCACCCAGATGCTGCTGTGCAGTGACACAGCCTGCGGCCGGGCTGCTCTTTGCTGCCAGGACACCTGCCCCAGTGCGGCTCGGCCGCCACCCAGGACGCTTCCAGACCACCTGCCAGCCATCTCAAGGAGAACACAGACGGCGGAAACCTTGCAGCTTTTTTATTTAAAAGAAAAGAAGAAAAAAAAAATCCAATCACACAAAGAACAAAACCAA
This sequence comes from Cavia porcellus, assembly GCF_034190915.1. Taxonomy (NCBI): domain Eukaryota; kingdom Metazoa; phylum Chordata; class Mammalia; order Rodentia; family Caviidae; genus Cavia; species Cavia porcellus. The sequence continues at coordinate 33,869,898 of NW_026947499.1, forward strand.
TAACAAACAGAAATCCAGGGTCACTTTGCTTGTTCTCTGTGCTCTGTGGAAGCTCCCATATGCTCTTGTGGTCAGGGAGACCCAGCCCCATGCACGGCAGCCCCGCTATCAACCAGACCAATGGCCAAACTTGGTATCATCAGCTCCTCCAAACGTCTGTTGGAGCTATGCGCCTGCCTCCACCCCTCCTTACCTGCCATGCACTGCCAAGGGACCTGTTGTGTCATCCCCCATCATCATCCGTCCCTCTCCCCGCACCAGGAGCCTCTTCACACCTCTGCTGGTTTGGACACCAGCTCTCTGGGCATAGGCTTCTTAGCTTTGTGCTGTCTTTCTTCCCTGTGTCACTCCTGTATGCCCCTCATGTGCCTCCTGGGTTGGCTATAGTGATAGAATATCTATGGTCTTTGCTGTCTGGCAGGCAAACTGCTGAGGTAAGGAGCGGGCAGTCTGCAGAAGTGGCATGTGGAACAGGCTGCCACACAGGGCTCAACTCCCAGGTCCCACTTCCTCACAGTGTATCCTGGTGGGACTGGATGCCAAGCCAAACTGACAGGAGAGACACATTAGCCTAGTTAACACCTAGCTGGGTCTTTTCCTAAGAAGACAAAATGTTCCCATGTATGAGGATGAGACCAGGAACCAGCCAGAGCAGCCTGGACCGATGGCCTCCATGTGGAGGAGTGAGGCCTCAGGTCTTCCTGAGAGTCTGAAAAGGTTTAAGTGTGTTGCTGCCTGCCAAGTGAGATGTATGCTGAGACAGAATCATTGTGTCTGCTTCCCTGGGGTGCTTCAGTTTCCTGTCTAGCCTCACATGCCTCTTGTTTCTGTCGTGCCTAAACCCTTCTCAAAGTTAGCTCAGTTTCTGTTTGTGTGTTGAACTAAACACCACCTCACATTGCCTGGTCACCTGGTCCCATAGGATGCACTTATGATTGCCTGGGACTCAACAACCCATTAAATCTGAGCCTGCCCAGTCTGGTGCGTCTTCTGCCAGTTTTAGGGCCACTTCCCTTTGATGCTTTAGTGGCATTGCGCTGCTCTATAATACAGCTTAGGACATGTCAGTCCCTTGTTTTGCTTTATTATTCTCAGGAAGAGTGCTCCAGAGTGGCTCAGTTATACCTCTTCCTGCCTAGGTTGTTCCTGGAATGGCCATTAGTCCCTGCCTTTGCAGTCTACCAACATACATGCCTCTTACTCCCATGTCCCCAGGGCTAGAACAACTTTGTCATTTCTGCAGATTTTCACAAAGGCACCAGCAAAAGGCCATCTCCTGTCTCCAGGGACTATTTATCACCCAGTTTCCCAAACTGTTTTAATGATAAAGATGACTTTTTTTTAAGCTGGGAAGAGATACAGATGTGGGTCTGCTGTTGTGCTGGGGCACAGACACTGGGTGAAAGAAGAGACTCCTCCTTAGGCTTTGCCAGCGATTTCTGTGTTTTATGCAAGCAAGCGTGTGTTAGGGCCCTCTTGTCCTTGGGGTACCCCAGGGAGCAGGACCCAAGCCTGACTCATGACAGTACAGCCAGGGTCCTTCTGTCATAGGTTTTGGAGAGATTTGCCCGTGTTAGGTGAGCCTTACCTGGCTATTTCTTTCTTGGAAAGGCTCGCTTCCCTTGTTGCTGTCTTTTCCCTCAAAATGTCCAATATCTATGTGTACAGGGGAAGTTTCCTGACTCCTCTTCACACACAAATGCAGGGAAAGCAGTGCCCCAGAGCACAAGGGACTGAGACTTGCTTGATAAGAGCACCAGGCTGGCCACAGGAAAGTAAGGTGAGTGTCCTGTTGCCTCTTCGCTCTGGAGAGTGCCACTACCTCTGAGGCTTCACCAACAAGCACTATCCTAACCTCCAGAGCCACAGATGAAGGCTCAGAGCTGAAGGCTGAGATGATAGCTGTCCCTGGCTGTGCTGTTAGCTGAGCCCTTTTGAATCAACTTTTTCTTCACTCACAGACCCCCTTTTCTTTGCCCCCCCCCCTTTGGTACCGGGAATCAAACTCAGGACCCCACGCTTGCCAGGCAGGCACTGTACCACTGAGCTGTACCCCCAGACTTTCCTTGCTTTTATGTTTAAGGCCCGTGTAGGTTCTTTTCTTGCCCAGACTTATGTCAAGTTTAGTTTCTCCCAACCTTAGAGCCATCACCTGGGATGTAGGTGCCTTAGGTTCTGGGACAGCGATGTGAATGACAGTCTACATGTATAGACATATATAGACGGAAATCTATCCAAAATGGGGACCTGTCCAAGGTGAGAAAGTGGTGTCCTTTTAATAGTTCTGGGAGTCATGCGTCTTACTAAGAAAGGGCAACGATAAACATAAATGCCATGACATACCCAGTGTGGTGTCTCTGGCATAGAGGGGCAAATGATGTGGTCATCAACAGCTCAGAGAGCTCATTGGGCCCTGCCTAGGAGGGGACACTGAGAAAGTTGAGTTTGGTTGGGTTGTTCCTATCCTTTTCCTATGACCCCACCAAGGGCAGTGGGCAACGCTGTATGGGCCTCTGAGCCTCGTCACCCCAGAGAATGGCTACTCTTTCTGAATCAGTTAAAAGTTTGATTTGGGAACGATGGCTCGGAGTCAGGCCAAAGTTGGCAGGAATTTCACTTGGGTAGCTCTCTTGGGTCACCCTGTGTTAGTTGTGGTCCATACCTGAAGGGATTGGCAGACAGCTCAATGGCATAGACCCTCAGGGTGCCAGTTAAGTGGTTTCCAGTGATTTTGCACCTTCTTAAAGGTAACATTGGTTTTCTGAAAAAGTCAACTGTAGGCTTACCACCTAGAGAGCACAGTGGGCATTTTGATCCAGATCCCCACACCCCCTCCATCCCAGCATTTGTTTGCTTTTGTAACTAAACTGGGAACATTTACATCATTTTGCATCAGGCTTTTTAATTTTGCTAGTTCATCCTAAGTATTTTCCCATGTCATGAACAGTTCTTCAAACGCATGTTTTTAATGATTGTAGACTAATGCTTGTAAATTTTATCCTAATTTATCTGACCATTTCCTGTTGTAAAACATTTATTAGATGGTTTCTGGTTTTTCACTATATAAATATTGCTGTGGTGAATATCCTTATTCCCCCTAAAATACTTGCAAGTGGTATTTTTGGGTCAAAGACTTTGTTCATTTCAGATATTATTCCCTTTTGGTCTGATGCTTAGATGCTGCAAATTCAAGTAATAGAATCCACTTCTTGGTGTCTTACAGATACTGAACAAATCAGTTTTTACTAAGCTGTGTGTTGCAAAGAATGTTTGAATATGATTGGTCTTTTCTTTAAAAGGCCACAATGGTGTCATTACTGCAGCTCTATTTCTGACAGATTTTTACAGGAGCCAGTTTCCTTACTTTCACTGCAAGAATCATGAGTGCATGTTCTCTTCCATCCCTGCTGCTATGGCTCCCTAGTGCTTGGTGATGTTTTCAGAATCTTGTACTTTGTGTCACAATGGTACTAAATGCTTCTGCACAGTCAGCAGAGATAAATGTTGAACTGACCTTGCCACATGCTTAGGGGTGATTTGTAATTAAGTTTATACATTTAGAAAGTACATTGGACCATTTGGGATTCGTAGCAGAGCAAAGGCTCTCCTTGAAAAAGAAACCATGGAGATGATTGGGTTTTACAAAAGTATGTTTATGTTTATCCCTTCCCACTTTCAGGGTCTTTATGGTTCTGAACAGCAAAATGACCATGCCTCTTGCTTCATCCTTCCTACCCACAATACTTTAACTCCAGACCACTGAAATTTGGTTGGGGACCATTAATTATGAGCAAAAATATGCATGAAGGATTTTGTGGGTATCATGCTGACTGCCACTTGAGTCTACCAAAGCTTATGATTGAATTGTACAGAATTGGGCTGCTTATCCTCTGGTGTCTCTCCTCTGGGCCCTTGGCTGGTCCACAGACCCAGGGTGATCATTGCTAAATCTTCAGTGGTTGCACCTCTCATGAGAGTATGGTAAAGGCACTACGTTCTAGAAGATGACACTTTACATCTTTTTCCATTTTGTTTCATTGAAAATCTAACATGAACTGATAGTGACTCAGGTATGCCTGGCTTATTCTTAGGCAGAACATACGGCATGTGCCCTTGAAAACAGCTGGAGCCATTTTCAGAGCCTCTGAGGGCTGCTGGCTACTGGCCCAAGATTGTATGGTTGTAAATTAATCTGCCTGTGAAGAATTGGTCTGGGTAGGAAGTTTCCAGGAAATAACCCTTATCATCATTGCTGAGGTGGTCATGGTGGGCAAATGAATGAACCATGAAAATACCTGAATTTTCCCTGTAAGTCGTTTTTTCAATATGAAGAAACACCACACTGTACAGAGAACTTTTTACAAACAGCAAATCTTTTACTCATGTAGCCCACACTAATCTGTCTGGCTGAATGACTTCAGGTAAGTTCTTGTGTAGTGAAAGCCTATATTTTGACCATAGTTTGGATGTTGACAAATTAAATATTACAGTATTTAGAACTGCTGCAGCTGTTCCATAACCACATAAAAATAGGACAAATCAGTAGTGTGTTGCTTTTCTTCAGGATGGTGGCAGTCAGAACAAGTGTAACATTCTCTACCTGGTCTGTAGCTGTACAGCAAAGCAAAAGTTAAAAAAAATAAACTTATGAAAACAAATAATGCAATGATACTAGGATATACACTTTTGTATTTTTATTCTTATATAAGGTTATTTGCTGGCTATTGTTGGCCTCTAGTTCAGTCTGTGTTATTTAAATTCTAATATATGAATTATTTGGATTGAATTCATGTTCGGGGCCACGCTGTTGTATGTATTGATGTACAGCCTTGAATGTGAATAATTATTGTAAACTATATTTTACAACTTTTTTTCTGGCTTTATTATATAAATTTTCTATTTGGTCATGGTTTAATCATAATTTAATGAATCTGTTTGTTCTCTTTTTTCAAGTATCTGTGCTTTAGATGTAGTTACCGAATGATGAATTTCACTCGTATGCTCGGTAATCTTGTAATAAAAGCATGTAGCGTGTTACCTGTTTGTGGGCCTGGCTCCTCTTTGAGTGGGGGCGAAATCGAGTATCCCTCTGGCCGGAAGGGGGCACAGCCGGCCGCCTTTCCGGACCGGAACTTCCGAATCCCCGCGTGACGCCGGGGCGGGCACTTTACTAGGGCGGACTTGTGGGCGGGACAGTGCGGAGGACACTATTAAAGACCGGACCCTTCCACTGGAGTGCTGTGGCGGGGCTTGCCGGCATCATGGCGGATAATCATTACGAGCTGCTACCGCCAGCCCCAGGCGGTCTCGGGGCGGGGCTGGGGAGCGGCCTATGCCGCCGTTGCAGCGCGGGGCTCGGCGCCCTAACCCAGCGCCCCGGTGGTGTGTCCAAGTGGGTCCGGCTCAACGTTGGCGGCACCTACTTCCTCACCACCCGGCAGACTCTATGCCGGGACCCGAAGTCCTTCCTGTACCGCTTGTGCCAGGCCGACCCTGATCTCGACTCAGACAAGGTGAGGGCCGTGCGGGCCAGCCGGGGGTGGTGGGGAGCCCAGGTCGTCCTGACCACAGCTGGTTGCGGGCTCCAAACACCGCACTCCATGGCCTGCGTCCTGGGCCCTGGGAGAGAGGTTGGCGCCTTAGCGCCCACTTAGCTCGGGAAGACCCTGTGGCTTCGCCAGGGGTGCCCGTCTCCCAAGTCTTCCCCGCTGGGTTCAGAGGAGGAGGAGGAGGTTCCCTACGCCCGGGACGTTAGTACTCTTTTTTTTTTTTTTTTTCTCCTCGGGTTATTACGCCTAGGGTGTGTGAACATTTCTTACACGATCCAGGATCCAGCGTACTTGCTTGCTCTGAAAACGGAGAACTCGTTCATCTCTTTCCACATTCCAGACATGTGAATTAATGTAGACATAGGGGTTGGCACAGTGGCCTTCTTTTGCCAGTGACTTGCATTTAGAGAGTTCACACTTCATCCTTTTCATCTACAACATGCACCGTCTCCGCAGCTCTTAAAAAGTGAAGCCTAATAAGATGTTTTTCAAAAACAATATTTCTCAAATTGGAATGGTTTAGGGGTTGGGTCGGCAGGTAGAACTTTTTTCAATCTGCTTTGTACCTACCTTACTTTTCCCTCTTCCCCTGCAAAACTGTAGGAATTTCCAAGTTAGTTTGCTGCTTGTATTTTATCAAATTAAATAGTCATACTGTTGCGCAGGTGGCGACAAATTATTGTGATTTTTACCTTTACAAGAGGTGTGTGGCTAAGGAAAGGTGCCTCAAGACCGTACAGGGTTGAAACTCAGAAAAAGATCTATTTGAGAAAGAGTTTTTACCTTTTTTTTTCCCCTAGTAGGCAGATCACAAACCTACTAACTTTGGCAGGTCTTTCAGCTGTGCTATGCAGTTGCACTTGAATTTGTGCCTTTCCAGTCTGATACTTATTGTTTAGAAAACTCTCCAGAAAAAGCAGAAATGCTTTGCACTTGCAGAAGACTGACAAAGTTCTTGGTGTGTGGCTTGACCTTATGATCAGGAAATGAGAACTCTGTGAACTGCCACAATAATCATTCATCTTGGACAGAAATCAGGGTTTGAGTTGCCAGTGCAGGTCCATCTCCCCACCCTGCCCTACCTCCAGCTGTTCCCATTGCTCATTTGACTCAAGTCTCTTATTAGAGAATTGACCTCCCAGAAAATGACAGTCATCTCTAGGATAGAAATAGATTTTTGTCAGCTGTGATTTTCCTTTTATAGTGTGGGTGTATGTTTTACTGTTGACTTTTCTTTTTAAACAGTGGATCTCAGTGATCATTCACTTGCTCTTTTTACTCAGATGACCCTGTTTTGTATATTAAATCAGAATTTTAACTGTTCCTGTCAAAGTCTTTCAAAGTAAGAGCCGTTGATACTCAACATTAGAACAATGGAGTAGGGTCCATTGCATAGTTAAATTGACTTCATCCCTTTATTTTATTGTCTCTTAAGATTACCTTAAAAAAAAAGACTTGAAAAATTATGCCTTCCTGTAATAGAGACCCTTGTGTATAGAGGAAATCAATCAGAAAAAAAAAGTGTGTGTGTGTATATAAATGCCTTTTATTTAAATTACCCTTTATTTAATTCCATTTGATTTCCAATTTGTAAAGTCAAAATTCAGAACATGAAAGTAATGCAGTTCTACAGTCTCTTGTCTCCCAAGTTGATAGTAAAGGGTTAGTTTTTGTCACAGATAAATTACTAAAAAGAGTAATGCTAATTCCTGTCAGTCATGTTACTAGAGGGTTCTACTTCAAGTGAGAAAATGTATAAAATTCTGTCTTCTCACCACCCCTAACTTCTGATGAAAGAATGGTCCCAGGAGATTCCTCTCCAATAATTAAATGCTGAATGAGGAATCTGAGGAGGAGGGTGGAGGGGAAGGGTGGGGGGTTATTAATTACATGAATGATGGGAGATAAACAGGATGTTGATTCACATGTAAAGATCTTTAAACCCTGACTTCATAGTTGAGATTAATAAAAAGATACCTGGCAGATATTCCTAAAATTTAACTTTAACAGTGACCTGCTGCAGAATTCCTTGCCTGACACTTGCTTGGTGTTTATTGAGCTCAAGGACTTTCAGATACTGGAATGGGAGTTTGGTGGGAAGAATTAAAGAGAAAAGATAGGAAGAAATGTTACAGGAATCTGAGTTTCAGGCAAAGGAGAGCGCTAACTGCAGACTTTGTGACTGTCCCAACCCCCCAAGCAGGTCAACCAGTTATAGCAGGGATTTCTAGAGTATTGCCTAAAGATGTTGACAGACAGGTTGTTGGAGTGGGGGTAGGAACAGATACAAGCATATCCAGGGACTGCTTGACTGATTTAAAACTGGCTCCCCACCCCCAGCATATCCTCAGAACCCAGCTTGGGACCCACTATGCCCTGTGTCCTCTGGACCCTTGCCCTCTTGTCTTAAGGGCCAACTTGGGATCTACTACTACCTTGAAATTCTCTTTGTAGATAGCCTTAGTGAATTTTCACTTCCTCCTGGGACGTCCTCCAGTGGGACTCTCTCTGTGTTGTGCATTTCAGCATCTGCTCATCTGTTGTCCTGTGTCATTTTTCTCTCTCATATATTCCTTAGGGTCAAGCCAGGCATAATATTCCTTCCTGAGCTGCCTCTTGGAAGTGCTTTATAAAACCTTTATATTTGATTTGTGTTGGTTATGACTTTGTATTCTATTCTACTGTATTTCAGAGGCACAACTGAAAATAGTTTGTTATTTGTAGCAGAACCCAGCCCCAGTGTTAGAGTAGAGATGCTTTAGGAGGTGAAGAGAAACAGCAAGCACTATGCAACTGGAAGCCTGTATGATTGAAGAAGGGTCCATCTGTAATTGAGCCAGGCCTGGAAAAAACTACTGGTTACCCATTTACTTCTGCCCTTGGAACCAGGGCTACTAGCCTTGCTTCTCCATCATGGGTATGGTGGCAGTGGGTGGGTCTTTGGAGGCAATCACAGCAATTCCTGTAACCAAATGTAGTCCTTTTCTGTACCTACTCTGAATGTATTTGGTGCTGGTGAATTTTAAGGTTGAAAAGATAGACATTTTACAGACAGAGCTAGGGGATGGCATGTGGGTGGGAGTATCACCTTTGAATCAGCTGCTTGGCAAGAGAAGTGAGGATTACTGACTGGTAGAATCTTGGCATCCATGCACTGGACAGAATTGTGTCAATAGTGAGGCCGTGTTTCATTTCGTAAAATAAGGATGTGTTTGGACTGCAGGTCCTGGGACTATGGTTTCCCTGGTTCCTCTGCTATGAGTGCTTGTCCTTGCTGATTATGTGGTCATCTCTTCACAAGGCATCTCATTTTAAGGTCCAGTGGCTTTTAAAACCTGGCAGCTAGGCGATCCATGCAGCCAAGATGCCAGCATGTATACACCCCTACCCATGTGCACATTGACTCTTACTAGGCCTTAGCTCTCGTAACACTGCAGAGTACTCACAAAATTCCAGATGGGGTTGCTGTGATCGACATTTTCCCTGGTAGAAAAATAGACTTTGGAGTTGTGAAAGCCTAGTTTGACTTTGCTGTGTTAATGTACCTCTGTGAGTCTTAACATTCTTCCTGTGTGAAATGATGCCTATACCATGCATGGAGAAGCTGAGAGAATTCAGAAAGGAGAGTTGGCTGCTGGCCTTACTCTGGGAAAGTGCATTGAAGAGAGACTACTTTTAGTTTAAAGATATACACCAAGGACGTGATCCTACCCCAGTTCTTTTTTTTTTTTTTTTTTTTTTTTTTGGTACAGGGGACCAAACTCAGGACCTTGCACTTGCCAACCCTAGTTCATTCTTGCCGATGACTTTTTTTGTTTGTTTTTGTGATACTAGGAATTGAACTGAGGGCATTTACAGTGACCTACAATCCCAGCCCTTTTTAAGTTACATATTTCAGAATAGGATCTTACTAAGTTGCTGAGTTTTGCAGGGTAGACTCAAACTTGGAATCCTCCTGCCTCATTCTTCCAGAGTGCTGGGATTATAGGAATGCTGTACCACCCTCAGCATTGTTTTTTTTTTTTTTTTTTTTTTTTTTTTGTGGGGGTTGGGGGGTTTCCCTAGATCAAACTCATGACCTTGCGCTTGCCAGGCAGGTACTTACTACACTGAGCTAAATTCAGGGCCCAACGCTCAGCATTTTTGATATTGTTTATCTCTTATAAACATGTATCACTGTAAAGCTCTCAGTGTAAGGCTGGGCAGCTCCCTTTGAGTTGGACTGGTGCCTACTCCATGTATAGGTGAGTGAGGCCTACCTTGCCTTTCTCCCTTGTTTCTTCTGCTGTTGCAGAGCTCCTGGGTGATCTCAGGAGGACAAGCAGGCCCCTGGCGGTCCCCAGCACTGGCTATTAGAGTCATGTGCCATGGGAAAGGGTCAGTGTTGCCTGGGCAGCCACCAAGTCTTCTTATAGACACTTGATATCTTTGAGCCTGGGAAATACAGCTCCAGGGCTTCAGTATAAGTATGTTGGGGATGGCCTTGTGGCATCCCCAAAGGCATCCCAACTGTGGGATGTGTCCCCAACATCTCCCTATCCATATTCTTGCAGGTTTTTGCTTCCTGGATGGTTGGACTTCCATGCTCTTAGGGCCCATTTTGCAAGTCAGGCTTGGGTAGCTACCTTGTCACTCTTTGTCTGTAGGACAAGGTAGGTTTTTCCAAATAGATAAAGAAAGCAGGTGCCAGAGGGCACTAAGCCATCTTCAGTGAGGTGGAGGAAGAACCAAAGTCCTGCCCTTTGGTCCCAGCAAAAAGAGAGAACTCTGCACTCAGTCCTCATGCATGGTTGTTTATGGGGAGAGCAGAGGCTGTACCGAAGCTGCCAGGTAGTGGCATGGTGATAGCTGGGTTGGAAGGGAGGGGAGGGCACCTCACAGGCTAGGTGTCGACTTGTCTAGGTTGTCTCAGTTGCAGTGTCCTTGGATGCTAACCTCTCTACAAGTTTGGTCAGGGTTGAAACTCAGGGCTGGGAGACTCTGGGGTGAGGAGGTCTTGCTCCCAGGACTATTACAAATGGGGAGGAAGATTTGTAGCCTAGAACCCAGGTCCTTAACTGTGATTGCATTTCTTGCCTGTTTTTATCTCCTGTCTTGTCTAATGATGGCAATTGTCTATTAAATTCTGTACATACTCATACCATCATGAAGGAGGTGGTATCTGCTGGGATTCAGTTTTGCATTTGCTGTAGCTAGAATGTCCCTACAGAAAAAACCCCCTAAAAACTGGCAAATGAACAACCTCTTGCCTGTTGGCATGGCTGTTCAGAATAGTAAGACCTTTCCAGATGACCTGGATAGATGGCATGTGGCTCCTAATCACAACTCACCCACACTATCAGGCTGGCCCAGTGCCTGTCTTTGTGATTAAATTGACAAACCTCTCCTGGGAGGACTCCTGTCCTGCAGAACCAACAGAACAGTCTGAAACAGATCTTAGGCTTCTGTGTACAGTTCAGAGCATTTTGTTCCCCAAGATCTTCATTGGTGGGATATTGTTTACAACCTCACCCTTCTTTGCTTCCATATATATATATATATATATATATATTTTTTTTTTTTTTTTTAACCCTTCTTTGCTTTTTACAGGGCTTCATTTGAGATCTTAAATTGTTTGCAGCTGTATCAAGTGGAGCAGGGGAAGGGGCAACATCCTGCAGATCAGGCCCTGAAGTCCAAGGGGCTCCTTCCCAAGGAGGTGGCCTTTGCTTTACTGAGAGAAATGCCATTTTGACAGTAAAATGCCCAGAACCTTAACAGCCTGCCCCCACCCTCCACCCTGAATCTCACTAGTAGCTCTCGCTTCCTCTTCATTCTCCATCCCCTAGGATATTTCCCACCTCCAAATGCACATAGAGCAGGCAGGATCTCCCTCAAGAGAAGCAAATAAGCACATTGGCTTTGTTGGGCCCCAGTGTTGTGTACTGGTGAATTGGAAGCAGTAGCCCTGGCGTTAGGGGCCATGGGTCCTGGGCCCCACTTTGTAAATCTTGCCTCTTGCAAGCTTCTGTGGGCCTTAGTTTCCTCATTTGTAATTGATGATTAATACCTTTTCTGGATCCATGATATAATAACTCTGTATAAAACAGAAGAAGTGGAGGTGAAGGTTTTGTGTATATATTTGAAATAGTCACTTGAAGTGGGTAACTTTGGGGTAAAAGCTACGTTTCTGATTTGGTTGCTTGTGAATGTTGGTGCACGAAATATTCTGTGCATTGAGGTTTCAGAGAGGAAATTTGATAGAGCATTTATCCCACAGCTTTGATTCACAATACTTTGGTCTCTTAATTTTATCTCTTCCTCAGTGGCCTTGTTTTATCTCTTGTTGGGGATTGTAGGGGTGATGATGGTGATGGTGGTGTGTGCTTATTTCTGAAGCCTGGGGATGATTGGGAAGAGCCAGGTATGAGGAAGTGCACACAGATCAGCAGCATATCCAGTTTAGGATCTTACCTGAGAGCCAGATGTTCTCCACCCCCTTTCCTTCTGCCTTTTTCAGGATTGAAGTTGTTTTAAAGGTGTACCCTGGAGGAATAGGGGTGGTGTGGTGCATGGAGGGCTATCCCTTATGGGTCCTCTGTGTATACTGCCTTCTGACCAGAAGCACAGGCTCAGGCAACTCATGGTGGCATCTGCTCAGATTTGTCTGTAGAAACTGTCTCCCCATCCTGTTTTAGAACTGCTGGTCAGGAGTGTATGTATGACATAATCCTGATCTGACTTTTGCCTGCTTGTCCTCTTGGGAAGGTATTTGTGGGTACCTGCCTCAGTATGGCCATCTTTGAGGTTGGAAGCTTCCCTGCCCAGCCGAGTAGCCATCAGGTCAGGTACAGGGTTGCTTCATCTCAGACTGGGGCTCAACCTCTGTCAGCCCCACTTAGTGCCAATTTAGGCATCAACAGCACCCCAGCCAGTGGTGTGGACTGATGGCATGTGTGCGTGGGTGGGTTGGCTGTCACTGAATGTTCAAAGCCAAGTCCAGTGATCCTTTTTTTATGCCTTTGAAGAGAGATGAATGTTTTTCAAGCCTGCACTGCCACAAGTAGGTCAACGCTAATTCAATGAGAAGTAGAGAAGGAAGGTCAGTAGAGGGAAATGATATGTCGAGAAAGCAGCTTAATTCTGACTCTTTTGCAAAAAACAAAACAAATCTTCCCATCATACAAATATAGCACATGCTTGTTATATAAATTGTGGAAAGAACTGAAAAGAGGAAGGATAATAAAAGACCCCATGTGTCTGGCCATCCAACCCTGTGCCATATCTTGGCCTATTTCATAGCTGCTCAGAGCCCATTTGGTTTTAGAATTGTAACTGTACCGTGTATATGCAACATGATGGTTTCTTTCCACATGTCCTGTGGTGACCTGCTAGTGGTGTCTCAGTTGGTCCCAGTTGTTGTTCTGAACATTCCAAAATGATCCTCTGGCTGCTTTTGCATCAGTGGGCTATAGACTCATGTTTTGAATTTGGGGTTTTTTTTGGATTTTCTGCTTTCCTGTTTCCTTCCTTTATTTCTGTGTTAGGATTGAGACCCCTGAGCTGTATTGCCAACATTAGAACACAAGGTATTAGGGCCTCAGTCCTGTTAGTCCCTACAGTTGGGCTCACTCAGTGTGCTCTGGTGTGCTCCCTTGAAAGAACCTGAGCAGCACTCTGTGTCCAGCATGTGTTAAAGTAGGATTTGGTAGTGCCTGGTGAGAGTGTCCTTTGTTTAAGCCCCAGGTGTCCCTGTAGAAGTTGAGATTTTGATTGTCTGGCCTTATGGCTCTGGCCTTACTTTTTACTTAGGTGGCCAGCCTGCTTTCCTAAGGAGGCCCACCTGGTTGAAATGAGCCACCACAAGAAGCAAGCCAGAGAGCCCTGACATGATGTACAGAAAAAAGGTCCTTGAAGGCTGCCTACCAATGCACTGCTACAGTGCCTAACACCATCAGTAGATGTGACACATGGGCCTTAGACCCCTACAGTGCTCTGGTGATTATAGCTGCTCCGTGAGATTCTTTCTGTTCTACTTATGGTAACTGAGAAAACAGATATTGAGGGTTGGGGTGGCCTAGTCTTGAGCCTGTTGTCTGACCCCACTGAGGATTGACCATGAGGCTTTGGATGTCCTGACAAAAGAGGCTCCTGGGGGCATCCTGGACAAAGCCCTATCCCTCTCTGCCCTTTCCATCTTTATCTTCCTAAACCTAGCAACATGCACAAGTCACCCAGTTGGTTCTTCTTCCACAGGAGGGGGCTAGAGGAGTCCTTAACCCAAATTATGATGGCACAGGTTCTTTCTTTTCAGTCTCAACCCTTTTGTAGAAAGTGGTGGTCATTCATCATGAGGGATGGGGGAGTGCGAAAGTGTCCTTTGTTTAGAAGTTGGCCCTTCTGATCCTTTGCCCCTCTCTGCTTGGAGAACCAAGGTCCAGAGGGTGAGACAGAGGAGGACCAGGTCTAGAGGAATAAAGGCCAGAGCTGCAAGGTGGGGAAGCCTGGGTCACTGAGGCTGGCGTGTCTTTAGATGGGGTAAAATCAGAGATCTGGGTTGGGTTGGGACATTGCCATGGGTGGAATAGGGCTTGCCTTGAAAGAGAATGGGCTACAGAGGTTTTTGGGGCACAAGGGCTCTGTGTCCCACGTGAGCTATAGAATTCAGGTTTAATCTAAAAAAAGCAGGTTTTCATAGTTTCGTGTTTGAACTTTGGAAAAGAACCCTTGAAACCAATAGGTTTTACCACCTAGATGATAGAAGTTGATGTCTATGAAGAAGGATCGTAGTTGAGTGCATTGCTTTTTGCCTAAGATGCCTCTACCTTTGGGCTCTGTTGCATCCACGAGATTCAGAAGTCTTGCTGCAGATGCCCAGTGTTGTCCTCAGGACTGCCAGATGCTCCTCTGTGGGGCTGGGGGTAGGAGAATGAGCACAGCATTCTGTGCCCTATTCCTATGAATGGCCCATAGCACCTTAGGATCTGAGCCAGTTGTCTTGATCTGTGTAGTGATCTGCCCCAGCAGATATAGGCCTTCCTGCTGAGAAAGATGGAGCAGTGCCCTCACCTCAGTAGAGGCCTCAATCTTAACTGTTTGCCCAGGGCATCTATTGGAACAAGTACCAGGCACCAACCAGGGGAGGCCCTGCCCCTTATTACCATGTCACTGGATCACATACTGAATGTCTGAGTCCTCATAGTACCTAGGCTCTGTTGGGCTCAAGAGCCTCCAAATTGCATGCAAGCTGGTTATGGGCCTGGTCTATGGTGAGGAAAGATAGAAACTCACTGCCCCAACCTCCAGCAGTCCTTGTAGTATTTGTGCATTGCTTACGTTTGATGGTCCCAGTGCCATGCCCTGTGATCCTGGCCAGGTCTGTGGCTCTTTCATTCTGCATGCCAAATAACAGCAGAGCCATGCGCTGTGATGTATCTGCATAGGGTTGTACTTGTCCTGGGCCTTGGGAGGGCATGTATACCTCTTGGCAGGTGGGGGCATCGACCCTCTGGAGGACCTCAGTTGGCTAGGCGTGACCAATGGAGGAGCAGGCTGACCATCTTCAGGAGGAGTACCTTTTGAGTGACTGCCTCATCCAGCCACAGACTACTGGCCAAAGATGAGGGCACCCTCAGTGGTCATGGTCACTGAGAAAGCCCTGAGTCTGCCATCAATGGAAATTGAAGCTCTTCTCATCGTGGCAGCCTCAGGTTCAGCAGCTTAAATGTGTCTTCTTTGTGCTGGCTTGCTGCTGACACTGCTCCTGTGTACCACAACCTAAGAAGGAGGAACATGGAAGAGAAGAGGCCCAAGTGCTGAGCCCAAGGTTGGCCTGCCACAGGAGAGCTTCAGTGGAGCAAAACCAGGGCTTTAGGTCATTGCCATGGAGCCTAGGGGCTATAAGATGAAGGCTGGTACCTGAAACCTTACTTTAGTGCAAACTCAATAGGGAGTTCATAGAAATAGCTGAAGCTTGTCTTAGACCCAGGGTACAAATCAGTGTTAGAATATGCTTTGGGTTTGTTTGTTTGTTTGCTTCTTTGTTTTGAGACAAGGTCTCACTATGTAGTTCAAACTGCCCTTGAACTCACTATGTAGCCCAAGTTGGCCTCAAAGTCACAGCAATCCTCTAGTCTCAGCCTTCCAAGTACTAGGATTACAGGAGTATGCCACCATACCTGGCTAGAGTGTGCTTAGGAATCCCCTAGGTACCATGCACATCAACATGTTTTAGGGTTAAAGAGCTGAGGATAACCCAAATGTGACTGCTGCTCTGGGTTAGGTTTTGTTTTGTTTTGTCTGAAGTGGAGTTGGTGCTTGGGATGCAGCTTAAAGCATTGTTGTGCTAGGCAAGTGCCATACTGTTGAGCTATGATGCCCTATCCCCCATTTTTTTTTTTTTTTTTTTTTTTTGAGTGCTTGGGATTGAATTCAGGGCATGCTAGGCAAGTGCTGTGCCACTGAGCTACTCCCCTTCCCTGATGCTAGTTCTGGCCTTGGTCTGGTTTCAAGAATACTGGTTTCCTCTGTAGAATTGACGCTGTTTTATTTTTTTGTAGGATGAAACAGGTGCCTATTTAATCGACAGAGACCCCACCTACTTTGGACCTGTGTTGAACTACTTGAGACATGGAAAGCTGGTTATTAACAAAGATCTTGCAGAGGAAGGTACATTGTCCTTTACTGCACAGAGAACTTGGATTTGGGGCTGGGTACTATAAAGGTGCTGATAGGTTGACCTTTGTGCAGACATTTCAGGCCAGAGTCATGTGCTGAGCAGCATGCCTTGAGCTGTGTCTGGGCTAGAATTTTGGGTACCAAGGTCCTATGCTTCCTCTGAAGACAAGGCCCATGGCTCTTGGGTTGCTTTGCCATGATTCCTATAGGTCTCTTGGGGTGAGGCTGCTCAGTGGCTTGACAGGATTACTGTGGCCAAGGGTCACTTTGTAGACACCCTTTTCCAAATGTTTGGTTAGTGCTGGAGATGTGAATGGTCTCCCTGCTTTTTTTCACAGTGCAATGGTCTAAGGCCATGTGTCACAGATAAACCTATGGTGTGAGCCTAGGGGGTCTCTGCCTGCTGTTGCTGGCCACTGCATTGCTTCCTGCCTGGTCACAGAGCACAAGACACACTCCTTTATGTGGGCCAGCCAGGAATGTGATTCGTGCTCATAATTTCAGCACTTTAGGAGGCTGAGGCAAAAGGATTACAAGTTCTTCATGGGCAACTTAGTGTCTTAGTGAGATCTGTCTCAAAATACGAAATTTAAATAAAGAAAAGCCAGTGGTGCCCTAGAAGATTCTAACTCCTTTCTTGGACCACTTGGTCCAAACTGGAGTACACAAATTTTTTCCCTTCACCTCCTTCCCTGTCTTCATTTCTTTTTTCTGACCCTGTTCTTCTTTTGTGCCAGGGTACTGTCCTGTCATCTGGGCTTTTGCTCAGTTTAAACATGGAGACATGGCTCTGCCTGAGGCCTTGAGGATGTTTCTTGTCCATATCCAGCGGCAGCTTACTCTGTGGGATACCCTTTCCTTCTGCCCTGTTTGGACTGTGCAACTCCAGGCCTCATTTCCCATAACTCTTCATCTTTCCCACATCACTGTGCATTGTCCTGTGCTGTTGTGGCCTAGAAATGACTTTGGAGGGACTGATGAAATGAGGCAAGAAATCCCTGTAGCGGGACTATAGGAATCTACCCTAAGTTCCTGGGAGATTTCAAGTTTCTGAGTATGGAACACTGGTGGCAAACTTCGGAAAAGGCAGTAGAGCTGTGGGCAGCCCTCCACCAGCTAGCCTTCACTTAAATAGGGAAACTGAGGTGTTGAGTGACTCCAACACACACACCAGGGTCTGGTGTCCTGGCCTATGATATAGGATACAGGTCTCTAGGCTGCAGAGGAAAAGCACCAGTCACTCCCCAGTGTCTGTAGGATCAGTGCAGTTTGTCTGCTCTGCACATCACCCGGAGTGATAATGCGCAGAATGTAAACATTACTGTCCCTCATTTTTGCCATCAGCCCCTGCTGAGCACTGTGAGCTATAGGTCTGTGATGACATTAGGATGGACTAGGCATGGGGATGAGGACAGGTGAGAAATGTTTATTCCTTAATGTGGTAAAAATCTGTTATTTTCCTCTATTCCAGGAGTATTGGAGGAAGCAGAGTTTTACAATATCACCTCACTAATAAAGCTTGTAAAGGACAAAATTAGAGAACGAGACAGCAAAACATCACAGGTGAGACAGTGACTAATGTGTAGGATATTTTCTAGTCCTGTGTGTGGGCACAGCTATCCCTTCTCTCTGCTTTCCTGCCCTGTCCTGGTGCTTTTTACCCCCTCTTAGCACCCTAAAAAGAACCCATGTACCTCTGCCCAGCTCAGGGAGCCATACTCTAGTGGGAAGAGATAGAAAATATAAGCCAACATAAATGTCTCCTTCTTTAAAAAAAAGAAAAGTAACTGTGTGGAGGTCTGTGGTGGAGAACACTAGAACAGAGGAATTCTAATGATGGAAATGGGAGAGCTGGTGGCCTATGGAAGGGCATCCTGGCAGGGGCAGCAAATACAAACGGCATGTCACCATTGTGGCTGGAAAGAGGACAATAATGAGCTGGGAGGTGGACAGAGCAGGAACTTGGATCTGTGCAGGTACCAGGAGGATGTGGGTTTTCCTGAAGAGAGTGATTGTGCTTAGAGGTGGTACCACATGCTTTCTGCCAACCTTTTTGGGGACCATCACACATGGCCATAGTTAGTGGTTCTACTGCTGCCCTTGAGGCTAGTGCTTAGGAGCCCCCTAGCACCTTCTGGGAAGGAAGCACCAATCAGTCTCAGGCACTGGTCTTGTCATTGTGCCAGGTCTGCACTTGAGATTGGCTGGATCTATATCTAGGAGAGCAAGATGGGTTTTGGTAGTGCTCTGTTTTCAACCCTGTGCTGCCCTCCCACCCCCATAATGGGCTTTCCCACTGCACAGCTGGTAACCCTGAGCCAGAGCTCTTTGTCCTATAAAGAGAAGCACTAATGGCTTGACCACTTACTGTCTTGTCAGTCACCAGGCCAAAAGAGAGTTGTACATGTGACCTGCCATCAGCCCTTTCCTCTTTGCTGCAAGCTGCTGAGTACCAAGGAAAGGTCCAGGGAGGGCCTCCTTGTCTGCAGGGTAGTAGACAAGTCTAGGGCATTCCTTGGCCCCCTCATTTGTATGCTTAGCCTCCTTTTTACCCTTCATCCCACAACTATATGACCTGGGCTGCATTGAAGCTTCCTGTGTTAGTTTCTCTGTCCACCCAATGAGGTGGGAGAGATTGTCTTCACAGGTCTAGGCCTCATAGTAATATGAGGCAGCCAGTATAGAGATGAAAACACCTGGAGACAGCAAGGGCAACATGTGACTTTGTCACTGTGTATCACTGTCACAAGTCACTGCAGAGTGTCAGGTTAACCTGGACACTCATTTGTATGAGTGCTGTATGTGCTGTCACCTCCCGATGGATCAGCTCTGGGAGGGCGAACCCAGGTCTCACCATGTGCAAAGAGTCAAATCTATTGGAACCCAGTACAGGAAGTCCTCTGGGGCTCTAGGAGACAGTTTTAGTAGTACTGGGATGCTAGGGCTGTATCTGAGTTGTGGGATGTGACAAGAGCTTTACCTAGGTGCGGGAACAAACTGTATGCAAGCCTTCCGCTGGGTCTTTTCCAGTGGTCAGCACTGAGACCAGTATGGCCTCATATGGAACAGAGGCTGATGTTCCTGTGTGTTCACATTTAGCCAGCCACAAGTGCTCTCAGTTATGTGAATTATTTCTTTCCAATTTAGAAGCGGAAATATTTAGGGAGGGGGACAAGTATGAGGAAGTGGCACATAGGAGCTCTTGAGATTTGGGTTAGCTGTGTAGGTTTGTGCAGAGTGGCTGTGGGCACTGAAACCTGTGGGACTTGGGCAGGGTTCTTTGGCTTGGGTGTGAGGTGTGGCCTTTGTCCTTGCAGGTACCTGTGAAGCATGTGTACCGTGTGCTGCAGTGCCAGGAAGAAGAGCTCACACAGATGGTGTCTACTATGTCTGATGGCTGGAAGTTTGAGCAGGTGATAGGCTGCTGGCTGGGGCTGCTTCTCCAAGAACCATTGAGGAGGCTTCTGCCTCAGGACTTTCCTGGAGATTGTTCCTTGATATCCTTAAGTCCCAGGGGACCTCAGCCAGCTCCCACCCTGTGCCAGCACAGTGACTGTGGAATTTGGGGATGGAGGTGCAACTGTCAAGAGTCCCACCACCTTCCAGGGACTGCTGTGTGCTGTATTGGGCTCTCTTGTGTGTGGGGCTCCCTGATGGGCATTGGCTGGGCATTGGATACACACAGGTGGCTCTCATGTCCCTGCCCTCCTGAGGGCTCAGGTGTGGGGACCTGCAGTGTGTCTCTCATTCCCAGAGTTTATGTTGTCCCTGGCATGTGACCCAAGAAGAACCAGACACTGAGAAGCTGCTGTCATCAATCCTAGATCTGTGACCTGGGTTGTCCTTATTTGAAATTGGTGTGCTGTGTCCTCTTTTTCTGTCTTGTGACTTTTTGTAGGGAATGGGAAGAGCATCCCCTCTTAAGACCAGCTTCAGAACTTTGTCCTCAGCTGTCCTGAGTGATCCTAAACCCATCCCACAGGACATATCTCCTCCACCTTGATTTTGACTTCTGTACAGTCATCCTTGGCCACCACTTTCATGCCACCAGTTTATCCTGGTAAAATCCCAAGTGCCAGTTAGGCATGGAGATGCATTCCTGAATCCTAGTAGTCAGAAGGCTGAGCCAAGAACATCACTGAGTTCGAGACCAGCCTGGGCTAAACATCAAGACCCTGTCTTAATGAACCAAACCATAATAAAACAAAATATCCAAGTCCCTGAGTCCTATAATCCAATAAGGAGCATTTTTTTTCCCAAAGCAAGGCCAAAGGTGTGGATGGATAAACAAGCTTGGGGGTCAGGTTTTTGTGAGATGACCAGATCCAACTCGGAGTTACCCAGCAAGTGATGAGAACAGAGACTGTGACAGATGTGGGGAGATGTGTTCCCTATCGGTGTCCCTGCAAATCCCCACTGCCTGGACCAAGGCCAACACCCTCCTGTCTCCTCACCTGCTAAGTTAAGTCCCACTCACTGTGGGAACTGCTGTCTTGCTTCAGGTGTACAGCTAACAGGATTTGATTGCAGTTTTGAGTGCTCTCTGGCTCAGTAATTCTCCCATTAGCATTCTTGTTTGTGTTAGTAAGTTTCCTTCTAACTAAATTTGTGGGTTTTTTTTTTCCCCTTTGGTACTAGGAATCAAACTCATGACTTTGTGCTTGCCCAGCAGGCACTTGTGCCGCTGAGCTAAATCCGTGGCCCTAATTTTCTGTTTAAAAAGACAAAGCACTTGGTAGCTGTAGGGTAGCTTTGTCCTAGATGTATGGCTGGACAACAGCCCAATCCGAGGCTCCAGTGCTTGGTGTTCCGAGGGCTGTAGGGCAGGTTGCAGTAGTGAGGCTGTGCCCATAAGGCACAGCTAGTACCTAGGTTGAGGTCTAGGAATCACAGCTCTTGCTCAGCTCTCCTGGCCCTCAGAGCTACCTGATTTCTACCTGCCTTCCTACCACTGCTAGGCATATCCTGGGGTTACCTGTTCTGAGCTAGGAAGCAGAGTCAGTCCACAGAGGTCCTGCTTCCCAGAAAGGGTCTGCTGATGGCTGTAGGGACAGGCAGAATGCCACAAGCAAGACCTCATAATGTGTATCGCAAGATCTGGCCTCTATTGCCTGTTGCACTCTCTGGAGTAATCAGTCGGTGTCCCCTGTGTGCCTGACTGAGAACTCTTGAGAGCAGCTTAGCAACCCAGAGGGCAGAACCTGTCCTGGCATGTTGTGATTGAGAGGTGGCACAGGTGTGCTCTTGAAGGTGCCAGGAGTCTGCTTCCTCTGTCAGAACTGAAGCCAAAACAATACCAACTCCTGAACCTTGAGTTGTGTTACAATCTTGGGGCACATGTGACCCTATGTCTCCCTTTTAGCTGGTCAGCATCGGTTCCTCATACAACTATGGAAATGAAGACCAGGCTGAGTTTCTTTGCGTGGTCTCCAAGGAGCTGCACAATACTCCATACGGCACGGCCAGTGAGCCCAGCGAGAAGGCCAAGGTGAGTGCTAAGGTAGCTACTCCCAGCCTTTTTCCTGGTAGGCATACTTTAACAGGTTGTGCTTTGAAAGTGCTTCCTAGTGCTACTTCATTGTATCTTGCTGTCCTTGCTAGGCTTACAGGGGGCTCAAGATAACCTGCAAGGCTGCCTGATTTGGCCAAACAGCTGGTTCTGCCACCAGATACTGGTCTGTGCTTCATCAGCACATTAAAGAGCTGTTCTTGCAAGTGTCCCCCAGACCTGGGGCAGAGACTTCTTATGTTGGGTCTGCCACTATGAGTTGCTCTCTTGGGGGGCCCAAGGGCCCACTGTTCCCAGGAGATAGGCCCTGATATGGAAGAGGTGACAGCCCATAAGCTGGAGTAGGTTCCCAGTGTCAACAGCTGCTTCAGACATATCTGAAGTATGTGTAGTTGTATGAAGAAGAGTATCTCATAGTCCTACTGTTCTGGTTTTATTTGTTTTTGAGACAGGGTTTTACTATGTAGTTTAAGGTGGCCTTAAACTGACTGTATACCCCAGGGTAGCTTCTACCTTGCAGCAATCCTCCTGCTTCAGCCCCCTAAGTGCTAGGATTATAATCATGTGCCATCATACCCAGGTCCTGCTCTTCTGCTCTGTGGGGGCTAGTTTCATTATCCGCTAGGAAGGTGGTGGCAATACAGAGTTTGGCCTGGTTTGTTAGCTTTCCAGATTACCCCATGGCCTTCCCAGATGTGATCATTTTGATGGCATTTCCTGTGGGCACATTTATCCAGCTGAGGCCCCTGGGTGGACAGATGCACTGGTTTCTGCACTTAGGTTGCCAGAGACCCAAACAGTGGAGCTATACAGTGATTGGAGTGTTCTGTAGACAGCTCAAGGTGACCCAAAGATCTGCGGTGAGACTTGGCTTAGTCAAGGCACTGAGGGGCTGGTTTGGCCTTAGTCCTGGGCCCACAGTGAGTTGGTGAGGGCCACAGTGTTGCTGAGTATGGTGTAAGTGATGCAGGAAGAGACCAGACTTGGAATGAAGTCCTGGCCTTGCTTCTCTCTCTCTCTCTCTCTCTCTCTCTCTCTCTCTCTCTCTCTCTCTCTCTCTTTCTCTTCTTCTCCTTCTCCTCCTTCTCCTCCTCCTCCTTCTCCTCCCCCCTCCCCCTTCCTTTTCTTTTCTTTTCTCTTTTCTCTTTTCTTTTTTTTTCTTTTTGTAGAGCTGGGATTTAAACCCAGGGTCAGGTACTCTGGAGTGCTCTGCTACTGAGCTACATCCCTACCCAGCCATGTGTGTATGTTACTAGGGATTGAAGCTAGGGAGTATTAAGCTCCTTTATTTTTCATTTTTAGTTTTCAGAGACAAGGTCTCACTACGTAGTTCAGGCTAGCTTTGAACTCACTACGTAGCCCAGGCTAGACTTGAAACTTGCAGTGATCCTCCTGCCTCAGCTTCTGAGTGCTGGGGTTACAGCATGTGCTATCACATCCGTCCCACAAGCTGCTGTGCCCTGAAGCTAGCCCCCTGTGCTCACTGGCCTTTTTGTCACTGTCAACTTGAGGCCTCGGATGGTTTACAGTTGGGCAAGCCCCATAATGCTCTGCAGCAGAGAAAGCTGGGGTCTGGTGCCAGGTCCCTATTAGGCCTACGATCCAGAAAGTGCCCTCCACCTCCCTGAGAGACCCTGAGCCAAATTGAGGGGAAACACCACTTTCTATCTTTGAGCAGTGACAAGCCTCTTTTATAAATTGTTTTATTTTTAGAAGCTTTTTATTTCTGAGCTTACGGCTCACCAGGGCCCATTTCCTCCAGTGGCTTGTCAGCTGCAGAAGAGAGACATTCTGTGCTATGAGGAAATGCCAGGCATGACCCCAAGTCCCCTTGCTGTTGGAAGTGTGGCCTTGTTTCTCTCTCTAAAAATATCTGGCTCTGAAGTGGTACAGCTTCGCCAGCTTCTAAGTGGGGCAGAGGCAACTTGGAGGGAACTGAGATAGGGTCTAGGACCTCTGGTAGCCATGTAGTCATGGAGGCCAGATCTGGAGGGCAGTGACTTGGCAGTACCCTACACACAGGCTATATGGAGCAAGGTCACAGTTCCGAGGGCAGCAAGTCACCTTGGGGCCTGTGTCTGTGACTGAGGCCAGTACCTGCCCTGTTCACACTGAACCTTGTGCCTTAGTGGCCTCTTAACATTTTACCAGGTAGCCTTTCCCCATTTCAGGCTGGTGGAGTGAGGGACATCCAGGCCCATGCTGTAGCCATTATGGGGAGTTGGAACAAATGACAGTAAGAAGGACTGTTCTCAGGTCAATACCTTCACCTCCAATGCAGGAGGCATTCTGAGAGGATTCAGAACTCACACAGAATGGTATTAGTCTCAGTCTCAGGGTCACCTTTGTCACAGAGGAATGCAGCTGCAGAAGATACCTGGGGTAAAAGACATAGGGACCTCTCCAAGAAGTCCCACATGCATGCAGCACTATCCATCAGGGAAACCCTGAACCTCAGCATGTTTTTGGGACTCCATTGCACAGGGTGACTAATTAGCAGATTGATCAGTCAGTGCCCTGTGGCTGATCAGTCTCTGCTTCTTTGTGGTCCTTGGGCCCCAGCAGACAAAGGCCCTCCTGTTAGGCAGGATGTTTCAGGAGCCAAGGCCATCAAATAGGCCTCCTTTAGAACAGAGCCTTCCCAGAGGTTACAGGGTAGGTGCTGCTGCAGGGAATCAACAATGTTTTCCTTTGTGGTGGCCTGGTGGGCAATCTTCTCCCTTTCCCTAACTCATACGTGGCTGACGGATATCTTCTTCTCCCTTGCTGCACACTGCCTGCTGCGCCAGAGTGATGAGGAGACAAGGTATCAAGGCAGTGATTCAGATTAAGTTTAAATGTCATGGTGAGCTCTGTAGCCCTTCCGATTGATCTGGCACTGTAGTCGCCTAGGCCCCTTGACCCAAGTTGACCCTTGCCTCCAGCCCCTCTCCCATGTGCCTTTCCCCTGCTTATAGTTGACAGAACTCTGATAGTTGTGCTATAGAGTTGCTTATAGGGAGCTGGGTTGTCATTTAGACATGGGCATGGCTCCACTGACTTCACAAGCATAAAGATAGGGGCATTTGCTGGGAGAACCATTTATGTTCACACACAAATGAATGTTCACAGTGTGGAGGCAGAGCCTGGATCCTGGGCCAGGTAGCAATGTCCCCTGCAACCTGCCCAGCTTCTGAGAAGCAACCTTCTTGTTTCTCCTGAGGCTTGTCTTGGATGCTCAAACCTCCTTGGCCTGAGATACTGCTGTCATGTTCCAGGGTGGTGATCACATCTGCCTGAGCTTAGACAGCTCCTTAGCCTTCCTTGCTTTAGGCTTTTCTCATACCTTCTATGTCTTATGGACCAGACTGCATCAAATCTGACTGCATTGTCACATTAACAGCAATCACCTAGTTGCTCCCTGACACTCAGGAAAGAAAAGGCAGGAAACAGACCAGGAGTGAGGTGAGCCCACTCTTAATATCTATCCTGCAGACTAGGAGTGCTCACCACATTGCACTGGGACCAACCCAGCATTTTAGGAGCATAGCCCACCAAAGGATGGCTTAGGGCAGGTTGCACACTGTAGACTGAGGGCCAGTGCCTGTGTATGCAGCCCCAAGCTAAGAAGGATCTTTTCTGTTAAGTGATTATGAATGCCTGCACAATAGCTTTAATTTTGCCTCTTGAGCCTCAAAGCCTAAAATATTTATTATAATCTGGTCTTTTAAGATAAAGTAATAGGATACATTAAATTTATGCCAATAATATTAATGTAGTACATGCAAAATTAATTTCTTTTCTTTTTTTAAGATGGGGTCTTGTCCTGCTGTCCAAGAAAGATCTGAACTTGTGGACTCAGGTGATATTCATGTCTCAGCCTCCTAAGAAAATGGGGCCACAGGAGTGTGCCACTATATCCAACTAAAAATACTGTCATTTAGTGGTCATAGTGGTACATGCCTGTAATCCCAATACTCTGGGAGGCTGAGATAGTAGGATCACAAGTTTGAGCCCAGCCTAGGCAATTTAGCAATTTAAAGCAGACCCTATCAAAATTTAAAAAAAAAAAGGGGGTTGGGGATATCGCTCAGTGTGAAGGTACTCAGGTTCAATCCCTAGTACAGGGGGGAAAGAATCATGTAACATAAAAAGCCTTGAGGTAGATTGATTGATTGATTTTGCCCTTTTTCACTCAAGTTTCCAAAATGAGGTCTGTGCTTTCTGTTGTGGCCCACATTGGGAACATCCCATTGAGGGACCCAGCAGCCATGTGGGCAGCAGGCTCTCAGCTATAATTTGCCTGGGGAAGAATTGTGATGGGTACTAACTCAGGGCATTGTGGGACCCACAGAAACATGAGAGAGCCACATCTGTGCCCAGACTGGCTGGAGGAAAGTGTCACCTAGAGGTTCCTAGAGGATCCTGGGGACTTGGGTCCTACCCAGAGACTGCCCAGAATCCTGGAGGGCAGTGGAACTTCTTTGCCCTAGCACCGAGCCCCTCTGCTTTTAGGAGTGGCGTCTGTTCCAGTTGTTCAGGCTGAAGGAAGGTGGGGGGTACCCCTGAGAAAAGCCCTGGAGCAGTCTAGATACCTGGACCTGCCTGTTGGACTGCCTGAGCCCAGCTTCCTGCATGCCCCTATTGGTCTTTGTCACTGGTCTGGTGCCTCTTTGTAGGATGTAGTCTTAATGGGAGTCTGTCAAAGGCAGAGTATCTCTCCAGGGCAGTGCAGTTATAGGCCCTGAGAAGTTGTCAGGTCATAGCTCCCATCCCAGTGCTCTGTTGGGCTCAGCTCTGCTCTGGGCTGGTAGTAGCTAGGCCTGGTCTGGTTGCTTCAGCAGGAAGAAAGGCCATTCCTAAGTCACCTCCAGATGTCTTGGTAAGGTTAGGAACCACTCAAAATACTTGCCTTCATTGGCCTTGAGGAGGTTTGCACTGTTCCTTGTTCTGTGGGAAGCCCTCTCTCAAAGTACAGAGCCAATGGGTACTACAGCCAGTGGGAACTAGCCTGGAGACAGGTGGAGTGTTTGGGGTGTCTGGATAGGTGGGACTCTCTCAATAGGACTTGGCCTTCTTTCAGCATCCTGAGAGGCTACTTGTTCCAGGGGCTAGGGTAGAGGTACTCACAGGTACCAAGTGCTGCTGGCATCTCACAGAGGTAGTCCCGACCCTAAA
Organism: Cavia porcellus; assembly: GCF_034190915.1. Taxonomy (NCBI): domain Eukaryota; kingdom Metazoa; phylum Chordata; class Mammalia; order Rodentia; family Caviidae; genus Cavia; species Cavia porcellus. Next base: position 33,896,769 of record NW_026947499.1, read on the forward strand.
GCATCCTGCCTTGAGACTAAATTCATCTGCTGTCCTCTGGCCCTCTGGGGTACAGCAGACTAATTTTGTGGGCTTGGCTTAGCAATATTTTCCAGGGCTTCAGAATGTTACAGGGCCTCAGAAATTCCCGCTAACTTGGTGGCTGCCCAGCTGACTAAACTTGTCAGCAAGGGAGGCAGAATAGGTGCTCTGTAGTCCAACTTCAAGAGAAGATGTAGACACAGCAGCAAAGGGAAGCAGGCCCTGCAGGCTGCAGAGTCTGAGATGGAGGACATGGACCATAGTGACCCACACTTAGGAAGGTTTCCTAAGGTCAAGTGGATGTCTTAGGTCACTCCTGTGATATGGGGGAGGTGGACAGACTCACTGCGGCGTGGGAACTGGTAGGATGTGGGGGCTAGTCTGATGGAGAATAGTGGCTCCACTGTTGGCTGTGGGACATATTCTGGGGAACTGCTGGGCATGTAATATCATTGATTTATGACCTTGACTTATAATAGATAGACATTTTTGCTGGGGGAAAAGTATAAGGTTAAGCAAAGGTGCCTGTGTAGCAGCAGAGGTCCACATGCCTGCAGCTAGGACATTGCTCTGCAGTAGTGGTCCCTCAGGGCCATGAACAGTATGCCTTTTGCCACCTGCAGATCTGTAGGCTTTGCTCTATGAGGCAGAGCACTGCCAGGCCTGAACTCTTTATTTTTCTGCATTTGGTATTTTTCAGATTTTACAAGAACGGGGTTCAAGGATGTGAGGACAGTCTTGACAGCTGAAGAAACGATTTACTTTTTCCCAAGATATAGTGAACCGCCATGTCCAGGAAGCTTGGCTGTGAGAAGAAACCTGCTTTTGATCATTTCTCTAGAGATCTGGGTGTGGATCCTTTTTTGCTTTGGAGGTGGGTGGTGAGAGACAGCCCAGCTGTCAGAGACATGCCCATGGATGGAGGGTGGGCTGTCACTAGGGGCTTGCTCTTTTCTTTCCAAATGTCACATGGGACTGAGGCAGGATGTTCCTGATCAGCCGTGCAATCCTGAAGGTTATTTCAAGGGTAGGGCTTTTGGTGCTACATACAGTCTGCGATAAGTGACCCAGGCCTCAATGGGAAGAAGGGACAACAACAGCTCTACTGACTGTCCAGCACACCATGGGTTGGGGTCTGGGTGCCTGCTGGCCACTCCTTGAGCACCAGGCTCTCATCTTCAGGTCAGGGAGGCTGCTTTGCCTCCCGTATGATCAATTGGCGGTTTCTTTTGACCTTGGCTAAGGCTCCCAACAGAGGTAGCCTCCACATTGCTACTACTTCCCGGGCACCTGCTCTGAGGCCAGTCCTCCTTCCAGGCCAGGCTTTCCTCCTGGCTTCGTCAGCTGGACAGTTAATGCTTCTCAATTTGTATTTCCGAGGCAAGAGAAATTTGTAACCCTTTTTTTAAGCGTGGATAGACTACCTAATGTTTATACTCTTCAGAAATGCCTAAAAGTGTTGCTAGGTTTTGGCTTGGTCTGTTAAACCAGTTAATGGGAAATGAAAGTTTCGCCTCGTCCGTCCCACTTGGGGGCTCACGGGGGAGCTGGTGCCCACCAGTGCCTTTCTTGCGCCCGGGATGGAAGCTGGGGCAGGAGCCTGTGCACCTGGCTTCTAGAGCTGACACTCTGGGTTACACTGAAGCTCGGGATGTTTACAGTGCATCACATATCTCTCTGTGTCTCTTTTTCTCTCTCTCTCTTTTTCTTTTTCTCTTCTCTCTTCCTGCCTCCCTCTCTTCCTCTCCCTTTCTTTCTCTCCCTCTCTCTCTCTAGCTCTCATTTTCTATATAACTATGCAGTTTTTCTCTCTGATGTTTCTGGTGTGTTTGAAACTACATGACCTGCATGACTCCGCCTACCTGGCGTGACTTGGACCCTACTACCTGCCTGCTTTGAAGCAGACCTTTCTCAGCTGGTTGTAGGGACTTGTCTGCCTGGGGACAAGGCCCAAACAAGTGAGTCCAGCTTTTAACTTGTGGCTTCCCGAGGGAACTGTGCAAACTGACTACGGGGGCTGCCTACCTGCAGCCTAGAAGCTCTGACACTGGCTCATTTCAAATGTTCCTGGGAACCTCTTGCCTAGTCCCTCTTTCTCCTTTGCCAATAACCTGATTAACCAAGTTTTCCAGCATCCAGAACTTACCTCCTTTCATAAAGTCTCTTGTATGTTGTTAAATGTTTGACTTAAAAGAATTCATGAAAACATTTTTATAGGGCAGAAGTAGCCACTGGCTGACCCAGCTAAAGGTGGCCCCACTGTTGGCTGTGGGGACATACTCTGGGGAGCTGCCGGGCGAGTAACATCGTTTGATTTATGACCTTGACTTACAATACATAGGCTTTTTTTTTAATTTAAAAATATTGACTTCACAAAAGTTTATTCTAAGGGGGTATTTATACTTTTATACTTTTTTAGGTATCCGTGTTTTATCAGCTTACTGTTTAACGTCTAAGTTTCCCCTGGTATTAGCAAATAAAATTGTGTATTTATGAATGAGCCCAGCAGCTGTTAATGTCTTAAAATGCATGGAAAAGCTGCAGCTGGAATGGTCATTCAGCTGCTCAAGCCAGGATACCCCCTGCAGGACTGGTTCCAGCTTCTAGTCAAGGGACCCAGTGTGCCCTGAAGAGTTCAGCTATCTTTGGTTATCTGCTGCTACCAGTCAGTCCTATTTTCACTGATCAACCCAGCCTTGGCATGGACTGTCCTACCTGCCCAGTGTAAGGTGCAGGGAAGGGGCTGCTTATATAGGGACAAGGTGTGGCTTCTGGGTGTCCTGGATGAGAGATCACATGAGGGAGGAGTTTAAATTCTGCCTTGAGAGGTTTGCTAGTGGTAGCTAGGACCTGCCTATGCCCTTCAGCCTCAGCCAGAAACAGCTCTGGGTGCTCAGGAAGGCCTCTGCATGGTGATATTCCTGATCAGAATCCAGAGCATGTCCTATCAGAGCTGAAGGCTACAAATAAGACAGGCCAGAGCTCTTAGCAAAAAAGGCATTCTGTCCCCCTCAGGTAGACCTATCTGCCATGGGGTGTTTGGAGAGGGCTAAGGGGTACCAGTGCTGGCCCCTTCAGAAGTCTAGCAGACCTAGGCATGGTAGCACATGCCTGTAATCCCAGTACTCAGGAGACTGAGGCAGGAGGATTGCTGTGATCCCCCTGCCTCAGCCTGGGCTACACGCTGAGTTCAAGGCTCACCTTAACTACATAGTAAGACCCTGACTCAAGAAAAAAAAAAAAAAAGAAGCCAGTGATATAGCTCAGCAGCTTAGCGCCTGCCTGGCAAATGTGAGGTTATGAGTTCAAGGGTCAGTACCAAAAAAAAAAAAGAAAAACAAAACAAAACAGGAGAGAGGGAGGGTTTGTGGGTTGTGTGGGTCCCCAGTGGTTTCTGGTTCATGCCTGAAGCCTTCCAGGACTCTCTGTTGGAGCAAGAATCACACCTCTGGTTGGCTAGTACGATGGAGCCTGCATGGGGATAAAAGCCCCACTACTGCCACCTGGGGATAGGTGTGAGGTCTCTGGCATTGGAGGTTCCCCCTTGGTTTTCTCCTTCTACACCTCCTGCCTGCCCACATTTGGAACACCAAAGGTGATATCTGGAAGGGTCTTTTTGCCTTCAGGTCATCTGTCCCCACACGGGCTCCTGGGCCTGGGGTTGATTCTTACCTGGGGTCTTGAAGCCAGCAGGGACCCATGCTAACTGTTTTTCTTCCTGTGGCTTCATAGACTGATTGTGGTGCGTATGCAGTTGTGTGTGTGCATGGCATGTGCTTGTGTATGTGTGTTCATGGGTGGGGGACAATACACATGTGTGGCTGTTCTGGTATCACCTGCCCCCACTGAGGCTGGTTGCAGTGGCCTTCCACAGTGGTCGTGCCTGGGGGAAGGCTCCAGTCCTGGTGCCCTGCCTGGCTGCCTTGATCTATGCCAGCAGTTCCCTTCAGTGTTCTTCCTACAGCTGGCACCCCTGATGGCAGATCACTGGTAACTGCCTGGCAAATGTGTGGAGCATTATATCTTGAGTTGTACCCTGAACCCGGGATGCAGAAGGAAGCCTGTGGTAACCTGGGCGTTTCTCTTCTACAACCTTCTCACAGTACTGAGTTTGGTATAAGCTGTGAATTGCATGGAATAAACCTGTTTTCCTTTTCAACTCCTGGTTCTGTGTAGAGTTTTCCCTGCCTCCTACGGACAGTTGCCTGTGGAATCTCTTCTTGGGATTGGCCAGCAGATCCCAGGGGTATAGGTGAGGTGTGTGACTCTGTCTCCTCTGAACTCCTCCACCCTACCTTGGCCAGGGCTCCACACATAGCCCATAGCAGTACCTAGTCATCAGACCTGTCTCTGGGACCCCACAGCCTGCCCTGCCCTGTTGTCTGGGTGCAGGAACACCTGCCTCCTATTGAACAGATGAGTAATCCCTCCTGACCAGAGACCTAACCTGGTCTGGAGCAAGAACTCAGCAAATGACCCATCCACTGAGGTCACTGAGTACCTGGTAGGCAGTGGTGGCTGAGCTCAGGCAAGCCTAGGGAGATTTCTGGTGTTTTGACCCCCAGTGTTCCCAGGCTGAACCACAGTAGATGCTTGCTAAGTGATCATTAGTTTAGTATATAATAGTACCTGCTTCTCAGACTTAGGCAGGCAGGCTACACACAGTTGTATATGTCCTAATAACTTTAGACTTTGAGTGGGGAGATCAGCACTGACGGATAGGGTGGTGGGAAAGGAGCCCTGAGGTCAAGGGGAGAAGGACCTAGGCTGGTCCTAGAAGGGACTGAACAGTAGAGTAGAGAGTCAGAAAATGGCCTGGACATACTCCATGGTGACACGGCATTGTTTAGTGAAGTCTGGTGGGAGTGGTAATGGTTCCCTTAGGACACCCCTCCCTGCCCCTCATGAGTACCCTCGTCTCTCCCTATCCTAGTTATAGCCCCTTCAGTGGCACTGGCCATCTGTAATCAACTTTCTACCTGTGGTCTCTATCCACAGTGCTTGGTCAGGGCAGCCCTTAGCAGAGGATCAGGGTAGAAAAACTTGAAACAAAGTGACATCAGGGTAGTCTTCTGTGAGAAAATCTGGGAAAGTATTACAGGAACCCGGGGATATCCTAACCGGAGTGTCTGCAGTGTCCTATCCCATCAGGAACAAAGTCCTCTGAATCTTCTTCCATGTCACAGTTCCCACTTCCGTACTCTAAGGATTTTTGAGCAGGGCATTTGGCACTGATTTTATTGGAAATAAACATAAATAAAAATACCTGGCATTTAAGATAGGGCAGGATAGAGAGCTATTTACACATGTACATGGGTGGCATGTTGCCTAGTGGGGTGGACTTAGAGGACAGCGAATAGCACCCCAAGGACCAGCAGGGCCACATGGACAGCCTGGCAGGGGTCTTACTAATGGCCACCTATTTTGCTTGACTGGAACTTCAGCTCAGGGATGATACGGTGGATCCAATCATGGTGTGAAGTGACCCGGATGTAGACACCAGGGCGGTTCTGGCGGGCACAGCCCTCACCCCAGCTGATGACGCCAGCCTGTACCCATGTCTGGTTCATGAAGCACACCAGAGGTCCCCCGGAATCACCCTGTGGGGGAAGCAGAGTTCCTAAGAACCTACCTTGTACCACCAAATCCCAGGACACCCAACACTGACTCAAACCCTTCCATCTTTCCTCTCTACCCTTGGTCCCTCTTTTCCTACTAGAGTACCCTAGGTTCCCTGCTTGTCCATGGTTGGGAGGTTGAGTTCAAAAATGCACCTTCCCCACCCCCGACCTAACCAACTCCTAAAATAGGGTTCAAAGCTGTTGCTTCCCAATAAGCTTCCTGGCTGGTAGAACTCAGCACCCCATCCTGCCCTGGGCCTCAGGATAGGTCAGGTTCTTGCTTCTTTCCACTCTACCTTGCAGGCATCCTTTTTGCCCTCAGCAAAGCCTGCACAGAGCATGTCATCTTTGATGGCTTTGGGCTGGAAGCTAGATGCTGTATCTGTGCTGTAGAGTAGGTTGCACTTGGGTGTGTCAATGATGGGGACAGCAAGTTTCTGCAGGATCCGAGGGTTGGGCAGGTGGTCTAGGGGTGGGCAGGCCAGTGGACAGTCTTCAGCAGTGACCTGTGGCTCTGGATTCCCAGAACCATGATGCAGTGTGTCCGTGCCCAGGCTTCCCTTGTGTTCAGGTCTCTCAAGGGGCTGAGTTCCCACCCTCTTGAGCTCTAAGCTGGGTGTTCTGTGTCCCTAGCTCTTCCCTGTAGGGTGGCTGTTCTCCTCTGGACCTTTTCCAGGCCCGTCCCGCTTTCTCCCAGGGCTATCCCCCCTTACCTTGCTCACTGGGGCTGCCCCAGCCCGTAACCCAGCAGTTCATGTTTGTTTCAAAAACAACTGAGGGGTCAGGCATGCACACGGGGAGGATGTAGTTGGTGAAGGTCACTGGTGCTTCCAACTCCACCAGGGCCACATCTGCACTGGAGGCCATGCCCTGATACAGGGGATTGCTCTCTACCCGTTTCACATGGGCATAGATGGAGTGTGGCCCTGGCTGCAGCAGTTGCCGTGCCCCCAGCAGCACCCGGTACAGAGAAGTTTCAGAAGTACTAGAGGGAGAAAACAGAGGCCTAGAGTGGGCTGCCCCCTCGAGCAGGGGATGAGGGCCAGGGAGGCTATTGTGTGTCTCTGGCTCACTACATTTCCTGATGCTTTTCTGCATTTCATGTTCAAAACTAGCATCTTTAGAGGGGTGTTCTGCAAGGTCAGGGTGTAGAAGCTGCAGTGAGATCACTCACCTTTAATCTTCAGCTCTGTCCCAGGCCACCAGTTAGACAAGTCGCCTAACAAGTTTCTGTTAACTCGTTTCCTCATTTATAAGGTGGGGACAGTGACAGTCCTTCCAGAAATGCCTGCTTTGAGAGCTGAAGGAGGTAGCCACCCACAGGAGCCATGGGGCCCAGCCTTGCTCTGGAGCCTGGAGCAGCCACCCACTCTGAGGGTGTTGAGTAAAAAAATGTAGGTTTTTACTAGAATCTCAGAACTGCACTGAGGTGAAAGGAGAAGGGTTGGGAACCTCAGAAGTTTGGAGTCAGGTGGCTTATAACAGTGATCAGGACTGAGGGCCTGGCCACTTTCTTGGGGATTATAACCCCTTAGGGGGAAGGGGAGGAGATATTCTATTCTAGTCCTTGGGTTTGTCTAATACCAGAGTCCCAGAAAGGGGACTCAGGGTGGGAGGAAGATAGGGGAAGAGGGCCAGAGTGCTAGGGAAGCCTGGAACATTTTCTGGGGCCTAGTTGTGGCACAGTGCCTTATTGGCGAGTTGGCTGGTGCAAGCCAGGGCTGAGGCAGTGATTGCAGCTGCAAGAGAAGATCTGAACTTGGGCCTAGAGGAAAACTTAGCTAGGAAAGCAGGCAGGTGCTGGACCAGGCTGCCAGGGCCCACAGGGGCATGTGGGTTTGCTGCAGATTGGATGCTGTCCATGGTGCTAAACCAGCATCAGGCTTTGTCTTGTCTCTGCTCACTGGGGCAGTCACAGGGGTGGACAATAGGCTCACTCACTTGTAGAAGCAGTGTGCTGCAGTGAGCACCCACTGCTCTGTGATGAGGCTGCCCCCACAGAAGTGGCTTCCGTTGCGCTGGATGCTAACCTGCCAGGGCCATTCGCCCTCCATGGCATCCTGCCCGCCCACCATCCGGTTCAGCATCCTCCGGTGCCCGCAAACTGGAGAAACATGATGGAATTACTGGGAGCTAATTGCATGGCTTTGACTCCAGCCCCAATCCCATATGCCAGCTTCCATTTTATACGCCATTTCTGGCCTTCCTAGCCGCTGACCTGCTTAGGACCTTGGGAGTCAGACCTTCGCTATCCCTATGCCATGAGCCTCAGTCCCTCCACTGGGAATAGGTGCCATAAGACCTGCCTCTAGCTTTTGGGCATTGAGGCACCAAATGGAAAGACCTTATCCCTAGGCTTGACACGGGTCCTGGAAGGATGGCTGGTGTGTCTGCCTTTCACAAAATAGGCAGCCCTGAGAGACAGCTCTTCTGCAATGAGAGAACCTCTGACTTAGAGGTTCCCCAGGGCCCTATGCCTTCCTTCTGGACCTTGTTCCATGTGTATGGCCATGCCCGTCCATCATCCTACAGTTCAATCACACCCACTTACCTACTGGTATCTTGGCCTCTTGAATCCCTGAAAGTGAAGAAAAGGAGTCATCAGCTTACTTTGCCAAAGCCAGGGTCCATTTCATCCTTCACCCCCTTGCCTGATCAGCAACCCCCATCCTCTCCCTGGCTCTGGGAGCTCAGGAGGGATAGTCACCATGGCATCTGGGGGGAGAGGCCAAGATCACTCAGCTTCTAGCTTGGCCTGTGAGCAAAGTTTATCTGGGAAGAGATAAACAGGCCACATGTGGAACTGACCAGGAGAGGCCAGTGCAGAGGCTGTGTGCCAGTGTCCCAGGACTCCACATTCCCCAGAACTGAGCCATCTCAGGGAAGGATCCCCTGCTGTCCTCAGACCTGCTGCTCAACCTTCACTGCATCTCTCGAAGCTCCACTACAGGCTCAGTGCCCAGCCAGGGGGCTGCCTCAAGAGAGACCTCTCTGCCCCACCCTTCCTGTCACCTGTTCCTTGTAGCAGGTCCAAAAGAGCTAGAGAGGACAGTCTCCCTATGCCCCATGTACTTGAGGAACTCAAAGTATGGAGCCAGAAAAGGTAACCAGTCCTAGTGTGCTGATGGGCTGCAGGGAACAGGACGTGTCTTCAGTGAGCCATGCATGGCCTAGGATCCCTGAGGATCCAGGAGGTGTTAGAGTACCTCATTTCTCCTGTCAGGCTCCCAGTGTCTCCTCAGTGCCATTGGGGGACAGGGAGATGGAGAGGCCACTAAAAGGAACCTGAGAAGACTCAGCAGACCTGCTTGCTTCTCAAAGTGAGGATGTCAGGCAGGTTGTAGGTCAAGTATGGTGCTGGACCAGGTGGACAAGAAGCAGGTAACTCATTTTCACAGTGGCCCTTAAATGCCCTGGGTGGATTATCCCAGCATCTTAGCATAATATCATTTGACACTGACTCTGCCTTTTCTGAGGCTTACGCTTACAAATGCTGCTTCCAGCTTATCCACCCTTTGTCCTCATTGACACTAACATACTTGAAGCTTCTCTGTTCCTCCTTTTGGCTTTCCCTGCCTCAGACTCCCCACAGCATTTCCTCCCCCATATGCATGTCTGCCTTCCCTACTGTAGCTCAGCTGCTGCTCTTTTTAGGCTGAACCTCCTGACATCTCCAGGTTCTAACCCAAATCAAAGCTTCAGCGAATTCCTGCCTTCTCTAGGAAGCTCCCCCTGCTTGTCCTGTCCATCTTTAAAGCCTCAGTCCCTCCCTTGAGCTCTTTGTCCTTCTACTGGGCATCACATCTTACCCCTAGGCACAGTCCCAAGAGCCCCAGGAAGGCAAAGCCTACCTCTGCGATCCCTAGCTTAGGGAATGTATGGAGAAACAATACTGTGGGGATCTGAGTAGGAGAGCTTAGCTTTTGTGGGGTGGGCATCTTGTCAGGTTGGAGGGCACAGTCAGGGTGTCAGATCTCCATCCTGGGCCCAGGACCCCTGGTGACCCTGTAGCTAGTTGAAACCCTTGGGGTGTTGGGCCTACAAGAGCTGCTGAAGATAGCATCTGGGATTGAGTCGAATGCAGCTTCAGTGCCCACTCTGACCATGACCTCAATTGTTCAGCCTCCTGGAATAATTTGAGGTGTTACACTATGGAAATGGGCTCACTGAAAGGATGCTGTTACTTGCCACTGCAGGAGGTCTGCCTGGTGAGGCTGGTCAGTGAGGGGAGACTGAGGCCTCCCTGCAGAGAGGCACCCTAGTGCTCCCCCAAGAATGAAGAACCTGTGGCTGGGGATTTAGCTCAGCGGTATAGGCACCTGCCTTATAAGCAGGCAGTCGCGAGTTCGATCCCTGGTACCGATAAAAAGGGAAAAAAAAAAAAAAAAAAGAATGAAGAACCTGGAGCCTTGGCTGAGCTGTAGTCTGAGGTGACCTGTTCTGGCCCTGGGAGGTGACCTGAGGACAGGGAAGTATGGCTGCTGGGCTGGCCTGGCTGGCCCAGGAATGTGGAAGAGTTTCCCTGGCAGAGAGGGGCCCGCCCTGTGGGGAGGAACGTGGCAGGTGGGCCCCTGGCTGGACCCTGCTGGCCTGGCCATGGATGGTAATACATTCTCTACTTGCTTATACCCTATCTCATGCTACCCAGTTGTTAGCTGAATGCCAGCCTGCTTCCAGGGTCCCTAGGCTTAGATGACAACCCTTGCTCAGTTCCACTTCTAGATTTGCTGTGGTGGTCCTGGGACTTGGAGCCCAGCTGGCCCAAGTTCAAATCATGCATACATGAAGCTTTTCATCTGGTGAGCAAGGGAGCCTCAAGTCCAGTGCCACATACACTATGCGTACTTGGGAATGTGGGTTGAGGCCCCCATCAGGTTGCTGCCATAGGGTCCCACTCTAACCTAAGCCTGCCTCAGGACCCCTAAGTGAAACATCTGGAGTGTGCCAGCCTGTCCTAGGGCCTCTAACACTGGGCAGGGAGTGGTGACCCAGATGGAATTCCTCCAAGGAAGCCAGGGACTCTAAAACTCACCAAACCTCAGCAATAGGAAGAGCAGGAGCAGCAGGAGGGGTATGGGGGCCAGGTATCGCCTCATGTCCTCAGGCTGGCAAAGCTGGGCCAGGGTCGGCAGTGGTGGAGGGAGCTCCTGGCACTTGTGAGGCACTGGGCTCCATGAAGTGGGGTTTTATGCTGGAGGTGACTGTTGACTGGGCTATGCCACCCAACCTGTTGGCCTGCTCCACCCAGCTCTGCTCCAACAGGAAAGAGGCACCCTGAACCCCAATTCTGACCTGGTCCTGAACCCCTCAGGCTAGAGCACTTACCCAAACACACCTGCCCCATCCAGAGAGTTCCTCACCATGAGCTGACCAGAGATACCCCCTAGCAGGCCCACATGAGCTGGCCAGGTCTCCCCAGGAGATACTACCTGCTTTATTTGTTCACTTAACATTTATTGGGAACCTACTGTGTACACGGCTTCAGTTATCTACAGAGTCAGTTGGAACTTATACTCCGATAGTAGGGCAAGATCAGGGGAACAGTGAGGAGCAGGGTAAGGGGACTCAGGACCTGGAATGACCATTGGCCCTCATCATACCCCTCCCAGGAAGTGAACCCAGCAGCCCCCACCCAATGTGAATCCTGGGGACCCGCCCAAGTGCCAAGTGCCAAGCCCTGGCCCAAGTGCACCTGCTGTGGGCCGGGTAGGCGGGGTAGAAGCTGGTTCTGGGAAGGTGGCTGATGACCAGCCTAGTGGCTGTTCTGTCTTCCCTGGGCACTCCCAGCTTTGGGACATGCAGCCTCAGCAGGAAGAAAGTATTTGGGGCATGGGGCTAATATCAAAGCTGAAGGAGAGCGCTTTAGTAACTACTCTTAATTGGCTGCAGCATGAGGAGTGGCAGCAGGCCTCACTGCAGACTGCCTCAGTTTCCCCACTGACCTTCATTTCCCACATTGAGTTGCAATCCTTACCTTGCCAGCCCCAGGGTCTCCCTGCACTTGGCAGCTGCCTGCACCAGAAGCTATACCAGTGCACTCCCTGGGTGCTAGCTTGCCTTCACTTTTGGTCTGCCCATTCCTTCCCTGTCCCTGAGCCTCTGTGGCACAAATAATGGGTTGCCCTTGATGGCAGGCAGGACACTCATTCATATATTCAACAAGTATTTGGGAGTCATACTGATTGGTGCCCAGGACTTCTAGGTATGGGGATAGAGTGAAAACTCATGGATACAAGGAGTAACTTAGAGGGAAAAAAGATCTAGTTATACACTGTGGAAAGTCTCAGAACATCCAGGTGGGTGACCACTCTTCTCCAGGCACCCAGCCATCAATTTCTGTTATCTTAGAGGCAGTTTTAAATGCTCTGCTCCAAGACTCAGGACTTCTCATGGGCCTCTGTCTCAGGTGTCCCTGTTCTCCTTCCTTATTTACTTACTTTAATTTAGAGACAAGGTCTCCCTATGTAACCCAGGCTGGCCTTAAACTCAGTGATCTTCCTTCACTGGCCTGAGTGCTGGGATTATAGCCATGCATTGTTACGCCCTGCCTCTTACCTTTTTAAAGCCAATTTTCCTTAAAGTCAACCAGGCAACTGGAAGCAAAGATCCCAGGAAAAAGTGATCTTCCTAGCAAACCAAACCAGAGTCAAGTCTCTAGCAGTCTTCAACATTGCTGTTGAACTTGCTAACCCAAAGCAGCAAAGAAGTGGCTGGAAGGAGCGTGTGGAGTAGAGAGCCGGGCCTTCCTCCCACCACCCACCAAGAAAATAAAGGGGAATTGGGAAGCATTCTAGTCAATCTCACCTAAAAATTAGTTGAACTGGACATATACTAACTCTGGCTGGGAGAGTATTTTCTAAGGTTATAATCACAGTAGACATCACAAAGAAAAGGAAGAGCTAGGCTTGGCATGGTATATCACACCTGTAATACTAGCATTGGGAGGCTGAGGCAGGAGGACTGCCATGATTTTGAAGCGAGCCTGGACTACACACTGGGTTACATAGGCCCTGCCTCAAAAAACAAACAAAAGCAAAACCTGTGGCCTGGATGTAAATTTAAAAAATGCAAGCAACATTGGTTGTAAGTAAAAAGACAATAGGAAAAATACATGTAAGAAATATGGTCGAGGGGCTGGGGATTTAGCTCAGCAGCATAAGTGCCTGCCTTGCAAGTGTGTGGTTGTGAGTTTGATCCCCTGGTACCGATAAAAAAGAAAAAGACAAAAAAAAAAAAAAAAAAAAAAGAAATATGGTCAAATACAGATAACCATTGTTGCCTAAGTGCTATGGAAAGTGGTCAGAAAGCTGGGCATAATGTTGTGCCTCTAATCCCAGCTAGCCAGGTGGCTGAAGCAGGAAGATTGCAAATTTGAGCCCAACTCGGGCAATTTAGTGACCTATCAAGACTGTCTCAAAATAAAAAAGCCTGGGGATGTAGCTTACTGTGCAGACTCTGAGTCAAACCCCAGTGCCAAAGGGGTGGGGGAAGACGAAGGGGAGAAAAAAAAAGAGAAGAAGACAAAGAATAAAGAAATTGGTCAGAAAAACACTGCGCCCTATAAATAAAATGGGTGAAAACACAGATAATTCACCAGAGAGGAAACTAATTTGGCCAGGGGACTTGCTGAGAAATGTTTAGCCTGAGTAATTAAAAGAATGCAAATCAAACCACAGCAAGGTGATGCCAGTGTTCCCATCTGAGGTTAATACGGTGTTGGAGGAATGTTATTAGTCAGGGCCACCTGGAAATGGGTCAGCGGGTGAGCATGGGACTGGCCCTTTTGTCCTGTGTGTGTTGCATCAAAGAGTTATTCCCTTTGAAGATGACTGTCACTGCAAATCCAGTTTATATTTGCAAAAACAAAGTTTTCAGGATGACAGTAAATATATACTCCAAGTAGAACTTACAAAAATCACATTTTTAGCTGGATGTAGTGGGGAATTCCTTTAATTCCAAACATTGATACCATTGTCTAAAGTGCTAAAGAAATTGTTCAGAAAGCTAGACATATGGGAGCCTCTAATCCCAGCTAGTCAGGAAGCTAAGGCAGCAGAGCCACAAGTTTGAGCCCTGCCTGGGAAATTTAGGGGAAAAAAAAAAAAAAAAAAAAAAGCTGGGTATAGTGGTGCATGGCTATAGTCCCAGCGACTCGGGAAACTGAAGCAGGTGGATTACTGACTGTGAGGTCAAGGCCAGCCTATGCTACATAATGAGACTGTCTCAAAGAAAAAAAAAAAAAGCATAAATATTTGTAGAAAATGAAGTAACTACAAAAATGTAAATTTTACAGTAGCAGCAAAAACATCCAAAGAAAAGGTTGTAAAATGTTCAGCACTGACCAATAGTTCTGAATCATATGGTTTTCTTTAGGAGCAAGTAATGAGGAGCCTAGATTTGTGGGGTACAGTGGGTATTCATAAAACCTTTGTGTGGTACTCGAGAACCCAGAAGTAGAACTGACAGTCTCTCCATCCCACAGAGCTCTGATGCTCTCTGGTGGGGCCCTAAACTCAGCTGTTTGAGATGACCCCCCCACACACACACACACATACACAGAGCAGGGCCAGGGCTGCTGCTGGAGTCTTACATAAGGAATTCTGACTAAGAGGACCAGAGTTTCCTATCTTCCCATCCTCCAGTCCATGCAGTATTGGTGATCCACTAGTGGGATATTAACAGGCCTACCTGGGCTCCTGGCCCTGTGGTTGACCCCCCAGAGGCGGGGACAGGTGCAGGTTGGTGAGAAGCAAGAACACTATGCTCTCATGTAAATATAGTAATGAAATAGACATTTTCACACATGAAAGTTGTCAAAAACTTTACCCCCAACCTCCACACTACTCTTAGGAAGCCATTGGAGGGAAGACGGTCTCCAATCAAAGGAATAAATAAAATAGAAAAAAGAAAATATAGGCTGTAGGAAACAGACACGAGAGTGGGAATAGTGGTACACACATGTAATCCCAGTGACTTGGGAAGCCTGAGGCAAGAGTATCACGGTTTTGAGGCTAGCATGGGCAACTTACTGACACCCTTGTGGCATCATATTCCAGCACTTTCAAGAGGCTAAGGCAGAAGGATCAAAATTCTGTGTCCAATTGAATATAATGGCACGCACACTGTAGTCCTAGCACTTGGGAGGCTGAGGCAGGAGGATTGCTGAGTTTGAGGCCAGCCTGGGCTAAATAGTTCTAGACCAGCCTGAACACATATGAGACTGTCTCAAGGAAAACAAAACAAAACATAGCGGGGGCTGCAGCTCAGTGTGAATGCCCTGGGTTCAATGCCCAGTACTAGGAAAAAAAAAAAAGAAAGAAAGACAGAAAGAAAGTAAAAGAAAAGAAACAGCACTGCAAAGTGCTGCAATTCCTCACCACAATGCTGAAGGGAGATTCTAGATGGCAACTGTGCTCTAGGTTTAGAGGCCAACTGGTGGCCTTTGGACCCTGTGACTCAAGGAACCAGCATGCTGAGACTCGACCTACTGAGGCTACTGATGCAAGTTGAGGAGGAGAGAGACTTAAAGTCCAAACTAGGAGAAAGGCGGGTATAATTCCCAGGGTGACGGTGTGGACAGCTGCAGGAGTGCCTGGGGAGCAGCCAGCACAGAATGAAGGGGAAGACAGTTTGGGGCTGAAAGCAGCATAGGAGAATGGAAATAATGTTTTCCGTAGGTTGCCTTACGACTGTCCTATTCCATGCTATATTAACATCACTGTTCATGCTTGCTTTCGACAAGTGTTGGCCTGGAATATCCTTTTTCAGTTCTGTATTATCTTTTATTATTTTTAATTTTTAAATTGTGTTTCAGATGGGGTATCACCCCCAGCCTCCACCAGGTCTCTTCTAGCTTCTATTGAATCCCAAATCAGGCTTAGGTGCCGCCCAGAGAGAAGAGCACTGGCTCCCCCTGCAGGCCATAGCGGCACTGAGGCTGCCGGCTCAGAGAGAGGTGTCCTGGTTTGTTTTTGCTGTTCCTTGCTTCTTGCTTAACTTTGCCCTTGTCAGCCCTCCTGTATGTACAGTGTGGGTGCAGAAGTCCAGTATTGATGCAGAAGTCCAGCTCCCTCTTGTGCTTACACAGTAAATTAAAAGTTAATACCTACATTTAACTCCTTCCTTCCAAACCACTCAGTGGGGTTCTACTTCCCCACTGAAGTTAATATCCACGAATGAATTAATCGAACAGGTAAGTGCTATCTTAGGTCAATGTCACTTCAAATCATGAGAAATCAAAAATTATTCACACTGATTCAATAAACATAATTTAAAAATTGGTGAATGTGGGAGCCGGGCATGGTGGCTCACGCCTGTAATCCCAGCACCCGGGAGGCTGAGGTGGGAGGATAGTTGCAAGTTCAAGACCAGCCTGGACTACAAAGTGAGCTCAAAGCCAGCCTGAACTGCATAGCGAGACCCTGTCTCAAAAAGACAAAAAAAAAAAAAAAAAAAAAAAAAAAAAAAAAATGGTGAATGTGGAAAACAGTATATCTTATCATTTATAAAAGTTTGTATAATTCAAAGCTGTAAACTTAAGGGAAAAATAAAGAATATGTTTATAATCTTAGAATATAGAGACAAAATTCAAATGTTAAAAAATTTAGCTGGAAATCATGCACATGGCGGTAATCTCAGTGAGACAGGATTATGTATTTAAAGGTAGCTTGAACTACATAGTAAGATTCTCAAAAAACAAAAACAAAAGATTGAAAAATGTGGGCTGGAGCTGCAGCTCAATGGTAGCATACAGTTTATCATATATGCAGTCCTAAGTTTGATTCTGTTATAGTTTATGTTTAGATGTCCTCCCAAAGCTTCATGCAGTCATACGTGAGGCTTTTTCAGAGATGGCTAGACCTAGACTGCGTGATGCTGACATTAAGGATGAGTGATTATTAAATTAGTTCACTGCCAGGTGTCATGGTGCATACCTGACATCCTCGCACTGGGGAGGCTGAGACAGGGGGATTGCCATGAGTTCGAGGCCAACCTGGGCTACACAGTGAGTTCAAGTTTAGTCTGAACTGCATTGTGAGACCCTGTCTCAAAAAAATAAAATACAAAAAAAGTAAATAAATTAGTTCACAGATTAGTCTGGCATAATTCTAGGTGTGAATAATGGGAAGGCCCTCCCCCAGCTGTGAGTGCTATCTACCTTAAGGGAATGTATCTTGGCTGTGATAGAAAGAGAGCTGCTATGGTTGCTTGCTATTCCTTTGCTGCTTCACTGCTTTGATGCCGTCTGCCTGCCAATAACTGTTTCTTCTGTACTGCCCACTGCCATGCCACCCTGCCTTGGAACCAGCCAACTATGAAATGAACTGTGAGCTAAAATAAACTTTCCTCCTTTAACTTTGGGTGTCAGGTATTTTGTTTTACAATTAGAAAAATAATAAGGCAGATCTCTGGCACTACAGGAAAAAAAAACTAGATTGATGAATTGAAATATACTGTTAGGTATGGTGGCACAAGCCTGTAATTCCAGCACTTGGGAGGCTGAGGCAGGAGGATTGCTGCAAGTTTGAGGCTGGCTACATAGTGAGTTCAAGGCCAGTCTTGACTACATAGTGAGACCTTGTATCAAAAAAGATGCAAGGATGGTTCATAAGTTAATAAATGTAATACATCACATAAACAAGAGCAAAGTCAAAAACCACATGATCATGTCAGTAGACATGGAAAAGGATTTTGATGAAATCCAGCACTCCTTCATTATAAAACTCCTGAGGAAAACAGGAATATAAGGACATACTTCAGTATGATAAAGGCTATTTATGACAAACCAATAACTAGCATCATATTAAATGAGGAAAAACTAAAAACATTTCCCCTAAATTCTGAAACAAGGATGTCCACTATTGCCTATTCAACATAGTACTTAAAATATTGTCAGAGCAATTCAGCAAAAAAGATAATTTAAATCATTATTTATAGATGACATGATACTACATAGAAGACCCAGAGAACTTCATAAAAAACCCTCTTAAAATTAACATCCAACTTCAGCAAAGTAGCAGGATACAAAATCACACACACACACACAAATCAAAACAAAAATCATTAGCATTTGTGTACACCAACAACAGAATGAGAAGGAGATTATTAAAACAATGCCACTTACAGTAGCACCAACAAAAATGAAATATCTAAGAAACCACCTAATCAAAGTAGTGAAAGACCTCTACAAAGAAAACTATAGTGTTCTGAAGAAAACATCAGAAAATGGAAAGACGTACCCTGCTTCTAAATAGGCAGCTCCAGTATTATCAAAATGGCATTATTTCCAAAACTATTACACAGATTCAGTGCAATCCCAATCAAAATACCAACAACATACTTTATAGATCTATAGAAAATAATCATAAAATTCATGTGGATCCAGAAGAGACTCCTAATAGCAAAAATAATTTTGGATAATAAGAGAAAAGCCAATGGCACGGTACTGGGACAACAACAAAAAGACATGTGGATCAATGGAAGAGAACTGAGGGTACAGAAACTCCCCTAGCATAGTCAACTATTTGATTTTTTTTTTTTTTTTTTTTTTTTGGTATTTTGAGACAGAGTCTCACTATGCAGTTCAGGCTGGCCTCGGGCTCACTTTGTAGCCTACGTTATCTCAAACTTGCAACAACCCTCATGCCTCAGCCTTCTGAGTCCACAGATGTGTGCCAGGTAGAAATATTTGGTTTTTGACAAATTGTCCAAAACATATGTTGGATGAAAGATAACCTATTCAACAAGTGGTATTGAGAAAACTGATTATCTGTTTGCAGAAGAATGAAACTGGACCCTTATCTCTCACTATATACTAAATTAAAGTAAAAATTGATCAAAACTCTAAATGTTAAAACAGAAACATTAAACCTTGGAAGATAAAATGGGTAAAACTCTTAAAGACATAGGTGTAAAGAATTCCTAAACAGAACTTCAATCACACAAGCGATAGCAAGAATCAACAAATGGGTCATATCAGACTAAAAAGCTTCTGTTCAGCAAAAGAATCAGTCAGTAGAGTGAAGAGACAACCTACAGAATGGGATAAAAATTTTGCCAGCTACTCCTCAGAAGACTAGTACCTAGAATATATAAAGAATTCAAAAAATTAAACCACCTAAAATTAAAGACTTGGTTAAGAAATGGGCAAGAGAAATGAACAGATGCTTCACAGAGGAAGAAACACAAATGGTCAACAAATACATGAAAAAATGTTCAACATCTTTGACCATTAGAAAAATGCAAATTAAAACAAAGCTAAGATTCTGTCTTACTCTGGAAAGAATAGCAATCATCAAGAAATCAAATAATAAGAAATGCTGATGTGGCTGTGGTGATAAATGAACCCTCCTGCATTGTTGGTGAAAATGCAAACTAATGCAACTATTTTGGAATCAGTATGAAGAACTGAAATTAGACATGCCATATGACTCAGCTATGCCCCCCTCCCCAGGTATCTTCCCCAAAAAGCTTAGTACAGTGCTAAATGCATATCAATGTTTATAGCAGCACAATTCCTAATAGCTAAATCCTGGAAGCAGCCCATACACCCACCAACAGATGATTAGCTAAAGAAAATGTGGTGTCTATATATAATGGAATACTACTTTGCTATAAAAAACATTTTTTTTTTGTACTGGGGATCGAACTCATGACCTAATGCTTGCCAGGCAGACACTTATGCCACTGAGCTAAATCCCCAGCCCCCTAAAAAATGATAATTTATCTTTCTTTTTAAATAAAGAACATTTTTGAGACACTTGTAGGTAAATGGATGTACCTAGAAAATATAATGTTGAATGAAATAAACCAGACACACAAGCTGAAATATTGTATGGTTTCTCTCATTTGAGTGAGGCAAAGTACAAAGAAAAAGGTGAAGCACGGATAGAAGGGGACAAAGGGAAAATCTCTTACAATAGGGAAGTGGTCCAAGGGAACAAGAGCGAGGATGAGGAGGGGAAGGAGAAATAAGAATAAACCTATGCCAGATTCGGGAACCTAATAACCCTGAGTAATGTAAACACTAGATGCCATAACATGAGCTAAGATTAATAACAAGTATGAAAAAGGGAATGGGAGAATCGGAGTAGGAGCAGGGAGAGGGAGGGACGGGGAGAGGGCTTTCCTAAAAATGGAGACAAGCTGTGTAAAGGTTGAGTGATCTGCCAGTTTGAGTAAGAGAAGCTCAACTAAATTGGCTCAGCAGTTCCACACCCTAGGGAATTTATGGAGGATTCACCCTAGGGTGGCTTATTGCCTGGGAGGTGTAAAGGGGAAATGCAGAAGGACAGGCTCGCTACTGTTTCTTTTTCTTTTTTTGTCTTTTTCCTTTTTTATTGGTACCGGGGATTGAACTCACGACTGCCTGCTTGCAAGGCAGGCGCTTATGCCACTGAGCTAAATCCCCAGCCTCTCACTTCTGTTTCTGTGGAGGAGCTACACTTTCACCTTCACCCTGGACTCCTGGTGTGACTCTTCAGCTTCCAGCATAGACTCTTCAGCCTTCCATTGCAGATCTATGGGCCTCTTGCTATGGACTCACGTGGGACACTGCAGTGAGCTCCAGACCTTCAACTGGATCCTTTGGCCTCGGCATGCAGACAGACCCTCTACACTCTTCCTCGTCTGACTGGGTGGCCGTTGTAAGCCAGTCTTGTAAATTCTTATATATTTGTAAGTCTTGTGCTATCACTGTTTCTTTAGTTAACAGTGACTGATGCAAGTTGTGATCTGTACAAGTTACTACTCTCCAAGATGATTGAAAACTGCATGAATTATAAACATGTACTAATAAAACAAGAAAAAGAAAAATTTAAATATATCAAAATTGAAAGCTTTTCCAAGGCAGTTCTGGTTTTGTTTTTTGAGACAGGGTTTAAGTTGCCCTAGTAGGCTTCAAACTAGCCATACTCCTGCCTCAGCCTCCCAAGTAGCTGATATTATAGGTGTTCAACATATCACCTGGCTCTTTAGCCTATAAATCTTTCAAAACGTGTGTGCGCACATGGACACACACACACACACACACACACACACAAACAAACTACAGGGGACTAACACTAAGTCAGGGCATTAAGCTATAAGTGGAAGCAGGGAAAGCTTTCCAAAACGTGCATGTGTGAAAAGTGAGAGACAGGAAATATGTGTTTGACTGCGCAGGCACCTTCAGCCATACTAGCAACTCAGTATCACTTCTTGGGTAGATGACAGGGGAAGGAGGAAGACATGGTCCAGATGTTGGAGGTCTTGGAGACATGGACCTCCAGCACAGGGAAAAATAAGATACTTCTCATTTTGTCAGGGCTTTTTGCACAAGCTGGTCATACTCAGCCTCAGCAGTGAGAGGCAAACACCAGCCTCCGGGGCTCTTCCATTCCAGGCCTCAGTCCAGGTGTCGTCAGCCTGTGGCTCCACCTGCCTCTCTCCCCCTTTTTGCTGCCGGGTTTTGTGCATATTCATGCTAAGTGGGTGTTCTATCCCAGGCCACATCTCCCAGCTCTGTCTTTTTCTTTTGATAGCTTCCTTTTGACAGACAGAAGATGGTAGCTTCCTTGCTTCCTCCAGACAAAATGAGTCACTCTTCGGCACTTGAGCTCCCTTTTTATTTATTTTGAAGTTTTGGGGGGTGACTACCAGGAGTTGAACTCAGGACCTTGCACTTGCCAGGTAGGTGCTTATGCCTCTAAGCTATTTTCCTGGCCCTCAATCTCCCTTTTTAAACTAACCCATCTATCACACTTACTCTCCAAGACAGGCCGTGGGCCCTGACTTACATTCATTCCTGTAGCTCTTTTTCTCCCTCCACAAATCACACATTTCTATGCTTGTCAAAGTCATCAATATATCTGTACACAGATGCCTCGGTTCCATCCTAAAGAAGAGTTTGGATCATATCACCCCCACTCAAAATCCTTCCCCTGCAGAACTTCACCTTTGAAATTTCTTCAATTATTGGCATGCAAAGCCTTGCAATGAGGACCGATCTGACACTAAGAGAAAAAGTTCAGGTGAATACCACTGTCAGAATGAAATTGAGGAAATTAGCTCTTAAACTGGGGGAGCTCAGTTCAGTAGGTAAGTTCTTCCCTCTTCTTTATGCCCTAACTGAACTACATGTATTTGTCCTGTCCTGGGCCTTAATGAAAGGGAAATGACTGTTCTTTTCTGGCAGCAGATATGGACTTGTTCTGTCTTTACGTACAATGGCTGTGGTCTGAGTTCAGTGGTATGCTGATTAGTTTATTTTTGGTTTTTGTTTTGAGTCGAGGTTGGCCTAGGCTACACAGTGAGACCCTGTATCAAAACACAAAATTAGCTGGGCTAATCAAAATACCATCAACATGCCTCATTGATCTAGAGAAATCACTCCTAAAATTCATCTGGAACCAGATGAGACCTAGAATAGCAAAGACAATTCTAAGCAGCAAAGACAAGGCAGGAGGCATTACAATCTCTGACTTGAAAGTTATACTACAAAGCAACAGTAGTAAAATCAACATGGTACTGGAATCAAAACAGAGCCGAAGATCAATGGAATAGATTAGAAGATACAACCACAACTACAAATACACTCAACCACCTTATCTTTGATACAGGGGCCAAACGTTCACTGGAAGATGGACAGTCTCTTTAATAAATGGTGTTGGAAAAACTGGCTCTCAATACGTCGAAAACTAAGACTAGACCCATGCCTATCACCATGTACTTAATTAAAATCTAAATGGATCAAAGATCTGAATATTAAAACAAACAATAAATCTATTGGAAGACAAGTTGGGTAAAACCCTTGGGGACACAGGGGTAGGTGGAGAGTTCATGAACAGGAATCAAACCACATGGGAAATACTTCCCAGAATCAACAGCTGGGATCATGTCTTATTAAAAAGTTTCTGCACATCAAAAGAAATCTCTAGCATAGTGAAAAAAAAACCTACAAACTGGGAAACAATCTTAGTGAACTGTCCCTCAGACAAAGGTCTTCTGTCTGAAACATATAAAGAATTTTAAAAAAATCAGATCCCCAAAATTTAAGGATGCAATCCAAAAATGGGCATCTGAGATGAATACACAATTCTCAGAAGAAGAAATATAAATGACAGGCTGGGGATTTAGCTCAGTGGCATAAGCTCCTGCCTTGCAAGTACGTGGTCGTGAGTTCAATCCCCAGTACTGATTAAAAAAAAAAAATACAAATGGCAAATAAATACATGAAAAAATATTCATCATCATTACTCATTAGAGAAATGCAAATTAAAACCACACTGAGATTCCACCTCATTCCAGAAATAATGGCCAGGATCAAGAAAACCATCAACAACAAATGCTGGAGAGGCTGTGGGAAAAAAGGAACTCTCCTGCATTGTTGGTGGGAGTGTAGACTGGTGCAATCATTGTGGAGGTCAGTCTGGAGATTTTTCAGAAAGCTGGGATTGGAGGTCCCATTTGTTCCAGCTATTCCACTTCTAGGCATATTCCCAGAAGAACTGAAAACATCATACCACAGTGATATATGTGCACTCATGTTTATAGCAGCACAATTTGTAATAGCCAGATCTTGGAAACAACCTAAGTGTCCATCAACTGAAGAATGGATAAAAAAGTTGTGGTATTTTTATACCAATGGAGTACTACTCAGCTATAAATAATTATCACATCGAGATATTTATAAATAAATGGACACAGTTTGAGACCATACTCATAAGCAAAATAAATCAAACTTACATGTATGAATACTGAATATTTTCCCTAGTGTAAGAAATGGTAAGAATACATAAAAGTATGTGGTAATCATGATTCCCCATTATATTGCTTTGAAGCCTTATAATGTTTTCATTCATTAATTAGAATGGTTTTATTCTAGGTTATTTGATTTTATTGTCTGTGTTGGTATGAACAGCTAGTTTGAAGAAAACAAGACATTTTAATAGCTAGTGCTGATGTAATATCATCTTGTTTTGAACTCCCACCAAGCTTTTGTTCTTCTGTCTCCATTGGTTTTATCATGTTGTATCTTATTGAATTTTATTATATGTGATAGTATAAACAAAATATTTTATAGACAAGGAGATAATATAGTAATCTTTGTTCGTTTTCTGTTAGTTGATTCTGAATACCCTGTAATACTTTCATTCTCTTGAATGGTTTTACACTGTCTTTTTATGTTTGATACTATAGTATATGAAGGTATACTCAATTATTTCAAGGAAAGAGACACCATGGTAGCTACTGTTATGTTGGATTGTCTTGTGGTGAAACTATGTTGCTTAAACTGTTCTGTTCTGACTTGTTTTGTTGTGTCCTCTTTTATCTTAATCTTTTTTTAAAATAAAAAATAAAGCCTAAAAAAAGAAATGCAAAAAAAAAATCAGCTGGATTTGGTGGTGCACACCTGTAATCCCAGCATTTGGGGGGCTGAGGCAGGAGGATTGCTGCAAGTTCAAGACCAGGGTGAACTGCACAATGAAACTCTGTTTCAAAAAAGCCAAAACAAAACAGAAATGTACAGTAGCACACCATTAGCATTCCCACCATACTGATACAACAGACATTCCAAAAACGTAGCTAAAATGTAGCAAAACAATTAGAAATAATGAATTTTGAGTGTTTTCCATCTTTGTTTAATGTAATTTATCAAATTGTGTAGGTTTAATTTGTTAATAATTTGTGGCTCTGAGGCTGAGATTCAGAGTCCTGTGCATGCTAAGTAAGGACCACCACTCAGCTACATCCCCTAGTTAACACCTATGTTGCAAAATTCCTGAGATTTAACCATGGGATCTAGCTTGCCACTCTCATCGAATCCATGTTTTTAGTATGCTATTCTCATCGGATCCGTGTGTTTGTGTTTTCCTCTTTTGGTACTGGGGGTTGAATTTAATTTCAACTAGAGGTTGAATTTGCCTATGCTGCGTAAGGCTTCTTTCACTGAGCTCCGGATCCAGTTCTTTTTTGAATTTTAATTCTGAGGCAGGGCGTCTTTTTTTTTTTTTTTTATTGGTACCAGGGATCGAACTCATGACTGCCTGCTTGCAAGGCAGGCACTTATGCCGCTGAGCTAAATCCCCAGCCCCTTCAAATTTTTATTTTGAGGCTGATCTCAAACTCGAAATCCTCCTGCCTAGCTAGGATTAAAGGAGCACAGATTATTGATTATTGTGGCACTCATTTCCCTGGTCTTTCAGGGAGACTCAGAGCCCGCAGAGCGAGGCTCAGCCAATTACAGCACCTCACCCGGCCACCAGGGGGTGACAGACACCGGCAGACTCGCAGCTGGTGACCCGGGAGACCGCAAGATTCAGCCGCTAGATTTCTTCCGAGCCCTCAGAGACAATGCTGATACCCTAGACGCTTCCCCGCGTCAAGGGCACTAACAGGGGCATACATCGCGGGATGGCCTTTACTCAGCCGGGTCATCGTCCCTTCTCTCCAGAACACTTGGGCTCTCTGCCTGCAAGTGTCCCTCCACCCCGAGACTGCGCAGGCGCACCCTGGGGTCAAACATGAGCCCCCCACACACACACACCTGGCAGCCTTCACCGAGGAAGTCGGCTGGCCAGCCTTTCCCTCGCATTCTTACGCAGCAGCTGGACTACAGATCAAAGCAGCACCGTACCTTAATTGCGATTAATCATCTGGCAGTTGGCCTGTATTTTCTCCCATATGAGCCCAGCTGGCTTGGCAGCAGTGTGTGGGGGGGGGGGCGGGGGATGCAAAGGAAAAACCCCAGCTTCCCATGGGGAAGACTCCAAGGGCAGTGCCCTCTTTGGGCAGAGAAGTGCAGGTTTGGATGAGGAAACTTGATTCTCCTGGATCTCTTGCTATCTCTTGTGTGACCTTGGGCAAAGCATGTAACAGCTGGGGCCTTGGTTTTTTTCATGGACTCTGTTGCTACACTGACATCTGTTCCTGTCTAGAAATGCTGTAAGACTGGTGTGGGAAGAGGGCATCAGAGTCACAGAGCTTTGTTTAATGCTACATGTGGTTTCAGGTGGATTTTCCTGAACTCCAGCAGTAAGTTGGCAGATGTTGGTCCCCTTTCTCTTGTCAAATACTGGCTCTCAGACTCCATCAAAACAACCACTGACAAAAAAGATGAGTCTGTTGGTTACCAGGTTAAGAAGGAATTATGTCTTGGAAGAGTCTTTAAGATGTAAGTGGGGAAGACAAAGTTGGGAGTAATGAAGTTGGGGTCTTTTATAGCCGGACCTAGTTAGGTCAGGCTAGAATCATGGTAGTTTAGGATTAAACACCTAGTAAGCTAGGATCCCTCGTTGTACTGTAAAGATGGTGTGAGAAAAGGGCATCAGAGTCACAGAGTTTTATTTGATGCTACCTGTTGAAAAGTCATGTGGTTTTAGGTGGATTTTCCTGAACTCAAGCAGTAAGGTTATTTTCAAATTTGTCTTCCTGGAGAGCGTTTCCTGGAATAAAGTCACAGCTATACAGTCATTTTGTTTCAGCCAGGGTGTGTTGGAGTTTTTTGTTTCTTGCACCCAGAGGCATCCAATTATGGTTTCCTCCTGTATAAAATGAGGATCACATTGCAGGGAGTGGAAGGGAGAGTATATGAATGCAGTGAGAAAGACAAAGTTTGAGAATATTGTAGCCTTGCTGGGGATTTAGCTCATCAGCATAAGCTCCTGCCTTGCAAGTGCGTGGTCGTGAATTTGATCCCTGGTACAAAAAAAAAGTGAGAATATTGTAGCCTTTTGGTCTTAAAACAAAGTAAGGCTTACCAAAAGGTCTGACTCCTGGAAATGGGTTGTGTGTGTGTGTGTTTGGGACAGGGTCTCACTGCATAAATTCAGTCTGGTCTTTTTTTTTTTTTTTTTTTTCTGTCTTTTTTTTTTGTTTTTATCGGTACCAGGGATTGAACTCACGACTGCCTGCTTGCAAGGCAGAAGCTTATGCCACTGAACTAAATCCCCAGCCCCTTCAGTCTGGTCTTGAATGCACTATATAACCAAGGCTGGCCTGGAATTCACAGTAATCCTGCTTCTGCTTCATGACTGCTGGGATTATAGGCATGTGCCACACAGTCAGTAAAAGGGTTTTGGCCCAGACAGGACACTGTAGCCAGGAAAGCCTTAACCGGAAGCAGGAAGCCCCTATCTCCCCCGCCCCTGGAAATTTACCTATGGCGCCAAACCTAGGACCAATGGGCTACCTGTGCATCCCTAATGCCTGCCTTAGGTTCCACCCCAAACCGAGGCTATTTACATACCCCCACGCCACATGTCTGCCAGAGAGATCGCAGGACGCCAGCGGTGGGGGTGCTGGTCATCTCTCTCCGTGTTCTTAGAATAAAGGCCGCTTTTTGTTTTATACTTCTCATCTTTTGGAAACATTTTTCATCTTTTGGAAATAATCCTATCAGTCAGTGAAAGGATTTTGGCTCAGACGGGACACTAGCCGGTAAAGCCTTGGAGGCAGAACCAAGGGGCTCCATCTTCCCCACCCCTAGGAATTTACCTGTGGCGCGAAATGAGTACCAGTGGGGTACCTGTGCATCACTAATGCCCTTACGCTTCACCCCAAACCTAAGCTACATGTATGCCCCCACTCCACCTGTCCGACAGAGAGAATGCCAGCCCCTGGTGGTCTCTCCCTGCATTCTTAAAATAAAGGTCATTTACATTTCATATTTCTTATCTTTTTTTTATTAAGGAGAAAAAGAAAAAAAACAGAAATAGGGTACAAGTTATACAGAATTTCAGAAAAAATAAACAATAGGAAATCACTAGTTAATAGGTTACATATTGTTATCTTAGAAATACTTGTTCAAGTTACAAAATTAAAGCATATAAAGTGGACTTTCAAGCAGTGAGACTGGAAACAGTTTTGTTCAATGAACCAACAAAACTCAGTAATATGGTTATCTATCTTATACACTTAAATATATATGCGGTTATATTTTTTAGAGCACTTTCTTTTCCTTTCTTTTGTACAATGACAATTACACATTTTGGGTTTTATTACTCCCACAGTTCTTATTACTTTTTTTTTTTTTTGAAGAGAGTAAAACCAAATGTGACATAACAGAACAGTCAGTCAAATCAAAAGGATGAACATAATAGATTATGTAAAAGCATAATACAAGGTGATCAACATTGGTTACCATACTGCCTCTTGCTATCTTAAAAAGAATTGCCTATATCATCAGTTATAATAAAATTGAACAAAACAGTAAAGAATAAAACCAAAACATTGGAGACATTACAGGGCTTTAAAAGAAGATAATAGTCAACCGGAATGGGCGTCATAATGAATCTTATTGTTTTTAGTTGTTGCCTGTACTTTTGAACTTGGTACTATCAACCAAAACAGAATAGAGGAAAATCAGTCAAAGCAAGATGGTAAGGGCTATACAGGGTTTCAAATCAAGTTAATAGGAAATCAAAGTGGGTTACTATAATAATATATCCTGCTTTTTAAAATTTTTTCCCTTAATTAAAAAGAAAAAAATAAAAAAGTAAATAATTTAAAAAAGGAGACTGAGATAAAAGAGGGCATAACAACAAAATAGTGCAGGTCAAAGCATAAGCATTTAAGCAAAATAGGGTTTCACCACAAGATATCCCGACATACAAGTAGTTACCATAATGTCTCTTTCCCTGAAATCTTTAAGTATAACTTCATATACTGTAGCACCAAACATATCAAGACAATGTAAAACCATTCAAGAGAATGACAGTATTACAGGGTATTTAGAACCAACTATCAGAAAATGAACAACAGTGTCTGTATAATCTCCTTGTCTATAAAAGTTTTTGCTTATATTATCACGTATAATAAAATCCAATAAGATACAACCTGTTCAGACCAATGGAGACAGAAGACTAAAAGCTTGATGGGACTTCAAAACAAGATGATACTAAATCAGCACTAGCTATTATGATGTCTTTTTTTCTCCAAAATAGCTGTTCCTACCATCCAATCTTCTCTGCTTCATTTCTGTTGAGCTCTTTTTCTGTTGTTTGTTGTCAGTTTATTTTCTTCATTTCGCTTTCTGCTCCATTCATTGTGGCCTCTCTGCCACTGTTTCTGAAGTCTTGGTATTTTCCTTTTTTAGGATATCCTGCAGTATTCTCTGTAGAGTTGAATTGGTGGTTGCAAATTCCCCTAGTTCCTCTTTATCCTGGAAGCACCTTATTTTTCCATCAATTTCTAGGGACAGTTGTGCAGGATATATCAATCTTGGCTGGAGGTTGTTATCTTTCAAAGCTTGAATTATTTCCCCCCACGCTCTTTGTGATTTGATGGTTTGAGCCGAGAAGTCTGCTGTAATTCTGATGGGTGTTCCCTTATAAGTGATCTGTTTCTTGTCTCTGACGGCTTTTAGTATTCTGTTCTTATATTGGATTTCTGGAATTTTGATTATTATATGCCTAGGTGTAGCTCTGTTTGGGTTGTAGGTAGCTGGTGTCCTGTATGCCTCATACATCTGAGTATTTTTACCTTTTGCTAAATTAGGGAAATTCTCTTGGATTATTTCTGTGAATAGCTTTTGTAGTCCATTTGTTTGTGTCCCTACTTCTTCTTTTATGTTCTTAATTTTTAGGTTGTACATCCTCTTATCATCTTCTAGTCTTTGTATTATTGCTGTTTGTTTTCTTGTTATTTTTAAGTTTTTCATTTCATGCTCCCTTATTACAAATCTGTCCTCCAATTCAGATAATCTATCCTTAGTTTCTTTCAAGCTGTTATGCCAGCTTTTGATAGAGTTTTTAGTTTCCTGGTAATCTCTTTGAACCTGCTTCATGTATTCTATGTTATCTCTATTTTCTCCACCAAACAATTTTCCCCTTTTTTTCTGTTCTTCCATTCCACCATCTGTTTTTTCTTGGGTGGTGCTTAGCATTTCTCTAACTATTCTACTTATCTCTTGCTTTATTTCGTTAAATACTTCATTTTTAAACTCATCTATGAGGCTCTGGAGATATCGCTTTATGTCCATTGGTGCCATGTCTGATATTGCATGTTTTCTGTCTTCCTTTGCATTTCCCTTTCCTGGGTCAGTGTTCTCAGGATTGGGGATTGAGGCCCCTTTCTTGTTGCTTCCTCTTCACATACTTTTTGTTTCTTCCATACAAGCGAATGTAGGAGGCCCAATTTTTTTCTCTTTTTCGGTTACAGTTTGTTTGAATTGTGCCGGCTAGGTGTTCCCACCCACTGCAGTGTACTAGGGAGACACAGACCTGGGCAGCCTCTGCTGGGCCCGCCCCTCCAGGTCAACCTTCCAAAGGCTTCACCGCCAGGGTGCATCTCCAGGCACTGGGACCTGTGTTGGGCTCGCCTACTGGGTCTAAGTCAGTGGCATCACGCAGGCCAGGCGCTCCGCACCAATCCCGCTTGAGAGGGGAATATATGACTGAAGTCACTGCAGCGCCCTGTTCCAACAAGTCTGCCCAGTCCCAATATGTCCTTTGCTGGAGCCTCCTACTCTATGAAAGAGTCCCTGTTCCCCTCACTCACCGCAAGTTGCAAGTCAATGTAGGGCTCCCTGCTAGTCTTGCTCTCAACTCCGTTCACAGATTCCTGCTCTCAGAGCTTTTGTGCATCTCTCTCTCTGCCCTGCAGATTTGGATGCAGCAGCGGCAGCAGGAAATTCAGATTGCGGCTTTCAGTGGCGCGGGTTCTAGCTTCCATGCTGAGATTTTGTCTGTTCCTGTTATAGCACCAGGATTGGATTTCCAGTTGGTTTCTCTTAGCTTAGTCCATCCCTGGGTCAGCAGGGTGTATTTCCCCTTGCTTAGGACTTCTCGTACCCCAGCATTCCTGGATTTTAAGCGGGGTAAGAGAGCCTCCGTAGCTGCTGCTATCTATCCGCCATGTTCTTCCGGAAGCTCCTTCATATTTCTTATCTTTTCAGCCGTGCCAGAATTCTATCATATGGTTCCCTGACTGGAAATCCAATTCTATCAATCAGCTCTGGAGATTGACTCTTCCTTTCAAATGAGAAAAGGGAACTGTGAAATTGAAATGAATAGGTATTTACTAAATATCTTCCAAACATAACTGTCAACTAGTTGAAAGAGTTTTGGCTCAGACAGGACACTGTAGCTGGTAAAGCCTCAGGCTGAACCAAGGAGCTCCATCTTTCCCACCCCTAGGAATTTACCTGTGACTGTATCTTCCCCACCCCTAGGAATTTATCTATGGCACCAAACAAAGACCAATGGGCTACCTGTGCATCCCTAATGCCCCCTTAGGTTCCACCCCAAACCTAGGCTACTTATATGCCCTCACGCCACATGTCTGCCAGAGAGAAAGCCAAACTCCAGTGGTTGGGGTTTTTTTTCTCTCCACGTTCTCAGAATAAAGGCCTCTTTTGTTTTATACTTCTCATCTTTTGGACACACTATACAATCTTATCACTAGTCAATTGAAACTCATGCAGTAGTGGGGAACCTGTGGCACCCATACTGCATTGGGCTATTTGTATCATTGAAAGCTTTAAAAGGTTCACCATCACTGGCATACAACCTTAGGTCTACTATATTTCCTCCACAGAGACATATGGTCATTTGAAGCCACATGATAAGGGCTTCAAAGCTAGGAATAATTCCAGGCTTAAGAAGTTTTTTTGGTACTGGGAATTGGACTCCAGGTCTCACACCTGCCAGACAGGTGCTGTGCTGTTGAGCTACATCCCTAGCCCAAGAGGATCTTAAAAAGGCCCTGTGGTATTTGAGTGCTAGCCTCCTACCTCCCAGCCATGTGAACTGGGACAACTCCTCTCCTTAAGCTCAATCCATCATATACGTACAGAGGGCAGGTGGTGCTTTGGGCAGATTAAGAGGTTGAAGTGAGGTAGTGTGTTTTGCAGCTGGCAGTTCTTTGAACAGAGGCCCAGAAGATCCTGGAGGCAGCTTCAATTCTGGCGGTTATGATCTGAGACAGCAAAGCCTTTTAGAGAGTGAGTTCAGATTTCGAAAAAGAGGGAAAAATGAAGATGCCTTTAATTACTGCCCCAGCACGGGGAGCGGAAACTTGTTCAGACCTGTTCCTACACTGAGCTGAATGTGTAACAACCAGTGCTTTACAGGCATGAAACGGAGTGTACTGGAGGCCCTCTGTCTCAACATATATTAACTCTTTAATTGCTAGGTTTTGGAAGAAGTCTCACGGAGGGACTGGAGCAGATGGACACCTGGGGGCTTGGGGAAGCGGCTTTCCACCTACACGTAATTGAAGTTCATCTTGGCCCTATCATAACAATGGCTGAATATCTGCCAAGCCCAGGGGAGCCTGGAGCTACCAGGAATGGGAGCAAGAGCAATTTGGCAATATAGCCCTGTGCAAAGCAGGCATGAATGAAGAGCTGATTCTAATCAGGGAACATCCCTGGGTGCTGCCAGGCCCTGACACTCAAAGCTTAGGGTCTGCTGATAGAGCCTGATGCCAAGGTCTCCTGAACCCCGTTACTGTGTTACTGTACCCCTCAGAGAGCTCGCCTAGGGTTTCCTATTGAGGCACTTCCTGTCCTCAAACTATTCCCCCCACCCCTGCATAACAGAGCTTGAGCACAATTCATTAGCATTTGAAAAAGTATTTCTCCTTGCCTCATGAGCAAGGTGGACAATCATCAAACCTCACCAATATATGAAAGGAAATATTTATATTTTATTTTTCTATGGCAAATAAAAAGAAAAAAATCATACATTCTTTTCTGAGCTAAGTTTGATAATGTATATTATTAAAAGCTGCAAATAGGCTCATAATTTTTGACCTAGTGATTTCTTCTCTAGGAATGTAGCTTGAGGAAGTAGAGATGGTTTCAGAATTTCTCTCTCTCTCTCTCTTTTTTTTTTTTTTTTTTTTTTTTTTGATGGATAACATTTTTTTTCTCTTACACCACTGAGCTAAATCCCAGGCTCGATTTTTTTTTCCTTCATTGTTTGATCTTGTTTTTATATGAATGTGAATGTAGTTTCTAGCCTCTTTGTGGTTGTTCTGTTCTGTTCTTCCTTTTATTTCTTCCTTCTCTTTCCCTCCTGTCATCTGTACCAGTTTCCCAAATTTAGCATGAGCCTCTGTCCTCCAGCCTTTCTTCTAATCTTCTACTTCTCTATTTTTTCCCTAACCCCTTTTAAATTTTAACCCCTGAGGGTATAAGCACTTATTTACTACACATGATTTTCTGGTTTGCTTTAAAGTCTGTTATATATTTACAAATGTATTTCAAAGATTTTGAATAATGTTGATTTGCTGACACATTCTATGCAACAGTAAAAGGAATGAACACCCAGTTTCAGAGGGCACACTTTTGAGTAATTTATGATACGTTACACAATGAAATATTATAGAAACACGAATAATCATGTTATTAGTGAAGAATTTATTGATATAGGAAGATGCCAAACTATATTATATTTCAAAAGCAGATTAAAACAATAAAGGTTGGTTCTAATAATATAAAAATAAAATATATAATCAATAGCTTTGTATCATTAATTAAAACATTTAAAAATGTTTCTTTCTTTTTTGAAACAGGGTCTTGCTACGTAGTAAAGGCTACCCCTAAACTCGTTTATGTATCCAAGGCTGACCTTGAACTCACAGTGATCCTCCTGCCTCAGTGTCTGAGTGCTAGGATTATAGGCACTATCACATCCTGCTAGAATGTTTCATTTAATTAATTCACTCCACAAAATAGGGAAACCACTACATGCCAGGCACTGAGGATATAAAAATAAGATATTAAATAATTTTCAACTGGGTGTGGTAGTTATTTCCCTGGAATCTCAGCCCTTGGGAGGCTGACGCAGAAGAAGAGCTGTGAGTTTGAGGCCAGCCTGGGCTACACATGACATTCAAGGCCAGCTTGAATTATATAGTGAACATAGCAAGACCTTGTCTCAAAAAAAAAAAAAGAAAAACAATAAAAATAATGTTCTTTTGAGAATGAAGGTCTTACTCTGTGATACCAGGCTGGCCTCAAATTTACCTCAGTCCTCCTATTTCAGCTTTTTGGGTGCTGGGCTTACAGGTGTGCACTGCCACGCCTAGCTCTAAAAGTAATTTTCAGAAAGGTAAAAACATGACCTTCAATGAGCATGTCAAAGGTTTTAATTCACTGATGAATAAGGAAACCAGTAATGTTAAGACTGGTCATCTGAAGGAATGACATTCATAAAGGCAATTTGAAATACTGAGGTCATTTGTTAATAGATACAAAACAGGTCATAGGGCCAGGGATATAGCTCAGCAGCACAGTACCTGCCTGGTGAGCTTGAGGTTGAGAGTTCGATCTCCAGGACCAAGACAAACAATCAAACAGGTCATAAAATGTCGTGTCTGGAACCACCAAACAAGATAGAGGAGGAAATCTATTAAAATACGCTATTCAAAAGCAAAGGCACAAAATATAAAGCTTGAATAGGACCTGACTCTCAACCCCAATCTGGTTGCCTGCAGAGATGCTATTCTCAGTGGGGAGCTCAGTTCAATGCACAGGGTGCCCTCTGAAGACACAGGATAAGAGATAAGATATGACAAGGAATCTTGCTGGTCCTAGGACATCCGGGGACATCTGGAGCCACCCCAAAATTTATACCACATGCTTTGAGGACTCTGCCCACTGATATGCAAGAGAACTTTGACCACCGATATTTATTAAAATCTTCCCTGTAAAAGGGGCCCACTTCTCTTTGTTCCCTACAGGTGGTCCTTTCACCTTCTATCTGCCTGTACCCAGGCACAATAAATTCCATGCCATGTTGCCTTTACGCAAGCCTGGTGGTCTCAGTTGGTCTCTGCCCCTGGCAAGGTTCCTTACACAAAAAACCTCATAGATCAGGTAAGTCTAAAGGGCCTGCTACAATGATGCTCAACATTCCTTTGAAAGAACATCTAACACTTTCTTTTTTCATTTCAGAATCATTCACAATGTCTCCTAACAAGCAATGACCGTTCCCATCCTAATGAAGCCTATGGTCTGAGTGATCCAGTTTATGAACAAATAAGCATATTTTATTGCTTTAATGAGAGAAATTAATAGGCAACTGGCATTTAAAGGACAATTTTCCCCAAAAGAACTATGCTTTCCTAAAATCATCACCAAGATGCTATTTATCAATTAATGAAGGAATCAGTAAAGATACTGGGGTGTATTTTTTGTTTTGTTTTGTTTTCTTGTTTTTGTTTTTTGAGACAAGGTCTCGCTTTGTAGTGTAGGCTGGCCTTGAACTCACTATATAGTCCAGGCCAGCCGCAAACTCGCTGAGATCCTTCTGCCTCAGCCTCCCCAGTGCTGGAATTGCAGGTGTGTGCCACCACACGCCCAGCTGCAATGTATTCTTTTGAGGCCTCAAAACACCCCATGGAAAATATATGATCTTGCTAGCGGAGGCAAAGCTGGCACTACCTACTGTGGTAACTAAAGTTACATTTCTGTGAAGAATTGTTTGCTTTACCACAGTTTTCTGCCCATTAACTTCTGCCTCTATGTACCTTGTTGGTCTCTAATCAAGACAGACAAAGCACACACCCCAGGAGCAGTGAGG
This sequence comes from Cavia porcellus, assembly GCF_034190915.1. Taxonomy (NCBI): domain Eukaryota; kingdom Metazoa; phylum Chordata; class Mammalia; order Rodentia; family Caviidae; genus Cavia; species Cavia porcellus. Next base: position 33,931,921 of record NW_026947499.1, read on the forward strand.
GTGCAAAGGGAGAGCTTAAGGGAGGAGACCAAGTGTAGCTGCATCTCCTAGGAGCAGCAGGCGCTGTTAGTTTTCAGCTGCGATATACTGAGATCTAATTTGTATTTTTTTTCAGCATTTCAGGATTATGGGAAACAGAGATGCAAGAGTCTCTTCAGTGGCTGCTACAAGGCTGTGCATGTAGAGAGAAGGAAGTACCTGGACCTGGGGGGCTTATTCCAGTCCGCAGATTCAGGAGTCCTGGATGGAGGTGGGTGGGAAGGAGGAAGAGAATGCATAAAGCATGAGTCTTGGGCTTGAGGCTGGCTGGGGCATGGTGGTGGCACTTCCTGAGCTGTGAAACCTAGGACAGGGTTAGGACATGAGAGATTCCTGAGCTCCTAGCTTGAGATGCCTGTTGGGAGCCCAAGTCCCTGGTGCATAGATCATGACCTGAAGGAGCAGCTCTGGGTAAAGTGGGGACTGCACACAACAGTGACCCAGTGACACCTGGCAGCTGACTCTCCATGCACATCTGCCTCTCTCCACCCAGGAACTGTACGCCTCCTTTGAGAGAAACTTGTACTCTGACTTGCCTTCAGCTCATTAGAAGCAATTAGCAGAGTCACTCATTTCCCTGCAGGGAAGAGGGGGAGAAGGAACGTGGTGGGAAGTGGCTCCCCACCCTGTGCGGGCGGCCAAGGCTGGTTTCTCCACGTTTCCTCTCCTTCCTCTCCAGAAGGCATGACGTGGAGGCCCAAGTCACCCTGGGGTTAGGTCACTGCTCAGAGGTACCCACAAAGGCAGGTATCTGCAGGCTCAGCTCATATCTAAAATGGAAATGGGGCCCTCACTCTGGCCTAGCACTCCAGTGTGGCCAAATGTGTGGCCCACCATCTCCTCCAACACTCTGGCGAGGAGACAGCCCTGGGCCATGACCTTTGATCTCAAGGTCTTGCCTCCTGTGCTGTGAGTCACCATGAGTGAGTCATCATGAGTGTGAGGAGCTTGTCAAGGGCACCCTGAGGGACAGTGCATCCCAAATGTCAGTTTTTTCATTTTACCTGTCTCCTTGAGGCCACTCTAGCAATGTTCCTGTCCTTCTCAGTTTAGACAGACCCTCCCTCGCCCAGTTTGCTTCTGGTTGCTGAGATCCTAAGAGCTGGAGCCAGAAAGAAAATCCTTGACTGCTAATTTGATACCAGCACCTGCTACTTCTGTGATGTGTGAGACTTGGGTCTGAGCTGGTGTATACTTTATTTTTCTACTGTCTTTTCTTTTTTTTTTTTTTTTTTTTTGGTACCAGGGATCGAGCTCACAACCTTGTGTTTGCCAGGCAGTCGCTTACGCTACTGAACTAAATCCGAGACCCGCTGGTGTGTACTTACTGGTGACCTGTTGGTAGCATTTGCTGATTTCCATCCCACCAGTGTGACTGATCTCAAGTTGACATTCTGCTAACAGAATGTCAACTATGTGCAGTTTTCAAAATCTTTGAAAATTTTACTATCGGTTCTTGTAGCTCTGTGCCAACATTAACACATCCCATTAATAACCATGTCATTTTAAAGATAAACAAAACAACGGGGTCTGGAATTCCCTGTGATAACTTGCATGAGCCAAGTCATCTGAGGCAAGAAAATTCTTGAGTGGCGGCCATATGTAAATTTGTTCTATCAACCTGAGGAAGTGCATAGGGTGGAAATGGGAGTGCAGAGAGGGATTCAGGTACCTAGTGATATTTCTGTGGGATGACTGACCACCTTCCACAGATTCCCAACTCAGCCTGGTAGGGTGTTTTTATATGAGAACCACAGGAGTCAGTGTGGCAGATATGAGTAACCACAGAAATGCAGTGCACACCCAGCTTTTCTGAGGAGAGAAAGGCTATAAACAAAACTTAGCTTAACACTCTAGGAAAGGAAGGAAAACTCAGGGAAGCATCCATAAAAGAGGTAAGTGAAAAGAGAGAGGGAGAGTGAGACAGGCCTTGGTGGACTACAAGAACTCACCATGCTCTATGTCCCAGGAAGGCACCAGCCAGCACGAGGATCCACGGACTCAGGGAATTAGCCCTCGGGTTTTATAAGTCCAGCATCCAGAACCAGACCGCTTGGGTTTTGTGCTTAGAAAGTGTGGGTGACTAGGTGTTGGGGCTGAAGAAGGGTTGGACAGGAAGATTCCCTAAGAGGAAGGGGGGAAGGCTGGGCACAGGAAGAGATACTCAACCTCCATTTGAAGGGAAGTCCAAGGAGAAAGGCCCTGATGGCCTTTATAAGATGGAGAAAACTTCAATCCCCAGAATTTCAGATGGCGAATGGGAAGGCAGACTGGCCTGAGGGAAGGGCTGCTGTCAATAGAAGGAACTTTGGGGTGGGAGGTCCCTGAGCAACTCAGTTCAGGGTCCGTCCCCGTGAGCTGGAGGAAAGCACTCAGTGGAGTGTGGTGTGCAGCCCCCTTCAGCAGTCAGGTGTGACTGAATTCTGTCCCTTAAGGGCTTGGCTAGAGGCAAAGGAGAATCAATATCAGGGGGTGTGGGAGCCACAGAAGGTTCTGGGTAGGTTGGAGTCCAGCAGGGATATCAGCTCAGAGCTGGGCTGGTGTCTAACAAGACCACGTTTCCAGGAGGCAGGGAAGCCAAGCGATGGGGAGGTTCCCAGGACAATGATTAAGATGGGAAGTTGTGTGGGAAATGAGTGTCACTTCAGCAGTGACTCAGTATCCCCAGGCCAGCCAGGCCAGTCTCCTCAAAGTCATCTGTGCCCTAGAACACCTGCCCACAGATGAGCACTCAGCTTGTGAGACCGCTGGCTCTTTCACATGGGGTCATGACAGGCATGGTGCTGGTGATGGAGCCTTTCACAGAGGAGAAATAGACCCAGATTGCAGGAAGGTTCTTAATTTGAACCATCCAAGGAGGGGCCAGGGATTTAGTTCAGCAGCATAAGTTCCTGCCTAGCAAGATCGAGGTCGTGAGTTCAATCCCAAGTGCAAAAACATTAAATATATAAAAATAAGAATAAAAAAACTAGTTTAATCACAAAGAAGGGGTGGAGCATCATTTTTGTCCTAGGCCTTGCCCTTCAAAAGCAAGATCAAAAACTCAGATACAATCCAACATATCGGTGCACATCTATAATCCTGGCACACTGTGAGGCTGAGGCAGGAGGACCCTAAACTTCAGTCCAGTTTTGTCAACTTAGAAAGACTGTTTTGGCCAGTTATAGTGGCATACACCTGTAATCCCATCACTTGGGAGGCTGAGGCAGGAGAACTGCTATGAGTTCAAGGCCAGCCTGGGCTACAAAGTGAGCTCAAGGTCAGCCTGAACTGCAGGGTGAAACCCTGTCCCACAAAGACAAACAAACAGACAAACAATAACAACAGACTCTGCAAACCCTGTCTCAAAAAAAATAATAAATAAATAAATAAGTAGGGACCAGGGATTTAGCTCAGTGATTCTAGCACTTGACTGGTAAGTGTGAGTTCAATCCCTGATACCAAAAATAAATAAATAATAAAAAATAAAATATGCAAGCATTGGGAATATAGCTCAGTGCAAAGGCCCTGGATTCAATCCCTAGTACTAAAACAAAAACAAAAACAAAATAACCAAACAATTCCTGTGCCATAAGACCATTTGGACCCAGGACAGTGGCCAGGGTCACAGAATGGGGTGGGTAGGAGAACTCTGTTGCAAGTAGGGACAGTTCTGCCCACAGGGCCTGAGATGCCTATTTACCATGACACATTGGGAAGCCAGATTCTTTAGTTGTAATGAAATATACATAATATAAGAATTACCATTTTGATCTTTTTTTTTTTTTTTGTACCAGGGATCAAACTAACGACCTCATGCAGGCAGGCGCTTACACCACTGAGCTAAATCTGTGACTCTTGATTTTTTTTTTAAGGTGTGCATTTCAGTGGTATTGATCACACTCGTGTTGTGCAGCTATTACCACCTCCCCTTTCAGGACTTACCCCAAACCAAAGCTCTGCACCTACAAAAGCACAAATGCCCTGCTCCTCTTCCCTGCACCTGTGTCCCCCCCCCCCACTCTTTGCTCCGCGAACTTTACTGCTCAGGTGCCTCGTTAATAGTGAGTCATGTGGTACTTGTCCTTTTGTATCTGGCTTATTTCACACGGTAGCACACATCAGTGCTTCATCTCTTTTTGTGTCTGAGGACTACTCCATCATGTGGGGCTGCATGTTGTGTATCTTCTTCCCAGGCACAAGTTGCTTCCACTCTGGGTCTGCAAAAATGCTGCTGCAGACATTAATGTCCATTCTTGCTCACTCATGTTCTTAGCAGCATCCTTCAAAATTCACACTTATAAAACAAGGATTGTCTAACTAAAAACTCCAAAATCTGGGCTGGAGTGTAGCTCAGCAGTAGAGCACTTGCCTCACATGCTCAAGGTCCTGAGTTCTATCCCAGAACTGCCAAAAAATAAAAATAAAAAATAAAAAGATGAAAAGAACAAAAAGGCCCACTAGAGGCCGGGACCCTACACCTGTTTTACCCTGGGCTTAGAGCAGAGCTCTAGACCTAACAAGGAAACAGAGACTCCTGGCAGCCAAGCAACCTCCCCAGCGTTCAAAGCCAATTCATACCTGGGCTTCTGCTTCCTGGAGCTCTGCTTTCCGCTAGTGGCCTGATGCAGGCAGCCACTCCTTGAAAAAGACACAGCTATAACTTCCTGGCCAATGTGGAATTTTATGAGTTTCTAATTGCAGAATAGAGGGCCAGTTCCACACTGCCAGCTCTCTGTTGGGCTTCTGTGTCCTCACATGGCCCTGTCACTAGTGTCCCTCAAACTGACCTCCAAGTCACTTACTTCCACTTGCCCAATCTCCAGGTGTGGGACTGTTGGACCTGAAACGCCCTGCTTGCCTCTCCTGGGTCACCGTGCATGAAGTGGGGCCTGCTGGTGGTGGTTCAGGACAGAGGTACCACTGAAGGTGACCAGCTCTCTTGGTTCTCTTGAGAATCCTGGTTTCAGAATTGAGAGCCCTTGTCCTGAAAGGACATCTGTCCTGGGAAAATCGGAGCAGCTTGCACATTGGCACTGGCCAGCCACCTAATCCATACCTGTGGTCCCCAAGAAGTTCTCCCCCCAGTGTTTCCCTGGACAGGCTCCAGCCTCCACACCCCTCTGTCTTGTTCCTTTCTGTGTCTCCAATCCAGGTTGGACTCTGGCACTTAGAGCCATCAGTACCTCCCTGCCCCAGGACAGAGGCTCCTTCCCTGGACCCAGAGACACCTTGCTGACTACCTCTGTGGATCCTGGGGCCTGGGGATTTAGCTCAGTGGTAGAATGATTGCCTAGCAAGGAGGAGGCCCTGGGTTCAGTCTTCAGCACCAAAAAATTAAAAAGCAAAAACAAAAACAAAGCAAAGCAACTGGGCATCCTGGTCCTGTGCCTTAACTCGGAGCCTCATGGTTAGGTCCTCCAGGGGCTCCCTTCCTGGGCTGGCCAGTCCTTTGCTCTGGAATGTTCTCTGCAAGTAGATTTCTGGGCTGCCTGCACCCCTGCTTTGTGTTCTCATCCTGCTCTTTGAGGCTGGATCCATAAATGAGGAGCGTGAACATCTGCAGATGTCACTGCCCATATGGGCACCTTAGCAGCCCAGTAACCCCATCCTCACTCTGGACTCTATGCCCCTTGAGCCTACCCTCTCCCAGGTCACTCCTGGATTTTGCGGTGTATTAGACCAGTGTATACTTGTTTTTAAAATATAATAAATAAAATATAATAAATATATAATATATAAAAATATAATAAATAAATATAATATTTTAAATAAATATAATATAAAAATATATAAAAATATAATAAATAAAATAAAATAAAATAAGTATACTTGTTTTTAAAATTCTGTGTCATTCAGTGTCATTGGTTTGTTCACCACAGTGTCTCCTCAGCTCAGGACAGTGCCCAGCACACAGTAGGTGCTCAGTAATGCTTCTTGATTGATTTAATGAGAACAAAGACTTTCCTCGTTTTCTTTGAGTACACCAGGGCTAAATGCAATCTCCTGCAGGAGTAGGTAGTGCCCAGAGGCCTTTGGTTGGTTAATGAATGGATACCCCCGTTCAAAATATGTTCAGTGACTCCTGGGCCCACATTTGAGCCACCACTGTGATGAGTCACTTCTCTGGCTTAGGCAGTGCCAGCTTTGGCTGCTGTCAGCATGCAAATACCCCTGTGGCCCCATCAGTCATCTGCACCTCAGTGTGAACTGATCAGTGGCCGTTGGCCAGACTGGTGGGGACACAGTGTGGGCGGCGGGGGTGGCAGCTCATCTACCTCGTGCACAGTGAATCGATGCCCAGCCATGGTGCTGGTGTGAGCTGGCCACATGGTAGGTGCTTGGTAAACATCTTGTTGAATGAATGTTGAGTCACGCCAGGGTCTCCACCCCGAGCCTTTGGGGACTGTGCCTTCCACGCCCTGGGAATTGAAGAACCAGTCCCTGGGGTTCTTCTCCAGAACCTGTGCCAGGAAGTCTCCTCCAGCTTCTTATGACTTCCTCTAGCTGTATCAGGACTCTTCTCGGATCTTCTTCCTAGCCACTCCGTCTCAAAGATTGCCACATTTTGGGGCAATACCTGCCCCTTGGGTCTCCAGAGGATGGACCATGAATTAGGAATGAAAAGAAACTGGGGAAGAGAAGAGGACACCCCCATCCCCCTGTCTTCCGTACTTATTTAGTCATTTAACAAACATTGCTTGAGATCCAATATGCAGCAGGCACCAAACTCGGTCTGGAGGATCCAGGGGTGATGCCCCTCTTCATACCATCTGTGGCTCAAAGGGTCACACAGCATATAGCATGGGCACAGAGTGGCTCTCCAGCATCTATGTCACTGCCCCACCCCGTTACTATGCCACCTCCAGGACATTTTACTGTCACCGTGTCACCTGCCTTTCTCCTGAGGAAGACATAAGCTTCTTCAGCACAGAATCTGTGTTCTGTTCATCACTGTGTGTCCTGGTGGCCAGCACACAGCAGAAAGTGTTTGTGGAGAGAGCTGGGGAGGCCAACCACCTTCATTTCAAAGGGTCGGAAGAGCGTGGAGGTGTGGCAGTGTGAGTGCAGAGACAGACCAGGAGCAAGTGGTATTTCTGCTCCTATGCCATCAGGGCCTCACCTTGGCCTCTTAGCGTGGTGCTTTCCTGCAGTGACACCCAGAATCCTGGGACACAGGATATGGTACCATCCTGGGACTGAGAGATTGACGCTGGGTGGGAAGCTGTCAGCCTTCCTGTGAACTGGAGCCACCTTCTGCACAAGAAGCAGCAAGGGCCAGGGATTTAGCTCAGCAGCGTAAGTGCCTGTCTAGCAAGCACAAGTGGTGAGTTCAATCTCCGGTACCAAAAAAAATGGAGCCAGCAGAAAGCACCGATGGGGAAGGCTGTGCCCGATCCTTTGGGACAAAGAGGGTGGCCTGCATGAGCTCCAGAGATGCACTGGCCTTCCCTTCTCTCTCCCAGCCTTTGCCCCCATCATCCCAGGTGATGTTCCTATACCTTCCAGCTTATTTCTGGCTGGGTGCCCATGGCCTCTTCTTCCTGGTGTCTCCTCTCCTTTCTCCTCCAGCCTTTGTGACCATGAGCAACAACAGTGGCCTGCTTGTGGGACTGAGGTCCACTGAGGCCAGGCCCAATAGCATAACTCCAAGATCAGGGTCAAACTCAGCCTCCACCTCTCAGCTCAACCTCCCCTAGCTGCCTCAGTTTCCTGTCTGCAGTGTAGCAATGCTTAGGGAACCTGCAGGGGGCGCACCACACTCTCCTTGGTGGCAGTGTGACATTTCACTTGGCAGTAATGGAAGGAGGTGGCACCACTCCTGTCTGGGATGAGGGCATCATGAGTGCAAGATGAAAATCAGTGAGGCTGGCTCCCTCCCCTGGACAGCCCTCCAGGGCACTCTGGGCCCAGTCAAAGGAGTCTGGGAACATGGGGTCATAGGACACGGAGTCTCAACTCCCGCCCTTCCCAGGTAGTTCTGAGCGCTACAGGTTATGAACACTGGGTTTGGCCCTGCCCAGGAGTCTAGATGAGGAATTGGGTCCTCTGGACATCCTGGTGACAACAGGAAGGTGATCCAGGGATGGCCACTGTGCTTGGCCACTCAACATGAGTCACAGCCTTCTGGGAAGTGGGTTAACGGGACTCCAGAGCCTGGTCCATCCTAGTCTGAGTCACGACAGTGTGGCCCCTGCAGGTGGGAGCCGTTACTGAGATGCTGCCTCCTGCCAGCTCCAGATACCTGGTACCAAACCTCAGCCATGCCCAGCTCCTCCCCAGTCTGGACCGCTTCAATGTCCTGAGGACTTTTCTCTGCCTCCTAAACAGCCAGGGCCACAGCCCAGACCATGGGCTCATCTCCACGCACCTGTTGTCCACCTCGCAGAAGCTACATTTGGACAGAGCCCCCAGCCCCGGTAACGGCTACTTCCTTCCACTGCCCCACCTCCTCTGTGACCCACAACCTGGGTGGCCCAGACTGAGCTACCTGAGAGACCGGTCCAACAGCATTCCGCCTCCAGGATAAAACCTGGAGTGACCTGCAGGACTGTCTGTACACACTACAGCCTCCCTCACCGACTCTCTCGGCAGTCCCCAAAAGCACAGCCTCCATTCCCTCAAGATCACTGTCTGGCTGGGCCTCCACCCCCCCAGCATGGTGGTTTCCAGAACTTTCCGAGCCCTGGGTGGGGGCTGTCTCGGGAGCCTCATCCCCCTGCTGCTTCTGGTTTCCACAGGTAAGTCTTGGGGAATCGTTTCTCCTCCCTCCCCTCCTCTGCCCTCTCCAGGGTCACCTCCTCTCTCCCTGCGGCTCTACACCTTCCCTCTGGGCCTTGCTGGGAGACAGTGTCTGCCCCTTTCCATTCTATTGCTTTTCTTTTGGCTCTCTCTTCCTGACGTGTCATTTAGCAGTACCGCAGTCTCCCCCACAGCCATGAGGATAGTGACATGCACAGGTGAATGCTCGGTTACTAGCTTTGAGTCCTCCCTTGTTTCTCCCCATCTTCCCCTGCTCCTCTGGGTGGTACGGGGGTCAGTTGGCCATGCTCTGGGATAGCCCTGTCCAGGTGTCATGGAGCTGAGAGAGGAAGCTGAAACCTGGGTCTGTGGGTCTTGCGTCTCTTTCTTCTCCCCACTCTCCCTGTCCTACGCCCCTGGGTCGGTGGAGGGAGGGAAAGGCCACCTCTGTGCAGTGTGGGTTGAGGTTCTTCCAGAGGACGAGGGCTCCTGCACTGCCAACATGACCTTCTCCCTCTCTCTCTGTTCTCCTCAGCCTCCCTCAATGGTGCGAAGATCCCTGGTGAGTGGAAGCCTGGACAGGGTGGTTGAGGGTGGGCACCTAAAGGTAGGCAAGATCTGGATATCTGTGTAAGGACAGGCTTGGGATGAGAGGGAACAGAGCAGGGAGGAAGGGAGGCAGGAAAGGATCTAAGTGGGCAGAGAGGGCCAGAAGGGACAGGCTAAGAAAGGGCTGGGTAAGGCCCCTGGAGGCCCAGCAGGAGAAAGGGCCATAGTGGGCCAGGAGAGCACAGAGGGCACAACAGGCTGAGGAGGAAGCAGAACAGACACAGGACTGAGGATGTGGGGTGAGCTACAGGCAAGCAAGAGGCATCTGTGCCTGCCAGTGACAGAAAATCTGACTCCTTGTCCTCCAGTGGCCCCTGACTGTGGGAAGCCCCAGCTGCTAAACCGGATCGTGGGTGGAGAGGACAGCATGGATGCGGAGTGGCCTTGGGTTGTGAGCATCCGGAAAAATGGCACCCATCACTGCGCAGGTTCCCTGCTCACCAATCGCTGGGTGGTCACTGCCGCCCATTGTTTCAAGGGGTACGTATGACTGGGCTGTCGTGAGTCACTGGAACCAGGTTTCTGGCCCCAAGTCTCTGTCTCAGCCTGGTGTCCTCTGTAGAGACACCTCCTCCCCACCCCCCTGCACTGCCTAGAAGCCTGTTCTGCTGTCCAGGGTCTCATGTCTTTGCTGGTGTCCAATAACTTCTGCTTTCCCTTCCTTCCAGTGACCTAGACCAGCTGGATCTGTTTTCTGTGCTGCTGGGGGCCTGGCGACTAGAGACCCCGGGTCCCCGGTCCCAGCAGGTGGGCATTGCTTGGGTGCTGCCCCACCCCCAGTACTCTTGGAAGGAAGCATCCCGTGCTGATATCGCACTGGTGAAGCTTGAGCACACCATTCAGTTCTCTGAGCGAGTCCTGCCTATCTGCCTGCCTGACTTCTCCGTCCAGCTCCCTCCCAACACCAGCTGCTGGATTGCAGGCTGGGGGAGCATCAGTGATGGAGGTGAGCTCCTCCCACTTTAGGTGGGGTGGTCAGTAGGGTTAGAGACATTAGAGACACCACTAGCAGTAGCAGATAGCTGCCAGAGGCCCAACATGGCAGAAAAGAGAAAAGATGGCTGCAGCCTGGAGATGGGAAACCACAGAAACCCAGGAGGCCATATTTAGGGTTTTTTCTGGTTTACATATATCTTCAGGAGCTGAGGATTTAGCTCAGTGGCATAAGGGCCTGTCTGGCAAGCTCGAAGTCAAACTTATCCCAGCACTCAGGCGGCTGAGGCAGGAGGATCGTTTTGAGTTTCAAGTACTAGACCAGCCTGGGCTACAAAGTGAGCTCAAGGTCACCCTGAACTGCATAGAAAGACATTGTCTGAAAAAGACAAACAAACAAACAAAAAAAAAAAGGCTGGTGATTTGGCTCAGCACCATAAGTGCCTGCCTTGCAAGCGCAAGATCTTGAGTTCAATCTCTGATACCAAAAAAAAGGACAAAAGAAATATCTTCAGCTGTGTTTCAGCCAGCCAAATAGAGAAAGCTAATCGCTGACCCAAGAATAGGTGGAAGGAGGCCAATGTTGGGCCATCTGAGGACAGCTAGAAGTGAAATCAGCCTTAAAGATTCTACAGTAGGTGTGGGCGCCTCCCTGTGGCAGAATGCCACATTTGCAGGCAGAGTTCTCAGGAAGAAACACGTTTCCTGAATTGTCAAGTATAATTTTGAAACCAAGACTGATAGTTTGGAAATCATCATGTATGAACACAAAACAGGTGAAGTAAAGCAAGAGGTGGAGGAGAAGTAAGAAAAAGATAGATGGATAGACAAAATCTGGGTCAAGAAAAAGAAACAGCAGAAAGGTGCTATAAAAAGGGTTACAGTATAGACCTGGGGACAGTTTGAGGGAAACAAAAACTCAGCGAGGGCAAAGGGTAGTGGGAGAAGGGAATCTCGCCAGAGACCAGAAGCAACAGCAGAAATGACACTAAGTGAGGTGTGAGGGGATGCTGGGGTCTGAGGTTGCAGCCTCCTCATGGGAGCTATGGACTAATCCTGAGTGTATGTGTATGCATGCGCGTGCATGCATGCGTGCATGTGTGTGCATGTGTGTGCATGTGTGTGCGTGCGTGTGTGTGTGTGTGTGGGGGGGGGTGGTTTCCTATGTGGCTGCAAGATATTCAGAACCAAGGAGACGTTTACTAAACACCCTATAGTCCTTATGCTGGTCAAAGTAGTCTCCAAGGCAGGAAACACAGACTGTTTGATTATCTTGTGGGCATCACCTTAATAAAGATGCAGAATCTGAGTCAGGTATCATAGCACACACATCGCTGATCCCAGAACTCTGGGAGGCTTAGCCAGGGAGATCATAAGTTTGAGGCCAGTCTGGGCAATTTAGCAAGATCTTGTCTCAAAATATAAAAAGGCTAGGGACATAGCTCAGCATGAAGGCTCTAGGTTCAGTCCCTAGTAAAAAACAAATAAAGGGCCCAGGATATAGTTCGGTGGCATAAGTGCCTACCTGGCAAACGCAAGGTTCTGAGTTCAATTCCCAAAAAAAGAATACAAAAACCAAAAACAAAGCAAACAACTACATCCCCACCCTCAGAAAAACAAAAACAAATTCACAGAATCTGGGCTGCCATTCATATTGGAATCAGTAAGTCCAGATGAAGAAACCTGGAACTTGGGCTTTCTGAAAGCATCCTGGGAGAGCCGATCCACTGGTCTTTGAGAAATACTGTGGAAGGGCATGGAGAGCACTGGACCTCTGAGGGGGCAGCCGGGAGGCCCAGTCTGACTCTCTCCTTCTGTTCCCAGTGCCTCTTCCCTATCCACAAACTCTGCAGAAGCTGAAGGTGCCCATTATTGACTCAGAGGTCTGCAAGCGCATGTACTGGCACGGAGCAGGGCAGGAAGCCATCACAGAAGACATGTTGTGTGCTGGCTACTTGGAGGGGCAGCGGGACGCCTGTGTGGTGAGCATTCACCCTCTTCCTGCCCTGCCCACAGGACAGCCCGCTTCAGCCTGGTCCCCACTCATGTTCCCACACACTGGGAAGCTGGCATTCTGAAGGGGTCTCCAGAGCCAGACACATGATGGGCATGGCCTGATGGAGCAGTGATCAGTCCTTGTGGCCAGGGTGAGGCCCATGCTGCTAGCTGGTGGAAGTTATTTCTTCTCTGTGATCTTCAATTAAGGACACTCAGCTCCACAGGCCAGTGGGAGAGGGCTGCTCAGAGTGCTTCCCCCGCTCGGGGGAAGGGAGTCTCTGCCCACTGCCTGTCCCATCCAGGTCTCTAACTTTCTCTTTTCTCCGCAGGGTGACTCTGGGGGTCCCCTGATGTGCAAGGTCAATGATGCCTGGCTGCTGGGAGGAATCATCAGCTGGGGCGAGGGCTGTGCAGAGCGCAACCGGCCAGGCGTCTACACCAGCCTTCTAGTCCACCGCTCCTGGGTACAGAGGGTCGTGCAAGGTGTGCAGCTCCGTGGGCACAGGTCGCGCAGCCCAGGCTTCCACGTGGCCAGGCCTTCCTAGAGCCTCGGAACTACCAGTTCACCGGCTGCTTCCTCTGTTGTAAATATGCCATCTACCTCTTGGGGGCGCCCGATGTCCGCGCGGGATCTGGGAAGGCCACGCCCACACCAAGCTCCGCCCCCAGGCCTCGGGTGCCTGCAGTATACAGTTATGTTCATGATTTTTACAGTTGTTTTTAACCTATATATTTATTCCTTCACTTTCAATAAATTATTCTCCAGAATGGAGACATTATTTTTTTCCCCATGCATGGTGACAATGGAAAGCAAGAGTGCAGTTTGGGCTAAAATCAGGGGAGGCATGTGTGAGACAAGGTTGTGCTTTGCCTGACCACCTGGGGCTTTGCTGACCCCTGGTTCCCACCCAGGGCTCAATGTCATCACCTGCGTGTGTGACTTGTGAGGTTGCAACACCTTCGAGGTTGTGCCTTGCCTCACTGGCTGGGCTCGCCTCCCTCCCTCCCCAAGAACCCTCCTGCTGGGACAACCAGCAGAGATTAGGCAAAAAGTGAGACGGGGAGGGAGAAGCCCATGCCCCTACAAAGCATGGCACTCCTTCCTGTCCCCTACTGGGACCCAGGGAGCCTCAGGCTGCAGGGGCTGGAGTGCAGGTGTTCAGGTCAGCCAGGGCTACCATCAGAATCTCATGTCCCAGGTTGAACCTGCTTCTACCTGCCAGGAGCTGATTCAAGCGGTGACTCACTGCTAATTCTATAAATTGCTCCTTGCCAAGGAAACAGCAACGCAGGAAGGGAGCAGGCTCTGTGGACCAAAGCACAGTCTCCTCCCCTGACCTCACACCGTAGCTGGGTGAGAGTGCTCCAGGCTGAGAGTATCGGTATGGCCTCCTGCCTGCTCAGAACACAGGCTAACTCCCACTTTCCCTCAGCAGATTCTGCAGGCCTCTGATCTCTTGGATCAGGTCCTGTCTTCTAGCCAAGGGAGCCCTTGCCTGGCTGCCTGGGCACTGAAGGGTTGAGTTGGCTGGGGTGGGTATGTGAATGGGAGGGCCTGATAGAACCACCCCAAAATGGTCTAGCAGACAGCAGGAGAAAGAGATGGCCTTACTTTGCTATAAAATGTTTTCAGTCAGGGGTGGTGGAGGAAAGATAAATCCTTTCAAAGGCAGTGCAGACTGAGTGTGTATGCATGTGTGTGTGTGTGTGTGTGTTTGTGTGTATGTGTGTGTACGTGCCTGCATGTGTCCTTTGCTGGCAGTACAGTTTTAAAATATACAGTCACATTTAGAGACCATTGTGGAACCAGGACCAGGGCACTCCGCATCCTAAACTCAGGATCTATTATCCTTTCAAATTATGGTAAATTGCTGGCCTTAGTGGCACATGCTTGTAATCTCAGCACTCTGGAAGCTGAGGCAAAAGGATTGCTCAAGGTCAGCCTGAAACACATATGGAAACCTTGACTCAAAAAGTGAAAGAAAACAGAAAGGAAGGAAAGAAAGAAAGGATGGATCAGAAGATAAACTGTTGGGGATTATACATACAAAGGGACAGAGGAAGACAAATCCTGAGGCTGTTACCCTGCTATTATTTAAGAGGAAAGAAGAGAGGGGCAGGGCTGATATGGAAGGGGTGCACAATTGCTTTGTATGTCTCTCATCGCTCTCCTGAGGAGCTATTTCAGGCGTCTCAGCATTATTAGTGGGCTCAGTAATCCCTGGAGCTGAGTTCAGAACTCAGAACTTCGAGCTCCATCTAGTGGTTCCCAGGGACAGGGTCAGGCTGCTAAGCAAACCTGCGGGAGGTCAGGAAGCTCAGTTTAAGTGGGCAGGAGATGCATGTTCCAGGAGACTGTTCCAGGTTGAACAAACCTGGTTCCAGCCTCACAGCTAGAAGCCAGCCTGAATTTCAGTGGGACTATGGGCTTGTTGGGATTATCCACTACCCTGCCATAAGCTATGGCTGGTTTGCTGGGATTAATCAGCTTGGATCTGAACTCTATCTATCCACATTGTCTGTAGCAGAGACACTCCTTACAGTGGACATTTTCTCCTTCTCCTCCTCCTCCTCCTCTTTTGTCTCCTCCTCCTCCTCCTCCTCTTCTCTTCCTCCCCTTCTTCTTCTTCTTTTTCTTCTTCTTCTTCTTCTTCTTCTTCTTCTTCTTCTTCTTCTTCTTCTCCTTTTCCTTCTCCTCTTCCTCTTCCTCTTCCTCCTTCTTCCTCTGCTGCTGCTGCTACTTTTTGTTTTTTGGGGCCTTTTGGGCAGGGTTTTGTTATGCAGTTCAGGCTGGATTTGAACTCATTTGTAACCAGGCTGGCCTTGAACTCTGAAGGGTCCTTCTGCTTCAGGCTCCCAAATGCTTGAATTACAGCTATCTATCACCGTGCCCAGCTGTTCTTGTTTTTGTATGAGTGTGAACACAGTTTCTAGGGTTTTTTTTTTTTTGGTGTGGATGTTGTTTTTCCATTTTGTTCTTGTTTTTATTTCTTCCTTATTTCTTTCCCTCTTGTCTTCACCAGTTTCCCAGTGTTTGTGTGATCTTTCTTAATCTTCCAGCCTTGCTTCTAATCTCTTTCTCTTCTTCTATTTCTCTATTTTCCCCCTATTTGCTTTTAATTTTTCCCCCCTGAGGGCAAAATTGCTATATTGAGGGCTTATTTACTGCATAGAATTTTCTGATTCATTTTAGATGACTGAAGACTCATCCCCTTGCACCTTCAAAACAGCCAGCAGAGAAAGAGCACAACCCACATAGGCCCACTGTGGGTGAGGAGGCCTTATTGCTTCAGCTCACCCACACCACCTGCATGGGCCTGCAAACAGGGGCCCTTCTGAGGTGGGGGATTAGAGTAGGCTAAACTCAGTGGATAAGTGGGCGTGACCTGTCAACCACTGAGACCCAGAACACAGTTTCCAAACCCTGCATCTGGGACCAATCAGATATCTGGTGCAAAGTCAAGCAGGTTTCTGATAGGATGGCCTAGAACTGACGTCAGGATGAAGAAAGAGAGATACAAAACCCACCACCACCACCGCCGCCACCACCACCGCTGCCACCATCATTAACCTCATGACTGCTGTGAGCTTTTCTTAGTGGTTGCTCTCACTCCAGAGTGCACTTTTTTTTCTACCTTAACAAATGTAAATCTTTCCTATTTTTTAAGCATATGTCTTGTTCAATTGTTTATTTAGGACACCAGGAACCTGGAAAGAATCTCTGTGGAAACCCAAAATCCTATAACATTCCCCCAGTAGGCCAGCTCCTCAAGAGGAGATTCACTGAAATTTGGCCCCTGGCTGGCTAGCATGCATGCTGGACTCCTGGGCCATCATCTCTGATCTCTTCAATTGCCCACAGACCTTAAAGAGCTCTCCTGATCTCCTGGAGGTGGAGGGACCATCTGGCCTGATGTCAAGTGTTACAGCAGAACTCCTTGGCTGCGGGCTGTGAAGCTGGCTGCTCCTTACTCCTTCCTCAAATCATTCACCCTTTGCTGGGCACAGAGCCTGTAATCCCTAGCACTTCTGGTAGATTGGGGCAGGAAGACTGAACGTGTCAGCCCAGTCTGGGCAATTTAGCAATTTAGTGAGATCCTGTCTCAGAATAAAATTTAAGAAGAGGGCTGGGAAGGTAACTTAGTGTGACCCCTAGTACTAAAAGAAAAGAACCCCTTGAGGGGACCTTGCCTTTACAGCTGGGATCTCTAAACTCTACTCTGCATCCAGGACAAGGGTTCAAAATATACTTGGCTGGGGGCTGACTCACGTTGGGCCTAAATGTGGGACAATGAGATGAGTGTTTTCTTAGGAAGATTTTGTGAGGTTTTTTTTTCTGATTTAAGGAATACATTCAATTGGTGTCATCTTTTCATACCTCCCTCCTTTTTTTTTTTTTTTTTTTGTTGCGGTACTGGGGATTGAACTCATGACCTTGTGCTTGCCAGGCAGGCGCTTATGCCGCTGAGCTAACTTCCCCAGCCCACCTCCCTCCTTCTTTTAGTCTTGAATACCGATACAATGCCTAAACTTCAGCAGCCATCTTATGACCCTGAGGCTACAAATTGACACACTGATGACAGGTGAAGAAAAATCTAGAAGCAATGGGTGTGATGATACAGTGAGATGCTGGTCTATCCTATGTAGCCTGCTTCCACCCAGACTTCTCATTAGCTCTGAGCTCTTGTTGGTTTGATTTTCTTTTACTTGCTACTAAATATATTTATAATTGATATGCCAGCTTCCAACCCTCTAATTTACAATACTTTTAAATTTGCAGAAACTTTTTTTTAACAGAATACTCTTCTTGTTATCATAGGCACAGTTACCAGAGTCATCTGCACAATCAAATCACAAATTACCCAAATGATGAAGGCATTAGGCTCCTCCTTGTCCATACAAGTTTTGTACCCGCAAAGGACCCTCCCCCCCCCCCCAATTAGTTTGAGGAGTCCCTAGGCTTTTATCTCACATTTATTCAACAGCAAGTCTTCCCTTCTCTCCCTTTCCCGCTGCAGGGCTCCCAGGGAATGGGAAAACTATGGGAACCTGGGCTGCCAGGCACGGGTAACATTCAGGGGCGTCTCACTGCGCCCCCTGGTGGCGGTAGCGGTGGTGGGCCTCACTGTCTTAACTGCGTCCACTCGCAGGCCTGGCTGGGCTGTTGGGACTCCGTTCATATAGAAGGGCTCTCACTGAGTGACCTTATTTATAGCTTCTCTTCCTCTGATCTTTGAGGACTGCAACACTTGTGCTGCTTCTCTCCTCCCTCCCCGACTTCCACTTATCCCTAGGTGGAGCCATGGGGGGGGGGGAGTCCTAACGTCACGTGACAAACATGCAAATCCGCCAACTTCAGAGGCAGCAGCATCTCCTTGTATGTCCACTGGCCACTCAGTCCCTGCATGTATGTAGGGACTCAGGATGAGTCGGCATATTCATCCCTGGGGACCATCTGCCGTCTCCCACCTCCCATCCTGCCCACTGCTGAGCTCTTCACCAAGTGTGGTGAAGAGAAGGAGCAACTTGAACTGTCATATCTTGCTGGTAGGAGAGCAGCCGGGGACAACAGATTGGTGTCCTATAAAGGGTGACAGGCATGCAACCGACAGACTCCTGGGATCGCACAGGAAGTCTGTGTGAAAAGTTTTAGCATTTTTATTCAGAATCAACAAACATTGGAAACAAGCCAAGCATCCTTCAGCTGTTGAATGGGTAATCAAACCTCGGAGCATCCACTTGGTAAAATTCTACTTAGCAAGGAAAAGAACACACCTCCCAGGCACTTTGAGGCCTTTCAGGTGTCAGCATGTGCTGAGTGACAGCATGCTCAGCCACCTCCCCAGTAGTAGGCTTTTATGCACAAGGGAAGGAATGCTGGCCAGAAGTTGCCTGGCGGTAGGATGTAGGGAGGACTGACCAGAAAGGGTCTTGGGGGAGTGGAGATTGTATATGATAGCACAGGCTCTAGATCTCAACCAAAATTACCAAAGCATTGCTGTGTCAAAATTCAGAGGAAACTGGTTACAGTGGCACATACAATTTCAGCAGTTGGGAGGCTGAAGCAGGACAACCCTGAATTTGAAGCCATCCTGGACTACATAGCAAAACCTTGTCTCAAACAAAACCTCAGAGGAAGCTGAGCATGGTGGCAAATACTATAATCTCCCCTCTCTCTGAGGGGCTGAGGCAAGAGGATCTCCACTGGTTTGAGGCCAGCCTGGGTTACATAATGAGTTCAAGGCCAGTCAGAACTAAACAGTGAGACACTGTCAGAAATTTTTTTTCTGAGTCAGAGTCTTGCTAAATTGTCCTATCTGAACTTGAACTTGCAATTCTCCTGCCTTAGCCTCCTGAGCGCTGGAATTTCACATCAGGTTGACATTTTCACTTTACGATAGGTTTCTTGTGATGCCAATCCTTGTAAGTTCAGGGGCATCTGATCTATTTCAGCACTGCCACCAGTGTGGTTCTCTTAAAACTCTGAGTCAAATCACGTCACTCTTCTACTCAAAGCCTTCTGGAGGGGATGGGTGTATGACTCACAGCAGGGCGTTTGCCTAGCATGCACAAGGCTCTGGAATTCCCAGTATTACAAAAATAAGAAAAACAAAAACAGAAAACCCTTTGCTGGCTCCTGGCTTTACTCAAAGGAAATGCTGTCATCTTCCGGGCCTCCCTTCCCACCTCTTCCCAGCATCCCTCCAGCTTAACCGGCTTCGTAGTTATTTTGTGCAGCACAGCAGACATGAAGCCGCCCCGGGCTGAGGCACGCGCAGCTTCCGCTTCCTCCTGATGAGTGTGCGCTTCCCTCTCTCACTTCCCACACCTTTGCTCAGCTGTCGCCCTGTCACCGGCTTGTTTACCACAGTACAGTAAGAACCCCTTCCTCATCCTTCCTTACTTTCCCTTTCCTAGGACATTTATCACCGCCTACCATACTGTATGTTCTAGTTCTTTGTTTGTTGTCCCTGCCCAAACACCCACACTAGAAGCCTCTGTCCCTGTGTTTGTCAGCTCTGTTATTACTGCCTGTGTACTTGACTACTTTTCCCAAGAAATTATTCTGACTCTATTAGGGGGTTAGACCTTTGTCTTATCCACTTGGGTACAGGCAGTACCAAGGACTGGTACCTACCTGGAGAAAGGGCCCCTCCCAGCAGTAGATGCTGGTACATGTTTTGTTACTGGCGATCACTCCAATTGATTCCCTCAACTGGATGGGCAACATGGGCATTTCTCTTGCGTTGTCTTAATTAAGCACTAGAGCACCACATTCTCCCTGAGACCTTCCCACTCTACCTGTCTTGTGCCCCAGTATCCTGGGCTCCACTTCGTGAAAAGGCCTCAGCCCCAGAGAGCAGGAAAATCTCCTTCATTCAATTCAGTTCTGCCCCTTTAATCACGGGTCCTCTAGTCTGACAGTCTGTTCCCGGTAACCTCGTGGCATTCTTGCTTATCTAGCTCATTGCCAGGTACACACTAATATCTTTCCTGTGGGAGTTAAGGTTTGCTGATGGTTCCACACTCAGGAGCTGCAAAAGTAAAAAGGACTTTAGTTGGGACTCTTAGAAATTGCGGTTCAGACAGAGATGGAGGCCACTCTGAATTGGGAGGGTACGGAGAGTGAGTATATATGGGCTACTGAACGTTGGGAAGAAGCAGAGACTATATGACCGACTGAGTATAAAGGAAGCTGGGTGTGGCTATGCATGTCTCTAATCCTAGCACTCTGAGAGAATGAGCAACAGGATTGCAAGTTCAAACCCAGTCTGGGTAATTTAGCAACTTAGCAAGACCCTATCTCAAAATAAAATATAAAATAAAATAAAAAAGACTAGAGATGTAGCTCAGTGGTAGAGCATACCTGTGTTTAATCCTCAGTACCAGAAGAAAAAGCAAATAAAAGAAAGAATGTATGAGCAGAATGGAAATGCCTATAAAGCAAGAGCCTGTAAGCTTCTTGTGTTTGTTTTTCTGAGACAGAGTGTTGAACTCTGTAGCCCAAGTTGGCTTTGAACTTGTGGCAGTCCTCCTGCCTCAGCTTCCTAAGGGTTGGTATTATAAGCGCTTACCACCATGACTAGCTCATAGTTTTCCTTCTGTTTTTGAAGATCGCAGTTCTTCAGGGTCGTACTGCCAGCCAGGTCAGCCATCCCTCCCAGAGCAATGTACTTGTGTGCTGCCTGCTGTGCTGAGCCTGGCTCATTGGGACAGAGCTGTCATTGTGACCCTGTGGCTCACTTCTACTTATGGGTCTTTCTTCCTTCCTTTCTTCCTTCCTTCCTTTCTTTTTTTTTTTTTTTTTTTTGGATTTTTACCGGTACCAGGGATTGAACTCATGACCACACGCTTGCAAGGCAGGCGCTTATGCCGCTGAGCTAAATCCCCAGCCCCGAAAGATTTCATTTTCAATGGGGCCTCATTGGGAAGAAACACTGCAGTCAGTCCCATGCCTGACAGTCTGTCTCTCTGAAGGGCAAAAAAAAAAAAAAGTCATGGGTTATATATAATTATATGTATCTCGAGAGTTGGAACTTAGAGATGTAGCTCAGTGGAGATCTCGATCGGGCAGTGGTCTGCTGCTCATTCGCTCAGGATGGAGATTGGATAGAGACCTGTCTGCAGTAAGAAACACAGAGGCGACTGGAGGGTGATTTTGGCTCTTGTCACAAGATGTTTGTCCTTTAAACTTGTTTCTGGAATCTGAGGGGACTGCCCCAAGAGAGTGACTCATCGAGAATGGACAAGTCAGAACGAAGGCAGAGAGGTCACACTGTGATCCTGCATTTGTTACCCTTCCCGATCTTACAGTGCCTGCTTGACATAGTTCAATGTCCGCCCTGCCCTCATCTTGTTTATGTTTGAGGACAGACCGTCTGTAGGCCACAAGTTCCTCTTTAGGCGTGCCAGCCAACGCTGGCTGGATCTCAGATGGCTACCAGTGTGGCCAGCAGATGACCTCTGCATGCTAAACACGCCCCCCCCCCCGCAATATAGGGGAAATAAATGTAACACTCAACCTGCTAGATGTTAGATACACCGAGTTCATGTCCTCAAAACCAAGGAATAAACCCTAAGGAACCACAGAGGTGTAGAGTAGGAAAACTTTATTGAGAGTGATAGCTCTTAAGAGACAGAAGTGGACCCAAAAGTGGGTTGCCAAGGAGCCCACTTCACAGAGGAAGGTTCATAGAGCAAAATCATGCAGTTGGCTACAAGGTGGATTAAAACGATGATTAGTCAATGAGATTATAAGTATTGCTGCTTAGGTAATATTGATCCAATGGGGAAGCAGTTCTCATAGCAAGTGTATATGGAAAGAACAAAGACGTTTTTTAGGAAGGGATGGATCCAGAGGTCTTGGTCACCCACCATGGTGACTGATGTTTACCAAGACTTTGTTGAATTAGGTGATGTCAATTCTCCTTATTCCCTGGGGAAGTATCTAGGCCTGATCACTCTGTCTTTACCTCGAGCCCTTTACCCTGGGATCTAACAGTTGTGCCTCTGGCCACAGTTGTAATGAGTTTTTATCTTTGCACTGACTCCCTCAAGAACCTGACCCTATCTGAGGGCCTATAGTATTTCTACCTAAACTTGGCTTTCAATACCACTATGTCCTGACACTTGATGATTGCATGACAATGACCAGAAAGAACCACTTAAGGAAGAAAAAGAAGCAGTGCCCCAAATCCTTGAAAATCTCTACTCATTCTCAGAAAAGATATTAATAGTTCTCTCCCTTGTCCCTATTGTGAGTTATTCACCACACACAAAAGGAAATCACAGCTGGGTGTGGTGGCACACACCTTAGCACTCTATAAACTAAAGCATAAAGATCAGAAGTTAAAGCCCAGCCTGGGCAACTTAACAACTCAGTGTGAGGCTGTCTCAAAATAAAAAATAAGACTAGGAATGTAGATCAGTGCAGATGCCCTGGGTGCAATCCCTAGTAGCACTCTATTGTGAATCTAAGTTAAAACATGTGAAATTTATAATGTTATGATATTTGTCTAATGGTATATTATTATTATTATTTTGTCTTTTTCCTTTTTATCGGTACTGGGGATCAAACTCACAACTGCCTGCTTGCAAGGCAGGCGCTTATGCCGCTGAGCTAAATCCCCAGCCCCTATTATTTTGTTCTTGTACAAGTTAAATTTAAATTGGTTGCTAAAGTTACTGATACTCCTTTAGACAATAGCACTAGAGAAAAATATTAGAACACCTTTGAGAGACTTTAATGTAAACTTCTGTAAGATGGTTCTCTTTAAATGGAAATCTAGCTCAGACTTACAAAATATACATGCCTACATAAAAACCGAGACTCCTTCCACTGTTTAAGCAGCACTAGGCTGGTGGCCAGACTTAAGACTTGGAGGACAGGTTTCACTGAGACAGACTCTGATCCTCCTCTATGCTCTAGAGAAAATGTCAAGTTTGTTCTGCTTCAGTTTCCTACCTCTACTCATTTCCCACTTTGTACTTTCCTTACTGAGGCATGTAAGTCAGAAAGAACTCAAACCTTTTCCTTCTTAGTTAAGCCCATAGAAAATGAGCCTTTGCTAATGCCAAAATCAGGGAAGTCATCTTAGATAAAGGCCACATATCTCGTCTCTGTGTCAGATGAGACATTGATTGGAACTGTGCCCGTCCAGAACACACATGAGAGCCATGTCCTGGCTCAGTGTTCTGGGCAAATCTCCTTTGGAGATTAAACCTGAGACACAGTGGGGAGAACTAACTGACTTTCACATGACAGTGGAAGGAGCTATCCCCCAAAGCAGCACATGTATGGGACCTAAACACATTTATAACAACGAGACTCTCCAACCTCTCAAGTTGTGGACATTAAAACCTTTATTCATAGAGCAGTAGGTGATGATCTTGCTCAGGCTTTTAACTATCCCTTATAGAATTTTGACATACAGTGGTCACTCTGCCCGCTAATTAATCACTCTTATAGCAGCTGCCACCCTCAAAAAGCAGAGGACAGGTTCCCCAGCATCTATTTGGTGAATCCCCATTGAAGCCATTGGCCAATGGAATCAGTGGAATGTTGACCAGACAGACAGCTGGTTTCCTTTCTGGAGACTGATCTCTGGTTATCTTGATATAGGGGAATGAAACTCCCAACTTACTATGTTACTATGTCCTCGAGCTCCTGTTCTCTAAAATCGAAGAATGAATTTTAGGAACAACAGAGGTGAAGCATAGAATATATTCATTGAGAGAAAGAAAGCTTCTGTCAGAGAGAGAGAGACAGAAGGGGACCTGAGTGGGTTGCTCATCACTCTGTCTTTTCCAGGGACTTTTATAGAGTAAAATTGTGGGTTCAAGGTGGGGGAAAGATTCGGAACTCACAAAGCAGATGGGCATAAGGTGGGAAATAACTATAGTTAGCCAATAAGATCAATAGTTTAGGTAAAATTGATTACATTGTAAGGTCGGCGTCGCAGGGAAGAAGACCCCAAGGACTCACGTCTTTAAGGGTGAAAGCTTTATTTCCATGAGCATGGGGTCCGTCCAGCAAACGAGTGCGGAGGACCCCGAAGGGAAGTTACACAGGGTTTTTAAAGGCATAAACCGCAAAGCAGGCGATGTTATAGAAGCAGATCGCATTGGTTAGTTTTGAACGGCGCAGGGTTTGGCAGGAGCTGATTGGAGGGGCTCAGGGTTGGGTAACTTTAGTGTCTGGGGGTCATAGCCCAGTCACTGTGTTCCCGGAACAGTGGTTTATCTTTTTTTTGTTTTTGTTTTTGTTTTTACCAACGGAAAGTCCCTTCTTGTTTTGTACAGATAGCTCGGGGGGGGGGGGTGGCAGCTGTAAAGTTAACTCTTTCATTCCCCCCTTTTCTTGTGAATAACCTTTAATCTTAAAGGTCTTGTATGGGCAGGGGGTCATCTTGTAGGAGCACACAAGGGAGGTGTATGGAACAGTTTTAGGGGGTCTTTCGGCACAGCTTTAGCTTTAGGGGGTTATCAGACCGTTTAAGTTCCCAGTGATTGTCCTCTGGCGCCGAAGCTGGTTTCAGATGTGACGCATGGATCCTAGAGGTGATGCCGTCGACCTTTACCGCTGTGGGAGTGGTCAGTAGGATCTGGTATGCTCCTTTCCAGCGAGGTTGTAGGGTCTCTTGTTGATGACACCGGACGAGCACAAAGTCTCCCACTTGGTATGGATGCGGTATGGGAGATTCGCTGGGAGTGTAGGCTGAGGCTAGCTGGGTCCACAAATCCTTTTGTAGGCAGTCAAGGGCGATGAGCCTGTCAGACAAGGAGGTTGGTAACAGGGTGGAATGTTCAGTCAAGGGAGTGAGATCCCGAATGGGGGGTGGAGTGCCAAAGAGGATCTCAAAGGGAGTGAGGTTAGGGGGTTTGGCTGACAGAGTGTTCCGTGCACGAAAAAGAGCATAAGGCAGGAGCATCGTCCAATCTTTTAAGCCAGTCTCATGAGCTAATTTAGTGAGGGTCTCCTTAATAGTTCTATTCATCCTCTCTACCTGTCCTGAACTTTGGGGTCTATAAGCACAATGTAATTTCCAATCAATCCCCAATATGTTGGCCAATCCCTGACTTACCTTAGCCACAAACGCTGGCCCATTATCAGACCCTATTACCTTTGGTAATCCGAACTGGGGAAAAATTTCTTCCATCAACTTCTTTGCGACTACGGCAGCAGTTTCCTTTTTGGTAGGAAAGGCCTCAATCCATCCAGAAAAGGTGTCCACAAAGACTAACAGATATTTTAGTCCATACCGGGCAGGTTTAATTTCAGTAAAGTCTACTTCCCAGTATTGTCCAGGTCTGGAACCACACAATCTTTTGCCTGGAGCCAGCTTGGACCAAGAAGCTACTCCCGTCAGTGAAGTAGGTCACCTCAGCATCGGGTAAGGGGTAGTCCAACAGGTCTGATCGCGCCCCGGTTTCCTCTGCCAGGATATCTTGGCAAGTGTGAAGAATTGGTTCTGGGGTTTCTTCTGGTAGTAGGGTTGCCGGATTGAGGGTCACCAGGGGCCCAAAGGTTATTTTGTCTTTATTGAGTAAGAGGCTTTGGTAATGTGTAATCCGGGCGTTTGAGAGCCACCTATCGGGAGGTTGGCGGATGACACTTTCTAGCGTGTGTGGGGCAATAATTGTTAATTTTTGTCCCAAAGTCAGTTTGTCAGCGTCCTTAGTGAGCAGGGCTGCTGCTGCAATAGCCTTTAGGCATGGTGGCCATCCATTTGCCATAGTATCTAGTCTCTTTGAGAGGTAAGCCACCGGCCGTTTCCATGGCCCAAAGGTCTGAGTTATCAGGTAGAGCTAGGGCCGGGGCAGATAGGAGGGCTCGCTTGATGGCATCGAAGGCCTGTTGGTGATCCTTTCCCCAGACAAAGGGTGATCCTCCCTTAAGCAATGGGTAAAGGGGAGCTGCCAAGGATGCGAATCCTGGGATCCACAGCCGGCAAAACCCCGCCGTACCCAGAAATTCTCGAAGCTGTTTTTGGCTTTTGGGGGGAGGAATCTGGACCACAGTCTGTTTTCTAGCCTCAGCGAGCCATCTTTTTCCTTCCCTTAGGGTGTAACCCAGGAAGATTACCTCTCGTTTGCAGATCTGAGCCTTTTTTGCCGATGCTCTGTACCCCAGAGCGGCCAACTCACGTAGGAGATCTTGGGTCCCGTTGTTGCAGTCCTTCTCTGAATCTGCTGCCGGCAGCAAGTCATCCACATATTGAAGTAGAGTGAGGTCCGGGTGTTGAGCCCGGAATGGAGCTAGATCTTTGTGGAGAGCCTCATCAAAGATAGTTGGGCTGTTCTTGAATCCCTGGGGGAGGCGCGTCCACGTCAACTGTCCATTTATTTTGGAGTCTGGGTCTGTCCATTCAAACGCAAACAGAGGTTGGCTGTCCTTATGAAGGGGTAAGCAGAAAAAGGCATCTTTCAAATCTAGGACAGTGTACCAGGTTCTGGATGGGTTTAAGCCACTGAGGAGATTATAGGGGTTTGGCACGGTGGGGTGGATGTCTTCCACCCTTTTGTTGACCTCTCTCAAGTCCTGTACTGGCCTATAATCATTGGTTCCTGGCTTTTTAACAGGGAGTAGTGGTGTATTCCATGCAGATCGACAAGGGGTTAATACCCCCTGATCTAAAAGTCTCTGTATATGTACCTTAATTCCTTGGTAGGCCTCTCTGCCAATGGGGTATTGTCTAACTCGGACGGGGGAGGCAGTGGCCTTTAGAGTGATCACCACAGGTGGCTGTTGGTTGGCTAGTCCCAATCCAGCCGTTTCAGCCCAGGAGTCTTTGAAATCAGCTAACTAAGCAGGAGGAACAGGCTGAAGACTCTGATCATTATAGAGCCTATATTCATCTTCCAACTTCAGAGTCAATATTGTGACTATGGGCTGTTCAACCTTTGGGTTGCGGAATGTCACCTGAGGTCCCTGGGGCTCAAAGGAAATCTTTGCCCCTAATTTAGTTAACAGGTCTCTTCCTAATAGGGGAGCAGGGCATTCTGGGATGACCAGGAAGGAATGTTTTACTTTTCCTTTTCCCAGGTCGACTGTGCGCTCGGTGGTCCATGAGCGGTATTTGCTTCCGTTAGCCCCTTGAACTAGCGATTTCTTGGTTGAAAGGGCTCCCAAGGGGGCCTGAAGGGCCGAGTAAACAGCTCCCATGTCGACCTCAAATTCCACGGGAGTCCCCTCCACCTTAAATGTTACCCTGAGCTCGGGGAGGGGAACCGAGCCCCGAAGTCCCTAATCTTCCTCATCTAAGGCGAGCATGGGGGTTCGCTGCCGCTGTGAGGACTGCTTTTCTCGTTCCTCTTTGGCTCGCTTCCTTTTAAGTTTTTCACAGTCTTTGATTAGGTGTCCTTTCTCCTTGCAATATGCACATTGGTCAGGGTCTAATGGGGGGTGATTGGGCTTTCCCTTTCCTGTCTCAGGCTTACCCTGAATAACTGTGGCCAACACTTTTGCCAATTCCTTGTTTCGTCTTTTGTCTCTAGCTAACTCCTTTTCCTCTTCTGTCTCTCGTTTATAGTAGACTTTTTCAGCTTCCTTAACGAGATCCCTCAGAGTTAGGTCTTGTAGACCATCTAGCCTTTGGAGCTTACGTCTTATATCAGGAGCCAATTGCCCTATGAAGGCCATGGCGATTGAGCACTGTCGGCCTTCATCTTCAGGGTCAAAAGGCGTGTACCGTCGGTAAGCCTCCATCAGGCATTCTAGAAAAACTGAGGGAGTCTCAGTGGGCCCTTGAGTTATTTCTCTTACCTTGGCCAAATTGGTAGGGCGCCTTGCGGCCGCCCGGAAACCCACCATTAGAGTCTGGCGATAGATGGAAAGATGCTGCCTACCGTCAGGAGAATTGGGGTCCCAGTTGGGGCGTTTCAGCGGGAAAAGATCGTCAATTTGATCAGGTCTCTGGGTGGGTCTGCCATCATCTCCTGGAACATTTTTTCGGGCCTGGAGAAGGATTCGATCTTTTTCCTTGGTGGTGAACAGGACCCTCAATAGTTGTTGGCAGTCATCCCATGTGGGTTGGTGAGAGAACATAAGCGAGTCCATTAGGCCTGTTAACTTAGAGGGGTCATCAGAGAAAGAGGGGTTATTATTTTTCCAGTTGTATAAGTCTGAGGATGAGAATGGCCAGTACTGAAGGGCCGGCATTTCTCCCTCCGCTGTCCCATCACTTATAGTGGGCCCATAGGGACAGAGAGGGAGAGTGACGACCGGGTCCTCCGGCCGCTGTCTACTGTGGGTGTTCCGGGCTGGGCCCTCAGGCCCAGGGGGACTGGCCTCGGAGCAGGCCGCAGAGGGGTGTGGGGAGTACAGAGAGAGAGTTGGAGCTGAGGGAAGGGAGGCCTCCGACTCCGGCGGGGAGACGGGTGGTGGAAGTGCATAAGGAGGAGGCCAGGCAGGTCGAGGAGGAGGGTGATCACAATCAAGCAGAGGGAGGTCAGGTTGGGAGTCGGGCAGGACCGGTGCAGGGGGCCCTTTCAGAGCCAAGAGTTTGGGTATGGAGGAGTCGGGCGGAGGAAGGAAGGGTTTTACCCACGGTGGGGGCTCCTCCCTGAGGTCCTGCCATACCAAGATGTAAGTGACCTGGTCGGGGTGGCCCTCTCGTCCGGGGTGGAAGATGATGTTCTTAACTGCTAAGATGAGGGGAAGGTGGAAAGTCCCCTCCAGTGGCCAACCCACGGAGAATGTGGGCCACTCAGACGAGCAGAAAGTCTGCCATTTACCTTTTTTAACCTGTAAGGAGAGATTGTGAGCCCTCTCTCGAACCTCTGACCAATGGTCGAGGGTGAGGGACAATGGGGACGATGTCGTTTGTCCCATGGTGTTCTGAAGACAAAGAGTGGTTAGCGTACGCGCGACACAACAAATAACCGATCACAACAGCCACAACACACAGGACAAACAGGCCGGCCACCTCACTCTCATGCATTAGCCTCACACCAAATGAGCCACCTTAGGGGGTGCCTCCAGATTGGCCCGGACAGACCACAGATTGGGAATGAAATTCCCCAGACCGATAGGAAAACCCTATCGCAGACGGTGAGTCACGGAAAACCGTGTGGGGTGTCCCCTGATCACCAAGGAACAGAAATCGCCCCTGAAGTAGAGCCGGAGTTCGGCCTGGGGCGAAGAGAAACGGTGGATCGATCCAAAATGAAAGTAAAAATATGACCAGTCATACTCACCCGAAGAGGGACGCTGAGCCGTTGAGATCGTCTCCCGTGAGACGTACGATCTCGCTGGAGCCTCCAAATGTAACTATAGTTAGCCAATAAGATCAATAGTTTAGGTAAAATTGATTACATTGTAAGGTCGGCGTCGCAGGGAAGAAGACCCCAAGGACTCACGTCTTTAAGGGTGAAAGCTTTATTTCCATGCGCATGGGGTCCGTCCAGCAAACGAGTGCGGAGGACCCCGAAGGGAAGTTACACAGGGTTTTTAAAGGCATAAACCGCAAAGCAGGCGATGTTACAGAAGCAGATCGCATTGGTTAGTTTTGAACGGCGCAGGGTTTGGCAGGAGCTGATTGGAGGGGCTCAGGGTTGGGTAACTTTAGTGTCCGGGGGTCATAGCCTGGTCACTGTGTTCCCGGAACAGTTGTTTATCTTTTTTTTGTTTTTGTTTTTGTTTTTACCAACGGAAAGTCCCTTCTTGTTTTGTACAGATAGC
This sequence comes from Cavia porcellus, assembly GCF_034190915.1. Lineage (NCBI taxonomy): Eukaryota > Metazoa > Chordata > Mammalia > Rodentia > Caviidae > Cavia > Cavia porcellus. Next base: position 33,961,403 of record NW_026947499.1, read on the forward strand.
TCGGGGTGGGGGGGTGGCAGCTGTAAAGTTAACCCTTTCAACATTAGGGACAAATGGGAAAGTAAGTCATATAGGAAACAGGCATTTTTGGAACTGTGACCTTTCCCCTAGAGGGATGGGATAGTGACTCCAGAGTGAGGGGGAACTAATTAGAATGTCAGTCCGCAGGATGTAGATGCATTTGTTTGATGCTTTGTCTTTTTGAGACAGGGTCTCTCTATGCAGTTCAGGCTGGCCTTGAGCTCACTTTGTAACCCAGGCTGGTCTTGAACTTGCTACGTTCCTCCTGCCTCAGCCTCCCTAGTGCTGGAATTACAGGCGTGAGTCACCATGTCCCCTCACCCCCATGCTTTGTCTTGAGGCCTGGCCCACAGCAGGAGGTGTCTGCCTCCCCCGAAGCTGCCAGGTGTTCGCACTGCCTCTATTGAGAATTTAGCCCAATCTCACTGCCTGTGATATTTCTAACTAACTCAGCTGCCTGCAACAATAATATTGGCTGGGCCAATAAAAACTAAGAACTGAGGGTCCTAGCCAGGGCAGCTCTCTGGTGGACACCCAAAAGTTCCTCAGCAGACATTTGCTCATGACCACTGAAAATCTCCACTTTTCTATCTTTATTTCTAAACTTTTCAGTGGATTTTCAGATCACTTAGACTACATTCCTCCCCCTTCAGAGGTAAGACTGAGATAGCTTGCAACAATTGTTTACATTTCACAGCAGGTAGTAGGAAAGGATTTACATTTGTAATTAAGAGTAAACAGGCGGGGCTGGGGATTTAGCTCAGCGGCATAAGTACCTGCCTTGGAAACAGGCAGTCATGGGTTCGTTCCCTGGTACCGATAAAAAGGAAAAAGACAAAAAAAAAAAAAAAAAAAAAAAAAGAGTAAATAGGCTTTGCTTTTCTGTGTGCCTAAAAACAAAACAAAAAAACTGGTGTGCCTTTACCAGCAGGTAAAATGTGATTGCTAGATGATAATTTGTAAATTTAACCTGAGAGCTTCAAAGACATAGAAATTTAAATGAAGTATAGCAGGGCTGGGGATTTAGCTGAGCCGGCATAAGTGCCTGCCTTGCAAGCGCGCAGTCATGAGTTCGATCCCTGGTACCGATAAGAAAAAAAAATGAAGTATAGCTTTATTCTGTTACTAGGAAAGGTTACCTAGGTAATTAAGTGGGAGACAAATGCCTGGAGACTCCTTTGCCCAGTGCATGGTGGGAGGCTCCTCCAGTCACTTGTTCTACCTATCTCTAGAGGGAAGGAGAAAAGCATCCTACTTCGGACTCACCTTTTATTGTATGCTCTCTTCCAATAAACAAGCAGTAGTTTATTACAAAGTTATGCTTCCTTCTTTAAGCATTCCTTATGGAAACAAAGTTCATGAGCTATCTGGGAAGACAGGTTTGCAGTCAGGCCAAGGGTGGATAGGCTGGCGAAATCTATCTTCCGTTCTCTCCAGACTGCATCCACCAGCTCTGGAGCAGTGTCAACCGAGGGACGCCTAGGGGATATTTAACAAATATCAATAAAAAAGGATGCCTTGTTTTATCTCTTTTATTTGCATAATTAGATAGCTCAATACCATTCATAGTTCAGTGAAAGGTCCTGAGTTCAATTATCAGGTCTAAAAAAGATTTCATACTTATGCCTTGCTTCTATATTACAGACATGGGCAGTACAGTGCCAAAGCCCCTCACTTAAGCATACATTCTTAAGCACCAGAAGATGTTCAACCCTTCCATGTTGAAAAAGAAACAATTAGTATTTCTCTGCAAGAGTGCGTGGCCTACCTACCTCCTAGAGCCAAAGTGGAATATAGAGGGATGTATTAATTATGATGTTCTTTTACAACTAAAATCATATTGTAAGAAAGAGGAAAAATGGCTAGAACTGCAGTATGTTAAATTTTTCTTAGCATTAAAAGATAATTCTTATCTATGCTCTCTTGTAATCCACAAACGAGCCCCCCAGAGATCCCTAACTCGAGCTCAAAAATGGGGCAAAACATATTTTTTAAAAAGCAGCACTGATTTATTTTATCCTGGGCCCAGCGACACAGTGCAGTTGGAGTTTGCAAAAGCTGTGTGTCTCTCTTAAAATTTGCAGCCTTTTTGTACATATCACAGTTTACAAAGTAAGGGCTTATGGGCATGGATCAGGAAATCTGCTACGGAGATGTTTCCTTAGCAGAGGACAGAGTAGTCTAGCAGTAATTAACAATCCTTTGTCAGCTTATTTTAGCACCACATCTGTTAGTTGTAGAGGGCAACAATGGTTAACATATGAATTAGGTTAGGTTCCCAGGGATTTACAATTCTTTACAGAGGGGAGCATTGATTAACATATCAGTTAGGTCACCCAGAGGGGAAAAAACCGTATACAGAACAGTAGGCGGCACAGTAGGCGGTGTTACAGGTACTTTGGCATAACACAAATGTAACAAGCAATAATGAAGCTCTTTTTGCTAGTGTACAGCAGCTCCAGGTAAAATTATAATCCTTATGAGGCCACTGCCATTCAAAGATCTCTTTTTCTCAGTGACTTAAAGCAAATTAAGCTAGAACTAGAAAAATTTTCAGATGACCCTGATAAGTACATTGATGTCTTTAGAGGATTTCCTCAGATCTATGAGCTAGGCTGGAAAGATGTAATATTACTCTTAAATCAAACATTGACTTCTAGTGAGAGAGAGAGGCAGCATTACAAGCTGCTATTGCCTTTGGAGCTGAATATCATATTGTTACTTTTAGAAGGCCAGAAGATAGACATCCAGGGAACCACCAGTCCCCAGTGGTGCACAAGCAGGTCCTACCCAAGACCCCAAGTGCCCTGACAACAATACAGGAGATTGGAACAGGAAACATTTTCAATTCTTGAAGGTCTAAGAAGGACAAAAACCAGGCCTTCTAGTTGTTTAAAATTGTCAGCTATTTCTCAGGAAAAAGGTGAAAACTCCTCTGACTTCTTAGATCATTTATCAGAGGCAGTAATAAAACATATGTCCGTAGATCCTGATTCAATAGAGGGACAGATACAGACATGTTTATTACTCAGTCAACTTCAGACATTAGAAAAGAGCTACAAAAGATAGCTTTTGCTCCAGATAGTTTACTTGATACTTTAGTAAAAATTGCCTCCTCAGTATTTAATAACCGTAATGAGGAGGAAGCCAAGGAGAGAAAATAAAGAGACTGAGAACAAGCTGCCACTTTTGCTGCGGCCTTAAGAAAAACAGACCCAAGTCTGATTCTCAGGGCTCCAAGAAGAGCTTGACAAGGACATTTACCTGCTCTTTCTGCCACAAGCCAGGTCACCTTAAGAGGGACTACACTCAGAAGCCCCTGGGCCATACCCAACTGCAAAGGTGACCACTGGAGGTCGGACTACCCTGAGGCCAAGGCCCCAGGGTTCAGACCCATCCCATCAGTTGGTCCAGCAGGACTAAAGGGCCCCAGGGCATTTGAAGCCCTCTCCCTCTGGCTGACTGTCATCTCCACAGAGGAGCCCCTGGTAATCATGACTACAGAGGGGAAAAAACATGAAACCAGCCTATTGCTGGATACAGGTGCAAGCCTCTGGGTCCTTCCTTTCAATCCTGGCCTTCCTTCTAGTCACCACACCTCAGGGAAAGGAGTCACTGGCAAGGAGGTAAGTTGTTAATTTCTCACAACCCTTAGGCTGTAACTGGGATGGTTTTCTTTTTACACATTCATTTTTGATTATGCCTGAAAGTCCAGTTCCTCTCTTAGGAAAAGATATTTTATCATGTTTAAATACTGTGATATATATGCACCCAGGTCAGGTGTGCTGCCTTCCTCTTGTGGAGACAGAAATCCTGAAGTATGGGCAGCTAAAGGTGGAACAGGTAGGGCACCAAGAGCTACCCCAGTACAGACACGTCTCAGAGACTCAGAGACTCAGAGACTTTTTCCTCATCAGAAACAATATCCTTTAAGACCCAAGGTTAAGAGAGGGTTAATACCTATAAATGATAATCTAAGAGCACAAGCCTTACTTGAGCCCTGTAATAGTCTGTGCAATGCTCCAATCTTGGGAATTCAGAAACCCAGTGGGGAATGGAGGTTGGTACAGGACCTTAGATGGATAAATGAGGCAGCAGTGCCCATTCACCCAGTGGTACCCAATCCGCACACTCTGCTTTCTCAGATCCCAGAAGATGCCAGTTGGTTTTCAGTGTTGGATTTAAAGGATGCCTTCTTTTATCTCCCTTTACATACAGATTCTCAGTTTCTTTTTGCTTTTGAAAATCCACAGGACCAAGCATCTCAGTTAATGTGGACTGTGTTCCTTAAGGGTTCAGAGATAGTCCACATCTTTTTGGACAAGTGCTTTCCCGTGACTTGGAATGTTTTGAGTTTTCCCAGGTCATAATCTTGCAATATGTAGATGACATACTGTTTTATGCCCCCTTGGAATTGCTCTGTAGCCAAGGCACTTGTGCTCTGCTAAGTTTTCTAGCAGACAGAGGTTATAAGGTCTCTAAATCTAACACACAACTTTTCTGTCTTGAGGTAAAATGTTTAGGCCTCATTATATCCAAAGGGACCCGAAGGCTAGGAAAGGAAAGGATTAAACCCATTCTTTGCTTCCCACAGCCCAAAACTCATAAGACAGCTAAGGGGATACCTAAGGGATACAGGCTTTTGCTGCCTTTGGGTACCTGGATATGGGGAAATTGCACGACCCCCCCTATCAATTTTTAAAAGAGACCCAAAAGGCAGGTACCCATACTTTATGCTGGGAACTTGGTTTGCAAGCTGCATTCCAAAAGCTTAAACAAGCACTTCTGAGTGCTGCTGCCCTGAGCATATCCACAGGGTACCATTTCAATTTATATGTAGATGAGAGGAGGCATGGCTTTGGGAGTGCTTACACATCATCAAGGACTTGCTCAACAACCTAAAGGGTATCTGAATGACTTAGACATCATAGCAAAGGGCTGGCCTGCTGGCCTTAGAGCTGTGGCTCTCTTATTGCCAGAAGCAACCAAACTGACTTTAGCAAAGATCTCATTATATGTACACCTCACCATGTGGCAGGACTCCTTTTCTCTAAGGGATGTCTATAGCTGTCTGATAACTGACTTCTTAAATACTAGGCTCTACTTCTAGAAGGAACAGGCATTCAAATAAAGACAGGTTCTTCCTTAAATCCTGCCACCTTCTTACCAGAACAGGCGGAAGAAACTGAGATTGAAAAACATGACTGTGAACAGGTAATTCTTCATACATATGCAGCCAGAAAAGACTTATTAAGCACCCTGCTTACTGACCCAGGTTTAACCCTCTTCTGTGATGACAGCTCCTTCATGGAAAACAGAAAAAGAAAGACAGGCTATGCAGTGGTAACTTTACACCATACTCTGGAAAGCACCTCCCTTACACCTAGAGCTAGTGCTCAACTAGCAGAGCTCATAGCTCTGACCAGAGCCTTACAACTTAGCAAGGGAAAGAAGGTCAATATTTATACTGATTCTAAGTATGCTTTCCTAGTATTAGATGCTCATGCAGTCATACGGAAAAATATTACCTAACAGCTAGTAGATCTCCTATAAATCGTAAGGAGATATATGATCTTTTATTATAGGCTATCCTTCAAAATCGGATGGCATTAGATGTTCTAACAGCAGCACAGAGGGTCACTTGTGCAATTGTAAAAACTGAAAACTGTGTATACATTCCTGATTCTTCTGCTAATATCTCAGTAACTACTCGAGATATTAGATAACCAATCAATGACATGTCAGATTCTAAAATTCCCTGGACTTTATTGTTATAAGAATTCTAGTTCTTCTTGGTAGAAAGCTTTGTTAACTATACTCATAATGGTCTTGTTGATTTTATTCTTTGGCCCGTACATACTTAAGTGTTTCTTTGGCTTTGTCTCCTCCAGACTTAAAGCTGTGCACATACCAAGATGAAAATGCCTGGTGTCTATTGAGGGCCTCTAGACAGGATCTCTGCAGAAATACCTGACTACTGTTCAACCACTACAACCTTGTTCAGCTCAAAGAAGTTTGATCGGTCATCAGCCTTTATCCCCTCATGGGAGTTCAGGTTACTTCTTCAGAGGGGGACTGTTGCAGGCAGTTGAGTTAATTAGAAATATTATAGGCAGTGAGACAGGGCTAGGTCCTCAAAGGAGCCAGTGCAGCTACCTTACAACTGTGGAGGAGACAGATACCTCCTGCTATGGGCCAAGTCTCAAGACAAAGGATCAAACAAATGCATCCACATCCTAAAGACTGATACTCTAATTAATTCCCTATTACCCTGGAGTCACTATCTCATCCCCCTAGAGAAAAGGTCACAGCTCTAAAAATGCCTGCTTCCTACTGACTTGCTTTCCTATTTGCCCCTAATGTAATCAATTTTACCTGAACTATTGATCTTATTGGCTGACTATAGTTATGTCCCACCTTACGCCCATCTGCCTTGTGAGTCCCCAGGTCCCCCCCCCCACCTTGAACCCATGGTTTTACTCTATAAAAGTCCCTGTAAAAGACAGAGTGTTGGGCAACCCACTTGAGACCCCTTCTGTCTCTCAATAAATATATTCTACTCTTCACCTCCATTGTTCCTAAAATTCATTCTTTGATTTTAAAGAACATGAACTCGTGCACATCGTAGGTCAGGAGGTTCATTCACCTATCACTTAGACACTCATATACACACACACACATACACACCCCACATGCACATGCATGCACACGCCTGCACATATGGTTGCATGCATGATGGAAATCATGTGTGGACCAGTTCCAAGGCTAAAATAAATGTTTATTATAGAGTCACTAGGTTGACTTTAAGGAGGTCCCTGATGCTAAGATAAAGGACCTAACCTACTAAGTATGTAAGCCTATTGATTTTTGTTTTCAATTGTGGAAAAAAAATCTTTAAGACATGTCAGTAAGAAACATGGGAAGGGTTTATTAGGCAGAGATTTTAGGATGCACTCAAGGGTGGAACGTGGGCACTCAGAGAAATGAGAAGCATTTTTTTTTTTTTGAGCAGGGAATATGTATGCTTTTTTTGAGGAGGGCAGTGTGGAAACTCTAGGAAAAGTTGGCCCATCCTAGAAAGATACTAGCTCATTCTACAGGTATAGGCCCAATTTTCTTTTTTTCTATCTCTTTTTTCTCCTTCCTTCCTTCCTTCCTTCCCTTTTCTCTCTCTTTCTTTTACAATTGAAATTTTTTTTTGTCTTTTTCCTTTTTATTGGTACCAGGGATCGAACTCACGACTGCCTGCTTGCAAGGCTGGAGCTTATTATGCTGCTGAGCTAAATTCCCAACCCCTACAATTGAAATTTTTAAAAAGGTTTTTTTCAGCCTGTTCCTTTGTTTTAGAATTAGGTACCTGCTTTTATTTTTTAATTAAGCCTTTTTTAATTTATTTATCCTACCTCATTGGAAAACAAATGTAGATGGCTGCTATACCGACAGCAGCTACAGAAAGGACAGCAAAGCTGCATACTCACAGTAGCCCTAGCCAAAAGGCCCGTCTTATATTCACAGGTTTCGATTCCAGTTTCTCAGAGACTTCCTTATAGCAGGAAGTGCATGGTCTGTTTCTTAGACTATTCGCCTTCCTCTTGAGATAGGACAGGAAAATAAAAGCTAAGTAAAAAGACAAAGAACTCATAAGTAAAAAATTGTACTTTTAAGAAGACTACGACTCCCAGGAGCCAGCCAAAGTTACCCAAGGTGATACATATTAGCCTTCTTTTGGTTAAATTTAGATTCCTTTTCTGCCAGATCTATTACACCTTAAATTCCATTAGGAATACTAGAAGTCCATGCATTGGCTTACTAGAGAAAGTAAGGGCAGGAAGGAGCTAATCCTAAGATAAAGGAGCAGGTTGAGAGAACCCCAAGGATGTTTTAATTGTCTATTAAGAATACTGCCTATTCCTGTTAATATTCTGGTGCAATTGACAAGCAAAAATACAAAATGAACAGGTTTATTGAGGTGAGGACAAGGGCAGGGTCACAGAACCCTTGGCTACTGGGCTGTCTCCTTCGACCAGACGTTGGGGTATGAGACATATGTAACCTTTGATCAGGGTGGTGCTTAGGTTGGGCATTGATGACGCGTGAGGAGCTGATTGGAATTTTCTTCGTGCACACTAGGAAAGGAAAAAGAAAGTTGTAATAGGAGAAGGAGGAAATGATCTCAGGTTACATATTCCCCGATTTGGCCTTCCGCTGCCATAATGTCCTGTAATTTATTCTAGGGCAAAACTCTTTCACCTGTAAAATGGGATAATATCCTTTGGTAGATGGATGACCTTTTCCTGGGCTTTTCTAACCCTTCAGAGAGGTATAAATGTTCTCAATTCCAAACTGCAATGCATCTCACTTTTCTCTGAGCATGTGCGCTTAATTCTTGAATATGTCTTCAATCTCTGCCTAATAAATCTTTCTCTGGCCTCTTATGGATGCATCCTGAAAATTCTTTTTCTGTGAAGGAAGTCAGGGAAACTGCAAACTTATTCTACAGAGGGGTGGAATAGGACCCTTATTTTAGCCTTGGGACCCTCTGCCGGTGACACTCATTTCACCCAAGAGCATGTTCCGATGGTTACTGATGGTTACTTCGAAGTCCTACTGGCCACCAGCTTCCCCTTCACTACTCTTATCTCTCGCCTTCATTTCTTTTCCCCAATACCTATAACTTCCCAACAATGGATTGAGAAGTCAATATACGAGTTTTATCTCTTGTAGGAAACTAATCAGATCCTCCCCACCAACCTGTGTGAGGACAATGGGGAATAAAGGCAAATGATAATATTCAAGGTACAAGGGGAGGAACCTGCCTGTAGTGGGGAGGCACACCCATCTCTACCATCGGCCTTCTTTTTTTTTTTTTTTTTTAAATATCGGTACCAGGGATCGAACTCACAACCGCCTGCTTGCAAGGCAGGTGCTTATGCCGCTGAGCTAAATCCCCAGTCCCCTTCGGCCCTCTTTTACTTGCAAGCGGGAGCACAGGGTAGCAAGCAGAGGTGAACTTGGGCTGTGGTTGACAGGAAAAGTTAATGGAAAACAAGTTCTTCCCTGTGGCCCATGCCTGCATCCTTTACATGGTCCTCAGCAGACATTATCTAGTCTTAAGAGCAATGCACTTATGTGCCTTCTCTGTGTAGCCGGAGAGCAAGACAGCTTTTGGTGTACTTCTGTTCCTGGGACAAGGTCACACTGACCTTGGGACCATGGGACTCCAGTCACATAGCTTGGTCTCCAGCATGGTAAAATATTTCCGACCCACTGTTCCCCAACATACTCACATTCTTCACAAAGAATAGAAGTCTTATTTGTTGCTCAATCAGTTAGCGTTTTGTTATTAGTCTCACAATTCCAAAAAACTGGTAACGACTGGAATACTATCATTTGGGAGGCTAAGGTAGGAAGACCAAAAGTTCAAAAGGTTTCTCTGGGCAATTTATTGACACCTGTCTCAAAATTAAAAACAAAAAGGGCAAGAAATGTAGCTGTAGAGCATCCCTGGGTTCGATTCCCAGTGCCAGAAAAATAATATTGGTACCACTTTTAGTTACCTAACAGACACAATCCCAAGTGCAATCCCAAGTGAAATGGGTTTTCAGCAAAAGCCACTTCAAAGTCCCTGCTATAAATATACTTCAAATTCTTTTTTTCTGTTAGTGGATTTTGCGTTCAACCTGAAGTAAGATTTTAAAAAAAATATATGTATAAAGGAGACAAGGAAAATCAGAATTTTAAAATTATACTTGGGGCTGGGGATTTAGCTCAGCGGCATAAGTGCCTGCCTTGCAAGCAGGCAGTTGTGAGTTCGATCCCCGGTACCCATAAAAAAAAATTATACTAAAAAAACCCCCTAAAACTTTAGGTTAAGTTTTTTTACCTTCCCGGAAACTACTCAAAAGAGTCCTGAATAACTAGGCCTGGTGGCACATGCTTGTGATTCTAGCACTTGAGAGGCTGAGGCAGGGGGATTACCATGAGTTTTAAGCTAGTCTGGGCTACATAGTGAGTTTTAAACCAGCCTGTCCTACAGAGCAAGACCCTGTCTCAAAAAGCAAAAAAAAATTTTTAAAAATTAATTAATTAGAGGGCTGGGGATTTAGCTCAGCAGCATAAGCATCTGCCTTGCAAGCAGGTGGTTGTGAGTTTGATCCCCGGTACTGGAAAAAAGAAAAAAAGAAAAAAAGAATTTATTAATTAAAAAGTGTCCTAAAGGTCTTGAGACAGAATAAATCTGTGAATTGAATGGAGTCTTGTTTTTCACCTGTAAACTGAAATTCGTTCCACAGACCTCCATTCTCAAGGCAGAGACATCATTAGTAGGCAGAACGTTTCTGCTTCAAACATGTGCAAAACGTTTGCATTCTGGCATAGCCTTCCAGATGGGTAACCTGACAGTAGTCCTATGTCGGTCATCTTTTTTTTTTTTTTTGGTCTTTTTGAAACATGGTTTTTCTATGCAGTTCAGACAGGCCTTTAGCTCATTTTGTAAACCAAGCTGGTCTCAAACTCACCACCATCTTCCTGCTTCAGCCTCCTGGGTGCTGGGATTACAGGCATGCACCACTACACCCAGTTCCCCTTTTTCTTGCTTTTTTTTTTTTTTTTTTTTTGGATACTAGGGATTGAACTCACAACCTTGTACTTGCCAAGCAGGCACTTGTGCCACTGAGCTAAATCCCCGGCCCTTTCTTGATTTTTTGAGATATAGTTTCACTGTGATGTTCAGGTTGACTTTGAACTCACACTGTAACCTAGGTTGGCCTCAAATTTGCAGCAGTCCTCCTACCTCAGCCTTCCTAGTGCTGGAATTACAGGTATGCACCACCATGCCCAGTTCCCCCATTTTAAATATACTTTTAAAACTCCATAAATGTACCTTGCTCAGGACTATAATATGCCTCTCTTCCTTGAGGGCCTGTACTCTTTCTTTGAGCATGTACTTTTAAACTAATAAATATCTTTATGCCTCTTGCTAATGTATTGTGAACATTCTTTTTCTGTGATGAGAGCTTGCAAACTTGCAACTTCTTCATTTTTGTTTGTTTGGATTTTTTAAAAATACAGGGTCTTGGTGTGTAGTTCAGCTTAGCCTTGAGTTCACTATGTAGTGCCAGACAGCCTCAAACTCACAATCCTCCTGCCTCAGCCTCCCTAGTGCTGGGATTACAGGTGTGCACCACTGTGCCCAGCTTCTTGCACTTTAATTCTATAGGTAGGCTGGGTTTCTTATCTTGGTGGGCTCCACCTCCAACCTTGTCCTGTGACAAACGTTTTTGATGCAAGAGATTAGAGCATAGCTAATTGGCTGGACAAGTTTATCAGTGAGCTGTCAATCACTGAGTTCCAGGACACGTGCAGCCCTGCACCTGCCTTCTCTTGAGGACTGAAGCAGGTTTTGATAGCACAGCCTAGACCTGATGTGAGCCTGAGGACTGGGAGACACAAAAGATGGCTGTGATTAAGCTTTTGGCCACTGCACGCTCTCTTTTGCAGTGCTCCACTCTGTCCCTGCAGAATGTACGCCCTTTTCTTCCTTTAACTGGCCCACACTTGCTGTGCAGAGCATGTTTCCTTTCCTACCTTCAATAAATGTAAAACCTCACTAACTTCTGTGCTTGCCTAATTCTTTGTTTAGGACAAGAAAAACCTAGAAAGAGGAGTCCCCTGAACCTAGAGCCCAGTAACATTTTGGTGAAGCTAGTCAGGAAGTGCTAAGGGCCTTTGGGAATGGTTTTGTTTCTCTCCCTCTGTAAAATCTGTGGACCCAAGCTGAGAAGGACGTGGTTTAGTTTTTTTGTTTCCCTCTTTCTTTCTTCTAGAAAAGCTGCTAACTCCTTGTCTCTTCTCCCCCAGGATGGCTTTCAATTCTCAAAGGTCAAATCCTTTGATATTTTTTCTGATTTTGGTTGTCAGGGAGTGGCAGGGAACTAGAGGGTGATAAAAATTAATGGAAACTGAGGGGCTCAGGATATTTCTGCATGGTTCTGGGAACAGTTTCCTAGTGTGATCCACCATGTGGTGGTGGTGGGGGGAGTGCACAGCATCTGTGTTTTCCCACCTGGTAATAGAGGCCTACAGATCCTTCTTAAATTTATCTTCCCCATTCTTTTTCCATTTTCTGGTTTTCACTCAAGTCATTGTGGGTACTAGTCACTTAACAGCTGCCAGAGCCTGTTATTAATCCAGTGTCAGAACAGATCATTCAGATTCCATGTGTCTGACCTGGAGTTTAGTATGCTTTTTTTCCCCTTCATGTTTTTGTCTTCTCTGGTACTTTGTCCAGCTTTTTCACTCTTTTTTTTTTTTTTTTTTTTTTTGGTCTTTTTCCTTTTTATCGGTACCAGGGATTGAACTCACGACTGCCTGCTTGCAAGGCAGGCGCTTATGCCTCTGAGCTAAATCCCCAGCCCCAGCTTTTTCACTCTTTTGGGAGCCTACTTGTGCTCAAAATCTCATGTGTGCTTTTCCCCTAAATGACCTTTTATCTCTGGGTATCCTTAGTGAGTCATTTTCTCAGAGCCATATTTGGTCTTAGTCTACCTTTCTGCCCTGTTTGGCAGTCATTTTGGTTTCATCTTATTAATTAGGTACATGGTTCCACCATGTTTGGTGGTCATTTTGTTTTTGGAAGGTTCAAATTGGACCTGACTGTCCTAATCGGCAGCCTGCTTGCCAGCAGAAGCACTATTCTCTGCAGGAAACTCAGCTCTCAACAGGGAGCTTAGCTCAGGTCCCCGTCATGGCAAGCCCAGGAAAGGAGATAAGACATAGAATTTCGCAGGTCCTGGCACATCTGGGGACATCTGGAGACACTCGGAAGCCTACACTGAATTATCAAGGATTCTGCCCACTGAGATGCAAGACTGCGAGAGACCTTTGACCACAGATGTTTATTGGGATCTTCCCATCTAATGTCCCCTGCCTTCTCTCCATCCCTATAAAAGGGGACACGCTTCTCTTTGTTTGCATCAGATGGTCTTATTGCACTCTCTGCCTGAGCCCAGATACAATAAATTCCATTCCATATTGCTTTTACACAAGTCTGGACATCTCTGCTGGTTCTCTCCCTCCCCCGTATATTATGTGTGTTACAGGTTCATTGTGTGAGTCAGTCTCATGGGGCTGCCATGTTTGTTTGCCGTTTTCTTTTTTTCAACTGACTTCATGGACACCAGGAATCTCACCCTTATAAAGAAGAGATAAAGCCTCCACTTTTAGGGAATAATGAGTCTACAACCCACTTCTTTTCTGAATTAGAGAGGTTAGATCACCTCCTTCTTTCTTCTAATAGCAATTCAGGTAATTTAGAGATATGTGCCTGAGGGCTTGAGCAAAACAAAGGGAACCTGTGGTAAAGATCAACTCAGGCCACTGCAAGCATGCAAAGTACAGCTATCCTTGTACTTAGAACTTTTAAAATTTTTTTCCTTCTCTCAGATGAAAAAAAAAAAGACTTCTACTTCCACTTCTACTGCCTTATCAAAGTGAGATAGGAGATTAGGGCACGGCAAAGCTGGCAGGGAAATAGACGGGACCTGTTAATTACAAAATCCTGGAACACATGCACTGAACAGTTCCCAAAGCCTTGCATGCAGATTTATTATGAGAACTCCTGCAGGTTTTCAATAGGATGGCGTAGGCCTGGCGTCAGTCTGAGGCATAGGAATCCAGACCACCTCTCAGAACCCAAATGTAGAAGTTCTTGTGGGTTTCTTTGAGATTTGGACAATATAAAGGACACATGACCCCTTATGGTAGCCCATGCTGCATTTCCCATAGTGTCTATTTATTTTTGCTTTTGTCTTCTTTTTTTCTTGCTCTGCCTAAGTTTGCTCTGCAGAGCTGGTTTCTCCCATACCCTTTCACCACTCACTTTTCAAATACACTTTTGGCACAATTTTTGGCTTGTCATATCCAATTCAGATGAGAAGAATCTAGAATCTAATTATTGAAGGAGAGCAGAACAATCCAGAACCTAGCAACATTTAATTTTCCAGTCACTTTTAGAAGCAGGCTACCTGATAGAAAAAGTCTCATCATGATACATGTATGAAATAATGTTTCTCAGACAGCTAGTAGTTTATTATCGAAGGCAGCAACTCTGGGCTTCACCCTGTTTTCTTGAGTTCACTGTTTCTCAAGTGGCAAAGGGAGCCCTGGGGGATTTCACCCTGATCTCCTGAGCATCTACTGTTTCTAAGGGAGCTTCATCAGAGAGACACTCCAACCTGACCTTTTGGGAATTCCTTTCTTTCTTTCTTTTTTTTTTTTTTTGTCTTTTTCCTTTTTATCGGTACTGGGGATCGAACTCATGACTGCCTGCTCGCGAGCCAGGCGCTTATGCCGCTGAGCTAAATCCCCAGCCCCGCTTTTGGGAATTTCTAAGGGTTGTCATGGAGAGGCTCCACCACTCTCTAAGAAGCAATGGGCCATGGCACACAGCATAGGACACACCCTGCAGATCCCAGTGAGATCACCATTGGGATGTTGCTATGGTCTGTGCCTAGATGCCCCACCAAACCTAATGCAGTCATGGGGGGCGGTTTCAGAGGTGGCTGAATCTGGAGTCTGTGATTGATTCATAGTCCAATGCTGGGATTATGGATGTCAGTGCTACACTCACCCTAGGGTGGGTAGCCTGCCTATAATATAAGGAACAGAAAGAAGTTCTCTTGTTACTTTTGGTGTCTTCCACAACCATGAATGCTTGCCCTTCTGCCATGAGCCACCCTGCCTTGGAGCCAGCAAATTATGGGCTGAAACCTCTACAAACTGTGAGCTCAATAAATCTTTCCTCCCTTAACTTGTGGGAGCTGAGTATTTTGTCTCAGCAATGAGAAAAGTAACTAATACAGGGAATGGCGTTATGGTTTGTCTAGCCACCTAGCCACCCCCAAGCCTCATGAAATCATGGACACGGCTGAATCTGGTGTTCATGATTGGTTTATTGTCTAGCACTGGGGTTGGTGGTGTGAGTGCTGCATCCACCCAGGGATGGGGCCGGCATACAGTGAAAGGATGGGAAGAAGGTGTGTTTTCCCTTTTTTCCCGTTTGCTCTTGCTGTTTGCTGTGGCCATGAATGGATGCCCCTCATTCATGCCACTCTGCCTTGGAGCCAGGTGAGCATGAACTGAAACTTCCAAAACTGTAATAAATAAACCTTTTGTTCCTTCATGTTGGGTGTCAGGTATTTTGTCTCAACAATGAGGGAAAAGTAACCAAGACAGTGCAAGATGGATACAGAATAGCAGTTCAAATGATGATACTATTTTTAGTTTTTCAAAAGGCAAGGAATGTCTTTATGTTCAGACTTTTATAGTTCTTTGTCTCTGGGAAGGCCCCAAACTATGGTACCCAAAGAGGTCTGTAAGGAAGAGGAAACTGATATTGTTGATGACCCTCATACAGCCACCTGTCTGTCAAGGGGATATGAATCTCTCCAACTTGTTTTCACCAGAAACTAGCATTCCAGAGAGGCCCAATATTTATAAATGTGACCCACTTGCTAGACAGCTTTTTCTGTGTTCAACAACTGAGATATAGATAAAGATGAAAGGCTAAGGACTGAGAAAAAGATCAAAATTATGGCTGTCACAGTTGGCAATACTGTAGCACACACAAGTCATCTAAGGGAAAACTCAGGGCCAGTGAAAGGCTGGAAGAAAAGTGGACACTGGACATGTGACTGTACCAAGCAACAGCCTGGACCCTGTTCCATGTGTTAGGTGGTACATGTGCCTGTTTCAAGAGCACTAGAAGATTGACTGTCCCTGCTCCCAGAGACGGACTGAGCCAACCAAAACCCTCACCTCCCACTTTGATGAAAAGATCAGAGGGGCTTAAGGCAATATGCAGTTCTCTTGTCCATGGAAATCCTCATATCCTGTGAGAAATCCTGGGTGACCATGGATCCCATGGGTAAGTGGATAGCAAAGCCTTCAGGATGGTACACGATTTCCATTTCATTAACAAGACAGTAATCCTAATCCATCTGTCTGGTGGCAGATCCATATACAATCCTCTCCTAAATTCCAGGAGGCACAATTTTTTTCCACTATTAGATTTTCAGAATGCTTTCTTTTCTATTTCTTCCACCTAGACTCCCAGTTCAAGTTTTCCTTTGAATGACAAAATCCCATTGCAAAGCAGAAACGATAATATACTTTATCAATTCTCCCACAGAGCTTTTTAGATAGCCTTCAAATCTACAGACCAACTTGGGAGCTACCTAACCATAATACTATCCAAATCCTCAATTTTCTAGCTAAGGAAGAATATAAAATCACAAAAGAAAAGGCTCAGATATTCCTTCAGAAAGTCCAATACTTAGAACACATGAGGAATGATAGCTGTCTAGGGAATGAAATTAAGCTATCTGTGATCTTGTGTTTGATCTGCCACCAAACAACAGCTACATTCCTTCCTGGGAATAACTGGTTTCTGCCAGATCTGGATACCTACTTTTGGACCAATGGCAAAGTCTGTATAGAGTGTTACACTTGTATCTAGATGTCTCCCCACAAAGCTTCATGGGGTCATAGGTGAGGTTTTTCAGAGGTGCCTGGATCTAGCATTTGTGATGCTGAAGTTCAGTGTGAGGCTGGCATCAAGGTGTGCGGTCACTAAATCAGTCCACTGATTGGTTTGGCATAGTTTTGGGTGTGGATAATAGGAAGGTCCCTCTGGAATGCTACCCTCCCTTAGGTTGTGTAGCCTGGGTAGAATATAAAGGACAGCTAGAGGGTGGCTGTGTTTATCTATTGCTTTGCTGTTTTCTGCCTGCCATGAATTGTTTCTCTCCTGTGATGCTCCTCTGCCAAGCCACCCTGCCTTGGAGCCAGCCAACTATGAACTGAAACCTTTACAAACTGTGGGTTACAATAAGCCTTTTACTTTTTTTTTTTTTTTGATGGTACTGGGGATTGAACTCATGACTTCATGCTTGCCAGACAGGGGCGTAGGCCACTGAGCTAAATTCCCAGCTCCTTTTGCCTTTAACTTTGGGTGTCAGATATATTGTCTTAGAATGAACAAAAGTACCAGGGATGGTGGTGCAGGCCTGTAATCTCAACACTCAGGAGAATGAGGTAGGAGGATCAACATGAGTTGGAGGCCAGCCTGGGCTACATAACAAGACTGTCTAAAAAATGGACCTCGCTGATGCCTACAGGCTCAGAAGGTATTCACTATTGTGAATGAATGATCTTTCAGACCTATGCAAGCAGTGACCTGCCCCCTCTGTCCCCTGCCTACCACCCCCCCCCCCCCGCCCATAAGCAACAGGCTGATTCAAAGAAACATAGAGGGGCTGGGGATTTAGCTCAGTGGCATAAACACCTGCCTTGCAAGCAGGCGGTCGTGAGTTCGATCCCTGGTACCGATAAAAATGAAAAAGACAAAAAAAAAAAAAAAAAAAAAAAAAAACAAAGAAACATAGACTAAGATGATGGTTATTGAATTTTTAAAAAACTTAATACTTGTAGAGTACTCATTAAAACTTGAAAAGAAGGGACTTCTGTAGACCAACCAAAATCAAAATGAAATATAATTCTGCTTAAAAAACCCCTTCCACCCCAAGTTGCCACAGATGGGCAAGTACTATTAATACCAGATGGGGTCTAACCTCTCTCAAAAAGGAAATGGAAACTTCAGTTCACCCAGGGATATTTTGTTTTGTTTGTTTGTTGGTTGGTTGGTTGTACTTGGAATTGAGCCCAGGGCCTTCACAGTGAGCTCCATTCCACCTCTTTTCTATTCTTTGAGACATAGCCCAAGCTGGCCTTGTACTCACAGTGATTCTCCTGCCTCAGCCTCCCAAGTGCTGGGATTATAGGCACATGTGTCTCACCTAGCAGTCACTAGATTTCTAAATTGCCTAGACTGGGAGTAGAAGTGCAGTCTTTTTGCCTCAGCTTCCCAGAGTGCTGAGATTATAGGTGTTCAGCACGATACCCAGCTGCCCTGACAGTTTTTGATTCTTCTTTCAAAAAAAGAATCTCAGGACCCATCAGTGAGAGGCACAGGCAGCTTTATGAGGCAGTATTAGAAAGTAAGAGAAAAATGGGAAGGACTGTAGCTGTGGGAGCTGGGAGAGACATAGCGTGGGTGGCGAGGATCACAATGAGCCCTTCACAAAGGAAGAGGATCAGTTTTTTATTTTATTGGTACTGGGGATCAAACTCATCACCCTGTGCTTGCTAGGCAGGCACTTTTACCACTGAGCTAAATCCCTGGCTAGCTTTTTATTAAGAATTAAGGTGGACTGGAATCTGGTTGGTTGTTATCTCAGTTCTGACTTGTAAAGTGTCTCTGTCATTGAACTGGGTCTGAGGAGGATCCTGAAGCTGACATGAAGAATTTAACACACCCTAAACATAAGTCATTGGAGA
Source organism: Cavia porcellus (assembly GCF_034190915.1). Classification (NCBI taxonomy): domain Eukaryota; kingdom Metazoa; phylum Chordata; class Mammalia; order Rodentia; family Caviidae; genus Cavia; species Cavia porcellus. The sequence continues at coordinate 33,979,820 of NW_026947499.1, forward strand.
TTTGCTGACTCCTTCACAGAAAAAGAATTTCAGAACATGTCAGTAAGAAGCATGGGAAGATGTTTGGCGTGGTGCTGAATACCTATAATCTCAGCATTTGGGAGGCTGAGGCAGGAGGATTTCTGCAAATTCAAGGCCTGGGCTATACAAAGTGAGTTCAAGGCCAGCCTGAACTGCATAGTGAGACCTTGCCTCAAAAGGCAGAAAGAGAGAGAGAGAGAGAGAGAGAGAGAGAGAAACATAGTTTTATGAGGCAGAAATTAAAAGGTGCACACTCAAAGAAATAGAGCACAAACTCTCTTTTGCCCTACAAACTGGAGCTAGGTATACTTTTGGGGCCTGGGAACATTTTCACAATGGGTGATCTAGGATGTGTATGCTCGCCATTGGTCAGGTTGCTGGGCTGGCAGACTGTGAGAGAGTGCAAACCATTTATAGGTATTTGAAGTTGAGACACGCTACCTGCTAATATTGCTACTTCCTTTAGGATGGAGGAAGCATAATTTACAGATGAATGTGACAGGTCCAAGGTCAAATTTACAAGCTTACTGTGTCTACAAACCTTTTGGAATATTTTTGAGTAAGTTTCCAGAAAAGGAAAAACAGTTCAATAAATTTTGTGTCTTGAAGCTACAATTTTTCTTAAAAGTACAATTTTAAAATTCTGATTTCCTTGTCTTCTTTTTATCTATTATTTCATTTCTTCTATCTTACTTTATCTCTGGAGAATTCTGTCCCTTGAGGGGAGCAATCTATGTCTCTGGGGACAGTTCTCAGATTTTGTGAGGCTCTGTTGGAACCCAAAATGACCATAGGTTTAGGGCAGTGCCTAGAAACTTCTGGGTACTTATTGGTAGTTGAATATCACTGACAATCTTTTATTTTTATTTTTATCTTATTTTATTTTTTGAGACAAAGTCTCATTGTATAGTTCAGGCTGGCCTTAAACTTATTATGTAACCCAGGATAGCCTGGAACTTGCTTTGATCCTCTTGGCTCAGCTTCCCAGGTGCTAGGATTACAGGTGTGCACCACCATGTCTGGCTTCAATCTCTTATCTTAATATCTTCAGTCTTGCTGGGCAGTGACATTGGTTATGAAAATTTAGGGTTAGTCAGCCTTTAATAGTCAATTTTTATGCAGCCACTCCCTAAATGATGAACATGCTGATGTGCAGAGCCAAGCAGAGATCTGGCCCACAATGTTCAGATAATAAAACAGAGAGGAAATAAAGATTAAGCTTCATTTTGGTCATCTATAGGCCCAATTGAAGAACTGGATTTTTGTTTTGGTTTGGTTTTGGCTTTTATCAAAAAGAGCTTTTAAATCTGGTTGCCTTCAAAGAAAACCCAAATCATGGCTTTAAGCAGAAACAGATTAAGTTTGATCTCTGACTCTAGGTGGTTTCTGACTGTGTGGGGTGAGGGGGTCAAGGGTGTAATGGTTGGGGACAGCATCCTATTCATACATCCTATTCAGCACTGAGCTCTGGCACAAGTCCATGAGTTCTGTGTGGCCTTCCGCAGGCCCAGCACTAGTGTCAGGTAAGTTCCTTTGGGGCATGCTGGAATGGAGCTGCCAGTTCAGTATTGAGCAAGAGGAGACAATTCCTGGCCGACACGCAGATGTTGCTTCAGTGACGAGCCAGGACATGGCTAAGGAAGTGCTTATCACCCGCTTGGATGCTCCAGAAGGCTGACAGGCTGAATTCTGTTCAAAGGATGCAGTCACCCTGTCCTGGGGGATGTCACACCAGGAAGAGGAGCAGGGACAGAAGCAGCCCTCCCTTTCGCAGGCCAGGCTGGCAAGGCTGTGTCTCTGAACTTGGAATGGATCAGAGAGGAGTCCATAGGGACAGGCAGGCAAGAAATCCTAGGCTGAATGGACACTTAAGTAGTTGGACACTGGGGTGTGGGGCAGTCAGGAAAAGACACCCTCCCAGGAAGGTGGGGCAGGAGGTGGCAGAGGGACCATGAAATTTGAGTATAAGTTCCATGACTCTCCAGATGAGTCACTTCAATCTTCCAGCCTTGGCATTCCCATCTGTAAAAATTAGAAATTAGTTCTCACCCCATATGCTTACGATGATTAAATAAGGAACATTGTGCAAGCACCTGGCATCACATTGGGTCCAAAATCAGTACATGGTGAATGCTAGTGTTTTCTTCCAGGCATCCTTCCACTCATCCACCCTTTCTTTTCATTCCTCCATTCCTCCATGTGTCTATCCATCTACTCATTCTCCCACCCATCCACCCTTTCACTACCCACCCATTTATTCACTCACTCATCCGCCCATCCACCCCCTAATTCCTGCAGAGAGATCAGAACAAACACCCAGAACACCTTAGCAGAAGCCAGTTTCCACGAGCGGCACTTGGGAAGCTCTCCTTCCGTCCTTCACAGGCCTTCTCAGGGCTGTCTCAGCCTCCCTCCTCTGCACCCCCGCGCTCCCAGGCCTTGGCTTCACACAGGGTCCTCCGGAGATACCCAGGTCTGCTCTTGCTGGTCTCTTCTGGTATTTGTCAAATTGCCTTGGGCAAGGTTTCTTTGTGGTCCCCTCCTCCTGTCCTTAGGGAGACTTTTTCTCCCTGAAACTACCTTCAATGTCTTAATGCCCTAATTATCAATCTGAAATCCCTTTACATGCCCACAATGCATTTTAAAATACTGGAAGCTGAGCGTGGTGACACATGCCTATAATCTCAGCACTAAGGAGGGTGAGACAGGAGGATTGCTGTGAATTCAAGGCCAGCCTGGGCTACATAGTGAGTTCAAGGCCAGTGTAAACTACATAGGGAGACCCTGTCTCAAAAATAAAAACAAAAAATATTGGAAATAGAAGTCAGGTGTTGTCGTATATGCTGTAATACCAGAAATCTGGGAGGCTGAGGCAGAAAGACCACAAGTATGAGGTGAGCCTGGAAAGTTTGACAGTTTAGTGAGACCCTGCCTCAGAAACAAGAAAGAAAGAAAGGAGGGACTGGGGCTGTAGTTCAGTGCAAAGGCCCAGGGTTCAATCCCCGGTATCAAAATAAAATAAAATAAAATAAATCCCGAAGGCGGATATGTTAAAGTACAACAATGTGTACCTCTGAATAATGACACTTTTAAAAAAATTAGTAATCATCTTTTCTAAGTATCTGCAAAATACACACATGGCTTATATCTGAAAAAATAACATCTTATAGATGTTTCTTCTCTCACTCATCTTTTTGATATAGGGTCTTGTTATATAGTTCAGGCTGGCCTTGAACTCATGGGGATCCTCTTGTCTCAGCACTCCCAGCATGTAAGTTTTTATTTCAGTGCTCATTGCTTCTCCCATCTTCTGTCAAAACTTATTTTCCTATTGTACAAACTTGCAAAATGTTCTTGATCCAGTCATTGAAGGAGCTTTATGCCATTAAATTCTAAGTAGTAGGAATAGTTCTATTTTTTAAGTTAGATCCTTGACTGGTTATGGAATCAGAGTAACGCTAGCTTCCACAAATCAGTTTGGAAGTTCTCCTTAACTTGTAATTTCACTGAAGAGTTTGAGGAATATTGGTGTGACATCCTCCCTGAAGGTCTGGTAGAATTCAATAGTGAATCCATCGGGTCCTGGTAGACTTTAAAAAAAAAAAATGTCTCAATTTTATTGTCTGTTATTGGGTTGTCAGAGTTTTTGTATCTTTTTGGTTCCGTTTTGTTAATTCATATGTGACTAGGAATCTATTTTTTTAAGATTCTCAACTTTTTGGAGTACAGTTAGTCATAGTAGTTACTAAGGATCTCTGTTTTCCCTTTTTTATTTCTGACTGCATTGATGTGAGTCTTCACTTTCCTTGTTTTGGTGAGTTCAGCTATGGGCTTGTCTATTTTTTTCATTCTTTTAATGAACCAGTTCTTCAATTCTTTGATTCTTTGTTTTATTTTATTTTTGTATGAGTTCCAATTTCATTAATATCTACTCTCATCTCCGTGATTTTCCGTTTTGTACTAGCGGTGAATTTGGACTGTTCTTGTTCTTTCAGTTTCTTTCTTTCTTTTTTTGTGGAGGAGTTTGAGCCAGGGTTTTGCTTCTGGTAGTCCAAGCTGGCCTCAATGCACTATGTAGCCCTGGCCTTGAACTCACAGAAATCCTCCTGCCTCAGCCTCTCCAATGCAGAGAGTACAGGCATGCAACTACCAGGCCCAGCTCTTCTAGTTTCTTGAGGTGCACCATTAAGTTATTTATTTGAGCTTGCATTGTTTTTCTACTGTGAGCATTAACAGCAATAAATTTCCCTTTTAGAACTGTGTTCCATAAATTCTGGTATGTTGTACTAGAAATATCACTTGATTCTAGAAGTTGTTTAATTTCTTCCTTGATTTCTCCTGTGAACCACTGAATGTTCAGGAATGTGTTATTTAATGTCTAGATGCTGGTAGAATTTCTATGGTTTCTTTGCAATTGATTTCTAGTTTCAGTGTACTATGAGCTAACATTATTTGAGTTTTTTGTATTTATTTAATCAGGCTTTATGGACTGGTATGTGGTCTATTTGGAGAATATTATGTATGCTGCAGAGAAGAAGGTACAGTCTGTTGTAGTAGTGTGTGTGTGTGTGTGTGTGTGTGTGTGTGTGTTTGATTACAGTGACAGACAGGGTCTTGCTTTGCAGTTCAGGCTGTCCTTGAACACACTATGTGGCCCACGCTGGCCTTGAACTTATGGTGATCTTCCTGCCTCATCTTCCTGGGGGCTGGCATTACGGGTGAGCACCACCATGCCTAGCTCATAGATCTGTACTAAGTTCACGTGTTCAAAGGTATGGTTTAGCTTTGCTATTTCTTTGTTAATTTATTGTTTAGATGATTTATTTGTGAAAGTGGGTTCTTAAGGTCACTGCTATTATATTGGTGCCTATTTACCCTTTTATGTCCTATAGTGTTTGTTTTGTGAAGTTAAGGGTACCAGTATTTTATGCATATATTTTACAATCGTTACCTCTTCCCTATTGTTCCCTTAATAGTTTCCTTCTTTGCTTCTTCTGATCAGTTTTAGCTTGAAGTTTACTTTTTTTCTCAGAGTATAACTGCTACCCTTGCTTGCTTTTGGGGTGCTGGCATATGGAATGTTTTTTCTATCCTTTGATTTTTCTCCTATAAATCTCTTTTTGGATTAAATGCATTTCTGGTTTTTTTTAATGCATTTTTTTTGGTCTTTTTGGAGACAGGGTCTCACTATGCAGTTCAGGCTGGCCTTGAGCTCACTTGATCCTCCTGCCTCAGCCTCTCCAGTGCTGGGATTACAGGCGTGAGCCACCATGCCCTGCTCTAAATGCATTTCTTGAATGCAACAGATCATTAGGTTCTGTTTTTGATCCAGTCTGCCAATCTGTGTCTTTTAATTAGGGAGCTGAGGCCAATACTATTGAGAGTTATTATTGAAAGATATAGACATATTCCTGTCATTGTATTTTTTTCTGTTGATGGTTATTTATTTTTTACTTTTTTATTTAAATGCTTGCCTTGCTTGATATATTCTTTCCATCTGACTTTGTAACTTCGTTAGCTCTGTGGTAGAATTCTTGAGTACTTTTTGGAGTACTGGTTTGGTGTTCATGTATGTCTTAAGATGTTTTTTGCCATGGACCATCTTTATTTCTCCATTAATTTTGAAATATAGTTTTGCAGGATATATTAGTCTGGGTTGGAAGCTTAAAACACTTCACTTCATTTGTGTTGAAAAATCTGATCTAATCCCAGTGGGTTTAATATATATGTAAATAGAGACAGAGACAGAGACAGAGAGACAGAGACAGAGAGAGGTGGTCCTCCACAGGTTAGAGTTCTTCACATCCTCTAATAGCTGCTGGGTGAATTTTTCTTGCTCTCTCACTTTCTTTAGGCTTTCTCTGAGGCAAGCATCATGTATTTCCATTTTATCCTCCCTTTCTGAAATCCTACCTTCACATTTATCATTTTTTCTGCTTTTGAATTCTACAGAATTCTTTATCTCTGGAATTTCTGTTTGGTATCTTTTTGTGGAGTCTGCTTATTTGGTAAGCTTGTTTATATTTTGAACCATTTAGGTCTGCTCTTCCAATTTTTAATCCGTTTCTCCTATAAGCACATTGGTCAGATTGTATGAAGGCGTCATTATCTGTTGGGTTATGTCCTCTTAAATTCACTATTTTTTTTGCTTCCTGTTTAATCATTTTGTATGGCTTAGCTAATAGTTGTTTACTTTTCTCTCCATCACTGTCCCTTGGGTCTGCTTTAGGAGAGTTAGGAGTCTTCGGAGGCCTTTTGTTGCCTTGTTTCTTCATGTTTCTGTGTGTGAGCGCTCTCTTTCTCTCTCTCTCCCTCTCTCTCTCTCTCTCTCTCTCTCTCTCTCTCTCTCTTTCTCTCTCTCTGTGCATACTAAGAGTTGAGGTCAAGTAGAGTGAAAAGTGTTTGTTGTTGATATGAAGATCTTAGTTGGGTTACATTTTCCAGTGATGTGTTTCTGGCTTTATTTCCCAGAGGTGTTATATATGACTTCAACCTGTTCAATCTCTAGTACCACTGGAAAAAAAAAACACCCTTTTTTAGTCAGGTGTGGTGGCATGTACATGTAATCTCAGCACTCCAGGAGGCTGGAAGAGGAGGAGTACAAGTTCAAAACAGGTCTAGGCAACTTAGTGATTTAGCAAGACTGTCTCAAAATTTTAAAAAGTATGGTGACCCCAAGATTTTAGCTCCAGTGTCCTCACTACATGCTCAGGCTCATGTCTGGACTCAACCCAATTAAACTGGGTTTTGGGCCACCGTGTGCATCCTAGGTAAGCACTCCATCACTGAGCTGCATTATTAGCCTTCACATGTTTTTTTTTTTTTTTATACCAGGGTCTAAGTTGCTCAGGTAGGCTTCAAACTTGTAATATTTCAGCCTCAGTCATCCACATAAAATCACTTAAATTGTACATTTTATGTTATATATATAATCACAGTTTTAAAAAACTGTTGTGTATCCCTTTAATCCCAGCCCTTGTACTGCTGAGTATTGCCATGAGTTTGATGCCAGTCTGGGTACATTGTGAGTTCGAAGCCAGCCTCCTACATACTGCGATCTGTTAGGTTCAAATTGGACCTAACTCCTGCAAACCCCAACCTACTGCCAACAGAGACACTGCTCTATGCAGGGAACTCAGCTCGGTACTGAAGCTGTCATTGGCAAGCACAGGATGTTGTGGAGGAGACAAGATAGGTCAAAGAATTTTGCAGTTCCTGGGACATCTGGGGACATCTGGGGATATCTGGAGATATCTAAAAATTTACACCAGACTGTCAAGGACTTTGCCCATGGAAGAGCAAGATTGCCAGAGAACTTTGACCATAGATGTTTATTAACATCTTCCCACCCAATGTCCCCTGCCTTCTCTCCATCCCTATAAAAAAGGCTCATCTTTCTCTGTGCAAGGCAGATGGCCTTATCGCTCTCTGTGCGCCTGCACCCAGAGGCATTCACAATAAATCCATGCCATGTTGTCCATACACAAACCTGGTGGTCTCTGCTGGTCCCCACTACCCCCATGTGTTGTAAGATCCTGTCTTAAAAAGAAAAAAAAACTAATCTCTCAAAGCATGTGAATTGATACAGATAATCCCAGAGAGCCTGGAGACCAGTAATAGCATGAAGGGGGGAAACTGGTAAAGTACTGTATGACCAGGGGGGTAGTATACAAACTCCTTCCTGGGGTTTGGAGCACTGGGAACAGACTCTACTGATACCCACCAGCGTCCCATGGAGAGGGGGAGTGGAGGGTGCCTGGCAGGCCTGTTGTCAGCTTGTCTGAGTCCTTACTTTTAGTAATAGTGGAAATTAAAACTAAAGCATAAATTTATAGGACAAAGCTTTAATTGCAGAGTTAGAAGGAAAGGATTCAGTTTAGGCAGTTGGAGGGGTCACATTCTGATTCTGATACAGGGGATGACTGACCCACCCAAAAAGGCTGGGAGGTCAAATTTTAAGGGCTTGCAGATGAGCGGGGGGTCTGATTGATCATTATCTCAGTCCTGGTGTCACTGTTCTGGAAGCTTTATGACTGGGAGACTGTTTTGTTCTCAAGTGATTGAGGATGATGGCTGGCGACTTCTCAGGAAGTTAAATGCCCCTGGAAATTGTCCATCCTGGCGTTTTTAGTCCTTTTTTTTTTTTTTTTTTTTTGGTACCAGGAAGCAAACTCACGACCTTGTGCTTGCCAGGCAGGCACGGTGCCACTTAGCTATATCTTTAGCCTGGTGTCTTCAGTCTTGAAGGTGGTAAAATTATGTAAATTCAGGGCTAATCAGCAGTATCTGCCAACTTTTAGACAGACTCTCCCTAACTATTAGCATGCCTATATGGAAAGCTGAGAAGAGGTTTGACCCAAATGTTATAGCAACAAGGGATAAAAAATGAATGTCAAACTTCGTTTTGTGTTTAGCTTCCTTCAGCATCCATCAACCCACATGGAGAATTACACTTCATCGCTATTTCAGGAGAAAATACAAATTATATTTTTAATTGGCTACAGGTATGGGCCCAGGGTTCTGCCTGTTGCCCCTCCCTACAGGGATCTCTGACTATGTTAATGATCTTATGTAAGTAACTTATTTACTTACTGCAATAAGAAGTAGGACTTTTATCTGCTCATCCGGGTGCCCTTTCCTGAGAGGTTGCTGTTTGCTGAGGGCTTAGTGGGCTGGCAACTCCACTACTCAGTCCTCCACTCCATCCTCTCCTTTCCACCCCTTTCACAGCTCCTAGGAGGCCATGCCCAGACTTTGGGCAGAGGCCATGGCCACCCACCTCTCAGGCTTCACAGCTTTTTCCCTGACCTAGGATGTTGGTGGGCTCTGAGAACAAATAGATGATGGCCTGTCTTTGGCACTGGGGGATTGGAGGCGGTGTTCCTGGGAAGATTCGATGGCACTACAGGCAGGCATTGGACCACTATGTGCCCAGGGCTGTGCTGTGCATGAGCAACAAGAAGGAAAGGGTGTGGGATACCAGGCAGAGGTCCCAGGGGACACCTGGGGGTGGGCAGTAGATGGCCCCTGGCTGGCATTTCTGTAGTGCAGGGACTCTGGGTATGGCCGAGGAGTTAGATACCCTAAGCTGGAAGCTGGTCTGGGCCACTAACTCCCACTGCAAACTAAGGCAAAGTGCTAAGCCTCATGGTGTCTCATTTGGCTGGAAAATGAAAACTATATCGGCACAGCCTCATGGGTGGCCTCCAGGATTGGCTATGTGTCGTGTCAGGAGCTCTGGCCTACATCTGTGGGCACTGATACAAATAGCCCTCATGGTGTAGGGGCTAGACCTTTAAGCAGAGACCTGTCGTGCATATCCTGAGGCTAGCCACCTGCTCTGTCACTGGCTTTTGTGTGAGGTCACCCAGGCAGGAGCTGTTTGCTTTCTCCCTCCCTCCTTCCTTGCATATCTCAGGAACCCAGAATAATCACTGGCCCCTGGCTGCTTTGCTTGAGCTGGTTGGCATCATTGAGGGTGACCAGCTCTGAGACCTTCCTGTGTCTCAGAGGAGCTAATGGGGTGGCCCCAGACTCACAGAGCATGACCTGTGTTGTGGGGCTTATTTGTCCAGGGGCTTTGGACAGGAACATAAATAGTATCCAGGACACCCTGGATAGAATTCCTGGGCCCTATAGGAATTCCTGCCAAGGGTGGAGCCCCAGAGGTCCCATAAGAGTGGCTGTGGTCTGGGTATAAAAGGGCAGGCTGAGGGGCTTGGACTGTGCTGCACAGGTAGGGGGGATGGAGCCCAGCACTCTATTGGGAGGAGAGGCAGGAGGAGAAGGAGGGGTATCTGGTGACCCATATGAAGACTGAATCTGGGAGCAGGGATGGAGGGGTCCTCACAATACGAGTCTCTTCCAGGACTGCTGCACACTTTGTGGGATCCAGTATAAAGGGACATTGTGAAGCTCCTTGATCAAACCTTATGAAGGATTTTGGGATGGCAATGCTCGAGCATTACCGTAGGCACATGGCCCTTTGAGTGAGGGCCTAGGTCACAAGCATGCTTTTGAAACCAACTCTAGGCTTTTTTTACTATTTTGGTTTGTTTTATTTTGTTTTGTTTGTGAGACAGAGTCTCATTATGTAGCCCAGCCTGGCCTTGATCCTGTGATCCTCCTGCCTCAGTCTCCCAGAGTGCTGGGACCACAGGCATGAGCTACCAGGCTCGATGGGGGGTTTTTAAGCCCTGGAGGCCAATAGGGAAAGGTTCCCAAATATCCTTTTGCCCTGTCCCCAGAAGTCTCAGACCCCTCACATTTTAAATCTTCTCCCCAGAGCCTTACCTTGCTGCCGACCCGTGTGTGGCTGCTGACCACCAAGCCTGTGCCCTGCGAACCATGCTGCTGTTCCTCATCCTAGCTCTCTTCCTCAGTCCTGCCTGCAGCGCCCAGGGTGAGTCCCGTCTGCCTGGCCCTGGCCTCCTGGTCCTGTCCTAGACAGAATCCGGTCCTAGGCACGACTGTCAGGTGGGAAATGGGACCTCTGGACCCCAACGCAGCTGCCTGGAGTGCACCCCGGTGCTCACCTTTCTGCTCCTCTCTCTCCAGAGATACAGGGCCCTGGCTTTGGCTCCTACTTCTATATCAAGGGCGAAGAGCAAGGCGAGATCCAGAGCATCCGAGTCTTCGTGGGGATCCTGGGCCTCATCAAGGGGTAGACTCTGGTTCCCAGGCTCCCCCCAAACCCTGCTTGCGCTCACAGTTTCTAGTTTCCCCGCTGGAGCCCCTAGAGGGCGTTCTGTCCTTGGGTCTTCAACTCCCTCTGTTTCAGCTTCCGGGCCTTTGGATGAGGTGGTGCAAATCCTCGGTGAGGCCGCTAGATTGGGACTTCCGTTCAGATAGGATGGGGAGGCTCTGCAGATCCCTCCTCTGTGTAGTTCTGTCGGTTTTAGGGTCCCCTGGTAATAAGTGACTGAAATTACTCATTAGAGTACAGGTTACAAAGAACTCCCTGTCTTCACCTAATCCTTTGTGCTACGGAGAAGAGCCAGTCTCTCCAGCAGGCCTAGGCTCATCTTTTCCCACTACCATGGGCCTCTGGGGAGCTATCATCCTCCCAAAGTACCGTGCGTTTCTTGGATTAGGGTTGTCAAGTTAAGTTTGGTTTTTGTTTTTTTTTTTAAATACACCCAGTTCAAATCAATATCAGTGAATAACATTTTATTGTGTCCTGTGCAACATCTGGGACACATTTATTCTTTAAAAATTCAGTATTTATTAGCAGGACATGATGATACACTCTTGTAATTCCAGCACACACGCAAGAGGCTGAAGCAAGAGGATTGCCATAGTGCTAGCTCAGCCTGGGCTACAAAGTGAATTCAAGGCCTGGACTACAGAGCAGGAACCTACCTCAAAATACCACAACAAAAACAAAACCCATCAATATTTGCACACAGTTGTATTTTTAAAAAGCAACATTTGGGATATATTTACCTAAAAAGTTATCGTTTATGTGACATTCAAGTCGATCTGGTAGCCCTTTTACCCAACAGTCCTACTTGGGATGTATCTTACAATACACCAGTAGGAAAAATCTAGAGTGAAAAATACTGAAGGAGACTTCAGGGCCACTTTTCTTTTGCTCCAAGACTCCAGCACAGCGCCTTAGCAGAACACAGTGACCAGGGCCCCTTAGTCACATGTGGTATCATCAAGCGAATCAGGGCTTAACGGCCTTCTTGGGTCAAGGTCCACCTCTGGGTAGGCTGGGAGGAGGGCAAGTGCCGAGAGGTTCAGAACAGGAGGGAGTGCGGCCGGCAACAGCAGGTGCATGGCCGCCGAGAGCGCTGGATTGCCACGCTGACTGGGCCTCTCTCCAGCATCCAGCTGCGGTTCGGCGAGCTCTGGAGCCCGCGCTACGGGGCTCCGGGTGGGCGCGCACAGGAGTTCCTGCTGGAGGAGGGCGAGCGCATAACCGCGGTGGACGGCAGCGCGCACGTCTGCATCTGGCACCTGCGCTGGACAACCAGCAGGGGCCGCCAGGCGAGTTTCGGGCGTGCGGTCGGCAGGCGGTTCAACACCAGTGCCCCGACTCCTGGCCAGCAGCTCCTGACCGCCAACGGCCAGCACTGCTTCTTCTGCCTCTCCGGAATCGGCTTCAAGTGGGGATTCGCCCCCCAGAAGCTGTCCTCTCAAGCATCCACCGTGGCTTCTCAAGAGCAGACCACAAAGCCGGTGGAGGTCTCTGGAATGGGCCGTACCTTCTCACTGGACTTCCTCTACTAGATGCCCTGGCGTGGCTGAGAGACCAAATGACCCCGGGCTGGAGATGACAAAGATACTACAGCCCTGAATCCCCTAGTTGAATAAAGTCTCTGCACCCATGTATGCCCGCATGGTCCTTTGTCATCAGGAGAATTGGACTGGGAGCCTGGACTGATGGCTGAAATCCCAACACTCTGGGAGGCAGGATTGCAAGCCTGGGCACTTAGCGATTTAGTGAGACCCTGTCTCAAAATTAATAACAAAACCTGCAATTTTTTGTTGTTGTTTTTGGTTTTTGAGACAAGGGCTTGCTATGTAGTTCAGGCTGGCCTTGAACTCTCTGTGTAGCCCAGACTGGCCTCTGCTTCAGCCTCCCAAGTGCTGAAATTACAGGCATACAACACCATGCCTGCTTTAAAACCGCATCTTAAAAGACTGGAGAAGTAGCGCAGTATGAAACCCCATATGCCAGAATGGGGTTTATGTGTGTGGGTGAACTTGGGCATCCTCAGGCCCCTCTTCCTGTTTTCACCCTACTCACTGTGGGTTGCACTGGGATCGCCATCCCTGCGGTTGTGATACCTCAGGCAGTATCATTTCAACGCGGGGCTGGCTCGCAGGAGCTGAGGGTGAGCTGTAGGAACTTTGGAGGAGTCCCGAGGTGGCCCCACGCAGAGAGGCAGTGCAGGGCAAGAGACGAGTGGGTGCAATGAATCAGAAACACTGCCCCTGAGCAGGCTAGTGCCTGTGGTTCCTCTCCCCTCTGCTCTCCTACACTGGGCAAAAGCTGTCGCTTTTTAAAAAACTGGCGCCATCGTATTTGTGGCCATCCATATCGCCAACCCTGGAAGGAATGGAATGCAAAGTCGACCCTCTGTCTTCACCCTCCACGGCTACTCCCGCAGCTGCTAGCCTGAGTACGGATACCCGCTAGTACTGGAAACATTTCGCTGTTAGCAAGGCAGGTGCAGGAAATAAACTATGCGACAGAGCTGGCTGTCCACATGGTGGAGCAGCTGGGAAAGGTTAATGGTAGGTCCCCAGTCAACCCCAGTGACTTGTGTGCTGCTAGGGAAGAAAGGGAACTGCACTATACTTAACCAAAATCTTTTTTTTTTTTTTCTTGCTTTGTCTGAAACAGGGTCTCTTCCTCTCTAGCCCAGGGTGGCCTCAAATTCACAATCCTCCTGCCTCAGCCTTCCAGAGTTCTGGGCTTCCTGGCATGGACTATCATGCCACCCCAAAACGTTTTCTTAAGTGTGTTTCCACAAGTATCTGAGCTTTGATTATTAACACCTTCAAAGGCAAATCTGATGATATTCATAGTTTTGAAATTGTGATGCGTGAACATTTCAAGCTGCCTGTGACAGCTGTAAGGGGTGTGGCAAATTGAGGGGCATTGTTTGTGAGCTATGTGAGGTCACATTCATACCAAAGGAAACACAAAATTTCAGGAGAGGACAGTACAAATAAAGAGGAATTTTTTCCATCCCAGTTCATAAAATCCACAGACCCAAGTTTACTCAAGCAGCATTTAAAATTAAATAAAAACCGAAGTAGAGAAGAGAAAAATGTCCAGGTGTCTCAGTGCAGAGAAGTTTGTGAATTTTTTGCTTTGATCTTGGACTCAGCATCCAGGCTTTGCAGCTGAGTCCCAACTCTGCCACTTAGTGCTATGTGACCCAGGACAAATGACTTCATTCTCTGTGCCTCAGTTTTCTCATTTTGCAAATTTGGACAATGGCAATCCTGTCCTTAAACTGCTGTGAGCAAGACACACAGTGGACCTTTTCTTTGCTTTTTTCTAGCTCTTTGTTTTCAGCACTACGGGTTAAACCTAAGGCCTTCTCACTGAGCTGCATACCCAACCCTTTTATTTATTTTGAGATAGAATCTTCCTAAATTGCCCAGGTGCAATTTGAACTTGTAACCCTCCTGCCTCAGCCTCTCAAATAGCTAAGAAAACTACAGGTATGCACCATCACACCCAGCTTCATTTGGGCTCTTGCCTTTGCCCTTCATCCTTGTCTCTACTTGGCCAATTCTCCTTCATCCTTTAAGACTTACTCAGATGTTACCTCCTCTGGGAGGCCCGGAAAACGCACTCCCTCCACTTTACCTTTAGCAGATGCCCATGCACAATGCCCTGCATGTGCCCGCATCAATGCAGGTGCCACAACAAACTGCTGCTATCTGCTTGCATACTTGTCCATCATAGGACAGCCACCTCCTCAGCTGAACACCTGGCCCCTTCTTTATTCTCAGTATCCAGGGGATCCTGGTGGGAACTAGGCCTTGGCAGTTTGATTGAGTAAATGAGTTGGTGAATGGCTCCCCAAGGCCTCTTACACACTCAGAGGAGCCTAGCCCTAGAGACCAGCTGAAGGGGTCTGGAGAGGGCACAAGGGCAGGGGTGGCCTTGCATCCTGGCTCCTCAGAGTGCAGGGTTAGCACTGGCTCCTTATGGACAGACCCTGGATCTTGGCAGTCACCTCTGCCCACCCCAAATTGTAGTTCCCTAGACTCCAGCCCTCGGGGCTTTAGACTCTCAGACCCAAGGACCACGCCTAGACACTGTTCTTGCAGAAGCTTTAATTATTGGTGGATTCAGAATCCCAACTTGGTCACCCTAGTACTGTTAGGACATCTGTACCCAGACAGCCTCAGTGGGTGTGTCTGTGGCCCAGCCTGAACACTCAGCCAGATCTTATGGTGATGAGGTAGTGTTTGTACCAGTTGGTGGTACAGTGATTGGATCAACATGTACATCACCCCATATGCAGCTAAGACTCTTCAAGAAAAGGAGCCCAGTCGAGCCTTTGAAGCCCTTGAGCACCTGCCCTTTCTTTGGGGGGAAGAAAAAGAACTCAGGGGTATCCATCACCCCAAATGAGACACAGCGAGGTAGGTTGGTGCACAGGACCAAGTACCGGAGGTTGATCTTCAGGCAGCCACGGACTTCAGTGATATATTCACCCTCATCCAGATTGAATTCCTTGAGAGTCCCTCTTTTATGGCCATGGACAACATCCCAGTTTTCCCCCAGTTTTACCTGGAGGCTGGAAGAGAGGCAGACTTGAAAGGATTCAGTGCTTCCTGGCTCCTGGCACCCCCACCCTCTGGTGCCTACACTTTGTTCTACAGTTTCAGCTTTGATAGTCTTGAACTCATTACCCAGCCTCTCCAGGACTCGGTTTCCTCATGTGCAAAATGAGCTGGCTGCTGGGCCTCCTCAACCTGAGCAGCTCCTAAGAGAGCAGGTCAGGGGCCTGAGGAGCATGTGCCTTCTACTGCCCCTTGCCGCTGGGCTCACCTGTTCCCTTTTCGCCTGGTGCGTGGTGCAGGGTCTCCCCTGCCTGACCTTACCCTGCCCACTCTCTGTGTCCTGTGCTGCCACCATTCCTGCCCCATTTCCTCTCCCACATCCCTACAACCCTACTCCAGGCTTCAAGCAGAGGACCCACAGCGTTCAGGGAAGCCTCTTGGGGTTTTGGGCGCTCGTGTTCAGTCAATGGCCCACTTTGACCCTACATCCTTTCCTCTGACTCTAACCAGTCAGACCTTTTCCTGATTTCCTCACAGGTATTGGGACAGAGAAGCCATTTTTGGTTGAGCTAAGTTTGGGTTGAAAGGAGAAGGTAAGGAGAAGCATCACAACACCCTTCTTCTTCCTCTTCCCCTCTTCCTCTTCCTCATCTTCTTTCTCTTCCTCCCTACCCCCACACTTTTTTTTTGTACCAAGGACTTAACCCAGGGTCTTCTCTCTGAGTTACATCCCCAGTACTATCTATCTATTGATCTATTTATTTTTGAGACAGGACCTCTCTGAGTTGTTAAGAATTCAAACTTGTGATCCTCTTGCCTCAGCCTCCCCAAATGCTGGGATTACAGGCTTTCACCACCATGCCTGACTAGCCACCCTCTTTGAGAGGGCTGGGGAATAACTGTAAGACTTACTAGTAGGGTCAGGAGGACTGTGAGAAAGACAGAAGATAGCCAGGCAAAGAGACAAGCGGAAAGGTGATGGCTGGTGACTCCATGATTCTAGGAATCAAATGGCCTCAGAGAGTCACCAGGAGACCGTTGAGAATATTTGGAGAAGTGGCTATATGTGGATGCTCCCTGGAGTCCTAAAACTGTGGAGTGAGTGGGACTTAGCACTTCTATGACCCCAGTCTTACCTTGTAAGGTAGCCAGTGAAACTCTCAGTCATCCGAACTCCCTTGACTTCCTCATTACTGCATAGAGGGGTGCTGAAGGGTCTGCCAACTTTCAATTGGGTATCAATAAAAAGAAGGTGGGAAGAAATTGTGATCACACAGGGACCCCTGCCAGAGTCATGACCCCCACCCTGCAGGCAATGACCAGGTTTTCTCTGTGATGAGAGCTAGGATCCCCCTGGCTAGAGGGAGACAGGCCTGAGGGGAAGACTCAGGCTGACTTACCGTGTGCCCAGCAGGTGGGGCTCACCAGCAGGGCAAGGGTCAGCAAGAGCAGCATGGCTTCTGGCTGATGTAGCAGGCTCTGGGGAGCAGAGAAGTTGCATTACTCCCAGAGGAGCTATCCAACCTGCCCCCACCCCTACAACAGCGCCTTACCTGCTAGGAAAGTCTGTTATGGAAATCTTGTGCCCAGGCACCTGTCATCTGCCCCTTATATGCTCCTGGGGCCTATGGGCCCCCCTCCAAAAGGAAGAACCCAGTGGTCACTAGGGGGCCAGGAAGGAGTTGCTGGTGAGGGCTCTTCCGAGGTGAATCCCCAAAGTCACCCTGGGAGGCTCCCGGATGTGCTGTGTTTGCTGTCTTGGCCTTGCAGCCTACACAAACAAGCCTGGAGACGACAGGCATTTACCTGTCATTTCTGGGTGCTCTTGTCAGCACCTAGACTGACCTTTTCTTCAGAGGCAGGAGGTGATTTATTCACAGGCTTTCCCTAGCCAGCTTGAGCAGGTTTCAACCCCTGGGATGCCAAGGCAGGGGTCCTCAGAAGGGCTGTGGGCTTGGGGCTGTTTTGGCAGAGATGGGCTCAGACCTCATTCATCCTGGGTAGCACTTGGGTCTGGCGGGCTTTCAGGGCCTAGACCCAGCTCCCTGCTTATGCCAGAGAGCCATAGTACACAGTCTAAATCTGTGCTTTGAGCCAGGGGCAAGAGGCGCCTCAAATCCCATTCCCTGTCCTGCCACTCAGAAGGCATCTGTGGCCTCCACACTGGCTTTGGGCATAGTGGGGGATGAGCTGTGTTAAGGAGCACAGAGCCCATAGGACAAAAGGACGCTCAGGATGTGACCTTGCTTAGTACTCTGTCGTGAGACTGAAGATCCAGGAGAAGTGACTTGCTTTGTCTCCTATTCTTCGAATGCAGGAGGGCTAAGATGAGGGTCTCCCTTTTATCTAAGCAATGACAGTGCTTCTCCAGAGCTTGCATCTTGGACACCCTTTCCTGTTTCACCCAATTCAGTCTCCTTGACCCCCATCTATATGTATGGACCCTCCTTTGTGTTACACCATTATGTACCAACACTAGCTTAAGAGGGGAGACGTTCGACCCAAAGAAGTTGAAGGACTTAAATCTACCCTGCTGGAAATGAATTGGAATGTGGGACAGAATAAGGGTGCAGGATAAGGATGAGAGGGTGTGGATGGATGCTGCTGGATGCTCAGCCAGGGAACCAAGAACAACTCGAGGGAAGCCCCTGGTGTGCCATTTGGATACTGTGCATTGTGACATGCAGAAGGCAGGACTGTCCTCAGGGGCTATGACCTCTGGAATAACCATAGATTGGAGGTCAGCCCAGGGCCTAACTGAGGTGCAAATCTGGTTTCCTCCTCACTTGGGGTATGATTGAGGGCTCCCTCTGTGCTTTGACTGCTTCCTCTGCTATATGTCAATAATAACAGAATCTACTCTTGGGTGGCCATGAAGATCTGAGGTTCTGCACTGAAGGGTCAGAATGCTGAAGATTACACTACGCAGGCAGCTGCACCAGGTTAGTCTCTGGAAAGTGCAAAAGATTAGAAGTAACAGAGTGTCTGTCTGGGCTGAATGAATGATGCCACCCTGGGAATACTGCTGAGGTGTGGGAAGGAGCACAGAAGCTCCCTTGCTCACAGGAGCCTGCTGGGTTTGAATTGGTGTGTTTAGACACACCATATGCCTAGAATAGAAAGGTGCACAGAGAATGGCTTTGTATGTCACAGACTGTCTCACTGGGAAGTGGGGACACTGGTCTCAGAGAGGGGCTGTGGGTAAAGGGTTGTGGGACCAAATGGGCCAGGTGCTACCAGCACTAGGGATGGCAAATAATGCCCTGCAGGGCAAACCAACCCACCACCTATTTTTGAACTAAGAATGCTTTTCATGTGTTAAAATCATTAGAAAATTTTCAGAAGAAAAGTATTTTGGTATTGTACGTCACAAGAGAATTTTATGAAATTCAGTGCCATTTGTCATGGAGTATTAGGGCAATCATTTGCAGCCACTGGGTCTCATGCCACATAGACAGTGCTGAGGTCATGTTCAGAGACATTATGGTCCCCAGAGTCTCCGGTCTTACCTGCTAAGCCTACAGACTTCTGGTGGATACTCACCCACAGCCCACCTGGAACAAAGTGCTCTCCATGGTGTTGGCAGACCAGAAAGCAGGAAGGTGCTCTGTTCAACACTGGCCTTCTGCCCCACAGCTGCCTTCTATTCTGCCCTGCACTTTCTCCTGGGGACTCCAGGACTCTGATCCTACTCACACTCACTGCAGAAGTGAGCTCCCCTCAAGCTGCCCTTCCAGCCTCCCATGTCAGTCTCAGGGAACCTCTGGCCTGCAGACAAATCGGAGCTGAGCAGCCCAGGGCAGACGGGACCTCCGGGGCGCCAAGAACTGTCAGGGAAGTAGAGGCAGAACAGCCTGCACCCCTGGTAGGCACAGTCTTGAGGCAGGGCCCAAGAACAGCACAAAGGGAGATTGTGTCCAGCCCAGCCCAATTCAAGAACAAGGGCACTTGTACAGCTGTGCTACCAGCTCAGTGGCTTTTAATCCAGGCTGGCAAGGTTTGGCGCCCAGAATGATGATCTGTCTGGGTCAGGACTCCAGGAAGTACCCCCAGGGGTGGGAATGATTGGAGGAAGAGACAGCTGCCAGCCTGGTTAGAGGAGACAAGGGCACTGGCCAAATGCACCTGAGGGGCACATATTCATTGAGATGCGTGGGGTATTGACAGATAGACACACACGCACATACATGCATTCACTATGTGTAGGGGTCAAGAGGACCAATCCTAGAAAAGTTGCACCTACATCAGCTGTTAGCCATAGAGTGCTGGCCCAGAGCCCACACTCAGGGATGCTCAACAGGCCCTTTGTCCCTCCAGATCAGGGCTCACTAAGAGGGGGATTTACTAAGCCTGTGTTCAAGTCCAGGGCACGCCCCAGTTACCGCTTTGCCAGGAGAGGGAACAATAAGGCCCTCTCCCCTGGGCCAAGATAGGCCCTGGACATCTTGCCTTCCCAAGGTGGGGTGGAGGGGACTCCCCTCTGGCACAGCACATGAGAGAATCTCTACCTGCAGCTCGCTTAGCCTCACCTGGGTTCCCAGCCTTGGTCTTGGGCCATCCCAACAAGGCTGAGACTCCTGGGCCCTGCGTCCTCTACATGACCTCAGTCAATCACTGGCACTTTAGGGATTGGAGAAGAGACCTGTTGGGGGCAGGGGGGAAGACAATGAGATGCTCAAGGGCATCTTTGTGCATGCACAGAAATTGACTTTGTGCACAGACTTGCCCCTGCGTGGGCTGCCTGGAAAAGATGCCCCTGAAGGGGAAGGTCTAGGAGTGACAGGGAAGGGGCTCTTCAGGTCTGCACTCATGGCACAGTCAGCTCTTCATGCTTGCTCATCCACTCGCATTTGTACAGATACCAAGCTCTATGCAAGGCATTTTGTCTAAATTTGGCCCCAGAAAAACTCGTAACACTTTTATTGGAAAGCCATGACACACAGCTACATATTTTGCTTAATATTTTATGAAATTAAAATCCCATTAGTGAAAATGTTAAAAAGAAACTAGATGGGCACGGTGGTGCATGTCTGTGATCCTAGCCCGCTGGGAGGCTAAGGCAGGACTATCATAAATTCAAGGTTAGCCTGGGGCAACATATCGATTTAAGAAGACCCTATCTCAAAGGTTTAAAAAGGAGGAGGAGGAGTAAGGGGTGGGGAGGAGAAAAAAGAGGCTGGGCTATAGTTTAAGGCAAAGGCTCTGGGTTCAAACTTAAATTCTACCAAAAATAAGTAAATAAAGCAAACTATTTAAGTTTCAAACCCAGGGTGGCAGGGCTGACTTCCCAAGGCTGCCACAGCACATTTATTACTTGCTGTCTCAGTGAATTCACACTGTCCTGATGAAAATAACAGAGGGTGGCTGTTTTAAAACAATAGCCATTTATTGCGGGAGGCTGGAAGTCCAAGATCAAGGCTCTGATAGATGCGATTCTTTGTGACAGTTGCTTCCTGGCTCGTCAACAGCCACCTTGTTCCTGTGTCCACATGTGGTGGGATAAGGAGGGGTGTGTGGGGGATGCCGTGATCTTTTCCTCTTATTATAAGAAACCTAATCCCATCCTGGGGCCCCATCTGATCCTAACGACGTCTAATGTTTCAACCTCCTGTTACAGTCACAGTTGGGACTGGGCTTTGGAGGCCACAAACATTCTTATCAGAGTTGGTCTCTGTGGGAAAACAGAGATCACACAGGGCATGCTCCACACAGGGCATGCTCCACACAGACATGCTCACTCTGCACCTGACTAGGGAGATCCCCGGCACCTCAGCACTTGGTATTAGAAGGTTGCAGCCAACCTGGGAATTGGAGGTGAGACCCTTATGAGGAGGAGACCCCTGTAACTGGGGAAAGGGAGTACCTGGATGTGAACCTGCCTTTGGCCCTTGACATGTTCCCTCTAAACCCTTTCACCTCCACTCTGGTGTACTCATCCTTATTTTTTATTAAATTAATTAATTCATTAATTTGGATTTTTGACAGAGGGTCTCACTATGTAGTCCAGTCTGGTCTTTGAACTTGCTACACATTCCAAGCAGTCTCAGACTCACAGCAATCCTCCTGTCGAAGCCTCCTGAGTGCTGAGATAACACCTGGTTAGTTACTGATATACTCAGATTTAGAAAAATCTCTAGACTCACTTTCCTCTCAGCATCCCAGACTACCTAGGACCGCTTATATATAACTGGGAGACAAATATCTAATCCCACTTCCCATGGCCACTAAGCTCCTTGCCCCATGATAGGCCACCAGCTGCTCTATCATGGGGTCCTCACTCTCCTCCTTTCCTAGGGTCTCCAGTTCCACCTGTGTCTCAGTGGAACCCTCAGTGTTTTCAGTCTCAGTTTCTCATGTCCCAGCAGTGTGGTGCACTGGCCCCTCCTGACACTCAGCAGGGTAACTTAGTATGGGGGATTGACTGACAGTTAGTAGTCAACTTGTAACACCCAGCTGAACTGAATCAGTGTGGTGCTTGTTGTCGATGGCCTACCTGAGAGCTCTTGCCAATGGCCTCAAAAGAACCAGAGGGGAAGATGGTGTACTACTGATTCTCCTGGAAAAGCATGTTCACTAGTTTTTCTGATTTGAACTCAGCTGTTCTCATCACAGCAGCTCAGAACCTTGCTGTCCCTGAAGACGGCTTCGGAGCTCTGGTCCTTACTTTGAGCATCACTTCCTGGTTCCAATACAGATCCTTCAGCCTGCTGGTACAGATCCTTCATCCCACTGGTGCAGACTTTTTAGCTTCCACCAGTGACCTTTGGGTCTTCTCAGTGCAGATCCTTGATAACAACAGACTTGAATGAGACATTGCTGTGGGCTCTAGGCCTCCAGCTGGACTTGTGCAGGACATTGCCATGGGATCCAGGCCCTCAGTTGGATTCTTTGGATCTCTAGTGTGTGGATAGATTTCCTGTATTATTTTGCATTTGACTCTTTGGGTGAATATTATAACATAATCCTATAAATGGTATGTCCTGTATTAAATCCTTTCCCTTGTAGATCCTTGGTGAACTTGGTAACAAAGGTGAAGCTGCCTTTGTTTCTGATATGTTTTCTCTGGCCATCATCCACCTCTACTCCTCCTCCCAATTCCATCAGCAAGTCCCCAGACACACTTTGGACAGGGCTCTGGGCTCATCTCTTTCCTTAGAACCAGCCATATGAAGACCAGGCACACCTGGGTCCCCAATCCTCATCCCCTGGGCCAGTCCTCCCCACCCACTCCCATTTTTACTTTTTCCAAGTGAACAAATAATGCAAACCCCACCACCGAGCATGGCACCTGGGAGCCAGAGGGACATTGTGCTCTCTGAATTAAGGGGCTCTCTTTGCTGCAATAGAGGGGGCTAGTCCCTTGCTGAACAATGTGGACCTGCAGGACAAGAGGACAGCATGAACAGCAGCCCTGATCCCAGATTTAGGGAGCCAGGCTTAACTCCCAGGCTCACAGGTGAGGAGATGGGACAATGTCCAGGAGTGGGGGCCCTTGGCTGAGTACACAGTTGTGGCTGGTGTCCCCCCATGGGGCCACACTTGAAACCCGTGCACCTGCTGCAGGACATTTTCTGGGAACACACCACCAGCCACAGAAAGAAATGAGCCATTCATGGGCCTCAGAAGGAAATGAGGTGGCCTGGAGTCAGGCAGATATGAGAGGCGCAAGGTGACAATGGAGTGGGGGAATGGGGGAAAATAGAATAGCAGGTCCTACATGGAGCCACACTCAGATTGTGGGGCCACCCTGCTGAGGGACCCACCTATGAGGAAGCCAGGCCTGAGAGACCCTCCCAAGTGCCAGTGTGAGCACAGTGAGGGTGGGAAGGCAGGGGCAGCTCTGCAAGGCACAGTAGCACTGGGATAGGAGAGGGATGCTCAGTGCTGGCAGGACTTGTCCCCAAGGATTTCTAAATCTCTTGGGAGTGACATGGGAGAGGAGAGAGGAGGAAGACCACAATGTAGATTGTAGGCTTCATTCTCTCAGTATCCCAGCCTAGATAACCTCATGCAGTTTATTCATACAAACTCTTTCCTTCCTTGCCTCAGTTTCTCTACTTCCTTGCATGTGCTTTCTGAGATCACCTCCCAGATAAACTACCTGCAACTAAGTTCTGATCCTAGCCTGGCTTTTAGGGGACCCAGGTAAGACCTGGAGGGTCTGGTATTTGTGTGAGGGGCATACTACAATGGGGGGCATGTAGTGACTGGGAACATCTGTCCCTCTGGTACTCCCAGCCCTCAGCACCCTGAAGGAATGACCATCTTTCCATAAATTACCTTTCTCATGGAACTAACGCAAGAAGGTTCACTCATCTGCAACAAAAATGTGGTCAATGAATGAGAAAAAATGGCGGCTTGATAGGGGGCTGGATGGAGAGCCTCTGCAGGGAAGGCAGCTCTGGTGCTAGAATTTGACAGCATGGAGAGGGCCAGATGATTGGAGGATGATTTTTATTAAGCCAGGAAGAAACTGAAGGGAAAAATAAAAGTAAAAAAGGGAAGGAAAAGCGTGGATGGAGGGCTGTAGCCTGACATGCTCACTGAGACCCGTTCAGCGCTGTGCTGGAAGTGGCCTGGAGTCAGGCGATTCAAGGTCAAGCTGAAGCCATGGCCGCAGATAATGAGAATTGTTGTGTCCCGAGCCCTTGGCAGGAGGACACAGCGTGGAGTGGGATGGAGTCAAGATGAGAAGCTGCATTGATTCTCGGTGAGTGCTGGGGATTGGGTCCTGCGGCTGGCTGGCTGGAGGACATCTTGGAGTTGGGCAGAGCCCAGTGCAGCAGCAGTGTCAGTAGGCGGCCCCTGGTGCAGAGAGGATAGGTGGGCTCTGTGGGGACTGAGCTATGCCTCTGGTTATACCCAATAGCCAAGGACAAAAAGGTCATGACTCTGTGACATCCACAAGGTACAACATAAGTCCCTGAAAGAAGTTGCGGGTTGACTGGCTCAGAGGCTAGAGGCTAGCCTGCACTGTCTTATGTCCTTGCCTGTACCTCAAATAGCAGCAAACTGGGGAGGGCAGCAAAACCCCAGTCAGCATGCTTCGGAAAGACCCTAAGTAATACGGAGAGGGCCAGAGACCCCCAGAAGACACCTGTCTGAAAGAAACCAGAAACATGACAAGAGATAAAAATTTTTTTTAAAAAAAAACCTCCAGCTAACTGGGGATTTAGCTCAGCAGCATAAGCGCCTGCCTTGCAAGCAGGCAGTTGTGAGTTCGATCCCCAGTACCAATAAAAAGGAAAAAGACAAAAAAAAAGTAAGGAAAAAAAAAAAAAACCTCCAGCTGCTGACCCCAGGAAAATAAGCCCAGAAGAGGTAAATACAGAAGAGAACCAGTGCAGTAATCATGCAATATTAGACACAGCATCAGCGGATATAAAGAAATACCCTTGTGGCCTCATAGATGAACTTAAAACTGTACTTCTGATTCAAGTGAAGCAAGATCTAAAAAGATTAATTAAAAAATGATAAACCCTTCCCAAGGGAACACAGATGGTAGAATGGAGGAACTCAGAAAAGGAAGACAAGCCTTTGATGAAGAATATGAACAAAAACAAGAAAACATGAAACAGATTCAAAGAGATTACCAGGAAACTAAAAACTCCATTGAAAGCTGGCAAAATGCCTTGACAGAAACTCAAGTTAACCTTTCAAAACTTGAAGAGAGATTTATGATGTGTGATCATGAAAGAAAAGATCTCTTAAAAATAAGAAGGAACCAGGAAGAAACAATTCAAAGACTAGAAGATGACAAGAGGATTTATAACTTAAGAATAAAAAACATAAATGAAGAAGCAGGAGTAACCACAGATGAACTACAAAGAATATTCACAGATATAATTAAGGAATACTTCCCAAGCATAGGAAAAAGTAATGATATCCTGATAAATGAGGCATACAGAAATCCAGCCACCTACAACCAAAACAGATCTACACCCAGATATATAATAATCAAGATATCAGAAATCGACCACAAGAACAGAATATTAAAAGCGGCCAGAGAAAAGAAGCAGATCACCTATAAAGGACAAATTATCAAAATAATGACAGACTTATCAACACAAACTCTCAAATCAAGAACAGCCTGGGGGGAAATAGTCCAAGCCCTGAAAGAAAATAACTTCCAACCAAGACTGATGTATCCAGAAAAACTCTCTCTCAAAATTAATGGAGAAACAAGATATTTCCAAAACAAGGAGGAACTGTAGGAGTTCATGGCCACCAACCCAACCCTACAAAAAATACTGAAGGACATTCTAGAGAGAGAGAAAAAAATACCAGGATTCCAGCAACAGTGGCAGAGAGGCCTCAATGAATGGGGCAGACAGTGGAATGAAGGAATAAAGTGGACAAATAATAGCAGAAAAATAGAATAGCAGAGATGAGGCAGAGAAGGTAGGCTATAATCTTTAAGATAGATAGGCTTGATACACTAACAACAACAACAAAAAAAAAAAAACCACAGGCAGAGTAGATTAGGAGGCAGGATCCATCGAGATGCTCTGAATAGGAAATACACTCAACCTGAAAGAGGGTTAATAAACTGAAAGTCAAAGATGAGAAAACAATACTATATGTGACAGGAAACCAGAGAGAAATAGGGACAATTCATCCAGCAGCCGCAGATAGATTGGAAAGCTAATGCACTTTTGGGCAGTGTAGAACTACACAGCTGGAAGAAAGGAAAACTGTGCCTTTAGTAAGTAAAGGAGTACAACTCAAGATTAAGCTCAGGGGTAAAAAGGTTCAGCAACACTCAGATAGATAACAGGTTGACCCCCTAGTCTAAAAACTAAAGGAGCTAGTGGGACCCAAAATATACAAAGCATCCTGAGAAGGGGAAAGGTGAGGAACTGCCTAAAAAAAGGAAAGCAGAGGACATTATTAAAAGTGTATCAGGATTTAAAAGCCACAGTAGTCATAACGCTCTGTTTAGTTTGATTATATTGTGTTCTGCTCTGTGCACTCATATGAGATTTGAGGGCACAGACAGCTAACCCAAAAATAACAGGTTATACCACAGTAACTATCCTTAATTTCCTATTAACTTAAACTGAAACCCTGTATTACTTACATTTTCTTACTATGACTGATCTTATTTGAAGCTGGTTTGTTAGACCACTATTTTGCCTTGACTGATTTTATTCGAATTTGGTATACTTGATAGTATCAAGTCTAAGAGTAGAGACAACTACTTTGAAGATGACAAGATGTAAAAGATATCCATTCCAGTTTTTATTATTAACTGCTTTCAAGTCCTACAATGTCTCCAAAGATGTGTTTTTATAAAAATAGCTATGTAATGCTATGCTTAACTATATAATGCCTGATTATGTGGACAAGTCTATTGAAAATAACAAGAGAAAGCATAGTAACTACTGTAGATTACCTAATATTGTGGTCTTATATATCTTTTTTTATTTCATGTTTTTCTAGGAATTTGTTTTGTTGTCTTGTTTTGATCTGTTTTTCCCTAAAATACAGAAAGGATAGATATACATGTAGAGATTCACACATGGGAATAATTTCTAAACTATTTATGGGAACAGATTATATAATACATGATGTAATGAACAGATACTCTGAAGAAGAGACACTAAGAAACCCAATGCTAATTCTGTAACATTATGATATAAAATCTAGCAATACTATTATTCACTATTCAGGGTGATATTAGTCTAGTCTCTTACGTTCAATTTCAGCATATGTAAAGATAAAGACAGCTACTTCGAAGAGAATGAGACACATTATGGTAGTCGTTATTGTCTTCCCCAAAATCAGGCCTTGAAGACCTAAAAAGCCTTCATCATCCTGGAATGATTTGATTAGTTCTATTATGTTCAGTATATATTCAATGTGTGTGAAGATGGGGACAACTATTTGGAAGAAAACTAGAGACAATAAGATAGACAGTGAAGATCTCCAGTGGATGTGCTTTGAAATTTGTGTTTCTTTAAATTGTTTCCTTATGAACTGTGTTTGTTCTGTTTTGACGTTTAATCTTACCCTCTTTAAGATAAAAAAGCAAGTGTGTAGGACTGATAACCATATTAGTAAGTTTTTGTTGGATCATTGAGCAGAACTGTTTTCAGTATCATTATTTGAATAACACTTTGAATTTTTTAATTTTGTAACTTGAACAACTATTTCTAAGATGACAATATGTAACTTACCAACTAGTGATTTCTTACTGTCTATTTTTCTGAAATTTTGTATTATTTCTACCCTTTTTTTTCCGGTTTTTTTTTTCTTTTTAAATAAAAAAAAAATGTGGGCAAGGGTTGGAGCTGGGGTGCGGTCCTGGCTGGACAGGTCACGAGTGAGCAGAGGAAGTCCTCAAGGAAGCCACTGGGGATCCTTCAGTTCGTGAGCGTGATGATTGGGTGTTCATGCTGTGTACATGAGATGTGTCTCCCTCAAACCTTATTATGACGTTGGTGCGTTATCTGTCTGACATGAAGGGAAAAAAAAATGAAGCCACTGAGTCCCCGTAAAAGTATGTAGGGAACCAATTTAGATATGCACACAAGTTTACTAGACAGAAAGGGACAGGAAAGGGACAGGATCCAGGCAGGCTTAGCACTTGATTCTAAGTACCCACAGCCTGATAAAGGGACAGTGCTTTGATAGCTACACAGGTGAGGTGGGCACAGCCCTATCCTCCCCAGAGCTCCAGAGCCCAAAGCAGAGAGAGGAACAGTGGTGGAAAAGGTTTGGCCTGGGTGCCATGGGAAACATGAGCACCTGCATAAGTGACATTGGTGTAGACAGGGCCAGTTGGGCCAAACACAAGCTACGCCCCAGCTCATGACTACAATCTGCTACCACAGCCCATCTTGGTCATAGGCCAAGCATCCTGAGTAATGCTGAAGAGAAGCATGGGTGAGCTTGCCCTGGGGTGGCCTAGCACAGAGACTAGGAGAGCAGGAGGGGGTCTGGAGTTAGGACCTACCTGGCAAGGACAGAGCCTCAGTTTACACATCTGTAGAGTTGGGCTAGAATCTCTACATCCTGGGGAGGCTGAGTGACCAAGGGCTGCAGTTAATTTCTATTCCAGAATTATAAAGATGGATGCTGGGGCACATGGAAACAGCCCCTGACCCTCAGCTGGGGCAGGTTCGGTTGAGGGGCACAGGTTGGAGTGAGGGGCACTCACTTCGCAGGTGTCTTGTGCTGCCATCCCCAGGGCTCGCATAAAACCTTCTATCTCTGAGTAAGCTACTATGGGACAGCAGCCCGAACAGGTAACTGTATCTTATGTTGTTCAGGATGATGACCTACACTTTCTGGAAGTGGTACGGAGGTGGCGGAGGTGTGGCAGTAAGGACAAAGACAGGCAGTGACTTTAGCATCCCCTCTGCCATCTGAGACAAGGGGCAGGACAGAAAACACACCTTTCAGAGGTGATGCAAACTATCCCTGGTGAGCATGCAACTTTGTGGATGATCAAAAAAAATCATAGGAGGAACCAAAAGTGGTGGCACACGCCTGTAAGTCTAGCACTCTGGAAGCTGGGGCAGGAGGACCACCAGAAGTTCAGGGTCAACTGGAATTAATCCGGATTAGTCAACACAGATCTGGACTCTGTCTACCAGCGACAGCAGAGCCAGGCCCTGAAGTGTACAGACAGCTTCTCTACCAACAATTAGCAACGCTGCTGATTTTTTTGGTATGGGAAATTGAACTCAGGACTTTGTGCTTACCAGGTTATACAATCCTTTTTTTATTACATAAAGTTTAATTAGGAATGCTTCCAGAGATTTGAAATGCATTATGGGTATTTCCATTATTTCTTAAGAAAAAAGTAGTCTTGATTTACAACCAACTTGAGTTACAACCAGCCCTCATGAACAAATTGAGGGTCCACTGTACTCTGAAAAAGGAGATTGAAGAGGATATCAGAAAATAAAATGATGTTCTTTGTTCTTGGGCAGGAAGAACCAATACAGTGAAAATTGTCATATTCCCCAAATTATTGTACAGATTTAATGCAATCCAGGTCAGAATACCAATAGCATAGCTCACAGAATTAAAGAAAAAAAATCCTAAAATTCATTTGGAGCCAGAAGAGACCTAGAATAGCAAGAGCAATGCTGGGCAACAAAGACAAGACAGAGGACATCACAATATCTGACTTGAAATTATATTACAAAGCTACTGTGGTTACAAACAGCATGGTACTGCCAAAAAACAGACCTAAAGATCAATGAAACAGATTAAAAGATGCAGAAACAACTCCACCTTATTTTTGACAAAGGGGTCAAATACCTTCACTGGAAGAAAGACAGCCTCTTTATTAAATGGTGCTGGAAAAACTGACTACGTGCAGAAGATTAAAGCTAGATCAATATCTTCCACTAAATTCACATCTTTCACTAAAGTCGAAATGGATCAAAGATCTAAATATTAAAACAGAACAGTAAATCTGCTGGAAAATAAAATAGGTAGAATTCTTGAAGACATTGTTAGAGGCAAAGACTTTATGAACAGAACCTGGATTGCACAGGAACTATGATAAAGAATCAACAACTAGGATCTCATCTTACTGAAAAGCTTTTGCATAACAAAAGAAACCATCCACAGAGTGGAGACAGCCCACAGTGTGGGAAAAAAATTTTTGCCAGCTGTTCCACAGACAAAAGACTAATATCTAGCATAATAAAGAATTCAAAAAAATCAGACCTTGATTTGGATGTCTGAAATGGATAGACACTTCTCAGATAAAGAAATAGACATGGCAAATGTATGAAAAAAATGCTCAGCATCACTGGTTATCCAAGAGATGCTAATTAAAACAATTTTGAGATTCTAGCTCACTCCAGAAAGAATGATTAATATCAAGAAATCAACCACTGGAGATTTAGCTCAGTGGCATAAGCGCCTGCCTTGCAAGTGTGGTCGTGAGTTCGATCCTCGGTACCGATAAAACAAAACAAACAAACAAACAAAAATCAACCAATAACAAATGCTGGTGGGGCTGTGGGGAAAAAGTAATCCTTTTCCACTGTTGGTGGGAATGTAGTCTTATGCAACCACTGAGGAACTCAGGGTGGAGATTCCTCAGAAAATGAACACTAGAGGATTCCATTTCATCCAGCTATTCCCCTTGTTATTTTCCCAAAAGAAAAGCATCAGCTATATATGGACACTCATGTTCATAGTAGCTCAGTTTATAATACCTAAATCCTAGAAACAACCTAAATATCCATCAACCAATGAACTGAAAAAGAAGCTATGGTTTTTTTTTTCATACAATGAAGTACTATTCTGCCATAAAGAATGATATATATTTTTTGTCTTTATGAGACAGGGTGTCACTATGCAGTTCAGGCTGGCCTTGAGCTCACTTTGTAGCCCAGGCTGGTCTCAGAACAATTCTCCTGCCTTAGCCTCTGGAGTGCTGGGATTACAGTTGTGTGCCACTATGCCCAGCTAAGAATAATAATCTTGAGATATTTCTAAGTAAATGTACACACTTTGAGATAGTATTCTTAAGAGAAATAACTGGACACACACATTTAAATATCAGTCTAGTTTTAAATGTGAGAAATCAAAAGTGTAAATAAGGCCCAAAAGTGTATGATAGATTTTGGGAAATGGGGAAAAAAATGGTCAAATGGGAAGGGAAACAAGGGAGGGGAAGGGGGAAAGGAAGGAAAGGACAAGAAAGAAAAGACAATAGAAGGGGAAAATGGAAACGAAGATTTATAAATAAGGCGGGGAAGAAGAATTGAAGGGTGGGAAGTGGAATGGGAGAAAAAAAGAAGCAAGACACATGTACAGGTACAAATGCCTTACGATGAATGTTATCACTACGTATATCTAAATAAAAAGGGAAAAAGAAAAAACAAAACAAACCACAGGAAGACCCAAAGGGTGGACAAGTACTCCCCCAATACTTGGTTTTCCTGCTTGTACAACAGAAGACCCCTGAGTATACCAGTGGGGGAGTCCCTGCCTAAAGCCCAGATGGGGAGAAGCTAAAGAGACTGAGAGAATTTGGACTGCAAGATCTAGGACAATTTTAAAAATTAAAAATAAAATTTAAAAAAAATCTAGGACAATGTTCCCACATTTTGTGACTGACAGACTTGAGGAAGAAACTCCAGGCTGGGTGTGGTGGCAAGCTGGAGGCCTGCCTGAACTATATAGTGAAACCCTGGCTCAAAAAGCCAAGAAGAAGAAGAAATAGGAGGAAGAGGAGGAGGAAGGAGGGGAGAAAAGGAGAATGAAAAGAGGAGAAGGAAGAAGAGAGAAGGAAAAACTCCAAAGAGGACAAACACAAACAGGGTCATACAGCAACACATTATAACCAGACTAACAAAAGCCTGACGGGGTATGGTGCTGCACATTAGGAGGCTGACAGGAGAATCACAAATTTGACCTCAGCCTGGGCCTCTTAGCAAGGCTTTTTGTCAAAATAAAAAATAGCAAAGAGAAATGTAACCACTGAGGAACTACATTTCTCGCTTAGTGCAAATGTAGCTTAGTGCAAAGGTTCAGGGTTCAAACCTCAGGCCTCCAAACAAACAAACAAACAAGCAAATGAAACAAAAACAAAATCAAAAAAATACAAGCTCATAGAAGCCAGAAAGCAGTAAAAAGGCTTTTACTTTATACGGTCTTTCTATCTTGCTCAGGCTGGCCTTGAACTCACCGTGTAGCTCACTTCAAACTCCCTCCCAGAAATCCTTCTGCCTCACCTTCCCAAATCCTTGCCTTAATGGCATGTATTTAATACCAAGCTCATAAAAGCACATTAAAAGCCAATGGAAGGGATGGGGTTTTAGCTCAGCGGCATAAGCGCCTGCCTGGGAAGCACGAGCTCATGAATTCAATCCCTGGGACAAAAAAAAAAAAAAAAAAAAAAAAAAGCCAATGGAAAGAACAATCAACAAATAATTCCATATCATACAAAGGTATTCTTCAGAAAATTAATGAGAAATTAAGACATCCTGGGACAATCAACAGATGAGAATGTCACCAGAAACTCCAGGTTTCCCATTTCACATATAAAAAGGATGGCCACGGTAGCAAAACTGGAAAATAGCACATACTGACAAAAATGTGGAGAAATTATAGTCCTCATTTTGATGAAGATGTAAAGGTGCACATGGTGTGCAACCCTGCTGGTCTCACAAAAAGCTCCACAATATGGTCCAGCAATTCCTCTCCCAAACATTCTTCTTAAATCACTGAAAAGAGGCAAGTGCACTAAAGATAGTATAGCAATGTCCTAATCCGTCCATTCATAACAGTCTATGGGTAGAAAATACGCAAATGCCCACCAATGCACAATGGTGTAAACAAAAAAGATATACATTCTTTTGGAGTTTCACTGATGAACTTTGAAGACCCTCTGATGCCGGAAGTGAGACCCTGAAAGGAACATGCTATATAAAGGTATTTATATGAAATACATGAAAAATATTGAATTTGTAAGCATGGTTATGAGTTCGATCCCCGGTACGGATTTTTAAAAAAATGCTGAATCCAGAGACAGAAGGCTGTTCAGTGAGTCCCTGGGGCTCCAAGCAGGTGGCTGCTTAGTGGGAATGAGGGTCTTCGATAGAGACGGATGGTGGTACAGTGTTGTGAATGGTCTAGATAGGGCTCACCTGAACTTAAAGTAAGTCATTTATACAATGTAAATTAGACCTCAAAAAGAAAAGAATGCAAGATTGATATAAATGGGCTGGGGATTTAGCTCAGTGGCATAAGTGCCTGCCTTGCAAGCAGTTGTGAGTTCGATCCCTGGTACCGATAAAAATGAAAAAGATTGATATAAATTACAAAGTGAACTGACCTTGAGGACACTGTATCACATGAAAGAAGGCAGACACAAAAGATAGAGTTCAGAGAAGGCAAATCCCCAGACAGGCAGGATGCAGGTGACCGGGGTGAAAGGTCTGGGACATTGGGCCACCAAGAGGATGACTGAGGAGAGGGGGGCTGTTTTTGAGAACATGAAAATGTTCTATTATTAGATGGGGTTATGGCTGCACAACTAGGTGAATATACTAAAGATCGCCGAGGGGTGTCCTTTAACACTGTTCTCTTCCAAAGTTCATGGGCTGTGAATTCAGTCTCAGCGTAAGGAATGAATGCCTGAAGCTGCCCCACAAAGCTGCCCCACCCCAACCCCGCTGCCAGGGGACACAGGAAGGGCCAAGCTGGAGGCCCCTGTGGCCTTCAGCCCCCAGGTCTGTCTGCAAGGGAAGGGACTGAGCATTTGGTTCCTGATCTCACAGGTGGGAGGCAGAGGAGAGGATGGATGGGAAGGATGCAGACTAGGCAGGCAGAAGGGCTCAGTGGTGCCCCAGACACCAGGGAGAGGCTGCTGTGCCTGGTGTGGCTGGGACAGAGGACCAGGAGAGTGCCCGCCCACACCCTTCCCCCGCTGCCCATGTGTCCCAGCCTCACTCAGGTCCTCGTGGAGAACGCCCCAGCCAGTCACCCAGCAGTCAGACCGGTGCAGGAATGTGGAGGCGGCGGCGGCCTGGACACAGACTGGATGGATGTACTTGGTGTAGGTGACAGGAGAGGCCAGCTTCAGCAGGGCAATGCCATTGGTTTGCCCTTTGGCTTTAGGGTGTATGAAGATGTCCTTCACCTTGTACCGGTTGAGGTAGGCGCGTAGGTTCCAGGCAGATGGGTAGAGAGTGAGCTCACCCAGCTGGACAATCCATTTAGAGGCATCAGGGAACCTGCCATAGAGAAGAGAGAACTCAGGGTCCTGGGAGTGGGGATGGCCACCTTGGCACAGGCCTTGCTCGGGTATCCTGGGGGCTACACCATGTGCTCATACTGCACACCACCACCCAGTCTCTCTTGTGGGCCAGAAGTCCTCTGTAGAAGTATCAGACCACCAACAAGCCACGACCGAAGTCCTCACTCTTGGGCACTGTGGGGGTAGGGGTTGTTGGAGTGACTCCTCTGAGAAATGGTTCCAGTCCTCCAGGGGACCCCTGTGCAGCTCAAAGTGGACAGAATAGATTTCAGGGCCGGTTTAGGGCTCTGGCAGGAGGCTCTGCTCACCAGACTCTCCCTCAGCTCCCACACCTGCCTCAACTCCGTCCATCCCCAGAACAGCACAGGGAGGGAAAAGGGGGTTGCCCTAGTGAGGCCATTGGATTGGAGGGGGAACAATGCACCAAAAGTCCACGGAATGTTCTGGAAGGACATTCTGGAAGACTCCAAGCAGAGTTCCTTCCAGGTACCCTAGTGGAGAGTCCTTGGTGTGTGACTGCACAGCCCAGTGCAAGGAACCTGCTGGTCATACCACAGGCAAGGACATGCTAGCATACCCTGCAGGGTTCCTGCCAAGGCCCCAAGGGAAAGTCTTTGGTGGGTAACTGAATGAGGCCCAACTTGGGATCATGAGGACCTGGTGACTGTACCACAGGGAAAACTGTCTTTCCAGATTCTGGCAAGTATATACCAGAATATATACTCCAGAAAATGCCAATGTAGGTAGGCAAAGAAATTTATTGTTTCATAATTTCTTTTAAAATGTCTTTTCTATTTTAATGTAAAAATGCCTTGTTAAAAAATGGGACACAAGAAGAAAGCAGATATGGAAACTTTAATATCAGATAAAACAAGATTCAAGGCTAGCAGTCTCAGGTCTGAAGTATGAGGTTATGTTCCATTGAGAAAAATCATGCTTTTGGCTGCAAATGTACGTCGGTGGTAGAAGAGCATTTGCCTGGCATTTTTAAGGTCCTGAGTATGAGTCCAGCACCAAAGGAAAAAAGTTATGCTGGAGGGAAAGACTGTAAGAGGCAAGTCCTGCCCACTCCCCACCTCCTGCCCCAGTACCAAACCTGACCAGGGCTCCCTTAACCTGAACAATCTCTCTAGGGTCCCTGATCCCAAGTGCCAGGCCCATGGCTGCCCTCTGGTGGGGCCAGGGGGTGGACATTAAGGTGCCTGCTCTGGGCAGTAGAAGCTGGGACCTTCATTTGCCCTGCTGAGATCCAGTCTCCTGGGACTGCTTTACCCCTTGAAATGAGTTTATCTGTCACAACCCAGGTGTCCTCACCCATGTCAGGCTCCCAGAGCCCCCGGGTGTCTTATGAATGTCTGCAGGGTACAGTGGGGTATGCTTGGCCAAGATGCCTCCAGCAGGCCCTGGACTACAGCTCTGGCCCAGCCATGGCCTTCCACTGCCCAGGGTGTCAGGTGCTGCCGCCCAGAGAAGGAGGGAAAAATTTCTTGGCTTTGTCCTAGAGGTTCAGGCAGGAACCCCCTCACTGCCAGTCCCAGGTCCTCTGCTACCCTGTGGAGGCTGTCACAATGCTTGGGAGCCAAGGGCAGCATGTGTCATTGGCACAATGCCAGGCACAGCACCCATTGGGGAGGTGCCCATTATAAAATGAGTACTGTGGATATTGAGCTCCAGGGCCAGAGCAGGAGAGACCCTTGGAGTCAGGTGAAGGTTCTCAGAATATGGGAACTCAGGGCCTCTGTGCCCAGGAGTTGTGTTTGTTCGGTCAGCTTAGGCTGCAGTTAAATCCAGGGGATAAGTGTGGAAGCTCAGCCCCCATCCAGGACGAGCCCAGGAGCCCAGTACCTGTGCCCCTGATGTTAGTGATGTCACTTTGTTTTAGTCTCCTGGGGCTGCTGCATCAACTGAGCACAGACTGAGTGGCTTAAAATAAGAGAAATGTGTTCTCCTTCAGTCCACACTTCCAGCAGCCTGAAGGAAAGGGGTTGCCAGGCCACATCCCCTCCAGAGTCCCTCCTGCTCTGCCAGCTTCTGCTGGCTTCCATCTCTGGCTTTCCCCTAGCAGCTCCAGTGCCTGTCTTTGAGATTACCAGACCTCAAGCTTGTATATGTCCTTTGAAAGTATAAGTTTGGCTTCTGAACCTAGCCAAAGTAATCCTATCTTGTGAGGCCCCCCACCATCCGCAGCTGCCCTGAGGGTCCCCCCCCCCCCGGTGCCCAGGCTGTGTGCCAGACAGCAGCTCAAGTTCATCTACTGACGCGGCTGCACAGCACTTGCTGAGAACAGCAGAGTTTCCTGTTAAGGGTGAGACAGAAGTGGAGTACATACAATTTTTCCCAAGCATCTTTCTTGTTTTTGATCCTGATTTTACCAAGTAGAGGACAGTTTTCTTTTGGTTTGGTCTGGTCTGTGAGACAGGGTCTCACTATGGTATCCAGGCTGGCCTTGAACTCACTATGATCGTTTTTCCTCAGCCTCCTGAGTGTGAGAATTACAAACATGTGCCATCATTATTGGCTTGATTTTGCCGTTTGGTGGAGTTGTTTTTAGGTTTTGGTTTTTTGAGACAAAAATCTCAGTATATATAGTTTAGGCTGGCCTTGAACTCGCTATGTAACCCAGGCTGGCCTTAAACTTTTGATGACTCTCTTGCCTCAGCCTCTTGAATGCTGGGGTTACAGGTGTGCAACACTACACCCAGCTTGATTTTGCTGTTTTGATCAGTGCTGTATAAAACTAGTAGTCTAGTTTGGGTGAGGAGCTTTCAGAGTGTTGCAGTTTGCAAGTTGTGTACCACTCTGTAATTAAGCCCTGATAAACTCAGTTATTTGCCAAGCTGGGTTTGTTATAGTCATTCTTTGCATTATTAGTGCCCTTTCGGTTCAGGGGCAGCTATTTCATTTACATCTCCCTGGGAGATTTACAAAACAAGTGGATTTATAATTTTATGAGCTAATGGAAAATGGGGAGATGTGACCTAGTTGTAGGGAGTGGACCTGTGGGGCTTGCCTTTGGAGACTATATCTTGCTCTTGGTGTCTCCCCTACTTCTGTCCACCATGAGGTTGAGAAGCTCTCCACTGCCATGTCCTTCTAACTCACCACAAGTCTACGACTATGGACGGAAACCGGTGTTAGAACACCATGAGCCAAAATAAACCTTCCCTTTTGTTTTTCTCAGGTGTTGTACCACAGCAATGAAAAGCTAACATACTAGGCTGCATGGACATCGTAACAACATATACTGGGGGTCCTGAGGTTATTAGAAGGACCGAAGAGTGACCAAGGTCATGAGTAAGACATGTAACAATCCCAGAATCGTGAGTGAACACAGGGAAGAATTCCAGTCTTGGGAAAACCCAGGAGTCCTAGAAGTCATTGTTTGGGCTGGGGTGAATCTCAAAGTCACTGTTAGCCCTGGGATTCAATCTTAGGCTTTGTTAATCTCAGGGTTAGGGGCACAGCCAGGGTCCATCCCAGGGTCAGCAGTAGGGTTAGTGTGAATCCTGGTATCATGGGAAGACCTGGGGTTCATTCTCAGAGTCATGAGTGGAACCATGGTCAATCCCAGGGTTTGGGCAGATCTGAGGGTCAATTCTAATGCAGTTGTCAGGCCTTAGGTGGTATGAACTATGTCTGCCTGGGCTGATGACAAAGAAGTAGAAAATAGAATAGTGATTACCAAAGGCTGAGAAGGATATGGGAAAGAGGAAGAAAGGATGATTAATGGGTTTGGGATTGCAGTTAGATAGGAGGAAAACCTTCCAAAGTATAATAGCATAGTGAGGGAACTAAGCTAGGCAACAGTTTACTACAAATTTTAAAACATCTAGTGGAGAGTATTTTGTATGTGTTGTAAGAAATAATAAATTGTAGCTGGGTGTGGTGGCAGATGCCTGTAAGCCCAGCACTCAGGAGGCATTGGAGACCAGCTAGGCAATATAGTGAGTTCAAGTCCAGCCTGAATTACATAGCAAGACCCTGTCTCAGAAAACCAAAGATAATGAGCTGGGGATGTAGCCCAGCAGCAGGGCATCTGTCTGACAAGCACAAGATCTTGAGTTCAATTCTCAGTACAAAAAAAAAAAAAAGAGAAAAGAAATAATAAAATTTCAAGGTGATGGATGCCAGTTGTCTTGATCCTGTCCTTATACATCACATATATGTATTGATATACACTGTACCCTATTAACATGTACAAAAATGTTATCACTTAAAAATTATATATATATATATATATATATACACACACACACACACACACACACACACACACACACATATTTGTATATATATACACACATATTGGTTTCTTTTGTTTTGTTTTGGTACTGGGGATCAAACTCATGACCTTACATTTGCCAGGCAAGCGCTTGTGCTGTTAGGAGCTAAGCTAAATCCTCGGCCCAAATATTTTGTATTTAAAGAGACAATTAAGTTATAACCTATATTCTTGGATATTTAAAACAACTACAGGCGCTGGGTGTGGTGGTACCTTCATTTTACTTGATTTCTCCAGGCTTCCTCCAATGCCCCTCTGCTGCCCATGATCCAAGCAGGAGCACAGTGTGGTATCTAGCTCTTCGTCGCCACGTCACCTGATGTGGCATGCCTGCAAACCCAGAACTTAGGAGCCTGAAGCAGGAGGATCATTGGGAGTTTGAGACCAATCTGGGCTATACAGTAAACTCAAAATCAGCTTGAACTGCATAGTGAGACCCTGTCTCAAAAACGACAAAATAATACTAATAATCAATCAGTCAATCAATAAAACAATTACAACAAAAGATTCAAGGTGGAGAAGGATGAGGAGAGCTGGGCCTGCTGTCAGGAGGCAGCCAGCACCGGCATGGTCTTTGTCACTACCCACTGCTGGGAAACAATAACTGACACCCACAATTTAAAAGAGGAGAGGGAGCCAGGCATGATGGCACATGGCTGTAACTGTAGCACTCGGAAAGCTGAGGCAGGACGATCACCAAAGAGTTGGAGGCCAGCCTGGGCTACAATAATGAGTTTGAGGCCACCTTGGACTAATGGCAAGACCCTGTCTCAAAAAAAAAAAAAAGAGGAATGCTTTATTCGGCTCACAGTTTCAGTGGATTGAGTCCAAAGTTTGCTAACTGTAAGATAGAACAGCTCGGGAAAGGTCACTGCTGAGGAAAACTGTTCAATCCATAGCAGTCAGGAAGCAGAAAGAGAGGAGAGGAGCAGGGGACAGACATATACCCTGAAAAGGCACACCCCAGTGACACACCTTTTCCAACCAGGCCCCGCCTCCTAACAGCACATTATAACTGTGAACTCATCAGTGGATGGCACCCCCACCGTCCAATCACCTTCCAAAAGCCCCATCTCAAACATGTAAGACTTAGTGGGGTATTTTAGGGCTAGATCATAACACAGGGACAGTCCCAACTGCCAGCTTAGAGAGAGATAAACCCAAGACCCTCACTCATTTTCTCCAAGAAAGTCCTGTGATGGGATGAATATGATCCTAACCCAGCCCCAGGGCCTAGGCCTCAGATCACCAAACACCAGGGAAGACTCCTGGAGGCTCCTGGCTGAGGGTCAGGAACCTGGAGGAAATCTGAGTGGAAGAAAAGGCAAAATGGACACAGCCTGCACCCCTGGGCCACAGGAAACAACGGAATTATTCCCCCCCCCCTCCCCACTTGGTGGTGCAAACTGAAGCCAGGGTCTTTATACTGAGCTACATCCCCAGCTCTGTTCTTACATTTTTAAAGTTTGAGACAGAGTCTGGCCAAGTCACTAAATTGTCCAGAATGAGACTGAACCACGATCTTCCCTTAGCCTCACGTAGGGCTGGGATTACAGGCTTTTGACAGGGCACCTGGCTAAAACAACAGGGTTTTTCGGATCCACTGGCTGCTGGGCCACGTCCACGGGATACGGGTGACCGGCCTTTGTAGGAGCGGAACGCCGCGTCACGTGGTCTCCAAGCATCCCAGGGCACAAGAGGTCAAACTGGAAGGAGGGGGCGTCCAGGGCCCGCCCCGCCCCGCCCCCTCTCCCTGAGGGGAGGGGGTGCCACCTCACCCCAGTTCAGGTAGGAAGCGCAGGAGAGGACGTTGCCAGGGGCGAGATGCGCCTGCTGCTCACCGCTTTGCTACTGTCCCGGGTGGGACCTGGGAAACCAGGTGAGCTCAGGGGCGCCGCGGGGCGCATGGAGGGAGACAGGGATGGGGTGAGATGGGGGTAGGGGTGGAGGCCTTGGGACCTCACCTGTCACCTCTCCTCAGCACTACTGGGAGAAGACGTGATGGAAGGTAAGTCTGACCCTCCAGCCTGCCCGGGTGCTGCATCTAAATGCCAGGGACACCCCATGTATTGCCCTTCTGCCCCTGGATTGAGGACTCGGGCTTGAATGTAACGGCCCGAGAGGGCGTCTTCGGACTATGCAGAAATGCCCCCAACACCTTCTCTTTCCGTGGCTGAACCCAGACTCACTCAAGAATTCCAAGGTGCCCTCCCCCACCCCCAACCCCACCCCGCCCCCAGCGTCCCCTGCAGTAGATCTCTTCCCAGCGAGCGTGGGCCTGCTGTACTTTGCTCAGCCCCATGTCTGTCTAGTTATACCAGGTCCCTGTGGCCTTCGAACCGTCCCCTCGCGCGTGGTGGGTGGAGAAGACGCGAAACTGGGGCGCTGGCCGTGGCAAGGGAGCCTCCGTCGATGGGGCATTCATAACTGCGGGGCGAGCCTGCTGAGCCACCGCTGGGTGCTCACTGCCGCCCACTGCTTTGACAGGTGAGTTGGGAGTGGCAGGCTGACAGTGACCTCAGGCCTCTGAGGCCTCACCTGGTCACACATTCATGCATGGTGGTGTGCATCCGCCCCTGGATAATCCCAAGGAGTTCTGTCTCACTAATTCCCTGTGGGCAAAATTATACTATAAGAGTTGAAGCACAGCTGGATTGGGATGGGGGTGTGGGGTGGGGGTGGCCCAGCCTGGGCAAAGTTCTTTACAGTCCAACTCATTTTCTTCGTTTTGCCAGGAGCCCTACCCTGGCCCCCACATCCACTCTGTCCATTATGGGTTATAAAGAGGTCCTGTGAAGGACTGGGGCCATTTGCTATCCTTAGGACAGCTGTGGAAGGTGAGAACTAATACAGGGAGCCACCCCTTCACCTCCTTCAACAGTGAGTGGAAATTTTGGTTATGGCCTGTCTGAGCTCTGAGGATTACATGGGGGTACCTTTGATCCACAAGAGGGACTTGATATCCAGGATGAGCAAGTAGTACAGTAGTACCCACAGGTTACTGGAGGTCGGGGCAGGTGTGCCCAAGTGGCCAGCTCTACTCTTAGAGCCCTGAGTTCTCTCTCCTTTTTTCCAGCACATTTTTTCCCTATCAGTGGTCAGTCCAGTTTGGTGAGCTGACTGCAGCACCATCTCTCTGGAACATACAAGCCTACTATAATCGCTACCAAGTGGACAGGATCTTTCTGAGCCCCAAGTACACAGGGGTGGTTCCTTATGACCTCGCTCTGCTGCGGCTGACCTCCCCTGTCACCTACAGTAACTACATCCAGCCTGTCTGCATCCCGTCCTCCACATCCAAGTTTGAGAACTGGAATGACTGCTGGGTG
This sequence comes from Cavia porcellus, assembly GCF_034190915.1. Classification (NCBI taxonomy): domain Eukaryota; kingdom Metazoa; phylum Chordata; class Mammalia; order Rodentia; family Caviidae; genus Cavia; species Cavia porcellus. The sequence goes on from NW_026947499.1 coordinate 34,021,449, forward strand.
ACTGGCTGGGGGGACATCAAACAGCATAAGAGTGAGGCTGGGAACAGATGGGCAAGGGGGTTGGGCACTATCCTGCCCCTCGTCCCAGCCACATCAGCCCATCGGCCCCTCCTTGGTATCTGGGGGCACTGCTGAGCCCCTCTGTCCACCTATTCAGCATCCCTCCCATCTGCTTGCCTCCTCTCACTCCTACCTGCAAGGGCAGGAACCAAACCCTCAAGTCCCTCCCTTACACACCCAGTGGCCTAAGGCAGAGGCGCAGGGATATTTGGGTAGGCCAGGGCAGCAGAGATGGAGGGCCCGTGGGAGGGCCTTGGTATTGCTCTATTCATACATCTCCCACTTCTGCAGCCCCACCTGTCTGTAAGCCCCACTTGAGCTCCGTGGTACCAGACTAATTCTGGCTGCCTCTCCTAGAGGGCTGAGCTCTCTCCCCTCAAAATTCCTAAGCCTGCTGGTAATACCAGCACTATGGGGGGCTGAAGCAGGAGGATCACAAATTTGAGCCCAGCCTGGGCAATTTAAGAATTTAAGTAAAATAAAAAATTGGGTTAGGATGTAGCTCAGTTGGAAGGCCATGGTTTCAAGCCCCAGTATCAGGAAAGAAAACAAAGAAAAGAAAAAGATTACCATCAACAAAAAAGTCATCCTTCTCCCATCTTGACTCACAATTGAAATCTCCCTGAAGCCCTCAGGTAGCACAATCCCTGCCTATCTCATGGCACAAGAATTCTCTGCAAATGCTGGGCATTAGCTTTCCCTCAGGTGCTCTGAAGCTTTCCTCAGATGGAGTAAATTCTTTGTGCCTGGAATGGCCTGGCTGTCTCCTATATCATTTCCTGATGACAGCAGTTATAACCGCTAACTGTGTGTATGTTGTCTACTGAGCACTATGTCAGGCTAGGGACCTGACATAGAGAACAGAACAAGAGCTCTTCCCCTAGAGCTTATCTATAAATGAAGCTGGGAGGCTGAGACAAGAGTATTGCTGTGAGTCCAAGGCCAGCCTCAACTATACTGTGAGATCAAGGCCAGTCTAATCTACATAGCAAAACTCTGTCTCCAAAACAAAACAAAATCTAAATTAAGCTGGGAGTGTTCTGTACCCATTTTGTAGATGGGAATAAGTTAGATAATCATGAAAGTTGCCTCAGGCCCCAGAACTAGTAAATGGAGCAGAAGCTAGGCTCAGACAGTTTAAGGGATGTTTCCAAGGTCACGCACCTAGAATTGGCATGGAGAGAACCCAACACTAGATCTGCCTCCTCTAGGAAAGGGATCTATTCCTTTCTTCTAGAAGAGACCCTTGCTGCAAAGGATGAATAGATGTGAACAAAGGGATCCTATGGTAGGTCCCCACTGCAGGTCTCCCTTCCTGGCCAGGGGCTGACAGAAACCCCAAAAGCCACAGGTTCCACCCCTGTTCTCAGTGCTTGGGGAGCAGGTGGGAGACACGTCTGGAGTCTCCTTGCCTCGCAAAAGGTTTTGCTGTGGCAGGTATGAGCTAGGAGATTTTGGACAAAGCAGTTATGACTCTATTTCCTTATTGCTAAAATAGGGTACTAAAAGTGCTAACTTCACAGGTGCCTTTGTCATTCTCTTCAGGGCCAGATGAAGACTATAACCCCTGACTCACATCAGGCTGTGATACTTTCCTGGTGCCTTTGGAAAGGGGCTCTTCCCCTGGCTTTGTCCTTATCAGGAACCCTAAGAGCACCTCACACAGCTCTTGGGTCAAACCCTGAGAGTGCCTACGTGTCATCGAGGGAAATGCATCCAGCAGGCTGCCCCTCACTCCAGTCTGGTACCTGGGTGCCTTAGCAAGGCTGTGTTCATCATAAGCCATCTTAGTGGCCATAGCCCCTCCCCTGGGTATGTTTTGGCTAAGGAAGCTCTACTGGCTCAGGCAGAGGCTTTGGGTGTATTCTGCAGGTGGGGTAAATGCATCTCAGGGGAGAGTACTAATAGTATGTCCATCTACTGGGCTCTTCCGTGATTTTATTGATCATTCATGATGTCCTGTTTTGTGGGGCTAGAGCTGGAAGCCCTTAAGAGTGACATCCTGCCAGGAATGGTGGTGCACATCTAACTCAGCACTCTTGAGAGGCCGAGGCTAAAGGATCACAAGTTTGAGACCAAAATGGGTAACCTAACTTTTTTTTTTTTTTGATACAGGATCTCACTATGTAGCTCAGGCTGGCCTTGAATTCACAGCAATCTTCCTGCCCTAGCCTCTTAAGTGCTGAGATTATGGGCATCTGCCACCATGCCCATCCATTATGGGTAACTTTGCCTCAAAATCAAATATCAAAAAGGGCCGTGGATGTGGCTTATTACAAAGGCCTTAGATTCAATCCTTCAACCTCCATACAAAAAAAGAAGAGGAAAAGGAGGAAGAGGAAGATAAAGAAGTAGCAGAAGTAGTATGACTTCTTAGGTATCCCAGGGACACTGCCTCCCCACAGCATGTCCCTCCCCAGAGAAGAGGACTGTGTTGCCTGTTTCTATCTATGCTCCAGGTCTGCCGGCTCCCTATACTCTCCAGGAAGTGCAGGTCAGCATCATCAGCAACTCCCTATGTAACCACCTCTTCCAAAAACCAATCTCCCGTATGGACATCTGGGGAGACATGGTGTGTGCTGGTGATGTCGCAGGTGGCAAGGATGCCTGTCGTGTGAGTGTCCCCAGCCCCACTGTTCTCATCCCTAAACTCAACAACAATCTGTCACCGCCCTTTGATCTTTGCCCTCAGTTTGCAGATACAGAAACTGAGGCTCTGTCACTGCCAGAGGAGGGTACAGCTTCACAGATCCCAGCTCTCCCATTCTCTCTGCTAGGACCCCCACCCCCAACCCAGGCTGGGCTTACCCATGCTGCTCCCCAGGGTGACTCAGGAGGACCCTTGGTCTGTGACCTGCATGGGCTGTGGTATCAGATTGGAATCGTGAGCTGGGGAATTGGCTGCGGTCTCCCCAATCGGCCCGGAGTCTACACCAACATCAGCCACCATGTCGACTGGATCCTGAAGACAATGGCCTGTAATGGCTCATCCAGGCCAGACCTCTCCCCACTGCTGTTGCTCCTCACTCTGCTCTGGACCCTCCAGTTTGTGGGCCTCCTTTGAGCCCACCTAACCCATGGTGTTAAGGACCATCTGCTGAGTTAGGCTTTGGTCCTCTTTTGTCCTGTTGGTAATAAACACATTGGAGTTGACCTCAGAAGAGGAGCTTCCTGACCACCCCTATCCAGTCCAGCCCTAGATCTCGCTCCCAAAACCTGTCTACCTATCTGCATTAGCCACTTTTGTTGAATAGCAGAATTGTCTCTGGTTAGTTCAATCACAATCAGAATTTGTGGAAGGAAGATCAGAGCTCCTGGGTGTCTTTGGCACTGGGAAAATGGGTGTAGGTGCCAGGAAACACCCCAGTGTGCGCCATCATACAAGCACCAGAGACTTCTGCCATGGCCTCCAGAGACCAAACTAGGATCAGGACTTGACTGAGGTAGTTTACTGGGAGGTGGCCTCACGAAGCATGGACGAGGAGGTGGGGAAACAGACAGAGAAGGGGTTTGCATGAATGAGGAGGTTACCATTAAGTGCAGTTGAGGCACAATCCTTCTTGGGCCTTGGCATTGACCTACAGAAGACAAGAAAACCAGGGCTGGGCATTGTCTTCCTGGCCTCTTCCCATGGATGCAGGATGGACCTAGGGGCCTGAGGTCCTGCAGAGCTGGAGCTGACCCCAGTGAGGCTGTCAGAGTGTCTCTAGCTGCAGCAGCACTATAAGATGATGGATTTGGTTTTGGTTTCCCTCCACCCCATTGGGCTGGGTGTTTGTTTTGTTTTGCTTTGTTTTATCTTATCTTTTTGAGACAGGGTCTCACTATACAGTTCAGACTGGCCTTGGGCTCACTTTGTAGCCCAAGCTGGTCTCAAACTTGCAATGATCCTCCTGCCTCAGCCTCCTGAGTGCTGGGATTATAGGAATGTGCCACCTTGCCAACCAATTTAGGTTGTTTTTTTGAGACATGGTTTCGTTATATAGTTCAGACTAACCTTGAACTCATTATGTAGCCCAGGCTGGCCTCAAACTTGAAGCATGTCTCCTGCCTCTGCCTCCCAGCACTGGGATTATAGGCATATACCACCATGCCCAGCCACCAGTGAAATGGCATCCACCCATCTGTCCCCAAAAGGGCTCTAACCCAAGGCTCAGCATAGCCAAGGGACCAGTTCAGACAGGCAATGTCAGGGCTCTCTATGCTGTTAAATGTGTGTTTTCTAGGCCCCCTAGGTTCTGTGAGAATACAAAAGGGAGAGATGCTCCAGGCAGCTCTACCCGCTATGCCACCCACAACTCTGCTTCCAGGCAGATGTATACCCTGAACATATGCTGTCATCTAGAAGCCAAGCTGGAAAGGGGTTTAGTTCCACAAACTCAGCATGGCTACCTGCAAAGGGTAAACTCTGCATTGTGCTCTGGGCCCCCGCTCTGCCCTCCCCTATGTCACTTCCACAGAGACCTAGAAAGTTGGAGATAAGTCCTGCCAGCCCGGGGCATTCCCATCCCAGTGTTACTGCACCCTGAAGAGCCCCTGTCCCAACCTACACTGTGCTCCATCCAACTGCTATGGGAGGGTCTCCTTGTCCCCTACCCTGCCTGGCCTCTGCAGAGGCAGGTCCTTCGGCAGAACATCCCCACAGCCTAGATGAGGCCTCCACAGGACCTACTGCCCTGCTGGCCCCACTCCTGAACCTAACACTTGGCTCAAGTGCCATGGCTGTCCCCAGTGGCTGGTGGTGTGTGCCAAGCAGGCAGATGCCCCACCTCCCACAGTGGCTGTGGGCTGAGACACAGGTCAGTGCATCCAGGCTGGCATCTATGTGAGTCAGGGTCTTGGTAGAAACCACAGGCTTGTGGGTCTCGTGTGTCCTTCACATAGCCCCTTCTCGGTGTATCCCTGGACAGCCAGAAGGGCCCCACTCTCACATGTCATACCAGGCTGCTGAAGTAACAAGGGAGAGCAGGCCAGCTAGCTCCAGTGCCTACTGTGATAACTGCAGGCAAAGATGGGGTAGAGGCAGCATGTGCCCAGCAGCCAGCATTGGAGGTGGTGCCACTGTGACCCCCTCCCGAAACACAAGCCAACATGAACATGTACAGGGCCAGTGCCTGGAACTCAAAAGAGCCAGGGAGAAAGTGAGCCTCCAGACAGGTGGGCTGGGTGCCCTGCATCACTCTGACTGGGGTCAGACCTAGATGTGGGCAATATTAGGGGCTAAGCCCTTGCTCTTTCAGTTGAAGAACTCACAACCAAGCAAGTGGGCACATGGTACTGTGTGCCCTCTTTCTCCAGAGTCGAGGTCTGGAAGACATGGAGGCATGGCACCAGGGCCAAGCACCACTGGGCTCTGCCAACCCGTGCCCTGCCCAGACAGACAAAAGAGAGCGGCCCAACCTTCCCCAAGAGGTACTGTTTATTTTTATTCTGTGGTTGCCTCAAGCACCTTGCATCTACCCTAGCTGCATCAGACCTCACACTGCCACACATGGAGACATTCTCTTTGATCATAGAAAGCTCAGTCTGGCACTTATCCCAGTTGACTCCACCTGGCAGGCCCTCCGGAACCCTCCTCAGTCACATCTAGAGAGGCCTCCCCTCACCACGACCAAACAGAAAGTCTGACATTGTGCATGTGCAGACCTGCCTCTCCCTTTACCATGTAAACAATCTCCCCATACCCATAGCAGATCAGTCCGTGCACTGTTACCCCTCTTATGCTGCAACATAAGTCCTAATAAAGCCCCTTTCACATGGCATATTTTTGCACCTGTGTGATTTTGATCTGGAGTAGAATATGCCAAGCTAATACTCTAGTAGCCAGTAACACCAAAGGGCCTGACAGTGCTTTCATCTGTAGCTGCAGGCAGTGAGCAGCCAGAGAAAGGCAATAACAGAGAACTGCTACAATCTGCTATCCTTGATGGTCAAAGAGTTCTCAAGGCCTGTCAGTGGCTGATGCCCTGAGTGACAAGGAGGGTCACTAACCCTGAGAGCTAATCAGCACAGCATTCAAAGTTCAGAGCTGTTCATGCTAAAGGAGATACACTTTGCTGATGGGTGATTTGTATGTGAGTGAACCAAAAGAACCCTCTGCTGAGTGCTAACATCTTGGTGGTCCATATGGGGCCTTCCCTTTCGGAGGTCCCTGAAGATGAGGGTGGACAATGGTGATGGTAGTCATCAGTGGAGAAGAGGCCCAAAAACTACCCTGTGACTGATTTACATCTCAAATTCGTTGTAACAGACATCCTAAAGGGTGGCCTGGCTGAAAGACTGTGTCTGCACTCTGTGCCTTCCACTGCATCCTGGACACGGACACAGGGCCAGCTGGAAGACAGTGCATTTGCAATCCAGACCTCCTCCATTGTATCCAGGAGAGAGGAGCTGGCTAAAACAATCTAAGACCAAGGAGAACCCCAAGGCCCAGGACAACAGCCTGGCACATAGATGCACATACACCTCTAGAGGTAAAGTAATTAGCAAGGCCAATAACATGGAAACATCTGAAGCAGCAGTGAGGAGACAGCAGTTGCACCTGGAGAGCTCCACTGACAGAAGACCAGTCCCATCCCCCACATCCAGAGGCCAAGATCAGCTCCATACCCAGCACATCTCTGGGATACAACACGGACATTATCACAGAACACCAGAACAAGATAGGTTCTTGAGGAAGCTAAGAATCAACTACATGTGAAGGACATCCCTGAAGAAAAGATATCTCCTTTCTTCCTTGAGAGAGACCTTAGTGCTAGTGGTAGAGCTAGATTTCATGGGAGGCTGGTGGGCATCAACACAGAAGACAAAACAAAAAAGAGATGGTGGAGAATGGCAAGACAGAGGCAGGGTGCAGTCCCAGATCCCCGGCCCACCCAGGCATGAAACTCAATGAGATGGATGAAGTTAGAAGTCAGACACTGGAATTTTTGAAATAACAACAGGAGTGAAAAAACAAGTGGAAAAGGCCATAGAGGGAAAACGATCTCAGGTACAGAAAGAAATGATGCTTAATATCAAAGATATTAGAGAAGACACAAATAAAAGATTATGAGCTCAGAAAAAGAAGGAGACAAAAAAATGGCCAACAAAGGAAAGTAGTGGAATCCATGAAACAGACACACACACAAAAAAAAAAAAAATCCAGGAGATTAAAATCTCCAGTGAAACAGACTGAATGAATGGAAGGATAGAATTTCAGATCCTGAAGTCATAATTGCAGCTAGTGATCATGTTAAGAAATACCTTAAAAATTGCAAGAGAAATCAATGCAACAGCTACAAAACGAAGCAAAGGATAACAAGATTGACTGGAGTCAGTGAAAAAGCTGGAATCAGTGAGAAAATGCCTTGACAATCATAAATGTATATGCACTTAATATGAGAGCGCCCAATTATATAAGACCGTTATTGATAGACATGGAAAATCAAATGCGTAATAACACAGTTGTAACAGGAGACCTCAATCTCCCATGGTCACAGAGAGACAGATCAACTAGATAGAAAATCAGCAAAGAAATATCAGAGCTAAACCAAACCTGTGAACAAATGGACTTCATAGGAAGAAGCCATGCCCTGAGGCCCTGCCATCAGAGGAGCATCTGTAAAGCACAGCCCTGTGCCTTTCTGCCACTCCAGGAACCCCAGATCGGAGGAACCCAGGTACCTAGTCCAGTCCGCTGCACTGAAGGACTGGCAGCAAATGTAGGAACAACCTGGGATGCAGTAATGGGCTGATTTGGATAAACACAAGAAAATATCAAGACAAAGGAGCAAAATGCAATCTCAGACCTCCAGCCCATGCAGAACAAGTTCAGGAGACCCAGACATAATAGAAATTAGAGCTCACACCTGAAATGTCTGAAAAGATAACAATGGAAATAAAGAAGCATCTTAGTCCTTGTACTGATTGGTTAATTTTACATGCCTAGCGCTAATAGTCTGCACAGCTATTGTTGAAGATAACAAGAGACATTATGGCAGCCATTGTTAATTTCCTATTATCTTATTTTGAAGTTCTGTGTAATGTTTGCTGTTTTGTTTAGCTTGGTTTTATTCCATTTTGCTTTAATTTTATTATGTCTGATGGTATGGGCAGCTATTTTGAAGATAACAAGATATGGTAGCCATTGTCAGTTTCCTATTATCTTGTTTTGAAGTTCTGTATCACTTTGTTTTGTTTTGATTGGCTTTATTCATTTTATTTTGTTTGGTGTTATTCTCTTTCAAATGTTAAAACAATTCAGTGTAACACACATGCTGGCCAAAGACACCAGCACAGCCTGCCTCACAGCTGCAGAGGTCGCCTCCTGGCCAAGTCCTCCCAGCTCCAGTAGTACACCCAAATCCAAGTATGAGGCACCAGGGCGTGCCCTTAGGCCCCAGGGTGGAGGTAGAGTGCCCTGGCCCTCCTGCAGAGACCACTGCAGATGTGAGTCTTACATCTGGTGGCACTTGGTGGCCCCACTTTGCACCCGAAGTGGAAGCTTTCTCTATTATCATGCTTTTTTGCTTTCTGTGCCAGCCCCAGGTCTGTCTCTACAACAGGACTGGGTCACTAGGGTGAAGCGTGGCACCAAGTCAGGCCCCAGCTTCATCCCAAACACAGGGTAACTAAAGGAAGCCTCAGGCTTCACTGAATCAGTAGACCTGGGTTATATCCACAAACCCCTACGTCTTCTAAGTACTCATACTCCCCCTCACCTGTCATGGTCATGTGGGTCTGTATAGGCCAGTAGGCCACGGGTATGGATGAGGTACCTGGGTTCCTAATAGTACCTGCTCAGGCAATTAGGCTACGTAGAGGTGGAACCCACTGTCTCTCTGGATTTTCCCCAAACACATGCTCTGTGTAGTAACCTCTTAGAGTGCCTGCCTTCCTGACTCCACATTATCCTACTTTAACCCAAGTGTATGTCATGAATATTTATAGGGAGAGACTGGGTGGGGGAGTTGAGAGTTTCCTCCTTCGAAAGGTAGTCCCAGGCCCAGGAATTAGCTCAGCGGCAAAAGTGCCTGCCTGGCAAGTGCGAAGTCATGAATTCAATCCCCGGTACCAAAAAAAAAGTCTGAAGTTTCTCCCCACCATCTGGTCACAAGAGGAGGACAAGCAGCATAGTGGGGAAGGCCAGGTCCCTGATGCATCCACATCCATAATCCCAGCTGGTTTTAGGATTGGACTTCTTGGGGTCAGAGGAAGGAACGATGCGATGGTAGGGGCAGCTGGGTTCCTGGGCTCGTCCTGGATGGGGGCTGAGCCTCCACACTTATCCCCTGGATTTGACTGCAGCCTAAGCTGACCCACAAACATAACTCTTAGGCACAGAGGCCCTGAGCTCCTATATTCTAGGGGCCTTGACCTGACCCCAAGGTCTCTCCTGCCTTGGCCCTGGAGGCTCAGTAACCACAGCACCCATCTGATAATGGGCACCTCCCCAGTAGCTGCTGTGCCTGGCATGGTGCCAGTGACAGGACATACACACACTGCACTTGGCTCCCACGTATTGTGACAGCCGCCACAGGGTAGCAGAAGATCTGGGACTGGCAGTGAGGGGGGACCTGCCTGAACCTCTAGGACAAAGCTAAGAAATTTCTCCCTCCTTCTCTGGGCGGCAGCACCTGACACCCTGGGCAGTGGAAGGCCATGGCTGGGCCAGAGCTGCAGTCCAGGGCCTGCCGGAGGCATCTTGGCCAAGCATACCCCACTGTACCCTGCAGACATTCATATGGCACCCGGGGGCTCTGGGAGCCTGAGGTGGGTGAGGACATCTGGGATGTGACAGATAAACTCATTTCAAAGGGTAAAGCAGTCCCAGGAGACTGGATCTCAGCAGGGCAAATAAAGGTCCCAGCTTCTACTGCTCAGAGCAGGCACCTTAATGTCCATCCCTAGCCCCACCAGAGGGCAGCCATGGGCCTGGCACTTGGGATCAGGGACCCAAGAGGTTGTTCAGGTTAAGGGAGCCCTGGTCAGGTTTGGTACTGGGGCAGGAGGTGGGGGTGGAGTATGTGACTCTTACAGTCTTTCCCTCCAGCATAACTTTTTTTCCTTTGGTGCTGGGGCTCATACTCAGGGCCTTTAAAATGCCAAGCAAATGCTTTTGTACCACTAAACAACTGTTGTAGTCTTGGGTTAGGAAGGAAAACAATGTGATACAGGACATATAATTTATAGAATTATTCTATAATAATCACCCAAAGAGTGAAACACAAAAAGTGCAGGAAATCCGTTCATCTACTAAAGACCTAAAGAATCGCTGAGGGCTTGGTTCCCATGACAATGTGCATGAGTCCAGCTGAAGGCCTAGAGTCCATGACAATGTCTCAGGCACGTCATTCACAAATCTGTGCTAGAAAGGCCAAAGATCAGTGGTGGAAACTAGAAAGTCTGTGCTTGCAGGATGGAGGATCTATGTCAGTAGGCTGAGGGATCTGCACTGGAGCCAGGAAGTGATGTTCAAAGTAAGGGCTAGAACTCCCCACAAAAGTGTCACAGCGATGAGGTTCTGACCTCCTCCAACGATGAGAACAGCCAAGTTCGTATCAAGAAGCCAGTGTGACAAGCTTCTCCAGGAGACTGAGCAGCACACCATCTTCCCCTCTGGAGCCAGGAAGTGAAGCTCAAAGTAAGGACCAGAGATCCCCGAAAGTGAACTGCAGCCATTCTCAGCGACAACAAGGTCCTGAGCTCCTCTGATGATGAGAACAGCCAAATTCATATTTGGAAAGAAGCTCGACAAGCTCCTCCAAGAGAGCCAACAGCAACAGGAGAACCAACACCACCAATTCTTCCTCTCCAGGCCCCCTTTTATGTTGTTGGCAGCAATCCTCAGGTGGGCCCTCCACACCCAGCCCCACGCTGATTCAGTTCAGCTGGGTATGACAAGCTGCCCATCAGTTGTCAAACCAGCACAGCTACATTTCTAGTCAAAGGCATGGTTTTTCAATGGCACATAGCCTCATATTTCAGACCCAAGACTGCTAGCCTTGGATTCTGTTTTACTTGATGCTATAGTTTCCATATCCACTTTATTCCTGTGTCCCATTTTTTACCAAAGTATTTTTATATTAAAATAGAAAATATCTAGAAATATATTGTAATTTATAAATCTCTTTGCCCACTACACTGGCATTTGCCAGAATATCCATCCAGCAAAAATGTATACATTAGAAAAAGAAAAATTTGTGCAACTATTTTAATATTAAATTTATTAAAATTTGGCACAGTGGCACATGCCTGTAACCCTAGCACTCTGGAGGCTGAGGCAGGAGGATCACCATGAGTTTGAGATTATCCTGTGTTACATAGTGAGTTTAAGACCAGCCTAAACTACACAGCAAGACCATGTCTCAAAAAATAAAAATAAAAAAGCAAAAACAGTTATTGAGACATAAGGCCGGGGATTTAGCTCAGCAGCATAAGCCTGCCAAGTGCTAGGTCATGAGTTTGATCTCCAGTAAAAAAAAAAAAAAAAAAAGTTATTGAGACATCATGATATTAATGTGAGTTGCCTTTGACTTCTATAGTTACAAGAGATGCTCAAACCAGTACACCTGTAATCTCATCACTTGGGAGGGTGAGGCAGGAATATCACCAGCCTGGGCTCCAAAGTGAGTTCAAGGCCATCTTGAACTACAAAGTGAGACTCTGGCAAAAAAAAAAGAAAAAGAAAAAAAGAAAGAAAGAAAAAGAAAAAAGTGTGCTCAAAGTGGTGACCATTAGTTTCCAGATATTTACTAGTATGGTGAACTGTTGAAGTGTTTTGTTGTTGTTGTTTTGGCAGATTCTGTGTGTTCTGGTATACTTGCTGGAATCTTGGAAGATAGGAAAGCATTTCCATTAACCATATAGACTTTGGGTTGTTAGATAAGTTGAGTTTCATGTAGCACAGATGTCTTCTGGATCTAACGGCACATACAGCCTGCTTGAGACTGTTTTCTAATTTGGTCTCAGAAATTGTGTTGGAGAACTGCTAAATGATCAGAACGAGGCTCTGTCCCAGCAAATCTCACTGGAAGACGTCACAAGAGTCCTTATCAGGGGCTGGGGATTTAGCTCAGCGGCATAAGCACCTGCCTTGCATGCAGGCAGTCGTGAGTTCGATCCCTGGTACCGATAAAAAATGAAAAAGACAAAAACAAGCAAACAAACAAGAGTCCTTATCATCGTCAGTCACCCCCATCCACACACTGGTCCTTAGCACTCACACACATGCACAACCCTTTCAGGGCTCACAAGCAGCAGATCACCTGGGGAGTGCACTACAGATTGGGGATGTATCTGTGGCACTGGGCAAGTCTGTCACAGAAAATGCAGCCTCCATCTGTCGGTGCTCATCACCTCCATGGTTTCAGCTGATGTTGGGAATATGTACAGTGTCGGAAATGCTTCTGTACATTCAGACTACACATCTGAGACATTTCCTCAACATGGGTTTAATACCACCCCTCCCCACCCTTCTTACGTGTTGCTCATAGGAATCTGCCATCTGGCTTGCCCTTTCTTTTCCCAACTGTGTATTTTGCTTTGTTTTGAAAACCTTTTTGTGGAAAAACTTAAATATATACTCACAGCTGGATGGCACACACCTATAATCCCAGCACTTGGGAGGCTGAAGCAGGAGTATATCACTGTGATTTCAAGGCCAGTCTGGGCTATCTAAGCAAGTTCAAGTTCTGCTTATACTACACACCAAGATCCTGTCTCAAAAAATAAAATAAGGCCATGGATATAGCTCAGCAGCATAAGCAGCTGATTGGCAAGCACAAGGTCCTGAGTTTGAGTCCCAGTATCAAATATAAATAAGATAAATATAAATAAATATATACTGATAAAGAGCAGTCAAAAGCATCCTACCATATTTCCTAACTTGAACAGTGAAAATGCCAAACATATTACTTCCTCTCATGTAATTAACTCTTTAAAAAAATTTTTTTGTTTTGTTTTGCTTCTTTTCTTTTCTTTTTTTTTTTTTTGTACCAGGAATTGAACTCAAGACCTCGCATTTGCCAAGCAGGCACTTAACACTGCTGAGCTAAACTCCTGGCCCCTTGTTTTGTTTCTTAAGGCAGGCTCTTGCCGCGTAGCTCAGGCTAGCTTTGAACTCACAAGGATTCTCCTTCCTCAGCCTCCTGAGTTCTGGGATCACAGACATGTACTACCACACTCAACCCCTTTTAATACTTTTGCTCTGAATTCCTTTTCCTTTTCTTTCTCTTCAAGTTTACTAGTTCATTCTTTATCTGTGTGCATTTTATTAGTCAGCCCATCTGCTAAAGTGTTTTATTTCCTTTTTGTTTAGTTCAGTTTTTAGTTTCTGCGTCACGGTATGTTTATGTAGTCTGTAACATTGAGCTTGTGTCCTTGCACTTTAGCAATCCTTCTCCCTCAGCTTTCCAAGTCCTGGGTTCTGGGCATGCGCTGCTATACCCAGACTAAAACGTTTTATTTTAGTAGTGAAATTTTACATTTTTAAATACTTTCTCTGCTTTTTTTCCCCATATAATTCTTATTCAATGCTTGCAAACGCCCCTTGGATCTTTCTGAGGGATACTTCTTGCAAGCTGCACCTCTGTCCTCTGTTATATGGATGATGTTTCCTCTGGGGTCAGTTCAGCTTATTCCAAAAGACTTTTTTGGTGCTTGTGGGATTCTTGTTCTCCTTGACACTTCTGCTGCCAGGCTATTATGCAGTATGGGATGAATTCAGCAGACTCAAGATGGTCAAATCCACCACAGCCCAAGAAAGCACTGGCCCTGGACCACCTCCAGGGAAGTAACAGGAGCTCTTGAAATACCCTACCTGAGAATACTGTCTTTGTATTCCTGGAGAGTTCTGCCATACTGGTTCTGCTCATAATGTGACTCCTAATGGAGATGGATCCACAGGGCATCAGATGCTTGAGTGGATGAACTGGAGACTAAGTAACTCTGTCAGCCATTAGGGCCCTCATGCTTCCCTGGCCAAACCCAATGAACCCCTGACCCTGAGTGTGTACCCCCTACCCTGGTGGGCATGTCTCCCACGAACAGTCATAGGTCCTTGCTGGAAAATGAAGTGCTTTTGTTTTCCTGTGTTGGGGAGCACACCTGGAAGCCCTGGGTGACTTCACATGTGTGCTTTTTCTGTAAAGACATTGACCTTGAGAAGGTGGAGTCTTGCTGTGAAACTGGATAATAACATCCTGGCCCACAAGGTGGCCATGTGAACACCCAATTGATTGTCCATGCTGGGATTAACTGCCAACTGATTCACCACCCTCTAAAACTGGCCCCAGGATGGAACAGCCGCTGGAGACCAGGGACACTTGTGTGGGGCCCTTGCAGGATGGCAAGCAGAGTAGATAGTTCTAGGCCCTGTCCATGGACAAAATAGTTTTCCTTCCTTCTGTTTGTCTGGAAAGGATCATACCACTTTTGACACATTTGTTGGCTCCAAAGGGGCCTTCCATGAGGTAGGGACATGTTAGTGGGCTTCTTGGGGGATTATGTCTGAGGGCCAGGGCATGAGGAAAGGGTGCGACAGAGGAGACAGCTAGGATCCCTGGGTTGCACAAAGGTCAGTGCTGAGGTTCACTGGATACCGGGTCACGCCAACTGCTACTGTGGGTGATCTACCCTTGTAGAAACAGAACGCCCAACACTTGTTCTCCAAGTAGAATAAGGTGAGAGGAGGTGGTGTCCAGGGCCCCGCCCCGCCCCTTTCCCTCAGGGGGCGCCACTTCATCAGAGCAGCAAGGAGGCGCAGGAGACAGCGCCATGGCCTGCAGAGGCTGCATGCTCCTGCTGCTCGCGGCCTTGGTGGTGTCCTGGGTGGGACCTGAGAAGCTGGGTGAGCTCAGGGGCGCTGCAAGCCCCACCGAGCAGTGGGGAGGAGCAGGGGCGTAGAGGTTCTGGGGCGCTAATTTTGTGGCCTCCCCACAGCACAAACGGATGCGGACCCAGAGGAAGGTGAGTTCCCAACTCTCAGGATCTCCTCGGGGCACCAGGGGAGCAGCGAGGTGACACCCATTTTGTCTCTGTCACAGGTCCCGGGACCACCAGGCTGCTTACCAGTACTTACAGGCACAGGGGCTGCGCTGCGCGGGGCGACCCTGGGGCTGGAGCAGTCCCCTGAGCCCACCCCCTCGCGTGGCCCTAGGATGCTGTGGCGCCTCCGCGCTCAGCTGCGTGTCTCTGTCCCCTAGGTCCCTGCGGCTTCCGCGCCGGCCACATACTCGTCGTGGGTGGAGTGGCGACGTCGCGGGGCCGCTGGCCGTGGCAGGCGGCGCTGCACGAGGTGGAGCACCGAGCGCTGTGTGCGGGGAGCCTGCTGAACCGCCGCTGGCTGCTCTCGGCTGCGCACTGCTTCACCAAGTGAGTCCAGCCAGGGACTTTGAACTGAGCGGCGCGATCACACACCAAGGACTCTCCACTAGGGTACCCGGACGGAACCCTGCTTGGAGTCTTCCAGAATGCCCTTCCAGAACATTCCGTGGACTTTTGGTGCATTGTTCCCCCTCCAATCCAATGGCCTCACTAGGGCAAACCCCTTTTCCCTCCCTGTGCTGTTCTGGGGATGGACGGAGTTGAGGCAGGTGTGGGAGCTGAGGGAGAGTCTGGTGAGCAGAGCCTCCTGCTAGAGCTCTAAACCGGTCCTGAAATCTATTCTGTCCACTTTGAACTGCACAGGGGTCCCCTGGAGGACTGGAACCATTTCTCAGAGGAGTCACTCCAACAACCCCTCCCCCCACAGTGCCCAAGAGTGAGGACTTCGGTCGTGGCTTGTTGGTGGTCTGATATTTCTACAGAGGACTTCTGGCCCACAAGAGAGACTGGGTGGTGGTGTGCAGTATGAGCACATGGTGTAGCCCCCAGGATACCCGAGCAAGGCCTGTGCCAAGGTGGCCATCCCCACTCCCAGGACCCTGAGTTCTCTCTTCTCTATGGCAGGTTCCCTGATGCCTCTAAATGGATTGTCCAGCTGGGTGAGCTCACTCTCTACCCATCTGCCTGGAACCTACGCGCCTACCTCAACCGGTACAAGGTGAAGGACATCTTCATACACCCTAAAGCCAAAGGGCAAACCAATGACATTGCCCTGCTGAAGCTGGCCTCCCCTGTCACCTACACCAAGTACATCCATCCAGTCTGTGTCCAGGCCGCCTCCTCCTCCACATTCCTGCACCGGTCTGACTGCTGGGTGACTGGCTGGGGCGTTCTCCACGAGGACCTGAGTGAGGCTGGGACACATGGGCAGGGGGGGAAGGGTGTGGGCGGGCACTCTCCTGGTCCTCTGTCCCAGCCACACCAGGCACAGCAGCCTCTCCCTGGTGTCTGGGGCACCACTGAGCCCCTCTGCCTGCCTAGTCTGCATCCTTCCCATCCATCCTCTCCTCTGCCTCCCACCTGTGAGATCAGGAACCAAATACTCAGTCCCTTCCCTTGCAGACAGACCTGGGGGCTGAAGGCCACAGGGGCCTCCAGATTGGCCCTTCCTGTGTCCCCTGGCAGCGGGGTTGGGGTGGGGCAGCTTTGTGGGGCAGCTTCAGGCATTCATTCCTTACACTGAGATTGAATTCACAGCCCATGAACTTTGGAAGAGAACAGTGTTAAAGGACACCCCTCGGCGATTTTTAGTATATTCACCTAGTTGTGCAGCCATAACCCCATCTAATAATAGAACATTTTCATGTTCTCAAAAACAACCCCCCTCTCCTCAGTCATCCTCTTGGTGGCCCAATTTCCCAGACCTTTCACCCCGGTCACCTGCATCCTGCCTGTCTCTGGGGATTTGCCTTCTCTGCCCTCTATCCAGTAATAGAGCTGACAACATTTTGTAGCTGGCTTCTTTGATGTAATATGGTATCCTCAAGAGCAGTCCACTTTATAGCATGTCATATCAACTGTCCTTTTCTTCCTTTCTTTTGTTTGTTTGTTGGTCAAATTCTCATTTGCATAACATAAATAACACACTTTCTTACGGGTGCAATTTGGCCTTCTCTAGTGAGCTCACAACACTATACTACGAACCTTATAGAAGACCGTCATTCCCACTAAGTGGGAATGGACCTCCTCATGGACCCTTTCTTGGAGCTTTTGGGACTCACTGGCCAGCTTTCAGTCTCTGGATTCAGTTTTTTGAGCATTTCATATAAACAGCTTTATGTAGTATGTGGCTCTCTGGATCTTCTTTCTGAAATCTGAGTGTCTTCAAGGTTCATTAGTATTAAAGTGTATATCAGAACTTTATTTCTTTTTATGGCTGAATAGTAATCCCCTGAATAGCATACTTTGTTTATAACAGTTTTTTTTCTTTTATCAATCCATGTGTTCATGAACAGACACTTCAGTTATTTTAACCTTTTGAGTGTTGTGAATAGTTTAGGAACACTATCATACAAGCTTTTATTTGAACACCTAATTTCTGGAAAGAAACCAATCCTATTGAGTTCTCTTATACTGACAACTAGGTTCTCTCCTGCTGTTTACAAATTCCTCTCTGTGTTTTGCTGGTTTGTTTGTAATGTGTCTACAAAGGCATCTCTTTTTGTTTGCCTTGCTTGGAGTCTTTTCAGCTTTTCAAATCTGTAGTTTCATATATTTCAACTAATTTGATCTTTTTGAAGGGAGTCCTGGCTTGTGCAGTCAAAAACTGTCTCCAGAGCTGGGCATGGTGGCACATGCCTGTAATGCCAGTGCCCAAGAGGCTGAGGCAAAGGGATCACCACCAAGGCAAGAGTCTTCCTCAAAGAATAAAACAAAAATCAAAACATATACAGGCTAATGCCTCCTTAGCTCTTCTTTATCTGGGCTTTCGTTAAGAAATCTGTTCATTGGGGCTGGGGATTTAGCTCATTGGCACAAGCGCCTGCCTTGCAAGCAGGCAGTCATGAGTTCGATCCCTGGTACCGATAAAAAAAAAGAAATCTGTCCATCTGTGCAGGCAGGGGGTGTCATCTCCATTGCCCAACTGGGGGGACAAAGTTTCCAGTGGAGCTGCAACAGCTTGTCCTTCCATTGCATCCTCCTGCAATATTATTGATTGCCCGAATGTAGGTGATCCTTAGGGGCTACTTGCATCACTGCCATAAGGAGTGCCCTCTGTCCTGTCCCTGCTCTAGATGGCAGAAGGGATATTAAGGTCACCTTCTGTCTCTGTCCTACCCCACAGCACCTCTGCCACCTCCCTACTACCTCCGGGAAGCACAGGTCACCATCCTGAACAACACCAGGTGCAACTACCTCTTCAAACAGCCCACTGCACTTAGTAGAATCAAAGAGTCAATGTTTTGTGCTGGTGCAGAGGATGGCAGCACAGACTCCTGCAGAGTGAGTCCCCCCCTCCCCAATCAGAGAATCCTACTTTTTCCCAACAGTAGGACTGAGGTCCACCACCCAAATGAATTTGGAGTTCAGTCATAGAAATCAGTTACACTCCTAGCTGGGTAGTGTCACATGCTTGAAATCCTATCACTATAGGAGGTTGAGGCAGGAGGACCACAAGTTTGAGCTCAGCCTTGGTAATTTTTAATGGTCTCATCTCAAAATAGAAAATAGAAAATGGGCCTGAGATATAGCTCAGTGCAAATGTCCTGGGTTAAGTCCCTAGTAGCACGCGCGCGCGCACACACACAGGAGGAATCAATTGCAGCCTTTAGTCACCCAGCCTATACCACATATTTCTCAGTCTCCACTAATGGGCCTCTTTATGGTCTTGTCATTTCTGAAGGTAGGAAGTCTGACCATACGCTATAGTTGTAAAAACTGAGGCTCTGTCACTGTTGAGGAGGTTCCAAAATTCCCTGCTTTACTGACCTCTTTGCTGGGCCACCATTCCTTGCCCCAGGCTGGGCTCACCCACGTTCCTCCCCAGGGTGACTCAGGAGGACCCTTGGTCTGTGACCTGGATGGGCTGTGGTATCAGATTGGAATCGTGAGCTGGGGAGTGGGTTGTGGTCGCGCCAATCGGCCTGGAGTCTACACCAATGTCAGCCACCATGTCAACTGGATCTTGAAGACAGTAGCCCTCAATGGCTCACCCAGGCCGGACCTCTCCCCACTGCTGTTGCTCCTCACTCTGCCTTGGGCTGCCCAGCTCCTGGGCCCCACCTGACTTAGGGAGATGCATCTGGGGTCACAGTGCTTGCTGCCCCCTTGACCCTGTGCAGGTTCCCTTCTGTCCTGTGTGCTAATAAAGTTGTGTGCAGATCTGAATTCTCTTCACAGAGCTCCATTTCCTTGATGACTCTGTTCACCTGTGACCCATCCAGTCTGGGCCCCGCCTATTTCCTGAACCTTGTCCAGGTTTTGGTTGCAAATGGCTAGACCTGCTGTGGTTAGTTCAATCCTGAAGATGATTTAAGGAAGGGCAGCTGTGGCCTCAGACAGACTTGCAGGGCAGGTGCTGGGAAGCGTTCTAGTGTGCCCCATCGCCAGGAAGCTTGGCTAGGGAAGGGTGCGTTTAAAGGAAGAAGAAGAAGGGAAAGGGGAAGGGGAAAAGGAGAAGGGGAAAAGGGAGAAGAGCAAGATGTGATGATGCACGTTTGCTGTCCCAGCACTCATGAGGCCAAGGCCACAAGAGACTGTGAGTTCTATCTATGGCCTACATAGTGAGTTGGAGGCCAGACTGAACTAATAGCAACATTCTTTTTTAAAAAATGTGAAGCTGAAAGAAGGTGGGGTTTAGCTTATATTCTCAGTTCTCGATATGAGAACTCTCTTTGGGGCTCTTTCCAAGGTTCAGATATTCATATTTCAGCCAGTTGCACCCCTTCTCTGGAAAGAGCCAGTTTCTTGGTGAGAACCATCTCCTTGCCCCAACCCTCTTGTTCGTCTATGTCTTCTGCCTTCACCCCAGGTTGCACCTCCCAGCTCCCTACAGAGTAGAGTGCCAGCCTTCCAGTTTGCTCCCCAGCAAGGTCTGCTCCAAGTCCTCTGGGGTGCTTCTGTGCCGGGCGCCTCCTGCTCCTCATTGCCACGAGTCCCTGCGGCTTTCCAGCTGCTGGTCCCACCTCCCCCAAGCCACCCAAGAGCAGCCAAGCCATGTAACAAAAGACTCTGAGGCTTGGGGAAGGTAGGAACCTGCTTCCTTCATCCCGGGAGCACTTTCATAGCCTTTGGTCCATACCAGGCACTGCTGTGAGTCCTCTGAGGTGGGTTTTACAGGTGAGGGATGCATATGGATTTCAATAATTACCCCCAAGGGCTCACCACTGGAGGGAGGGAGCACCAAAGCCAGACTTCAAAGAGCTAATCTTCGTTTCCTTTGTGTGCTAAGGATCAAATCTAAGACTTCATCCATGCTAGGGAATTGCTCTACCACTGAGCTATACACAGGCCCAGAAGTTATGGTTTTGAGTGTGGTCCTAAACTGTGGACAGCAGTAGTCAAGCTTGGAGGCTCCCTCCTCCACCCCTCATCCAGATGCTGAGGGTTCCCTCTTCTGCATCCCTCAGGGTGATCTCCAACCTGCCGCCCTGCCCAGCCTCATTCACTTGCTCCCAGATCTTCAGTGCTAGCTGTGTTCTATCCACTGCTGTCTGTTACACACTGAATGTTTGTGTGTACTGCTCAGCTTTTCATCACTATAACAAAACACCTAAGGTAGGATAAGTTTATAAAGTATAGAAGTATATATAGTTCAAAGCTTTGCAGGTTCAAAGGCACAGGACTTCAAGTCCTGGGCACTGCTACCCTTACCCAGCAACAGCCTTCTTGCTGGTAGAATACTGAGGTGGCTCATGGTGTCACATGATGAGAGGCAGGGAGCCCATGTGTCTGTCTCTGTGTGGTGTTCCTCCCTCTCTATAAAACCACCAGGATTCAATCATGGAGGCCCCTCCTAATGACCTAATCTAATCACTTCCTAAAAGCCTCACCTTTAAGCATCATAGTGAGATTAAGTTTCCACTCTCTTAATTCTGTAAGATTTTTGTGTATTAAATTCCTTCATGAGTTTGGGGCTGGGGAGCAACTATATTCAAACCATAGCAAGTCTTAATCCTCAGTGTGATGTTATTTCCATTTGTGGAGGAAGCTGGGGTTAAATGAGGTCATAAATACGGGGGTCTGGTCTAATAGGATCTCAATTTCTCCTCTCCTCTACACAAAGACTGTGTCAGAACACAGAGATGGACGCTAACAGGCTAAGAAGAGTGGACTCAGAATAAAACCTACCTTTCTAGCACTTTGATCTTGAACTTCCAGCCTCTAGAACCTTGAGAAATAGATTTCTCTTTAAGCCACCAACCCTCCAGTATTTTATCAAGGGAGCATGAACTGACTAATACAGGAGCACGGAACAGGCCCTGCCCTGTGAATCAGACATGAATCAAACCTCCCCCCACATGTGTCAAATTACAACTTTGACAGGAGCCCAAAAGAGGTATGACACAGGAAGGGAGGTGATGGAGCAAGGACTGAGGAACAAGGAGTTGCTGGTGAGGCAGTGAGAGGACACAGCCTCCCAGGTATGAACCTAAAAGAGGGTTCATGGCCCCTGGGCACCATTCTGGCTCCAGATCTCTACTGGCTCTTATTTTGTTTTGGTTTGATCTTTGGTCTTAGGTTTTGGTTTTCATTTTTTGTTTTGTTTTGTTTCTTGAGACAGAGTCTCACTGTGTAGTGCAGCCTGGCTTGAACTCATTATGTAGCCCAGGCTGGCCTAAACTTATGGCAGTCCTCATGCCCCAGCCTCCCAATTGCTAGAATTACAGGCAAGTACCACCCTCCACTGCCCAACCCTCCACTGGCTCTGAGAGAAGGGCAGTTGCTGTTCTCTGCATCTCCTGGTTTCACCCTACACCAGCATACTTGCTGTCCTGGCCATTCCAAACCCAAGAGTAGAGTGTCTCCCCAGGTCACACCTGTTTCTGTATGGGCAAGCAAAGCATGCCGCTGCCTTTGAACCGGTCATTTCCATGTTGGACTCTTACAGACCCAGGACCCAAGAGCAGATGGCAAGACCAAGGTTTCTGTGTGGGGTTAGCAAGCCAGGCCTGATGTTCAAGGCCCAGGATCTGGGGCCAGGGCTTGTGTGGGGCCAGCTAGGCAGGCTGAGCTGGGATTATCAGACAGAATAGCCGCGTTCAGAAGCTCCAGTTGCCAAGCAAGGAGGCAGGATCAGGTTCAGGGATGAGCTGCCAAGGATCCTCTGGAGCTCCCTGGCCTGACCACAGATCCGCTCTCTCCCACAGTGCTCAGCACCTGGTGTCCTTTTCCTGCCACCTCTAAAGTACTGCTGAAAGCATCTTTGTTTGAAGTTGATCAGGTGGACCACAGCCCCGCCTTGGCACTGTTCATTATCCCCTAGTCAGGCCTCCACCCCCAATACCCTTTAAGCCCCCAGGCCCTGCCCTAGCCCAGTCAGCAGAAAGGGCACCGGGCTCTGAGGGTGAGAGCAGGGTCCAGAGACTACTGGGGCACCACAAAAGAAGACGGGGCTGGGGAAGAGGCCAAGGATGCCCACATCCCACAGGAGGGGGACTGCATCATTGGTCAGAGAAGGTCATCATCACTGGTGCCTGTGCAGAGAAAAGGGTGGAGAGTGTGGGTGGCAGGCAGAGAGATAAGCCAGGAACTGAGGGCAGACAAAGCACTGTGGTGGGCAGGGTGGGATGTTCCCCAGGGCTAAGCGCTCCTCTCTGCTTGCTGCTGGCTCCAGAGACTGCAAGTCCTGGGCGCTGCTACCCTTACCTAGCCCAGCCCTGAAGACATAATGAGAGGTTCTTCCTGTCTCTGGGTGCTGCTTCTACTGGTGCCAGGTGAGTGGGGTGAGGGTTATGGGTGCTGGTCACAGTGCCTTTGGCCCATTTCTCCACCTTACCCCTCTCTGAGCCTGGTTCCCCTCCAGTACCCTTCAGCACTTTAATCTCAATCCCAAATGTTCCAATCCTTTGGCTCTCCAAATTCAAATGTGCTGTCCTTATGTAGGGCCTAAAACTCCCACCCACCCTACAGTGCTCAGATGAGGGTTTCGCCGAAGCCTGGCCTGAGGTCATTGTGCCTAATATGTGCCACCTCCTTCCTAATCTCTGGCCACCGCCTTCAGCGCACTACCTGACACCAGCTGCTTCCCTGCTTCCTTCTTCAGGCACTGCTGGGACACGGATATCTGCAGGTAAGGGAGCCTCAGGACCAGCTCCTCCTGGACCTTAGCCAGGTCTCTCTACCTACACCTGCCTCCCAGGGCCCTGGTCCTCCAACAGCTCATGCTGTCCCCTCACAGACTGCGGCCAGCCCCGCATGTCCAACCGGATCGTGGGTGGCCGAGACGCCCAGGATGGAGAGTGGCCGTGGCAGGCAAGCATCCAGCACCGTGGGGTGCACGTGTGTGGGGGATCTCTCATAGCCCCCCAGTGGGTGCTGACAGCAGGGCACTGCTTCCCCAGGTCAGCTCCCACCCAGAGCCCATGGAGACTGCCAGGGAAATTGAGGCCCACAGAATGGGTGCAGGACTGATGCCCCTGCCCCCATATGGAGGACAGTGCTGTCAGTAGCTCTGACTCCTGTGGCACAGGCAGGTGCTGGTGGCTCAATACCGCGTGCGCTTAGGGGTACTGCGTCTGGACCCCACATCACTTCACGGACTCTTGGTGCCTGTGTGGCGGGTGCTGCTGTCCCCGGACTATTCAGAGGATGCAGCCAGAGGCGACCTGGCCTTGCTGCAGCTGCGCCATCCAGTGACCTTGAGCGCCCGAGTGCAGCCTGTCTGTCTGCCCAGGTCCAGGTCCCGCCCCCACGCTGGCTCATCGTGTTGGGTCACTGGCTGGGGCAGCCTCCGCCCAGGAGGTAAAACTTAGAGGCCAGGGAATGGGGGCCCTGGGAAGCCCTCCTTCTCCTTGGGGCTGGGAATCCTGGCCCCTTACAGCTGCAATCCAGGATCCAGAGCCACTTCTAAAGACCCTAACCTCCTCCCAGGCAGACTCCCAGCCTGGCAAGTTGAGCTTAAGCTCAGCTTCTCCCTCTGAGCTTTGCTCCATGCTTCCCTCTGTCCTGGCTCCTCTTCTCCCAGTGCCACTCCCAGAGTGGCGACCTCTTCAAGGAGTGAGGGTACCACTGCTGGATTCACGCACCTGTGACCGCCTCTACCACATGGACACTGATGTGCCCAAGACAGAACGTATAGTACTGCCAGAGAACCTGTGCGCTGGCTACCTTGAAGGCCACAAGGACGCTTGCCAGGTAGGTCCCACCCCACCCCAGCCTCGAGGGTTCACATCCCTATGTCCAGCACCCTACTTCCCTAGAGTCCAGGACCTAGGAGACACCATCTCCAGGCAGGTGTCCCAGCCCCCAACCCACAGACATCAGCCCAGAGGACAGGACCTGGAAGAGCTGGGACCTAAGCTTGCCTTTCTCCCACAGGGTGACTCTGGGGGGCCTCTGACCTGCATGCAGTCTGGGCGTTGGGTCCTGGTGGGTGTGGTGAGCTGGGGCAAGGGCTGTGCCCTGCCCAACCGTCCAGGTGTCTATACCAACGTGGCCAAGTACAGCCCCTGGATTCGGGCTCACCTCAGCCTCTGATGCTGGTTTCTTTAGTGATGTTGACCTGGAGCCATGAACTGGGTCCCTCAGCCTCCTGGTATATCTGGGGTCCTGCTCACATCCTAGTTCTTCAGACTTGAAACTCTCCCTACCCATCTCATCGCCTCCCTACCCTCTCCTTCATGGGGCTCACAAAACCTGAAGATATCCCATGTGCCCCAGGGGCTCCTCCCCTTCTCATGTATATTTGCCCTCCTCAGCTCTGGCTCGAGATGAGGATGGGGTATCCAGAGGTGGGCAAACTAGCTGGTACCCTGTCTGGCTTGTGTGCCCAATATTTTCTGGAGGAAGTTAAACAGATTCAAGCTATGAGAGGCATTGAATACCAGGAAGCTTCTCTATGGCTGGCTTTGAAGGTGGAGGGGCCAGAAACTGTGAGCAGGATCCTGTAGCTGATAGCTAGGAAGGGACAGAAACCTCAGCCCTATAACCAACGGGAGCCAAGTTCTGCCAACACCCTGAAGGAGATGAAAAGCGAATTCTTCCCTCACCTCCAGAAAAGACCTTTGCTTGGCCAATTTCTTGACTTCAGCCTGACAAAAACCTGGGCAGGCAAACCCAGCAATGCCATCCAGTCTGCTGACCTATAGACCTGTAACTTAATAAATTTATATTGTTTTAGGCTGCTACCTTTATGGCAATTTGTTACATAGTCATAAAAACTACTATTTTTGCCACTGTGATGATGATTCCTAGGGGAGGGCGGGCTGGCTCTATGCACTCCAAAAGGCTCAGGACTGGTATCCTACCCTTGACTCAAGAAGGAAGTTAGGATGTAACAAAACTGGCTGGGGAAATAGGTATGGCCAGTTAGTTACAAAATCCCACACAGAGAAAAAAAATCACCAACAGAGTGACAAGACAATCCAGAGAATTGGAAAAAAATTTTACTGGCTACTCCTCAGACAGAGTACTAATATCTAGAATATATAAAGAACACAAGCCGGGTGTGGTGGCTCACGCCTGTAATCCCAGGGCTTGGGAGTCTGAGGCAGGAGGATCATTGCAAGTTCGAGACCAGCCCAGGCTACAAAGTGAGCTCAAGGCCAGCCTGAACTGCATAGAGAGACCCTGTCTCAAAAAGAGAAAAAAAAAAAAAAAAAAAACACAAAAAATCAGACCCCCTAAATGTAAAGATTCAACCCAAAACAAGCATCTGAAATTAATAGACTCTCAGATGAAGTATAAACAGCAAATAAATATATGAAAAATGTTTAATATCATTGGCCATTCATGAATTGCAAATTATGACAACACTGGGATTCCATCTCCAGAAAGAATGGTTATCATCAAAAAATAAACCAATAACAAATGCTGGTTGTGCTGTGGGGAAAAGGAATCCTTCCCCACTGTTGGTAGAAGTATAGATTGATGCAATCACTGTGGAAGTCAGTGTGGAGATTCCTCAAAAAACTGAAACTATGGTCGTGAGTTCAATCCCCAGTACCAACAAAACAAAACAAAACTGAAATTAGCCACACATGGTGGCTATAATCCCCATACTTAGGAAGCTGAAGCAGAAGGATCGCTGTGAGTTTGAGGCTAGCCTGAGTTACACAGTGAGTTCAAGGCCAGCTTGGAATACATAGCAAGACCCTGTCTTAAAAAAACAACAGCAAAGGGGCTGGGGGCTTAGCTCAGCAGCATAAGCACCTCCCTAGCAAGCAGGCAGTCGTGAGTTCTATCCCTGGTACCAATAAAAAGGAAAAAGACAAAAAAAACAAAACAAAACAACAGCAAAATGGTAAGTCCTCAACTTGTGAACAAGTTCCATTCCAGGAGAATTGTTCATAAATTGGATTGGTTTATAAGCTGACAAAGTGTCTTACACAGTACTCATATGGAAGTTTACAACTGAAATGTTCATAACTCAGGGAGTTACTGTATACTATGAATCTGTAAAATCTCCTATGGCAAACATGATCACTATGCATGGCAAACATGTACTAATAAAACAAAAAAGTTCCTGGGATACATGCACAGAACAGTTCCTAAAGCCTGCATGTGGACTTCCTGTGAGAACTTGAGCAGGTTTTCCTAGGATGGTAGAGATCGGACCTCAGCCTGACCAACCACATTGAATTTTTGCCACTCTGTGCTCTCTGGTGTGCTGGCCCCCCTCACGCCGTAGCATGTGCTTCTTTTCCTACTTTTATTTGGCCCAAACTCGAACTGCAGAACCTGTTTCTACTGCTACCTTTGATAAAACTTTGCTACTGTCTGTGCTTGTTTTGACCAATTCTTGGCTCATAACAAAAGAAACCTAGGAACCACCTTCAAAAGGAAATTCCAGCACCCCCAAACCTGGCAGCAGTCTGACTTTAGAGATGACAAAGTGGAGTTACCTCCTTGCTGTCTCCATTTTCTCCCCGCCTGTCACTGGGGTGCAGTGTGCACTGCTCTTCTCAGTCCTGGGCTGCAGCCCAGTGCAGGCAGGGGGAACCATCTTGCTGAGCTGGAGGTGTCAGTGCATTATATCATGCTGCCCACTGGGCTGGCCACAGCCTTAAGCCCTTTGCTGTGGGCCTGGCATGCCAGGTGACAAGATGGGAGACTAGACAATGAAGTCCAATGAGGGAAGTCACAGGAGGGGAAGAGACTTCAGTGGGGTCCACACCATTCAGTGGTCAAAAAATAGTGTGTAAGCTGGGTGTGGTAGCTGACACCTGTAATCCCAGCACTCGGGAGGCAGCAACAATCCTCCTGCCTCGGCCTCCTTAGTGCTGGGATTACAGGCAACAATCCTCCTGCCTCAGCCTCCTTAGTGCTGGGATTACAGGCAATGATCCTCCTGCCTCAGCCTCCCGAGTGCTGGGATTACAGGTGTGAGCCACCACACCAGCTTCATTTGTCCTTCTTAAGGAGGAGGAACTGAAGTGTCTTCCTAGAAAGCGTGAGGTTGTAAGTTTGATCTCCAGTACCAAAAAAAGAGGAGAAACTGGCTTGAATGAGGTTAACTGCCCAAAGCCATAGGATCAACAACAGAGCAAGGTTTGGATCTCAGAGTCCACTTGATTGGCCAACAGCTTGATGCGGGACCAAGACAGTGGCACCTGTGTAGCTGAACACACTGGGCTCCATTCTTGATAAGCATAAAACAAAGCACAACCAAGAGATAAGGGTAAAGAAAAGCCAAGTAAGGAGAGCACTGCAGGTATGTCTTAAGCAATGTCTTTTTAATGAAGGAAACAATGGAATTCTATTGGAAAGACTTTTGCAAATTCATAATGGAGAGACTTTTTTGGAGTTTTAGGGTGAACATGCAGGATTCTGGGATCTGTACAGATGAAGCTCAGCCACTTGTCCCAAAATATCAATCAAGGAGAGAGCAGTGGTAGACAGCAGAAGAGCTATAAGCAGTGTGGCCATGCCAGGAAGGACAGAGAAAGAGCTTTGAGATCTGTCTTTGGCCAGGTGTGGTGGCACATGCCTATAATCCCAGCATTTGGGAGACTGAGACAGGAGGATCACCATAAATTTTTTTTTTGGTCTTTTTTGTTTTTATCGGTACCAGGGATCGAACTCACGACTGCCTGCTTGCAAGGCAGGCGCTTATGCCGCTGAGCTAAATCCCCAGCCCCTCACGAACATAGGCTATACAGTGAGTTCAAGGCCAGCCTGAACTACATAGTGAGATTCTATTTCAAAGAAAGAGAGAGAAAGAGAGAGAGAGAGAGAGAGAGAGAGAGAGAGAGAGAGAAAGATCTGTTTTGACAGACTGACAAAAATGTGGAGGTTTTACAGAAACAGAGAAAAACAAGGATTGGCAGTTTGCACAGCTGATTTGCGGAGCTGGTAGAAGGTAATCCTGAGCAAATTGTGCTCTACTTGGTCATTGTCTCAGGACTTGATCTGTGACGCACTTCTGGAGAAGTTCTTGTGTCCTGAAGGAGGTGATCCAGATCTCACCAGGCCATTACTCCTCCTGGGATGAGGAGAAATGACAACCTCATATCTGTCCAGGGATGATCTGCCTTGGAGCGTCTGCTTTTCTTGTAATCAGGGGTGTGAGAAATGGAATCTTTTTCTTTTTCTTTTGTACTGAGGATCGAACCCATGACCTTGCACTTGGTAGGCAGATGTTTCTGCCACTGAGCTAAACCTCTGGCCCCTAGAAATGGAATCTTAATCTGGTCCTTTTTTTTTTTTTTTGGTACCAGAAATCGAACTCAGGACCTTGCACTTGCCAGGCAGTTGAATGAGATCCATTTTTAAGGCAGAGTTTAAAAAAAATTACTAAACTTGCCCAATGGCCTGCAGAAGTGACAAACCGTTATGGGCAGCTTGCTTCTAAAAAGTAGCTCAACCAACTGAACATTACAGGGTTTGGGGTTGTTCACCTCTCCTTCCAAAATTGAAATTCAGATTCTTCTCATCAAAGAATTGAATGAAATTGAGCAAGAAAGAATGGCAAAGTTTATTTTAGCAAATAAAAATGAAGAGTGGAATAAAAACACTCTGCAGAGCAAGCTTGAGTGGAATAACAAGAAAAAGAGGATAAGAGCAAAGATAAAAGTATACAATGAAGGCAGGCACTGTGGCAACCAGGCATCCTCATGCATACAAGGCCGGAAAACTGGAGTATGAGCACATCCTTGGTGGTCGAGTACTTTCAGAGACTAAGCACGGAAGACATAAAAATGAGGATGCAGTCCTGATCCAATGTTCCATTTTCTGGGGAGGGAAATGGCCAGACAGATTCTCGGAGTGTGCAAGAAACCTCCAGTAGGGGGTGTTGAGTGCATAGGGAATCTCAGACAAGAGGACCAGTCAAAAATGGTAAAGAAAAATTCTAGGCCTAGGGAATCTAATAAGGGGAAAATTGGAATTCCCATTGCAGCATTTCTCCAGATATCTGGAGAGTCCTTTAATGGGGATGCTGGAAGTTTAGGAATATGGTTCCCAGGCTCAAAAAGAAATAGAAAATGATTAAATACTGCTTTTTTGGTTTGTTTTTTTGAGACAAAGTATCACTATGTAGATCAAGCTGACCTCAAACTAGTGATGACCGTCCTGCCTCAACCTCCCAAGTGCTGAGATTCCTGGCATATGGCACCATGCCTGGCAGAAAATGATTAAATAGTTTCCAGGGGCCGAGGGCCCAATATAAAAAGAGTCAGTCTTTTGACCTAAATTCCCTTCCAAGGGCTGGGTTTGTCAGGCACTGATAATGTATGTTAGTGAAAAGAACCCAGTCTCACAGGAAAAAACAGACTATGCCCACTATTGGTTTCCAGGTTCAAACTCCATGTTGCTACTTAAAGAAGAAAAAGAGAAGGCAAAGAGAAGTGGGATCTCCTGACCTGTCCCCCTACTCCCATTATGTCCTACAGACTGAGGGGAATGTGACTCAATGAATGGCAGAGGATCTGGGGGTGCCTGGGGAGACTGAACTCAAGGAAGGAGCCAAGCCGAACACTCCCTCATATCCATACCCTAGATTAAGAAAGGAACTAGAACATGCAAGAATGACTTAGAAAACTTTCCCATTTCTCCCAAGCATTAGGCATGTTTGCTCACTCTCAAGAGGCTCCTGTGGGGCAGGGAGAGATTGGTTTTGTGACTTTCTACTTCCTGGTACTGAGTTTAGAAACTTCCAAAAGGAGATGACACCACTCTTAGAAGATGCCCTCAGAGATAAGCATGGTGGTGCACACTTGTAACTTCAGCACTCAGGAGACTGAGACAGGAGGATCACCATGAGCTCAAAGTCACCCTAGACTACATAGTGAGTTCAAGGCCAACCTGAACTATATAGTGAAACCCTGTCTCAAAAAACAAAACAAAACAAACAAACAAATAAAAACTATTCCCTTGTGCAAGCAGACCAATTAGACCAATTGCTTGGGCCTACAGGAGAAGAAACAGGAATGATTACAAGGGCAGCCAGTGGCATATGGGACAGACAGCAACCTTCTAAGCCTGGATCTCAGCTGTAGAATCGCCCCAGTGAAGATCTGGGGTGGAACAGTAATCTTCTGGGTCACCAAGCCAACGTGCAAAACCACAAAAGCACAGGAAGCTCATGATTAAGAGGATAGGAAGTTGGCTCCTTGAGCTCAAAGTGTCACAAAGGCATTTCAAATCCAGCAGGAAAGGAGGAAACCCCCAAAGCTTTCTTACACAGAGTTAAAGATCCAATAAAGTGTTCAAGTTTAGATCCAGATCCCACCAGGCAAGGCTTACTCAAAGTAAACTTTGTGGCCAAAATTGACTCTGCAGCATGAAAAAACTATAAAAGATAGAGGGGTGGAACAAAGAGCCAACTCAGGAACTCTTTCTTCAGAGAAGCTCAAAAAGTTTTTGTGAGGAGGGAAAAAGAAAACCAGAAGCAAAGGGCAAAGATTATGATATCCACTGTTGAGGAGGTGATCAAGAAGAGTTTAGATGGGACACTTCCTTGGAAAAGAAAAAGACAGAAAAGCCAAAGGGAAAGGTCTCCCCAGGAGAAAGTTCTAAGACTCAGCCTGCAGGTGGATGTTCCAAGAGGAAAAAACAAGGCACTTTGAGAGACAATCCCGAGTCCCCTTCACGACTTTCAGTGAAGATTAGGGAGTTGAGGGGTTCCTCTTTAGTAGGTCCCCACCAGGAACCTTGATAAGTTTGAGAGTGGGACCAAAAAAGGAGGCTGTATTTCTAGTAGACTCTGGAGCTGCCTGTTCTTCCCCCACATTCTAACTAATGGGGATTACATTATCCAGTAAGAAACTGCTAGTATTAGAGGTAAAGGGAGAAGGATTTTAAGTTCCAATTGTTTTTGTTTTGTTTTATTTTGTTTTTAATGATTTTTAAATTACGAATTGACAAGTAGAGGAATCACTTCTATTTTTCCCAAAGATTGTTGTTAGTCTTTTGGGATAAGACTTAATCTCAGGCTAGGATTGGGATTACAGGTAGTTTAAAATGTTAATGAGGCTTCTATCTAAAAAAGAAGGAAAAATGGATTCTCACATGTGAGTTAAGGAAGGTAGCAGAGGAGGATTACAAAGTTCTCTCTCAAACAACCAGAAGAACAGTCAGTAGAAAACAGTACCCCACATCAGCTGCAGAAAGGAGGGGTACACAGCCAGTGATAAAAGGTTTGACCAGGGACAGGTTGTTCAAACCTTGTGTGTCATCATACAACACTCCAGTAGTCCTGGTGAAGAAATCTGATGGGATGTTGGGCATGGTGGTGCACAACTGTAATTTTAGCACTCAAGAGACTGAGACAGACGGGTCAGTGTGAGTTCAAGGCCAGCCTGGGCTGTGCAGTGAGACCTGGTCTCAAAAAGAGAGAGAGAGAGAGAGAGAGAGAGAGAGAGAGAGAAAGAAATCTGATGGGTTGTACAGGCTGGTGCAGGATCTCTGAACCATAAACCAAATTGTCTAGGCCCTGTCACCCTGTGGTGTTCAACCTCTCCACCCTTCTCAGCAAAATTCCTATGAACACAAGTGGTTTAGTACGGTAGACCAAAAGGACCCTTTCTGAGCCTGCCCAGTAGATCCCCAAAGCAGAGACCTCTTTGCTTTTGAATGGAGAACCCCAATAACAGGAAGAAATAGCAATTCCATTGGATGGTGTTGCCCCAAGGATAATTTATGGAAGCTCTGAATTTATTCAGCCAAATTTTAGAAACACAGCTGAAGGAATTTCAACCTCCTCTTGGGACCCAGTTTTTGTAATATGTGATGGGGAGCAGAAGGACAAGGAATCAGAGGCTATGATCAGTCTGCTAAACCTCTTAGGAGAAAAAGGGGTATGAATTTCTAAAAATAAATAATAGTTTGTAGGAAAGGAAGCCAAATACTTAGGACATTTAATCAGTAAGGAAAGCCTCAAATCAACCCTGAAAAAGTTTCCAGAATTTTAACCTACCCCTCCCCCAAACTAGGAGAAAATTAAGAAACCTCTTGAGGCCAATTTGTTACTGTTACCTATGGATTGACTTGTAAACAGGAAGGTCTAAAGCTCTGTGCTTTAAATTGCTAGAAGAGGAACCTGATAGACAGCCTTGCAAAAAGAAATACAATCTGAAATAGGTTCTCATTATAGCCCCAGCTTTTACCCTCCCCCATTAGAAAAGTCCTATCTGTTCACTGCTGTGAAGGAGGGTACAGCCTAGGGGTCTCACCCCAAACTTGCAGAGGAAGGAAGCAACTAAATTTCTTGACCCTGTCTCTAAAGGGTGGCCTGAGTGTGTATAGACAGTGGCTTCTATTGCTCTATTAGCAGGGAGAAAAAAAGTTGGCTTTTGGTGCCCAGCCTTCGTGGTAAACACTCCACATCAGATTAGGACTATCTTGAACCAAAAAGCTAAAAAATGGCTAACAGACTCCTGGATACTAAATTATGATGTTATTTGTTGTTTGTTTGTTTGAGACAGGATCTCACTATGTGGTACAGACTAGCCTTTAACTCACTTATATAACCCTGATCGGACTTGAACTGAGTGATCTTCCTGCCTCAGCCTTCTGAGTGCTGGGATTATAGGCGTGTGCCACCATGCTATGATACTATTTTATTAAAACAAGATGATTTGGTTCTTACAAAATATATTTGCCTAGACCCTGAAAACCTACTGGGTTTGAGAAAGATCCAGGGCCCCTGGGCCATAACTGTTTAGACTTCATAGAGTATCAAACTAAAATTAGACCGGATTTGAGAGACTCCACTCCATAAATGGGCTCAGTTGTTTGTGGGAAGATGATCCTAGGTGAAAGAGGAAAAGAAACATAATGGCTACACCATAACTGAGGCAAGAGTCTCTAGCTGAAGGAAAGCAGTGAACTAGCAATTGGTCCACCCAGACTTGTGCACTGTATGCCATTTACACTGACTCAAAATGTACTTATGGGGTGGTGTACACATTCAAACAATCAGGGCAGGGCAAGACATAAATAAAAGGAAACAAAATAACTAATTAAACACATATCAGAAAGTCTCTAGCTACCTGAAGACGTGGCTGTAGTTCATGTAAGTGGTCACCAGAAGAGAGTCCTGTGAAAGCCACAGGAAACAGTTCACTGATAAAGCAGAAAAGCAGTCTGCCCTGGAGAAAGAGATTAAAACGTTAAGCCTGATTCCTCAGTTCACAAAGGAGGAAGAAAGAGAGTTTAAAAACAAACTCAGTCATTCAGACCAAGAGTCAAAAGCAGTTACTACCAGATGAAAGAGAAATGATGCACAAACCCACAATGAGGGAGTTAATGTCCACACTACGTAAGTCACTGGGGTCCCCAGGCTATGTGCGCTACAATACTGAAAAACCACTGCTGCCAAGGGATTGATACAGTTGGCAAAGGGTCTGCAGAAGCTGTGTGACAAGTCAAAAAACAAATAAGGGAGTAATTTGGAAGCACACTGCAGGCTAAGGCCACCAGAGTATTCAAGTGGACTTCATGGAAATGCCCAAAGTGGGAAGGCTCACGTATCTACTGCTGATAGCTGATTGCCTCTCTGGTTGGGTAGAAGCCTTTTCCTCTTACAACTGCCACAAAATAACTCTCAAATAGATTACATCTAGATTTGGCCTAGTATGGTCATTTCACTTCAAAGGCCCTCTGGGAGTTAAACATGAATTGGGATCTTCATACATCATGACACTCCCTCTCCTCTGGAAAGGTATAGAGGATGACTCAAATCCTTAAAGAAATGTATTACTAGATGAATCTTAGCGACCACACTGCCCTGGATTAAATGTTTCCGGTAGCACTCCTTGGGGTCAGGACTGCCCTGAGAAAGGTGTAGGGCTGTCCCTCCATGAACTGCTATACAGGCTTCCAGACTTGAGTAGATCTGCAGACCTCCCCACTATAAAAACCAAGAATCAGTCTTCAAGAAAATAGGCCATAGGGGCTGGGGATTTAGCTCAGCGGCATAAGCGCCTGCCTTGCAAGCAGGCAGTTGTGAGTTTGATCCCCGGTACCGATAAAAAGGAAAAAGACAAAAAAAAAAAAGAAAATTGGCCATACCCTCCACTTTATCTTCCCCTCAGGTTAAAGGTCTGCTTGCCTGGACTTCATCTTTGAATTTCACAGTTTATCAGTGTCAACTCTTTCAACTTGGTGACCTGGTGTTGATAAAGACCTGGAAAGAGGACATGCTCCAGCCAAATTGGGAAAGGACTTATCAAGTGTTCCTGACTACTAAAACTGCAGTGCAAACCAAAAAAAGGACAGACTCACCACACTCAAGGTGCAAAAATAGGGAAATTCAGAAAATGGTGGAACAAAATCAGTGGAAAGTATATAAATCACCTGAGGGTCCGCTAAGGGTAACATTAAACATGACTCAAAAGTTTCAATAATGAAGAAGTCATTCCTCTTATTCTTGTTGACAGCAGTTTAATGCCTTACATACACACACACACACACACACAAAAAGACTAATAGTTGACAATAAAAAAAAATCAAGGCCAGGCATTGTGGCATACACCTATAATCTCAGCACTTGGGAGGCTGAATCAGGAGGATCATGGCAAGTTTGAGGCCAGCCTGGGCTACAAAGTACATTCAAGGACAGCATAGACTATACAGTGAGACTCTGTCTAAAAACAACAACAACAACTGGAAAATGGGTTAGTAATAAACAACCAGAACCTCGGAACCTCAGACCATTAAATTTGATGCCTGTCAGGCCCTACCCTGTGAGAGTTAGGAAAGCCAATGACAGCTCTTACAGGCTATTAAATACTTCTGCCCAGGGTTAGGACTTTTTATAGCACAAAGAAATTCACTGATAAAAAGCAAAAAGCATTCCTAGGGATTGTGCTGAGTTTAATAACAGGTTTAAGCAAAAGCAGGAATTATATTAAGAAAGCCAATAGCCACAGCACCCCATATCCAGAGAACTACCTCTCTCTCTCACCATGATTTCTCTGCAGAACATCTTGCTAGGCCAACAAGCATTCTATACTCAGAGGTATGTTAACTGAGGGCTGAAAAAAGAAAGCCCTCAGCTAAGCATGATCCGAGGGGTCACAGGATCAGAGGAAGGAGGCCCAAGTGCACAGTAAAAGCAAATAAATCCAGTTCTGGCCACTTCCTTACACTTCCAGTTAACTGCCACTACCACTGGATGGGGTTAAACCCTGGGGACATAAAACAAGTAGAGACAGGCAGAAATACGTTCTCTCCCCATTTCTTTTATTTATTTTTTATTGGTACCAGGGATCAAACTCACAACCGTGCACTTGCAAGGCAGGCACTTATGCCAATGAGCTAAATCCCCAGCCCTATTTTTTTTTTTTTTTGTACAGGGAATCAAACTCAGGCCAGGAAGGTGCTGTGCCACTGAGCTATATCCCCAGACCCCCTTGTTTGTTTAAAAAATGGGAAACTGCTGTAGATAGATACCGGGGCAGACTGGAGCTTTCGCAGGCCTTCTTCTTCCCCCACTTTTTGTTTTGCGTTTTGGTTTTAGTTTTTTTAGATGGGGTCTCACTATGTAGTTCAAGCTGGACTTGAATTCACTATGTAGCCCATACAGTCCTCGCACTCAGGGGTTTTCCCCGCTTCAGCCTCCTGAGTACTGGGGTTACATGTGTGCATCACCATGCTGGGTACTACCCACCTCTCGAAATACACACTTAACTCCAAAATGTGTCACCTAGTCTCTTTCGATACCCAAACCCGGCTGGAATACCTCCTGAAAATAAAATAACTGAAATTACTTTTAACAGTCTGTCCTTTAGAGGGAATTGTTACATATGGCTATGAAATTAGCAGTTTTGGTCCCTCTCAACAAAACAGTGCAGCAGAGGGGGACCAAGA
Organism: Cavia porcellus; assembly: GCF_034190915.1. NCBI lineage: Eukaryota > Metazoa > Chordata > Mammalia > Rodentia > Caviidae > Cavia > Cavia porcellus. Next base: position 34,057,788 of record NW_026947499.1, read on the forward strand.
GAGGGTTCTGAGAAGCTCATATGACTCTTAATAAGATAAACCATCACCCTAAATCCTTTCTTAAAAAACAGTACTGGCTTTCACTGTGTAAAAGAGGTTTTTTAGGGGCTGGGGATTTAGCCCAGCCGCATAAGCGCCTGCCTTGCAAGCAGGCAGTCGTGAGTTTGACCCTTGGTACCGATAAAAACGAAAAGACAAAAAAAAAAAAAAAGAGTTTTTTTTTTTTTCTGTCTTTGTCTTTTTGAATCTTGCATTATTTTTTTAATTTTTTATATTTTTCTTGTTAGTGTTAATTTATGACAAGATTCTTTTTTTGGACTGGGAATTGAACTCAGACCTTACACCTGCCAAGCAGGTGGTTATGCTGCTGAGCTAAGAGACAAGAGATTTGTGTTTACTGATGATCTACAGAAAAACTGCTGACTAGTCTGTTTATAGTTACAAAGGTAAAAAACCATAATAGCGTTGGCCAATGCATTTGAATTTAGAAGTAATTTTATGTTTTTATATGTTTGTCCTTCTGCCAGTTTAATTTGCATTAATAACAGGTAAAACAACCCCCTCCCCCCACACACACACACCACACACACACATACTGCTTCATTTAAGAGAAATTTTAACTCAACAGTTTATTTTTATTGTTTTCTGGCTCTTTTTGAGATTTTCATGGAAAATCATTCACATAGGTTTTCAGAGTACCAAACTCACTTAAAATATCACAGGCTGGGCCTGACAAGGCTTACAAATAAAAGCCTTAACTGACCTTGACATATAACAACAGATTTATTTTGATTAACACAGACCTCACCTTAACTTGGTTTTAAATACTCAACAGAAAAGTATAACCAAAAGTTGTATAAAAAAGTAATAGTAATGTAGGCTAGATACAGAAAGGAAGCTCCAATCACTGATCTATGCTGGTAGTGCCCAGCTACACCTACAGCAGGCCACAGCTATGGTTCAGTGAGGCTAAAAAGCTACAGTGAGCCGGGTGCAATGGCACACACCTGTAATCCTGGCACTCAGGAGACTGAGGCAGGAGGATTGTTGAGAGTTTGAGACCAGCCTGGGCTATGAAGTGAAGTCAGCCTGAACTGCATATCAAAAACTTGCCTCAAAAAGACAAAAAAGGGGCCGGGGATTTAGCTCAGCAGCATAAGCACCTGCCTTGCAAGCGTGGGGTCCTGAATTCAATCCCTGGTACCAATTTAAAAAAAAAAGTACTAAGCTTGCCTAATGGCCTGTGGACATGACAAATCACACAGTCGATGCACCTGAAAAGTCCCTAACTCTAACTCAAGGAGGGAAGGGGGGAGAAGAAAACAAGAGGACTTACACAAGTCCAGGAATTCAGTTAACGAGAAACTGGTGAAGGACCTGCATATTAGAAATAAAAACCTTGTTGTAAACGATCCAAGTATGCTTGCCATCTGGTGGACACCAGGCCTTGTGAGCCAGATTAACATTTCACTTTCACTGCACTCTGAAGAATGGACAAAGGAGCGTATTTCTCATAGAGATGAATGCAAATTTAGGACAATTATTGGTAAATTCTAAGGCAAAGGAATCTGGAACAGAACATTGTAAAAGCCAGTAGTTGACTACCCCTGAAAATTAGTTATTCTTACCTTGATATCCTTAATGTTATTTTGTTCTTTCATTTGGTACTAAGGACAGAACCATTGGGCTCAAACTTGTGATCCTCCTACCTCAGCCTCCCAGACTGCTGGGATTACAGGCATGGATCAAGATGCTCTGGTTGGCATCCTCAATCTTGAAAGGAACAGGTTAGGTAAATTTAAAACTAAAAAACGTTGTATTAACAGTTTTTAGAGATACTCTCTGTGATTTATATATGTGCAGAGCAGAGCAAGGATCTGACCTAAAGTTCTAAAGTAATAAAGAAGACAGATATAAAGCAAAGGTGGAGATGTCAAATTTTATTCTGTATCTGTAGGCCCACTTTCTCTTTGTTCTAAGACTTACTGCATGCAGAAATGGGCACCTCCCTGCCTACACAGTTCAAAATCATCTTTCTTCATGTATTCCTTTTTATTTCTGAGACAGAGTCTCACTGTATAGTTTAGGCTGGCCTTGGACTCACTGGGTAGCCCACACTTCCTTCGAATTTACAGTGACCTTCCTGCCTCAGCCTTCCTAATCCTAGGATTACAGGTATATGTCATCAGGCCTGGCCTTTTTTTTTTTTTTTTTTTTGTACCAGGAATTGAACTCAAGATCTTGTACTTGACAGGCAGGCGCTGTACCACTGAGCTACATCCCTGGTCCCAGTCAATTTTTTTGGTTTTTTTTGACCAGGATTTTGCTATGTAGTTCAGGCTGACCTTGAACTCACTATGTAGTCCCAGCTGGTAAACAACTCTTGGTGATTCTTCTGCCTCAGCCTCATGAGTGCTGGGATTACAGTAGAGGTATCCATCACCACACCAGGTTCCACAACTATTTTTAAACATGATGCTAGGTTGGGTGTGGTGACACATGGCTGTAATCCCAGTACTTGGGAGGCTAAAGATCACAGGAAGTTTGAGGCCAACCTAGGGTACACAGAGAGCTCAAAGCCAGTTTGAACCACATAAGACCCTGTCTTAAAAATAAATAAAATAGCTGGGTGTGGTGGCTCACACCTGTAATCCCACATTTGGGAGGCTGAGACAGGAGGATTACCATGAGTTCAAAGCTAGCTTGCACTCCAGTGAGACCCTGTCTCAAAACACCCAGTAGAATAAAAACTAAAGCATGAATTCACAGGAAAAAATTTCATTTGGAAAGGTAAAACCCAAAGGATTTTAGCTTGAAGAGCTGACAAAATTCAGGCTGGCCCACAACAAAAGACAGAAAAAACAGAAAACAGCTGATTTGGGCAGCTGGTGGGGGCATAACCTGATGGATGAGATCAGACTGGCTCACCCACAAAAGTAGGAGACAGCTTTCAGGGTAACTGGTTCAGGGTTTGGTTGATCATGTCAATCCTGCTTTAGTAGCTCTGGAAGGATCTTTTATGGTTTGAGGGTCAATTTGTGCCCATAAGATGACTGTTTCTGTTTAGGGCAATCTCAGTCATTTGAGGCTCTGTTTTATTCTTGAATCCAGATGGTCACGGGTTTAGGACAATAGAGATTCTGGCACTAGCTAAATGTCCCTGTAAACCTCTTATCCTTGTGTCCTTAATCTTGAAGAGTGATGAGATTACATAATTTGGTTCGTCAACCTTGTTTATTGACTTTTATGCACTCCCTAAACAACTATATACAAAAGTTGAAAAGTTTTGTGGTAACAGGCTTTTGTTCTGGTTTTAGTTACTTACTGGGCATCTGCGGGCCCAAGTGAAGTACCAGTCTTTAGCAAAGACTACTTTTAAATACCTGACTACCTCGTAAGAAAAACACAATTCGCCCTTCTGCTAAGTAGACTAAGGGCCCCAGAGTCTGCCCATCCTCCACCAGATTAGTCATTACCAGCTCAGACTTTCAAACTGCCCACTCTTAACCCTGAAACTGCAGAGCTGTGAGGGTATCCAGAGCCAACTACTGGACAGCTCTCAGCATGCTCACTGGGGCTGTCTCCTCTCAGGGAGAGATGAGGGGACCCCCTATTCTAGTGTAACTGCAAATAGTGATGATGCAAGGCAGTGTTCAAAAGGCTGTCGATGGAAGAAGAGCCAACCAAAGATATCAAGTGAATAGACCTCACATACAAGTGTGCATAAGAAGATCAGGAGGCTGGTGATGCCCAAAATTCCTGGGCCTACTGTACACCATCCCGACCTTGACCACATCCTTTCAGGAGCTCCAACAGTCCCACTCCTGAAACCTAATAGTCTACCGGGGTCCTAACGGGGCACAAAACCTCCCAGAACTTGACTCAACAACCTTAAGCCCAAACCTGGAGTACGGTGGCTGTAAGGATCCAAAAGTGAACACATTTCCCAAAATGGCCACATGAGATGAGCCAAGCGCCTTAATATGGTAGTCTAAGTCTCAGGATATGCATGTGGCTTGCTTCCCCCATGCTCAAGACGTACATCGTTCATTCACTTTTCCTAAGGTGCGACGTTCTCTACGCCTGAAATAGACCATATTCCCCCTAAGAAAGATGTGCCTGTCTGCGCCGTGGTACTCCCCGACCGCATCAACATGGAGACGCTGCTTTCGTCACTCTCGAGACGATGTCAACTTGGCTAACGCCCCGCCACCCGCACACCGAGATGGCGGTTGTATTTCGTGAGCAGCGAGCCACTTCCGGACTACTTAAAATGGCGGTAGATGAGAGGGCGTGGCCGGGCGCGCGCGGCGCATGCTGGGACTCGCGCTGTGTGCCGGGAAGGGGCGGAGCGCTGCCGCGCCGGCGCGTCTAGAGAGAGGCAGCCGCGGAGATGGTGAGCGGGCACTGGGGGAGGGGCGGCCGGGCCGGGCCGGGGGCCGCGGGGGGCAGTGGGCCGCGCGCCCCGCGGGGGGCTGCCTCCGGATCCTGATGCGGGCGGGTCGCCTCCAGGACGTGTTCCTCATGATCCGGCGCCACAAGACCACCATCTTCACGGACGCCAAGGAGTCGAGCACCGTGTTCGAGCTGAAGCGCATCGTCGAGGGCATTCTCAAGCGGCCGCCCGACGAGCAGAGACTTTACAAGGTGCGGCGGACGAGCGGGCGTGTCAGTGGGGCCAGAGTGGCGCCTGCCAGGGCCCTCAGGTCGCGCCGAGGTCCCCCGCGGCTTGGAATCCCGTTCCCACTCCCTGCAGGCTCCCGCGGCCCTGGTCTGTGGTTGGGGAAACTGGCTCGGCGGAGTAGTGTTTTCCAGCTCTAAGTCCTAGCAAAAAGCCAGTATCTGAACTGTGTCATCCTTAATCCTTGGTTTGCCCGCGGGCCCACCGGGATCCCGCCCCCGGGCGTGAGATGAGACTCCGTCCAAAGAAATGCACTGACAAGATAGGTCAGGTCCCCCACTGCTAAACCGGGCCAACTATGTGTTACCCGCCAGGCTCTTGCTCATGTTCTGGAAGACCCCATCTTACAAGCCTACTGCAGTCATGCAGTAAGAGTGGCTGGGATATCGGGATTCTCACTAGGGAATCAAATGCCTTAGGCTTTGATTCATGTCTCCCAGAAGCACGAAGTCGGTCTACTAAGTGCTGTGACCCGATTTCAGCTGGAGACTAAGGAAATAGAGCCTCAACTTCGAATCTGTAATCAACATCGAATCTAAAAGTCTTTCCTCCCAGACATGGGCTGAGGCTTCCTCCATAATGACCCCTCCTGTCGCCTTTGCCTGTTCCAGGTGCCGCATTCCATACCTAGTGATTTCTGCATCTCCATAGTGCTTTTAAATCTCTGGTTGCCTTGTGATTGGGAATTCCAGTAATTCATATTTTACATATGGGAAAATTTGACCCAAAAAATGTTCCATCTGCTTTCTAAGATAACTTGAGAATCAAATCCAGCTCAGTTGTCTCTGCAGACTAGGTTGATGGCTCTTAAGTTAGATTCGTTGGGAAAAGCCAGATTCCATGGCTCTTTTAAGATTTTGATTTTAAGTTCTTAGCTGCAGTTGTGGAATCAGTATGACATACTCTGGGGTGTCACCCATAGTTGGGCTCTTCCTTCTGGCTTCTAGTGTAGTTGCAGGCCAAAAGAATGTGGGCCCTGGCTTTTCTGAGACCTCACCTAAGACCCTTCCTTCTCTCTTTAGGATGACCAGCTACTAGATGATGGCAAAACGCTGGGCGAGTGTGGTTTTACCAGCCAGACAGCAAGGCCACAAGCCCCAGCCACAGTGGGCCTGGCCTTCCGGGCAGGTAAGAGGGCAAGGGTGGGTGCCCATCCTACCAGCCTAAAGTTCCCATTTCCACAGTGGAGTGTGATGGGCCCAGCTTAATAAGAAGGCCACCTGAGCTTCAGCACCCATGCCTCCACTTGCCACAAGTGCTCCACAGCTGTAAGTCAACCTGCGTGATAATATTGAGGCAGTTTACCTGAGATAATTACCTGAGGTGAGATGATTGTACAGTTCAGGCCTCATACAAGGGTGCCCCTTTGAGGGGGCAAGTGAGGCTGAAAACACACCTGGTCCTAAGTCAAGCCAGGGCTGCATTCTCCAAGAAATGGCTTTTTCTGTGAATAGTAGTAGTTACCTCTCAAGACTTAGAATATGTTGGTAGTACTATTTTGCAGATTTGAAAATGATGTGGTGACCCTACATTCCTGTTATCTCCCAGGCAAGTGGTGGCTGTTGTGATAGGTGATATGAACTCTGGTCCCTCAAGGATTATTTGTAAAAAGGTGCTTTTGGGTACAGCTGACCGATCAGCTGGGCCTTGACTGGGTGTCACACCCTCCACTACTCATTTGTGCTAAAGGATGAGACAGATATTTCCCTACCCCCAAACTGCTCAGTTAGGGAGATGACAGTGTTAAAATCAGGTGTGAAATGGCATTGGCTAGACTAACCAACCACAAGAAAGGTAGTGGAAGAACTGACACTGCAGTTTTGTGACTTGATGATTTGGGACCAGATAACTCCATGCTGGGCCTTCCTGTGCATTACAAGATAATATGGAAGCATCCCTGGTGTTTCTTTGCAAAGTGCCATTTACAGCCTCCCCCTAATTCCAATTATAACGTATTATAAATACAGAACTTTTTGGAGTAACGGGGTCAGCTAAGAACTGTGAGCAGGTTGGAGAGGGGTCACTTGAGTGAAAGCAAGCATAGGTGAAAGAAAAATGAGGTTTGTGCGTTTTAATGCTAGGGCAGCAGTAGGAACTAGGAGCCAGTGTTGGGGTCAGCAAGTACAAAGGCCCTGAAGCAGGAAGGTTTTAGCATTATAGATAGATGACAAGACAAAAGCAGGGACTTTTTTAAAGTATAATCAGAGCCATGGGAAAGTTTAAGCAATCTCTGGCTTCTTGGTAAAGGTATAATGGAATAAACAAAATTCTGACTGAAAGTTGGGGATACAGAAAAGGTATAAGCATTCTGCTCAATGGTTCACAGATAGAAGTGTAAGAGTTTGTAGGGGTGGGAGACATTTCGATGCCCCGCTAGGTCAAGCAGCTAGAGAACTGGAGAACTCAAATCTTAAGGATTACTGCAGGTCAATGTCAGGACTCTGGTGCCACAGAAGTCAGGGCATTTTCTCCAGCTCTCTCCCTTTTCAACAGATGACACCTTTGAGGCCCTACGCATTGAGCCCTTCTCTAGCCCACCGGAGCTTCCAGATGTCATGAAGCCTCAGGACTCTGGAGGTAGCGCCAATGAACAAGCTGTGCAGTGAGGCCCTTTGCCCCAATAAAGAGATTTGTGTTTCTGCCTGTTGCTGCCTCTTTCTCACCCCACCACCCCCCTTTCCTGAGGCATTACCTTCCCCTAGGGTGATTCTTCCCCACTCCTCAAACTACTGCATACCAGGCTACTTGCTTTGCTGCCGAGTCACTCATTTTGGCTCAGCCTACCCCCTTAGAGGCACCATAGTATCTGAACCCCTGGGCCAGCCTGGTATAACTGTAGGGGACAGAAAGATCCATCCACATCAGGCCTCTGAGGCAGCACCAATGAACAAGCATTTTTTTCCAAAATACCTTCCACCCTTACCCATGCACTTTGAAAACTCATCTTGCTCAAGGTTTTTCAGGCTTCTCAGCAAAGGCCTGGCAGGATCACCAGTATAGCCTGGAGCCACGCTCTTGAGTGAACCAACCACATCTGAGGCCTTTAGGAAATCTGGCACACAGCCTTGGGGATTTCAGGAACACACTTAAAATAAAAGTCTACAGACCAATGCTGCATTTCTCACTTTTATTTGACAGAAAAAGTTGCTCTTGCTGTACAGATTTTAAAAAACCAAAATGCCTTTAAGAAACGTGAAGAAAAGTTGGGGGAGGAGGCCACAACTTCATGGGGGCAATCAGGGCCCCACTAAATGAATCAAACCACCCCTTCCAAGAACACCTCACACAACTTGCCAAGGATTAAGCCATCACCCACCCTCAGGACCTAAAAGGGGCCCACAACTCCCAAGACCTTTCTGATTTCAGGCTGAGGCATCCTGTAGTGTATCCTCCCCTCCCCTAACTCCTATCCACATTCCCTCCCACCCCAAATCCCCCAAAACACATGAACCAGGAAAAACTCACAAGAGGTTAACATTTCACAGGAACAAAGGAAAAAGGGTAGGGAGGACAGTCCTCCCCACAAGATGTTGCCCCAGAATTTCGCCAGGCAAACAAGGGCCCCTCCCAGAGCTCTGTTGGGGAAGAGGGGGCACACTGTGGCTCCGAAGCAAGGGATGCTGTGGAATCCCCTGAAATATTTATGGAGACCTGCAATAAAGAAGACTAGGATCAATGTGTGTAGGAGCTCCACCCAACCCGCAGCTTTCTAAGTTTTCCAGAGTGGTCTTCCCTGCAGTTAGGAGTGAGCCTCCCAAGGGGATGTACCTGGATGAGCGGTGTCGCACAGGCCGAGGGCTAGGTGTCTCCTTTCTGCGCTTGTGGCTTGGAGAGTGGCTGTCCCCACGTTGGCCCCTTCGGGAAACCCGTTCACTGTTGCTGCAACAGAATTACCATCAGACTCCAGAGTGAAAAGACACCATTCCTGTTCAACTTCCTTTTTGCACAAGTCATAGTGTCATGTAAGAGCAGGAATTAACACTTGCTGAGCCTTACCTCTGCTGGTCCCGTGGTGAGGGCTGGGGCGAGGGACGCCGATGCTCTACAGGTGAGTAACTCAGGGACCTGGAGTCTCGTAGGGAGTCTATTGGTTTTCGAGGACTGCGGGACCTGGAGAGCAGAGTAGGACTCCATAGCACCAGCTGTTCCAAACCCACCAGCTAGCACTCAGGACCACCCACCCAGGTCCTGACCACCAAACCTCACACCACGCAGGGCCAGCCTCAGACCCACCTTTGTCTGCACTCACCCATCCGCCCGCATAACATCCACCGAGTGCCCCCAGTGGGCAGGGCCCAGGGTACAGCGGGGGATGCAAAGAAAAAAAGACAGTCCCTGCCCTTGGAGGAGCTCAGTCTGGGAGTGAAGAAGGCCAACATGGGAGAAACACAGGGCCCCTTGTGTGGGAAACAGCCCCGCAGGAATTGATGTGCGATGGGCTGGGGACCCAGGGGTAGGGGTACAAGGACAAGGCAGGGAAGGGGCAGGGCAGTCTTCTTGAAGGTGCTGTTTTGAGTGGAGTCTTGCAGAACGAGGAGTTCACCAGGCGGACAAGGAAATTCCAGGCAGAAGGAACAGCATGTCCAAAGGCATGGGGCTCTCCTTAGACTGCAAGGCGCTGAGTGTGGCTGGAGCACAGGGCATGTATGGGGGCGGGCAGAGGAGCACAGGGTGGGCAAGGCCAGCTGGTGAAGAGCCTCACACGCCATTCCCGCAGAGGTGGGGCTTTATCCTGAAGGCCACAGGGCGTCCCGGAAGGATTTGTGGAGTGGAGGGAAGTAACCAGATGTGCGTTTTAGAAAGATCCCTCTGGCTACGTGTGGAAGAGAATGGCGTGGAGGCAGGGAGACAGGGAGGAGGCTGTGGACAGAGTCGGGAGAAGATGACGGTGGCCAGACCAGAGCCCTGCAGCAGCAATGGGGAAACTTAAGAGCTAGAATCCCTGGGACTAGACTGCATAGGGGGGAAGGGAGGGAAGGGAGGGAGGAAGAAACCTAGGACTTCCCAATTCCAGCTTCAGGACCCATTGGATGGTGAAGCCTTTTACCAGAAGAGGGCACCATAGAGTGGTGGGGAGTGCTGAGTGCCCAACTCCTCCCCAAAAGACCAGACAACAATGTCCACAAAAGGCACCCCAGCAGGGACCTCACCCAGGGTCCCTGCTCTGGAGAAGTCATTCCCACCCCCACTTCTACCCCAGGCAAGACAACACTCACCTCCGCTCCCCAGGGGCTGGTTTCTTGGGGCTTGCAGGTTTGGGTAAGGCCTGAGGGCCAGGCTTAGCAGGGGAGGGAGAGGAGGAAGAAGAGGAAGAGGAGGAAGAGGAGGAGGAAGAGGAAGAGGAGGAAGAGGAAGAAGAGGAGGAAGAAGAGGAGGAGGAAGAGGAAGATGAGGAGCTGGAACTGGAGCTGCTAGAGCGCCTCTTCCGCTTGGCTGGAGTTGGCTCCGGAGGACGTCCCTCTCGTACAACCTCCTTTGGGGCTTGGGTGGGGCTGGGGACCCTGTGGGAGAAGAGCAGTGTCACAAGGAAACAAGCTGCCCCAGCCCCAACCCTACCTTCCTTGGCCTGGAGGAACGGCAGTGGGGGAGGGGTGCCTGAGAAAGGCCTGGGAGTTCTTGGAGCCCTGGAAGGCGAGTCAGTGAGCATTTCTCTGGAGAGCAGTGGCCTGAGACGACCAGACCTCTGCTAAAACAAGCAACAGGCTGGGGCCCGAAGCACAAAGGATCAAGGTTAAACCTCAAGAATGTCCCTGATGGAAGAATAAGGCCTCTGGGCTCAGATGTGGAAGTTGAAGCTGGGTGGTCTCCTTCCTTGGAGAGCCGCAGCTTGGGGAGGCCCCTGTGAGTGGAGGTTGGCTGGGGAGGGGCCGTCCTGCCTGGAGGCAGGGAGAGGGATGGGATGACCTCTGAAGATCCTTCCAGCCCAGGGAGTTCCTCTTGAGGTCTAACTGCCATCCCTCCTGCTGTAAAATTAAGTCCATTTCCTCTAGTTCTGTCCTCTGTAGAGACGGAAAACTTATCATTATCCTCTAGAGAATTAATCTTTGGAGACTTTTACCTGTCCCATCCCTTCCCCCCACCCCATAACCCCCACCCCAGCATTTTCTTCTATCCCAATTTGAGGTTAAGATCCCCCTATCTCTTCAGAGCCAAAAACCTGTAATATGGTTTTCTCCCTCCCCACTCCCTTAATACATCCAACACTTTCCCCTGAAGAGACTCCTCAAAATCAAATCCCCTCACCTTTTCACTGCCACCTCAGGTTGAACAGGAAGGCTAGAGCCCTCTGAGTCACTAGAACTGGAGCCTGAGGATGATGATGACGACGAGGATGATGATGAGGAGGAAGAGCTGCTAGAAGATGAGGAGGAGGAGGAACTCCGCCGCTCCTTTGCTGGTTGCAAGGTGGCCAATGAAGAAGGCTGCTGGGCCCCAGTTGAGGCAGGTGGCTCCCCATCCTCAGGGTGGGACACCCCAGAGGCACAGCCAGAGAGCATGCCATTGTGATCACCAGCAGAAGATGAGATCTTCATTGTAGTCCCAGAGGAAAGGGACTGAGACCCTGCTCCAGGGGCAGACTGGGCCACTGAAGCACGGGACTGGTCTGAAAAACCAGATGGTACTGGGGACCTAGGTCGATCCTGTGCTGGGGGTACAGACTGTGAAGGCCCCTGAACCGTTCTGGAGGAAGGGGATGGGGCCCGCTCAGAGGTCATCCTAGACTGGCTAGGGGCAGATGGTGGTGTTCTGGACCTGGCTCGGTCAAGAAGTGGGGGTGAAGTTCTGCCACTAACACGTTCATAAGCAGAAATGGGTACCCTAGGGCTAGTGAGGTTTGCACCAGACAATGCTGGTGCCACCCTAGCACTGGTGAGACTTGCAGGAGTCAAGGCTGCAGGTGTTCTGGAGCTAGCAATATTCACAGGAGCTGTGGCATGTGCAGATCGAGGACCCACCAGGTTTGCGGAGGCTGGAGCCTGAGGCGTTCTGGAGCTAGCAGGGTAATTTGCAGCATTTGAGGGTGTGCCAGAGCCTGAGAGACTCAAAGCTGCCAATGCAGCTGGGGTTCTGGCTCCTGCTAGGTTCACAGCTGGGGCTGTAGGGGTTCTAGGATCAGCAAGGTTCACAGCTGAAGGTGCCACTGCTGTTCTGGGGCTGGCCAAGTTCATAGCTGCTGCTGCAGCTGGGGCCCTTGAGTCAGCCAGATTCACTGCTGTTGGGATGGCAGGTGTTCTGGCACTGGCTAGGTTCATGGCGGCTGCAGAGGCTGCAGGAATCCGGCTAGCAAGGTTGGCAGCTGGTGCTGTTCTAAGACTCATGAGAGGCACTGGAGCTGGAACTTGGGACATTCTTGCAGCAAGGCCAGCAGCAGACATGGATGGAGGTGGCCGAGCAGTGCCAAGACTGATGGCAGTCAGCGCAAGTGCAATTCTAGACTGAGCGTGATTTTCTGGCACAGATGCTCTTGGATGATCAGGTATTCGGGGACCTGGACCATCCATCATGGAGCCACTGCTCTGCTGTAGGACAGACATGGGTGTTCTAGCACTGCCAAGGGGTTCAAGCATTCCAGGTGATCTACATCGGTCAAGAGGAGTTGGTGACATGCTAGGACGACTGAAGCAGCTCATTCTGGAACTGCTGAGTGCTACAGGTGGTGTCCGAGAACCAGAATGATTTCTTGTTGCCGGAGGAGTAGCAGATCGTGAACGATCAGAACTACTTCCAGATGCAGAACGCCTGCGGATTGCTGGAGGAGACCTTGTTAAGGACCGTTTACCCCGAGCTGCTCGTGGACTTCGGGATCTAGAACGGCGGCGTAAAGCAAGAGGTGAGCGACTTCGAGAACGTTTCCGTGGCAACAGTGGTGTTCGAGATCTAGAGCGACGCCTAATAGCTGGAGGTGTTCGGGACCTTGAGCGGCGGCGCGTCACTGGAGAGGTTCGAGAGCGGGACCTTCTTCGAGTAACAGATGTGCGGGATCGAGATCTCCTGCGAGTGACTGGAGATGTTCTAGATCTTGATCTTCTGCGAGTGATAGGTGAAGTTCTACTTCGAGATCGCCTCCTGGTTACTGGTGGAGTCCTAGATCTGGACCTTCGACGAGTCACAGGTGGTGTTCTAGAACGGGACCTCCGGCGTGTTGGTGTTCTGGACCTTGAACGGCGACGGGTTACTGGTGGTGTTCTGGACCTGGATCGCCGCCTACTCACTGGGGATGCTCTTGATCGTGATCTTCGTCGAGTCACTGATGTCCTGGACCTTGACCGTCTCCGACTCACAGGTGAGGTTCGAGACCTGGATCTACGTCGACTAATCAGAGGTGTTCTGGACCTAGAGCGACGGTGAGCAGCTGGAGAGGCTCGAGATCTAGAGCGTTTCCACGGGGCTGGTGACGTTCGTGACCTTGAACGCTTCCGACTGGTTGGTGGTGTCCGAGAGCGGGCTCTTCGGCGACGAGAGGAAGTTCGGGAACTTTCCTGACGGGCAGGTGACCTTGAGTGGTAACCAGAGCCTCCCCTCCGCCTACGAGTGACTCGAGACCTGGACCGGCTCCGCTGTCTTCTCCGAGAGGTTGACTGAGAAGAACCAGACCTATCTCGACGTCGAGCTGTCCTAGTTTTCTCTCTACGTGAACGGGAACGAGACCTCTGTAGCCCACGGGGCTTTGGTGAAGGAGAACGGCCTCTCCTTGAAGTTGGCTTAGTGCGTGGAGATGAAGCTGAGCGCCTGCGACGTGATGATCTTGACTTTTCAGCTGGCTCTGGAGAAGACACCGACGGACTTCTTCGGCGTCTCGGGGGAGTTCTAGAGCGAGTTTCTGGTGATGAGGAGGCAGAACGGCTCCTACGGGACAGCCTTGCTTTTCTAGTTAGCTCAGGAGAGGATCGAGAGCTGCGACGTCGAGGTGGTGTGCGAGACTTGGTCTTTGGCTCTGGTGAGGACCTGGAGCCTCTTCGAGCTGTTCTAGATTTGGGTGGGTGCTCTGGAGAAGACTCAGAACTGCTGCTTCCTTCAGTAGGGTCTCGACCTTTACTTGATGAACCTGATCTGCTACGTTTGGGAAGAGCCCGAGGGACAGGTACTTTGGGTTCAGGAGAGGAATCAGAACCACTCTGGGCCCTGGGCCCTGCTCTTTGCTTTTCTTTAACTTCAGGGGATGAGGCAGACCTACTGCGCCGAGGAGAAGTTCTGGACTTGCTGTCTACCTCTGGAGATGATCCAGAATGACTCCTCTGCCTGAGTGGGCTTCGTGTCTTGGCTTTAGAATCTGGAGAAGAGTCTGACTCACTTCTTTCCTGAGGAGATGCACTGGGCTTCCCTTCAAGTTCTTGAGATGATTCAGATCGACTTCTCTGCCCAAGGGGAGTCCTTCCTGCAGTTTTTGGTTCAACTGATGATTCTGACTCACTTCTCTCTCTCTGGGGGGTGAGACACTTATTGTTGAGCTCTGGGGATGAAGGAGAACGACTTCTTGGTCTAGGAGTCTGAGGCAACACTTTTGGTTCTGGGGAAGAATCACATTCACTCTGTCCCCTTGATGGGGTTCTAGGTAACACTTTCATTCCAGGAGAGGACCCAGAATGACTATGCCTAGAGGGAGTCCCAGACCCATCCCTAAGTCCTGGAGAACCAGATCGGCTTCTCCTTGATGGAGTTCTGGGTAAACCATCTTTCAATTCAGGAGATGATGCAGAACTACTTCTTTCTCTTGATGGTGTTCTTGGTACAGCATCAAGTACAGGTGACGAGATACTCTGAGTTGACGACATTCCTGCCTTTTCTGCTGTTTCTGGTGATAACTCAGAACTACTGTGCCTGGATGATCTTGATTGTTCTTTCATATCTACAGATGGGTCAGTCTCCAGCTGGTTAAGGAAGGGCCCATTCAAATCTTCCTTAACTTCAGGAGAAAATATAGTATTCATCTCTGTGGCAGGGCCTGAACTTCTAAATTCTAAAGGTGATCCAAAGCTGTTCTCCCCAGGAGACAGTTCTTTATGTTCTGGAGAAAAATGTGGCCCTTCCCAACATGAGGCCACTGCAGGGACTTCTGCTTCCAAAGGTGGCTGTGACTGACATTGATCAAGAGCCAATGATGCAGCTGACCTTTCTTCTACTTCAGGAGATGATTCAAAGTTACTTCCAGTCACTTCTTTAAGCTCAGGAGACATATGTGGCAGGACCTGGTTTGAAGGTGGTTCAGATTTTTCTATCACCTCCATTAATTTCTCACCGTTTGGTTCAGGTGAAGTACATTTTTGGTCTTTTGTATCTAAAGGTGATCCAGCAGCACTTCTCTCTCTTGAAGGGATTCTAGATGAGTCTTTAGCTGGTGAAGATTCAGGTCTATCTTGCACAGGAAGGTTAAATTTGTCTTCTAGTCTTGGAGGTGATGCAGTAACGCTAGTGTCTTCATGAAGGGATACACTTGTTTTTTCTTTTGATTCAAGAGAAGGTTCTAATCTGATCTGTCCCAGAAGAGATTTGGAGTCCAATGCAAGATATGGTAACCTGCTCTGTTCAGGAGACATGCCTGACTTCAACCTAGGACTTGCTGACAACTCACTTGTATCTTGTTTTATTGGAGATCTAGATGCCAACTCAGTGGCTGGAGAGGAGGACCTGGACCAGCCACTCTTAGGTGGTGTTTGAGATTTGCTCTGCAAAGATGGAGATTCTACAGGACCCTGTTTTACTTCTGCATCTGAAGCATCAAGTTTTGACTCTGGCAAAACTTCAGGCTGTCCTTTCTGTTGCAAAAATGAGTCAAAATAGCTCTCTCCTACTGGTGTGCTAGATGTTACTCCTGGACAGAGGGAGGATTCAGAGCAACTCTGTGGTGCTGTGTCTTTAGACTTCTCCAAGGAAGATGGTGACTTTGATTCAGAAAGACTCTGCCCAGGTGGCGTCTGGGGCTTTTCCCTGGGGTACGGTGATGTAGACCCTGACTGGCTTATTCTTAATGGAGTTTCAAGCTGCACTTTGACATCTGGTGAGGAGGATCTAGAATGGCTATGCCTTGGTAACAATCCAGATTCCACCTTGAAGCAAGGAGATACTGATCTGCTTTGCCTTGGAGGTGTTCTAGATGCCACTCTACCAGGACTTGGAGAAGAGGAGCCAGAATGGCTTCGTCTTGGTGACAGTACTGCCTTCACTGTGGGTTGAGGAGATGAGGACTTTGATGCACTCTGTGCTGGAGACGTGTGAGATTTCACTTGTGATGGAGAGGACCCAGAGCAGCTGTGTCTAGAAGGGGTCCTAGATTTCAGTTCAGGGTCAGGTGGTGATTCAGATCGGCTCTGTCTTTGTGGTGTTGCAGATTGTTCATTGGTCTGGGGACTTGTTAGAGAACCCAGTTTTGGTGGTGTTCCAGGTTTCACCTTATTGTAAGGAGGTGAACTGGAACGACTTTGTCTTGATGGTGATTTAGATTTCTGTTTAGGTGATGATAAAGAACCAGAGCGACTTCGCCTTGGTGTTCTAGATTCAGCTTTAGGTTGGGATGATCCAGATCGACTGCGTCTAGGTGGTGTCTGTGACTTTTGTTTAGGGCATGGAGAAGATCCTGAAAAGCTTCGCCTCAAAGACAAGCGAGATTTTGCCTTGGATCGTGGTGAAGAGAGAGATCTGCTCCGCCTTGAGATGTGTGATTTTTTCATTTCTGGGCTTGAGTTGGACCTGCTCCTCCTCTGAGATGCTCTGGATTTGTTTTTACGGTCTGACGATGAGCCAGACCTGCCTCTTCTTGGTGGTGTTCTAGAGTGAGATCTTCCACGTCTGACTAGACTCCTACTCCGAGATCTTCCTCGTCTTGCTGGTGTTCTAGATCGAGACCTTCCACGCCTGGCTGGAGTCCTAGAGCGCGAGCGGCCACTGCGTCTAGCTGGTGTTCTAGAGCGCGAGCGTCCACGCCTGGCTGGTGTTCTAGAGCGCGAACGTCCACGCCTGGTTGGAGTTCTAGAGCGTGACCTACCACTTCTCCTGGCTGGAGATCTACTACGAGATCTCCGTCTTACTGGTGACCGGGTCCTAGATCTGCGCCTAGCAGGTGTTCTAGACCGAGACCTGGCCCTCCGAGCTGGTGTTCTGGACCGAGACCTGCGCCTAGCAGGTGTTCTGGACCGAGACCTGCGTCTGGTTGGTGTTCTAGACCGAGATCTACCACGCCGGGTTGGTGTTCTAGACCGAGATCTGCCTCTAGTGGCTGGAGATCTAGAGTGTGACCTGCCTCGCCTTGCTGACCTAGACCTGCCTCTTCTCTGGGTATTTCTGCTCCTGGACCATCCTGGTCGCTGAGGAGATCTAGAGCGACCACGCCTCTGGGGACTTCTAGATCTTCCCCACCTCTGTGCAGACCGAGACCTACGCCATTGTGGGGACCTAGACCGAGAATGACCTCTCTTAGGGGTTCGAGAACGAGATCGCCCTCTCTTAGTAGTGGCAGGGCTACGAGATCTTCCCGTTCTACGAGAAGGAGTATGAGAATGTGATTTATCTCGCTTTGCTCGACCATGTGAGCGATTCTTGGGTGTAGGAGAAGAAGAAATCTCTCTATGCGTGCCAGGAACTGGTGCAAGTTTAGGGCTTTCAGGGGAAGAGCTGGCATGCCGAGAAGCTTTGGTAGGTTGAGGGGATGGTGGGCAGCTCTCTGAAGATGACTGGGGAGGTTTCTCAGGAGACTTAGGTGGTGAATGGCCCCGGGTTGGGGAGGCCTCAGAAGGAGGGTTCACTGGCTCCTGACTTAAAGAGGTTTTTGCAAGCGGGGAGCCGGCATGCTGCTCAATAAGCAGTGGAGTGGGAGCTGGTGGTTCTGGGCCTGTGCTGCTCCTTTCCGGAGAGGGGCTAGATCGAACTGTAGATTTCTAAGAGTGGAAGAGAGTGGAGATAGGGAGTATGTAAATAAACATAAGAACTTCATTATCACCTGTAAAATCTTAACATCCTTTCCAAGGGAACTTTTCTTTTATCCTCCCCATAATACCAATTAGTCCTCTGCCTCACCAGACACTTGTATTAACACATCATCATATAAAGCACAATAGGAAAAATATATGGAGGTAACAAAATCTGTGACCTTGAGTCTTATAAGTTAGGCATGACAGTGCATGCCTGTAATCTCAGCATTTGGGAGGCTGAGGCAAGAGAATCATGGCAAATTTGAGACTAGCTTGAACTACAAAGTGAGTTCAAGGTAAGCCTGTACTACAGAATACCCTCTATCAAAAAGAGAAAAAAAATTTTTATAACCTAGTTGGGCAGGGTAACACACAACCTGTAATCTCAACACTCTCCTGAGGTAAAATCACAATTCCAACGCTAGCCAAGCCTCATGGATCATGCCGATAATCCCAGCACTTCAGAAACTGAGGTAGGAGGACTGTCACAAGTTCAAGGCCAAACTGAACTACATGAAACAAAAATGGAAAAAGAATTTTTTCCAATTCTAATTTGGGTAATTTAGTGACTTAGCAAAACTAAGTGTACTATAACAAAAAATACTACTACAAAATATTTTAAGGACAGAAGAAAAGGGCCAGGGATTTAGCTCAGTGGCATTAAGTGCCTGCCTAATAAGCACAAGGTCTTGAGTTTGAAAACCAGTACCACAAAAAAAAAAAAGAAAAGAAGGTTTATGGTTTTTGGGTGGTGAGGGGAACTCCTAGGGATTAAACTCAGGGCCTGAGACATGCTGACATTATTAACTATTAACCCCTCAAATAGTATTCCAAACAGAAACAAAGAACAGTTTCATCCTAAAATGGGTGGCACCTGACCTCATCCTTGAGGTATAATTACATTAAAAAAAAAAAAAAAAAGAGAGAGAGAGAGAAAGAAAAAGAAAAGCAAGGTTTTTGGTTTTTTGAGACAAGGTCTCACTGTGTAGCCCAGGCTGGCCTCAATCTCATGGTGACTCCTTCTGCCAAGTGCTGGGATTATAGGTGTCTGCCACCATATCCTGCATAAACAAGGTTCTTGAGAATATGATTTGTGGGAAAAACTAAAAAACTGACCAGCAACAATGGATGCAATTAGTAGTAGAATACACACAGAGACCTACCCCTAGGTTAAAGCCTCAGCCCAGGAGTAATAAATTGACCAGGATGGCTGAAGTTCAAGGAAAAATGATACTACAACTATAGAAGCCTTGATTATAATTCAAATACAATGAATAAAATTTCTGAGGTGTGCAGGTCCTTGATTTGGAATGTTAAACAATGGATAAAATGGCGGTTGGAACAGTCCAATTAAAGTAACATCATAGAAGCTAAGCAAAAAAATACAACGAGGATTTAGAATTAAAATAAAGGACATAAATTGCACATTTTAGATTTATGATCAATTTTGTGTTAATTTATGCAGCTGAGTTTTTGTTTTGTACATGAATATCCAATGTTTCCAATACTATTTGTTGGAAAGTATTATTATTTTTTTTTAAATCAGTACCAGGTATCAAACTCACGACCATGCGCTTGCAAGGCAGGCGCTTATGTCGCTGAGCTAAATCCCCAGCCCCAAAATAAAGGACATAAAACAAGAAATTACTGAAGAGACCACTCATGTGTTTTCAAACTGTTGACACCAACCCAGTGTTGAAAAATTTTAATGTATTATAACTATCATGTAATAAAGTACATGTGGTTTAAATTTTTGTTTCAAATTCTTAGCATCTAGTGAAGTTTGATTCTAAAGTCTTCACTATTCAGTCACTCACAATTATAAAGTATGTGAGACATACAGAGAACTTTGTATAAAGAAGAGAAACACACACAAAAAGAACTAGACTGCTTTTTGTTTCTTTGACAATCTTGGCCATGTATTCTACATATTATAGGCTAACCTTGAACTTTTATAGGCCCATCTTGCCTTAAACTCACAGCAATCCTCCTGCCCCAGCCTAAGTGCTAGAATTACAGGCACATGCCACCTGCCCAGCCTAATTCAACTACTCTGAATCAACTATCATCTGGCCATGCCTGTAAACATTGGGAGGTTTAAGCAGGAGGATCACAAGTTCAAGCCTAGTCTAGGGAACTTTACAAGATTACATTTCAAAATGGAAAATAAAGTTGGAATTATAGCTCAGTGTAAAGTTCCTGGGTTCAATCCCTAGTAGAAAGCAGAGAGGATTCCCTTCACTTCACACCTGTCCTAAAACTTCGCAGAAACTCAGGAACTTACCTCCTTCTTGTCTTTGTCTTCATAAGGACTGCTAGGCTGCTTTGTAGAGAGCTCTGGACTGTTAGGCCGTTGTGTGTTTGTGGTACCTAATTCACCAGAAGGTGGATCTCCCACCCCTTGGCACCCTGAACCAGGGGAAGGACTTCGTCCAGTCAAGACATGTGTTTTAGCTGCAGCACTTCGAGACCTGTGGGAGTTAACGGGTGGTGGGGGAATGCAGGGTCATCAGCTCAATGGAGAACAGAAAACCCCCTCCCCCAACTCCCATCCAACTTTAACTGTACAACCCTCTTCCAAGAGACCTTAGTTACATGACTCAAATCATTCAAGAAATAGTCAGAAACTCTGTTCTATCTTCCTAACACAATTCCCCAAAAATGTTTTCCCTCTCCCCCTTTATTCACCTCCCCCAAACATCCCCAAGCCCACCACCAGGCCCATTCCCTACCTGCTTCATTTACAACTCACCTCTCAGCCCACCTCCTTCAGGAAGCCTTCCCCGATTAAGGAAGCCAGGGTAAGGATTCCTTCCTCCCCCAGACACCATGAACAGACCCCCCCTCCCCTATTCTGGCAGTCCATATACAGCATAACAAAACAAAACAAAACAAATTAAAAAAAAAAAAAAAAGAGAAGGGGAAATGTATATGTCTGTCCATCCTGTTGCTTTAGCCTGTCAGCTCCTAGAGGGCAGGGACCGTGTCTTCCGAATGGTCTGTGCAGCGCCTAGCACACCGTGGGCGCTCAATAAATATTAAGTTGATTAACCCACGATTCCCTCACCCTTCCCTCCTCTTGGACTACCCCTTACCGACTTCGAGAAGTGTCAGAGGAAGAAGCAGAGTCAGCAGAGGTTGAACGGTGGGCCCGGCGGCTCTTGGGAGCTGGTGTTGTACTACGAGACCTAAAGAAGACCACCACACAGCTCAAGCTAATGTCACATTTATACTGAATGCTTTTTACCCATCTCTCAACCTTTTACCATTCAGAAAGATGACAGATTCTAAGAAATCACTCATCTGATTTACTAAGCAAACTGCCCTCAAATTCACTTACCGCTTCCGCTTCTTGTCTTTAGATTTACGTTTGCTCTTTGGAGTGGGAGACCTGGGAAACAAAGCAAGTTGTTAAACAGGAAATTTTTTTATAAAGGAAACCAGAGATCTCAGAGGCAGTGATACCAGAAAAGCTCAATAAATCAAAATTCCAATAAAGTAGCTTTACTCAAGAAAAAAACCTCCCACTGGTCAAATAAACAGCAATCAAGGATTAGGTAAAAAAGAGCAAGCAAGGTCTTCAAGCAATAGTTCTCCACTTCCATTTGCAACACTCTTCTATGAGACAAAGAGCTCTTACCTGTGCTTCCGTTTCTTTGACTCAGATTCTGATCTGTTAAGGAAAAACAAAATACAAAACATAAAGCTACATATAGCCAGAACTCAGGAAGCCTCCAATTATTCTAAGTACTTTCACTGCATACCTGTGCTTCTTCTTCTTTGAGCTTTTCTTCCTCTCCCTTCGAGGAGAGCTGCTCTCTGACCTGCTAAACATGGGTTCAAAAGCAAGGTCATTCTGCTTGGCTTCTTTGGGAGTCCTCCCACTTACATACAACTCATCCTCAAAAATGATTCTAAAGCACCTTAACAATCCCAATCAATACTTCTTAGCCCTAGCCCTGCAGCTTATTTTTTTTACTATGTAACACATAGATAACTTCTTAAATCAACAAACCTAAAAATAAAACTCCAGAAATCCAAAATGTTGCTAGCCAAGAGGCTGGGGATTTAGCTCAGCGGCATAAACGCCTGCCTTGCAAGTAGGCAGTCGTGAGTTAGATCCCTGGTACCGATAAAAACGAAAAAGACCAAAAAAAAAAAAAAAAAAAAAAAAAAAAAAGGCTGCTAGCCAGTTCTTAAGTGACAAGGATACAGATTCAACCCTTCTAAGAAGCTTCTCCCAGCTAAAACCTGAAATGCTAACTTCTTCCTGACTTTTCTGACAGATGCCACCTACTCCATGAAAGCAGAATCATTGTCTACAAAAGTATACCACAAGATTGGTCCCAACTAATTTACCGTCCTCTATCTTTCTTCTTTTTCTTCTTCTTTTGCTTTGGGGTTGGTGAGCGAGAACTGCTGGACTCTCGCACAAGGCTGCAAAACAATAAAATGGTAGCTGTCAAGACAAATTCTTAAGATGTTTCAAACTCAGAAGAACAAAATATCAAGAATTTGGAAAAAAAACCACACACACACACACACACACACACAGCAGGGTGCTAAAAACTAAGAAGAGAAACTAATACTTGTTGCTTGATCTTGAATACCTGTAAGGTTTGGGAGGCTCAGGAGCAGGTTTGGCTTCTCGAGCACGACGCTGTGGATCAAAAGAGCTGCCATCCACATAGGAATCACTGATACCAAAAGCAGCACGTAGTCGCTCATTCTTTTTCTCATTTAATTCTGCCAACTGGTGGGTCTCAGTTACCCTAGAGGAACAAAAGCCAAAATTCTGAAGGATATAAAAAGCAAAAAGCGTAGCCACATTCAGAATTGTAAATAGAAGCCAAATAGCTATCAGTAAGAAAGACATAAGGGGGAAATTCCAGGTAAGAAAACACAGCAACAGTGGGTATAGAGTATACAGGAAACCAAGGGAGAGCTCAACACTCACGCTGGCCTCTGCCCTGGGGTCTCCTCCTTGCCCCCAGGATTCACATCCTTCTCCAGCAACATGAGTCGAAAGGTCGCCACTTTCTCCTGAATTTGTTGTTCCTCGTACCTAAAGGACAAATCCCTTTCAGGTTAGAGCTTGATAGAGCACCTTCCCCAGTCCCAGGTTTACGTTTTCTTCTTCCCAACAAGGTCTATTCCTTCTCCGTGCAGAAACGGAATTTTTTCACTCACTGTCACCCGAGAACCCCATTGTTCTGATCTTTCCTGTCATCTTTATTCCCTCTATTCATTATATCCTCTAGAACAGTGGATTTTAAACATGCTACAATTCAAGGGTCAAGAAAAGTAAAGTCAACTGGCAAAGTTCGCATTGCTCCTCCCCAACTTTGATAAGAATGGATCTTTTACTTCCTGAGACTCCAAAGTTATATTACATAAAATAAAAATCATTGATAAAGTTTGAAAACCACTGCTCTAAAAGGTTTTTTTCCTCAGTCCGCTCCTTTATGGTACTTTCCACTTCCCTACCCATCCCATGATACTTATTCAAGTATTCTTCCAATTCCTATTTTTCTACAAATTCCTATTTTTCTGCCTCTACTTTCCAAGCCTCAATCCTTAAATCCATTTACTTGTTTCCTACGAATGACAACACCTGTCAGCTTATCTAACTCATTTCCTGCCTGACCTGATTTTCTGACAACTGATTTTTGCTCTTCAATGGCCCTTTTTTCCCCATGTGCATCCACCTAAATAATACAGACTCCCTGAGGCTCCCATGTATATTCCAGGTACAGTTTCTTCATCTTCTTTGCACTGTATCTTAATTCTTTTCAATTCTCTAAATCATCTAGCTCCTCCCTTACAACTCCTTTCCAGGCCTCTTTCAAACAGCCGTAAGCTCTACACATCCCATCTAACACCCAGCTCTGCGCTCATTCAGTGCTTGGCTCTCCCAAACCCTCCCCTCACCCCTGCTCTTCCATCATCTCCTCCAGCTCGAGGCATCGCAGCTCCACGCGCCGCTTGCGCTCGTGGTCCAGGATGTCAGGATTAGGCCGCTTCACCAGGGCAGCCTCCAGGCGCCGCAGTTCCTCCTCTCCCTTGTAGTCAGGCCGCTCACCACGGCGGCCCCTCACCAGGGACAGGTTGCGCTGGACGTAGCCGTTGGTGCCGCTGCCCCGGGGCGTCGGCAGCCCGATCCCGTTGTACATGGC
Source organism: Cavia porcellus (assembly GCF_034190915.1). Taxonomy (NCBI): domain Eukaryota; kingdom Metazoa; phylum Chordata; class Mammalia; order Rodentia; family Caviidae; genus Cavia; species Cavia porcellus. The sequence continues at coordinate 34,081,547 of NW_026947499.1, forward strand.
CCTGTGCCCAGGGGGGGCACCACCACTCCTGGGGGGGAGCGGGGAGACACGGGTCAGGCCCCTGGCTCCAAACTAACCACTCACCACCTCCCATGTCCCTGCTCTCCTTCATGCCTAGTTCAGCAATTATCTTTTTACTACCTCTTTTATTAACTGCATTCTTCCTTATTTTCTTGATTTCCAAATAAACCCCCTCACGTTCACCACTGCTTCTTTTCTAGCAAAGCTTAACACAGCTCTTAGTCTTTTTCTCCCAATGCTTTTTACAGAATTCTAAGCCGTTTCTCCTTACATTTGTATTTCTTTCACCATCCTAAGAAAACAACTTTCCTCTTTTTCCCTCCAATCTCTCCATACTACCCCTATATTCTTCACTGTTGCTAATATGCACAAATAGTTGACAAATAGTCAACTTTTCTTATGTTCAAACCCTCCAAATAAGACACAACCAACACTACACACAGAACTATAACATGTAACAGTTAAGGGCCCACAGTACACATCTTCCTAGGATTCATCTAAGAATTTCAGACTATTTCAGTAAAAACACAAAAAGAGACTGAACAGTCCCTAAGTGTAAGAACAGTCAGACTGACTGGTTAACATAAATCAAGTGTCCTTTGCAGTCTCACATTGAACTACAGGCCAACATGCACATGGAGTCATGAATATGTAATCTTATACTTCTCCCAGGGAAGGAGCCATTTCTTTGATTCCAAATATTGATATCTCTTATCAACTATCCTGGTATTTATTCCTTCAATTTCCTTCTCAATAGGATTTGCCACATGACCTGTAGCTCCTCCAAGTCTCGATGGCTTTTATTAAATATTATCTGCCTTCAATTCAATCTTAAACATCAAACCAGCCTCCTGTTACAAATGTTCCTTTATTTTTCTCTATATATCTTACCCTAAGTGTATCTAAAATCTTAAATCTATATACTTCACTTTTCATTAAACTTCAACAGTTGACTTTCCCTGCCAACCTGTTGCATACTTCCTATTTTTTTCCTCTCCTAATCCCATCTTATCATTTACATATTAACTTATGCCTTCTGCCAAATTCCATTCTCCCAATTTACCTCATCCCCAGCAGGGCTGCAACGAACCTCCAAGCCTGTTTTTCTAGCTAGATTTATTGGCTGTGTGCTACATATGCTGTTTCCTTTTCCATTACATTTTCTCCAGAAAGTTACAGAAAGCACAATTGTGTAAGAGAAAATTACCTCAGGAAATCCCAACAAATAAGCAAAGCAGAATTATAAAAAAAAAAAAAAGACAAAAAAAAAAAAGAGAAAGAAATGGGATTGAATGAAATACTGCATTTAGAAAATTCCAGAATAGGGATGGGGATTTAGCTCAGCGGCATAAGCACCCGCCTTGCAAGCCGGCGGTCGTGAGTTCAATTCCCAGTACCGATTAAAAAAACAAAACAAAACAAAAAAAAAAACAACTCCAGAATAAAGCATCACACATCTGCCTAGAGAAAAAAAGACATCAAAGCATAAAGAATGGAAAAATAAATATGGGAAGACATTAACTAAAAACATTTGCCCTCACCCAAATCCAAGGATAGGTCCCTGCTCAATCTCAGTACGAGACTCAAAAGAAAATTATAAGAAACACAGAAAATAACTATACCATGGGATAAAGGAGTAACAGACTACACTAAATCCAGAGACTCGCAAGCAAGAAATTCAAGTCAAACTCAAAAACTACAATACAAGAAATCGGTTTAATTCTCCATTCTAAACCCAGGTCCATCCGTCACCTAATTTCTGCTTCCCTTGCAAAATGCTTCTGACCTGCAATTAATACTTCGATGTAATCATTCACCCACTTTCATACCTCACATAAAAATCCTCCCACTTCCTAGGGGGAAAGTCAGCAGCTACGAAGCAAAGGATAGTAATTTCACAATGTTTTGGGTAATTTTTAGGAAACCACGGGGGAGGTGGGCGCTCCAAAGTACAAAACCACAGCACCTGGAGCTGGGTGGCACAAGTGCCTGCCTGGCAAAGTGTGAGATCGCTGAGTTCGATCCTCGGTACCAAAAAAATAAATAAAACCATGTTCACGGCATTAAAAGAAATAATATCAGTTTCAATCCCTGGTACCGATAAAAAGGAAAAAGACAAAAAAAAAAAAAAAGAAATAATATCAGTAACATGAAACTTCCAAGACCAGAGTACGCTTTAGAAACGAGTTCAGACTGGGTATGCAAAAATCACCCAAGACAAAAGGAGAAAGTAAAACCTGCAAAAGACATCAATTTTTCCTGTTGAGCCAGGCACGGTGGCACACGTCTGTAATCCCAGCACTCAAAAGGCTGAGGCAATAGGATCACCACCAATTCGAGGCCAGCCTGGGCTTACACAGTGAATCCTGGCCAGCGTGCATTACATAGTGAGACTGTCTCCAAAAAAAAAAAAAAAAAAAAAAAAGAAAAAAAAGTTCCTGTTGGAAAAGTACCAGAATGCCAAACTAGTAACCAAGTAGAAAACTATCTCGAAATCTAATATTGATACTCAAGAAAGGAAAGGACACCAAAAGAATGGAAGAATGTCCAGGAAATGGACCTAGGTTACTGTATGGGACACTGTAGTAGCTGAACACGCTATGGAACCCAGAAAGCTAAAACATCGAAAGACAGCTCTAAACCAATGTACTGAGAACGAAATGAAAGACTAGATTTTCGATTCAGGGTAGAGAACAGTAAACGGAAACCGAGGCTTAAGAGTTTCATGCAAGGTAATCCCTCAAACGAGACACCAGAACATCCAGAGTCTAGAATTTTCTTCTCAACGAAAAGCTCCAAAAGCTTTCCCAGCTTTAACACTTTTAGTATCAAACAAAAACAGCACATGGCCTACCTTACGAACAGACTATTTTTTTCTTTTTTGATTTTCAGTATTTGCAGCTTTCCCCCACCCCTTAATAATTTCACAGCTAATACTAACGAATCCAATCTGCTGCAATCCAGGCGAGCTAGTGCAAGGTCCTCTCCGCGCTGAATAGGCGTAGAGGACTATTTTCGGCCTTGAGGAATGGGGGAAGGGGCGCGGCGTCCCGCAGTCTAGGCGACTCCGGGCGGTTCACAGGCCTCCCCTCACCCCCAGAGCGTCGGGAAAGTAAAAGGCCTAGAATCGAGAATGGATGCAGGCCAGGAGAATGGATCCCTGAACAGCCTCCTCACCACCTACTTCGCGCTACTTAAAAGCCGCAAAGGGCTGCAAGAGTGAACACAGCTCCAGCTGCACACGCGGGGGAGGCGAGGAGCCGAGTCTCGCGCGCTCCCTTCCTCCAAGGGCGCGCGCAAACCCGAGCACAGACGGCGGCACGCGCTGTTGCCATGGGGGAGGGGCGAGAGGACCTAAGGCCCCGCACCAGAAACGCGCGAAGGGGGAGGGGAGGCAAGCAAGGGAGGCCTCCGCGCAGGACGAGCGCGGAGAGCACGAGCGCGTGCGCGCGGAGGACTGGGCCGCGCTCCGCGCGCTTTGGCCCAGTGCCGGGGCCGCCACCCCTCCCCCACCCAACTCGCGCGCTCCCCCACCCTCTCACCCGCCGCCGCCTCCTCCTCCGCCTGCCGCCTTCGAGGAGAGGTCCTGCCGCCGCTTGACCACCTAAGTGTTCTTCAAGGCCTGGAGCCGCTGCCTAGGCTCCCCGGTCCGCCCGCCTCAGACGACACGGACGCCACCTCGTTTCCTCAGGGGCCGCAGCAGGCTCCGACTGCGCCACTCGCACCCAGCTTGGGCCGCGCTGCACGTCAGCACGACTAAGTGCGTCAGCACGCAACCGCGCGGGCCGCAAGGGCCGCCGGGAGCAGTGGTACGCCTCAGGACTTTGTGCGCAGGCGCTAAAACTACCCCGGGAAGCCTAGTTTCTTAAAGAGAAAAGGAGATTGGGCCCGGTTGCCGAGAAACTACCAGTCCCGTCGGCCAGTGCGGGGAAGGGCGGGGGAGCGGGTCCAAGCTGCAACGTCTGCTGTAGTCTTCTGCTGGGGGAGGGGCGCAGAACCTAGCCTCACATCTAGTGGCGCCCCCCACCTTCCAAGCGCATCTTGGGCTCCGGTTTACAGCTGGCCTGGCATGGCCTGGAACCCATATATAGGCCCAGTGTGAGGCACGGCCATTTTGTGTCCATGTTCAGCAGCAATGGCTGGAGATAGGAGAAGGTGCCCAGTTCTTTGTGACTGTGACCCTCCCCAGACTGCCCACCACATGTCTTCCCATGCTTGGGAGGAATCGTCTCAGACCCTACCTAGCGGATCCCGTTGGAAGCCTTGAATCTAGCAGGGTTTTCCAGCTGGAGACCTGGGAGGCATTTTTATTATCTTCTGGTGATGAGACCAGGCATGATGCAGTTTTTTCACCTGGAGACTCTTGGACGTATTGTATATAAAAGTGCACACACTGATGAATGTGGCAAGAGATAATGTGAAAAGCACCCTGAAAGTACGGTGGGAAGCCGGGTGAGGTGGTGCACACCTGTAATCCCAGCACTCAGGAGGCTGAGGCAGGAGGATCGTTGCACGTTTGAGACCAGCCAGGAGCTACACAGTGAGCTCGAGGCCAGTCTGAACTGAATAGCGAGACCCTGTCTCAAAAAGACAAAAAGAAAAAAAAGCACACGGGGGTTATATGAGGACCAACCAAGGGCTCCTGCATACTGGGCAAGTAGTATATTTCCCCGCTGACTTTCATGTTAAGTTTTCCAATCATTTGCATATATATATATATATATATATATTTTTTTTTTTTTTTTTTTTTTTTTTTTTTTCGTGTTTTGAGACACGGACTGGTCTTGAATTCTGGCTTGAGTGAGTTCAGGCTGGCCTTGAACTCTGGTCTCCAATTCGTGAAGATCATCCTGCTTTAGCCTTCTGAGACGTGAACCACTATGTCCGGCTTCAGAGTCCTTGGGAGGATGGAGATGTTGAAAGTTAACCATTACCAGTGAAGTAGACTTGCAGAAACTTGCGTTTCAACTAGAATCCAAATTGGCTCCCACTGGCTAGTGACATTGGACTTGCCTCTTGCTATCCTGGTTATCACAAAGTAAACAGTTAATGTTCTGCATTGTTTGAGTGTAAGGAACTGACTTTGATACTGATATAGGAAAAATACAACTGTTGACCTGTTCAAAGTCAGATGTGCAGAGTTCCTGTCCACTGAGATCAAAGATTGAATTCCAAGGGGCAAAGAAGATTAAGAGTAGGAAAGGTTTAGTGAGAGCTCCTGAGACACAAGAAGGGTCCAGAGTGGGTTGTCACTGAGGCCCTTTGTCCAGAATAATTTATTCTGCAAAGTCACAATATGGATACTACATGGGGTCAAACTATAATCAATAAGATTAGAAATTTAGCTAATATTACTCAAAATAGGAAGCAGGGCTAAGATTTTATGGTTAGCATCACTAATTTTAGCATCTAAAACTGGAACATTTTTGAGGAAGGGATGGGTCCAGTCTGATGTATATCTGGATTTAATGGACTGGTTGGTATTAATTACAGTATAGTCTCAAGTTTTTCTTCTTCCCTTAGGAGAGAAGTGACTTTATCTTGAGGCCTTGCATTCTTCAAATGCACTTCCAGAAAGTTTTCTAGAAAGAGTAGAGACCATTAGTTCAATTTGGATTTGTCTGATATATTGTTAGATTCAGGTTTTACTCTTTTGGCAGGAAGACCATAGAAGAGAAGCGACATTCTTGTAAGTGATTTGTATGAAGAGGTTTGTACCTAGTGGTTTCATGATTGCCAGCACTAACTTATCTGAAGTATGGCATATACCTGTAATCCCAGCTACTCAGGAGGCTATGGCAGGAAGACTGCAAGTTCAAGGCCAACCTGGACAACTTAGCAAGACCTTGTCTCAGAAAAGGTTGGGGATGTAAGAGTGCTCCTGGGATCAATCTCCAGTACCACCAACCAGTTTCTGATGGAAACTTTTCAATTTACTCTTCTCCTATGCCTGGGTGATGGTTTAAGTGTGGCACCGCCCCACCACCCACCCAAACGTTCATGCATGATAGTTTTGGTCCACACGGTGGCACTAGCGGTACCTTTACTTATTTTTTTGTTTTTTAGGACCTTTAAAAGATGGAGCTTAGTGAATCAGTCTGGAGTATGCCCTGAGAAGGTATTAGGGGATCCCAGTCTATACCTGCTCCCTTTTTCTTCCTTATTTCTTCCTCTCATATATGCTCCCACTATTGCAATGTATCATGAAGTGATGCAGCCAAGGGCAGAAGGCCCTTACAGCCTACACAAAGCTATTTGGCCTTTCAACTTCCAAAACTGAGCTAAATAAGCCTCTTTGTCATATTAGCTTGTTCAGATATTTCATTATATAAATGAAAAGCAAACTAACATCAGGAATCATTACTTCTGGGTCCTCTTAGAAGCTGGAGCTGAGAAATGGATAAGATATATACTCATCACTATGAGTTCACACTGGTATCTTCAGTTTCTAGCTAATGCTGCTGAGTTTATTCGGTCTTTTACCTCTTTACCAGTTCCTTTCTCTTACATTGAGAAATGTGGCATCTACCTCCCTAATTTGTTTGCTGATTTGCTTCAGCTTAGAGTCATAAAAAGTAGCCTTAGAATTGTTCCTCCATGTTTCTTACGGGGGTCAGTGGAAGAAACCTACCAACTGGGGCTCAATGGTTTTTTTTAGTTCTTTCTGTCTTTTGTGTGAGGACATATACTTTTTTTTTTTCTTTTTTTTGTATTTTTACCGGTACCAGGGATTGAACTCACGACCACAGGCTTGCAAGGCAGGCGCTTATGCCACAGAGCTAAATTCCCAGCCCCAAGGGCATATACTCTTAATGCTATAATCAAAAGTTACTCCAGTTTTTTATTTTATTTTTCTCATCCTTTAAGTGATTTATGTTATTCATTTTAAATATAGATTCATTTTAAATATAGTTTGGTTCATTTGTTTCTGTTTTTTGTTTGTTTGTTTGTTTGTTTGTTTGAGACATGCAGTTCAGGCTGGCCTTGAATTCACAGTGATCCTTCTGTCTCAGCTTGGAGTGCTGGGAATACATGCGTGTGCCACCACATCTAGCTTTATCATTTTTGTGTGTATCAGCATATAAAGTAATTCCAATATTTTGGAGGGTTTTTTGTTTGTTTGTTTGTTTTCTGGGGTTTTTTTTTTTTTGTTTGTTTCTTTGTTTGCTGGTTTTTTCTTGTTACACATGCTATGTAGTTCAGGCCGGCTTTAAACTCAGAATGTAGTCCAGACTGGACTCGAATTCAAGCAATCCTCTTGTCTCCGTCTCCTGAGTGCTGGGATATAGGTGTGCACCACTATGCCCAGCTAATTCTAATATTTTGTACTTACCAACAACCCTTCACTGAATAACCAAGCGTATATGTATTTTCATATTGTTAAAGACGTATCTTCATTTCGATCCCTGGTACCGATAAAAACGAAAAAGACATATCTTCAGAATAATTTTCTAGAAGTAGGAATACTGAAACAAGAAAAGTGGCATTAGGAGTTTTACTGATGATGCCAAATTTCTCTCAGTAAGGGTTAAATTCATTTGCATTTCCAGCTAGTAATGAGATGCCTGCTTGCCCACGGCCTCACCAATAGAGGGAGTGCTGTACTTCTGAACTTGATGAAATGTATGAAACACAAAACTTGCCATTTTAACCATTTTAATTACACAGTTCAGTGGTATTAAGCACATTTATGATGCTGTAAAAACACTGTCCAGGGCTGGGGATTTAGATTTAGCACAGTGGCATAAGTGCCTGCCTTGCAAGCAGGCAGTCGTGAGTTCGATCCCTGGTACCGATAAAAAGGAAAAAGACAAAAAAAAAAAAAAAAAAAAAAAAAAACACTGTCCAGGGGCTGGAGATTTAGCTCAGCAGCATAAGCACCTGCCTTGCAAGCAGGCGGTCGTGAGTTTGATCCTTGGTACTGATTTAAAAAAAAAAAAAAAAAAAAACACTGTCCAGTTCCAGTACTTTTTAAATATTCCCAACAGGAAATCTATACTGTTTAAACAGTAACTCCAAAGCTAGGCATGATGATGCAGGCCTGTAATCCCAGCATTTGGGAGTTGAAGCAGGAGGATTGTTGCAAATTCAAGACCAGCCTGAACTCCAAAGTGAACTCAAGCTCAACCTGAACTGCATCTCTGAAAATCAGAAGAAAAATAGTTTGCTGATGAGGTGCTGGAAGAAATCTTTGGGAAGAAGGCCATCTGAGCCAGTCCTGGATCAGAAACCCCGCTAAGTGGCAGAGACATCTGATGATAGCCTATGGGCTTGTGGGATGTGAGCAGAAGAACTGCACACTTACAAACAGAGAGGGACACAATCCAAAGGGGTCACGATGGTTGGGAAGCAGATGAGGCTCTGTGAGGAACTTAGTGAAGTCCAGCACCTGGGCCAACATGGAGAAGCAAAGGACAAGCAAGTGACTGAGTCTGATGCCCCTCACAGTTTAAAGCTTATCAAAGCCCCTCTCAGAGGCCACAGCATCCTGCAAATACCAGGGTATCTTACGGATGTGTGACCATTTTCCTGCCTGTTTCACTGCAACCTCTGCGATGTTATCCATAGCCAGCCTTTATCCTTCCAGCATTTTCACTGCCCAACACCTGCATCCTGAGGCAGCTCAAAGTCTATGTAGCATGACCCACACCTTGGCAGCAGAGCTGAAGCCCTAGGATCCACAGATTTCTTGTGAAAGGACGGTTTGAGGGTATCTGGCCACTTGCAGAAAGGCAACATGATTGGTCTCACTGCATTTAATGCGTCTTTATCTACCTACTCACTGTCTGTGCATCTGTGGGCTGACAAGGCTAGGCTGCATTTTGTCTTAGTGAAGACTCTGGAACGTAACAAAACTCCTGGCCCTAGGAAGAAGTTCTGTGTTTGTATGTCCTCACCAGACTTGTGTCTATAGCAGGTGGCAAAGAATAAAGTCTTCCTGCTCCTAGGGAGATCCAAGAGTGTACCACTACAGAAGCAAGCTGTGGTCTCTGCTCTGTAAGCAGTGAGCCGAGGTCTTCAGCCCAGCTCATCTCTCTAGCTTTTTCCACCTCTCCTGACATCTCCAGGCAGGTGCAAGGACCCTGGGTCCCCAGGACAGAACTCCCACCTGGCCATAGACATATATGACTTCTGTGTTGCTGGGCACTATAGCCCTGGAGTGTAAGGGAAGCCCTCTGGAAGTCTGCCGAGCATCTTTCCACTTTCACTTTTGATTCTGGAGGTACACAGGAAGAAATAGAAATGCAAGATTGGAGGGTCTCTCAGAGGGTCCTGTTGATAGAAACATATCTAAAACAAGGCATCACCTTCTCTCTGACATGTTCCTGTCATTCCCATCTAGATAGGTTATACCACCATCCAGGTGAGAAAGCTGACAGCTGCTCCTCAGCCTTTCCCTCAGGGTGAATCAGGGCTCAACTTCACTAACTGGATTAGTCCATTAATGAGCTCATAATTTGATGGCATTATAAAGGAAACAGGAGGTTGTCCTTGGGGACTGTTTCTGGCCCCCGCATTCTCGTCTCTCTCTCTGCTTCCCAGCTGCCATGAAGTGAGCAGCTTTCCTATGCCGTGCCCTTCTGCCATGATGTTTCTGCCCTCACCTTGGGACTAGAAGCAAAGGGACTAGAAGCTGACCATGGACCAAACCTTTAAAACCATGAACCAAAAGAAAGCTTTACTCCTTTGTTTTCCTCAAATAGTTGGTTGCAGTCTAAAAAGCTGACTAACAGTGTCATACAATATAGTGGGTTGAACAGTGATGCCCAAAATTTCATATCCACCCAGGCATGAACTTTGGATTTAAAATAAAAGGATGTACAGATGTAATTGAATTAAGGATCTCAGGATAACAATGTCATGAATTTAGGGTGGACCTAAATCCACTGACTGGTCTTCTTTTAAGAAGAGAAGGGGGACAGAGACATAAGGACAGAAGCCCACGGCAAGATGGAAGTAGACTGGAGTGATACACAAGCCAAGAACACCAGGAGAAACTGAAAGAGACAAGAAGGACTCTCCCCTAGAGCCAGCAGGAATCTGGCCCTGCTTCTCCCTCCATCTCAGACTTCTGCCACCACAACTGTGAAAGAATCCATTTTTGTTGTTTTAAGCCTCCAAGTTTGTATTATAATATTAGGACAGGATCAGGAAAGTGCTACACACAGTAAACCATGTTCACCACAGGAAACATGAGGACATACAGAAAAACAAAAGTGGGGGAAGCATGAATGTAGACAGTTCTTCCCCCAGAAACAACTACTGTGAACATTTTAGTGTGTGTGACAACAGAGCAGTATGTATTTCTAAAATGCAAATTCTCAAAATACTTTTTTGGTTTTGGCTTTCTTGTTGTTTTTTACTTTGTTTTATTTACTTGTTTGAGACAAAGTGGTGTTGTATAATCCAGGCTGGTCTTGAACTCATAATCCTCCTGCTTCAAGTCTCCCAGATGCTGGAATTACAGTATCTGGGAACTACCCACTATGCCTGGCTGGCAACTTCTGAAATACTTAAAACCATTTCCCACACCTACAGAATAACATCCAAACTTCTTAATAGAGCCTTTCCAGAGCTGGGCCTTTATGGAGCCTCTTCTCCTCCCACTCTGAGAAGCAGGGGTATGCACACCTGCCTGTGTGGCTTCTCCCAGCTGGCTGCAGGTCCCTGATGGAAATGGTCCTCCTCTGCAGCTGCCTGATGTGGCTGCTGGTAGACTCCTGTGATAATGGTAAGTAGAGCTACCCCATGATCCCTGAACTGAATAAATAGGTGGTTAAGCAGGCACTGAGGCTAAGTGCTAGGGAGGTGTGGCCTATTACAGGGGCGGAGCATCCAATTACCCATCTGAGGGACACTAGCCCCAGGCAGGATGAGCAACACTTAGGGGTCAGGCTACCTGTGAGGATTTGTAGCATTAGCTTTTCACCTGGAGGCCTCAGCCCCTCCCATTGGCTGCAGCAAGGTCTCTGAGAAACCTTTTAGTGTCCAGGCTCCATGTACCTTCCTAGCTCCCTGGACATGGCCACATGGCCAGGACCAGGCCAGTGCACAGTGCACAGGAGCATGAGGTACATGGCCAGCAGAGCACTTGTGTAAACAGCCGTCTCAGTATCTGGGACCCAGAGAAAACTTGGACCTTGAACTCCTGGAACACACCCTTGTTTCTATGCCCAGGATACCCTGGCAAGGAGCCCAGTGTGAAGGACTGGCTACCCAGAGTCACAGGGCCACTTCCTTCAGCAGCTTTTTCAGCTACAGTGCCATATGTCTGCCAGATTGGCCCTGTCCTCCCCTTACACACTGATTCTCTGGCAATGTTCTCTGGGATTGGGGGTGTTCAAGATATTTTAATGTACTAACTTTATTTTCTTAGGATTATTTAAATGAATTATGACAGCCAACCTTGGCAGTTTTTTTTTAATTAAAATAACTATTTTGGGCTAGGTGTGATAGTGCACACCTGTATGCCCAGCACTAGGCAGACTCAGGCAGATGGGTCACCATGAGTTTGAGGCCAATTTGGGCTACACAGCAAGATCCTGTCTCTAAAAATATAAATTAAATTAAATTAAAATAACTACTTTTTAAAAATCTGGGTCTCAGCTTTATCCCCCTTTATCAACTAAGAATATCTATGTTTAAAATTAAAATATAAAGAGTAAAATAAATATTAAAAAACAGTGAACAAATAAAAATAAATATAGGAATTGCACAAGACAATCTGATGTAAACACTTCAATTTCCCAGTGGAGAGTCTCAAAACTCAAGAGTCAGTGATTGCTTTCCCACAGCTTATCCACTGCGTGGATTCTGAAAGAGAGGTTACATCTTCCTCTCTCTGCTTTTTTTGTTTGTTTTCTTTTGTTTGGTTCCGGGGGATTGAACTCAAGTTTGCTAAGCAGGCACTTAGACCTCTGAGCTAAATCTCCAGCCCTGACTCTGTGTTGTTTTGTTTTGGAGGGTTTTTGAGTGGGGAGGACAGGATCTTACTACATAGCCCAGGCCGGCCTGGAACTCACAGAAATCCTCCTGCCTCGTATTCTGATTGTTGGGATTAGAGACATGTGCCATCATACCTGATTATTTTCCTTTTTCTGAAGCGTTATGATTTAGTTTTACACAGTTTTAAATTAAACTCAAGCAAGTTACTGATATGCCAGAAACAGCTGACAGGATGACAACCTGGGAGATTTATAAAGCAGTGGATTCATTATAAACCCATAAAATCTAAAGAGGCTGTCCAATTCCTTTTGTAGTTTAGTAGCCAGTGTAAAGACATTATTCACAGGCTGGAGATGTGGCTCAGTGGCACAAGTACTTGGCTGGCAGACACAATGTCGTGAATTTGATCCCTGACACCAAGACAAGATAGGGGCTGGAGCAGGTAGTCGTGAGTTCAATCCCTGGTACCGATAAAAAGGAAAAAGACCAAAAAAAAACCAAAAAACAAAAAATTATTCACTAGTGTCAGTCCCTCCTTTTTGTTAGGTATCTTCTCCATTTTCAAGTAGAGGTTTATTTGTTCAGAAGTAATATTGAGGTACTGCTTTTTAAAAAATCTTGTTTCTGGGGGCTGGAGGTTTAGCTCAGCGGCATAAGCGCCTGCCTTGGAAGCAGGCAGTCGGGAGTTCGATCCCTGGTACCAATAAAAAGGAAGAAGACAAAAAAAAAAAAAAAATCTTGTTTCTGACCGCAGGGTAACAAATCATAAGAGAAAAAGTATTAAGGAGATACACCAGATTACCAATCCCCAATCATAGTGACAATCAAGGAAGAGCTCATGGATGTGAAGCAGCTGAGGAAGACAGACAAATAGGGCTGGAGATTTAGCTCAGTGGTGTGAGTGCCTCCCTGGCAAGAACAAGGTCGAGAGTTCAACCCCCAGTACCACAAAAAAAAAAAAAAAAAAAACCCAGGCGAATAGAACTGAGATATGAAATAAAAAAAGCAGGTAAGATTATTATGTCAACTGGCCTCTGAGGACCTCAACAGTTAAATAGGAACAGAAAGCTAGCCATATTGTTATACTTTGTACTTTCTTCAACCAGAAATGAGGACCACCATATTTTCAAGTCCTCCCTGAAATTAATGTCCAATGAGTTTTTCCAAAAGAAATTGCTGTTTATAAGTTATTTCTGCTATGCAGAGCAAAAGAAAAAGAAAAGAAAATCCTTACTAGAGACACATAAACTATAAAACTTTCTATAACCTTAGAGAACCATAATGTCTTCACTAGAACCAAATCCAATCACATAAATTTCTGAAGCAGAATGTGCTGTGAGTTGTTACAAGTCTGTAGCTTGAGAGAGCCAAAAAACAACATTAAATACAAGTTTAAAGAGATTGTGCTTCCAAAATCTGGTATCCTAGTCTTGGTGTAGAGCTGTTTACTCATTTACTGTGTTCATTATCATTCCACTGACTTCAAATAGAGACATGTCTGCTTTTTTATAGTCATTGCTTTCCCACACAATAGTAATTAGTTTTCTAATCCCAGGTGAGAGCTATGGAGCTAGGGTAAATGACTCTGATAAAAAGGGTCATCTCTTTATTCCTTTTTCACACATAGGTCAATTCCAAGGATTTTCCACATCTGTCTCACTGCTACCAGATGAACAGCATTCTTCTTCTTCTTCTTCTTCTTCTTCTTCTTCTTTTTTTTTAATCGGTACCAGGGATCAAACTCACGACCTCTGCTTGCAAGGTAGGTGCTTATGCTGCTGAGCTAAATCCCCAGCCCCATGAACAGCATTCTGAAAAATGCTATGTCTTCCCACAATACATCTTTTGGACTTGTGCTCTCCGAATCCTATCTGGAACTTCAACAGCAAAAGCTTTAAACAGTACCCAATTTAGGCGCATCTTCATTAGGATAAAATACTATCTTTTGTTTTTGTTTTGTTTTGAGTCAGGGTCTCTCTATGCAGCTGAGGCTGACTTTGAACTCACTAGGTAGCACAGGCTGTCCTTAAACTTGTAGCGATCCTCATTCCTCAGCCTCCCAAATTCTGGGATTATAGGAGTGTGCCAACATACCAGGATAAAATGTTTTTAAGCACTGAAAAACATGAGGCAGAAGTGGTAGGGGTTGGGGTTCAGCTCAGCGGCATAAGCTTGCAAGCAGGCAGTCGTGAGTTCGATCCCCGGTACCAATTAAAAAAAAAAAAAGAAAGAAAGAAAAAGAAAAAGACAAAAAAAAGAAGTGGTGGCACACACTTGTAATCCTAGCACTCAGGAAGTTGAGGCAAAAGGACTGCTGTAAATTTGAGGACAGCCTGGGCTACATAGTGAGTTCAAGACCAGCCTGGACTACATAGTAAGACTCTGTCTCAAAACAACAAAAAATTAAAAATTAAAATAGAGCGAGGCATGGTGGCACACACGGTAATCCCTGTACTTGGGGGGCTGAGGCAAGAAGGTCACAGAGTGCAAGGTCAGCCTGGGCTACTTAGTGAGTTCAAGGCTAGCCTGCTTTGCATAGCAAGACCCTGTCTCAAAAGACAAAAACAAACAAATTAATGAGAGTAAAAACATGTAAAAGATTAACTAGCCAATTTCATCATTTAATTTTTTGTTTTGTTTTTTGAGCCAGAGATTCACTACAGAGTTCATTGCAGACTGGCCTTGACTTCACTATGTAGTTCAAACTGGCCTCAAATTCATGGTGATCCTCCTGCATTAGCCTCATGAGACACTTAAAATTGTAAGCTAATAGAATTTCAAAATCTAAGGTAAAGTTCCCTGAGAGCGAAGCTCAGCTCAACTCAGCTCAACTCCACACTCCATTGTCCAGAGCCCAGGCCACACAGACAGCACACTGTCAACCTGGGGGAAAGGAGGCAGCCCAGTTATGAAGCAAGTGTTCATTAAAGGGGAGCTCTCTTCTCCTGGTTTTTGGTTCTCAAAGCCCCTGTGAGGCAGTCTGATTTCTCAGCAGTGGTAGGTAGGCAAATGAGGGAAGACGTGGCAGGCTCAGAGGTCCTGATGACTTCTGGCTTGAGCGCCACCTATGAGGCTGTGAAACTCTGTTAAGATCCAAGTTCAGCTCTGGCTTTGACTCTATTAGGACCCACTGTCCCTGGGCACACGCCTACCCTGAAGCCTTAACCCACCTCAGCTCTGATTCTTCAGAAATGAGAAAGGAGCAACTCAGCTCTCTGTGGGAAGATGTTTGCCTCTGTTGTTTCCAGCCAGCACTAATGTCCTGAAATAGAATAGGGGAGATCATGATAGGTAGAAAGGACACAAGGAAATTGTGATTTTAAAATTTACTTTCAAGAAAATTGCTGCATCAAGATATAAAGTTATCCAAGATTATAGTGTCTTTTTCAGCCCTTGGCCTGTTTTCTTTCTAGGCTCACTCCTAAATTCCTCAGTCGTGTGTCCCCGTGTCCCCCCCCCCCCCCCGTGTTTTGAGACAGAGTCATTATATTGTTTAGTCTAGGCTGGCCTCAAACTCATGGCGATCCTCCTGCCTCAGCCTTCCAAGTGTTGGGATCACAGGCTTGCACCACCGTGCTCAGCTGAATTCCTGATCTTTATTTTTTTAAATAGCCCTCTTCTTTTATTTCCCAGAAAAATGTCATTCAACAGAAGCATGCAGGCAAGCCAGCTTCTTACCTGAAACTGAATTTTTCCCTCCTTTTTTTGGCCTCCCTGAGGACACACAAAGCCTTGGCCCAGAGAACAGTGGCAGATGCTAGATAAATGTCAATAACTAAAATAGACATCCCAGATCACCCATCTTGACAACACCCAAGACCACATAAATTATCTCCAACCCCAGACATCTTCCCTCATCTCTACTGGGAATTGGGTTATATCTGGAGTGAGGGTAGATTTTATCTACCTAGGGTTCATAAACTTTATACCAATAAAGAACTAGGGTTATGGGCCGGGGATTTAGCTCAGTGGCATAAGTGCCTGCCCGGCAGGCACAAGGTCCTGAGTTTGATTCTCAGTACAAAAAAAAAAAAAAAAAACAAACAAAAAAGAACTAGGGTTATAAGTTTAGAAGGAGAGACAAAATTACTTTATCAAAAAGAGGAAAGAAATGATGAAATAGACAGCTACCTTGTTGGAGTAATATAAGGAGCCTAGAGCCAGTGCTCGAGGGTCTTTGTTCTTATATGGTAAGAAAGGGACGCTATCCCTTAAGAGTTGTTATAACTTGATTGGCTCTGAGACCACTGATTTGGCCATTAACCCTCTACATTGTCTATATGCAAATCCTTAAATAAGCTTCTTTTTACCTTCTTTGTTTTATCAAGGTGATATCTGTGGAAATTTATAGCAAAGCCTTACAGTTAAGGCCAAGTTATCAATTAATGAAGGGATACATGTACATTTTAGTGTATTAACAGGGTGAGAAATAATAATACATATATATGTGTTTATAGATAGTTGTGTGAGTGTATATTTTATACACTAAATGAGAGGGAGCCTTTTGTGCCTAGAGTTGTGGTAAGCAGTGGGCAAGAAGCACACAGCGACCTGAGGTGAGAGGAGGAAGCTGAAACACAGACGCAGGTGAGACACAGCTGTTGTACCCCCAAAACAAGGCCCCAAGATGTTATTCAAGAAGAAGACATCTTATTTTAAAAAGAAAAAGAGCACTTTTATTTAAGTTGACACCAGCGACGCAGTACAGATGGAGTTTACAAACCTGTGCAAGTGGGTTAGAATTTTGACAGATTTTTATAGCGATTAAACCACAAAGTAAGGAGTGATATGAAGTGAGCAAGAATGCGGAAGGCCTCTGTTCCCTTCGCTTGGGTCAGAGGCCTCTCTCAGTTAGTGATTACCTCTTTCTTTCCTTAATTTACTGCCCTTGGTCTGCTAATTCCAGGAACATTTGTCTCTCATAAAGGGAACAAAGGTTGACACAGCAAACAGGTTACTAGGGTGAAGATGCATACAGAACAGTATGATGACCTGTCAGTTAATCTATAACTGTGTGGTTGGTGCTCCAGTCAATCTTTTTAACTTTGTATTTTAGGGGAGATTTTTTGTTTTGTTTTGTTTTTGTACTCACGACCTTGAGCTTGCCAGGCAGGCATTTAAGCCACTGAGCTAAATCCCGAGCCCCTGCATTTTAGTTTTTTAGCATTTTAGTACAACAACAGCTCTCCCCAAAAATTCTGCTTCTCTCAGTGATCACTCCCAATGCAGTGGTCTGATGAATGGAGTCTCCCACCTCCTCCTAGGCAACAAGCCCCAATTCTTTTTTTTTTTTTTTTGGTCTTTTTCTGCAACAACAGGCACAGAAGCCTCTCCAGGGTATCATCTTGTGTTTGGGGGGAACTCATCACACTCCATCCAGTGGCATCCAGTGGTTCAAAAATATAGTCTGTAAAGCTGGACATGGTAGTACACACCTGTAATTCCAGCATTTGAGAAGCTGAGGCAGAAGAATCACTGTGAGATCAAAGCCAGCCTGGGCAACACAGAGAGATCCTGTCTCAAAAACACCAAACCAAACAATATATATGAAGAGGGAGAGTATCTGTGGAAAGAACTCTGATTTGCATCCCCCCATAGGTCACCACCGTGGTTAGTTGCTTCCACAATTTAAAATTGTCTGTACTTGGCAATGATCTTTTTTTTTTTTTTTTTTTTTTTTTTTTGGTACCATGGATTGAATTTAGGACCTTGGGCTTGCCAAGTAAGGGATTACACTACTGAAAGGATTTTGGCCCAATTGGGACACTGTAAAACCTTGGAGGCGAAACCAAGGGGCTCTATCTTCCCCGCCCTTAGGAATTTACCTGTGGCACATTTCCCAATGGGCTACCTGTACATCACTAACGCCCCTCAGGCACCACCCCAAACCTAAGCTACATGTATGCCCCCACACCATGTGTCTGGCGGAGAGAATGCCAGCCCCTGGAGACCCTGGAGGGTTAGGTGGTCTCTCCCTGCATTCTTAAAATAAAGGTCACTTATATTTCATACTTCTTATCTTTTCAGCCACGCCAAAATTCTATCAACTACTGAGCTAAATCCCTGGTCCCACAATTTATGCCTCTTCAAATAAAAATAAAACTGCTGCCAGGCATGGTGGCACATGCCTGTAATCTCATTGCTTAGGAGGCTGAGGCAGGAGAATTGCCATGAATTCAATTCCAGCATGGGCTATACAAGCAAATTCAGAGCCAGCCTGCACTATATAGCGAGACCCCGTCAAAAAAAAAAAAAAAAAGCTGCTGACTTTCTTCTGTAGGCCAAAAATGTAGCCTATTACATCCATAGAAAGCCAAAGTGCCCTGGCCAGAGGGCAACCCCTAGGTCAGAGGCAAGCATATTTATGAAGTCACTCTGCCCCTACCACAAGCACCAGCACATTCATTCAGCACAGTGTTGCTGATAGATCCTGTGAACTTCTGTCTCTGTCCTGGAGGGGAAATGGTTTCTGTGGGTTTTGTTTGCATCCTCCTACTTTAAGGGCAGTTGGCCATCCTTGTGCCTGAAGGCTCATTTTAATTTCCCTTCCTGTGAAGCACCTTAGTTCAGGCTTCTCTATGAGTTTCTTGTTGCTGGACCAAATGGAGTGGCTTAGAACAGCACAAACCTGTTATCTTACAGCTCCAGAGGTCAAAAGTCAACATAAGTTTCTCTGGGCTGGGCCAGCAGGCAGTACCGCTTCCTGGAGGCTCCCCTGAGAGTCCATTTCTTTCCAGCTTCAGAAGCTGCCAACCCCACTAGCTCCAGGCTCCTTTCATCTGCCACCCTCCCCAGCAGAATGAACACAGCTATTCTCATTGCTGAAACCTTATTTAGAGAAGCAGAGCTCCCCTGGGATCCAGTTTTCCAGGACTCTTAGACATTATAAAATGTTTGTCTAAATAAAGTGCACAATCACTTTCTCCTAACAAAGCCATTCCAGCCCACCCAAGTATCCCTGCCAAATACAGCTCTTGCATAACAGGGTTTGTCTCAACCTCCATTCCCAGCTGGGGGCCCAGGCTTGGAGGAAGAGTGCTGGGGAGTCAGAAGGGCCCAGCCAAATGACAGTCTTCTGAGTGCTTCCATGGGTACCCTGGACTCCTACCAGCCCAGCAGTGAAGAGTGTGGTGACCTATCTGTGGGAGGCAGGTCTCAGAGTCCTTGAGTTACTGCCCTGAGGCCACCAGCTGATCACTACAGGATGGGAGGTGGCTGGGAGCTTGTTCTCCCCAACCCATCTGAATCTACTGTTCACTGCTTGCATCTGTCCAGGCTCTGAGGCCATATGGCTCCTACCTCAGTGGTATCTTTGTGAGAATTAGATAATGATGACCCTTCTTGGCTATCCCACTGACCAAGGTAAGGACCAGGCCCTTCAGGGTATAGTCTGGACATGGCCTCTGTTGACCCAAGCCAGGTGCCCTCAGTGGCCAGGCATTCTAGCTGTCTCCCTTCCTTCCCTGCAGAGTTTGTGATGTCACCTAGCTGCAGGCCAGGCCAGGAATGAGAAGGCTGTGGTGTCTCCTAGGGTCTCCAGGTTTCTGTATAGTGTAGCCTGGCTTGCACTATCAGGGCTGTTACTGGGGTTGGTGCTGCTTGGGTCACCTTCACAGGAGTGTCACCAAGAAGCTGTCCTGACATGGCCCCTTACTTGGTCAAAGAAAGATGGTTTGTGACTCCTGTGACTGCTGGGGCTCGCACACTGTTTCCTCCTATTGGTCTGGCCCAAGCAAAGGCTCCTAAAACCTCTGGCAGGAATGGGGTGGGGGGAAGAATCCCTGAGGTTTCCCTTTTCTTCTCCCTTTGGCCTAAAAGGGACAGTTGGGGCTGGGGATTTAGCTCAGCGGCATAAGTGCCTGCCTTGCTAGCATGCAGTTGTGAGTTCGATCCCTGGTACCAGTAAAAAAAAAAAAAAAAAAAAAAAAGGACAGTTGTCCCTGAAGGTCTCCTATAGGGTCTGTCTCCATGATGTGCCTTGGCCACTACCCTTCAAAGTCCACATCCTCCAAGAATCTCCCAGGTCTGCTGGCTCCTGGCTCTGACCTCACAGAGGTGGACTTTCTCGCAATAGGGCAGCTCCAGTGAGTATCATGTCAGATCAGTGCCACGACAATCTCAAGGGTCTCTTAAACCCACTCTGAGGTTAGTAGTGTTATGGGCTTACTGTATCCCACTGCTTGCCTCCTCTGCTAGCACTGCCTTTGCATGCTGGGCCTTCACCTCCATCCCTTATCAGCCTGAACAGCATCCTTCCTAAGCCCTTAGTAAACTTAGAACCAAGAAGTAGTCAAAGAAGTAGCTTTCATTTCTGATCAAATGAAAAATAAAATAAAGTAGATGAACCAAGTTCAGAACTGGCTTACGTCATGTGCCTTCTGAAAAACCACTGTTATTCTAACATGGTAATATCTGAAAAGAAAAGACAAGTAGGCGTGGAAGAAGCAGCCACCCAGATTCTATTTCCTGGTCCTGGCCACCAGTCAGAGTATTGTGCTGTGATTGGGCAGAATTGCCTCCTTGCCCAAGTGAGTGTGAGGACACAGGCCCAGAGGAGCCAGGAGGGAGAACCAGCCCCCAGGTAAGGGCTCATTATTGGGAGGGGACATGGAGTTAGTCTGGGGAACAAATGGGTCTTTGGAAAGGGAGGTTGAGGCTGGGGAGGGAGGGCAGACAGCAGGTTGAAGGCTGGAGCTTCGCCTTCCTCCATACCCACTCAAGGAGCCCCAGCCCCTTAGGCTTTTCCCTGGCAGCTCTCAGGCCCCCTGGGTACCTTAGGGCTCCACAGAGGAGTGAGGTAGGAGCTAGGAGCCAGGCAGCAGAGGAAACCAACTGGGGACAAGCAGGGCAGAGGTGGGGAGATTGTCTCTGAGGACCAAGGGAACAGAGGAGGAGGGCAAGGGCCAAGCCTGGAGTACTTGGTGGGCTGGAAGGACAGTAGAGGTCTCAAATCTTCCCAGACGACACAATTTTCCAAGGTGGGTCAAGAGATGAGAAGCTAGGAAGCCCCAGAAGGTTCACAGGCTGGCGCCAAAGGGAGTAATCACCATTCCACAAGCTATGGAGACCCTAGGGATAGTCAACTGGGGCTAGGGCTTGAAGGCGAGGTGACAGGAGTTGGCATTCCACCTACTTATTGCTGTCTAAGGCCCTGGGCTGAACTTCCTCCCCTGCTCCAACCCTCTGCAGCTGCTTTTGCAGTCAGAACCTTCAGGAAGCCACAGGGTGGGGCAGGTGGGGTTGCGGTTAGAGAACAGTTTTGGTGATCAACTCTGGTACACATCAGCCAGCACAGGAACCCTGAGGCTGGGAAGGGGCTCAGGCTAGGCTGAGAACCACTGGGGGTAATTCCCAGTCCTTGATCTTGAGCCTTTCCCTTGGTCTGCAGAGAAGGTCCTGAAACTGCAGAGTCAAGGCACGGACAGTGCTGTATGGATGCACGTAGAGTGGGCTGGGGCACCACCTGTGGGCTCTTGGGCCATCCACATTACCTCTTGGCTGGGTGGCCCCTTCAGGGCTGACCCTTGGGTTGGAATGTGTCATGATTTGGGGCTCCAGGGCTTGCAGGGAGACATGGTGAGGGACAGAAGATGACTTGGGTTTTCCTCCCAGCAGGAAAGGAAACCTCTCACTTGCCAAGATGGGTCAAGAACTATCTGCATTAAGTTTATCTGTGGTAAGAGTCAAAATTCTCACCTTAGGAAGGCCACACCCAATTGTCAGCTCCGGAGGACAAAAGCAGGACTCTCCACATCCCCAGTTAGCTGGAAGGATTCAGGTTGAGTAAAGGCCTCAGTGGCTTAGTCAACTGTTCCCGTTAGAGCTGAGACTCCAGGACACCTGATATGGGAGTGTCCCTAGCCTCAGCCCTAAAGCTCTCAGGGAACCTGAAGGATCTGTCAACTTCCATTTCCTGCTGAAGGAGCAGTGTCAGGGCCTCAGAGAAAACCGATTATTCAACCCTTGAGCCTCTCTGGGGCCTCCTGGCTCTCACTAAGACCACTCTGAGCATCTCCATGTGTCCTCCAGGCTCCCAAAAGCCTTGATAGAGGTTTCGATCTCTGACCTGTGGAAGGCTGGGCTCAAAAGGGCTAAGTCACTGTCCTGAAGCCACCAGCTGGTCACTACAGTTGGGAGAGGAGTTGAGGTCTGGCTGAGTTCTTCCTTTCTAGCAGGGGTCACTGTGTTTTTCTTTGATCCTGCCCCACTGTCCAATGGAGACTGGGCCCAGTCTCCTTCATGCCCACAGTCTGTAGGACAGGCATGGGGTCACCAAGGTCACCTGGCACATTCTTTTCCCATCCAGGCAGCTCCTGGAGTTTCTGCATCACTGATATGCTCAGGACCTGTCACGTGGCTTATTGGGGCAGGGGTGATTGTGGCTGTCACCGTCGTTGGTGCCGTCTATGTGGTGAAGTACATCAAAACGGTACAGGGGCAAGGCTGGACTAGGGGGCACGGGATCAGAGTGTACGGAGTAAAGTGAGGCCTGTGAAAGGTTGGAGCAGCCAAGTGAGCTTGGGAGGCCCAGTCCCCTTGCTCTCCCCTAACAGGCCCCTCTCTTGCAGCAGAATACGAAGAACAGCAATAAAAGAGACTAACAAGATCCTATCCTGGCCCCGGAGAAGTGAAGGCCACCCTCAGAAGAAATGGAATGTAATGAAATCTAAATTTACAGCAATATAAAGTTAGAGAGCAAAATAAGTAAAAAATTATGATTGCATTGCTACTGTGTGCCTGACTTTTTCCTAGGACCAGGCTCTGAATTCCAGGATTCTGGGCCCTTCAAGACTTGTCTGTAAGCCAGGGGTGGTGGTACAGGCCTGTAATCTTAGAACTCTGGAAAGATGAGGCAAGAGGGTCACAGACTTTGAGCCCTGCCTGGACAATTTAGTGACTTAGCAAGATTCTATCTCACAAAGAAAGAAAGAGGAGAGAGAGAGACAGAGGGACAGAGACAAAGAAAAAAAAGAAGAGGAAAAAGAAAAGGTCTGTGTTGTACCTCAGTGTGATGGCCCTGAGTTCAGTCTGGGTGGGGAGAAAGGCTAAAAAGAGAAAAGACAGAATGGAAATTAAGCTCCAGCATTAACTAGGTGGTCCCTGAGGTTTCCACTTCCTGTTGTTCTTGTCCTGAAAGGAAGAGCTCTCCATTAACCCCTGACTCCCTGCAGAGGCTGCAGGACAGGTCTGTGGGTGTCCTTGTCTGAAACCGGTTCTCCTTTTGCTTGTGATTCTCAAGAATAATGGTGAAATGTAGTAGAAAGGCCACATCCTGGGAAAGAATCACCAGAGCTGGCCCAGCACTGTTCTGGCCTCTATTGGGTAAGTAACAGGAAGGGACTGTGGGGACAGCTTGGGTACTCTCCCTTCCTCCCTAAAAAGCAGACTGTCCCTCAAAACTTTGGCCAGTAATCATGTGATCCCTAAGGTAAAAAAACAGGATAGGCTACCTGCAGGCTCCCTCCACAAAGACAAAAAGGAGGTTCACGCAGCAGAGTCCACCCACACAGCTTCCTGCTGTCCCTTGCTGTCACTCATAAGTAATAAGCTGCTTCAGTTTCTTTGCTGTGTATCGGCTCGGTGGACTCTATGCCCTCAAGCGTGGACAGGGGCACCATCCTTTCCCTCAGGACCTCTTTCCCAGCCTTCCCTGCTTTCCTTCACTCCTCAAATTTTGTCTGAGGATCTGAAAAGGTCACATCTGTTCTTAAAGTCCCCAGTCCTCAGGCTGCCAACCAACCTCTTACATATGGCAGATATGCCAGTTTGGGCCCCCTGTCAGGGTCCTAGTTCTGTTTCCCGTCTGCCCCCCACATCTCACCCACCTGCCACCACCAGGGACCTGTACTTAACTGACAGTCCATCTTGGTGTCCGCCCCACTCCCCACCCCTGCTCCCAGACAGCACCCCAGATGCTCATCAGCCTGTCTTCCCTGGTATGGGATATACAACAGCACCTGGGTGGGACCTCAAAAGGCCCCACTGGAGCTTGCTCTAGCCAGAGGATCGGCCACCACTGCCTAGAGTCAAAGGAAATTCGAAGATGCCACAGCCTTAGCGACAGCTTCCTAGCATTTAGGGGAGGCTGCCGTGTGGTGGAGGAAGCAAGTCGACTCCCTAGGAGCAGGGCACGGATGTGATGCTGTCTGGTGGATGTCTGGCTTTCTCCAGTTGGCCCTGAACTGAAAATTGGAGAAAAAAAAGTCTCAGCTGGGCATGGTGGTGCACACCTGTAATTCCAGCACTCTGGAAGGTGAGGCAGAATTGTAAGTTTGAGGCCAGCTAGGGCAATTCAGTGACTTAGTGAGACTTTATCTCAAAATTAAAAACAAATAAACAAACAAAACAAACAAACAGCATGGGAATGCAGCTCAGAGCAAAGGCCCTGAGTTCAATTCCCAGTACCAGTGGATGAGTGAGTAAATGAATGAATGAATGAAACCATTGGTCCTACTTTATTTTAAAAATATAAACAAAGCGGGCCTGGGGATTTAGCTCAGCAGCATAAGCACCTGCCTTGCAAGCAGGCGGCCGAGAGTTCAATCCCCAGTACCGGAAAAAAGAAAAAAAAAATATATATATGAACAAAGAAACTGAATGGTGTGTGCCCTCATCTGCCATTTATATAACAATACTTGGGCAGAAATTTCAAACTGTCAGGAAAAACAAGATTCAAGATATACTTATGTTAGGATTGAAAACAAATTCTGAGGAAGGAGAGCCATCTCTCATGCATGTGCATATAGGCCTGGGCTCATGGCATATTTGTAATTCAAGTCTGACCACACAGTCCCTGGACTATTATACATTTCTTTCTCACTATCAAAAGGCTAGGATGTTCCAACACTGAAAATACTGGATTGAGGAGCCAGGGATACAGCTCAGTGGCATAGCGCCAGCCTGGCAAGCTCAAGATCATGAGTTCGATTCCTGATACCAAAAACCAAAACAAAACAAAATAAACTGGATTCAGTCAGGCCTGGTTTCATATACTGGTAATCCCAGTATTTAGAAGGCTAAAGTAGGAGGATTGCTGAGAGTTTGAGGCCAGGCTGGCCACATAGTGAGATGCCTTTCTCAAGAAAAAATAACAAATAAATAAATAAATAAATAAATAATTTTTAAAATGTAGGAGTATGTATTGTGTGCCAACCTTGCATGATGGAGCCACAGAAAACGCCAGTGTTGATATAAAATACAGCAATGACTTTTTAAAATTACTATGCTTCATAATTAGCCTAGAGGTAGCCAGGTATAGTGGCTCATGCCTATAAACCCAGTACTAGGGAGGCTGAGGCAGGAGGATTGCTACAAGTTTGAGGTCAACCTGGGCTCCGCAGGGAGTTCAAGGCAAGTCTGGATTACATAGCAAAAACCTGTCTCAAAACAAAACAACAATAATAAACACACCTATACACAATTAGAGTAACAATTAACAAGTAGTTTAAATAATTAGTGATTTTAGTATAAAAAGTATCGAAAGTGATAGAACTGTGGGGGACCGGCGGCGGCTGAAAAGATAAGAAGTATGAAATATAAATGACCTTTATTTTAAGAATGCAGGGAGAGACACCCCCACACACACACACCCCCGCGGGGCATGGCATCTCCACCCTGGGGTCCGAGATCTCTCCCTGGAACACGTGGAGTGAGGCCCATAAGTAGCCTCGGCTTGGGATGGAACCCAAGGGGGGCATTAGGGATGCACAGGTAGCCCATTGGTCTTTGTTTGGTGCCAGAGGTAGATTCCTAAGGGTGGGAGAGATAAGAGCTCCTTGACTTTACCGGCTACAGTGTCCGGCTTGGGCCAAAACCCTTTCAGAAAGTATACAGGAAATACATGTCAAAACAACCAAGGCATATTGTAGTTTTACTTTCTGGTATTTGAAATTAATGATGTAGCCAGGCATGGTGGTGCATTCCTGTAAGCACAGCACTAAGGAGGCTGAAGCAGGAGGATCTTCGCAAGTTCAAGACCAGCCTGGGCTACAAAGTGAACTCAAGGTCAGCCTGAACTGCATAGTGAGACTCTGTCTCAAAAATAGAAAAATAAATACATTAATGATGTAGAAAAATTAAATTATGGGTGCCCATAACATTGACAGAATTTTTTTTTCACTTTTTTTTTTTTTTTTTTTTTTGTCTTTTTCATTTTTATTGGTACCAGGGATCAAACTCACGACCGCCTGCTTACAAGGCAGGTGCTTGTGCCGCTGAGCTAAATCCTCAGCTGAACTTTTTTTTTTTGAGACAGTGTTTTATTGTGTAGTCCAGTTTGGCCTTGAACTTGCTGTGTGTCCTCAGCTAGCTCAAACTCATGATCCTTTTGTCTCAGCCTCCAAAATCTGGGATTACTGGGATTATGCCACAACCATCAGGGCAATCTTAATATATTGCACCATATGTGCATACGTGTGTGTGTGTGTGTGTGTGTGTGTGTGTTGCTCAAGATGAAATCCAGAGCTTTATGTAAGATAGGCAAGCACTCTACCATCAAGCTACAGCCCTAAGCCCACTGTATGCCACTTTTTAAAACCCTACATTTCTTCCTCCTCCTCTTTTACCTCTTTTGTTTGGTTTCAGTTTTGGTTTTAGAAAGGATCTGGCTGTGTAGTCAGGTCAGCCTGGAATTCACTGTGCAGTCCATGATGATCTTGAACTCACACCTCCTGCCTCAGCTTCCTTCACATAGTACCCTGCCTTTTTCTTTTTGATTGGGATTTAATCCACAATACCATTAAACTCATCATTTTAGAGAATATAGTTCTTGGCCTTTAGTGTATTCACAAAGTGATTGAACCATCAGCCCTTGTTAGACCGGTGTCGCAAGGAAGACTCCAAGGGCCTCGCTCTCATGTAAGAACAATGGGGTTTTTATTTGTCCGTGTACACGGGGTCCTCCAAACAGGTGGAAACAGAGAACCCTGAGTTGGGGCAGGGCTGGTGTTTTTAAGGGGGAAAAACTGCAATGTAAGCATTTATTACAGAAGCCAATCATTACAGTTAGTGTGGAGCGGTGGGCATCTTATCTATCTGCTATTGGTCAGTTTATAAGGGGTGACCAGCAGGTCAGAGTTAATTAACTGTCTTTGTTCTGTACAACTTGTCTTTAAGACACCTGGTTTCTGTAGACTTGAGTCTGACATATTTTACAACCTTGATTAGCATAATGGCAGGCTCTATCTCTGAGTTCCCTGGCACAGCACATCCCCAGCATATCACAGCCACAGAGGTTGTTTTTATTTCTGCAGGACTGAGTTAGGACTGAGTCAGGAGGCCCAGTGCTGTTTCTAGCTGAGAAACAGCATCTTGTTTTTAACCTTTAAATTTCTGGTTCTACACCCTATTTCCAAAACTTTCTCATCATCCCCCAAAGAAGCCCAGTTTTACTGGCCTCAGCAACTATAGTACTAACCTACTTTCCATCCGTAAATGTATGCATTCCAGACATCTCATACAGGTGGACTCATACAATACATAGTCTTTTGTGCTAGTCTCTTTTCACTTTGTATTCATGTTTTCAGAGTTCATCTATCTAGTTGCATGTATCTGTACTTTCCTCCTATTTTGGTAGAGTATCATTCCTTTATAGGGAATATTACCATTAATTCCATTATAAAGATTAAGATCTCACTATAGGTAATTTTATCATTCATCATTTGATGAACACGCACATCACTTTTTTTTTGCTTGTTTTATTATTTTTGTTTTTGAGATAGGGTCTTGCT
Organism: Cavia porcellus; assembly: GCF_034190915.1. Classification (NCBI taxonomy): domain Eukaryota; kingdom Metazoa; phylum Chordata; class Mammalia; order Rodentia; family Caviidae; genus Cavia; species Cavia porcellus. The sequence goes on from NW_026947499.1 coordinate 34,109,242, forward strand.
TTGTAGTTCAGATGGGCCTTGAACTTGTGATCTTCCTGCCTCAGCCTCCTAACCGCCTGAATTATAGGCAAGTGCCACCACACCTGGTGAGTCACTGCATATTTGTGATACTGTTATAAATAATTCATACTCTGAGAGGCTGAGGCAGAAAGATCACAAGTTCAAATCCAACCTAGCAACTTAGACTGTCTGTTATTGTTTGTGTCTAGTTATCTCCTCCAAGCTTCATGGGTCACAGAGGGCAGGCTTTTCAGAGGGAAAACATCTTAGATTACTCATCTTTTTTTTTTTTTTGTCTTTTTTGTTTTTATCCGTACCAGGGATCGAACTCACGACTGCCTGCTTGCAAGGCAGGCGCTTATGCCACTGAGCTAAATCCCCAGCCCCTAGATTACTCATCTTAAAGTACATCTCCAAGGACACATATATATCTCCAACCCCAAGTACTTCTTTAATAGGTAGCAGCATACAATATAAGGGATGAAAAAGAGGCTTGCTCCTTTCTTTTTGTTTTTGTCACTTTTGATGTCTTCCATACCATTAACTGCTGTCTCTGCCATGCTACCCTGCCTTGGAGCGAATCAATTATGGACTATGAGCTAAATCCTTCCTCCTTTAAGTGTCAAGTATTTTGTCCCAGCAACAAGAGAAAGGTAACCATGACACTATCTCAAAAAATAAATAAAAATTAAAAGAGCTATGCCAAGCATGGTGGCACACACCTGTAATCCCAGCACTCAGGAGGTTGAGGCAGGAGGATCAATGTGAGTTCAAGACCAGCCTGGACTACTACAAAGTGCGCTCAAGGCCATTTAACAAATGCATAACTAAATCCTGTCTCAAAAAGACAAAATTTAATTAATTAATTAATAAAGGGGCTAGGAATGTAGCTCCATGCAAAAAATCCTGAGTTCAATCCCCAGTGCAATATAAATAAATAAATAAACAAACAAACCCAGGTCTCCAACCCGACCATAGTGTGCCTCTCCATTTTTCGAGTGTGTAGTTCTTTAACTCTGCCTAAAGAGAAACTTGTCTTTGCCTCTCATTGGTGCATCTTAAAATTCCTTTTTCTGTGGCCAGAGTCAAGATTTGGCCATCTCTTTTTGGAGGAATTCTTTGGACCCTGTCCAGTGAGCAAGGCATCCTATGTTTAATACCACATCTTACAGACATTTCCTCAAAAAGGGAAAAATAAATTGTGAATCTGTCCCTTCAAGGAAAACAAAACAATATTTGTTGCCTATTATTCCTCTAGCTATTAAGCGAAGAAGTTAAAATTTTGAAAAATTTTTATCTGCTACCATTAGTTTCACAACTTCTTGACACTTTAAGAAATTTCTGAGATTGATGGCAATATTTGTGGGGGTTGTATAATTTGATCAGTATAATCATTTGATTGTATAATAAAATGTATTAACATAAGATCTGCATTAGTCAGTGAGTTCATATTTTCTAAAGACCAATGAATATTGTTATAAAACCACATTTGGGTAAAATGCAAAACAGACCAATGGATTTTAATGAAATAGAAAAAAAAAGTCCGTTGATGTCATTTTAGATCCCACACTGCAACTACCACCTGCGTTCTAGCTGTGGCACATGCCTGTAGCCTCAGTACTCTACGAGGCTGAAGGAGAATCAGGGGTTCGACCTGGATGGAGCCTCCAAGCGCCAAGCGTTCTAGGAAACCACTGACTGGAGCCATCTCTGTCCGCAGCGCTCTGGGCTGCTGGAGGGATAAGCACTTCGTGGCAGTGCGCGGCAGGCAGAGGCTGGACCAGGGGGCAAAAGCCGGACCAAAGAGGAAGGCTGGACTAATGAACGAGGTTGGCCAAATGGAAGAGGGTTGGAGCAAAGGTGAAAGCTGCTACGTGGTCAAGGGCGCTGCTGGGCGGCAAAGTCCAGTGGATTCAGTGTATAGACACTTTCATTCCCTCAGCTCACTCAGTAATCCATCGGTGGCCAAGAAGGATTTTAAGACAAACGCTCCAGCTTTCTCCTCAAGGAAGTCTGGAGGTCTCTGTTAACCCCCTACCCCCACTTCTGCCCTTCACTGTTGCCACTTCCCTTCCCCGCCCTGCAGTGGAACCCCGCCTAGAGCCTGAATCAATTATGCAGGTCCTGCAGATGCTCCGCCCTTCCGCGACAACACCCAATCCTGTACTGTCACCGCCATTTTAATGGCCGAACGGCTCCGCCCCTGCACGCCGATTGGGCGGGCCTTCCCCTCAGCTCTGCGCTCAGAAAATCCGGGAAAACGGAGTCACCCAAGGAATGGGTCTCCCGCCCTTCCCCCAATCCTGCTGCGCATGCTTGCCCTGTGACCAGTTAGAGGTGACCGCCAAGCCAAAGCTGGTCGAGAGGCCGAGGCTCCGTTGCCGGAGAGGGAAGGCCACGCTGTTGTCAGTGAGAACGGGCCGTCATCTGCCCAGGTCGCATGGCCTGGTGCTAGAAGAGCCCCGTGCTCTGCTCGTCGGGCGCTGGCTACTTCCGTCTCGGCCACCCATGATTCACCTCTTTTGGCCTCGCTCCTCCTCCCCGCCCAATCAGCCCCAAGACAAACTGACACCCCCAATCGGGAGCCGCCACATTCATCTGCTTTCCCATGACCATGTCTGCCTCACCCTGGAAGCACCCAACCTACCCTCTCCTCCAGTCTTTGAATCCCGAGATCCTTGCGTGTGGCAGAGTTGGAGACCTGAGTTCTGAGCGGAGGGGAGACGCCCTAGAGGTCGAGTTAGGAAGTGGCAGCATTAGTGCGAGAGGAACTGGAGCCCAGGGCCATTTGGGGACCGTCACACCGGAAAAGGGAAGAGGGGAGAACCAAGATTCTGAATTACGGTGCTTAGGGGAGAGTGATGCCTTACCTGAAATTCTCACTGTGGGATGCTGTGCATACTACAGAGTACAGTTCCTGGCCTATGGGGGGGGGGCAGCTATGGGTGGTTTTTTTTCCCCCCTCTAGCTGTGTTCTTAAATCTGTGAAGCTGTGCCTTCACACGTAAGTGGCACATCATCCCATCAGCAGTCCAGGCACAGCTCTCCAGGCACACACTGTACAGTGATAGGAGGAGCAGCTGCCATAATCCTTGGAATTGTGGAAACAACTACTGTCTTGATTACTTTTCTCTCGTTGCTGGGACAAAATACCCGACACCCTAAATTAAGGAAGGCAAGGTTTATTTAGCTCACAGTTTGTGGAGATTTCAGTCCATAATCAGCTGGCTCCAACGCAGGGTGGCATGGCACGTGGGCAACAGTTTAAGGTAGTAGCCAGCAAAAGCAGCCAGAGCAAAAGGGGTGGAGCAAGCCCCTTCCTCCCTTATATTGTAAGCAGGCTACCCACACCCGCCTCTTCTCAGGGCCTATGTAGTATTCACACCACCTCTGTGCGCTCCTCTTACACAGGATGAGAATATTTATAAAGTAAGGATCCTGGCTCCCCGCTGAGCCTCTCAGTTAAATTTCTAAACTTCTGAAGTTCACACACTGATCAACCATAACAACTACTTCACCCTTCTTAGCAACCTCTGCTAAATTTACCAGAATTCCCATTACATAAGTGAACCCAGCCCATAGAAAGTAAAGCATTTGTCCTGCTGGCTGAGGATGCAGATATTGGTGGACATTGGTATCTCCGGTGCCTAAAGAGGTAATTCTGTTGACCAACTTGAGGTACCATGTGAGGTTCCAGACTTCTTAAACCTCATAAGTAAGGGATTTGTACTATCTTCTTTTGGTTACCATAAGAAATTACCACAAATTTAGTAGCTTAAAACATAACTATCTTTTTAATTAATATTTAATTTTTATTGGTACGTTTGCTGTTGTAATGATAACATTTCTTGTGGGGAGTTGGTACATGTACATAACAGTTCTTAATATTTATTTATTTTAATCTTTTTGAGACAGGGTCTCTTTATGCAGTTCAGGCTGGCCTTGAGTTCACTTTGTAACCCAGTCATATCTGGAACTCCCAAGAGTCCTCCTCCAGCCTCAGTCTCCCAAATGCTGGGATTACAGGTATGAACCACCATGCCCAGTTGTCAATTTTTAAAAATCCTCTTTCCAGACAGCCCACAACATGGGAGAAAATGTTTGCCACCTATACCTCAGACAAAGGATTACTATCAAGAATATCTACAGAATTAAAAAAAATCAATCCTTCCAGATTTAAAGAACCAGTCCAAAAATGGGCATCTGAGATGAATTCACACTTCTCAGATAAAGAAATACAAACAGCAAATCAATATGTAAAAAAATGTTCAGCATCACTGATCATTTGAGAGATGCAAATTTAAAATAGCACTGAGAGTCCACCTCACTCCAGAAAGAATGACTATTATCAAGAAATTAAGCAATAAGATATACTGGAGGGGCTGTGGGGAATAAAGAATGCTTCTCTGTTGTCAGAAATGCAGACTGGTGCACCCACTGTGAAAATCAGTACAGAGATTCCTCAAAAAAACTAGGACTAGAGGTCCCATTCAATCCAGCTATTCCCTTTCTGAGTATCTTCCCAAAAGAATTAAAAACCTCAGCTGGGCGTGGTAGCTCATGCCTGCAATCCCAGCACTCAGGAGGCTGAGGCAGGAGGATCGTTTCGAGTTCGAGACCAGCCTGGGCTACAAAGTAAGCTCAAGGCCAGCCTGAACTGCATAGTGTGAGACCCTGTCTCAAGACAAAAAAAAAGAATTAAAACCTCATACTACAGTGATATATGTGCACCTATGTTTATAGCAGCACAATTTTTTATTTATGCTTCCATTTTACTGTTTTTAAGAAACTGCCACCTCAGTAGTCTTTTTTTGTGTGTGTGTGTCTTTTTTGAGATGGGGTCTCCCTATGCGGTTCAGGCTGGTCTTGTGCTCACTTTGTAGCCCAGGCTGATCTCAAACTCGAAAAGATCCTCCCACCTCAACCTCCCGAGTGCTTGGGATTATAGGCATGAGCACCACACCCGGCCACCTTAGTAGTCTTTGTTTTTGTTTTTTGTATTTTTACCGGTACCGGGGATCAAACTCACGACCACACGCTTGCAAGGCAGGTGCTTATGCCGCTGAGCTAAATCCCCAGCCCCTACCTCAGTAGTCTTAAGAGCAATATAATGAACCATACATACATTTAGACTTACGTCCATCGTAGCTTCAAAGGTTTCCCTGAAATAATTCTGGGATTCATATCTTTTTCCTTAAGAAAAGAAACACTAACAGTAATTTTGTTTTCCTTCTACCAATCCCTATTCAAACAACTGATGAATTCAAGTCTAACATCAATTAAAAATTTTTGTCTCCTACAAGACATTCATCTGATCTGCCTCCTTGCATATCATGTTTATTAAACCTAACTTAAATCATTTTTAAAAGCCTATAGAAATTCTCTTAACATATGGAATTTTAGCATGATATTTTCTTTTCTTTTTTTTTCTTTTTTTGTCCAAAGCAGGCTAGATGGTTTCTCACCGCATTTGATGCTAATGAATTTCAAGAAAAGCTGAAGAGCTCTTCATGAATAGCTGAGAAGCTCTAAAGTGAATTTGGCTATTTTCTAATTACATAACAAAGAATGGTTTGGATTTTAATAGTAATATTTAATAGATCCTAAATAGGGAAATGAATAGGAATCAAGTTTGCACCAGTCCAAATACCTACAGTGATACTCACCCCCAACACTTCACACTATTTCACTCTCATGCTAATAACAAAAATTTCTCCCTGGAAATAATGCATTAACAAACTAGTCTCTCAGGGGCTGGGGATTTAGCTCAGCGGCATAAGCACCTGCCTTGCAAGCAGGTAGTCGTGAGTTCGATCCCTGGTACCAGTAAAAAAGAAAAAGACAAAAAAAAAACAAAAAACAAAAAAAAAAAAAACCTAGTCTCTCAAACTGCTCGGTATGAAAAGTTACTTAAGGAAAAAGTGTATTATCTTTGGCCAATCAAGAGTGCAAAGGCCAGGGGCTGGGGATTTAGCTTAGCGGCATAAGCGCCTGCCTTGCAAGCTGGCAGTCATGAGTTCGATCCCTGGTACCGATAAAAAAGAAAAAGACAAAAAAAAAAAAAAAGAGTGCAAAGGCCAGTTATATGATTTTTAACTGTTTTAAGTTCAGAAAGTTTAGGGGTGGGGATTTAACTCAGTAGCATAAGCACCTGTCTGGCAAGCACAAAGTTGTAGGTTTGATCCCTGGTACCACAAAAAAAGTTCAAAAAGTTTTGTATCTGATCATCCTAAATGAAAGTTTGTTTTGCCTGGACCAGACAGATTAAAATGGTAAATTAGCAAATAGTTCATTCTTTGTTGAAAAAGAAGTATGTTCTAAGTTTACATACTACAAACTGCCTAATAAATGATATCTGCATACTACGCATCATGTTTATATTATGCACCATTTTAGGAGGGCAGAAAAGTTCACAGGGGTTTCTGTGGCTATATAATAATATCCTAAGAATGATGATTTATACATACGAGATTTGTATAAACCCTAAGTGGTCATCTTAGCTGGACTGTAACAAGCCGCAATAATGTAAAAGCTGACTCTGAAGGTACCTATAAAGCACTGAAATTCACAATTTAGTCATCATCTTTTTCTCCAATACAGAGTTATCTGATAGTCATCATTGTTGATACCATGCTAAAATGTTACAAATTTAGATCGCAAAAAAACCAAAAACCAAAAAACAAATTTAGATTGCTTGACCAATAAAAGGAACAGGTATAATAGTTTTCAAATTTTGAGTTAGAGGAAAAACCCTTATCACACAAGCAATGAAGCCTGAGCATATGCTAATTTGTGATTACAAGAAAACATTCCTCATTAATACATTATTCAAATTCCTCCAAAGCATTTCAATTTTAGTTTAAAACTCAATAAAGAAGAACCCACATAAGCACAGAATTTAAACTACCATTTAAATGAGGTACAAATGAGGACTTATATAAAGCCTATCAGCCCTAAATATTTAGCTTAAGACAATGAGCAGAGAAAATGTCGTGTATATAACACCATTTGAACAGTCCTATAAAATAATGTTACTTAAGATTAGTATGAGGTGGGGCTGGGGATTTAGCTCAGCGGCATAAGCGCCTGCTTTCTAAGCAGGCAGTCGTGAGTTCAATCCCTGGTACCGATAAAAAAAAAAAAACGAAAAAGAACCCCCCCCCCCAAAAAAAGAAGATTAGTATGAGGCTTCATGTGATTTCAACCATTCAGTTAAAAAAAAAAACACGAATGGCAGCACACCCCTCCCCTCAGCTTGGAGCCTGTAGAGAATTACTTTGGCCATATCCTCCCGAATAATTAGAATACCTTTTTTTAAAATTTATTTTTTTAGAATGCCTTTTAATATCAATGTCTTAGTACTGGAATTCCAATGTATTTTGGTGTTCGTAACTCTGCCTAAACACAAGAAGGCATTTGAGTAAATACTTAACTATATCTCAAAATTCTTATCATTTAACAGTCTACCTTGGGCTGGAGATTTAGCTCACTGGTGTAAGCACCTGCCTGGCAAGCACAAGGTCGTGAGTTTGACCCCTGGTACCAAAAAAACCCAAAAACCAGAAAAAAGTCTGCCTTATAGCAAATTCTACTTTACAAATTTTATTGTAACTTTAGGAAATCATGGTAAGACACATGACTAAAAAACAATATGTGGCTGCACTTAAGTTCACATAAAAATAGCATTTTTACAACCATATGGAAATTTAATCCTTTTGCATAGATTAGCAAAATGTATCACAAGAATAACTAAACATCAGGTTTACCAAAAGCTGTACTTTTGAAAGTGGAACAATGAAAAATTTTCAAATTTTTTTTTTACAAATGATCACTTCTGAGTCAATTTACCACACTAGGGGAACAAAGCTGTTAAAATATAGCTGTGCTCAACCAAACCACTTAACTGCCCTACAGTATAGTACTTGAAATCAATCCTAAGGTCAAGATTGAAAGCCATTATAAGAGACAAAAGATTCTATGTGTTTTACAGTCACCTTGGTAAGAGGTACTTTTCCTTCCCAAGAGTCAAAGCTTACTGAAAAGACTGACTCATGCCTTCAGTTCAAAACGCTATTATCATTGATAATATGTGATAGGATTATTTCCAAAAGATGAGAAGTATAAAACAAAAGAGGCCTTTATTCTGAAAGCACAGAGAGAGATAACCGGCACCCCCCAACTGCTGGAGTCCAGCGATCTCTCTGGAGGTAACGTGACGTCGGGGGTCTGTAAGTAGCCTCGGTTTGGGGTGGAACCTAAGGGGCATCAGGGATGCACAGGTAGCCCATTGGTCCTAGGTTTGGCACCATAGGTAAGTACCCAGGGGTGGGGCAGATGATGTCACAGGTAAATTCCTAGGGGTGGGGGAGATAGGAGCTTCCTGGTTCTGGTTGAGGCTTTTCTGGCTAGAGTTCTGTCTGGGCCAAAACCCTTTCATATCCCATTATTATGAAAAGGGGCAAAGATTTCTCTCTTTATCTACTTCCTGCTGGCAGAGGGTGCTCTACTGGAGCCTAGGGGAGTCGATGGGATGATGGTTGATGCCCAGGTAGATGCTAGTGCTAGGTGTTTTAGCCAGGACAACTTCACTGGTGAATGTACGTATGTTAGACTGGAAAAACAAAGAGACAAGATGTTATGAGGAGACATGGCACTGTCATATTTAAGGACCCAGGTGAGATAGAAGGAAAGGTGCCTTTGATTTTAGACACGTCATTATATCAGGATGACGTTGATGGTATGAGTAACTCCTGTCAGTTCCCAACACTATGTGACCCTGGGTCTTAAATCTACACTAAGCTATCATTATACTTTTGGGTCTCATGACCAATATCATGAGAGTTGGTTGGGGCAAATAGCTGATGACTCTCAGCAGTGGCAAACCACCGGATGTAGAAGAGAATATAAACTCAAGTTTGATTTTTTAATTCATTACTGACTCACCTTTTTATATAATGCAAGATCTAATTCACTTTTTTGTGTGTGACAGTCTCACTACGGAGTTTGGGTTGTCCTTTAACATACTGTATAACCCAGGCTGGCTCTAATTTGTGCCTTAATCTCTCAAATGCTGGGATTACAGGCATGTGACACCATGCCTAGCATGATTCACTTTTTAAAAGTCTATTCACTGAACCCTGTAAGAATTTAATTTTCAAACCATGTACATTAGGGCTGGACGTGTCGGTGCACACCTGCAATCCCAGCACTCAGGAGGTGAGGCAGAAGGATTGTTATAAATTCAAGGTCAGATTGGGCTACATAGTGAGTTCAAAACCAGTGTAGCTAGATCCTGTCTCAAAAAAAAAGAATATATATATATATATATATATCAGGTTTTCTTTGTACTGAGAATTGAACCCAAGACCGTCACACTGAGCTACATTCCCAGCTGTCCACCATTACCACCACCTTTCTTGAGACTGGGTCTCACTAAGTCACTAACTTTCCCCCCACTACACAGACACCTTTTTTTGAGATCAAGTCTCACCAGTCACTAACTTGTGGAACGTGTCTCATTATGGGTTTGCTCACATGACTAACATTGTTGAGCATGGTATGTATTGGCCACTTGTATATCTTTTGTTGAGAGAGAGCTATTCAGAGTCTTTGCCCATTTTTTAACTGAGGTTTTGTTTTGTTTTGTTTTGTTTTTGCCATGCTAGGAATGAAACCCAGGGCACTGTGCCTATTAGATAGGAGCTGTGCCACTGAGCTACATCCTTTTTTTCTTATTACTCAGTTTAAGTGTTTTTTATAAATTCCAGAAATAAGCCTCTCATTACATACATGGCTTACAAAACTTTTCTTTCATTCTATGGGTTGGGTTTTTGTTTCTGTTTTATTTTTCTGAGACAGTCTCACCAGGCTGGCTTTGGACTTGATTCTCCTGCCTCAGCCTCCCAAGTGCTGGGATTGCAGGCATGTGCTACCTTAACTGGATTTTATGGATTGGTTTTAATTTTCTTGTTGGTTAAAACCCAAACCTTTTATTTTTATTTGTTTGTTTGTTTGTTTTACTTTTCTGTGGTACTGAGTGCTCTACCACTGAGCTATTCCCCCAGCCCACAAATACATTTAACTGTCTACTTTGACTTTCACCATGTTTTTAACTGCTGTCCTTTGTGTGTTCCAGAATCTTCATTTAGTCATCACTTCCTCTTAGTCTCCTCTGATCTATGGTGAGTCTTCAGTCTTGGTTTTGCTGACCTTGACAGTTTTAAAGAGGCCTGTGTCTTGTGTACACTATCCTGTGTGAGGTGGGGGCAGTCTGAGTTTTCCTCATGACTAGACTGAGGTGATAGCTTTAGGGGGATGGATCCCACAGAGCTGAGGTGCTCTTCTGGTCACATTTCACCAGAGCGCCTTAAGGCTACAACCCATCCCAGAATGAGGTAGTGTTTGCCAGAAGTGCCTGGTGCAGAGTTGCTATTTTTACAAACCAGTCACTAAGCCTAGTGACAATAAGCCCAACCTCCTGGAGGGGAAGTGCCTACTTGTGCTGTGTGGGAGTCTTCTTAGGGAAGATTTGTCCCTTCTCCAACATTTATCTATGTCATGTTTTATAACATTTTGAGCTTGTGGGTCTTTATCTTACTTTTAGGTTATGATTCCAACCACTGACTCCAAAGGCATGACCCAGTTCTGTGCAGCAGTTCTCTTCAGAGCCATGTGATTGCTTACTTTTAACATTAGCTGCTTTGGGGCAGGGAAAGGTACATTGGCTCTGGGCCAGCCAGATATGGGTTCAAATCCTGGCTCTCACCAGCTGTGCAGTTACAGGGGCCATTCACATAATGCCCAAAGCCACCATCTCCAAAGGGCAGAATGGAGAGGATGGTGATCTTTGGAAGGGAGGTCACTGGGTTATGGCAATGGAGGTCAGGGCTATTGCTGTACATAGGATTGTAGGATTCTGTCGTGTATGTGCTGGGTATGGCAGAAGGGCTAGGGAGGGAGGGTACCCTGTTCCTGTCTCACCAAGCTACCCAGGAGGTTTGTTGGTCTTTTCTGTTTTTTTTTTTTGGGGGGGGGGTTGTATCAGGAATTTAACTCAGGGCTGTGTGCTTGCCAGGCAGGTGCTGTGCCCCTGAGCTATACCCCAGCTCTAAGTCTCTTCTTTCTTTCTCTCTTGTTGTATCTATAGTTCGAAACAAAAATTTTGTTGCTTGTTTTAGAGTTAAGGTGTTAGGTCCAGACTAGTTTTGAACTCACAGTGATCCTCCTGTCTCAGCTGAGTGCTGAAATTACAGGAGTATATCACTATGGCTGGCTAAACAAAGATTTGAAAATATTTAATTTTATTAATTTCTTTATTCTAGTACTTTACACTCATCTTTTTAAATAGATAAATTCATTTGTTAGTGCTGGGGATCAAACCCAAGGCCTCATACATGCTAAACATGAACTCTACAACTGAGCTACACCCTCAGCCCCATATTAATCTTTATTTCTTTGTGTGACATATATGCACAGGAGTAGGGACTCTTTTTTTTTTTTTTTACCAAGTAAAAGACCAATTTAAAAAAAAAAACAACACTGTGAATACATGTGCCTTATCTTTTACAATTTAAACTGCCTGTAATCCCAGCACCCTGGGAGAATAAGGCAAGCAGATCTAAATTCAAGCCCAGCCTGGGCATTTTACTGTCTCAAAACTTACCAAAAAAGAGGGGCTGTATTTTAGTTTAAAAGACCTGGGTTAAATCCCCAGAACTGAAAAAAAGAAAAAGTTAAATATGTTCCTATTATAAAATTAGTTTATGAGTTTGATCCCTGGTACCACAAAAAAAAAAAAAAAAATCCGCCAAAAAAAAAAAAAAAAAAAAAGGTGAGCCCCTGGACATTGTAATTCGAAATCATTTATTTTTACTGCTGTTAAAATTAAATTGCTCCCCATAATTTGCAGACTGTGGGGCGTGAGAACCAGGCCTCACAAGGAGGAGATCCCCTCCTGAAACCAGCGCCCTGCGTGAGCCGCTGCTGGAGCAGGACGGCGGGACCCAAGCTCTCTCCCAGAGACAGCGCCATTCGCGGACTGCAGAGGGAGAGAACCGGGTCCACCAGGAGGTGACCCTTGCCTGGAAGCCGGGTCGTTTTCATTGTTTTGTTGAGTTGGGTTTCATTCTCTTTTGTTTTGTTTGTTTATATTAAATCTGATAGTAGGAGCAGCTGTTTAAAGGATAGCAAGACATATTATGGTAGCCATTTTGGATTTCCTATTGCCTTGTTTTGAAGTCCTTTATTGCATTCATTGTTTTGTTTTTATTGTTTCTATTCTATTCTGTTCGATTTTTACTATGTCCAGAAGGTAACTGCAGCTATTTTGAAGACAACAAAAGGCATTATGGTAAAACCACTTATACTGGTTTATTTTGATTGGTTTTATTTTCCTTGGTTTTATCCTCTTTAAAATAAAAAAATTAATATAAATAAATAGTTTACTAGTGGACTTTAGTGCATCTTAACATCATCCTTTGAAAACAGACTAGAAAACACCATTTTAAAATGAGGACCAGGTTAAGTAAAGTTAGTAAATATTCAGCAAGTATAATAGGAGTAGCCAGGGGAGGTATGTAGGATAGGGCAGAGCTCTCATTTAGTCCTTTTGCAAAAGATAATATTTGCTAAATTTGTTTATTGGACTTTCTTTATTTTTATTTTTATTTTATTTTATTTTTTGAGATAGGGTTTCACTATGCAGTTCAGGGTGGCCTTGAACTTACTGTGTAGCCCAGGCTGGCCTCCAATTTGCAAGGAGCCTTCTGCCTCAGCCTCTTGAGTGCTGGGATTCAGGCATGTGTTGCCAAGTCCTGCTGTAAACATTTTAAAACTCCTTTTTCTTTTTGCTTTGGGAAAAAAATGGTGTCCATTTAATTTTACTGAAAAGCTGCTCATTTTAAGGAACAACATCTCCATCTTGTGGCCATGCATAATGTGTAAGATTTAAACTGAGCATAACACTAGTTTTGTCATAAAAGCTTTTAAAATGTCATGGGCTTTTAAAATATTCCTGTTGATGAATTATTAATTTTAATTTTATGAGTTCTATTATATTAAACAATGAATACTTAATAGGAAAAAAATCACAAAAATAAAGTAATATTGTTTATTAAAAAACATCAAAATTTTCAACAGTGACTTTTTTGGTGTACAAAAATCTAAAAAAGAGTAATCCAAGCAATTGAGATGACAATTCAGGAGGATTACTGTGAATTCAAGGCCAGTTTAGGCTACATAGTAAGTTCAAAATCAGCATGAATACATAGTGAAATCCTGTCTCAAAAAAATATCTAAAAGGGCTGGGGATTTGGCTCAGCAGCATAAGCACTTGCCTTGCAAGCAGGCGGTTGTGAGTTCGATCCCCAGTACTGATAAAAAAGATAAAAAAATAAAAAATAAAAAAATCTAAAAAAGAACACAATAAATCTTATAATATGTGTGTGTGTGTGTGTATATATATATATATATATATATATATATATTTAACCTCAACTTGGGAGAATGGAAATAAACCTTATATTAACTACAATGAAAATACCAATAGCACTACGAAAAAATCTTTATTTCAGTTATCACACCTAAAGCAGTCTACTCACAGGACAATAGCACATTCCATACACACCGTATATGTGTTTTGCTTTCCTGGCATCCTAATGGCCTTGTTTTTTTGTCAGAAGGCTCTTATTATATTATGCAGTGTGTAATTAACAGGAACATGAAATATCAATAAAATAAAATATTAAATTCTTAGTACATATTGTGTGTTTAGAACAGACATCATCATTTTCGCATCAGCTGTGTACTTGCTTACAAAACCTAAAAAATAACATCAGAAATAAACTCTTATATGAACTACAAAGAAAATACCAATCGAACTCTATGACAAAAATAAACTTTGCTTCAGTTGCCACACAAGGCAATTTTAAGACATGACAACTGCATGTGCCATGCGCATGTCTCACTCACACTGACGGCACGTGTGCTTAGCTTTCCTTTTCTCTGTGGCAGTCTGGTCACCTCTCTGCCTGTTTTATCAGGAACTTTCCTACTATATTGTATGACATGCACTTAGCAGGGAGATAAGATGTCAATAAAATGAAATACCAAATATGTAATGGGTGTTTTAGAATAGACATCTACATTTTCACTTCAGCTGTTTCCTTGCTTACAAAACCTAAAATATAACATCAAACATAAAAACCTATGAACTACATTGTAAACACAAACACAAATCTACCACAGAAAAAATCTTTGCTTCAACTGTCACATCCAAGGCAATCTTCATACATGACAACTGCTTGTTTCACAAGTATTGCTAATACTGAATCCACAAGTGTTTTGTTTTCCTGTCATTTCTTGTAGGGCACAGTTGACATCTCTTTTGTTTTCTTGTTGTCATAATAGATCTTTGCGATGTTGCACCTGCTTGTTCATCTATAAGCTCAACAGTGTGCTCCACAATTTTTTTTGGTCTTTTTTGAGACAATATCTCTCTATGCAGTTTCAGCTGTCCTTAAGCTCACATTGTAACCTAGGCTGGTCTTGAACTCACAGCAAACTCACAGTGATCCTCACACCTCAGCCTCCTGAGTGCTGGAATTACAGGTGTGTAATTCTGGATTCACAGATTTTTTTTTTTTGTATAGTTCCCTGAGCAGAAATATTTTTCCTCTTCTGTAGATTTCTTATGAACTCCAGTCCCAATCCTCTAAAAATATTTCTCCATGATATTTTGCATTTGTTATTTTCTTTGTAAACTATTTATGCCATACCTGTTTAGGATTGAGTAAGGTACAACCATTGGCCAATACTTCATGTTTACAGTGATATCATAGTTGTTGCATAACTCATCAACAATATCTATTCCACTTTTGGTTTTGTTGTAGAACATTTCTATCTCAGGCTTCCATCTTGTTGAGGTTTTCTTATCAATATTTCCCCATCATAGTGAAATGTTGACATCAACCGTACCAGTTTGTTTTTCTTTTCCATATACAAGGCCGATATATCTTTCTGAAATCCAAAGATTGTAATACATAATTCTCTGTTGTGAAATTGCTTTGTTCCTATATATACAGGTCCTGTGCTGGTCAACTTGTGCTCCATTAGCAAATGTAACATCAATTAGAAACTGGTAAACCAATTGTTGAATGTCACATTCTAATTAGTTTGGGAGATGCAACAAGTCTGTTCACAGCATCACTCATTTTATTACTATACAAATAAGGACCTGATGGCTGAGTTCCAGGATAAATGCCTAAATTGAAAGCATAATAAGTCTTCACAAATACAAAGGCATACATTTTTATGCCATATTTTGGCCCATTGCTTTTGCGTAAGTCTTTTTCTTTTTCTTATTTCATACTGAGAATTAAACGCAGGACCTCATGATTGCCAGGCAGGCACTGGACCACTGAGCTAAATCCCCAGCCCTAAATCTTTTACATCTCTGTGATTACCATGAAAAATTCCTGCCAAGTACAGCAGACCTATGAATGCTTTCAGTTCATTTAGTGAGGTGCCATAATAAATACATTTCTGAATATGGCTATTGGTGTACACAGAATGTTTTACTTGCATTTCAGCCTTTGCATATTTCACAGCATCTTGTAGCATTTCATCTGTTAAAATTTCCAACACTGAATGGCAGTGCTGGCATTCTGTCCAATACATTTCATCCCTGCCAAGTCTTTCCCTATGTTTTCTGACCTAGTTCTAACATTGGATTGTTCCACTTGCTTGTGTGGCATTTTGCAATATTTCCACTAGTCAAATATGTAGTCACATTGCTGTTTTCTTGTCATTTGAATCAAGGAGGTCTGCTTTCCCTCTGCGTCAGTCTATTCTTGCTCCATTTGACTGCCACAGGAACTTCGGCTCACACTGTGAATGTCAAAGTGTCATCATTATCTTTCTCATCACTCACCAATAGTCTTCTCTTATGAAATCATGCATTTTACTGTAATAGATCATCTTCATCATCTATACATAAGTAATCCGTTAATTCATTTTTGACCTGCAAAACTTGCAAATTTGACTTTACAGGTGCCATTTTACTGAATTGGGTTACTTTTATCAGAAAAATCAAAAGAAAATGGCCAGGCATAGTGGTGCATACCTGTAATCCCAGAATTTGGAAGGCTGAGCCAAGAGAATCACCTCAAGTTTGAGGTCAGCATGGGCTACATAAATGAGTTCAAGGCCAGCCTGCACTACATAGTGAGAGTCTGTCCAAAAAAAAAAAAAAAAAAAAAAGAAAAGAAAAGAAAAGAAAACTTTTTTAGGGGCTGGGGATTTAGCTCAGCGGCATAAGCGCCTGCCTTGCAAGCAGGCAGTCGTGAGTTTGATCCCTGGTACCGATAAAAACGAAAAAGACAAAAAAAAAAAAAAGAAAACTTTTTTTTTTTAATCGGTACCGGGGATGGAACTCACAACCACATACTTACAAGGCAGGCACTTATGCTGCTGAGCTAAATCCCCAGCCCCTCTTTTTTTTTTTTTCTTAACAAATCCTGGAGTGATTCTGTTGGATCTTCTGTGATGCTCATGCAAATATATGCCAAACCAGTTAAATGGAGCATAATGTGGGTAAAAATCTTGTTTTGCTACTTTTGCACTGTACAACTTGCTGTATGTCATATCAAGTGAGTAAACACATAAATTGCTTCCTGTATCCCTCAGGGAAAGGTTCTGAGCCACTTAGCTGTACTTCATGCTATTTTTTTTTTTTGTCTTTTTCATTTTTATCGGTACTAGGGATTGAATTCATGGCCACCTGCTTGCAAGACAGGTACTTATGCCACTGAGCTAAATCCTTAGCCCTGTACTTCATGCTAAAGTACAAATCTGCAGTAGAAAAATAAGGGATGGGCACAATGGGCCCAGTGTTATGCTCCTATTGTGTATCCTGAAGCCCCTAGTGCAGATTAAATTGTGTTTTTGCCTGTAATTCTAGCACTTTAGGAGGCTGAGACAGGAGGACTGCAAGTTCAAGCTCAGCCTGGGCAATTCAGTGATTTAGTGAGAACTTTATCTGAAAATAAAAAATAATAAAAGTCCTGGGGATGTAGATCAGCATGGAGGCTCTGAATTTAATCCCTAGTGCCACACACATACACACAAGCACACATATGCTCAGAAAGAAAACAGGAATACAGTTACTTTAAAGCTGTTTTGTGACTATGAGGAAAATGTATGTAAGACACAGTAATGCAGAGGTAGAAGTAGTTTGTGATAGAATGCTGAGATTGTGGAGATTTGCTATTTAATTTTAATTTGTTCTACATTATTCTTTTCAATATAATAATTAAAATTTCAACACATTCTCTCTCCACTCTTGCCTGTAGCAATATTCAGGAGTTATTTGTTGTGCAAGACTATAATTTCGAACTGTAATCTGTGGAATGACAAGTAGCTTCCCCAACAAGTTATAAATTGAGATTTTTACATTATTACTTGAATGATGATCCTAAAAAAAATCCATATATACATATTCTGGATCCTCTGGGAAAAGTTTGTTTTTTGTTTTAAATCTTTTTTGAAATAAGAGTCTCACTATGCAGCTCAGACTGAAATTCATTTTATAGTTTAGGCTGGCCTCAAATTCACAGCAATTCTGCTTCAGCCTCCCGAGTGCTGGGATTACAGGTATGCACCAACATGCCTGGCCTGCTGTGTCTTTTTTGAGAGTTGGTCCCCAGGTCCCTAATACTCTGAGATGTTGGTGGGGAAGAATGAACCAGGCACAGGAGGAGCAAGGATTGGCTTCTCTGCAGCAGGGCAGATAATCTGCAGTGGTCTATGGATTATGTGCCTGAGTAGGGACTTCACCTCTGAGGAGGTCTCTGATTTTTGTTCAGTGGTTGTGTTTAGTTTTGGGTTTTTTGTTGTTCTTGTTTTTTGTCACAGGATGCATTCAGGGAACAAAACACCCTAGCTGTCAGCCTACTTCTCAGGTTCCTTTCAAGGAAGATGGAGCTTTGGAGAACTGTGGTGCTAGGTATGGACCCTTCATGCCAGATTTATCAGAGGAGCCAAAAACAACAGTGAAGGGGACGGGGGTAGGGGGGAGGAAACAGGCCCAAGTGGGCAAGTAGGCACCTGTGGCCTTGGCCCTGCCTGGTTCTGGAGTGAGGCTGGATGTCTGCCCAACCTGCATCTTGTGTCAGGGCTGATGCTGGACTATAAGAATAGCCCTGCCCATTGCCCATACCCAGTTACCCCTTAAAACACAAAAGGGCACCTCCACACTGCAGCTGCAGGACCCAGAACCCACAATTCAAATTTCTCCAGGCCAGAAGTCAAGAATCCTTGCTGTTTTAGTCAGGGGTTGCAAGGAGAACAATTACACACAGGACATATCATTTATGGTATTATTTTATGATGATCACCCAAGAAGTTAAGTACAAAGAAAGTGCAGGAAATCTATCCACACACTAAAGACCCAAGAAAATCTATCTGAGGGCCTGGATCCTACAGCAATGTCCTGCATGAGTCTAGCTGAAGACCATGACAGTACCCCCCATGAATCCAGCTGAAGGCTGAGAGCTCATGACAATGACACATGCAAGTCCATTTCATAGATCTGCACTGGAAAGGCCCAAAGGTCATCAGTAGAAGCTAGAAAGTCTATGCCAGCGGGGCAAAGGATCTGTGCCAGTGGGCCAAGGGTTCTATGCTGGAGCCAAGAAGTGATGCTCAAAATAAAGACCAGGGCTCTCCTACAAATTACCATAGCCGTCCTCAACGACAATGAGGTCCCAAGCTCCCCCAATGATGAGAACAGCCCAATACATATCAGGAAGCCAGCATCACAAACTTGTGGAGATTTAACAGCACACATCTTCCCCTCCAGAACCAGGAAGTGATGCTCAAAATAAGGACCAAAGTATCCCCAAAGTGAACTGCAGCCATCCTCAGCAACAAGGTCTCAAGCCCCTGTGATAATACCTGAGTTCTTACCAGGGAGGCCAGCATGACAAAGTCCTCCATGAGAACCTACAGCTCCAAACAACACTTAGGAAACCCACAATGCTTCTCTCTTCCTCTCCAGGTCTCTTTTATATGCTGGCAACAGTCGTCAGGTGGGCCATCTATACTCAGCACCACACTGATTCGGTTCAGCTGGTGTTTAAATTGACTATCAGTTACCAATCCACTATACTTGGCAACAAGCTCAGTCCCAAGGGCAGTTTGAGAACCAATCAGCTGGCAAAGTAGCCTGAGTCGCTAGGCTGAGATGGGACCCACTTCTCTTTGAACCCAGGAAGTACCACTGCCAGGGCTAACCCTCAGCACTGTGTTTACTGTGTCAGGAGGCACCTGTCCCTAGCTGCTTTTTTTTTTTTTTTTAGGCAAGGTCTCACTATGCAGTTCAGGCTGGCCTCACTTTGTAGCCCAGGCTAGTAGCAAACTGGCAATAGTCCTCCTGCCTCAGCCTCTAGTGCTGGGATTACAGATGTGCATCATCATGCCTGATTAAATTTTTTTTCTTGTTTTTTGGTTTTTTTTTTGGTGCCAGAAATTAAATTCAGGACCTTGTGCTTGTCAAGCAGGTGTTGTGCTGCTGAGCTAAATCCCTGGCCCTCCTGCAGCTACTCTTGTCACAGGGTAAAAGCCTATAGCCATTCTGGGAGGCGTCATTAACTGACCTCCTGTCTCCCATTATCAGGGCTCAGGAACACAACTTTCTAGTGATATGAATCAGGTACCCCAGATGCTGTGTGGGACAGCTCTGAATCTGCTTCTACCCTGGCAAGCAGCTGTAAACTGCTTGGGTTCGTAAGAACGGCCTATTCAAACTGGCTTTGGTGGCACATACCTATTGTCCCAGCATTCAGGAGGCTGAGGCAATAGATTCACAATGAGTTCAAAGCCAGCTTGGGCTGCACAATGTAGGCTACCCTGAAATGCCTGATTAAAGTGCAGGGCTGGAGGTTAAAGGGAAGAGCTACTGAGGACATTACTGCTGTGCTGGGCTCAGATAAGTTCAGTTATTAGTGCATCATCACTTGCCAGCCCCTAGAGAGCAGCATTTTCTGGGCACAGTTCGCAAATGGGAAAGGCAAAGCCTAGGTAGGGAGGCAATGGCCCCAAGGCCCCAGGAGAGGAAGAGCTGAGCAAAAGCATCAGTCCAAGGCCTAGGTTCCTTCCATCACAACTCTCCTTAGTCTCCCAGCCCCAGGAACACCAAGGCAAACCATCTGGCCCAGGTCCAACCCAGGTCCATTTCATTTCATTTGTTTGTTTATTTGTTTTGCCTCAGTCTCCCAAGGGCTGGGATTACAGATGTGTGCCACCATGCTCAGCATTGGGGGGTGGGGTTTGAAACAGTCTCACTTTGTAGCCCAGGCTGGCCTCAAACTCATAATAATTTTCAGGGGCTGGGGGTTTAGCTCAGCGGCATAAGCACCTGCCTTGCAAGCAGGTGGTCGTGAGTTCGATCCCCGGTACCGATAAAAATGAAAAAGACAAAATAATAATAATAATTTTCCTGCCTCAGGGGCTGGGGGTTCAGCACAGTGGCACAAGTGCCTTCCTGGCAAGCATGAGGTTGTGAGTTCCATCCCCAGTACCAAAAAAAAAACAAAAACAAAAACAAAAAAAAACCCCACAATTTTCCTGTCTCAAACTTTTAAATGCTGGGATTACAGAACAACCATGCCTGGTACCTTCAGGTCTAAAGCCCCAGAGACAAGGACTCCTCTATTGACCGGATTTTTGCCCTTCTCTTAGGACAGAGCCCAGACTGATAGATTCCTGGCCAGGGAGGAAGAGTAGATAGAAACCCTTCTTCTGGGGCTGACAGTGGCTTGAGGGTCAGCCTGACAGTGCCTGGATACCCCTGACCATGTCCAGTGAGCAGGAGAGTGGGAGCCTGAGGGATGACCTGGAGCCATCACTAAAGCCCAGCATGGATGTTGCCCCAGCAGCTCCTAGAAAAGAAAGCCCAGGAAATTTTCCAAACTGGTCCTGCTTAAGCCTCCAAAGACAGCATCAAGGTGGCTGGAGCCAAGGGCAAAGAAGTGCACTGTGTCATGTCCCTGGGGCTGCCAGACCCTGCCAATCTGGCTAAAGTCTCCTCAAGACCCACCCAGAAGCTAAGCAGACCATTGAGACAGCCCTCCGGGAGCCTGAGCCAAAACACAGCAAGCTGGACCTGGACGAGGCAGTGGAGCCTATCTAGCCCCTATAAGGAACAACCTTGTTCCTATCAAAGCTGCCCACACAGCTGGTTCCTGCTCCAAGTCCCTGTTGTCCCTCTGTCCTTACCTTCCTGGCTCCCTACTTCCTGCAGGTACATGCGGGAGGCAGACAGTATAGAGATTATGGGTACAGGCCTGCTATCCCTTGAAGGGACCAAGAACTCTGACTTGGCCTCTTCTGGTCCTGTTGCAGCAGAAAATGCGCCCCCACCCTAGCCAGTATAATTGTTTCTTTGTTGCTTGGGTAATAGTTCCTGTTTCTACTGTCTCCCAGAAATGGCTGGTCACTGGGATGCATATTGTAAAAACAAAAGACAGCCAAGTACTCTACTTCTTATTCCCCCTTTGTCATCCCATTAAAAACCTCCCTCCCTGGGCCTTCAAGGCCTGACATTTTTTTAAGGATTAGTTCCTTGTTAATACCCATTCCACATTAAATAAATCTGCCTCCAAATCCTGGATGTGTTTCAGTGTTTCTGTTGCTGTGGTTCTGCAAGGTGGCCCTGCTCCTTCCAAGTTTATCCCTTCGTTTGTCCTGCCCACATGCCTTGCTCCAGGCAGGAGTTCAAGGTGAGACAATGCGGGTGGTGGGGCTGGGGCTGCTAGCCACTCACAAGGTTAAGGTACAGGCTAAGTGTCTCTCAAGACCTAGACTCATGATCCCCTTCCTTGTGCTTTAGAGTTAATACATTGCTAGTGTAGACCACCCCTGCATTCATTCACTCAATCCTTTGTCTGCATCTCCTGAGCAGAAGCTGTGTTCTCACTGGGCTTTGGAGCTAGAAAGGCCAGCAAGACGGGCCTGCCCCAGGCCAGCCTCTCTGGGCTGCTTCCCCTCCCTGCCTCTTTGTCCCAGTCTCACCCTTCCTAGAGTCTCCCAGAATTACAGCTCAGGCTCCCAGGCATTCATGGCTGCAGGCTGACTGCAAAGGGCAGGCAGTAACCAGGCAAGCTCATTACCCTCATTATGGAGTGATGGGGTGGCAGGGCATCTTTAGCATGGCCAGCTCGTCCCTCCCACCCATAGCTCTGCACCTCAGTGGACTAAGCCTGGTATGGCGGGAGTACGACTGGTTAGGGGTGACAGCAGAGAGCTGGACAGCACATTGCTCCTTTTACTGCAGCTACCTCAGACTGCAGGTCCGTAGGTTTCCACAGAGCAGTGACATAGACATCAGGAGCCCAGCAGCAATACAAATGGGCCAGGGACAAATGGGGACGGTGGGTGTCCTTTGAGTACCACAGGAACAGAGGAAAGAGGCAAGAGGCCACACTTGGGGTGCTGAGTATGGAGGAAGCTAGAGAGCTAGGGAGTGGGAGGTGAGGGCCTTGGGACTGCTGGCCGCAGGATGTGCTTGCTGGGTGCTGGGATAGTTTATGTGGCTCTCCATGTCACTGGGTCTGAGAAGAGAGCCCCAGCCACCAGTACCTGGAAGACTCAGCAAAGGCCACCAGGGAGGACCTCCCTGGAGCAGGAGATGTCTGGCCAGATGGATTCTCCAGGCTGACTGGACAGTGGGTGTGTGCTATGTCCGTTTCTGAGCATGTCCAGTGGGTGGGTTGACCCACCCATGACCATCTTAGCGTAGTTGTTGCATGGGAAGGTGAGTCTGTGTGAGTCTGTCAGGCCGAGATCAGACCCCAGATAGAAGTGGAATTTGTCACGCCCTGAGGGGGAGGGACAATACAAGATACAGTCTTGGGCTTGGTTTGGTGCCTCTGAATGGTAGCCCCCTGGGTACCCACCTGATAGGCAAGCATGAGGAAAGGAGGGGACTCTGGGGCCCCTATCAGGTAACTAGGCAGTGGGGGGGGCTGCTTCATTGATGGAAATTTAGGGGGAGTAGTCTGAGGTCATAGGAGTCATAGCCCCATTGCTTACCCCTGAGCTGAGACCCTAGGATAGCCAATATGGGGATTTCCTGAGAGCTTCAGGGCTCTCACAGGACCTAAAGGACTGCTCAGCCTCCATTCCCTAATGCTGAGCAGCTGGAGGGACCCACTCACTCCCCACCTCAAGCCTCTCTGGGCCCTCACTGTGAGCACTCCAGAGACTGCCATCCCCAGAGGCTCTGAGGTACACTGGGCTCAGAGAGGCCAAGTCACTTCCCTGAGGCCGCCAGCTGGTCACTGCAGAGGGAGGAGGGGTTGGGGTCCCACTAGGAGCCTGTTCTTCCCACTGAGCTGGTTGGGAAGAGGGCATCATGAGGGTCCCTTTTGACTCACCTAAGACCTCTCCGAGCTGCTGGTATCCCATGCAGGTCTTGGAGCCCTTGACCTTTGTGAGAATTGGAACAAAACCTTATTTCTTCAGGGGAGGTGTAGAGCCAGGGCTGAGCTCAAAGGCATGGCTCTGCTCAGCAGGCCCTCTGGGCAGTGAATAGGCAGCCAGGCACTCACTGTCCGCTCTGAGCCTCTCACCCTGCAGACTCCCCCCATCTCTGCTCTGCCTCAGGACAGGGAGTGGGGGCAGCATCAGTTTCCTCCTATTCAGCCTAGAGTTTCCTAAAAATGACTTCAGTGCCCTTTGGATCCCTGGGCTCACAGCCTTAGGGAGCAGTGTCCCTGGAGTGACAATGATTTCTCTATATCAGCAACAGAGGCTTCTGGCCCAAGAAAGTCCCCTAGCCTGGGTGAGTACAAGAGAGACTCAGGACCCCTCCCTTGTCCCTTACCATCACTGACCCATGCTGCCTCTCTCGCCGATGCCAATGGCAAGGAGGACTGCAGGTTATCCAGGGCACCACCATGGGGCCCAGGAATGACTTCACTGCAGCAGCCGGCATTTCCCTGTAACCTTAGCAACTGTGGGAGCCAAGTGCTAGCTGTGTCTGACTGGGCTAAGGGTTCGCTGACTGCAGGGCTTCTCCAGCTCCCTTGTTAACAGGTTTTTCACACTCAACTTTGGGCAATTGTGTGTGTGTGTGTGTGTGTGTGTGTGTGTGTGTGTGTGTGTGTTACTTTTGTAACCAGGAAAAAAAATTCAAAAGAATAAAAAGCTTGCATGGTATTTCCATCACAGACAGACAGGTTTTAAACATTTCGGGAAGCTGGGAGTGATCCCAGCACTCAGGAGGCTGAGGCAGGAGAATTACTGTGAGTTCAAGGCTAACCTTGGCTATATAGTAAGTTTGAGGCCAGCCTGGACTACATGGTGAAACCCTGTTTAAAAAAAAAATTCCAGGAGACCCAGTTCCAACTTCCCTACCCTGAGGACCTTCCTTCATCAGAGATACTGGCCCTGGCCCATCAGACTCTCCTGGGGTTTCCAACCTCCAGAATTCATGGTGTTGGGCCCTCTCAGGATGAAAAGCCAGCCACTGACCCTAAGAGGAGTCCCTAAAGTTCCCCTCCTGGTGCCCCTGGCCTGAAAGAGAGGGCAGCTCTGCCCTGGGCTCCTGGTAATCAGATTCTGACCCCTACCCAATCTCCTCCAGGGGTCTGTCCCCAGGAAGCCTCAGACTCCCTCTTGCTAAGTCCTCCCAGGATTCCCCTGGTCACTACCTCCTCCAGGAAGCCTTCCAGACCCGGAGCCCCTTATGAAAACAATGGCTTCAGGGCGCAGCATGAGGAGGGGGTGAGCCTGCAGTTCACCATGGTCTGCAGAGGACCCTGGCATGAGGACAAAGCAGTTCTCAGCTTCTTTCTGAGAGGTTTGGAGGCTAGAAATTCTGAGGAACCTAAGGCTTCCCCAACCCATGGCTGCTGCCCCTATCCAAGGCCGGGGGGAGACAAGGGCACCAGTCATAGTCCTCCACTCCCTTCACCTGGGGGTCTTATTCTTTGAAAACTGCTTCTATCACTAAAGAAAATGTATAGAAAAAAAAAAACTGCTTCTGAAAATAATAAATAAGTAAGTAAACAAACAACAAAGAAGAAAAAGATAAAAAAAGAAAACTGCTTCTGGGTACAAGTACCCTTTATTTTTTAAATGTCAGATATAGAGGCCCTGTGGTAGTTTTTTTTTGTTTTTGTTTTTGTGGTACTGAGGGATTGAATCTAAGACTGGCACACTAAGCTACTTCCCCAGCCATTTTGTGGGACGGGATGCTGAGTTCTCACTAAATTGCCTAGACTGGGTTCAAACTTTAGATCCTGCGGCCTTGGCTTCCTGGAGGGCTGGGATTACTGGAGTGTACTACCATTTCTAATTTGTGTTTTTAAACATTTTTTTCTTTTTTGAAAACTTAAAAATTTTAAACTGGCCAGGCTGAATTACATGGCAAGACCGTTTCAAAAAAAATTTTTTTTTCTCAGATGTGGTGGTATATGCCTGCAACCCCAATACTCAGGAGGCTGAGGCAAGAGGATCGCTGTGAGTTCAAGACCAGCCTGGGCTACATACTGAATTCAAAATTAGCCTGAATTTTTTTTTTTTTGGTGCATTCTTGCTGTACATAATGTTTACATTCTTTGTGTGGAATTGAGTGTACGGCGGAGGTTAAATAAAAAGTGAGAAATTGTATGATTTGTAGGGCTCCAGGAGGGTCAAAACTTTCATTAAGCTCGAGGCTTCAAGGGTAAAGACAAAGGATTCTCTAGACCAGTCCCCTTATATTATGACCTAGGACAAAAGGTGGAGAAACTGAGGAAAGCACAGGCAATGAGCAGGACCTTGGGAGTGACTTCAAGGACGCCTCCAAGTAATGAATCGATTCAATTCAGTAGCACTGTCTTATCATGAAGACCTGGTAGAAGAGAGACTGTAGGAGTAACCTTTGCAGCTGCAGTCTCTGCCTTGTTAATTGGGGTTGGAGCCAAGTGTCTGAAGTTGTGGCCTTATCTTGCCCTTTGAAGTATCTCTGGCCTCACAGGCCACTACAGGCCTCAGCCAGGACCAGTGATTCATAGAGGTTCACTTACTATGAATCAGCTTCCGTTGCCAGGCAAGGGGCCTAGGCCTAGGACAGACTCACAGGTAAACATAGAAAGCCAATTAGTAAAATTTAAATCCTGTTCAGAGCCGCTTCGTAGTGGTCTCCAACAATCTACTTAGCTGTCGATGGATATATGGGTTTCTTCCAAGATTTAGCTATTATCAATTTGCTGTTACAAGCAGGAGTATCCATGTATCACTGTAATACGATATATTTAACTGTTTCAAGAAGATACCTAGAAGGAAAATAGCTGGTTCAAATGAAATTTCTAGTTTTAGATTTTGAGGATTCTCTATAATAAGTTCCATAATGACTGTAGTATGTACTACCTATCTTTCAGGAGATTGTTTCTGGCTTAACATTTGATCCATGTTGACTTTAGTTTTATGTATGATGAGAGATAATAGATCTAGAGCCAATCTTCTGCTGAGTTTTCTCTATACCATTTACCAAATACTCCATCCTTACTCGAGTGTATATGTTTTTTATTATCTGTACCAGGGATCGAACTCAGGACTGTACGCTTACAAGGCAAGCGCTTATGGTGCTGAGCTAAATCTCCAGCCCCCAGTGTATGTCTTAAACGGTTTTTCAAAATTAATCAGCATCGGCCGGTTGTAGTAGCACACACCTGTAATCACAGCAGTCAGGAAGCTGTGGCAGGAAGATCGCCAAGGGATCAAGGTCAGCATGGGATACATACTAAGTTCAAGACCAGCCTGAACAACATGGTGATCTCAAGAAAACAAAACAAAACAAACAAAAATTAATCAGCGTTGGGGCTGGAGATTTAGCTCAGTGGCATAAGCACCTGCCTTGCAAGCAGGCAGTCATGAGTTCATCCCCGGTACCGATAAAAAGTTAAAAAAAAATTAATCAGTGTCAATTGAGTCCCTCTTAGGAGGGACCTGGCATGTTTTCCTCTTCCAGCTCTCTGTTTTATTTTTACAACACCATTGTTTGCAATGTTTACTTTATGTTCTGTGACTGTAATTTAGACAGATTTTGTCCTTTTTTTCCTGGATATGGGCTACTATGTAGCCCAGGCTGGTCTGGAATTCTCAAGGATTCTTGTGCCTTAGCCTCCCCAATACTGGATTACAGGCATGTGCCGCCATGCCTGGCTTTCATCCTAATTTTTTTTTTTATAGATACAAAATTGTTTAAATTTATCACTGCACACCAAAACCATTACATCTTAGCACTTTTAAAGAACTAAAAACAGGAGCTGAGGATTTAGCTCAGCGGCATAAGCGCCTGCCTTACAAGCAGGCAGTCGTGAGTTCAATCCCTGGTACCGATAAAAAGGAAAAAGACAAAAAAAAAAAAAAAAAAAAAAGCTCAAAACAACTGCAAATCAGTTCTGAAAATAAGGCAACATTCCAGCTGGAGGATCTGAGGTGTCATTTTGGCTAAATATGTATCATTTTTGCATCTTTTGTGGATTTTTTTCCAATCAAATTTTATTGGTATATTATAGATATACATAACAATCACATTTGTCATAGAGAATTTGTATCTGTAAATGATATAACTTGCTTTTTCTTTTTCCCCATTTATCTCCTTGTCAAGTCCTCCTCCCCTCTCCGTTTACAAAAGCTTTGTTTCAATGTTTTCCTTCTTTTCTTCTCTCTTTCTTAGCTCTCCCCTTCTTTCCTTTTCCTCTCCCTTTTTTTGTTTTAGAGACAAGATCTTGCTTTGTAGTCCAGGCTGGAGTTGGGCTTCCTATGTGGCCCAAGCTAGTCTCGAGGCCTCCATGATTCTCCTGCCTCAGCTCCCTAAATTCTGGGATTGCAGCCATGGACCGCTATGTCTGGCCTTAATAGATCATTTAAATGTTAGAAAAATATCACTTGAAAGCAACTTGAGTTTTTCATTTAAAATGAATATCTTACATCTTTATGAAAATATATTCAAACTGGAGCCAGGGAAGTAGCTCAATGGCACAAGCACCTGCCTGGCAAACACAAGGTTGTGAGTTCAATCCCAATACCAAAAAGAAAAAAGAAAATAAAATATATTCAAGTTAAGTAAAATCTTTAGCTCTACATAGTCTTTAAGTCTTTTTTTTATCTATTTCATGTTAAAGAGAAAAAATAAACAATTTCAAAACACAATAATTAGAGGTGACAATGATATATACATTGCATATTGTTATCTTCAGATCAGTCACTCAGAGTACATGATATCTGCATTTATTGTCCAGACATTACTAGCACAAACCCCTTTCTTCAATGAACCCAGAGAAATCAGCAGTAAAACCATCTTAACTGTCATATATACATAGATATACATATACATGTAAATGTATATACATATTGTTTCTTTCAGCTCTCACATTAGTAAAACAATTCAATGTTTACACATGAGTGATTTATTTCACTTATGAATATGGTTTCAAGTTGATCTATTTACCTATAAAAGTTTCAAAAGAAAAAAAAGTCTCAAGTTTATCCTTCTTTATGACTGAGAAGTACTGAGTCATTATATAAAAATACCACATCTTGTTTTATCCATTCTTCAGTCGATGGGTTTAATGTTGTTTCCAAAAGCTAGCTATTACAAATTGTGCTGCTATAAACATGAGTGCACATATATCACTGTGGTATGATGCTTTTCATTCTTCTGGGAAGATACCCAGAAAGGGAATAGCTGGGTCAAATGGGACTTCCAATCCTAACTTTTTGATGAATCTCCACACTGATTTCCACAGTGGCTACACCAGTCTATACTCCCAACTACAGTGAAAAAACATTCCTTTTCCCCCATAGCCCCTCCAGCATTTGTTATTGCTTGATTGCTTGATAATAGCCATTCTTTCCAGGGTGAGGTGGAATCTCAGTATTGTTTTAATTTGTATCTTGTGAATAACCAGCGATGGTGAACATTTTTCATATATTTATTTGCTGTTTGTATTTCTTCATCTGAGAAGTGTGTATTCATCTCAGATGCCCGTTTTTGGATTGGGTCTTTAAATCTGAGAGAACTGATTTTTCTGAATTCTTTGTATGTTCTCGATAGTAATCCTTCTGTCTGTTCCTACTGTCTGAGGAACAGCTGGCAAACATTTTCTCCCAAATTGTGGGTTGTCTCTTCACTCTGTTGGTGGTTTCTCTTGCTGTTTAAAAGCTTTTCAATAAGATGAGATAAGATGAAATCTCAGTTGTTGATTTATTTTTATAGTTCCTATGCAGCTGGGGCTTTGTTCATAAAGTCTTTGCCTACCTCAATGTCTTCAAGAGTTTTACCTATTCTATCTTCCAGCAGATTTAATGTTTCTGTTTTAATATTTAGATCTTTGATCTGTTCCAGATTTAGTGAGTGCATGATGAAATATATGGGTCCAACTTTAATTTTTGGCACGTGCAGAGCCATTTATTAAAGAGGCTGTCTTTCTTCCAGTGAATGTATTTGGCACTTTTACCAGAGATAAGGTGGCTTAGTGTGTCTGGAGTTATTTGTGCATCTTCTAATCTGTTCCATTGATCTTTGAGTCTTTTTTTGTGTGTGTGCCAGTGTCACACTGGTTGTTTTTTTTTTAATCACAGTAGCTTTATAGTATATTTTCAAGTCATGGATTGTGATGCCCTCTCTCTTGCCTTTGTTGGCCAGGATTGCCTTGGCTATTCTAGGTCTCTTCTGGTTCCCGATGAGTTTTAGGATATTTCCTTTAATTCTGTGAGATATGCTATTGGAATTTTGATTGGGATTGCATTGAATCTACATAACCATTTGGAAATATGGCTATTTTCACCATATGTTTCTTCCTACCCAAGAGCATGGACTATCTCTGTTTTCTCATATTCTCTTCAGTCTCATTTTTCTGAGCACTGTTTTAGCTCTAAGTCTTTAGTTCATCACCATCAATAAAACATAATAAGTGAAAATGTTTTTTTAAATAAAAGAACAAGGGGGAAGAGCTATGGGGAACAGTCCATGGAGGTGGGCACCCCAGAAGAGCAGGAATGAAGAGAAAGTGAGGAAGATGCAGACACTACCATCACCACCCATTCCTAGCAGAGGTGGGGCAGGAAGGATGGACTCTCCATCATGCCCACGGGGCAGAATTGCCACCAGTGACTCTACCAGGCGCTTTGGTGGTACTGAGTCCTCCTGCTGTCTTCTAGGAAACCACTGAGAGCTCTTAGGAGTTTAATTTTCCTATTAAGAAGAGAATAGTAGCAAGGCTTGGTGACTCACATCTGTAATCCTAGCACTCTGGGAGACCGAGCCAAGACGATTGCAAACTCAGGCCCAGTCACTTTAGCGAGACCCTAAATCAAAAATAAAATAAATTTTTAAAAAGATGGGGATGCAGCTCAGTTCTGAACGTAAAAGCAGAAAAAGGAAGAAGAGAAAGACAGCATCCCCCACTTTGCCCCCCAAGAGCCTAACTTCTGTGCAATTTTTTTGAAGGGGCACCAGGAATGGAACTCACAATTTCCGCGTGCCAGGAAGGCACTTATGCTACTGAGCTGCCTCCCAGCCCCCTTTGCACTTTTTCCTCCAGACTAAGTGTTTCATCGGGTTAGCATGGCACGCTCATCCTCCAAGACCCTGGCTGGCGGATATGCCCAGAGGCCACCAGAGGGCGTGTGGGCTCGATGGCCGGCTGGAGTCTTCGCGGTACCCAGACCGTGAGCGCAGCCGCAGGGAGCGCGGAACTGGCCCGCAGTCGCAGTCTGTCCCGCACTGCGGACTCACCCGCCTCTGCCCATAAGGACCTGGCACAGGCTCTCCGGGACTGCGTCTTCGAGCTGGGAGGTACTGACCCTGCAGTGGTCGACTGTCCAGCAACCCTATCTGCGACACGAGTTGCGGCCCCTCCTGCCTGTTTTATTTTCCTCCTAAAGTATCAGCTTCCAAAATACTATGCTTTTGTTTTGTTTTGAGACAGGGTCTTACTAAATTGCTAAATTGCCCAGGCTGGTTTGAATTTATGATCCTGTTGCTTCAGCTTTCCGGGGTGCCAGGGTTACAGCGATGCACCAGCACGCCTGGGCTGTACTGTACATTTTACAGTTTATCGCTTTTTTTCTACGTCAAACATTTTTTTTCTTTTGTACCAGGGATTGAACTAATGACCTCACGCGTGCCAGACAGATGCTTATGCCGCTGAGCTAAATCTCCAGCATTTTAAAAAAATTTTTTAAATTAATTTTATTGGTACTCTTTTGACATACCTAATGATCACATTCATTGTAAGGAATCTGTACCTGTACCTGGTTACATCTTTTACCACCCTTCCTTCCCCCACCCTCTCCCTTCAGAAAACCTTGTTTATATTGTTTTCCTTTCTTTTTTTAATCCCTATTTCCTCCCCTCCCTTGTTCCCTGTCCCGTTTGAACACCTTCTTCCCACTTTCCAGTAGCTGTCATCCATCTGGGGTCTTTCTTAGTTTACTGCTTCTGATGATTCTTGAATCTCCGCAACTCCTGCATAAGCTCAACACCACCAGCAGGGATTTGTTAATTTGGGTCCTTGAAGCTTCTAGTGTGGCGCACAGGGGCTGAGGGAGCCAGCCGCCTTAGGGGTTGGGGCCGGGGCAGAGAACCGGGTCAAAGGCCGCTGCGGCTGGAGGCTCTGCGGCTGCGTAGACAGCAGAAGACGCCGGGAATGGGCGTGCGCGGGCCAGGGTAGAGAACTGCCCGGGAGGCTCCGAGTGTCCCAGGAAAGCAGAGCTCGGAGCCATCCTGGTCCCTGCAGCACTGGGGCTGCTGGAGGTGGACAAAAGTGTGACGGCAGGCGCGGTGGGTGAGGGCTGGATTAATGAGCGAGGGCTGCACAAATGGGCGAGGCTGGGTGTTTTGTTTGTATGACCTCATTTTGACCTACAGAAATACAGTACAAGAATTGTACAAAGCATTCCCACATATCCTTCACTTACATTCTCCCAATGTTAAGAATAAAGCAGACACCACAGAAAAAAATATAATAGCGAAATTCTGAAACAGAGTATCTAAGAAAATTACTATTGGGGCTGGGGATTTAGCTCAGCGGCATAAGCGCCTGCCTTTCAAGCAGGCAGTCGTGAGTTCGATCCCTGGTACCGATAAAAACGAAAAAGAAAAAAAAAAAAAAAAAAAAGAAAATTACTATTTGGTAGTATATGCCTGTAATCCCAGCACTGTGAGAGGCTGAGGCAGGAGGATCTCAAATACTACTGAGGCCTGGGCAATTTAGCTAGATCTTGTCTCAAATTTACAAAAAGAACTGTGCGTGTACCTTCGTGGGAGGCCCTGGGTTCATTCTTCAGTAGTACAAAAAATAAGTAAAAGAAACCAATAAATTTTGTAGCCCATCATACAGAAAGCAAGCTTATAATGTCGGATGACATTTATACTATAGTGTTAAATGACAAAAGCAAGGACACCTGACAATTATTTTTATGACCTCAGTGATATAAAATTATAGTAATCCTGTCTCAAAAAAATTGACCAGAAAGATGACAATAAAAATTCAAGGATCCCAGAATAGGTAAAACAATCCCCAAAAGACCAAGAGTATAGGATTCACATTCACTGTTTTATTTTTTATTTTATTTATTTCTTTATTTATTGCATTCACTGTTTAAAAAAAATTTTTTTAATGAGTCTGGCTATGTAGTCAAGGCTGTCCTTGAACTCACTATGTAGCCCAGGCTGGCTTTGAACTTGCAGTGTTCCTCCTGCTTAGTCTCCCAAGTGCTGAAACTACAGGTTCACCACCATAACTGACTCTGATTTCAAAACTGAACAAAGGGCTGGGGATATATATAGCTCAACAGTATATTGCCTGGCTGGCAAGCACAAGGTCCTGAGTTTGATTCCTGGTACAAGAAGAAGAAAAAAGCAATGATAATGAAGTCAGCAGGGCATTGGCATAACACTAGATGATAATAACACATCACAAGTATAGAATGAGAACACAGGAAGGAACTCTTGCATTTATGTTCAATTTATTTTCAAAAAAGATGCTGAGACATTTAAGCTGGAGAAAGAATCATTTTTTTCAAGATTCAGTTGGTGATGGTGAGAATATCCATCCACATGCAAAAGAATGAAAACAATGCCCCTCATACCATATACTATAAGACTCTTAGAAAAAACCATAAAGGAATCTGTGTGAACTTGGTTCAGGCAGTGATTTCTTAGCTATGACATTAAAAACTAAAGCAAAAAAAAAAAAAGAATAGATACATTAGGCATTATCCAAATTAAGAACTTTTATGCCGCAAAAGACACCATCTCAACTGGGACAATAATGTGAAGAGATAACCCACAGGTGGAGAGGTCGAGATTCACACATCCAATCAGGCACATATATTTAGAATATATAAAGAACTCTTACACTCAGAATTAACAGCCTAGTTAGATTCTGAATGGATGTTTCTCCAAAGAAGATTCACGTGAAAAAATCTGGAGTAATGCTCTTTTTTTTTTTTTGCCATGTTGCCAAGGCTGATCTCAAATTTGTGGACATAAATGATCCCCCTGTCTCAGCCTCCTATATAGCTAGGACTACAGGAACATGCCATTATGTAAGACCAAGGTTCATTTTTTTTCTAACAAGCCATTCTTCAGGAAACTCCTGAGACTTTCCCTCATAAAGGCCAGAACTAATCTCTTCCCAAGGCAGTGCCTCAGTGATATAATTAACTTGCATTAAGCCTGACTTTTTAAAGGCTCCGCAGTCTTTTAATACTGCCATATCTGGGACCAATCTTCCAATACACAAACCACTGGAGGATAAGTCACATCCACACTACAGTAGGTAGTGAGGGCCAAAAGGGTTTTTCTGAATGATGAAAGGGCTCCGAAACTGTGGTGATATTTGTACAACTCTGTGACTACAGTACTAAAAGTCACTGTGGCAGTTAGTGTAGGCATACATCACCATGATTGGCTTGCCTGGCTTTGAACTTGGCTTGGGTAGAGCACACTTCTGGGTATGTCTGGGTGGTTATGGTGGCATGGTTTTGGTGTCTATATGGTTCCTAACTCTTTCTTTCTGGCCCTGTTCCCCTGCTCTGCTTCTCATTTGCCATGAGCTAAACAGTTTCGCTCTGCCATGCCTTGCAACCATGTTCCTCATGTTCCTATTTGGAGTCATCTCACTATGGATGAAATCCCTTGAAACTGTGAGCCAAATTAAACTTCTCCTTCTTTACATTGTGAGTGTTGGGTATTAAATCCAGCAATGGTAAAACTAATACACTCACTGAATTGCATGCTTTTTTTTTTTTTTTTTTTACCAGTACCAGGGATCAAATTCATGACCATGCACTTGCAAGGCGGGCGCTTATGCCACTGAGCTAAATCCCCAGTCCTAAATTGCATGCTCTTTAAATGGATGAATTGCACGATACGGGAATTCTATTTTTTTGCTTTCTTTTTTGAGACAGATTCTCCCTATGTGGCCCAGGCTGACCTCAAACTCGTGGCAATCCCTGTCTCAGCCTCCTGAGTACTGAGATTACAGACATGTACCACCATGCCTGACATGATATGGCAATTGTATTTCAGGAAAGCTGTTATCAAAAATGTAATACTTGGGGCAGGGGATTTAGCTCAGCAGCATAAGTACCGATAAAAAAGAAAAAGACAAAAAAAAAAGTAACACGAACATTGTATGTGTCAACATATTTTATGAAAATTACAGAGGCTGGGGATATAACTCAGTGGCATAAGCACCTGCCTTGCAAGCGTGTGGTCGAGTTTGATCCCTGGCACCAAAAAACAACAACAACAACAATTACAGTAGTTTCCCAAACAAAAAACAAAAAGTGCCACTGTTTAATGTTTTTGAAGATCTCTTTAATGTCAGTATTTGTTTGTTTTTGATATGGATCAAACCCATGACCTTTGCACTGAGTTACAACCCCAGTGTTTTTATTTTGTTTACTTTTTGACAGAGTCTCACTAAATGCCTAATTGCCCAGGTTGGACTTTAATGCATGATCCTCCTGCCTTACCCTCCCAGAGTGCTGTGATTATAGGTTTACACCACCATTCGCAGCTTAAGGTCAGGTTTGTTTGTTTTTTAACCATGTTTTTTTTTTAACTTGTGTCTTCCAATTTTTTTTTTTTTTTTTTTTTTTTTGGTCTTTTTCCTTTTCATGGGTACCAGGGATCGAACTCACGACTGCCTGTTTGCAAGGCAGGTGCTTATGCCGCTGAGCTAAATCCCCAGTCCCTTTAATGTCAGTTTAAGAAAATTATAGTTCTCACATCTGCTCTTACATGCAGCCTATTACATTACACATCATGGAGCCTTTTTGGACTATTCCATTTTACATTTATAAAGGAATGACATTTTGAAAGGCTAACAATTTTGAAAATAGTTTTCACCTTGCACTGTCTAGAAGAGTGTTAGGGATCTCCAGGAACCTTAGATTACATTTTGAGGGCCATTTCTATACTGCAAAATTAGTATCCTCTTCTGCTATCATTAAACATCCTTTAGGGAGATATTCTCACTTTCCATTCATTATGTGGCCATTGATGACTTTTGTCCAAATCCATTATTACCAAGATGGGTGTCAAGTTGGCTTTCTGCATTATTCTTTGTGCATTTTTAAATTGGCTTTTGGGCGTAAGAAACTTTTTCCCTCTTTCGGTTTACTTATCTCAGTATCTACTCATGGATTCTTAAGGTTATTACGAGTTACATTATTTATTTTGAATCTCAAATTTCCCAGCCTTTGAAGTGAGGGTTATTCGAAAGGTTCAAAGAGAGTCATAAAAAAAATTTTCCCCCTATCTCACGGGGCCTAAGTAAGGACACATGTAAACCCACGCTCCACTCGGTAGCGCAGTCACCCTGGGCGGACCTGGGGCGGACATCAAGTCCATTTGGTCCGACTCCTTGTGTGCCGTGCGCCCTCCACCACGCCCCGATCCTGGGTCCCAGCACCAAATCCAGCCACCGCCAGCCACTGGTCGCGACTGCCTATCTCTGATTGGTTCCGCCTCTTTTGTGATAGAGGTACCCGCCCCTCACGCCGATTGGTCTAGTTCGTCCGCTCGGTGCCGCGCAGGAAAACCAGGAGGAGCGCCTCGCAGGAAGGCTCCGCGGCCTTGCTGCGCATGCTCGCCAGGAGCCCGCGGGGCGTTGCAAGAGGCCGGCTCTTCGCCGGGGCGCGCGCGGGCACGAGGCTCGCTCTTGAAGGGGCAGGTGGGGGTGGGGAGCGGGCGCCGGGGTCGTAGTGGCTGGAGCGGCCTGGACGGCCGGGTCGATGCCTGCGGCTGCTGCAGCCGGGGTTGAGGCACCCGCTGCGGCTCCGTCGCCGGAGAGGGAGGGCTCGCTGCCGTCGGTGAGGACGGGGCCCCGCTGGCGGGGAGGGTCCTGCGTGGACGGACGCGCCTCGCCCGGCCCTCCCGGGTCCCGGGTTGGTGCTAGAAGGGGAAATCCGACAATGCGCCCCGGGCTCCGACCACTTCCCTGTCGGCCACCTGCAGCTCCTCTCCTTTTTCCTTGCTCCGCCTGCCGCAGCCCACCCGACCCCTGGACTGAATGAGCCTTATAATACCCCCAAATAGGGGAGTCCCATATTCGTCGGGCTTTTCCCCCGACCTCCCACCCCGCCTTGTCTGCCCACTCAGAGTGCATCAGTCCTGCACCCTTCCAGTCCCATCCGGTCTGGGCATGCGGAGGTCTCGGTGACCTTGCACTTTTTGCTGGTTATTTCTCCTCTCTTTCTAGTTCTGACTCAATAGATTTGTCCATTATGCTTTCCAAACTTTTTTACTGAACCCACACTGAGAAATATGTTTAAGGTGCATACCCTGTGCCTGTACATATAGTTACTGATCCACAAGTTTATAAAGGAAGACACGCAGCGCAGTGCACATGACGCAGATCTATTCTAGCTCTAGTCTCATTCATTTCACTCCATTCCAGAAGGCTTTTGCTTTTGGCACCGAATGGTCTAGCAGCTTGAAACCTTGGAGGATACTGAACTGTCACACAATCAGATAATCACTGTAAACTTTAATTGCAAAGCAAGGTATATTTTTATTTTTACATTTCTGCTTTCCAAGGCCAGTATCAATTCTAGAGTTTGATTTTGACTTTCTGGTGTGATTCTGCTAGATTGGTCTTGTTCCTTTTCCACATGCCACTTGTAGAAGAAATTGAGACTGGAGCTGGACCAGAGCTCATACAGAGCTGAGTGTGTGCAAAGCTCTGCAGAGGGAGACAATTTTTATTAGGAGAGATATGGAGAGAGTTAAGCTTTAGAAAGAATAACCTGTTGGTTATTCCTTGGGGAGACTGGAGAGGCTGAGTTTGCCCGTGTGGTGTGAAGAAGCAGCAGTAAGGAAGGAGGTTCTGAAGTGACAGGAGAGGAAAGGAGATGGAAGATGAATGTGATCAGATGTGAAGGGAGCAAGATGGAAGGACATATTAGGAGAGGTAAAGGGGGAGTAAAAGCCAGGATTCTGATTTAGGGTGATGGGGCAGAGGCTTTAGTCAGCTTTCTGTCACTGTAACAAAATACCTGTGATAATTAGAGAAAGGTTTATTTTGGTTTTGGAGATTCCAGTCCACCATCAGGCAGACCCTACTTTGGGCTTTTGAGAGCAGTGCCAGGTGGCAGTGGAGAGGAACACATGGTGAAGCAGCCTGCTTATCTCATGGCTAGAAAGCAAAAGAATGAGAGGGACTGGGGTCCTACTGTCCCCTTCAGGAGCATACTCCCAGTAACCTAAGGACCTTCCTCAAGGCCTACTTTCTAAAGGTCCCACCACCTCCCAGCAGTGTCACCCTGGAGACTAAACCTGCAACATGATAGTCTTTGGGGAACGTTCACTATTCAAGCTATAAAGCAACGGCTCGGGGTGATCTCATTAACTGGAATCTCCTTGCCATTCATTCATTCATTCATTCATTCACTTGTGAGACAGGGTCACTTTGTCATTCAGGCTGGCCTTAAACTCACTGTGTAGTGCAGCCTGGCTCAAACTTGTTGCGATCCTCCTGCCTCAGTCTCCTTCATGTTGAGATTATAGGTGTGTGCAGGAATACCCAGCTTGTATCTCTGCATTTCTAAGTTGCTTTGGAACAGTAGCTTTCAAGCAGTTTTTCCCCTCAGGGGACTTTTAGCAATAGTAGTCATCAGAATTTGGGAAGGCTGGCAGGGGAAGGATGATTGTGATACTGATAGCTATGTACAGGTAAAGACCAGGATGTTGCTAAACATCCTGCAATGAACAGAACAAGGAAATATTGAGATCAAAATGCCGCTGATGTCAAGGTGGGGAAATCCTGCTTTAGAGTAGTCAATCAATCTTTGGGGAATCACCAGCACCTCCAGCGTCTACCAGGAATAATGCTACATGCACGCAGTTTCTGGACAAACTGCTGGGAGGGTGACTGCTGCTGCAGGCATCAGTGTCTAAATGTAATTGTAGGAGGGCTCGAAAATCAGGCAGAGTGCCTTGTAAACTTTGTGGTGGGGGAAACATTGGGATTATCCAGGAGGGTTTTAGACATCAGGGCCTTCCCTCCACTTCTTTCAGTGCTCAGGATCCTACCGAGCCTGCACAAAGAACTACTGGTCTTGACTAATTCACAGATTGTAGAAGAATTTCACTCACGATATCTTGTTTGCCACTTTTTCTCCTTCACAGCCAGAGGCGAAAGCAGCCAGAGGAATTGCAGGACTTGTCTAAGGCCTACACAGCAAGCCCAAGCCCCAGCTCTGGGGTGGGTTGATGATGGTGTAGTTCTCTCATGCAAATGAAGGTAATTCTTTTGCTCCACTAGCAAAAGGTCCTGTCTTTCAGTACCTCAGCAGTTAAGAGCTTGGACCTGGGGTACCTAGGAGCCTCCTGACGTTCTTTTTGTTTTTTTTTTTTCTGACGTTCTTAATAATGTGTGGCTCTTGGACCCTGTGTACTGAGCCCTGTATGACCACCAGCAGGGTAGCAGTGCCAAGCCAGTAGTCTTAGAGCTACACTCATCCTACTCTGTGACTTGACTGAGCAGGGAGAAGATGAGAGAGTGATGAACCATTAACTTTAACAATAATTGTGCAGTGTGTGTGTGTGTGTGTGTGTGTGTGTGCACATTTGTGTGCATGTGTGCATGTATGTGTGGTACCAAGGGTTGAACTCAGAACCTTTGCACTGTTACATTTCCAACCCTTTAAAAAATTGTTTTTCCCTAATTTTTGAGATAAGGTCTCACTGAGTCACTATATTACCCAGGTTGGGCTGAAACTTACAGTTCCCCTATGTCAGCTTCCCAGAGTACTTGCTGGAATTACAGATATGTACCACCATGTCTGGATTCTTTGAGACTCTTGAACACCTCATTTACATCCACCTGACCTGAAAATAATTCTGTTCACTCAACTTTTTGAGTGAAAGTTGGATATTACAATATGAACACATTAGTTCTCAAAACGATGAGCAAAGTCAAAAGTACTTTAATAAATCAGTCTAGAGACGGTAATGGTGTCACACACCTGTAACCCCAGCAACTCAGGAGGCTGAGGCAGGACGATTGCTGGAAGTTTGAGGCTAGTCTGATCTACAAAATGAGTTCAAGGCCAGCCTGAATTGCATAGTGAAACCCTCTCTCAAAAGACAAAAACAATAGTAACAAAAAATAAATCCATCTGGAGTAAATGTATGTATATATATAAAAGTTTTATGAAATAATGCTTTTATTACACCAGAGCAAGTTGAATTCCTATGTAATTTTTGAAATTAATGACTAGAATCTAATGATTTTAGGACCAGTAAATGAAATGATTTGAAAAAAACATGGTCTTAGACTAAACCAAGGAAATAAAACTTTAAATATATACAGTGAATATATACTAAAGACTTTACTTAACCTGTTGCTAGACAACCAGTCAGATTTTATAACTACTGTGTAAGAGAATCCAAGGAAGATTCCAGAAAACTGTAAGACAGGAATTTTTAAATTAATGTGCAGATGGAGGCAAAACTGATTCCTTTCACAACAGGAGAATTTATTGGCATATTCATATTTACTTACATGGAAAGGGAAAATTTATTTACTTGCGTATACACTAGAATGATTTTTTTATTCCATTTATCTATAATTTATACAGTTGTAAAAGTAATTCAAAGCTAATGGAAGAATAGAATCAGATAATTTAGAAGACTGTGTTCTACACAGTACATTGTTTTCCCCTGGAGCACATAGTTTCCATTTGGCTGAATGATCAAAAACACACCTGTAATACCAGCTGTTAGGAGGCTGAGGCAGGAGGATTGTGAGTTTGAGACTACCCAGAGCAAGATCCTGTCCCAAAATTGTCTCCAAACATTGCTGCATATATTGGCCAGGTGGCAATAAGAGCCTAGGCCCAAGGTAAATACTGTAGTTAAAAGCAGACCAGCAAACAGAGAAATTGGCGACCTATTAAAGTGTTAGGCCTCCTTGCCAGGTCATAGTGAAGATGCTTCATCCAGTGTCAAGACAGAATTCCCAAGCCAGTGCACCAGGAACCCCAGCATTCTGGGAGGCTGAGACAGGAGGATCACAAGTTAGATCATGTCAGAAAATGTTTTTTTTTAAAAAAAAAAAAAAAGGATGTAGCCTAATGCAAAAGCCCTGGCTTCAATCCCCAGTACATGGGTGGGGGTGTATGCAGGCTGGGGTCACACAGCAAATAATGAGGAAACCATGGTTTCTTGAACCCTTTTTTTCTAGAAGCATGAAAGATTTATTCCTCAGGCTCAAATGTAATACAATTCAAATATAATTATGAACTTCAAATATAATTATGAACTTATTTTTCTCATTTCAAATATGAACTTTTCTAATTACAAAATAAGGCATACATGTAAAAAGTGAGATTTTTTTTAAAAAAAGGAAATTTCCCCATTAGTTCACTACCTTTCAGGTATTTCCTCCACTTGCTCTTGCTGAGGTTTAGGATTAGTAGTGCCCCCAAGTCCCTGCCTTAAAGCTAGTTATGCCATATTGACCCAGCTTTTATAACTAGGTTGTTTTCCCTTGAAAAGTATTTTTGTGACTTGATCAAATAGATCTATTACATAGGTTCAAAGCATTGTAACCTCACTTCGTAGTTAGGTTTTCATATTTAAATTGTGGGGTTAGTTAGTTTGTTTTTTGAGATAGGATCTCACTGTGTACTTCAGGCTGGCCTCAAACTCGAGGTGATGCCTCTGCCTCAGCCTCCCAAGTGCCAGGATACGCCACCACACCTGGCTCTTAATGTTGTTATTGACAATCTCCCCTGTCTACTTGCTCAAAGCATGAGAAACAAGTCCAGTTTTGAATTTCATTGTATTCCTGGGACTTGGTATGCTGCAAACAGCAGGCATGGTTGAGTGATGTGGAGATGGCCCAACTGCGGGGTGCCCATACTGTGGAACACTACCAGGAGCTAGAGTAACACACAGCAACGTACAGTGTTCTGGTGAAAAGATCTCCAAGGGCCGGGATACTGTAAGGTAATATAAAAATACTGCTTTTTTTTTCCCCCTCGTATTTTTGACAGAATATGAAACAAGAACCTGAAGTAGACTCTATTTGCAGTAGTAGTTAG
This sequence comes from Cavia porcellus, assembly GCF_034190915.1. Lineage (NCBI taxonomy): Eukaryota > Metazoa > Chordata > Mammalia > Rodentia > Caviidae > Cavia > Cavia porcellus. The sequence continues at coordinate 34,150,858 of NW_026947499.1, forward strand.
CATTTATCTGATAAAACTCTGTGGAAGATGCAAAAGGATGTTTCTCAGAGTAAAGAAAATATTTTTTTGTTTTTTGTATCTGGGATCGAGCTTACACCTTGCACTTGCCAGGCAGGTGCTGTTCTGCTGAGCTATATCCCCTGCAAAGAAATGGTTTTTGGAGTGATAGTCCAGGGAGAGTCTTATTTGTGCTTCTAAAAAATATGCTTTACCATTCACTGTAATGAGAGTCACCACTTTTAACTATATACCTTGATTGATTTTAACAGATGTTTGCAGCAGCATAGCCACCACTGTAATCAAATCAACCATCTCTGTTATCCCAGAAAGCTCCCTCACGCTGCTTTGTAGTCAGCCTCTCTTCACGCCAGCCGCTGGCCACCCACTGATCTGCTGTCACTATAGTTTCTCCTTCCCAGGTTTTATTTAAATGGAAACATGTATTATGTAGGCTTTTTGTGTTTAGCTTCTTTCTCTTAGCATGATTTTGAGATTCACCTGCATTATTGTATGTATCCTTTTTTTAAAAGTTGCTAGTTTTGGATTCTTTCTTTCTTTTTTGAGACAGGGTCTCAGTATGTAATCCAGATTGGTCTTGAACTTGCTATGTAACCCATGCTGGCCTCGAACTCATGACGATCCTCCTGCCTCAGCCTTCTAAGTGCTAGCATTACAGGGGTGTGCTATCACACTCTGTCTTAGTTTGGGGCTATTATGAATAAACCTGCTCTGTACATAAAAAAGAAAAAAAGAGCTTAATCCACAGGCAGACACTGAAGGTTTGAGTAGTGACTGTCCTTTCTGGCCTGGCTCTGGCTTGGATTCCTTCTCTCTAAAATGAAGAACACCTACCTAATTGATGAGGCTATTTAGAAGATAAAATGAAATAATGCACTAAAAAAAGTGACTGCCAACACTTAGTGTTGTGCCTTGCACATCATTAGTCTTTGGTAGCAAAATGCTGCAACCATGGTGCACGTGTGTGCAGTGCTGGAGGTTGAACTTCAGGACTTTTCCATCAGCTATAGCCCCAGCCCTTTTTGTTTTTCATTTTGAGACAGGTTCTCACTAAGTTGATGAGTGCCCAGGATAGGCATGGCATTGGTCTGATTAAAACGTCCTGACCCAGGGGCTGGTGATTTAGCTCAGTGGCATAAGCACCTGCCTTGCAAGCAGGTGGTCGTGAGTTCGATCCTTGGTACCGATAAGAAGAAAAAAGAAGGAAAAAAGTATTTAAAAAAAGTCCTGCTCCCCAACATTTCTGTTTAGCACTTGTCTGCTTTGAGTCTGTGTAGATCAGCCCATTCTGAACATTTTATGAGTAGATTCCTATAGTACTTTGTTTTTGGTAACTGGCTTCTTTGACTAAGCGTGTATTAGGACTTCATTGCTTTTTGTCTGCTGTGTGGATAGGCCACCTTCTATGACCCATTCTCTCACAGGCAGGACTTGTCTGTGAAGGCCAGAGGGAGAACAGGATCGATTGAGTGACCAAGCAAGTACCAAGTATGCTCTGTGCCCTGTGGGAAGATGGTGTCCATGGGGTGGGGGTGAGGTACCCCACAACCACACTCATAAGAGAAAGTGTGGACTTCCCCGCAAAGTTAGGCAGTTAAGAGGAGGACTTTTATTAGGGTTTTGTTTTATTTGGATATAGAAGACCTAAGTTCTTTAATGATCCAATTGGAAGGAAAGCAACGGAGGCGGTGGGAAGGTTTGGAGAGTGGCGAGGACAGGATGTGAAGGTGGACAAAGGGTGCAAGGGGCAGGGGATGTGATGAGGGGCTGGACAGAGCCTGGCCCTCTGAGTGGGCAGAGATGTGTGCTCTGCTCACCTGGGCAGTAGGGAGGACCATGAGTTTACCAGGTGGCCATCCAAAAAGGAAAAATTGTGAATAAGAGAAAATGTAATTTTTTTTTTTTGTACCAGGAATCAAACTCATAACCCTGTGCTTGACAGGCAGGCACTTACGCCACTGAGCTATATCCCTGGTGCAGAAATATGTTCACCAGTGGTGCCAGGGAAATGGGGCATTACAGGTGGTTTTTGTGCATGTGATAAAATAAAAATACCATGAAATTTGCTATCTTCACTTCTCCCTCCCTGTGTTTGTTCCTTTGCTCTCTCTCCCTTTCCTTCTTTCTCCCTAGTGCTGGGAATTGAGCCCAAGGCCTTGCATATGCCAGGCAGATGCTCTGCCATTGAGCTGCACGTCCCCCTGGCCTTTTTACCTTTTAATTAAAAAAAATTTTTTTTTATTCTTTTGCGGTACTGGGGATTGAACTCACAACCTCGTACTTGCCTGGCAGGCACTTAGACCACTGAGCTAAACCCCCAGCTTACCTTTTAAATTTGAGACAAGATCTTGCTAAGTTGCTCTGGTTGGTATCAAACTTATAATCTTCCTACTTTAGCCTCCCAAGTGGCTGAATTAAAGGTGTATAACACCATGCCAGACCATCTTGATTATTTTTACAGCAACATATATTCACTGTCATGCAGCCATCACTCTTGCTATTTCTAGTAGGACTTTTTCATCTTCTCCAACTGCAATTCTGTCCCCACTGAAGAACAAATCCCCATTCTCTCCAGCCCCTGACACAAATCATGTTACTTTCTATCTCTGTAAGAATCGCATATAAGTGGACTCATATAGTATTTGTCTTTTGTGCTTGCTTTGAGTTGCAGTTATTTTCTCAGGTGTTGGGGATTGAACCCAGGTCTTCACATAGAGCTACATCTCTACACCCCCTGCCTTTTTTTTGAGACAGGTGGCCTTGAATTTATTATGTAGCTAAGGTTGAACTTGACTTTGTAATCTTCCCATCTCACTCTCCCGAGTACTGGGATTACAGGGTACACCACAATACCCAGCTCCAGCCTTTTTAAATTTTTTCAGTTTTTAATTTTTCCCAAACATGTCAATCAGGGGACAACAATGGTACATACCTTGGGTATCGTCACCCCCCAATCATTCACCCAGAGCACAAGGCATCTTCTAGCCTTTTAAAAAACTATTTTGCTGGGTTGGGGATTTAACTCAGTGGCATAAGCACCTGCCTGGCAAGTATGCGATTGTGAGGCCGATCCCTGGTACCACAAAAATAAATAAATAAAGAAAGAAAGAAAGAAAAACTATTTTGCTAAGTTACTAAATTGCTTGGGCTGAGCTTGAATTTGTAATCATCCTGCCTCAGACTCCTAGAGTGCTGGTTAGAAAGATATACAGTACCATAGCTGGCTACTGTTGTGTTTTGTTTTTGGTACCAGTGCTCAAACTCAATCTTGTGCTTGCCAGTAGGCACTTGTGCCACTGAGCTATATCCTCAGCTATCATTGTTTTTAATGCCTAATTCTTACTCAATATCTCTTATACTTAATATTTTTGTTTTCCTCATCCAGTTACAAGTCCTTTATATGTAGTCATCTGCATTTGTGTAATATAGTATTCTGGAATACATTTATGTCAGCAAGTCCCAACCATTTGTATGATTCTATCAACCCACTAGGTTTGGTCATTCACCAAATATATCAGTTATGTATTTTGTTACCTCTGTGTAACAAATGACGTCTAGTCTTCCTGCCTTAGGAAACACCAATTAGCTGGACATGGTGACACATATTTGTAATCCTAGTTACTAGGAGGCAGAGGTAAAAGGATCACAAATTCAGAGCCAACCTGGCAAGATAATGAAACTGTCAGACAATTACGGGCTGGGGATATAGCTAAGAGGTAGAGTGCTTGCCCAGCATGTATGAAGTCCTGTTGCCATTCCCAGCATTGCACATGCGCAATAACAGTAGCCAGCCATTGCTGTGGGCTCTGGGTACCTGGCTGGTCCCATTGTGGTTTCCCAGGCTTCTTCAAGTGTCTACATAGCTGGAATGGGGCTGCCAAGCCACAAAGTACCAGATGATCGCCTCAGGGTCTGGCAGCACCACAGCACCTGTGTGTGGCCTTTTGTAAAGCTTCTTTCTCAGCCATGATGTAAGGGCTTGTAAGCCTCTTCCTGCTGCATTGTTGGGCACAGCAGACTATTGAGACCAGTTCAGAGTCACAGTAGTGACTCTGCAGCGGTGACTGCATACTTAAATGGGTAGACTTGTGCTCATTTAGACAGTTTATCACACCCAGCCCTTTAATGATGAGAGTGGGAACAGTTTATCAAGTCCAAATCTAGTTGGTAGCAGGGCCCCAGCCTCCCATGAGACTGTGGTCAGCACTTGGCAGGCCTTCTGTTCTTTTGGAGCTTTTGCATATTTGTTGATGTATGTGAATCTTAGAATCTGTGTCTCTGTGTGTGTGTAAGCACATGTGTGCATCTGTGCAGAGGGGAAGGTGCTGAGGCTTGAAGTCAAGGGGTTCACACTGACCTAAGCTCCCTCTTTTTATTATTTATATATATATATGTATATATATATATATATATGTATACATATATATGTATATATATATATTTATATATGTGTGTGTATATATATATATATATATTTTTTTTTTTTTTTTTTTTTTGTACCAGGGTTTGAAGTCATGACCTCGTGTTTGCCAAGCAGGCACTTAGGGCTACTGAGCTAAATCCCTGGCCTCCCTCTCTTTAAAAAATTTTTATTTTGAAACAGGATCTCACTAAGTGGCTAAGTTGCTCAGGTTGGGTAACTTGAGGCCCTCTTGCCTCAACTTTCTGGAGTGCTAGCATTACAGGTGTACACCTGCCTTGAAATTTTAAAAATAGAAATTTTGGTTGAAAGGATGGCACTATTTGCTTTCAGCTGGGCCTGGTGCAGCTGCATGTGAATGTGGGCATCTTTGGTTGTGCCAGCCTTGATTTAGAGAAGAGCCGCGCCTGTTGGAGGCCAGGCTTCAAGCCTGATGATCTGAGACAAAGGTGGCTGCAGAGAGCCACACCAGCCTTCCCTCGCACCTGGTGACCTGCGGGAAGCTGAGTGTCTGAGGAACAGGACGACTCAGGATGCAGCCTGGCCTGGACTGGTGGAGGTGTTTCTGGGTCCAGAGAGCAGAGATGCATGGAGATATGGAAGGATGCAGTGGTGGGTCCAGAAACCCCAAAGCCACACCTCTCAGATGTGCCTGCTCATCTGGGAACAGGGTGTGGATAACCAGAGAGTGGTCTGCCCACAGAGGGACTTGTGCCAGGCCTCTCAGTTTGTGGCGCAGTGTCACAGGGTGGAGCTGGCAGTGTAAACCTTTCCTGCCTAGGAGGTGCCCTCAAGGGACCTTTGTCTTGAGTGCCCCTATTTCCCAGCATCACCTCATCGCCCTGTGGGACAACATGGGCAGGGCCTGGAAAGCACTGAACTGGCGGCGCTGGGGTTGGCTTGTCCAGATGCTGGGCCAGAGCTTCAATCACTTGCCAGTTGCCGAAGATTTCTTTGCTGAGGAGCACCTTGCTGCTGCCAAGAAAGCTATAGGGACCCCATTCCTGGAGCTGACCAGGCCTTAGGGGAGCTAACTGTAGATTGTGAGGTCAGGGAACACAGATAGGGAACATGGGGGATGGGCATGGGACTTAGAGCCACAGAACTTGTGGGAGCAACAGTTCCATGTAAAGAGGCCAAAAATGTCAGGAGGACTGCAGTCTTGTTTAGGGCGCCTACTGAGAAGTGTGAAGACCCACCAACAGCCAGCCACCTGCATTGGCACCATTTCCAGGCTGGAAGCCTGGCAGCCCCCAGTGACCTTGAGGGGTCCTCCAGCCCATTCACAGCCCTGTCTGCCTGACTGAGGTCACACCAGCAACAGCTCAAGCAGGCGGCCATTCTTTGCCAGGCTGTGTTGTCTCCCAAGGGCTGGGCAGGCCTGCAGCCTCCAGACTAGGATAAGGATTGGCTTTTCACAGCATCCAAGTGAAATGTATAGAGCACAGGCAAGTCCCCAGGGGTGTGAACAGAAAATGGGGTTTAAATATACACGGTGAATGTATCTCCATGTCCTTATCAGTAAAGGGGGCCCAAATGAATGGCCTGCTCATATCCCAGGGGCTGGAAGTTAAAGGAAAGAGTGGATAAGGACATCACCTCTGTGTTGGGTTTAGATGAGGCTCCATAGGTAGAAGGTCAGTTGCTAGTATATTGTCACCTGCCAGCCCCTCATCACTGAGCACAGTTGATAAATGGCGAAGGTGAGGCCCAGACAGAGAGGTGATGTCTGCAAGGCCCTGAAAGAGGAGCAACAGAGCAGAAACATCAGCTCAGGAACTCTAGTTCTGTCAGGTTCCTTCACAGCCTGAGCCTCAAGGATCCTGAGGTGGCCCATCTGACCCACCTCCAACCCAGGTCCATTTCTAAGCCCCAAGCCCAACAGCTTCTCCACTAACTAAGGTTTTTGTCTTCTCCCTTAGGACGGAGTCCAGATTGGCAAATTCCAGGCCAGGGAGGAGAAACTCGTCTCTCAGGGCTGAGTGCGAACTGAGGGTCCCGGGATGCCCCTGCCTGAGCCCAGTGAGCAGGAGGGCGAGAGCATGAAGGCTGCCCAAGAGCCATCCCCAGAGCCCAGCATGGATGTAGTCCTGGCAGACCCCAGCGAGCCCCAGGAGTTCTCCAATCTGGTCCTGCTGACAGCAGCAGACCAGGAGGGGAACGAGGTGGGCTCTGATCCCACAGAAGTACATTGTATCATCTCCTTGGAGATGGCTGACCCCTCCACCCTGTCCAGCACCCTCCAGATCCTGCCAGCTGAAGGGCAGGTCCAGGCAGTGCAGCCACACCGGTGGTCCTCGGGGCTGAAGCGCAGTAAGCTGGAGACAGGTGAGACATCTGAGCTGCCACTTGGCCCTGAGGTGGGTTTGTAAACAACCATATAGGAATCCAAGCAGCCAAACTGATAAATTTAGAATTTAATTAACTGAGCTCAAGATCACTCATATACAGACCCCCACACACACCCCGGGTTAGGGTCCAAACAAGTGGCACTGAACTAGAAAGTTACAGAGTTTATGTTTTGGGGTTTTTGTTTTGTTTTGTTTTTGTCTTTTTGAGACAGTGTCTCGCTTCACAGTTCAGGCTGTCCTTGAGCTTACTTTGTAGCCCAGGCTAGTCTTGAACTCACAACCATCCTCCTGCCTCAGCCTCCCAAGTGCTGGGATTATAGGCATGAGCCACCACACCTGGCTAGTTACAGAGTTTTTAAAAGAGACAAATCATAAAAGACATCCTGTTGGAAACAATTTAGCTCAAATCTTTCATTAATTTTTAGTTGACATCTGTATCCTGCTGCTTTTGTTGAGCAGGTTAATTTTTCTCCAGTAGTACAGTGCATTGTGCTTTTCTCATGAGACTTATACCCTGAGTAGCTTTCTATTTTCCTGAATACAGGGCATTAGTTAAATGCAGGGCTTAAGATGGCGTCAGGTATGCCAAGCTACAACAGGCTCTACTCCCTTGGTGGATCTGCATGATGAGACATGAGCCTGTGCACCCCTAGTCTAGCAGGGTGACCTCTTAAGTGCCAGCCCTTCTTGCAGGAAGGCTCATGGTCTCTAATCTTGGCCTCACCCCAGGCCAAGATGTTCCTTGCCTGATGTCATCCTGCCTAGTGTAGCACCTCCCTGCTGGGCATTGCATCCCCTCGGAGCTCATGGGAATTGAAGTGATGTCCAGAATTCCTTCAGCTCCTTAAAACATCTCCTCTCCACATAAAACCAGCCTCAAGAGTCTGGGCTTCTTGCCTGGCAGCCAGGAATCAGAGGAGATTCCCTGCCCACAATGACCTGCCCCACTCTGGGACTCATGGCACTCACTGGCTTTTGCTCCCAGGCAGCTAACCCAGCTTTCTCTTTGTCCCCACAGTCTCCCAGCCCCTGGAGTTCCTGAAGACCCCATTTGGGGGTCGCCTCCTTGTCCTACAGTCTTTCCTTTACAAGCAAGAGAAGGCTGTGGGGGACAAGGTGTACTGGAAGTGCCGCCAGCATGCTGAGCTGGGCTGCCGGGGCCGGGCCATCACCCGTGGCACGAAGGCTACAGTGATGAGGGACCACTGCCACCCACCAGATGAAAAGGGCCTAGAGGCCCGGCGCCAAAAACAAAAGCTGCCTGACTCCGCCTTGCCAGAGAGCTTGAGGGATCCCCAGGATCCTGAGGACCCTGGAGGCCCAGTGGAGGAGCTGCTCAAGGAAGTGAGCCCATGGCTGTACCCTAAGGAACCAGAGCCTACACCCCAGCAGGTACAGAACAATCCAGCCCCAGAGCAGAACCAGGTGTCTCAGACCCTGTCCCTGCTGAGCTTGCCGTTCAAGAAACGCCGTACCCGGGGCCTGGGTGAGTACATGCCACCCCTGCCCCCCTAGGACAGTGGGAACCCACAGGCTTTCTTCATGCCAGAATAGAAATGGAGGGCTTCCACGTCTTGTATTAAAACGTTCTCAGGGAAGCTGGGCATGGTGGTGCACACCTGTAATGCCAGCACTCTGTGAGCCTCAGGCAAGATAAGTGGAAGTTTGAGTCCATCTTGACTTAGCAAGACCCTATGTCAAAATATAAAAATAAATTTTAAAAAGGCTGGGGATGTAGCTTAATGTGATGGCCCTGAGTTCAATCCCTTGTAAGAAAAACAAATTGCACTCAAGGATAAAAAATGCTCAAACTAGGCATGATGACACCATCTGTGAGCACTCAGGAAGCTAAGGCAGGAAAATTGCTATGAGTTTAAGGCCAGCCTGAACTATGTAGAGAAACTCTGTCTCAAAACAAAACTAAGTGTATGCTCAGGGTCACAATAACTTTGAAACATGTCCCATTAATCTTAAACCTATGGGACACTGCTCTTTACTCAGCTGGGATCTGGATTTAAGCATGAAACGATGCTGGGCTGGGGAAAGGGATGGGGCAGGAGAGCCTTTTTTTCTTTTTCACTTCAGACCCTCTAGTTGCATTTAGTTTTATAGCAGTATGTGTGTATTATTCAAAAAATAGATGAAAATTTTAAACAAAGTATAAAAGATATGGTCAAGAGTGACTGGAAACCTCCTGCCAGCTCAGCTCGTCCAGTGTTACCTTGGATATGCATGGTGTTTAACCCCTGAAAGGGAGTTGGGTCCTCCCTGGCTGTCTGCTGGGGCGCAGACCTACAGGGCACAGATGCCTGGCTGGGGTGGGGGCGGGAGAACACCTCCGTCAGAGGCTGCTGCACCGGAGAAAAGCACCGGCCAGTCTCCAACTCTGCCCTGGGCCCTCCTGCCCTGCCTGCTGGGTCCTGACCACCCTGATTGCTCCCTGCAGGCCTGCCTCCAGGCCTGGAGTTCCTGAGGACATGCTACGGGGGCAGCTTCCTTGTGCACCAGTCCTTCCTGTACAAGCGGGAGAAGGTTGTGGGTGACAAGGTTTACTGGACATGCCGGGACCATGCACTGCATGGCTGCCGCAGCCGCGCCATCACCCAGGGGCAGCGCGTGACGGTGATGCGTAGCCACTGCCACTCACCTGACATGGAGGGCTTGCAGGCACGGCGGCAGCAGGAGAAAGCCACACCAGCTGGCCCTGGGGGCTACGCAAACAAGTTGTCCCAAGGCATACACAGTCCAGTCTGTCACCAGGGGCCAGGTGCTCCTACTGTCACCAAGTCCCGGCCCAGAAAAAAAGCAAAGGTCTCTGCCCAGATCCAAGCCCTACAAGGACCTCCTGAAGAAGACCAGGATGCAGATCTCGGTGAGCCATTGTCATTGGGGGCTTTCTGCCTCAGGTCCTATCTGAGGGCTGTGGGACGTCTATCTGCCAAGCCACCCCACACTCCTCAACCTCATCTCCACCATCTGGCCCTGCTCCTCTCTGATTGTCTCTCTTTATCTCTACAGGTGGTCCCGAGTTCATACGAACCCCACTGGGGGGCAGCTTCCTGGTGTATGAGTCCTTCCTGTACAGGCGGGAGAAGGCCGCGGGGGACAAGGTGTACTGGACGTGCCGGGACCAAGCTCGCATGGGCTGCCGCAGCCGCGCCATCACCCAGGGCCGGCAGGTGACAGTGATGCGTGCCCACTGCCACCCACCCGACCTCTTGGGCCTGGAAACCCTCCGGCAACGGGACAAACACCCGAGCCCCACTCATCGAGAGAGCCTAGGTATGTGGGGAGACCCTACAGCCTTTCACCTGACCTCCTGTGAACATTCTAGAAAGAGCCACGGTCTTATTCTGACCTTCCTACCTGGCCTCTACACCTCAGCTCACATGTGTACCCTGCTTTCCCACACCCTCCTCACCCCTTCCTCAACCAGCCTGCACCCTAATCTCCTGAGGAACCCAGATTTGTTCCTTCTTTCTTTCCTTCTGTCCTTTTAAGAGTTTACCGTGCTTCCCCAGGAAGCTGAGTGTGTGAGGTTGGGTCCTCGTCCTCACTGGGTATGGGTGCTGATTCTGGCTGACAGAAGACTCACCATCTGGACTGAGGGAGGAAGTCAGATTTATTTGGAGCCAGGTTCTCCCCCAGCCTTCTCCATGGCCACCTGCCCCTGTGCCACCACTCAGCTCTGCCCAGCTCAGTCCCCCAGGTCAGGAATGTGCCTGGCGGTTCTGAGGGTCACGTTCCTGCCCCCCTGTGGCTGGGGAGAGGAAGCAGGGCCCCTCACCTTGCCAGCTGTTCGTTGTGTCCACAGGCGCTTACCTCTCCTAAGGCTTCCTGTCCTGAGTTTTTGGCGTCACTTGAGTCATTTTTCATTGCACAGCACCATGAGGTACCCAGATGCCCAGCCTTACCCTCTTCTCTTCTTCCTACCCCACAAGTTGCCACTCTGAGCAGTTTCTCTTGTTTCTTAGGATACTTGTGATCACACTCTCCCTTTCTGTCTTGCGGGGGCCGGGGTGCACAGTACTTGGAATTGAACCCAGGGCCTTCACACAGAGCTACATCCACTGTCGTTTTGAAACAATTTTTATTTTGAGGCAGGTCTTGCTAAATTGCATAGACTGAACTCAAATTAGCAATTCTCCTGCCTCAGCCTCTTAGAGTGCTCAGATTACAGGTGTCTCCCCCGTCCCTTACCCAGTTTAAAAATGTGTTTTTGTGGCTATTAACTAGTTTTCCATTTCTTTGTTGCCTGTTGAATTCCAGTCAGAAAAAGTAAGGATGAGATTCGTACTTGTTGCACAGGTTGTGTTTTCACTTTGTCATAGAAATCTCACTGTTTTGCTGAGAGTGTACTGCTTGGAAGGAAGTTCCATTTCCTTCCCTGCTTGGCTCTTAGTTTTCTCTGGGGTCCAGCAGCCACTTTGTTGCCCAGTTTTCTGAGGACCTGTTGGTGTTTACTCCCATCTCACGCAGTCACATCAAAACAGCTCTTGGTCTTGCAGTAGCAGCCTTCTGGTCCCTGCTGCAGCCTGGCCTGGACTGGGTGAGGCCCAGCCACCACCCCAAGGGCTCTGCACCAAACTCTGCTTCTCTGCCTTTCTTCTTCTTGGTTCTCTCGTGTCTTGAAGTTGAGGAGGTCCCTCCTGAACCATGAACCTGGGAGGGACCACTGTGACCCTCCCTGTCTGGGGTTTTGGTGACTGTCCAGACTGTAATGCATCCTTCTGGAATGGCTCAGCCTGTTCTAGGACAGCGCAGCTGATCCTGCTGCTGCTTCTGGATGTGGCTCCTCCTGTGCACCCCTGGAGTGCCAGGCTGTAGGGGTTCACGGCTCAGCTTGTTCCTTCAGCACAGAGTATCCTCTTTTTTTTAGACCAGGTCTTGCCGTGTAGTTGAGGATGGTCTCAAACTCTCTGTGTAGTCCAGGCTGGCTTCAAACTTGGGCGATCCTCCTGCCTTAACCTCCTGAGTGCTGAGATTACAGGTGTGTGCCATCACAGCCAGCAGCACAAAGCATCTCCTTGCATCACTCCATAACATCCTTATCTGTCTCTGTGACCCCTGTTACTCTGATGTTGATTCTCCTGGGATGACTGATCATTTTTGCAGTACTATCTGAGATTTTTCTAAGCTTTGTTTTCTTTTCCTCCCATTTAAATTTTGTTGTGTTGTGTTGTGTTTTGGTACCAGCAATCAAACTCAGGACTTTGTGCTTCCCAGGCAGGCATTTATGACACGGAGCTATACCCCTATCCCTTTGCAGGGGGGTGTTATGGGTTTTTTCTAAGTCAGGGTCTGGCTATATAGTCCAAGCCTGGCTTTGAACTCAGAGCAATCCTCCTGTCTCAGCCTCCTTAGTGCTGGGATTACAGTGACCATGCCTGGCCCGTGTATGTTTTTAAGCTTTCGCTCCCATGATCTTACCTCCTCACCCTCAGCTTGAAGGATGGGGTAAGCATATTCTTAGTGAAGGGAAGCTGGCCATGGTCCCCTTGCTTGCCAGGGCATTCACCTGTCTCATAGCCCTTCATCCTCCAGTCTCCTGTGTAGGGTCCGCACAGGGTCCTCCTGTCGCTAGGCCCTGGCCTCTCAGCTGCTTCCTGCCCAGGCTGACTGAGTTCTCAGTTTGCCGTGTCTATGAGCCACCACTCATTCTTCCAGCATCTCTGGCCACTGTCCTGTCCTCTCCAAATCTGTGACCTTGTGCAATGCAACTTTTTTATTCCCCTACAGATCTTTGACTACAGTGTGGAAAGTGGGGAACCATACCACCATGGCCATGTATCTTGTTCCTCGCAGCCTGCTGTCCCCACTTCTTGGCTGGCTGTCCCTGTGTGCCAGCCCCCTGACCCCTGTGCTCCTGTGTGCTGCAAGGTCCCACCCCCAGCTGCTGCCTTGGATTCTGCCTGCTTCACCTTCCCTGCCTCTCTAGGCGGCTCTGTGAACATCTACCTTCAGGGTTTCCCATCTCAGTGCTTATCTCCAGTCACTGCTGTGTGGCCCCCGCCCTACACAGAGGGTCCTCTCTGGACAGCAGGGAGTAGCCTCCCAGACTCCATTCATCACATTCCAGTGGGTAGTGCCCCTCCTGCCTGCTCCCTCAGCCCTCGGCCTATACCCCTGCCCATCAGGGCTGCCTCATGTGGGTTCTGTGAGCCACTGTGGTCACTTCTGCCTGCAGGCTCCTTGCTTGGCCAGTTCTGAGCCTCAGTAAAGGGAGCCCCTGAGCCAAGTTGCAGGGATGTGAGGTCTGTGTCCTGGCCCCAGGGCCTTTTCATAGAGAATAAGAAATACAAAGCTTGAAGTGCGGGAGAGCCTGCTCTCATCTCTTCAGAACAGGGGTGCCCCTCTATTCCTTCCCTCCTGAGGCCTCCTCTCTGATTGTCTCTCTTTGTCTCTACAGGTGGTCCCGAGTTCATACGAACCCCGCTGGGGGGCAGCTTCCTGGTGTATGAGTCCTTCCTCTACAGGCGGGAGAAGGCTACCAGTGACAAGGTGTACTGGACATGCCGGGACCAGGCACGCATGGGCTGCCGCAGCCGCGCCATCACCCAGGGCCAGCGTGTGATGGTCATGCGCAGGCACTGCCACCCGCCCGACCTGGGGGGCCTGGAGGCCCTGCGGCAGCGGGAGCACCTCCCCAACCTGGCCCAGTGGGAAGGCCCAGGTGTGATGGGTGACACATAGGCCTTGGGTCCTGATCCCCTCCTGGGTGTGGACTCCAAGGCAGCAGCCGTCATGTGCAACACTGGTACTGGTCCGAGGTGGCCACTGGTAGAATAAACCAGCTCAGACCAGTAGAAAAAGGGCACAGGGGTAAGGAGTGGCATTATTGGCAGCTACAGGAGCCCTTCTCAGTACCAGTTAATGGGACCTGGACCTTGGAGAGCCTCTGTCCCCACTGGGACTGTCTGTCTGCTCTCCCTGCCCCCATGCTGTCCCCTGCTTTTTGTTTGTTTGTTTGTTGAGACCGGGTCTTGCTATGCAGTTCATCTTGGCCTCGAGTTTATTTTGTAGCCTAGGCTTACCTCAAATTCGCAGTGATCCTCCTGCCTCAGCCTCCTGAGTGCTGGGATTACAGGCGTGCACTTACCTCACCTGGCTCCCTGCTTTTCTTATGTGGTTCTCTCTGGTCACCCCACTCCTACCATGACATTCCCACCACCACATGACCTGTAGTTCAGTTACTTATTTTATTTTTAATTTTTTTTTGTGGTAATCTACAGCCTTTGCACTGAACTACATGTCCAACCCTTTTTATTTTTTGCTTTCTGAGACAGACACTCTCTAAGTTGCTCACTTGGCTAGACTGGACTCCAGCTTTCGATGCTCCTCTCTCAGTCTCCCAGAATGCTGGAACTGCAGGCGTGCTACCACCACACTCGGCTTTAGTTCCACTTCTTTAAAACCCAAGAGTTGGCTTGGTTGCCAGCTGGCTCCTCTGGGTGGGTTGACAGAGAGCCAGAAGGCCCCTGGTGCACAAACCAGGTCAGCCTTCTGGGGGCCCAGCTTCTGTCCTGGGTGAGCACTGGTGGGCATGGAGTCCAAGTGGTCAGGGCAGGGCTCAGAGCTGCGGTGGCAGCAGGCCACACTGGAGCCCTTGCTGAGGGAGGCCCATCTGCAGTGGAAGGTGCCTGGGTGCGGGCTTGCGACTTCTGTGTGTAGGGCCCCAAGGAGGAAGTAGAAGGTAGGGGCAGGGACCAGAGCGGGAAACTTGTGGCCGAGGGGACAAAGTCCACCATTCCTGGTACACCTAGACCTGGGCTCTAGTACTCCACTCACTGTATTACTTTGCCCTGCAGAGCCTCAGCAGCCCCTGGAGTTCCTGAGGACATCCCTTGGTGGCAAATTCCTGGTGTATGAGTCCTTCCTCTACCGGAAGGAGAAGGCTGCTGGAGAGAAGGTGTACTGGATGTGCCGGGAGCAGGCCCGGCTGGGCTGCCGCAGCCGCGCCATCACCCAGGGCCGGCGTGTGATGGTCATGCGCAGCCACTGCCACCAGCCTGACCTGGCTGGCCTGGAGGCCCTACGGCAACGCGAACGGCTCCCCAACCCAGGTACCACACA